>NC_136059.1:1218480878-1219811705 GCF_964261635.1 Lissotriton helveticus | reverse complement strand
CTCTGTGAGTGGCTGTACAGGTAAATGAGTGTCTGTGTCAGTAGCTGAATGGGTGAGTGAGTGGCTGTGCGAGTGTCTATATGAGTTTATGAGTGTGTGACTAGCTCTATGGGTAAATGGGGGGATGTGTGAGCAGCTGTGTGGATGAGTGAGTGGCTGCATGAGTGGCTCTATAGGAGAGTGAGTTGTTGCATGAGTGGCTGTATGGGTGAGTGACTGGCTACATGAGTGGCTGTATGGGTGAGTGAGAAGGTGTATGAGTGGCTGTGTGGATGAGTGAGTGGCTGTATGGGTGAGTGTGTGGCTGTGTGACTGGCTGTATGGGTGAGTCAATGGGAGTGTAAGTGGGTGTATGAGTCTTTGAGTAGGTGTGTGAATATCTGTGTGGGTCTGTGAGTGGGTATGTGAATATCTGAGTGGGTCTGTGAGTAGGTACATGAATTTAAGAGCAGGTCTCTAAGCGGGAGTGAGAGTGCCTGAATGAGTCTGTGAGTTTGTGATTGAGTGTATTAGTAGATCTGTGAGTGGATGCAAAAGTGTCTGAGTGGATTTGTGAGTGGGTGAGTGGGTCTTTGAATGGGTGCATGAGTGAGTGTCTGAGTGGGTCTGTGAGTGGGTACATAGGTGTCTGAGTAGGTCTGTGAGTGGGAGTGACAGTATTTAAATGGGTATCTGAGTGGGTGTGATAGTGTTTGAGTGCGTCTGCCAGTGAGTGTGTCAGTGTCTGGGTCAGACTGTAAATGGGTGTGTGAGTGTATGACTAGGTTTTTGAGTGGGTGTGTGACTGTCTAAATGGACCTGTGAATGGGTGTAAGAGTGTCAGAGTGGGTATGTGAGTGGGTGTATCAGTGTCTCACCTGGTCCGTGAGTGGGTGTGAGAGTGTCTGCGTAGGTCTGTTAGTGGCTGCATTAGTGTCTGAGTAGGTCTGTCAATGGGTGTGTGTCTGAGTGGGTCTGTGGTTGGGTGTAAGAGTGTCTCAGTGTGTCTGCCAGTGAGTGTGTTAGTGTCTGAGTGGGACTGTGAGTGGCTTGGTAACTGTCTGATTGGGTGTGTGAATGGGTGCATAAGTGCCTGAATGGATCTATGAATGGGTATAAGAGTGTCAGCATGGGTCTATTAGTGGGTGCATGAGTGTCTGATTGGATCTGTAAATGGGTGCATGAGTGCCTGAGTGGGTCTGCAAGTGGGTGTGAGAGTGTCTGAACGGTCTGCCAGTGGATTTGTGAGTGTCTGAATCAGTCTGTGAGTGGGTGTGTCAGTGACTGATAGTATCTGAGTGAGTGCATGAGTGAGTAGGTCTGTAAGCGGGTATAAGACTGTCTGAGTGGGTCTGCCAGTGGTTGTGTGAGTGTCTTAGTGGGCTTGTCAGTGAGTATGAGAGTCTCTGAGTGGGTCTGTGAGTGGGTACATGAATGTCTGAGTGGGTTTGTGAGTGGATGTATAAGTGTCTGAGTGGGTCATTGAGTGGGTGCAAGAGGGTCTGAGTGAGTCTGTCAGTCAGGTTGTGAATCTCTGAGTGGGTCTGTCAGTGGGTGTGAGGGTGTCTAAGTGGGTGCATAAGTGTCTGAGTGGACGTCATTTTTTTTTTAATTCAGCCAAATTTACGAATCCTCTGTGAAGTAACATGGGGGACTACTGAGCATTGCGATGGAAAGTCGAATCCTCGCATGTGGAAAAATAAAAATTTTTGGGCATTTTTTGCCCGTTAGCAGTCCCTCACATACGCCTTTATTGCACCTATCGAGTAAGGGTATCTCTACCCTGACCCCCTCTATTACATTTCTGATGAATTTTCACCTCCTATGAACATTCCTTGATTTCTAAAACTGCATCCATAACTTTCCACTTAGGTTGCAGCCACACAATGACTGCATTGCTGTTGGCACATTGATTCGTGAAGTGTCGCGATGGATTCACGAAGGATTCGTGCCTCTAGATATCAATACTTCTTATTCTATTAAATCACCTGAACCGATTTACACCAAATCACAAAAAGCACGCTTTCTGGACCAAGATCTACCTTTAAACTATATTGCCTACTGGCATTTGCCAGTAGGTAGTTACAGTTAGGACTTAGTTTCCATAGGAAAATCATTTTTTGTTTTGCCAATAACTTTGGCGCCATTTGACAAATCTTCACAACCTTTTCTAAAATAGTACACACCTGAGTTCAGCTGCATATATATAAATACACCATCTTGGTCCCTCAATGGCCGGGTACAGCACTCACTGGTGCATGCCTGTAATTATCTCCACAGTCACTGACACTCAAGTACCAGAAATTAGAAACACACTCCCAAGAAGTTTTAATCTGCTCTACTCTTTATTATTCTTCATGCGGTTACAACGCCCAATGCATTTCGGTCCGCTCCTCGGACCTTGATCACAGGTTGAAAATCATTTAACCCCTACCCACATATATTTCCCAAGTCAATTAACTCACTTCCTATTTCGCACTGCATTAATGTCAATGTAGTTTCTTATTCTTAAGGAAAATAAAGTGCAATTGTGCAAAATAATTCCATTCAAAACGCCCAAGTGCAATGTAGTAATGTGCAAATACGCATATAAATTACAGGGATTGAAAACATTCATTATATTCAAGGCTCATTTTCCAGTTTACATAGGCACTTTTTTTTTATCATCCTTCAAACTTTTTTTATTGGATCTTTTTGCTATTTTGTTCCATGAATCATTACTCCTCTTTTGATTAATGCAATGATTTGTAGCCCCCTGGTGAGCCCCGTTATTCACAATATTATATTCTTGATCAGTGTATGTTGCTGTTCCTCTCATTGTTTTTTTATTGTTGTTTAAATACAAACCCTCCAGTAGGTTTTTTCATTCTCTTTCATTTTCAATAGTTTTCTCCATGTGCGCCATCCTCTGATTTTGTTATATATACATATTTTTGCATTGTTTAATTGTTTCAATGCTGATTTTCACCGTTTGCAGTTTTTCTTTTATTCTCTAATGGATTCATATTTGGAGAAATTATTTATGCACCTTTAAATTATGCAGTATCAGGGGCTTTGAATGTTTTTTTTTTATTTCTCATCAATTATTTCACCCCATGTCTTGTCTGTTATTATGGGTGCTGCATTGATTTCCTTTTTGATCTTTTTCCTTTGTATTTCCCATTGGTATTATGTCATTTTGATGCATCTCTTGTGTTCTAATTATACCTCTGAAAGGGAGAAGTTTATAGTTCTTACAAATGCACATAAAGTTCTTCATCTTGATTAAGACCTTTCGGGGAAGAGTTCTCAGTGATAACATATATCTTGATTTCTTCTGACGAAGGAGATTTTCACAATCGCCTCCTCTTTCCAGTGGTGGCATTTGCTCAATTTCATAATACAGCAGTTATTCCCAATTGCTATTGTGGTTTAGGTCCATATGTTAAGCAATGACATTACTGCAGTACTCATTGATTGGCATTGGCGTAGTCCAACCAAGATGTTATGAGGGTATGGACTACCATATTCTGACATAAAGCCTGCAGCAGCTATAGAAATTTACTCAGGAACTGAAGGAGGCTGAAGCAAGTCCCCACTACACTCTCTAAGTATGACTCGACAAACAGGTTATTATCAAACTTCACTCCAAGATTCCGAACAATTGTAGATGGAGTCGGTGAGAGGAACCAGAGTTAGGCCAGACCCCACCATCCCAAAGCGGGGAGGGGAACCAAAGACCAGCCCTTCAGTTTTACTTGTGTTTCACTGGAGATTACTCCAGCTCATCCACTGGAAAAACACTGATGTGATGTTCCCATCCCAAGTTAAAAGGATCTGCATGTGATCAGCGTAAGAGATGACCTGCACCTCAAAAGATTCCACTAGGTTTGCCAAGGGGGACATAAAGACAATAAACAATGTCGGACTCAAGGTAGAGCCCTGGGAAATCCCAAATTTGAGGGGTTGGGGTCTGACGCAAAAGGCTACACCCATGCAGACTGATATCTGCTCGTTAAGAAAGAGCCTAGCCAAGCCAGCACAGTTCCACCTATCCCAATGTCACTTAAGTGTTCCATCAAGATAGGATAGGATACCATATCAAAGGCAACCGAGAGATCCAATAGCAACAAGGCAGCATTCTTCCCTCTGTCGATGGCCAATCTGATAGCATCAGAGACCTCTACCAGTGTGGATTTAGTGCTGTATCCAGGACGAAAGCTCGATTGTGAGGGATGCAGCAACTGGATAGTTGGACATTCACCAGTTTCTCAAGGATATTTGAGTATGCGAGCAGCATGGAAATCAGCCTGTAATTAGCGAAGACTGGGTTATCAACCGAAGGCTTTTTTAGGGTCATCTGGGGAGCCAGACTTACAGTATGTGTGGGCTTTCTAAGAGTCCTCCGTCAAGATCTCAGTAAACTCTGTCAGAGAGTAGGTTTGTGAGGTAGACAGAGATGAGAGCAGACCCCCAAATCATTAGGACTCACTTCTGTAACTATGTGCAGGTGCAGTCTGGCACAAAGACCCATTAAAGTCAGTGTAATTGCTGGTACCAACTTCCTACAGAGTCTCTATAATACCCACAATCATATTCTCAAAACAATTCGAGAGTTATGTTATATTAGTAACATTTCTAGAGTGTGACTGTTACCCTAAGGTGTCCTGGCGCTAGCCTAAGAGTTGAGGCCAGAGTTTCTGCGAGGCTTCCAAGGACCGAGCAAGGGAGGAGGGATTAGCAAACTTCTTTGTTATTGTAAAATCCTATCTGGCTTTGTTGTTAGTTGAGGCAATTTCTTTGGTGAAATGTTTTGCTTGAGCCTTTTTTTATTTCCCTATGGTAGGACTGCAGATTTTTTGTATAATGCTCTTTATCCTTCATTGAATAAAACATACACCAGGATAAATTGAGCCTTTTACAACTCTGTCGCATAGATCTAAGCTCCTCAACAAACCAGGGAGCCGAAGGATATCTCAGGCCACCAGACCCTGACTTGATTGGGGCCACTTCGTGAGACATATCACCCAAACAGGCATTAACTGTCAGTGCATCAGCATCAATCCTCCCTGACAGCACAGAAGCACTATTTTTAAGGATACATGTTATTTCCTCTGAATTGGCTTTAGCACATGTGTGTTGTGGTAATGAAGGCTTAAGCCATCTACATCTCAGGTTTTTCTCCAGCGCCCAGAGGAAGTAGATTGTTAAATGGTCCAACCAGATGTTACTCAGAACATCAGTGACTTCAATACAGCCATTAGAAAAGATTGGATAAAACAGGTAGCCTGCAGAATGGGTAGGTTTGTCCACAAACTGTCTTAAATTCCAAGCGGACAGAGTATCCAAAAGGGGTCAAGCATGGAGGTTATCAATGTTGTCCAAATGAATATTCAAGTCTCCTAAGAGGGAGAAATTGCAGTATTTTAATAAATGACTAGAAAGACCATCATCTAACAGGACAGGGATTCAGCGGCATAGCCTGAGGGACAATAGATTAAAATTCCAGCCAAGGACATATTTGCTAAAGAAGAAAAGCAGAAACCCAAAGATTCAGCTCCCGGAAGCTCCGCAATCTCAAAGGAAGTAAACTTTAGGGAAACGTTTTGTGATTATAGCCACTCTCCCACTCTATCACGGTGGACAATTGAGTAATTTGTGGGAATTGGTAATGCGATATCCAGCACAGAGTTATCGCTCAACCATGTCTCTGTGTAAAATAGGATATCCAACTGTCCCTCCCTGAGAAGCTCAAAAATGTATCATAAAAATATTAGCATGATGCTTGCTGACATCCGTCGAAGCCTGGGAGATGTTAACCAAGGGGATGTTGCCAGTCAACATATAGTCCGGCAGCTTAAAGGAACACAGAGGGCATGTCAGAGGCAATGATGAAGTAGACCAGTCATTCTGACCTGAACAAAAGGGGCCAGGATTTAGTTAATAAATCTCTGCAGGAGTATATCTTCTGCGTAGGCTCAAGATGAGCGGGAAATTGGGCAGCGTGGCTGGCCCTGAGCACTGGCTGAGCACAGGCCGAGCACAGGCGGGCGCAGACAGGCCTCTCTGTGCACCCATTGAGTATTTGCACCCCGGCCCTTCTTATGTCCCAGAAGGACATCACCTGCGACAACTAGAAAAGTATATTTGATGAAAATTGCACTTAAGCAAAACACATGAGAATGAGGAATTGCTTGCGAAACATCCAGTTGCCTGTGAGGCAAGCTGTTTGGCCATCTAAATAGGAAGTAAGTAAGTAAGTAAGTAAGTATTTTATTTGCACAATTAATTAAAATCGTAGCAATACATGCAAAACACAATTAAAACTCAGTTCATATATTTTTTTTTTTTTTAAAGGTGTTGATGAGACCAAGGTAGTTCATATCTAGTAGGGCAAGAGTTCCTAGTGAGCGTCTTCTGTAAGCAGGAGATTAATCTCAGTCATGAATTTTACAAAACGAGCGGCCATCTGAGCTGAGTCGCCCCTGAGTCGCCTCTTTTAGAGCTTCTTGGCATGTCCGGACGTTCAGGGCCCGCCAAATTGGACGCAACAAAAAAATTCATAAAGGGAGTAGGGTTCTGCAGAGGCACAGGACGTGGATTAAGTTCTCTTCCCCGCTCTTACAGAAACGACAGTGTGGACACATCTTCCTTGAATCTCCGGCCATACTTATACGCCCTCAGCGGGATTAGGTCAAAACGTAATCTCATTAAATGTTGTTTCACTTGTGGTTTCATGGATGACGAAATGTAGTATGGTGGAGTTTTAGGGCCATATAGTTTTGAGGCCCAAGTGCCATGGGAGAGTTTCTTCACGTTTGGGGCATCGTGTTTAAATGACAAGATCTTTGCTTGTTTGGTCAAGATTTTTGTGATTGGCCCGATAGGCAGCGAGCTTAGCCATATGTCTTGGACCTCTAGTGCATCCAAGCAGAATGTTAAAAATTGTTTTCAAGGAGTGCTGGGATTGTTTAATAGTGACCATATGCAGCTTTTTAGTGTAAGCTCACAAGCCTTTTTGGCTTTTAAGCAATAGGCAATGAATCTTGCTTTCATTACCCAGTGTTGAGATGACAAAGAGAACTCCAAATTAATTTGAGCATGAGAGGTCGAGTTGGGTAGGTGGAAGACTCTGCGAAAGCCCGTTGACTGGGCTGTCAAGCCAGGTAAGCATTTTGTCTTTGAAAGTTATGGCGCCAAAAGCTATTGTCGGCAGAAATTTGGTGCCTATCACCCTAATTAGCGGTGAAAAATCTGGGGAGTAAAGGGCTTTCTTGGTTCTTACAAAAGCCCCCTCCAAACTGCGGGCCACTCCTTGCATTGCCATAATATGTTGCGCTGGTCTCCCTTTATGGTCTATCCAAATTCCCAGATACTTGTAGGCAGTCACTATCTCTATTGGCTTCCCTTCAATGTACCAGGAGTGCTTTCCGGTTCGTGAGCGCAAAACTACCATTGCCTTAGTTTTGCTGATGTTGATCTCCAGAGCGTTAGTTTTACAATACTGTACCAGAGAATCGAAAAGTCTTTGAAGTCCCACCTGGGTTTGATCGAGGAGGATTGTGTCGTCAGCTGATTGCATTGATTGAATTTTAGTAGAATCAATTCGTGGTGGGAATGCTCGGGAAAGGGCCAAACAGTCGGGCAGGTCTGCTAAATATAGATTGAAAAGTAAAGGTGCCAATATGCATCCCTGCTTTAATCCTTTATTATTCATGATTTTATTGGTGGTTGACCATCTTGAGGAAACTCTTATTTTTACCCAGTTGTCGGTATATAGGGCTATGAGAGCTTTCAGGAGGGGCTGCGGGATGCCCCATTTTGTTAACTTTTCCCTAAGTTTGGCGCGTACTACACTATCAAAGGCTTTTTGGAAATCAATGAAACCCAGGTATAACAATTTTCCTTTGGTTGCGAATGTGCTTTTAATCATGTGAACTAGACAGATCAAATTGTCTTCAATGTGGCAGCCCTTTTGGAATCCGGTTTGTGTAAAAGGTATTAATTTACGATCTTCCATCCAGGTTGTCAGTTCTTGAGGTAGCACACCTGCATATGCCTTTCCTTCCACGTCAAGGAGGGCTATCATCCGATAATTGTTGGGATCGGCCTGAGAGCCTTTTTTGTGGATGGGGACAAGAAGGGATCCTCGCCAAGAATCCGGAATGAGCCCACCCATTCTGGTTGCCTAGAATAGGGTGGCCAGCAGAGTGGCCCACTTTTGTGCGCATACTTTGTATATCTGTGTTGGTATGCCATTTGGTCCTGGTGCTCCTCCTGGGCGCATTTTCTTTATTATAAGTGCCACTTGGTTTGAGGTTATCTTAATGGTGGGTTCCGCTTCAAGATTGGAATTTGTGTGACTGAGACTAAGGGGGTTTGGCCATTTGGAACTTGCTGGTTATACGTAGAGTGCTTCAATGTAGGCCTCCCATTCAACAGGAGATATATTAGTCACTGTGGAGGGTTGGACAGAACGGACACCTTTGTTTACCCAGCTCCAGAATCGTCTTTGGTCTTTTGATTTTATGATTTTGTGGGCTTTTGCCCAGTGACGTTCTTCTTTCATTCTCTGAGAAATAAACCTTGTTTTCCTATATTCCTTTCGAGTGATCGATATTTTATCTCGCAGGAATTTGTAATCTGTGTCATTATAGGCACGCCATCGCAGCAGGTTATTTAATTTGCGCTTAATACTTGTTGTAAGTTGCTTATGTTCAGAGATACAAGATGTGATTGGGGTGCCATTATTTGGTCTTTCGATTATTTTTGTGGATTGCTTTTCTCTGAGGTCCAACATTGCTGTTTCCCACGACAATGCGGTCAATTGATCACTATGCTCCTGATTCAATTTGACCAAAAATAGGAAGGCTAAAGATCCACCCACCATTTTTCTAGGTTTTTTAAGTGTTGCCTCATGCTTGCTTGTTGTCAAAGAACGCTAGCGGTACAGGGATTATGAATGCCATTCATGAATTACCATAAAATGACCTTCTTCGCCAATAACTCTGCTGCGATATGGTGTTAGTGCAGACCTGTTATTGCCATTATATAAGGCCTCAAGAGGTACTGGATGAAGCAAATAGTAGAGTAACACTTAAATCCAGCGAAAACGTATTAATTCCAACACAACAATTTAAGACCAGGAGGGGAGTTTTTGTTTTAAAGTTCTCCACTCAAGCATCAAGAATAAAATGATTCACTTCACGGAGATGGGAAGTGTTGGAGCAAGAGCCTGACTTTAGTACACTTTTTATTACTAAGTCCATGTTCGCTCATTCACGATCCAAGACCATTAGAGAGAGTTTGAAATCCACAACTCAGCATGACAAACAGACTTATACTGGGATGAGAAAATGCTGGAATTACTGCCATTGTGGGAATGTCATTCCAGGGAATGTATTTTACATCCTCAAACAGGCAAGAAGGTAGCACTCAAACATTCCTCCGATTGTAATGTGGAATCAGCGATTTAAGCTATAAAATGTCCATGCAGACGTACATACGTGGGATGCAGTTCACATAAAATCAAAACAAAAGCATGATTAGAACAAAAAAATAGAATTCTTGTTTGGCAGCTCATTGGCTAGATGCACAACATTCAAAACCACAACTTCGTTTCACAGTTCTAGAGAAGATACCCATATTGTCAGGCAAGGATACACAAAAATAGCTTCCACGCAGGGAAATGTTTTGGATTTAATATTTAGACACCTTGATTATCAAGGGACTCAATGACAAATGTGGAATGATATGTTTCTATGATACATTGAGTAAAAATAATGATGTGGGGTCCATTTTGTGGCATTTACTTATGGTTTTCAAGCATCAAACATCCTATTTCATATGTTACCTTTGCAATTCCATTGCACGTGAACATCAGTTCAACCTTACACTTTTTAATATTCATGCATGTAATTCACTTTTAAAGCACGTTATTTTGCAGTTAGCATGAATTGCTTTTCCACGTTTTTCCTTCTCTTTCCCTTCTTTTTGCTTCGATTCTAGTCTTGTAGGAGCCTGTGTTTGAATTGTAGCATCACTGCACATGGGCAATACCTTGGTTGGTACTGCGTACCCATAGCACTTTGAAGAGGACTTTGCCCGTGTACAGGGATATTTTTTTGAGTACAAGTACGACGTGTACATTTGGTCTGCTGAGGCTGCTGTCACGTAAGCATGTCTAACTGGCCGGTAAACTGAGGTTATTAGTAAGTTGATGCTGTGGCACAACATTTTGTGGTTGGACGCATGCCGGGTACATTTGGTATTCAGGAAATTGTCATCTGAGCATGTCTAAGAGGTCGGTGATCTGGGTTGTCTTCTAAATTTATGCCGAGACATAAAGTTTTGTCAAATATCATTTTTTTCACAGGTATCACACTGGGGTGTCTTGTAAGCTTTGTTAGTCGCGTTTCTTTTTAAGGTCTCGGCCTGCGAAAGACTGCACACATGCGCAGTTAAGCTGGCGAGATTTAATGATGTAGGGAGAGATTCACTAGCGAGGTTAAGCTCAGCCCCTCTTCTCCATTGGCTGGCCTCCTAAACGGTGGCCAGCCATTGGAGAAGAGGTCTTAGTGACGTTCTTCTTTCTCGCTAAGCCCCGTCCTTCTCAGGCTGGGCTCCTTGACTTACGTTTGTGGTAAAAGCTTTCTTATCTTCTAGGAACCTTTTATGCCAGCAGGAAGTAAGTCTGAAAGGGACGGGGCTGTGTCATGGTGAGCGCTTGTTTAGTGGAGGCGACGGTGCAAAATAAAATCTTTCTTTTCCTTTTAACGCCAGTTTAGAGGGCTGCAAGACAGTGTCAGACTCCAGTGCTCTGTGTGTCTTTTTTTACGGGGTTTAGTGCAGTATGAGGCTTCACTTTGTAACCTAAATTAACATACACTCTGTAAAATCATCCAGCCTGTTAGTAGTTGAGAGATTCTTTTTTTTATGTTGAACAAACCCCAATGTATTGCCTGCTCTCTCTTTACCACCACAGTCACTGGAAGATGTGATCTGGAGCTGGGCTGTAGATAGCGTGGGTACAAAACGTTCTAGTTGTAAGCCCGGTTACCCACAGTGTGACCACATTCTGTGATGATGGGCAGACCGCTTTATCTCCGCGGGCCCTCGTTCCAATCTTCTTCGTGGCCCTTAATTCTGAATGCTACGCTTTCTTGGTCTATCGCGCTTGCGAGTGAGGGTGCGCGCCGAGTAGGCGCTGTTGTGAGCGCCGAGTGAGGAATTATCCGCTTACCTGCTCTGTGAATGGTCCGTTCCTTGCCCTAACCCCCATGTCCGCGGAGGTTAGATCTGTGCTTGTCTGGTGAATGTGTGGGGCATGCTGTGTTGCAGAGATCCTGCTGTGGGGCATGGCGGGTGGGGTCCGGTGCGCACACAATAAAAGTAAGGAAAAGAACGCATCACTGTGCACACAGGCCCCTTTCTGAAGAATGATTCAGAAAAGGAGGTGGTGATGAACAGAGTGCCTGAATTAAGCAGACCACTCTTACCCAGTCCAAAGATCAGGGCTTGATCCATCACCGTTTTTTAGCTCACTGCACCATCCCAGCTCAGAACTTGGCTATATGCAAATTAGTCTGTTCCTGTCCCAGTGCATGATGGGAACAGGGCAAACCAAACTACCAAGCCAATTCTTGTACTGGGAAGGAAACAAGCTTCCGGGGACCGGTTTCTGCCATTTCAGGCGTCGTCGGCCCGGCTTGCTTGAATCCTGATGGTGCAATGAGCAAGGGACTCACATCTGAGTATACCCTTCCACGCTTATGGTGGACAAAATGATTCAGAAAAGGGGGTGGTGATGAACAGAGTGCCTGAATTAAGCAGACCACTCTTACCCAGTCCAAAGATCAGGGCTTGATCCATCACCGTTTTTTAGCTCACTGCACCATCCCAGCTCAGAACTTGGCTATATGCAAATTAGTCTGTTCCTGTCCCAGTGCATGATGGGAACAGGGCAAACCAAACTACCAAGCCAATTCTTGTACTGGGAAGGAAACAAGCTTCCGGGGACCGGTTTCTGCCATTTCAGGCGTCGTCGGCCCGGCTTGCTTGAATCCTGATGGTGCAATGAGCAAGGGACTCACATCTGAGTATACCCTTCCACGCTTGTGGTGGACAAAATGATTCAGAAAAGGGGGTGGTGATGAACAGAGTGCCTGAATTAAGCAGACCACTCTTACCCAGTCCAAAGATCAGGGCTTGATCCATCACCGTTTTTTAGCTCACTGCACCATCCCAGCTCAGAACTTGGCTATATGCAAATTAGTCTGTTCCTGTCCCAGTGCATGATGGGAACAGGGCAAACCAAACTACCAAGCCAATTCTTGTACTGGGAAGGAAACAAGCTTCCGGGGACCGGTTTCTGCCATTTCAGGCGTCGTCGGCCCGGCTTGCTTGAATCCTGATGGTGCAATGAGCAAGGGACTCACATCTGAGTATACCCTTCCACGCTTATGGTGGACAAAATGATTCAGAAAAGGGGGTGGTGATGAACAGAGTGCCTGAATTAAGCAGACCACTCTTACCCAGTCCAAAGATCAGGGCTTGAGCCATCACCATTTTTTAGCTCACTGCACCATCCCAGCTCAGAACTTGGCTATATGCAAATTCTGAATCGTTTTTGGCCACTATAGGTGTGGCAGGGTATACTCGGACATGAGTCCCTTGCTCACTGCTCCATCAGGATTCAAGCAATCCGGGCCGACGAGGCTGAAATGCCAGAAACCGGTCCCCGGTAGCTTGTCTCCTTTCTGGTGAAGAATTGGCTTGGTAGTTTGGTCTGCCCTGTTCCCATGATGCACTGGGCCAGGGACAGACTAATTTGCATATAGCCAGGTTCTGAGCTGGGATGGGGCAGTGAGCTAAATAACGGTGATGGATCAAGCCCTGACCTTTGGACTGGGTAAGAGTGGTCTGCTTAATTCAGACTCTCTGTTCATCACCAACCCCTTTTTTGAATCGTTTTTGGCCACTATAGGTGTGGCAGGGTATACTCAGACATGAGTCCCTTGCTCACTGCTCCATCAGGATTCAAGCAAGCCGGGCCGACGAGGCTGAAATGCCAGAAACCGGTCCCCGGTAGCTTGTCTCCTTTCTGGTGAAGAATTGGCTTGGTAGTTTGGTCTGCCCTGTTCCCATGATGCACTGGGCCAGGGACAGACTAATTTGCATATAGCCAGGTTCTGAGCTGGGATGGGGCAGTGAGCTAAATAACGGTGATGGATCAAGCCCTGATCTTTGGACTGGGTAAGAGTGGTCTGCTTAATTCAGACACTCTGTTCATCACCACCCCCTTTTCTGAATCGTTTTTGGCCACTATAGGTGTGGCAGGGTTTACTCAGACATGAGTCCCTTGCTCACTGCTCCATCAGGATTCAAGCAAGCCGGGCCGACGAGGCTGAAATGCTAGAAACCGGTCCCCGGTAGCTTGTCTCCTTTCTGGTGAAGAATTGGCTTGGTAGTTTGGTCTGCCCTGTTCCCATGATGCACTGGGCCAGGGACAGACTAATTTGCATATAGCCACGTTCTGAGCTGGGATGGGGCAGTGAGCTAAATAACGGTGATGGATCAAGCCCTGATCTTTGGACTGGGTAAGAGTGGTCTGCTTAATTCAGACACTCTGTTCATCACCACCCCCTTTTCTGAATCGTTTTTGGCCACTATAGGTGTGGCAGGGTATACTCAGACATGAGTCCCTTGCTCACTGCTCCATCAGGATTCAAGCAAGCCGGGCCGACGAGGCTGAAATGCCAGAAACCGGTCCCCGGTAGCTTGTCTCCTTTCTGGTGAAGAATTGGCTTGGTAGTTTGGTCTGCCCTGTTCCCATGATGCACTGGGCCAGGGACAGACTAATTTGCATATAGCCAGGTTCTGAGCTGGGATGGGGCAGTGAGCTAAATAACGGTGATGGATCAAGCCCTGATCTTTGGACTGGGTAAGAGTGGTCTGCTTAATTCAGACACTCTGTTCATCACCACCCCCTTTTCTGAATCGTTTTTGGCCACTATAGGTGTGGCAGGGTATACTCAGACATGAGTCCCTTGCTCACTGCTCCATCAGGATTCAAGCAAGCCGGGCCGACGAGGCTGAAATGCCAGAAACCGGTCCCCGGTAGCTTGTCTCCTTTCTGGTGAAGAATTGGCTTGGTAGTTTGGTCTGCCCTATTCCCATGATGCACTGGGCCAGGGACAGACTAATTTGCATATAGCCAGGTTCTGAGCTGGGATGGGGCAGTGAGCTAAATAACGGTGATGGATCAAGCCCTGAACTTTGGACTGGGTAAGAGTGGTCTGCTTAATTCAGACACTCTGTTCATCACCACCCCCTTTTCTGAATCGTTTTTGGCCACTATAGGTGTGGCAGGGTATACTCAGACATGAGTCCCTTGCTCACTGCTCCATCAGGATTCAAGCAAGCCGGGCCGACGAGGCTGAAATGCCAGAAACCGGTCCCCGGTAGCTTGTCTCCTTTCTGGTGAAGAATTGGCTTGGTAGTTTGGTCTGCCCTGTTCCCATGATGCACTGGGCCAGGGACAGACTAATTTGCATATAGCCAGGTTCTGAGCTGGGATGGGGCAGTGAGCTCAATAACGGTGATGGATCAAGCCCTGATCTTTGGACTGGGTAAGAGTTGTCTGCTTAATTCAGACACTCTGTTCATCACCACCCCCTTTTCTGAATCGTTTTTGGCCACTATTGGTGTGGCAGGGTACACTCAGACATGAGTCCCTTGCTCACTGCTCCATCAGGATTCAAGCAAGCCGGGCCGACGAGGCTGAAATGCCAGAAACCGGTCCCCGGTAGCTTGTCTCCTTTCTGGTGAAGAATTGGCTTGGTAGTTTGGTCTGCCCTGTTCCCGTGATGCACTGGGCCTGGGACAGACTAATTTGCATATAGCCAGGTTCTGAGCTGGGATGGGGCAGTGAGCTAAATAACGGTGATGGATCAAGCCCTGATCTTTGGACTGGGTAAGAGTGGTCTGCTTAATTCAGAAACTCTGTTCATCACCACCCCCTTTTCTGAATCGTTTTTGGCCACTATAGGTGTGGCAGGGTATACTCAGACATGAGACCCTTGCTCACTGCTTCATCAGGATACAAGCAAGCCGGGCCGACGAGGCTGAAATGCCAGAAACCGGTCCCCGGTAGCTTGTCTCCTTTCTGGTGAAGAATTGGCTTGGTAGTTTGGTCTGCCTTGTTCCCATGATCCACTGGGCCAGGGACAGACTAATTTGCATATAGCCAGGTTCTGAGCTGGGATGGGGCAGTGAGCTAAATAACGGTGATGGATCAAGCACTGATCTTTGGACTGGGTAAGAGTGGTCTGCTTAATTCGGACACTCTGTTCATCACCACCCCCTTTTCTGAATAGTTTTTGGCCACTATAGGTGTGGCAGGGTATACTCAGACATGAGTCCCTTGCTCACTGCTCCATCAGGATTCAAGCAAGCCGGGCCGACGAGGCTGAAATGCCAGAAACCGGTCCCCGGTAGCTTGTCTCCTTTCTGGTGAAGAATTGGCTTGGTAGTTTGGTCTGCCCTGTTCCCATGATGCACTGGGCCAGGGACAGACTAATTTGCATATAGCCAGGTTCTGAGCTGGGATGGGGCAGTGAGCTAAATAACGGTGATGGATCAAGCCCTGATCATTGGACTGGGTAAGAGTGGTCTGCTTAATTCAGACACTCTGTTCATCACCACCCCCTTTTCTGAATCGTTTTTGGCCACTATAGATGTGGCAGGGTATACTCAGACATGAGTCCCTTGCTCACTGCTCCATCAGGATTCAAGCAAGCCGGGCCGACGAGGCTGAAATGCCAGAAACCGGTCCCCGGTAGCTTGTCTCCTTTCTGGTGAAGAATTGGCTTGGTAGTTTGGTCTGCCCTGTTCCCATGATGCACTGGGCCAGGGACAGACTAATTTGCATATAGCCAGGTTCTGAGCTGGGATGGGGCAGTGAGCTAAATAACGGTGATGGATCAAGCCCTGATCTTTGGACTGGGTAAGAGTGGTCTGCTTAATTCAGACACTCTGTTCATCACCACCCCCTTTTCTGAATCGTTTTTGGCCACTATAGGTGTGGCAGGGTATACTCAGACATGAGTCCCTTGCTCACTGCTCCATCAGGATTCAAGCAAGCCGGGCCGACGAGGCTGAAATGCCAGAAACCGGTCCCCGGTAGCTTGTCTCCTTTCTGGTGAAGAATTGGCTTGGTAGTTTGGTCTGCCCTGTTCCCATGATGCACTGGGCCAGGGACAGACTAATTTGCATATAGCCAGGTTCTGAGCTGGGATGGGGCAGTGAGATAAATAACGGTGATGGATCAAGCCCTGATCTTTGGACTGGGTAAGAGTGGTCTGCTTAATTCAAACACTCTGTTCATCACCACCCCCTTTTCTGAATCGTTTTTGGCCACTATAGGTGTGGCAGGGTATACTCAGACATGAGTCCCTTGCTCACTGCTCCATCAGGATTCAAGCAAGCCGGGCCGACGAGGCTGAAATGCCAGAAACCGGTCCCCGGTAGCCTGTCTCCTTTCTGGTGAAGAATTGGCTTGGTAGTTTGGTCTGCCCTGTTCCCATGATGCACTGGGCCAGGGACAGACTAATTTGCATATAGCCAGGTTCTGAGCTGGGATGGGGCAGTGAGCTAAATAACGGTGATGGATCAAGCCCTGATCTTTGGACTGGGTAAGAGTGGTCTGCTTAATTGAGACACTCTGTTCATCACCACCCCCTTTTCTGAATCGTTTTTGGCCACTATAGGTGTGGCAGGGTATACTCAGACATGAGTGCCTTGCTCACTGCTCCATCAGGATTCAAGCAAGCCGGGCCGACGAGGCTGAAATGCCAGAAACCGGTCCCCGGTAGCTTGTCTCCTTTCTGGTGAAGAATTGGCTTGGTAGTTTGGTCTGCCCTGTTCCCATGATGCACTGGGCCAGGGACAGACTAATTTGCATATAGCCAGGTTCTGAGCTGGGATGGGGCAGTGAGCTAAATAACGGTGATGGATCAAGCCCTGATCTTTGGACTGGGTAAGAGTGGTCTGCTTAATTCAGACACTCTGTTCATCACCACCCCCTTTTCTGAATCGTTTTTGGCCACTATAGGTGTGGCAGGGTATACTCAGACATGAGTCCCTTGCTCACTGCTCCATCAGGATTCAAGCAAGCCGGGCCGACGAGGCTGAAATGCCAGAAACCGGTCCCCGGTAGCTTGTCTCCTTTCTGGTGAAGAATTGGCTTGGTAGTTTGGTCTGCCCTGTTCCCATGATGCACTGGGCCAGGGACAGACTAATTTGCATATAGCCAGGTTCTGAGCTGGGATGGGGCAGTGAGCTAAATAACGGTGATGGATCAAGCCCTGATCTTTGGACTGGGTAAGAGTGGTCTGCTTAATTCAGACACTCTGTTCATCACCACCCCCTTTTCTGAATCGTTTTTGGCCACTATAGGTGTGGCAGGGTATACTCAGACATGAGACCCTTGCTCTCTGCTCCATCAGGATTCAAGCAAGCCGGGCCGACGAGGCTGAAATGCCAGAAACCGGTCCCCGGTAGCTTGTCTCCTTTCTGGTGAAGAATTGGCTTGGTAGTTTGGTCTGCCCTGTTCCCATGATGCACTGGGCCAGGGAGAGACTAATTTGCATATAGCCAGGTTCTGAGCTGGGATGGGGCAGTGAGCTAAATAACGATGATGGATCAAGCCCTGATCTTTGGACTGGGTAAGAGTTGTCTGCTTAATTCAGACACTCTGTTCATCACCACCCCCTTTTCTGAATCGTTTTTGGCCACTATTGGTGTGGCAGGGTATACTCAGACATGAGTCCCTTGCTCACTGCTCCATCAGGATTCAAGCAAGCCGGGCCGACGAGGCTGAAATGCCAGAAACCGGTCCCCGGTAGCTTGTCTCCTTTCTGGTGAAGAATTGACGTGGTAGTTTGGTCTGCCCTGTTCCCATGATGCACTGGGCCAGGGACAGACTAATTTGCATATAGCCAGGTTCTGAGCTGGGATGGGGCAGTGAGCTAAATAACGGTGATGGATCAAGGCCTGATCTTTGGACTGGGTAAGAGTGGTCTGCTTAATTCAGACACTCTGTTCATCACCACCCCCTTTTCTGAATCGTTTTTGGCCACTATAGGTGTGGCAGGGTATACTCAGACATGAGTCCCTTGCTCACTGCTCCATCAGGATTCAAGCAAGCCGGGCCGACGAGGCTGAAATGCCAGAAACCGGTCCCCGGTAACTTGTCTCCTTTCTGGTGAAGAATTGGCTTGGTAGTTTGGTCTGCCCTGTTCCCATGATGCACTGGGCCAGGGACAGACTCATTTGCATATAGCCAGGTTCTGAGCTGGGATGGGGCAGTGAGCTAAATAACGGTGATGGATCAAGCCCTGATCTTTGGACTGGGTAAGAGTGGTCTGCTTAATTCAGACACTGTTCATCACCACCCCCTTTTCTGAACCCTTTCTGAAGAAGGCGCATGTTAGGCTCCATTATGCTTACATGCAGGTACCACGCGGGGTAAATTATACACGCAGGCGGGGCTGCATACTGCAGGTAATTATGCGTGCGAGCGCCTCGTGGGCCACTAGCGCCGGCCAGTCTATCAGTAGGAGCCAGGTGAGGGGTATTGTGGAATGGAATGTTCAGTTTATATGGGGGAATCACGGTGGGATCATGAGTGATAGACAACCTTATGTACAGTGACGCAGATTTCTTTGTGCCGCTTGGATCTTGAATGAGTGTGGGGAACTGTAAATTTTGTATGGCTTCTTGTGGTGTTAATATGTTGGGTGCGCTGTCAAAGTACATGCGCCCGATAACTTTCAATGTGCAGTAAATGTCACTCATTTTAAATGGGAATGTACTTTATATGTAAATACTAAGCTGAACGCATTGTAGAAGAAAGTTGGCACTTTGATTTCAGAGTGGGCAAGAAGTGCACCCCAATGGGATGCGGGGAACATGTAATTAAAACTTTGCATCTGTATCTGTTGTATATTCCATGACAGATGATGGTTTGTTGTATGATGCAGTGTGTGAACAGCCGCGTTCTACCTAATCCTTGCATATGTCATTTTATTTTATGCATAGGCCTACATGTAGTGTATGCATTTACAAAATGGACTCGAAAATCATGCGAAAGTTAACATCACAAACCTCAGAGAAACCTAAGGGAAAAATGCCAGTTTCATTTTTCACAATATCCTGACTTCAGATCTGAGATTGTGAACAGCATCATTTGTCCTCCCGTATCCTTGTGATTGGTTCACTCCCTCAACATCCTTCGCTCACCGTGCCTAACGGTTACACAACGCCTTAAGGCACTATCAACCGCCTTTGCTGGCAGCGACTGCAAACACGCGCACACCTTGAGCATTACTTCCAGCCATTCTTGTGGAGACGAAAGGTGTTTTTTCCAAATGCATCTGCTGAAAGACAGGAGGTTTCCACTTTTCAAAACGGGTTCTTATTTCCTTTAAAAGTTACATATTCAGACATCACGCGAAATATCCCTCCGACGTGTTCTCTCGTGGACTACCTACAATAATGGGTCTTAGACTCAGAGGGTTTATTGTTTGCTTTGGCGGGCCCCTGTGTACCCGGCGCCGGAGGTGGTGAGTGGGGCGCGGACTAGCACAGGTCCATGGTGGCAGAGGCGGGTGCAGGCCGGGAGCGGGTGGCATCCCGTGAGCTGCAGAAAGGTGCTGGGGGGCGTGGATGGCCCAGGATTTCACTGCGTGCAGCAGCATCTATATACGCATTGAAAACAGACTCGCTTTGCGCCCTTAGTTTTAACCCCTTACTCCCTCCACACACTCGCCGTTGCTGGCTCTTGGAATTATGCTCTGCGGCTCTGTGTATGTGTGTGTGGCTCTGTGTGTGTGTGGCTCTGTGTGTGTGGCTGTGTGTGTGTGTGTGTGGCTCTGTGTGTGTGTGTGGCTCTATGTGTGTTTGCAAATGCAATAGGTCTCGCATTTGCGAGAGATTAAGCTATTGGCATTGTAAAAAACAATGCCATTTATTTATCTGTTTTCAAAACCAACACATAACATTTTTTTTGTCATTTACAATGCCAATAGCTCTAACTTTTGCAAAGGCGAGACCATTGCATTGTAAATTCTTGTTTAAAAGTAGGTGTGGCTCAGTAGGTTAAAACAGACAACTGCTTTCCCTGTTGATGACCCCGGTGACGACATGTTGACGCAGATACACAGAAGCTTGGTGGATATGATCCCAGAGATTGATAAACGTGCATACGATTCTGAGATACTTTGTGGATTACTGCAACAAAGTTTTTTGCATTTATTTAGATGGACTAACGTTGCGGGATTGTGCAAGGTGACATAATAGGAAGTACTCGTATACCATTGCCCAAGCGCTGCTGTGCAGCGGTTAAGATTGGCAACAATGTTTAATGGTCTGAACCTTTTAAATTGTATCTCTTGAACAGGTCCAGCAGTTGATTTTTGTGTTGGCTTATATTAACTTCGAAGGCAAGAACAGGAGCGGGAGCTCAGGTATATAACAGCTACATTGAATTGTAAGTGTTGTTGTGAGTAATAGGAGATACTGTTCAAATTACACAATGGACTTACAAGGGATAACACTACAATTCCTTTGTATTTTAGTCTTTCCTGGATATGTAACAGCAAAGGCTTTGAGTGAAGGTATGCTAGGGTTTAGTTCAATTGAGCATGGGTTCTTTTTTTTTTATCTCCAAAATTTTTTATTAAAATATAGATATGCATATCAGCGGATACAGACAGTACAGGGTATGCAAAAAAAGAAAAAACAAAGAACAAAGAGGGGGGGGGGGTATGTACGGGTTTAACATTCCTTGTGCGCGGTGTCCCCCCGACCGAAAGAAGAAAGGAGAGAGAGGGGGGGGGGGGTCAGGCTTGTTCGAGATGTGCAGCAAGGGCTTCCCACATGCCGTTTTTGGCGTTATGTTCTTTCGAGTATTTGCCTGTGATGTTGTCCGCGCCTCTGAGGAAAGTGACCCAGTTAATCCAGTTTTTGAAAGTGGCTTTGGCAGTGTTTTTCCAGTTTGTTAATATGATTTTAACTGCCGCTGTTAGTAGGATGTCAACTAGATCCCTTTCCTCTTTGTTTTCCAGGCTGTGTGTCATGAACCCTGTGGCCAGATCAGCGAAGGTGATTGGTATGTCTTTGCCCAACACGTCGTTGATGAAGTTGTTTACCTTCTTCCAGAAGTTCCTGACTTTTTGGCATTCGAAGATGAGGTGTTCCAGGCTACCGTTCTCTTTTTCGCAATTCCAGCATGTTCCTGTGTTCCTTATGCCTGTTTTGTGGAGCCTCGCTGGGGTCCAGTAGGCTCTGTGGAGGAGCCAAAATTTTGTTTGCGCCAGTTGTAGTGTGACTTTGTTGGTAGTGGCTGATTTCCATAGTGTGCTTTTTTCTTCGTCATTCAGGTGTCTTTTCGCTAGTTCCTCCCAGGTGTTCATCACTTTTTTATTCAGCGTGGATTTTTGAGGGCTTAGTAGTTTGTATATTTTTGCTGTGTGGTGGCCTGTGGCATTGAGGTTGTCCGTGTATTTGATTATCGTTGGTGGTGTTTTGCTTAGGTTTGTCCTTGTTATGGCCGTCTTTATTTTTAGGAATGTGTACAGCTCTATATCTGGGAGACTGTGGAGCTGTTGGAGGTTTTGAAAGGTGAGTGGGGTGTTCTTCGTTTCTAGCTGGTTTGGGGTTGTGATTCCACTCTTTATCCATAGTTCGTTGTCGAGGACTTTGGTCTGGTAGAGTATCTTCGAGTTGTGCCAGATTGACTCACAGTTTGTTCCTCTGATGCGTTGACCCATAAGTTTGTCTACCTTCACGAGGGCCTCTTTGGTGTGTCTGATGATAGGGTTTAGTCTAAGGGGGTGTTTGTTTGCAGTGAGTAGTGCTATCCGGTTTAGTCCTCCCAAGATGTTCCTCTATACCTTCAGCCACTCTGGCTCGTAGTCTTGGGTGTTTGTGATCCAGAAGAGACATTGTTTGGCCAGGCAGGCCGTTTGGAAGTGTTTGAAGTTCGTTAAGTTTAGTCCACCCAGGTTTTTTGGCAGTCTCAGTTTCTGTAGGCTTATTCTTGGTCTTTTGTCTCTCCATAGGAATTTGTTCAATAATTTGTCGAGCTTCTTGTGGAAGTTTTCTGTTATGGCTAGGGGGAGCATGCTGAGTGTATAGTTTACTACCGGTGTTACCATCATCTTGATTGTTTCCACCCTGCCCCACCAGCTGGTGTATTTGGGCGACCAGAGGTCTAGTCTCTCTTTTATTTTCCTTAAGGTTGCTTCCTCGTTGTGCTCTACGGTGTCTTTTAGGCCCCTCTCAAACAGTAGCCCCAGGTATTTGAGTGGTTTTGTTTGCCATGCTAGGCCTGATTGCCCCAGCACCGTTCTTGTGGTGTGTACGTTCATTGGCTTGCATTCAGATTTGTCCTTGTTAAGCTTGTATCCTGAGGCGGCTGCATATTCTCCTATGGTGTCCATTAGGGCTGAGATTGATGTCGTGGGTTTTGTAGTGGTGATGAGGATGTCGTCTGCGTATGCGGCCAGTTTCTCCGTCTTGTCTTTGATTGTGATGCCAGATATGTTCTTGTTGTCCTTTATCATGGCTAGCAGTGGTTCGAGTGCTAGCAGGAAGAGTCCGGGTGATAGGGGGCAGCCTTGCCTCGTGCCTCTTTCTAGTCTCAAAGCTTCTGATGCGCCCCCATTCACCACAACTCTGGCTCTCGGTTTGTTATACAGGGCCATGACCATTGTCCTGTATTTAGTGCCCAGGCCAAATTTCTGCATGCATGCATCTAGGAAGGGCCAGGATACTCTGTTGAAGGCCTTCTCCTCGTCCAGTGCTATCATGACCGCCTGTTCTGTACTGTGCGTTGTTTGGTTGATGAGGTGGCTGAGCAGTCGTGTGTTGTCCTGTGAAAGTCTGTTTTTGATGTAGCCCACCTGTGCATTGTGGATGAGTGTTGGTAGCACCCTGTTCAGTCTATTTGCCAGTATTTTTGCGTGTATTTTGCAGTCTACGTTGTTGAGTGATATAGGTCTGTAGTTCTGTGGAAATTGTGGGTTTTTCCCTTCCTTGGGGATTACAATGATATTGGCTTCTGCCATAGACTCCGTCATTCTGCCTCCCTGGATGCAGTGTGTATTGACTGCTGCATCGATCTCACCATCTGTAATGTTCTCTTCGAGTGTCTCTCTTTGTTCAACTGAGAGTGTGGGCAGGTTGATTCTGTGGAGTAGGTTCTCCCCCCCATCGTCTTCTAGGTTCTTGTCCGCACTGTATAGTTCTTGGTAGAACTGTCTGAAGACCTCTAGGATACCTTTGTTCGTTGTTTGTGTTTTGTTGTTTTTGTCCGTTATGGCTGCGATTGCGTGTTGTCTCTGCTTTGCTTTCAAGTACGAGGCCAGTTGTTTCCCTGCTTTGTTGGCTGAGCATAGGTTTATGGCCTTGAATTTGTTTATCCAGGTGCCTGCTCTTTCGCTCAGTATTTTGTTCAGCTCGTATTTTTTCTTCGTTAGGTCTGTTAAGGTGTTTTTGTCTGATAAGTTCGCGCAGTGACCTTTCTCTAGGCTTCCTATCTGGTCTTCCAGTTCTTTTATTTTCTTGTTCCTGCCTCTGTTCATTCTGGACTTGATGTTGATGAGCTTCCCCCTGATGGTTGCCTTTAGTGCGTCCCAGATGGTGTCCTTTCCCACCTCGCCGTTGTCGTTGATATCTAGCTATTCCTTTATGGCCTCTTCAATTTCGTTAATGTTGCTCGCGTTTTGCAGGATGTCGTCATTTAGTCTCCATCTGCTGGCTGCATGTTCGTTGTGTCTTCCGCTCATTGAAAGTGTGATGTGTGCATGGTCTGAGATGGTTATGGGTGCTATTTCGGTGTGATCGATCAGGTGGGAGTATTTTTTGGACATTAGGATGTAGTCAATTCTGCTGTAGGAGTTGTGTGGGTGGGAGTAGAAGCTGTATTCGCGTGCGTCAGGATGCTGCAGTCTCCACGGGTCCGTGAGGTGGAGCTTGGTGCATAGGTTCTTCAGAATGTTTGGGTTGTGGGTGTCGTGGCTTATCCTGTGTGGGTGTCTGTCCATTGCTTGGTCCATGACCTGGTTCATGTCCCCTGTCACGAGGAGAAGGTCATCCTGTGGGATTTCCGATAGTCTGGTGGTGGTCTTCTCCCAGAATTGTTTGTCGTCCGAGTTTGGCCCGTATATGTTGGCCACGTGTATTATTTCCTCTCCTCTTCCCAGACTTGTCACTAGTATTCTGCCTTCCTCGTCTGCGTACGTGGCTTTCGCAGTCATGTTGGCTTTTTTGCTTATTATTGTTACTACTCCCCGTTTCTTGAGTTTGGCGGGAGAGCAGTGGACTTCCCCTATCCACCTCGCTTTCAGGTGTGGAGCCTCTTCCTGTGAAAGTATAGTTTCTTGTAGTACGTAGATGTCTCCTTTCAGTTTTGCCAGGTAGTCGAGTGTTTTCCTGCGTTTTACAGGGTGATTAAGGCCTTTGACATTTAGGGACACCACCTTAAGATTTGGTGTTTGCTTGGTTTGTGATAGTTGGGGCTGTGTCGATGCTGTCATGGTGGTTCCTTTTTGTCACTTCTTGTGCGTAGTTCGTCAGGTGGCATGCTTAAGCCTACTGTGGGTCCCGTCGAGCCGCTTCGTTTCTGGGTAGACCCCCCCTTGTGCTATGGGTGGATGAGGCGGGTATAGGTAGGAAAATAGAGATAGTAAAGACATATATAGAGAGTAAAACATGCTTCTGTACTGTGGTGATCATTCGTGCTCTCCCATTCTCCCCTTCGCCCCCCCTCCTCCCGCCTCCCGTCCCACCCCCCTCCCCCCGCATTTAGAAATGTGAGCGTGTGACAGCAAGAGTCCTTTTTTCTCCCTCCCCCCCAAGTCTGTATGTTTACTGAGGAGGCGGTTGAGGCCCCTGTCCCACTTGTACTTGCATAGTGTTATTTAGTATTCCCCTTTCAAAAGGAAGCGAGAAACAAAAGAAAAAAGAAAACAAAAATCACTTCAATAAAGGATATCTGCTTGCTGCATTGTTCTGAGGTAGTTGATTTGTGCGCTTCCTTCTATTTCGTCTTGCTTGTGGCTTAAAGTTCTGTTTGGCATTGTGTGTTACGCTAGTGTTTCCCTGAGGAAACTGAGGTAGATACAGTTGTGATTCCTCCTTGTGCTAGCTGCGACTCGGCTCAAGGCGTTTGTGGTGTCTTCTCTCTCCCTTGAGGTAGATACGTTGATTGAGTTCAAAAGGCTGCGCAGGTATAACATTCCTGGGCTTGTGCAAGTGTTCCGTTGTTTTCTCGTCTATTTAGGCTTTATACATCTCCGCCTTCCGCCGCGTCCGATGAGGCTCTTCTTTTTGCTCCCAGGCTTTGTGACTCCATGCTCTCTGGCTCCGGACCTGTTAGGTATCTTTTTAGCTCGTTGGGGTCTTCGAAGATGAGTGTGTTTTTCCTGTCTGTTATTTTCATTCTGGCTGAAGGTGATGTTGTCTCTTCGCATTTTGTCCCGTAAGGCCAGGAAGCCTTTCCTAGTTTCTACTGTGAGCTTGGAGTAGTCTTGCGTTATCGTTATTTTTTGTCCGTTCATAAGCATCAGTTGGCCTTTCCTGGCTATGGCAAAGATAGCTTCTGTCTGATTGCCTCTCAATGGCTTGCATATGATGGGTCTCGGGCTGTTGCTGTTTTGGGTCCTCCTCGCCGGGATTCTATATGCCTTTTCGATTTCAAAGGGTCTCTCGAAAGTTAGTCCCGTGATTTTGGGTAGGAGGTTCTCCAGCATTGTCGCACAAAATCCTGGGGTGTCCTCTTCTCCTTCTGGGACTCCTAATAGCCTTATGTTCCCCTTCCTGCTCTTGTCGTCATATTCTGCCTGGATTCGTTCCAGGGTGTTTGTTTTCCTGATGACGATGCCCAGGTCCTTGTGAGTTACTCTTGTGAGGTCTTCCAGGTTGCTGACTCTTGTCTCCGCCTCACCTATTCTGCCCTCGCCTTTGCTTTGTGCTGCCCTTATGGCTATTAGCTCCATCTGGATGTTGTCTACTATTTTTTTTGTAGCTTTTGCCAAGTCGTTGCCCTCTGTTATTTTCTTCAGGAGTGTCTCCATCGTGATCGTTTCGCTGTTTTGGTCGTTCTTGAGCTTGCCTGGGGACTCCGGGTATTCGTTCCTGCTCTTTTTGGGGTCGTTGGCGATCTTTCTATCGTCCTTGCCCGCCATTGTTTCGAAACCTCTCCAAATTTGATGCAATGTGGCCCTTCCTGCTCTTTGTTGCTTGACGGGGCTTCCGGTTCTGCTTGGGATGGCACTCTTTGATAGTCGGGATGTGTCTCGAAAGCGACTTGGCTCTGTTACTGTTCTAGTTCTGGTCTTTGTCTTAGTCTCCTCCAGTTCCCTTACCGTTGCTGGTCTGCGGGTGCTTCCTTGTCTTGGCCTGATCTGTTTATGTATTTGCTTTTTGCCGCCCTGGCTTTGCCGCGACCTGCTCTTCGGGGTGCTTACCACCTGGGTTGGTGGTGTGATGCCGCCTCTTACAGAGCTATGCGCCACCCGGGGTGTAGGTTGCCTGCTATGCAGTGCGCTGATGTGCTTGTTTTGGTGTCGTTTGCCTTCTGCAACCGTGCACAGGCGTCCGCACTGGCGATCTTCTCGGCGCCCCCCGCGTCTGCTGGGCCTTTGCCTTCGTTTGCTTTGCTGTCTGGGATGTGGAGTTTTATGGTTCCTTCTCGTTTGCTCGTTTTGCTTCCGCTTCCGCTCCGCTTCAAAATGGCCGCCTTGTTCTGTTGGTTTGTGCCCTTCTCACGATGGCCACCGCTCGTTTGTGGCACCCTTGTTAAAGGAATGGCTGCTTCCCCCCTTCTCTGTGCTCCGGCTAGAGTCCGCTTGTGGTGCTCGTTTGTGCCTTACTTTTCCTCTCTTTTTTTGGCCGTTTCTCCTCCCTTTGCGCTCTCGCCAGCCCTCGGTTGTTCTCGACTGGCTTGGCGCGCTGTCTGCCTTAGCGTGGGGTTGGTCGTTGCAGCGCACCCTGGGGAGTATTGCTGGTACTGACTCGCCGCTCGTGCTTTGCTTGGGGGCTTTTGTGTTGTTTCGCCTTAGCCGTTTCTTCTTCCTACCTTTTCCCCTCCTAAGATGGCCGCTCCTGGTGCTGTTGTGCCTCCCCTAAGAGGGCCGCCGTTTGTTTTTGTTTATTGTTTCCCGTTTGTAACTCCCGGCTTAGCATGGCTGCTACTTGATGTTCCTTTCTGTTCCTTTAAACTTGCTACTGAGTCTTCCCCACCGCCACCGCAGCACACTGCGCTGTCCCTCTCTATGTGCTCTCTGTGGTCTGTGCCTCTCGATCCGCAATCGCGCTTGCCCCCGGCTCACCTTCCTTTCGCTTGTGGGCCGCCGCGTTTTTCCCTTTGGGGTCTGCGGTGGCGGGTTTACTCACTCGCTCGCTGGGATGCCGGTGTGCCGCTTCTCTTCGGGGCGGGAGCAGCAGTGTGGCGCTTGTCCCCGCTTACAAGATGGCGTCTCCTTGTTAGTTTCGTTTTCGTTCCTGAGGGGGGGTAGGGTCTGTTCTCACCCCCGATCGCTGCCCCCGAGTTGTTTTTTGTCCTCACTCTTGGCTGCCTGCCTCCCCCCAGGTATGTGCTTCTGCTGCCTTGGTGCTTCCCTCTTTTGTCCGGCGTGCGCTGTAGCTGCTACTGTCTGCTAGCCCGCTTGCGGTTCTCCGCCGCCATCTTGCACCTCCTTCCCTCTCGTACCGAGCTTGTTTGTCGCCGTTCCTTCCTTTTCGCTGCTCTTTTTGTACTGCCGGTGCTGTGTCCGTGGGCAGCCTGCCTTCATACGTCTTTTGCTGTGTCCGGTGCCTCACACCCAGCTCCTCCGCCGTTGCTATCGCCGTTTGTTCGACTTGGGGGTCGGGAGCTTAAGACCTACGAGTGCTCCCTCCTTGCCATCCAAGCCACGCCCCAATTGAGCATGGGCTCTGAACATTACTCAAGGTGCAATCAGGTGGCAGTTATTTGACAATCACAATATGTGTATGCAACGGTGGCATGAGTGTGGTGTAATCTTTATACCTATCTAGACACTTTGGCTTAACTAGGATGAATTCTTTGGGATATTCTCATCATCTCACCATTGTTTATCCGTTTCATTTTTTTATCTGTTTCATTTTTGACACGAATCAGCACAGATGTTACCTCTCATCCTTGAATTATGTAAATCCTTGTAAACTTTTATGAAACCAGGGATACTGTTATAACTATGTTTTGTATGTGTTCCGGCAGATGGCCAACACTTGTTTGATATTCATCACCAATTTGCTCCCCTGAAGAAGGGTTCTTAGAAACCGAAATGCAATGGGGCCATCCAAGAAATATACGTGTCGTGCTGTGTATTTATGGTTATTAATAATTTACACATGTACAGATGTGCAATTCAGTAGAATGATTAACTATAGTGACACATGTTGATGTTCATGTATATGTTGATGTACTGAATTGGAAAATACAATGAACAGGAAGAAATATAGTTCTTGTGTTGTATATTAAGAATCTTTGTTTAATACATTTCAAATTGATTAGATTTGTTTTGAACCCTTCGGGGCCACTGCATAGTGCACTTCATAGAGTGTGCAGGTTTCTGCACACTAAGCTTAGCACATTATATAAGGCCTGCCACCTTGAATAAAATTTGCACTGTTTGAGAGGTGGTAGAGGGACTTTAGTGTAGGGGAAGGCTGGATTGGTGTCAAGGGCCTAGATACATTTAATGTCTTTGTCTTCAGGGATGGGTGCCTCAGGGGGTAGAGCCATGGACAGGGGCATGGCTTGTTGTTGATCTCTGCCAGAGAGATACGCTCTACCAGTGGTGGCTGCTCTGCTAAGGTGGAGGAGCGTTGCTCCAATGCTTTGAAAGAAAGGAAAAATAAAATGATAATAACTTGATGTTATTATCCTTTAATTTGTTCCTGCTGTGGCAGCATGGGAGATGGGCGGGGCTGCTCTGCTCGCAGAGCAGAGCAGGGGAGGAGTGATGGGCACACTGAAATGTGCATGATGCTTTGGACTGCCGTCTCGGGCCAGCCAAACAGTCATGAGCATTTAGCATGTTCTCCATCCAGACTGCATCTCAGCCTGGGTGGAGAACACACCCCGGCCCCCAGTTCCTGTCTGAGTGCCGAACTACTGTGCTCAGACCAATCACAATGCTGCACTGCAGCGTTGTGATTGGCTTAGACGAGCCTGGCTGCTTCCTGTTCAGCTGATGCAGAGGAGAGATGACGTAGGAGACAGCGGCTGGAGGTAAGAGCCTTTTTCTTTTTTTTATTCCCCCTTACACTTCGGCCCTTGCCCTGCAATCCCAGATCCGTGCTGGCCACCACTGCGCTCCACCCCCCTGAGGTAAATTGGAGTGGGGTGGACTGGGGTAGATTGGAGTGGGGTAGATTGAAATACAGTGGAGTGTGGTAGAGTGGGGTAGATTGGAGCAGATTAGGAGGGGGTAGATTGGCGTAGAGTGGAGTGGGGTAGATTGGGGAGGACTGACATAGGGTAGATTGAAGTGGGGGAGAGTGGAGTGGGGTAGATTTGAGTAGAGTGGAAGGGGTAAATTGGGGTGGGTGAAGTGGGGTAGAGTGTGGCACATTAGAGAAGAGTTGGATAGATTGCACTGGAGTGAGGTATATTGGAGTGGGGTAGATTGGAGTTGAGTAGAGTGGGGTATATTGGTGTATATTATAGTGGAATGAAGTGGGGTAGATTGGCATGGGATAGATTGGGGTAGAGTGTAGTGGGGTCGATTTGGATAGAGTCAAGTGGGGTAGAGTGTGGTGGGGTAGATTGGGGTAGAGTTGAGTAGGATAGGAAGGGGGGATTGGTGTGGGGTAAAGTGGTGTAGGTTAGGATAGAATATAGTGGATTGGAGTGGGGTAGAGTAGGGTGGATTGAGGTAGATTGGAGTGTGGTAGATTACAGTAGAGATGAGAGAGGTGGAGTGGGGTAGCTTGAGGTAGAGTGGGGTGGGGCAGAGTGTAGTAGATTGTAGTGGAGTGGGTTAGAATGGAGTGGGGTAGAGTGGAGTAGATTGGAGTGGGGTGTACTGGGGTAGATTGGAGTGGGGTAGTTTGGGGTACAGTGGAGTGTGATGAAGTGGGGTAGATATGGGTACAGTCTAGTGGGGTAGATTTGAGAGGGTTTGATTGGGTGGAGTTGAGTGGGCTAGAGTGGGTAGACTAGGGAAGAGTGGGAGGACAAGGGTAGAGTGAGGTAGATTAGAGAGGAGTGGGGTATATTGGAGTGGGGTAGATTGAGGTTCACTGGAGTGGGGTAGATTGGGGTAGAGTGGAGTGGGGTAGATTGGAGTAGAATGGAATAGGGTAGAGTGGGTTGATACGGGTAGAGTGGAGTGAATGAATGAATATAAGATTTATAGAGCGCTAACTTAGCCCAAGGGCGTCAAGGCGCTAACAGCAGAGCAATATGCAGGCAGAAAAGACACACTCGTACAGACATCTAAGGGAACAACCAGGTCTTTAAAACCTTTTGAAAAAGAGTGTGTGATCATTGTCCTGAAATTTCCTCTGTGAGGGAGTTCCACAGTTTGTCTGAAGCAATTGAAAAGGATCTCCTACCCCATCTCATCCTTTTAAACCTGGGACAGTAAGGAGATGTTTTCTTGCTGACCTGAGATTCCTAGTGGGTACATAATGATGAAATAAGGCTCTAATGCCATCAGGACCCAGGCCATAATAAGCATTATGAGTGAGGCAGAGGGTTTTGAACACAATCCTGCGGTCCATCGGGAGCCAGTGCAGAGAAAGAAGAGAAGCTGAGACTGAATGGTGTTTAGGCATGTCAATCTCCGGCCTGGCAGCAGCATTCTGCACCAGCTGGAGGCGCCGCAGCTGTCCCTTGTTAATGCCCAAATAAAGGGCATTACAATAATCCAATCTGGACAATATTAGAGCAATGACAACTTGTTTGCGTGACGTAAGTGAAAGAAACTGCGAGATCTTCCTTATGAGGCTTATTAGCCCGAAACAGGTAGCCACCGTCCTGCTAATCAGCAGATTCAAGGACAGGGAATTGCCTACCAGAACTCCCAATTGTTTTCCATGGGAGACGGGGCATGGGCAAGTGCCCAGAGAGTCAGGCCACCACTCCCCGAACCAAATGTCCAACTTGTCCCCAAAAATAAGAACCTCCGTCTTCTCACCATTCAGTTTCAGATAGTTTTGCACCATCCAAGGCGAGACTGCTTGCCTGCATTTTTTAAAATTGCAAGCAGCGTCACTGATGTTATGAGTGATGGACACCATGATCTGCGTGTCATCCGCATATGACAACACATCCAGACCAAAAGATTTTACCACCTTTGTCAGCGGGGCAACATAGATATTAAACAACGTAGGGCTCAGGGAAGAGCCCTGAGGCACACCGCATAAAAGGGGAGTTGGATCCGAATAGAAATTGCCCAATTTCACTGTTTTGGTCCGCTCACTAAGGAAAGAGGAGAGAAGCCCTAAAGCCGAGTCCCCAACACCTATCTCCCTGAGAGGCTCCACAAGTCTCAGTGGAGATAAGGTGTGAGTGTGGTAGAGTGGGGGTTAATAACATGGGGTAGCTTGGTGTGAGGTGGGGTAGATTAGGTTAGAGTGGAGTGGGGTAGATTGGGGTAGAGTGGAGTGGGGTAGAGGTGGGTAGATTAGGGCAGTTTGGGGTGGAGTGGGGTAGGGAGGGGTGGAGTAGACTAGAGTGGGATAGATTGGGGTAGAGTAGTGAGGTAGAATTAAGTGGGGTTGATTGGGGTAGAAAGGAGTGGGGTCGAGTGGAGTAGAGTGTGGTAGATTGGAGTGTCATTGTGTCATTCAGTCAACAAGAATGTTTATTTAGACCATTGGTCCTTAAACACATAAAAAACATCTAAACTTCCATAAATACATTCCCTTATATAACCTATGTCAAAATCTTACATAAAATTCCATGCAATACAAGACTCAATAAAACTCCACCTTTATATGCAGGATATATTTAATCATACGTTACCTAAGAAGCTCCATTTCTATGCATTTTTAAGAACTTTTTAACTTGGGGCAGAAATCTCCCGATGGTACATGCTATATCCAGGGTGCACATTTCAGTTATCAGTTCTAAAGCTTCTTCACGATTTTCAATATAGTTTTTTTAAAAGATTGGCCGTAAATAAATTTTCTGTGCAGTGAGGACCGTAAAACAATCTAATGCTATATGCACAATATTGCATTTTATGCTTAAAATACAGGTACACTTAAATTACTGCCAATCATAGCCCTTTTTATCCCTTTGCTGGCATAACAGATTCATTCCGATTCTTAGATTTAGTGGTTCAATTCTAAGCCAGTGACTGGGTAGGGCATCTATTAATGGGTAATGTTGTCCATTGTTCCAGGAATGTATCATTAAATCAGTTTTTTTCCCCTACAGATACCGTCAGTCCTGATCTTGGGATAATTCTTTCCCTAATTTCCTTTAATCCCTTTTTGCAATTTCAATTTGTAGATTCTGCTGGCACAACTTGACTCCCATGTCTCTTCAAACCTTTAGTACTGTTTCCCTAACCCCCTTTACCCACTTCAATTTACTCTTTAGTATCTTGTTTGTGCACCATTGTGATATTTTTTGCTCTTTCCCACAGCCCAAGTGCTGCCAATAGATACCATTCCAGTCTCTGTTCTTACCGCCTGAATCTTCGAAGACCTGGGGAGGGATGTTAAGTTTTTTAAGCATTTCTTCAATGTCCCACCCATTTTTACCAATTGCATATAATAATTGAGCTCCATATTAGAACCGTGGTGGTATCATGGCTGTATAAGCTTTCAAAACCGGTCTGTATGACATTTTGCGGTAGTCTTTGTTAAACGTTTTCGGATTGCTAACTGAAGCAAGGGTGCTTACTCTCATTTCATCAAGATGGGTGTTCCATTTTAGGGATTTCTCAAACCACATCCCTAAGTGCTTATATTCATTTATCATTCTGAACTTTATGGTACCCAAGAACCAGCTAAAACTTGTTGGCTTTTTCCAAACTTCAGGACCTTAGTTTTTTCCATATTTACTATAAGCTTTTTGTGACTACAGTATTCACTAAACACAATACACTTTCTTTGTAGGCCTATCTCTGTTTGATCCAAAATTACAAGATCATCTGCAAAAAGAGGAACGCTATATGTTTCCCATTTAGCTTAGGGCTGGCACCCTGATCCAGGCCCAAAGCAGATGGTAAATCAGCTGTGAATAAAGAGAAAAATAAGGGGGCCAAGACACATCCCTGTCTTAGCCCATTTCCAATAGAAATCTTCTGCGACAAGGTCACCTCTGTATCCAGAATAACCTGTGCCCAGTAATAGCTATGTAGCTCTTTGAATATGGTCAGAAGACCTTTAGAAATATTCCATTTGGTTAATGCCTCCCACAATCTATTTCGGTCCACCAGATCGAATGCCGCTCAGAAGTCGATGTTAAGTCTCAGGCTCCTTGCCCCTTTTCTAATACTCGCGTTTAAATGCTGACATTCCTCATCAAACCAGTTTTTATCATTGCTCTGGTGTCTCTTCTTCTTACATTCACCAAAGCTGTTCTTTTTTATTCCCACTTTTAAACATTGGACCAGTATGCTAATTACATTTTCAAACCATTCTAAATTTCTAGTATTCGGGGTACTTTCTAGTAATTGACTCTTCTGGAAGAAGACCAGTTTTTCCATATACATCTCTGTGATGCGAGTGGTAAGCCGCCTTGGGTCATTTATTTGTTCGGGAATGAATGTATATCTTGTTTTTTTTATTTCCACCTTCTATTTTGAGTTTTAGGGCTAAATGATCACTTCCCTCTGCTCTCATTACCTTAATTATTTACAACAAGAGGTGGTGATGGACAGAGTCTCTGAATTAAGCAGAGTACTCTCACCCAGTCAAGAGATCAGGGCTAGATCCAACACCGTTTTTTAGCTCATTGCACCATCCCAGTTTCAGAACCTGGCTGTATGCAAATTAGTCTGTCCCTGGCCCAGTGCATCATGGGAACAGGAAAGACCAGACTACAAAAGCCAATTCTTACACTGGGAAGGAAACAAGCTTCCGGGGACCGGTTTCTACCATTTCAGGCGTCTTCGGCCCGGCTTGCTTGAATCCTGATGGTGCAATGAGCAAGGGACTCACATCTGTCCATCACCACCCCTTGTTGTTAATTACTCATTACCTTAAAGCACCTAACTTGTTCAAAATTTTATGCATGCAGGAAGATATAATCTATTGGGCATAGTTGATGACTATCTTAAATGTGCGATTCGCTGGCCGATCAGCCAACATCCTTCCATTTACATAGGCTAGGCCCATTGATCCCCAAAATTTCCCTAGGGCCATATCTCTTGCTGCGAGATCAACCTTGCGGAGACTGGCAGTGTTTATCTTATATGAGGACAACAGCTCTTTACACCTTGAATCAACTCTGCAAGGGTCTAATTTGTGGTTAAAGTCTCTCATCAAGATGAATAAATCTTTCTGGTATGAGTCAGGTAGGACCTGTGAACCTTTCCCGTTCTAGCTTATATTCTGCATCTCCACCCCCGTATAGAGGCATTTTCTATGACTATATCATCATGCCACTGGGCAGGGTCCACAACATTATTTACAACAAGGGGTGGTGAGGGACAGAGTCTCTGAATTAAGCAGAATACTCTCACCCAGTCAAGAGATCAGGGCTAGATCCAACACCGTTTTTTAGCTCATTGCACCATCCCAGTTTCAGAACCTGGCTGTATGCAAATTAGTCTGTTCCTGTCCCAGTGCATGATGGGAACAGGGCAAACCAAACTACAAAAGCCAATTCTTACACTGGGAAGGAAACAAGCTTCCGGGGACCGGTTTCTGGCATTACAGCCGTCTTCGGCCCGGCTTGCTTGGGCAGGGTCCAGTAAGAATACTCTACAGGCCACTAACCATTTACATTTGACTTCTAGCGGGACCAGTTTCTTGGCTATTTTAGTGGATATCAGGTTATTTGTCCACCAGATGGTCGCCAAAATGTCTCCTTCTATCTGAACTATTCAGCTGTACATATCATTCAATGAATGGGGTTTCATTGCACAGCCAAGTTTCCTGTAAAATCACAATCTCATTGAGGTTAATTCATTTTTAAAGCTTTTCAATTTTGAAATTCTGTTATAACTGTTAATGTTCCAGGTGCGTATACCCAGAATGTGCAACGACCCTACCTCCTAATCTATCTCGCTTAACTAGTCATTTTCCACTTTTCCTAATGGTGCAAGAGCCTTATATTCATTTTCTGAGATTAACCCTTTCCCAAATCCATCAATTTTGTGGCATCTTATGGTGATTTCGAACTTTTCTTTTTTATCATATCCCTGGTTGTCAGTCCCCATAACCACTCTTATATAACTCATGCTCTGCATTTATAAGTGCTGACTTAGCCAACCATGAGTACAACTGAACTTTTAATATTTCGTTCCCTATCTTATTTTTGATAAATCCCACTTGTCAGAGGTCTTTTGCCCCTATTTCTCTCAAGCTTACACACTTATAGAAGAACACACTTATAGAAGAAGAAAAGCAGCTGGGACCGATTTAGTGGTTTTATTTTTCTTTCTTTTCTACCACCTTTCCCTTGATGTATTGGTTCAAAGAATAGCCACAGATCATTCTTTTTTCTACTTTCTCTTTCTTGTGGGCTCCTCCTAACCTCACCCCTTCTTTTATTGCCTGTCGGATCTAATTCCTTCCCTGTCCCCCTTTTGTACTTGAGGTCCCTTTTTTCCGTTTACCCACCCCCCTGATTACTCTTGCACTTCTCACACTCATTCTTTCTCATTTATTGTGCTCTAGGGTTCTTTATTCTATCATGTATCTCTATTTGCTCTTTTACCTTCCCCATATCATCTTGGACTTTCTAGTGCCAGTCACCAGTACCTGAAAGTTCTATTTGTGTTCTTTTGCCAGTAGTTCTACTGGACTCTCATGTACTCTTTCTATGGCTATGGCCTCTTTTCTTTCCTGGCTCAAATTTACCCCCTTCTTAAAACCTCTTCTTAATCTCCTCATCCGGGGTATATATTGCTTATACCTCATCATTTTTCCCTTTTTCTTTATCAACATTCGGTATCAAGATATGAATACATTTTGTTTTTCAGTCCGTAAGGGAGCTCCGTCATCCTCCCCCTCCCATTTCGGTAAATCTTCTGTTTGATGTTTTTCTCCACCAACCGGTCTAACTATAGAGAGCATATGGTCCTTGAATTGTTTCAATACCCCTCAATATATTGTAGCTGGTCTTTTTGGTCTTTTAGAATATTGTTATTCCTCACTGTTAACTCCAGCAGGCCTTGTAAAGTGTTTTACAAGATCAGCATTACTTCTAACATGGAGGCACTTGGTGTTGCTGTGATCTCTAGATTAGATATAGATCCGTCCGAAGGATCATTTGCTACTGCTGGGACAGTTCCATTATATTCTCGATTGCCTCCAATTTTTCTATCTCTTTGCTAAGCCCCATGATTTATTGATCACTGTCTACTCCATCTTCCGCCCCACCTTTTACTGGCCCTTGTTCCTCGAAGTGGGGAGAATAGCCAGGGTGATGAAGACAGTTATGGGTCCAAGTGTAGTTCACTTATATTCAATATGTCCTGATATCTTAGATACAATGAGTCTACGTCCAGTGATAACAGATTGGCAGATGTCAATTGCTTTTCCCCAACCAAATGGGGATCAGATGGTAGTTGGTTTCTTTTAAAAAGTTTACCCACAAAGTCTCTAATTGACTTTGTGACTGACGGCCCCTCTATTGCCCTCCAGTCTCACTTCGTTGGGTGTTTCTATTCAGGGTAATTTTTTCCGGGTTTCACATCTTATCTGTGGGGTTACTTCTCCAGTTAGACTTTTATTCCCTTCTTTCTCTTCCAAATTCTCATCTCTCTCCTCTCCCCCCTCTGCTATAGTGCCCAGTTGTACGCGTTTGTTCTGTCCCTTGCATAACTTGGGTTTCACTGTTGCCATCTCCTCGTTCACCCACTCTAATCCATGCCTACTAGATGTATCCTTCTTTACATGTTTTTCCTGAATTCCCACCAGCCGCCCTGCACAATTTGTTTTATATTCTCCAAGAGAAACAACCCTTCTCTTGTCAATTAGGTTTTCTGCCACACACGCATCAAGTACTTACTTCTGCTCAACTGCTGATGCCTAGTTATGTGCTGTGCTGTGCTGTCATGTACCTCAGCCATCGCTGTCAAACGTGCCCAATCTGTTCCCTGTTTACAGGTAAGTCCTGACTTTTGATAGAAACCAAAAGTTCTGTTTTGAATGTTGTGCTTGGCTAGCTCCGTTTCACAATTTCTCAATCTCTCAATCTCTCAGACTCTGTGGCGTCCCCAGTGCCCTAGCGGCACAACGTGCTCTGCTGCACGCCGAGCACCCCTTGGCTCCCTCGAGGGGCACACACAGTTACATGCCATGCTGCTGCTGACACCGTCACTGTCTTTCACCAAGTGAAAAAGGGAGGCTCCAAGCAGTGCCGCCAAGCGGGGTTTACTTCCCTATTTCCTTTGTTTCCAATCCCCGTACTGTGCTCTGAGGCACCAGTGCTTTCCTCTGATTTCCCACAGTACTTCAGTGGTCAGAGATCTCTTTGATCAATGGGCAGGTCGGAGGTCGGCGGTCATGCGCTTCGTTCCTTCGTTAGTGGCAATTGCGCAGTACGGCATACAGCATACAGTGTTGGCAACAGCATGGCATCAGCATCGGGGGAGCATCAGAGAGCAGAGCCAGGAGTCGGACAGGGTATGTTTTAGTGGAGAGGGGTAGATTGGTGTGTAGTGGGGTAGATTGGGGTCCAGTAGATTGGGTAGAGTAAAGTGGGTAGAACGAGGTAGATTTGGGTCGATTGTAATAGAGTGGAGTGGGGCAGACTGAAGTGGTGTAGATCAGAGCAAGATGGAGTAGGATACCATGGGGCAGATTGGGGTAGATTGGATAGAGTTGAGTGGGCTATACCGGGCTAGAGTGGGGTAGTCTGGGGTAGAGTGGAGTTGGATAAAGTGTGTAGCTTGCAGTGGAGTGAAGTGAAGTGGACTAGGACAGAGCAGATTTGGGTAGATTGGGGTAGAGTGGAGTTGGTTAGATTGAGCAAACATTGTCTGCTTCATGGGGTGCAAAGAAACAATGATTACAGCAGAACTAGCTGTACAGCATGTGTTACATATAACAGCATTGTAGCAGCTACAATACTTGCATAAAGAGGAGCTCTTGATGCAAGTGGCATTTGTAAACAGGGAACCAGTAGGAAGTCCTCTAGCACATGTTGTATAGTAACAGTTTGAGAGATTATATACAAAATATATAGCTTACAAACATGAAAGAAAAATGCCAATTAATTTCAATTAATTGCAAAAATAAACATAATTTGTATTGAGCTAACTTTTGAAATGAAACCCCTAAAATATTTAAAACAACATAACACAAATGTAAAAGAAATTTGACTTAGAGAAGTAAAATTCACTATTCGCTCTCCAATTTAAGCAAAAGTAGAGAAAGTGTTAGGATTTGGAGGTGTTATATATAGTATTCCCTCCCCACTATAAGCGAAAGTGGGGAAAGTGTTGGACTTTGGAGGAGTCAGACTAACTAGCCCCACTTCAACATAATCAACAGTAAGAAAAGTGTTGGACTTTGGTGGGTTTCAATTTACTATTCCCACTCAACGTTAAGCAGAAGTAGGGAAAGTGCTGAACTTTACAGGGGTTAGATTTACTATTCCCACTACAACATAAGCACAATTAGCCAAAGGGTCGGCCTTTTGACTTGGAAGGGTTAGATTTACTATTCCCTCTTCACTTAAGGCAACAGTAGGGAAAATGTTGACTTGGGATACAGCAGATTTGCTATTCCTGTTCCAACATAAGCAAAAGTAGGGAAAGTGTTGGACCTAAAGGGGGCCAGATGTACTATTTTCACTTCAATCTGAGCAACAGCAGGGGAAGTGTTTTACTTTCAAGAGATCAAATTTACTATTTCCACTCCAACATAAGCAAAAGTGGCAAACATGCTGGACTTTGGAGGTGTCAGATTTACTAACCCAACTTCGAAGTAACTTAAAGAAGGGAACATGTTGGAGTTTGGAGGGGTCAAAGTTAATGTCCCACTCCAACGTCATAAAAAGTAGTGAACGTTTTGGACTTTGAGCAGTCAGATTTACTATTCCCACTCATAAAGTTTTAAATAAAACGTTTAAATGATGTAGACACTAAAATAAATGAAAATTGATGTAAGAGAACAAATGTATTCATTAAATATCAAACAAGTAAAATTAAAATGTAAAAATACTTATTCTCTATCACAAAAAATAGTTTAAAAAATTACAAAAAATCTAAATATGATCCACTTCCCTCTTTAGTAACCAAAAAAAAACCAAACAATTTAAAATAATTAAAAGTAATAAAATTAGACAAATTGAAAATGATTAATATGAAAGTAATAATTGAATAAAACAATGTAAATAATTAATAAGTATAAAATTATTTAACTACATTTAATAATTAAGCAAATCAACCAATTAAAAATCCTTAAATATATAAAATGCCTATTAGTCAAATACCTAAACAACATACATATTTACCAATTTCAAAATTCAATTACATAAAAAATTAATTATAAATTAAAACACAAATTTCCATTTTAAAGAACTAATCCCATAGAAACCCAACAACTTACTACTAAATTCACAGTTTCTAATTAAATTACAACAAAAGTAAAGATAATTTTTACACAATAATTTACCAGAATACCATTCTAGGGTTTCAGTCTAAATAGTAAGCAGGACTTCTATTAGGAGAAAATGTATAGACAACATACATTTAAGGCTTGATTTAGAGTTTGGCAGGTGTTTTTTTTATGTGTGTGGAGTTTTATACAGTGCGAACTAGACCCGAAGATATCAGAGCACTTTACATGAGCACCAGTTACGTTACAGACGGACACATTCATTTTTGTGAGGCACGGGGAAATTAAGTGATTTGCCCAGAATCACAGAATGTTGAGCGACCCTGCCGAGACTCGAACCCAGTTCCGAAGTCGACCGCCCGTCGCCGTGATTGGGTTACTCCATGATGGATATCCCGTTCTCCTTATTACAAGTGGCATAGGATACAAAGCACTTGTAATAAGGTGCAATGGATAGGCATCACATGTATGATGGATTAACCTGCAAACCAAACTCTAAATCAGGCCATTAGACTGTGGCATACAATGGGAAGGTAATTTGGAATATATACAGTATTAGTGAGGTAAGCATAAAACCATTTTAATGTGTGAATATATTAGGCTGGCTTTACTTGATTATCTATATCCTGAATTTGAAGATGTGAAGCGAGGAAGCAAGTCATACATCAGGGGAAAGGGCATGAAGAAATTACTGGGCCATCGTCAGGACTGGCAGGTACAGGGAGCATGAATGCTTAACAGCAAAAATATTTTGCCATTAACCGTAGCTATTACTGTGATGCAAAAAGATTTTAAGGTGCATGGGGACAATTGCTTACATGAGCACACTTCATGTCCATACCATAAAATAAAATGAAGCATGAAGTTAGTGGGGGAGGAGTGATTTAGGTGACGTTCACCTGCACCCCACACAAGTGTGATGTACTTACAACAGGAGAGTTACCCCAATGGGAGTGAATTTACACCAGCACAACATTTTAAAGAATAATTGCACAACCATAAAGTAAGAGACACATAAAAAATACAGTGTAATTGTTTCAGAACAGGCAAAGTAATATACCTGCTGCCAAGGAGCGAATACATCTGGCTCCAGTAGTTAAGGATCAGTCAGAAAGCCACGTAATTAGGGTTCGCGCAATAACCACTCCACGCATCAGTTAGCGTAAAAGGCCATTTATTAGGACAGGCATGACATCAGCAATAAACATAACACATTAACTTTAACAATCCCCCCAACATCCTGCCATTCACCCCATCATCCACTCACGTGCTTCACCAGCCACTCCCCCTTCACACCATGACCTCTTTGCATCTCATTCACTTTCCCCCTTTCACTTTCCAACTCCTCTGTCATCTCCATCCATCGCACTCCCGTCTACCACTCCCCCCATCCTGCACCTGTAACCCCCTCCCTGAAAGGGTGATTCTGCCCGTCATGGACTCCCCACCCCTCCCAGTTCCCGTCAACACCCTATCTTGCCATACTGTCCTAAACTGGCACATTGCCCAACTTTGGCAATTACATCAAACGCCCCACGACCCCTTTCCAAATGTAGGGTGGGTGGGTGGGAAAACTAACTTCTTTCCCTGAGGCACCGGGGACAGGAAGAGGAAGTCCTTCCCCTTCCTGTCCCCTTAAATAACCTCCTAACCCCTCCCACCCCTGACCTAACCCCCTAACTACTTCCTGCCATGTCCCTAACTATCGCGCGAACACCCCGGGGAAAAGACTGGTCTGCCGACCTGCTTTCCCCCGGGGGCCGCATCGCGCAATAACCACTCCACGCATCAGTTAGCGTAAAAGGCCATTTATTAGGACAGGCATGACATCAGCAATAAACATAACACATTAACTTTAACAATCCCCCCAACATCCTGCCATTCACCCCATCATCCACTCACGTGCTTCACCAGCCACTCCCCCTTCACACCATGACCTCTTTGCATCTCATTCACTTTCCCCCTTTCACTTTCCAACTCCTCTGTCATCTCCATCCATCGCACTCCCGTCTATCACTCCCCCCATCCTGCACCTGTAACCCCCTCCCTGAAAGGGTGATTCTGCCCGTCATGGACTCCCCACCCCTCCCAGTTCCCGCCACCTAGGGAACCCCCGGAGGGCGGTTACCTGCCCCACCAAGCGTGCACCTTTCGAACTCATACTCTCGGACACCAGATAGATTCATTCCACAGATGGCTAAGCAGGTCGCGCAACTCCATTAGGTAAAAGGCATTCCCCATGTGAGAAAGGTGCACGCCGTCATCCCGGAAAAGAAGTGGCTGCTCCAGCTGAAGCCCGACATGAGCCAGCACGTTGATCCCCTTGTCCGCACAAAAGAGTCTCATAGCCCTATTCAGTTTCCTGCGTGCCCGTTCGACTGCCGCAGGCTTGAGCGCACCCCTCCAAATCCTTCGTGGAACAAACTCAGTCCACACAATACAGGCGCCAGCCAGATTGCGTTTCATCGCTTCCAAATCCCTCCGCATCAAGTGCAAAAGTGACACCCCCGATTGCTTCACTAAGTCATTCTCTCCCAAGTGGATGACGAGCATGTCCGGACAGCCCAGCTGTGACACTTTCTTTGTGAGCCAAAGGAGCAATTCTCCCCAACGCATTCCGCTCTTACCCCACCATTGTACTTCGTGATGGCTGCTCTTCAGGCCCAGGTTACGGCCGTACACCCGCCTGGCAGCGTACTTCTCCCCCCAGTGCACAAAAGAGTGCCCAATGATCCAGGTGACCGTCTTGGCCCCCGGCCCCCGGCCCACGAACACAACCTACGAGGAGAAAGAGATTAGGACCCCAGCAGAACAAAAAAGCAACAACAAAACAGTGCAGCCGGCCTAGCAGCACGCCCCACCCCTTCATTTACGCACATAACGCTCGCAGCATCGCGACCGCCAACGACCAATCCTCCGAATCTCCTCCCACGACCAACCCAAACCCGCCGCTGCAGTGGCCGCCCCAATCCGAAACGAGTGCGTGCCAAAACGCGCCGGGTCCCTGCCCAACCTCCGCAAAGCCATCCGCAGAACCGCCAGCAACTGAGAGGACATCAAGCGCTTCCGCGACGCATGCACAAAAATCTCCCCCTCCAACCTCCGCACTCGACCACAAAACCCCAGCCACTCTCGCACCGGGCACACACCCTCACACCCGCTCTCCGACAGCCATACCCATTTGCCCCGACCCAACTGGTCTGTCTTGGAACGTCCCAACCATATGCCCAAACAAACCCCATCCACACGCACATCTCCAAACACTCGACCCGGCGCTCCACGTGTCCCCAGCAACTCCGACACCCGAAATGCACCAAAAAACATCCAAATCATGCATAATCGAAAGAGCGCCACTTCTTCCCCGTCATAACAACAGAAATACAACTCCCTTAAAACCTGCACCAACAAATCAAACGTGACCGCCTCCCGCGGCAGTTCCCCCCCACCGATCTCCGCCCTCACCCGACCCCAACCTTTTAACATTCGGCTCAGCAGATCCGCCCTAGCCGGATCAAAACCCAAATACACCATGCTGTAGAAAGATACGCCCGCCAACTTGCCAGCAATCGTCGTCTGCGACAGCCCTTTATCCATGCAATCCAACACAAAGCGCACCACCCCACGCTCACACTCTTCCTTGGACAATCGTCCCACTCCCATCTCTCCCCCCACCAAGGACCCAAACTCAGCCCACGCCAACCTGTACGCCCGCCTAGTGGACCCCGCTATTGACCTTTCAACCAACCCAACCACTCTCACTCCCCCCAGGCCCAGATACCCTCCGGCACCTTGGTCTTGCAAGCTTCCGCTTCCGGCGCCAGCTCCCTGAAGCGCTGCCACTGCGAACGAGATAACGCATCCGCAATTTCGTTACTCACGCCTGGCACATGTTGCGCGCGGAACAGCACATTGTAACGCAGACACAGCAGCATGAAACTTCGCAGCAAGCGCAGCACCCGCAGGTCCCTCGCCTTTTGGTTGTTCACCAAGTCCACTACAGTCATATTGTCCACATGAAACAACACCGACCTGTTCCTGAACTCCGGGCCCCACACCAGCAAAGCAACCAACAAGGGGAAGAACTCCAAAAACGCAATGCTCCTGCCCTGCCGCAGCCAATGAGCCGGCCACTGCTCCGCACACCAGCGGCTGTCCCAGAAAATTCCGAAACCGTCAGCACCCGCCGCGTCAGAGTAGAGCTGAATCTGCCACACCATTCGGTCACGCGCAAAATCCAAGGACACACCATTGAAGTCCTCCAGAAAAACCAGCCACACTCGCAAGTCCGACCGGACCCCCAGCGTGATCCTGATCCTGTGATGCGGGAGGGCTGCCCCCGACATGGCCATGCCGAGCCGCCTGCAAAACGTCCTTCCTGCCCTCACCACCCTGCACGCAAAGGTCAACAACCCCAACAGGCGCTGCACGGACCTCAACTCCAGCTTCCGAACCTCAATCGCATTTCTCAAAGCTTCCTGCATCTCCGCCACCTTCCGTACCGGTAGCCGCGCCTGCCAAACCACCGAATCCAACTCAATCCCGAGAAAAGTCAGGCAACAACTAGGCCCTTCAGTCTTCTCCGGTGCCACCGGCACCACAAAATCCTGTGCCAACAACTGAAACTGCCGCAACGCCTCGCCGCAAGTGCCAGAGTGACCCGCGCCCACAAACAGAAAGTCATCCAAATAGTGAGACACCAGCCGGTGTCCACTGCGGTCCACAAAGGCCCACTGCAAAAAGGAGCTGAAAGTCTCGAAAAGCGTGCAGGAAATCGCACAACCCATCGGAAGAACCATGTCCACGAAGATGGGACCCATCAAACTGCATGCCCAACAGTGAAAAATCCATGGGATGAATGGGGAGGAGGCGAAAGGCCGACTTGATGTCACATTTGGCCAACTCCGCCCCCCTCCCACAGGACCTCACCAAGCCTATGGCATCATCCACCGACGCATACAGTACTCTTGAATCCTCCTCAGCAATGAAGTCATTCACCGACCCTCCCTCAGGCCAAGACAAGTGATGAATCAATCGAAACTCTCCAGGTTCTTTCTTGGGCACCACCCCAAGAGGTGATACAATGAGATCCGACATCGGCCAGTCTGCAAAAGGACCCGCAATCCTGCCCTCCGAAACCTCCTTCTCCAATTTACGCGCCACTACCTCCGGCAAGTCCTTGGCGGACCGCAAGTTCTCAGCCCAACGTCTCTCCCTCGGCCCCTGATAACCAATCCGAAAACCTTCCATGAACCCCCAGTATAATCGCAGCGCCGCTTCTTTATCAGGGTACCGTGAGGGCCATGGACACATGGCCTCCAACCTAACCGGAGTATGGGCCCTTCGGCCCAGGCTGACCCCTACCCTTGGCAAGTTTCCACTGCTCTGACGGCGAAGCCAACGTGAGGCACTGTGTGACTGCATGCCGCCCCCCGCACTTTGAACACTCATGCTGGAACTTACAAGAGGGGCGGTTGCAGAAACCCTTATTGAAACCCCAACAGGCTCCCGAAGACACTGGCTTGTATTGCTGTCCCGCAGCCCCGGACCACACCGCCTGGCTTCCCAAACCACCTGTACCTCCTTGGCTACCCGCCATAGACTGGGCGGGGCGCGACTGAAAAGACCGATAAGTCACCGGAAGACCGCTAGCCGTATGAGTGGAAGCCGCCGCCTGCGTCGAAGACTTCCATTGAATCCAAAGCTCCTGGTCCACCTCCCCCCATGGCTTGTCCGGATTGACACTGATCCTGGCCCTAAACTCCTCGTCGTAGCTCAACCAAGCAAAACCCCCGAAATGCAGCTGCGCCTTCCTAATCACGTCCATATACTTGAACAGAGTAATCGCCCGATCACCATGCTTTTCACAATATATACTCGCGTAAATCAAGAAAGCCGACGCCCAATTCTCCATCATAACCGGCACCCTCGGCCGCCTGGTCAACTCCCATTCCTCCTCCTTAGACCCTTCCTTCGCCTGAATCTCCCTATGTAGCAGTTTAAACACATCCACATATTCGTGCCTCCAAATCTTCCCTCTCGTTTTCTCCGACAGATGCGAACCCAGGGGGACGGCCAAACCCATATAAGGCAACTTTTCGGGGAGCTTCCCCACTCCATCATCTTTACCCCTCAAATCCTCCACCTTGTCGGTTTGCGCACTGGCCGTCGTGACCTGCTTCCCCCCAGCAGCCGCCACCGGCTCCGCCCCAACATGGGCCCCCGTCCGTACAGACCCATCCCCCCACCCCCACCGACCGGCAGGGCTTCTTCCTCCCACCTTTCCCCCCGTCAGTCCATGCGTCCCACCAAGAGCCCTCACCTGACAAGGTTGCAGGAGCGTCCGTCTCCCGTCGCCGTGCATCCGCCAGCTTCATGGTCCCCTTGGTGGCCCGACTGGCGCCATCTCGTGCCTCATGGGAAACACCTACCGTGGCGGATGCCACTTTAGCCCTGTCCACACACTCCGACTCGCGCAACTCACCCTCTTCCAACTCATCCTCCTCATCCTCATAGTCCAACCACTCATCCTGAACATCCAGCGGCACCACTTCCGTAACCACTCTCTTGGCACCCTTCCCTTTCACTCCAGGCATAAACTCGCATTCCAGCATCGATGGTGCCCGCTCCCTCGATGGAGGGCAGGCCGCGCGGACCCCCCTGCTACTTCGTCCCGGCGTTTGGAGGCCGTTTTGCGCCCTGCCGGCCCACCCCGGCCTCTGCCAGCTGACCCCGCTGGCTTGTCCCCCCCCCCCGAGCCGTATGCGCTCGGGGAGGCCCCAGTGCCAGCAGGTCTCTGATCCGTCAAGGCAGTCCCTGGACCTTCCACCCAGACCCACTGCCCTCGTGTCCCAGGGGCCCCCCTGCCTCTACCTCCAGTTGCCCCCCTGCCACGCGCAGGCGCCAGGACCCCATCGCCCTTGAGCGCCCCACCCGCCTTCGTCCCCCTGGCCTCCTTCAGACGCTGCCACTCCCTCTCATACTCGGAAATGACGCGACGCTGGTCGCGGGCCCTCTCCTCTTCGGACATATGCTCCCACCTGTCATAAATGGACGACCGCCCAGGCACCCCCAGGCCCCCCCGCGGGCATTGGTGCCGCAGCACCCCCTGCCCCAGGCTGCTGTTGCGCCTTCAATGGGCCTTTGCCCTTGGAACCATGCTGTTTGACAACCCCTTTCCGGCCCCCCGAAAGGTCAACCGGTTGCTCCAGGATGGTGAACTCCTCCTCCCCCCCAGACTCCCCCCCCGACAGGGTGAGCGCAAAATCCTCACCAGCCACCGCCTCCCACTCACCCAGTTCCTCCCCCCCACTCCCCTCACTGCTCTCATCGTACCCCACCAGTTGGCCCACCCTCCCAGACCCCCCGGCACGCAGTGCCAGCGGAGTCCCGCCATCCTCACCGGAAAACGCCTCAATGGACTCGATCTTAGCCGGGAGGCTCAGCCGCCTCCCCCCTTTCTTGGGCGCCTCCTGCTGCTTCTTACCCCTAGCCTTCTTAGGCGCGCCCTCCCGAGCCCCAGCGGGCTCATCCATACAGGCAGCAACAGCTGCGGCCACCCCCGCCGACGCCGACCGGGGCGTGCGGGTCATCCCCACCCATGCCTGGTCCAAGACCCCGGGTTGCAGGAGGTCCGTCCTCCCCGCCCGTCCAAGAACCAGTAGTGCAGCCCTCACTGCCTCTGCATCAGGTGCTGCCATGCCTCTAAAAGCGTTTTCCTACCTTCCGCGAGATGCGTGAGGTTTGGCAACCTCAAATCCAGGCCGTCCGCGAGATGCGTGAGGTTTGGCAACCCCGACCCGTCCGCGAGATGCGTGGGATTCCGCACCGCCGCGCGTCGTACCGGGACACCGAAGACTAAAACCTGGAAAATCGCCCAAATTGAGAGCCCACCTAACTGGACACAGTAAAGCCCGCCTAGAAAAGTCGCTCTGGGGCACCAGAACACGACCAAAAGACCTCTAAATCACACTCCACCTACAGCTCCTAAAACTAACTTCTTTCCCTGAGGCACCGGGGACAGGAAGAGGAAGTCCTTCCCCTTCCTGTCCCCTTAAATAACATCCTAACCCCTCCCACCCCTGACCTAACCCCCTAACTACTTCCTGCCATATCCCTAACTATCGCGCGAACACCCCGGGGAAAAGACTGGTCTGCCGACCTGCTTTCCCCTGGGGGCCGCATTCTATATGCAAATTAAACATTAACAATTGTGAAAACCATGGTAATATGGGTTGGAGGTTGATAGAGTAATGGTCATCCAGTGAACACTTATAGGTATAATAGTTAAGGGTGCCGAGGTCAACACGTCATCCTTCATCAAGAAGTAAGGTGAGAAAATGAAGAGCGCGCTGAAGCGTCAATAAAATGGAGAAAAAACTGCGAGATAGAAATCTGACTATCCCCCTGGTTGCTGCCAACCGTTTGCCTGTTGCTACACACATTGTGAGCACTTTTCTGAGCACTGATACTGTATGAAGTATATTTGATTTATTTGACTGTGTCATCTATGTAACCTGTATGATCTGCAGTTAGTTTTGCTGACCCAATATATGCCATTGAATGTTATTGGTTTGTGCATACTGTCATATAAAATTACAGATTGAGCACACAGTTGATGGAGCGTAAAAGTTCAGACTGCTGCCTCTATCAATTCTCACTATTAGATGTGACTTATGACAACAAGTTTAACAAAATATGCAAAAATAAAATGATGACGAAAAACAAGAGATCTTATACTGCATCGTAAAAGCATGCAGAAATGTTCTGTAAACGTAAAAATATGAAAAACTTAAATAAAGAGGAAGAGAAATAGGTGTATGCTTATGAAATGTAGAAACGCGTTTAAGAAATAAAATGTGGTTTACTTAGAAATGTGCTGCTGATTACATAACATGACATAATGAAAAGTATGCTTACATAGTAAATCACAATGGAAACGATTAAAATGTTTAGCTTAAAGATGCTTAACAGTGAAAGTTTTGCTGCATTAAATTAAATATGTGAAATACAAACGTGAATTACAAAAGGGACATGCATAATAATCTGTTCAAAATAAAAAATGTGTGAAGTTTTTTGTTTAGTAGTGTCTAATATTGACATGTAACTTTGTAGAAAAGAATAATGAGTGAATTTACCACCAAAATGGAACTATTTATGTTAATTTGTGTTTTATATTAATCTTAACATGGTAATGATTTTAATAAGCGTGTATGTAGGCCTCAAGTGCTTCTTTTTCCTCATTCAGAAAGGCAGAATCTAGCTGAAGTCATCATTTCAGATGCTATGAGAACTTTTCTGAGAGTGTCCTGTTCATGTTATGAAAAATAGGACCATCTCTCATTCAGTAACACTTTTGACAAAAAATTATCAATACAATTGCACACCCAGAGAGAGTGTCTGGGAATGGACAAACAGTTAACAAAATGAATTTCCTTACTTCCGAGGAGAAGATGCAAATTATAAAGTTGTTTAAATTGATAATTTGACAAAGGATTATTTAATGCTTCCGGATTTCTTAGTGAGGCTGTGAGGTATGGATGACACCATGAGCAGCCCACTATGGACAACCATTGGAAACCATAACTTATGACAGAACTGATACTTTGTGGGCATAAACTGAGAACTTTGGAAGTATAATTGCCACCATGGAGGAGGAGTGGGGGTTGGCTATTTTCCCTGCCTGGCATGCTATTAGACAAAACTTTAATTTCTTATGCCTATCTCATGTTGAACTGATTTTTCCGAACTGACTCAACCTGCACTTTACCGGCTGGTAAAGTGTGCAGATATAACTCTTCGGCTGGAGAGTTATAGACTCAATCCTGTGACTTCTTACATTTTATCACTGCATATTTGGTTTGTATATCCTAAATGCTGAACTTGATTTTGCCTCTCTTTCTCTCTCTTATTCCCTAGGTGATCAGCAAATGTTTATTTTACCATACTGTGTGATATTGTGTGACTATTTGTACTAAATTATTTCTATAACCAAAAGATAAAATGTGATTTGTGTTTCTTGACCATTCAAATTGAGGCTCTGATAAATGATATACGTGAGCAATCTTATCATTTTGAGTCATTCTTGGTGTGAAATCTTGTGTAGATAATTTATCTATGTGGGTTTAAAGGAGAAATTATTTATGTGTCTGTATGAATTCGGCATCTTCTTACTCCAGGTTCTCATAAGGATTTGCCCCATGTTCTCCTAATATCCAAGTCCCTGTTAGCTCACATAAAAGTTTCATCAGAGCATTGATGGTTTGTAAGTTTAGTTTGAAAATGTGCCCAGAGAGGAAATAGCTTGAGTATTACGAAATTATGTAAGTATATGTGAATTAATTTGTTTCACTTCGCGCTGCATCACAGTCTATACTGGTCTATGTTGGTGTGTTTTGTCTGTTGATTGAAATATTCCTTAAGGAACCATTGTTGTTACTGACTGTATTAGACCCAGGTTCTAGGGGTAATATTGGGCAGTCTCTATTGTTTGTGAGAAAACTCCCTCTGTAGCCAGTCTCTATTGACCCTGAGTCTGGGAGTCATTTACACTACTTCCCGGGTGGGCAGAAGGAAGTCCGGGGCCAGCAACTGTGAAGGCTACTGGATAAACTGGGCAACAGAGTTGCAACATTCTAAAAATTGCCTTCCTCCAAAATTACATTAAATTCGGATTGGGCATCAAGTCGGGTTTAATGCCACAATTAATTTGATACCTTGAAGTACCCATTTTAGTTGTCCGATTCAGAAGTTAGCCGGATTTAGGGGTCATCCGGTAACTCAATACTGGTCAATGAGGCTACTAACCTTTCCACAGCAAAAACGAAAAATTTAGAGTTCTGCTTCTTGGACATATTAAAGTATATGTCCCACTTAATAATATATAGCTCCCTGCCTTAGAGCTTGCTAAGCCTTCCTTAGGAGAGACTCACATATATTGTTAAGGGAAATGGGAGATTTACAGTGGAGTACTTCACACTAGTCCCTATGTGGGCAGCAACTGTGAAGGCCACCTGTAAAAATAGGCAACAGAGTGGCAACTTTAAAAAAATTGCCTTTCTCCAAAACTGACATTAAATTCAGCTTGGTCATTAAATCATCTTTAATGCCATGAATAATTTGATACCTTGAAATACCCATTTAAGTAGTCCTATTCAGAAGTTATCCAGACTGAGAGGTCAGCAGCTAACTCTGTACTAGCCAATGGGGCTACTAACCATTCCACAGCAAAAACAGCTAATTGAGGGTTTTGCTGCTAGGACATATTAAATCATAAGTCCCAATTAATAATATATAGGCCTTATGGGTCAACAGGCCTTCCTTCGGGGAGACTCACATATATTGTTAAGGGACGTGGGGGCTTTGCCATTGGTTTAAATGGCAAAGTTGAACTTGCAGTTTTAAAACTGCCTTTTAAGCTGCAGTGCCAGGCTCGAAGACATTTTGTACTTTCTCACACACAGGGGGGCACAATCAGTGCTAAAGTCCTGGGTAGCCACTCTAACATGAATGCCCTGGATACCCTTGGTACCATATACTAGGGACTTATAAGTAAGACCGTTTATGCCAATTGAGAGTAGCCAATTCAACATACACTTTGTAATGGGTTAGAATACTGGCACTGAGGTCTGGTTAGTAGGCCTCAGTGCACTCTCAGAGCCAGAAAATAAACAGCAGTCAAAAACTTTGGGGGTGATCATGCAAAAATAGGCATTTCCTTGCAATCTCTGACACCACATGTTTGCTATTTTCTCGGGGCAACAGCCACTGTTCAAATTTAGCGATGACTGTACAGGAGGGGTGTATCGAAATCTTTCTGTTTCTGGCAGGCCAAATTCAGAAATTATATCCGTAATGGTTTTCATTCTCGTAGCCGAGGAGCATGTCTACTATTCTTATACACTCTTTCTGCCTCCAGATCTCAAATCTGCTGTCAGGTATTTAGTTTATTGCAATTGCATTTTGTTTTAAAGGGATACCCAGATCATGTTTAGTCTAGACTCATACCTGTTCTACAAATTATTACCAATGGAATTAAAATAATTGCATTTACAACTGGTCATAATAAAATTTTAGAATGATCTTTGAAGGGCAGAACAAACACTTTCCTTGGGAAGAAAACACACAGAAATCATATGCATAAATCACATGACTACTCAGTTCCTAAAATTAGCACGAGCGCTACCACCAAAACAAATGTTTTGTGCATTTTTGATACCCTTACCAGATTAAGACAAAGCAGCCTGAGCAGAAAGATGGACACCTTACTTGAAAATTAAACTCAGGGCCACTGAACAAACATACTTACCAGAGACGTTTTAAGGAATGGGCAACTAGGCAATTAGAAGTGGCCCCCTGGGAAATATGAACTTTCTCTCACTCATTTTTGTTCATTTCAGTTCCTCAACCTTCAACATATAATTCAATATTGTTAGGCAACACAGGGCTTGAATTTGCAGAAAATGGGTAATATATTTTCAACTTGTGAAAAACAGCGTCCCTCAAAATATTTCTTGCCTAGGGTCCCCAAAATCATTAAGCTGACACTGATAAAATAGTTTTCTGATTTTACTAGATACACACAGAGCCTACAGACTCAGTTGCCTGTTTATCCAAAATTTAGGAAACTTTGTGGGGTATTGTAGAATATCATCAAAAAGTTAGTTGTGCCAAGTGGAAGAATTGTTTGTGCCCATCTGACTTACAACAGTGGGTCTTGGAGTTAAAATTTTCCTGAGCCTCCTGGTGAGAAGGAAACAAGCAATTGGTTTAACAACCCATGTGGGGACGTTTCAATAGAGGTTCATCCAGAATAGTGAGGTGTCCACTCAACCCAAGAGTTTTCATTTTAACAGCATAGTGCTACTCCAAACAATACTAGTACCACCCTTCTTATGGTAAACTATGTCAAATGATTTTAAAATGAATCTACTGAAATGCAAAGATTTTGACACTACATTAGTAAATTGATGAATTGTACTCTGGTATGTAGTGGATTGGGTGGATGTAGAATTTGCCTAATACACAGAACATGACATCTCTTTAAGATACTTCATTTTTTCTGCTTTTTAGGATATATATCGACCTCTGAGAGAACTTCCAGAAGTCGAAATCTACAGAAAGCATTAGAAATCTCCAATATTATTGCATTCAGCCGCGGCCCGTGGAGGGAGTTCGGTGGGGCAGACAGGCGGGGCGGGAGAGGGGCAGGATGGGGGGTAGTAAACACCGGAATATGGATGATTGCAGGTAAGTACACAATTAAATTAATAAAACAAATTTCGTATCGCACCCTGCATCGCATTTTGCAATGCAGGGCGCGCTACGAAATTCGTTTTATTAATTTAATAGTTTACTTACCTGCAATCATCCATATTCCAGTGTTTACCACCCCCACCCTGCCCCTCCCCCACCCCACCTGTTTGCCCCAAGGAACTCCCTCCTCGGGCTGCGGCTGATAGCATTTTAGACAACTTTTCACGGTGCCAAGAATACTTATAAAAACCTCCAGTTGCTGAAGGCTGTACCACACCATCCTCTGACAGGCAGAAACAAGCTTTCATTGACTATACAATATTTAAAAATAAAAGAAACATGATAATTCCCTCTTGGCCTTATAGAGTTATCATGATTGTTTACCCTATGGTAATAGATTTAAAATAAAGGACACCTTCCTGCACAAAAACAATTGTGTTTGTGCAGGAAGGTCTCCTTTATTTTTCTCTTTCTTTGTGTGCTGCATTCTGCAGCACACAAAGAAAGAGGAAAAAAACAGAGGAGAATGCACAGCAGTTTTGACGCATTCCCAGGTCTACCACTTATGGTAAATCTTGGAATGCGCCAAAATCCAAGGGTAGTGCCTGGGAACACCCATGCACCACCCATGGAACACCTCCGTGGGCAGAGTAACACAATGCAGCGATTTGCGCTGCATTGTGTTACTCCAGATTTATCAAGCCACTTAGGGCCACGCAAGGTGGTCTTGTTCGTCTTGATAAATCGCACTTAAGGGTTGTTTCGTGCATGCACGCTGTTGCTTGGTGCAAAAGTGATTCAACACTTTAAAATTCATAGCCCATTGAGTATTCCACTACCATACTAGTAACAGCTTGCCACCATCTCTATCACTAGCACATGGAAATACATCTATGGTATAAGCTCTTATTGATTCGCACTGAGTTCAACGCAAAGTATTTTACATACTGAATTGCAAAGGTTATACTCCAAAGATAAGTCACAGGGACCCCTGCAAAATACTCAGTGTCAGACTGGCTTATAGGGTAATCTGGCAGTGCCAGAAGGGGAGGTCTGAAAGGTCAGTGTGTGGGCCGTTTATTTGGCTGTTTGGGGCCCTGTTTTATGGCTTGGTGGGCCATTTTTTGCTGTTGATTTCCCCGATATGACAACAAACATTGCCTGCAGGAAGTGCAAAAGCATGTAATCTCTTGTAGCCTGCAAAACACCTACACCCTGTGTCTTTACAAGTTTAAAATTATCTAATTTGCAAATCTGAGTCACTTTTGTAGCTATCTGATTAACTAATAGAGGTCACTTTTATTTTTGTGCCTGGGCCTATTTTCTGTCTCTTTACGACCCTGGATATACTTAAGCTCCGCAATTAATATCTAGTACTCAAGCCCCTTTCTATAAACTAGGTCTTGTTTAGGGAACCTAGAAATGGTCATTGGGGGTTTGTGATCACTCCAAACATTCCTCCTGATGCATTTGAAGTCATCTGAAGTTCAGGCAGAATTCTTCCCAGAAATCCCAATTCATACAAACCCTTGCCTAAATGGGGTACATGTATATGGACAGTATAGGAACCATAATTCACATCCCATGAGAGTTCAGAACCTTCTTGATAACATTGTGCTCCAGGACATGCCTACAATTCTATCTACAAATGACAGTAAACCTCTGGGACTGGGTTCCTCATTTCTTACTTATTGATTCCCTTTGAATGCTTGGTGCACATCCTCTGGTGTCCCCTTCGAGCTTCTCATCAAGAGAGATCCTTTTGGGAATCGTATCTTGAGCCATTAAAATGATTCAGTGGCAGATCCTGCCGAGAAAAAAAGATGACAGTTTAGTACATGCAACATGTAGTACTAGAACATTTAAGAAGAAAACACAAACAGCCCTAAAAACTAAACGATGGTGAGCCTCTGCAAAATAGGACAGAGGGAAAGATATGTTGCGTGGGAAAGCCATGAACAAACAGCCTCTTCACAAGTGAAAACACAAGATCTGTTGTAAGGAAAACGATAATATCTTGATAACCAAATAGTAACTGTTTCCTACAACCAGATATCTTGGCCTTTTTGGACTCAGAGGAAGTTACATAACAGTTTAATAGCATGAAACCAATCAAGCCATATTTTGTTGATGCCATTTTATTGTAAAATAGGGGTGTGGATTAGGAAGGGGGGCACTTAGAATTGCTGCACATTAAATTAGAAAAATTGAGCAAAAAAGGCATTATGTTGTGGAAATAGGCCTGGATCTCGAAGCTCTACCTGATGCCTAAGCCAAAAGCAGTCTTCGCTCATAGCTTTCAGTTTTCTCTACAGTAAAATAGACAAGGGTTGGAAAAACCAACATCCGAATTTGTCTCTGAGACCAATTTGGTACTCTGCCTGCCATTTTGCCCTGCATGACTTTGATAAGAGATCCAACTGGGTTGAGGTCTGTGTGGCTTGACTTAAAGGTGTGTATGTCCACTGGATTGTGGCAATAACAAAACTAATTAATCTAATTGTAGGTGAAGGTAAGATCATGACCCTACTCCATCTATTAAGTGCTTAAAGAAGTTTGCCTAATCCCGTTGAGAAAACCGGGTAAAGCATTCTTCAGCATCCTTCAGAATACCAGAAGAAAACATTTCCTCCTTTCATTCTGTTGTATACACTTTTTCTGGGATCTGTGAGGAAGAGGCTATCAAAGTTCAGTGGGTAATTGAGGGATCACTGTTCATGCTATTGCCACAAGCCGGGAAATATCATTTACCACGAAGGCATTACCACTACTCACGTTTACCACGTGACACTTACCACGCAGGGTGCCTTCCACGCAGGGTACCTTCCACGACGTCTTTATCACGGGCTAGGGAGGAGACGTGGTATTCCTTCAAGTCGATCTGCGTGGGCATGGGGGGGCAGAGGGAGGGGGGGGGGCTCGGAGGGGGGCTGGGGGGGGTCTCCCCCCCCAAAAATAACAAGCAGGTTACTTTAACAAAAAAACGAACATAAATTTAAAAGAAAGAGGAAAGAGCCTCCCCCAAAGACGTGCCGTGTACGTCAAAAAAGCAGTCCTTTTTTTATTTTGGTATACGTGTTTTGACGCTTGTTTCAAAGGAGGATGGAAGTAAGGGCTCGTGGAGAAAGACGTGAAGGTAAGACGTTGCAACGCGTAGTAAAATGCTACGTTGTAAATACCAGCGTGGTAAAGCCACTTGCGAGGTAAAATTCGCGTGGTAAAGCCATGCGTGGTAACTGAAATCGTGGTATAATCATATATTCCCACAAGCCTCTAGGTGAATGTGCTAAACAATAAATCATGCCGTTTCCATTCCAGGCAGCGGCGAACTCGGGGTGCCCAGGGGGCCGCGCATTCAGGTGAAAAACAGAGCAACAGCGTTGAAGCCGCCCTGTGTTTCACTGTGCAGACGACAACCCACCAGCACTTTCAAAGGAGATTAGAGATCCCCTTGCCGGCGGGTGCAGTCAGTATCTGCACCTGCTGGCAAGGGGATGTTGGGGGTCCATAAGATCCCCTTTACCCCTGCAGAGGGCTGCTCTCAGGGGGCACACTGACAGTGTGCCTCCTAAGGGCTTCTTTGCTTCTACCCCTAATACGGTGCGGGTGCAGAGGCAAAGAGATTCCCTCATTTGGATAGGCACGCCTACATGCAAATGAGGGCACGCCCCCCTGAAGATAGCGCTGGTGCTTTATGTCCGCAACCGATATTGGTATTACAGAGGGTGGCGCACAATTGTCTGCGGCCCCTTCTGTAATACCAAAGTGCCCCGGGGATGCGCAAAGCATGCACAAATGCCCGTTGCACCCCTGAGGCACTTTATGTAATAAGGCCCAACTCATTTCTTATAAAGTTTATCTTCAAGGTTGCTGTTGCATTTGGCAGGCTGGGATTGGTGAGTAAACATTTAGAAGTACCATGTTTACTTTCCAATAACAACAACCTGGGTATTGGGACTATGCAGAGGCAAACCAAAGCCTGATCAAATTGAATATTGACCATGTATAAAGCTGAAGACTTATTTTCAAGAAGTGTTAAGAGAGTACACAGAACTAGAAGAAGTAACATAGTCATAGGAAACCAAGGAGTACAAGGTCAAAATCAAGTTCATTAAAAAGAAAAAAAATTAGCTCCCAACTACAACAAGTACTGGCAAAGATAATAGGTCTGGCGATGGTTGCCAAACCTTGACTATGCCAATACTTCTGAATGGCTTTTGTAAAAGTCTACAAGAAGCCTTCTGATAAGTTGAAATCTATCCATAAAACCTGAATTGAGCATGGACACAGGAAGCAGGCCATAACACATCTTCCCCCCCAACACAATAGTAAACAAAAGAACATAAAAGAAAAGAAAGAAACATAAGAAAAGAATAATTTCACTGAACACAAAAAAATACAGCAATAAAATAATACAAAGTGATGTAGCAATTGTTACCATAAATTCATCTAGATCATAGCATAATCACTATTCCAAAAAGGTCGAGATCTAGGTCTTTTAGAAGATGGAATTTGTACCAAATCATGACCGTGCACAGCAGGTCGACCAGCTTGGTCAGAGGCACACCCATCCACAGAATTCTTGTTGGATTCCATAAGTTTGTCATTAAATTTTGCCAGTCTAGACATACTCCAAACATCTCCAGAGTCCCGAACCACAACATTTTTCTTCATCTCAGAGATAATAAAGGGATCCATGAATCTAGTGCGACATTTCTTAGGAAACACCGTCTCACCCATACACCAACGTCTGTACTGAGCACTCTGCTTCTTATTAAACCGGGACTTGTATCTCTCCTGGAAACTCTCTTAGCCCTCAGTTCTCCGTCCTTTTCCACCATATTTCCCAACTTTAACCACACAGGATTCAACTTATCATGTGGTTTCCTGCCTCTCAAAACAAAAAACTGAGAAACAGACGTAACACAATTGGATTTGATTGTAGAGCTCTCTGAGCACAACTCTTCACTAACTTGTTCATGCTTTCCCCCAAACCATTAGGTTGCGGAGAATAAAGAACAGTCTTATCATGAGCAATAGACAATTGGTTGAGAAAAAGACACATTTCATGAGAAAAAAATTGAACCACAATGAGATAATTTGGAATACTTCTCTGGAAAATTCCTCAGAGAGGAACTCTATCACTGTTCTGGTATTAACCTGGGACACACACTTGGTGACAACCCATTTGGAGGTGTAATCAACCAAGAACAAAACTTAGCATTCGTCATATGCCAAACGCTCAAAGGGCCCAGCAATATCTAATCCCAGCTTGGAATAAGGTTGCATAGGGTTCTCCACAGGAGATAAGGGAACTATGTGTATTTTCTTGCTCTTGTCATTGTTGGCACATTCCCAACAATCTTTGGCAACCTCTTCCCCGTGACAGTCCATTATGGGCCACCAATACCATTCCTGATTACTTGCTTTAGTTAAGTTCCTTCCCAGGTGCCCTTCATGCGCTAGACTAATAAGCTTGGTCCTTAAATCAACCGGAGGTACTACTCTGTACCCCCTATAAAGTCTCTCTTCAATAATGCAAAAATCATCCTTTACATTTAGGAAGCCCTTCAAAGATTCAGGCACATCTTTATCCTCCGGACAACCATCAACAATGAACTTTGTCAGCAAATCCAACCCATCTTCATTCTTGCAGGTCACAGACCATTCATCAGAATTGATTGCAGATTCACAAACTCATTCCACCAAGGGGTTTTCCACTTCATTTCCACCATGATCTAGGGGCAACATTGATAAGTAATCTGCATCCATGTTCTTAGGACCATGTACATACTCCACAGAGAAATTGAACTCAGACAACCCCTCCATCCATCTTTTAATACGAGGTGATACATTTTCCACCTCTCTGCATGTAAACACTTGACACAACAGCCGGTGATCAGATCTGATTACAATTGGGATTACCCACAAAAAAAACTTGAAATGCCGAATGGCCCAATGCAAAGCCAGTGCTCCCCACTCAATCACAGAAGAGCGTTCCTCAGCCCCCCTAAGAGAACGAGAAGCAAAGGCTATGACATTAGGCTCACCATCCACAACCTGGGAAAAGAAAGCACCCAAAGCCCATATAGTGGCATCCGTTGATAGCACAGTTTTTTTTAATGCATCAAGATGCCCAATAGTAGGCATCTTAGAGATAGTATCCTTAATGCTCTTAAAAACATTGGTACACCACACAAATTTGGAATTATTGAATAGTAACTTTAAAGGTGCAGACAAATCAGCAAAATTGGGGATACACTTTGAGAAAAATTCAGCCAACCCCAAGGAAGAAAGCACATGGCCTATGTTCCCTGGAATGGGTGCCTTCACAATACTTTCAGCCGAGTCCAATTTAGGGCATATCCCTTCACCTGAAATTGTGTGACCAAGGTAATTCGCAGAAGTCACTCGAAATTTGCACTTTTCTTTTTTAACACAAGTCCAGCTTCTTTTAATCGAAGTAACACTTCCCAAAACTGCTTATCATGCTCCTGTTGATCATTGCCATAAGTCATTATATCGTCTTGAAAAACTTGAACCTTGTGCACACCTTCCAAGACCCGTCTCATGACCCTCTGGAAGCAAGCAGCTGCAAAGGCCAACTCAAAACGCATCCAGATGAACCTATAGGCACCTCAAGGGGCCACAAAGATGTGAGATGCCTGGAGTCCAGGTGGATCAAAACTTGAGGGGAGGCAGATGATAAATCCATGACACTGAGAAAAACTGCATCTTTAATCAAAGCTAGCATCTCTGAAATATTTGGTAGAGGCTGTCTGTCCACCCAAATGGGCTCATTCAGCCCCCTCAAGTCCACACACATCCTGATCTGTTTGCCCCCATCCTTAGGTTGCAAAACAATCGGAGCCAACTACTCAGAACATTCAATTTATTGAACCACCTCTGCATTCAAAAGCTACCTTAATTCTTGCTCCAATGGTTCCATCATAAGATGAGGCACCTTCCTAACTTTGCTTACAAAAGGTTGAGCATTCTGTTAAAAAACAATCTTGTGCTCAAAATTCTTCAACAAACCTATACCATCAACAAAAACTCTAGGAACCTGTGAAATAATTTCTTCTGTTATTTCTCCAGTAGAAAGCAACACAACTGTTTGTGTGCCATAAGGATTGAGTGTTATACCAAGATCTCTCTCTAAAATTGAATCTTAATCACAGCAAATCCAAGAACATCAATTTTTACACCACCACACCCCACTGGACTAATATCTGCCCCACTGGACTAATATCTGATAGGGACAACTCAATCTTTTTATTACCAAACACCCCATCCCAGTTCTCATCTCCAATCATGGTATAGGGTGAACCTGAATAAGCCAGAACCAGCAGTAGCTCTCTTCCAACAGCAATCTCACACTCAGGCATTTCTAACTTATCACCATCCACTCTCCAGCATCTCTTACACTTAGGAGAATGTTCCTCTCCTCCTCCACACAATGTACAGTCTGACCTTTGTCACTAACACCACGGCACACTCTAGCATAATGTCCCTTCTTGCCACACTTTTTACATGTAGCGAATCGTGCATAGCAACCAGGGCTGTTAGATAGGTGTCCTTCCCAACCAAAAATAAAACACTTGAAACCACTATTGCCACGTCCAAAACCAACATTACCCTCACTAATAACCTTCTTACTAATATCACTTTTACCTGTTTTATCTGTCTTATCAAATTCTCCCCCTTGCTACTATCCTTCTTGATTTCATGAACCACACTTTCTTCAGCTAAAACATCCTTACTCTTCTCATCTCTCATCTAATGCACCCACATGTTAGTGTTTGCCATACATTCCACAATAGCCACAGTTTCTTTCAAATATGGATTTTTAGAACGCAGTTTTTGCTGAATTTTGACATCATTAGTGCACCTCAGAATTTGATTCCTTACCAAGGAATCAGTAAGCTGCTCAAAATCACACATCTGTGCAAGTGTCTTTAGTGTCTCTACATAACTCCCTATCTTATTGTGTTACCCTTGTGCTCTTGAAAAGAATTTATGTCGTTCAAGTACCACATTTATGTTTGACCCAAAGTGTTTTTCTAGCATCATGACAGACATGTCTAAGACATTATCTGGCTCACCTCACCCCGCTCCACAACAATCTCATCCAAACTTTTGTAGACATGTTTCCCAGCAATGCCTAAATTGTGTAATAATACTGCTTGTTTCCTTACAGCAGAAAACTTCTCTCCACCAATGGCAATAAATAGGAATCAAATAATAACTTCCATCTTTTCCATGGCAGTACAGGGTCCCCCTTATCAGAGAGAAACTCGGGTGGTTGAGACATGCTAGTAGATGACATGATGAGGGCAAAACGAAAGTTAAATAAGTGAAAAGCGCACAAATAGATACAATTCAACTGTAAGTTACCCGTGTTGCCAATGTTGACAGATGCCAATGTCAGATGCAATCTAGACGTTGTTTACAACACAAGGTGTGTGTATCACCGTGCACGTGAGCACACAAATGCACAACTAAAAACAAGCATGTGTACGCTCGTCAGAAGAGTGATGAAAGTGAGTGTATCACTGGTGAAATGCTTGACACAACAATGAGCTTAAATTTGTGTGAGATTGCCTTCGAGGTGTGTGTATCACCATTCACACGTGTATGCTTGAGTAGTCAGTGTATCACTGATGAGATTATTAGGACACTTGACAATTAAAAGATTTGAACATTAGAAAGTGTGCATATCACTGTTCACACTGTGTATGCTGGAGCCAGTCTCTTTAGTGATTCGAATCTAGAACACCATGCAAACTAGTGCCTGTGCCTTGAATACTTTAGCCCTGATCACCGAAGGTGCCTGTGTTGTTAAACGATTTGGGTGAGCACAATGTGCTTATTCAGCCCCCTCAAGTCCACACACATCCTGATCTGTTTGCCCCCATCCTTAGGTGGCAAAACAATCGGAGCCAACCACTCAGAACATTCAATTTATTGAACCACCCCTGCATTCAAAAGCTACCTTAATTCTTGCTCCAAAGGTTCCATCATAAGATGAGTCCCAGGATGCTTGTTTCCGGTCCAGGGAAGACAGTCGGGCTGGACTGTTCCCATGAGGCACAGGGTCAGACTGATTTGCATATGGCCGTGTCTGAACTGGGGTGGCTGAGTGAGCTAAAGAATGGTGATCGATTAAACCCAGATCAGTTGACTGGGTGTGAGTATTTGATTTGCTCAAACGCTCCGCCCATCATCCCCTTTTGTATCGCTTTGTTCACCCTAAGTGTGGCAGGGTATGCTCAGACGTGAGCCCCTTGCTCACTTGGCCACTGGATTCAAGATAGCCTGGCTGATGAGGATTATGAATCCAAAACCGGTCCGAGGATGCTTGTTTCCGGTCCAGGGAAGACATGGCTTGGCAGTTCGGGCTGGACTGTTCCCATGAGGCACAGGGTCAGACTGATTTGCATATGGCCATGTCTGAACTGGGGTGGCTGAGTGAGCTAAAGAATGGTGATGGATTAAACCCAGATCAGTTGACTGGGGGTGAGCGTTTGATTTGCTCAAACGCTCCGTCCATCATCCCCTTTTGTATCGCTTCGCAGTAAGATGACAGAATTTATGTAGCGATTACGTGGTCTGGAATGCTAAGACAGTACCATTTAATGATATCTCGCTCTCAGCCTGCTTTGCGTGGAGGAAATGGTGCGAAAAGAAGAAAAAACTACAATTACCAGCATGCCTAGGGGTTGTTCTTACATAAGCACCGCCTTCACACAGGAAAGGTGCTTGTCAATTGACCTGTTTGTTTAAGGAATGGCGGATGGTGATCCCCGCCGGATTTCAGCTGGAAGATAGAAGCCCTTTGGATTCCTGGACGAATGCGGGACTGAAGTATCAGATTTATTGACTTTTTGAGAGCCTTTTCTGTAAGGTATTGTTCAGTGGAAAAGCGGGATCGCTTTCTCCACGTATTTTGCTAAATTAATCACTATTGTGCCCGTTGTGGAGCCGCGGTGCATTGAAACGCACTGTCTCGCGTTTTACAGCACCTGCGAGAAAAAAGATAACGAATCACTTTGAAAGCGCCTGACTAAGAAGACGCTTCTAGTGTGATCGTTATTTAAGAGGTCGAGTTTAATTCCTTATCTGAACTTTGTTTTAAGGGAATTCCGTCTCCAATTGACCTTTGGCCATTTCATTAGCTGGTGCAGTAGAGACGCTCATTAGCTTTGGACTTGCGTCTAGAAATTTCATTTTGTAAAAGGCAGAGAAAAAGAGGAAACATTGACACTGCGAAGAAGACGTCCTCTATCCATTTTTTCCTGTGTTGTGACCAGTAAATGACTGCGCTATTTGTGGTAGTTCATTCCATGTGAACTCTGAACAGGGAATACTACTTTTGGTGATTCTGCCACTTTATTGAAGCAAAATAGGTGCAGATTATTTCCGGCCTCAGGGTGTGGTTTTCTGGTGAGTAGGGGGACAAGACCTTGTGGCATATTGAGGCTATTAAAGTTCATGAGTGTTTATACGTATGCCTTGTCATCCTCTGCAGTGAGAATAACCATTGAGGGTACCAACAAGCCTGGGATCAAGCCCTTGAGGGAACCACAGAGACCACATCTTGTTTATTATTTTATCCACTCCCCTTTTACCCCCGTGGCACGAATTCACGCAGAGAGTGTATATCGTCTCTGTTGGGGGTCGTGTCTAGGAGGGACTGAGGGGCTTCTCTTCAGGACATCGTCTCCGCCTGGCATAAGGACAAGGTTAGTGGCGTTTTCTATTCTTGAGCTGCTGCCAATCCCGACAGATTGACAAGCCCAAGTATATACGCCAGGCCTGGGCGATGGAAGTCGAGACAGTGTTAGCGTCTGTGCTGGAAAGTTTGGCAGCTTTACAACTAGAGGTGCAGACCTCCAGAACAGAGAACCAGGCTCTATATAAAGAAGTGGGAGTATTAAGGAGAGAGGTATTAGGCATCACGAGTAAGAAGACGGAAGGGGTTTCTTACATCAAACCAGCTACACTCCCACTTTAGGAGCTGAAGGGGGTGGGTATTTTGAGAATCCCCTTATCACACAGTCCCCTTCCGATCCAGCCCACACAGTACACGTTATACAAAACATGGGTATTCCATTGGCACCCCCTGAGATGTTCTATGGGGATCCCCAAAAATTCGAAACCTTTCTGAACCAGTGCCGACTGCATTTCCTATGTAAACCTGGGGTGTTTCATGCTGAATCAGCAAAAACAGCATTCATGATGTCCTACATGGGGGGGAACACTGCGAGCTGGACTATACCATTACTAGAAAAAAATGACCCAGTACTGCACAACTTTACCAATTTTTGTTTGGAACTAAGAAAACTCTTTGATAGGAAGTCCCATATGCTGACCCTGGACAGGGAATTGATCACATTGCGTCAAGGGTCCCAAGACTTGTTATCCTACATCATGTCTTTCAATAGATTAGTAGTTGAAACTGAATGGCCTCCTGAAAAAAGACTATCTCTGTTCTATCAAGGACTAAGGGGAGAGCTCAAGGATGTCCTGGCGCAAGTGGTACAGCTTCCTAACACCTGTGCGGAACTCATTGACCTAACAATTCAGTTAGACCACAGACTCCAAGAGAGAAAAGGGGATAAAAACCGAGGAGATGGACGATATTTCTGTCCCCGCCTCAAAAGTCCCATTGAAGACCAACCTAAATCCGTGGAAGCCCCTGAACCTATGCAAATAGGAGGCATCCGAGGACCCCTTTTGCAGGAGGAAAAAGATAAAAGACGAAGATTGAAACAGTGTTTGTACTGCGGGAAAAGAGGACATTTCATCAAAGAATGCAGAGCTAGAAATGCTCTCCCCGGTAGATCTTTTGTGCCCCGTGTTCAGGCTGTCATCAAGGCGGGAGAGACGTCGGAAAACTTCTAAACCCAAATCAGGAAGAGGTCTCTGCCTTGGGTTGTCCACAATCAATGATCTCACCTTCGCTTGCCAATACCCTACATCCAGCTGTAGCCCACATGAATCTCAAAGTTACTCTCTGGGTAACGAACCTGAATTCATTGAATATTGATGCATTGCTTGATTCCGGGGCTACCGGTAACTACATTGATCAGGAATACGCCATGAAAGTCGGAATCACCTGCGAAAAGAAGGAAAAATCTGAGCTGGTGAAGTCCGTTGACGGAACCATGCTATCGTCCGGTCCTGTGTCTTACCATACACGCTCCCTGTTAATGCAGACCAATCACAATCATCAGTAATATATCCAGTTTGATGTTATTGATGCCCCCCAGTTACGACTCATTTTGGGCATGCCGTGGTTGACTCTTCACGATCCCAAGGTCAGTTGGGCAGCTCGTACCATTACATTGTCATCTAGTTATTGTAAGGAACATTGTCAGCAGAATGATTCGCATACCATTACCACCGACAAAACGCCTTCATTATGTTTGGCGTTGGCATGTTCTCAAGAACATTATTGTTGTGCTACTTTCCTTCCAGAAGAATACAATGGTTATCTATCTGTATTCGACAAACAAAGAGCTACCACCTTGCCACCCCATAGAGTGTATGACTGCCGCATTGAACTAGTACCAGGAGCAGACATCCCGTGCAGTCGAGTCTACGCCTTAACAGAGACTGAAACACAGTATTTGAGAACCTACATCGATGAGAACCTCACTTCTGGCTTTATTCGACACTCAACTTCACCAGCCTCATCCCCTATGTTTTTCATCCCTAAGAAGGACTGTGCAGAATTGAGACCATGCATCGACTACAGGGCTATCAATAGAGTGACCATCAAGAATCGTTACCCGCTCCCCTTAATACCGGTCCTTATGGACCAGCTGAAAGGAGCCCGTTTTTTCACTAAACTTGACCTTCGAGGAGCATATCATCTTGTCAGGGTCCAGAAAGGGGATGAGTGGAAGACGGCTTTTCGAACCAAATTTGGGCTATTCGAGTATAGGGTGATGCCTTTTGGGCTGTGTAATGCCCCTGCAGCGTTTCAATTTTTTATGGACGAGGTGTTGCGTGGATGTCTGGAAACCTTTTGCGTCGTATATATAGACGACATTTTGGTATATTCATCAACCCTCTCAGAGCATGTGGTACATGTGAAAACCGTGCTTGGTAAATTGCAGCAGAATTCCCTGTATGCAAAGCTCGAGAAGTGCCTGTTCCATGCTCAGGAAGTATCCTTTCTTGGATATGTGATTAATGCACAAGGGTTCCAAATGGATACACGGAAAGTGGATGCCATCATCGGTTGGAGTAATCCTCAGAATGTCAAGGCGGTACAGAGCATTTTAGGCTTCGCCAATTACTATCGACGTTTTATCAAGGACTTCTCTAAAATAATTCATCCTATTTCTAGCCTTCTAAGAAAAAATACTCCTTTTGTTTTGCGTAAAGAGGCAGACCTGTCGTTTCAGCTATTGAAGAAACGGTTCACACAAGCTCCGATTTTGCGTCACCCTGATTCACAAATACCTTTTGTGTTGGAAACGGATGCTTCACAATATGCAGTTGGAGGGGTTCTTTCTCAACGTCATCCTGGGACTGGACAACTCCATCCTGTTGCCTACTTTTCAAAGAAACTTACACCCTGTGAGATCAATTACACCATCTCAGATAAAGAACTCCTACCCATCAAAAGAGCTTGTGAGGAATGGCGCCATTATCTGCTAGGTGCAGTACACACTGTTGAAATATACACTGATCACAGGAACCTGTTATTCCTTAAAACAGCAAAAGCCCTCACTCTTCGTCAATTACGATGGACCTTGTTCTTTTTGGATTTTGATTTCATCATCAAGTACAAACCTGGGCCGCAGAACGGGAAGGCGGATGCTCTTTCTCGCATTGGTGAAATAGAAGAACAACGAACTATAGATGACGACGTGCCTCCTTTGATATTACAAGAAGTGTGTGAGCCGGTATCGTCAGTAGCTCTGTTATCCTCACAAACATTTTTGGAAGACATTCGAGTAGCTTTGGCGTACCAGGATGTACATGAATGGCTACAGGAAGATCCTGAACATCGGTCGGAAAAAGACGACCTTGCCTAACAAGGTACGGCCTTATATGTTCCAACTGCTGCATTACAACAGAAAGTGTTAGCCTGGATCCATGATTCAACATTGGGGGGACACTTGGGAATCTATAAAACGATTGCCAGCGTGGAGCGTTCCTTCTGGTGGTCTCGGATCAGAGAAGATGTCCGTCAGTACATTAAGAACTGTGCTGTTTGTGTACAAAGAAAGGCTCTTCATACTAAATCTACTGGCCTTCTCAGATCCTTGCCCATACCGCCACAACCGTGGCATACGTTATCAATGGATTTTATAGTGGAAATGCCACCTTGCAAAGGAAATACAGTGATTCTGGTTGTGGTTGACCATTTGACCAAGATGGGGCATTTTATACCGTTGGCTGGATTGCCAAATTCGGCTGAATTGGCAGAAGTATTTCTTCAACATATTGTAAGAGCCCATGGAATCCCTTGTGTGCTAATAACAGGCAGAGGGACTCAGTTCACGTCTCGCTTTTGGAAAGCTCTTTGCAAGACAATGGATATTGATGCTCGACTGTCATCCAGTTACCATCCCCAAACGGATGGTAAAACAGAACGCTTAAATCAGACCCTTGAGCAGTACCTCAGGTGTTTTACTCTGCAAAACAATATGGACTGGATCACCTTGTTATGGATGGCAGAATTTGTCTATAATAACGCTCAGCATTCAACCTTGGGTTGTTCCCCCTTTTTTTGCCTACACGGATTTCTACCCAACTCTCTCCCCTTTGATGTTTCTGTCCGTTCCCCTGTGCCCAGCATACATGAACATCATGCACATCTCAGGGTAGTTCTCTTAGCAGCAAAGAACAATCTAGCATCTGCTCAATCCTCACAGAAAAGATTTGCTGATCAGAAACGGACAGCAGAACCTGATTATAGGGTGGGGGATAAGGTTTGGCTCTCTACAAAGAATCTCCATCTTAGAGGGGCGAACAAGCTGAAGCCTAAATATGTGGGTCCTTACAGTATAGTTAAGGTGATCAATCCTGTTGCAATGAAGCTCTTGCTGCCCGATGCTTGGCAGGTCCACCCTGTATTCCATGTTTCTTTACTTCAACCCTGCTCTCCTAGTGTAAGATTGCCTGAGAAGCCTCATCCAGTTGAGGTAGATGGGCAAGTGGAGTATGAGGTCCGGTCGCTCCTCCGTTCCCGTATGGTGAGGGGTCAGGTACAATATCTTGTGGACTGGAAGGGGTATGGGCCTGGAGAGAGGACGTGGGAACCCGTGCAGAGTCTGAATTGTCCGGACCTGGTGGATCTTTCCATGCACAGTTCCCGGGGAAGCCTGGACGACCGCCGGGTCGGCAGTCCTCGAGAGGGGGTTCTGTAGCGATTACGTGGTCTGGAATGCTAAGACAGTACCATTTAATGATATCTCGCTCTCAGCCTGCTTTGCGTGGAGGAAATGGTGCAAAAAGAAGAAAAAACTACAATTACCAGCATGCCTAGGGGTTGTTCTTACATAAGCACCGCCTTCACAAAGGAAAGGTGCTTGTCAATTGACCTGTTTGTTTAAGGAATGGCGGATGGTGATCCCCGCCGGATTTCAGCTGGAAGATAGAAGCCCTTTGGATTCCTGGACGAATGCGGGACTGAAGTATCAGATTTATTGACTTTTTGAGAGCCTTTTCTGTAAGGTATTGTTCAGTGGAAAAGCGGGATCACTTTCTCCACGTATTTTGCTAAATTAATCACTATTGTGCCCGTTGTGGAGCCGCGGTGCATTGAAACGCACTGTCTCGCGTTTTACAGCACCTGCGAGAAAAAAGATAACGAATCACTTTGAAAGCGCCTGACTAAGAAGACGCTTCTAGTGTGATCGTTATTTAAGAGGTCGAGTTTAATTCCTTATCTGAACTTTGTTTTAAGGGAATTCCGTCTCCAATTGACCTTTGGCCATTTCAGTAGCTGGTGCAGTAGAGACGCTCATTAGCTTTGGACTTGCGTCTAAAAATTTCATTTTGTGAAAGGCAGAGAAAAAGAGGAAACATTGACACTGCGAAGAAGACGTCCTCTATCCATTTTTTCCTGTGTTGTGACCAGTAAATGACTGCGCTATTTGTGGTAGTTCATTCCATGTGAACTCTGAACAGGGAATACTACTTTTGGTGATTCTGCCACTTTATTGAAGCAAAATAAGTGCAGATTATTTCCGGCCTCAGGGTGTGGTTTTCTGGTGAGTAGGGGGACAAGACCTTGTGGCATATTGAGGCTATTAAAGTTCATGAGTGTTTATACGTATGCCTTGTCATCCTCTGCAGTGAGAATAACCATTGAGGGTACCAACAAGCCTGGGATCAAGCCCTTGAGGGAACCACAGAGACCACATCTTGTTTAATATTTTATCCACTCCCATTTTTCCCCCGTGGCACGAATTCACGCAGAGAGTGTATATCGTCTCTGTTGGGGGTCGTGTCTAGGAGGGACTGAGGGGCTTCTCTTCAGGACATCGTCTCCGCCTGGCACAAGGACAAGGTTAGTGGCGTTTTCTATTCTTGAGCTGCTGCCAATCCCGACAATTTATCCCCTAATTAGTCAGGGTTGGATAGTTAATGGGTTAAAGCCCAATACAGTACTCACTGTACCACACTTCACAGTAGAAGTTCTTTGAGGCTGTTGAACCTTGTGGGTTCATGGGGAGGCTCTTGCCAATGATAAGTTGAATTTACACAGGAAGTCCAGGTCCAAGTTCAAGTATTTATTAAGTACAGATTACAGACCACCAGTCCTGAGCAGCCCAGTCAGTAACTGCCCCTAATTCAAACTTAAACATCAGCCCCAGAACAAATGCATTATGAAGTCATTGGTGACACTGGAATAGCACCGTTACCGAGCAACCATGACTTGGACAGATATCTATCCATAGAACCTCAACTGGGCATGGGCACAGGAAGCAGGCCCGTTTGAGGAAAGTCAAAAGCAACAAGAAGCCGTCAGCCCCTTGGTATAATGAGGAGTTGAGGTTGATGAAGACACATTGTAAACAAGCAGAAATAAAATGGAGGAGGAAATATGAGGAGACAGACAAACCAGTTTTGAGAAAACTAGATATTAATAAAGAAATGATGGGTAAGGCCAAAGCTAAATACTTTGAAGAAACTATCCTACTAGCTCCCAATAAGTCCAAAACCTTATTTAGCTTAGTAAGAGATATGTCTAACCCTGACTGTGCAAAGATCAAGATCCCAGCATCACAAGAGCTTTGCAATGACCTGGCAGTTTTAAAAAAAGAAAATATCAACAAGATTCTAATCGGCTTAAATACCTCCAGGGATGTAGAGTTGGATAGTGAAGATGACACGCATTTATCACCTTGTAGCAGAACTCTTGATGTAGCATCCACCAGGGAATTTATGACGACCCTGGAGCTCTTCCAGGTCCATTCACAAGAAGAGTTAAATATAATCGCAGCTGGCAGCTCCTCAGGTTCTCCCTTGGACCTGCTTCCACATAAGATGTGGAAAGTCTTTGGAACTGAGCTTTTTCCGTATCTTTACCAAATTTGCTGCCTGTCCCTAACTAATGGTATAGTTCCTAACAGCTGAAAAAAGCTGGTTGTTTCTCCTTTATTAAAAAAGCTACGCTAGACCCCCAGTACCCCTCTAACTATAGACCAATCTCTCTGCTACCCTACCTGATCAGGATTTTAGAAGAGTAGTGAGTAGATGAAGTTCAATTTGGGCTTCGCCCAGGACATGGCATCGAAATTGCCCTGGTGACAGTCCTTGATGACCTAAGAATGCGGGCTGACAGTGGCCAAACAGCCATTTTAGTGCTGCTGGACATGTCAGCCGCATACGATACGGTCAACCAAAAGTTCTTGATCAAGAGACTTGAGGAGAATGGTATTGTGGGCAAGGCACTGGACTGGCTGTAGTCCCATCTTCTAAACAGACAGCAGGCAGTGACATGATGCCATTCCTCTCTCAGAATAGCCCCGTAAAACATGGGGTTCCGCAGGGTTCGGCGATCAGTCCTATCCTTTTTAATCTTTACTTGCACCCACTTATTTCCCTTAAAAAACTCCTTTGGCATTGAAGTTATAAACTATGCTGACGACACCCAACTTGTCTTCTCATTCGAGGGCAACAATGTAGTCCCCTTGGAGAAATTCCATAGCTGCATGCGGAAAACAGCAGGATGGCTCAGAGATAACTCACTACAATTCAATGGTGATAAGACGGAAGTACTATACTGTGCTGCAAGTAAAGTTCCTCGCCCCCTACCATCAGATTTCTGGCCAGTCTCTGCAAATAATCCTCTGCTGCCTGTCAAGACAGCTCGTAATCTAGGAGTACTATTAGACAGTAATCTATAACTGGACTCTCAAGTGAATAATACAGTGAGCACGTGTCTATCTCTACTCCGAGTTCTTTGAAAAATACTCCCTTTTCTACCAGCCTCAGCCAGACCTCAAGTAGTAAGGAGTACTTTTATGAGCAGATTAGATTACTGCAATGCCCTACTCCTAGGAGCACCAGCTTCTCTTTTAAAAAAGGTGCAAAGGATACAAGTTATCTCAGCTAAGCTTGCATTAAACAGACAACGCAAAGCTTCAGCCTTGCTTGCCCTAAAAGATCTTCAATGGTTGCCCATTGCGCAGAGAGTCCAGTTTAAGGCACTCTGTATTGTCAACAGGGCAGTACATAAAATGTGGCCTAAGCTTCTACAGAGGAAATTCCTCTGGTAATCTCCAGCTAGAAGCCTGTGTTACTCTTCAGCCAATCTGATATGCATTCCACATGCTAACAAAGTTCGACTGGGTGGCAGATCATTTCATTTTGTAGCTTCCAGACTCTGGAACACACTGCCAATTGAGCTTAGACAAATGAACACTTTGTCACGTTTTAGGAAGAAATTGAAAAATAGACTCTTTCCCAGAGATTAATCTCCAGCTCTGAATCTTTAAATTCAGTTACACACAGTGGTTCTTTTTTGGTAATCTCAGTGCCAAGATACCCGTTGGGTGGCAGCCGCGCTATAAAAATATTACTTACATTACATTACATTACAACACCTTCCTTTTGTGCGTAGGTGCACTATGTGCCGATAGCTAAGATTGGCTGACCCTGAGTACCTTACTGTGTGCTGTGGTGGGTGTAACAAAAATGTGAATGACACAATGACCTGATTGACAGTCCAATGAATGTAGAGAGCTGACTGAAAGATCTTGTAAGGATATACATATGGGAAATGGTTATGAAATTGATTTTGAGTGCCGAATCTTGAGCAGTTTACACTATTACAGCCTCTACCAAGTCTGGCTCTCCTTTGGACTCTGTTTCTCCTAAATTATGGAATTTGGCCAAGACTGCTCTCTCACAACCTCTCTTAGAGATTTTCAATAGCTCCCTAACCATCGCTCAGGACTCCCAAGAGTGGAAACCGGCACTAATTGTCCCTCTGTTAAAAAATCGTGATGAGGATCAAACGAAACGTATCAATTTCCATCCCATCTCTCTCCTTCCTGTTGCTATCACAGTCCTTGTGAAGCATGTTAACACTCTGCTTTTAGGATTCTTGGAACAATGTCATATATTTTAACCCATTAAATCTGGCTTCCACCCAGCACACAGCACTGAGAGCGTACTATTGTGGATTTTAGAGGACCTGAGAATGTATGAAGACAAGGCAGATTCATTAGGATTAGTCTGACACTTGCGATACTGTGTGCTATTTTTTATCCAGACTGATGGAGGCCTGAATTGGAGGGGCAGCTTATCAATGGTGCATATCCAATATAGAGGATAGACATCAAGCAGTTTATCTCCCTTCATTTTTGTTGCCCTATAGTGCTTTGGGTCAAGATGTACCCCAGGGTCTGCCTTAAGTCCCACACTGTTCAATATTTATATCCGTTCATCTGCTACTCTGGCCAGGTCATTTGGTGTCACCTGTATGAATTATGTTGATGGCACTCAAATCATCATTGCTTTGGATAAGATGGGGCTAGACGCACTTGCGTCTTTCCATCATTGCAATACCTATTCTTCTTCGAAGCTGCAAATCGGTGCCTTGAAGCTTAATATTGATAAGACTGAGGTCCTCTGGGTTTCGCACACCTCTCCGGATAGCTTTTCCTTCCAATGGCAAGCCTCCTACTTTTTCTGATTCCCCTTAATGTAGCTAAGTCCGTAAAAAACATTGGCTTCCATTTGGATGAAAACCTGATGCTGGAAAGGCAGGCTAACCATCCGACATTTTTATGCTTTCTCCTGTGGAAAAATGTCCTGCTCATTCTAACTTCAGCACACCAGATAGTGGTCCAGGAGACCATCCATAGTCACCTGGATTACTACAATGCTCTGTTCCTGCCTGCAGGTCATAGTGTATAAATGTCAATGTATTCAAAATATGGCTGCCAAAGTAGCTCTTGGTTTGCCTAGATATGCCTCATCTTCCTCTGTCTTACATATGTTGCACTGATTCCCTGTTGCTAAAAGGATTACCTTTAAGTCTCTCTGCATTGCCCATAGAGCCATACTTAACTCTAGACCCCTGTATTGGAGAAATACATTTAGCATATATGCTCCATGCTAATCTCTTTGTTCACAGGATGCCTTCCTTCTTTCGGTTCCTAAATTCCGCTGAACTTGTTCAGGGGGTAGGGTATTTTCAGTGGCAGCCAATAAACTATTGATTACTCTTCCGGACACATTGCGGAAAATATAGCTGCATCTCCATTTCAGAAAGGCTTTGAAAAATTAGCCATATAACCTATAATTGGAAGCTATAGTGTGAAGTATGGCTATGGAAGGGTGCCTGCGCTGGATCTAGGCAGTTTGTTTTAGCACTGGTGCAAGGGAGAACACAGGGGTGTGACATATTCTTGCAAATGCGTGCATCCCTGCGATTTTGGAATGATGCAGCGCTGCACAGCTAATTTACTTGCAGCGCTGTGCCATTTCGTTGTAAATATGCCCTGTGTGTTTTATAGAGCCTGATGGAGCGAGGTTCAGAGTGAAATTTTGTTCTGACTCGCGAAGTTAAACTTCCATAATATAACTATATTAATCAGAGTTTGTGAGTGAAATGTACTAATCAACCTATATTAAAATGCATACACGACACAGGGGATTAACATATGTGCTTTATGTTGCAAACTGCAAGTTTGTGGAAAATAATAAATTAACATTGTCTATTGTCTTTGTCAGTATTAAATGCGGCTGTTTTATTAAAGGCATGTGCTTATTTTGTGTGCTTATGTTATGTCTTTCGTCTTTTATGTGGCCTAAGTTTGTGGAGAATTCTGTGGCTTGTGCTTAAGCTAGGTAACATTGATTCATGGGTTAATATTTAGCAAAGGGGGTAACAGAATAAGCTTTAATTCTTCAATTAATTATTGTTTTGTGTTTGTTTAAATATTAGTTATCGATTGGGCCTAAGAAATGGTTGGCAGTGCTGGAAAAAATAAGAAAACTTGACCAGAGTGAAGCCTTCACTCATTTGCAGAAAAAAGAGCTTTTTGCTAAACAATCAACGTTTATTGCAGACATGGTTTTGGTCGAGTTGAATGTGTTCTTGAAGAAAAAACCAAGGACAGGAAGTTTGAATTGCCTGCCAAGATTAGGAAGTAAAGTTTTGTGCCTGAGCGAAAGTAACATTTTCGAGGAAGCTGAAAGGATGGAGAATCTAAGAACAATAGGGGCTTATGATGAGGCCCGGACTTGGTCAGGAGTGAATGACCTAATGGTGGACTGACAGGGCTCAGCCAATCGCAAGTTTGGATTTTCAGAGAAGAATGTAAAATTTGGTTACTTAAGCTAGTTAGAAAGGTTAAAAAATTGCCCCCATGGACATGAAGGTGTCTTCTCGCTTTCTGAATCCTGAAGGGCGTGACGTGCTGACGGACATTTGGCGCACGTAAGGATAATAGGCCTTAATGACTTTTTCATTTTAGATGGAGCGAGTTTAGTCAGGGAAATAGAACTTAGGTCTGGGTAAACTGTTTTCTTTTGTTTTAATTCATGTTGATTAATGATTCTTTGAAATGTCAGTCTAATATGCTTATTCCTCATTAAAATACTGCTTATTTGCTAATAAATAAAGACTAAATCGAAAATGCATTTTCTATGATTAATAAAGTAAATAAAATTTTGAAACGACAAGCTGGTCTTGTTTATTCATGGTCTAGTTACCATCAGTTGATCCATTTACCTAAGTGACTTAATTAAATGATATTTGCTTAAAAACCATGGTAAGAGATCATAATCTGCAGATGTATATAAACGTGTAAATAGTTTGTGAATAGGTTTTGATTAATTAGGTCACATGATTCAGTTGCCCAAAAATTGTCTTGTTAGTTTATGGGCCTTACGAGTGATTTATGATTAATGGTAAGTATTATGGTGTTGGGTAGCGTTGCTGAGACAGTTTTTCTACATGGGCGCTGCATCAATTTCTTGGTAGCAGAGTTACGGTTACTATGGTAACGGACATGCTACATGGTAATTACATAGGATCGATGTTTTAACATATGTTGAGTCTGTTAAGTTGTTATATTTAGTTGAAAGGTTTTTTCCAGCAGTGTGAAAATTCCTGGTTTTGTACCGGTACAAGAGTAGTGTAACAGGTGAAGTTACACAGTGAATTTGTTCTGTTTCCAAATAGTGGTATTGACATATATCACTAGTGTTGTGGACGTACAGCACAGGCTTAGGGACTCTAGGTGTGTTAGGTTAAAATGCATAGTGAGCATTGTCTATGAAATTGTAGCTTTTTGAGTATAGGGACTTGGAGCCTGTTTTAAAACTCACTGTGAAAAGAGTAGTAGAATTTATCCAAGCTTGAGTGAAGGGTAAGGTAGTGACGTCTATTCTTACTGACATGTGTAGATTTCTATGGTTGGTTAAAGTCCTACCATGATTTATGTATGCCTGTTTAGGGTTTTATTTGTTTGAAAGTGCGAAAATGATTTTGTAATTACGTTTGAGTTAAACTTTGAACTGTCACTTTATGTACATTCAAAGAGAAACAAGTTTGTTATTACCTGTTAGAAGGATAGAGAAGTCTTACTTTATCAACGAATGAATATTCTCTGAGAATAGCGTTGTCTATTCCACGCAAAGAATACTTGAGTGACTATAAAAGCTATCACTTTATTTTAGTGAAACAGACAAATGATTTGTTTTTCTGGAATTACTAATTGAAATTCATGAAAGTTTTGTTTAAAATGGCGCTGTGAAAATATTTTGTGAAGGAGGGGTGAGCTTTAGGAGCGAGAGACGAGAAGCTGCAGCGGCAGTATACGTCACAAGGGTCCGCGCTGTGATTGGCTAACATACGTCACAGCAAGCGCGCTAATTGGTTCACGTGACTAAGACGAGCTGACAGCTGATTGGCTTTTCCTGAAAGCAGTGTTTCTATTGGTTGAGCAAGGCGGTGATGTAGCTTAACCTGATTGGCTTGTTGGTGAGTTTCGCGCACTGATTGGTTGGGTTTGCGGAACCACAAGGAAATACATACGATTATTTAGAAATAAGTGGATTTGAATAAAAACATGAGTTATTACTTCAAGAAAGAGGAAAAGAAGCTTACATGGATTCAGAAATTGAAAAATAAGTTTACACCTGACAAGAAAATTGAAACGCGAGGTGGAAAGTTACTTCACAAGTACAAAACACCTGCAGCTTATATGGAAGGTGAATATGGTTATCATACTTGTATTTGGTTTGATAATTAGATGGATTATACCAAAGATGATGGTGTATTAGCTTGGCCGGAAGATGGGTCATGTAATATGAAAGTTTTGAAAAACTTGAGAGAAAAAATGATGGCTCTTGTGCCAAAGCCTAGACCTACTCAATTTGAAGCTCTAGTTGAATGGGAGGATGAGATGTTTGAACTTGCACGAGAAAACAGTGGTATAACAAGAGGTCCAAAGTTAGTCATTAATAGGGAAACTCATGAAGATAGAATGCGTCGTTGGAGACAAGCGGACATGTGTGATGGTTTATACCCAGTAAGAGAGATGGTTACTGAAGTACAAGGTCAAAAGAATACCCAAAAGAAAAATATTAATGTTGAAGAAAGTGATTTAGAAGATCCAGTTTTAGAAGAGATTTATGTTTCAAATCAGAAAATGACTCCTTATAAACCAGCCTGTACATAGTCTTCCCCGATGGTTTCTTCAGGAACTATTCCAAGTGCACCTCCAAGAGAAATTATTAATGAAGCATCACCCAGATTATACCTGAATAATGCAAATACTCCTGAAAGAATAGAAACCAGAACTAATTCTAGCATATCTGGTGAAAACAGAAATTATGTTGAAACGCCAGTTCTCAGAAATGAAACCCTAAGAAATATAATGAGAAAAGAAGGTTCTGGGGAAATGCCAAATACTTCAGAATATCTTCGAACAAAAGAAGAATTAATACAGCAGTTAACTAAAAGCATGGAAGCGGTAACAGTTCCAGTAACGATTGGTCCTGTTCAACCAGTATTTGATCTTAGAGAAATTAGGCATTCAGCTTTGACTATTCCATTAAATGCAGAAATTCAGAAAGTAGCTGAAAATGTTTATTCAGATTTGTCAGAAATTGACCGAGAAAGAACAAGGATGCCCGATTTAACTTTTAATCAAAGTCCAATAGATAGAACACCAACTGGTGCAGAATCTGATGCTGAATTGCCAGAAAAGAGTGTAAGTAAAATAGATTTAACGCATACCCCCAAAGACTACAGAAAATAAATTACTAGATGTTGCAACGTTTGAAAGCAGATTTAGAAGAATTAATTATTGGCACAATTGGACCTGACAATTTAAAGCATTATCAGGATGAAGAATTATTGTTCATTTGTAAGAGCATTCAATGGAAAACTAAAAATAAGTATGAACAGTTAGAAGAATTGGCCATTGAGTTAGAGGTTGATTTGAGTAGACGGAAGAATTTGGGAAAGCATTATAGAATAGAATTTACTGAAAGGGATATTGAAAACATGAATTCAAATGGAAGAATATTGCATATAAAAGATTTAATTGTGTATTTAAAAATATTAGGAGATTTAAGTAAATGGAGAGTAAAATGGACGAAGAAAAGGGAGGAAGAAAGGAGAGAAAGAGGTGAAGTGACAAATCAGTTTCCAATGAGAGAAATAGCAGGAGGTGGGTATGTACATGTTCTTTGGACAAGACAGGATATCTTGTTGTTCACTAATGATTTCCCTCGAGAAAAGCCTGTAGAGTGGTATCGACATGTGGATAGATTTATCAAAGTTTCGAAAGTTCTGTGGATTGATCTTGATGGATTCTTTGATATTGTTGTTCTGTCAGATCTTTGGACAGAATGTAAAGTTTCTGTAAGTTTGCCTAAAGTAGAACCTGAACGAGATAGAGTAACAGGTGCTCCATCATCAGAAGTTATGGATCTGTATGATAAAGTGATTTACTGGTTGAAAAACAAGATTCCCCCGAAAGAAGTCGATTGGGTTAAAATAGACAGAACAAATCAGGAGCCAAAAGAATCAGTACATTCATTTTATGAAAGGTTACTGTTGGTTTTTAAACAGTACAGTGGCTATGAAAAAATAAGTGAAAAGGACATGAGCTACTTCATATACAGGTTTGTTTATGGTTTAAGACCTGAAATTGGTGACATGATTAGAAACGGAATAGTTGGTTGGCAATCACTCTCAGTTGATGACATTTGGAGAAAAGAGAAATATTGTAGTGATGAGATAGATGCGAGGCAGAAGAAGCTAAAAGAAAAAGCCATGTGGGCACAAGTAAAAGTTGCTGAGCAACACATTGCAAGTTCAGAGAATACAAATGTTAATCAGAATCAAGGTAAATTTAAAGGTAATTATAATAAACCAAAATTTTATGTGAACATTGAAGAGCTTAAGCAGAAACTCCCATGTTTTAATTGCGGCGAAATTGGACACTGGAAGCGCAATTGTAAAAATCCGCCCAGAAATTTTAAAAATGCATCATTAAATCCACAGATGCAGAATGAGATAAATCTGCAGCAACAGCTACAGCAACAGCTACAGCGACAGGTAGTGAATCACCAGAGTCAGATTCCACAACCACCACTACCAAATTGTGTGAATGTGCAGAGATACAATTCAGAAACTGGATTCTGTGGAGGTGATCAGGTAAACAGATCGCAAAGAGTGAATGTGCAAAATGTTTCTCAACAATACTTGTTGAATGAAAATGGAGGGAGTGATTCTGAGGATTACTTATGACAGTGCCTGAGAGAGGAGGAAGTGTGTGTGCTTGGAGCCACTCTTGAGGTAGACCAATCGGGTCCATTTGTAAATGGTAAAGTGAATGATGTAGAAATCACTTTTCTTGTGGACACAGGTGCTACCCATTCTACTGTTAGATAAGTGGAAATAGAAAAACTGCCTCTCTCTGGGGACACCATCCAAGTAGTTGGAGTAGCTAATCAACAAATTAAAACAGATTTAACAGAGTCTGTAAATATTGAAATTGGTAAATTTAAAGATAAACATAGATTTGTTGTTTGGAACAGCAGTCCTGTAAACCTGTTAGGGAGGGATTTTTTGTGCAAGATGAACTGCAAAATATATTGCTCACCGGATGGTATAGAGCTCCAAACTCTAGAGGAAGATGGGCTTTACAAGTTAACAATGTTAATGGTTGAAGCAGAGGAAAGTAAATTATTTCCTGTGTTTGATAAAGATAATCTTCCAGAAGAATTGAAAGAAACAGTTAATGCTAAAATCTGGGATTTGACAGGAAGTGAAATGGGGTTGATGAAAAATGTTGACCCAGTTAAAATTACAGTGAAACAAGGAGTAGATTTTCCAAACATTCCTCAGTATAAAATGAAAGCAGAAACTATTGAAGGTGTTATACCTGTAATTGACAAATTCATAAAACAGGGTGTTCTAAAAGAAATTGAAAGCAGTCCATGTAATTCACCAATTATGGGTATTAAAAAGCCAAATGGAACTTTCAGGATTGTTCAAGACCTGAGAAAGGTTAATCGGATAGTTGTTCCATGTTGCCCGGTTGTTCCAAATCCAGCTGTAATTCTTTATCAGATTCCGCATGATGCAGAATGGTATACAGTCATTGACCTCTGCAATGCGTTCTTTACTGTTCCATTGCATCCAGATAGCCAGCAAATCTTTGCGTTTAGGTTCCAGGATCGCATCCTAGCATGGTGTCGTATCCCTCAAGGGTATACAGAGAGTCCATCTATTTTTAATCAGTTGTTAAAGAAATCCTTGGAAAATCTAGATTTACCTGGAAAATCAACATTGGTCCAATACATTGATGACTTACTAGTAGCAGCAAAAACATGAGATAATTGTGTGACAGATACCATTACTCTTTTGAATCATCTGGCAGATGAGGGACATAAAGTGTCCCCTGCAAAATTACAGTTTTGCAAACAAGAAGTGAAATACCTTGGTCAGAGGATTGCAAAGGAAAGGGAATCAGGCAAGTGACAATTGAAAGAATTAAAATGATTCAGGGAATGCAACCTCCAAAAACTCAGAGACAGGTCAGAATGTTTGTGGGAATGGTTGGTTATTGTCGCCAATGGATTAGTGGATTTTCAGTAATTGCAAAACCACTTCAGAGACTGAGAAAAGCAGACATAAAAGACCCGATTATTCTAACACAAATTGAGTTAGAAGCTTTTGAAAAGTTAAAAAGAAGTCTGTGTGAAGCTCCAGCTCTGGGTATGCCAGACTATGAGAAGGAATTTGAGCTGTACTGCAGTGAAAGAGAGGGTTGTGCATTGTCAGTTCTGATTCAGAGACATGAAAAACTGAGAAAGCCAATTGCCTATTTCTCAACTGTTCTTGATCTTGTTGCAAAAGCATTACCTGGCTGCTTAAAAGCAGTGGCTGCAACAAGTGTAAGCCTTGAACAAAGTGAAGGAATCATAATGCGATTTCCTGTAAAAGTTTATGTACCCCATTCTGTGGAAATTCTTCTTACCAGAAGCAAAACACAGTACCTGACAAGTAACAGATTAACGAAATATGAAAAAACTATTCTGGGATCAGATAATGCTTCAATAGCAAGGTGTGTGAATTTAAATCCTTCTACATTGTTGCCTGATGGTACTATAACAGAGATCAGAAATGAAAATGACATTGATCACAAATGCTTGGATGTTTTAGAATATTGTACTAAACCCAGGCAGGACATTAAAGATGTTCCATTGCCAGAGTCAGATTTTATTTACTTTGTTGACGGATCATGTTTAATAACAGATGAAGGTATTCTGAGAGCAGCATATGCTGTCTGCACAGTTGCAGATGTAGTTGAGGCTTCCTGTCTCGAAAGGAATTCGTTCAGCACAAGTAGCAGAATTAATTGCTTTGATTCGTGCGTGTGAAAGAGCAAAGGAATTGAGAATTACCATAGTGACTGATAGTCAGTATGGGTATGGCGTAGTCCATGACTATGGTCAGCTCTGGTCTCAAAGAGGGTATTTAACTTCTGCGGGATCACCAATAAGAAATGCAAAATTGATCAAAAGATTGATCGATGGCATTCAGTTACCAGATAAAATTGCTGTCGTGAAATGTGTAGCTCATAGAAAGGGCAATGATTATGTAACCAAAGGAAATGCATATGCAGATGAGATTGCCAAACATTGTGCAATAAACAATTATTCAATCAATCGGGAAAAAGACAATGAACATGTTTTGAATTCACTCATGCTAACATCTGTAGTTGAGACTTGGCAAGGAGTTAAAGATTTACAAGATGAGGCTGATGATGAGGAGAAAAACTCATGGTTAAGAGCAGGTTACAGACAGCGAGAGGAAGATGAAATTTGGGTTTACAAAGACGACAGACCAGTAATGCCAAATAGTATGATTGCTGACATGGCTAGAATGTATCATGGTCCAGGACATATTGGAAGAGATTCCATGATCAGGTTATTTAGGCAGAGATGGTTCAATCCAAAGTTCAGAATAATTGCACAATAATTTTGTCAGAGATGCTTAGTCTGTCAAAAAATGAATCCAAACAGAAAAACAGTTGTGAGCATGGGAACCATAGGACGGGAGGGTGGTCCTTTTACTAGACTACAAATGGATTTCATTGACATGCCACCACACAATAAGCTAAGATATGTACTTGTGATAATCTGTTTGTTTTCAAGATGGGTGGAAGCTTTCCCAACACGTTACAATGATTTGGTTACAGTTGCAAAATTACTTTTATGGGAGATCATACAAGGTACGGTTTTCCAGTGACTGTTGAAACTGATCGAGGCACACATTTTGAAAACAGACTATTGCAAATGATCTGTGAAGCATTGAATATAAAACAAAAGTTACACTGTGCCTACAGACCAGAAGCATCAGGTATCGTTGAGCAAGTAAATGGCACAATTAAAAATACGATAGCAAAGATGTGTCTAGCTACAGGAGTAAAGTGGACAGATGCACTTCCACTTGTTTTGATGTCTTTGAGAAGTACTCCTGATAAAAAGACCAGTCTAAGCCCTCATGACATTGTCATGGGTAGAGTCATGAGACAAGCATTTATACCAGTTGGAAAGCTAATGAGTATAAATGATAGTGTCATTTTGGAATACTGCAAGAACCTTTCTGACGTCGTGACTTATATGTTCCATCAGGTGGGAACTGATGTAATTGCAAGAGACAAGGAAAAAGCTCATGATCTGTTACCAGGAGACTGGGTAAGGACAAAAATACACCGGAGAAGAAATTGTCTAGTACCCGAGTGGCAAAAAGCAAGACAGGTGATTCTTGTCACAACAAATGCAGTGAAGTGCAGAGGATTGAAAAGGTGGATTCACGCTAGTCACACTATTCGTGTGCCAACACCTGAAAATCCTGACGAAGGTGACACTACAACTGATTCAGATTCTGAAGAAGAAACTGAAAGAAATCCAGATCTTGAAGATCGACAAGAAGGTCGACATCTGGGAAGTTCTATTGCGAATGAAGCATTGAATGAAAATAATGAAGACATTGTGATACTAGACTCAGAAGATGAAGAAAATCTGCTAGAAAAAGAAGCAGAAGAGTCTGAGCAAGTGGAAATTCAAAATCAGGAGAGTATTGAAAAGCAGATTGGAAACTCTGAAGGCAGGAACGGAATTCCTGAAACTGGGAAGTTGGAAGTTATTTCAAAAGAAGAAGACGAAATTCCGAGTACCAGCTATAAGGATGATGTTCCTAACAGAGTGAAACTGCCGAGTAAAGAAGAGCCTAGATTTAGAATTGAAATATCAGAAACAGATTCAAATGACAGTGATGAACATTCTCAAATAAGAAATTTTAGAAAAAGAGCTCGGAGAGCAGAGTGCAACACATCTGAACCAAAGAAGAAATTGCAAAGAAAAGGTGATAACTTGCCTAATGAAAATGAGGGACTAAAATTCAAATTTGTTAACAGATCAAAAGAAAAGGTGAATGAAGTCTCTAGTCAGAAAAGTGACTCTGATAAGAAAATTCAAGCAGGGAAGAAAATAGAAGTGATCAGTAGTAGAGCAAAAAGAGTTGTAAAGCCTAACCAGAAGTACAAGTCCCCTGAGTGGACTTATATAATCATCCCACCTGTGGTGGAGGTGAATAGTAGTAGTCAGGAAGATTTAGATGACACAAGTGGTAATGATTAAAATGGTTTCTGTAAATTTGGCACAAGGCTGAAGAAATTGTGTTAGGTGACACAAGGTCGAAGAAATTGTGTTCGCAGAAAAACACATTGATTTATTTATTTATTTTATTTAGTTCATTTGTATAGCGCAACAGCTACCCAACAAAGGGTTTCCCGGCGCTAATGATCCAATGATTTGATTGATTCAGGTTTTTAGATGTTAAACAGCCAGGTTTTCAAGGCCTTCCCGAATTTCATGTAATTTATTTCATTCCGTAGTGTCAACGGGAGATTATTCCAGAGTGAGGGTCCGAGATATGAAAACGATTTGCCTCCCATTCGTGCTAACCTGATTTTTGGAATCACAAAGTGGTTAGCCGTGGCTGATCGAAGGGTTCGAGATGGGCGGTATGGATGGACAAGATTTTGTAAATACTTTGGGGCATTGTTTGTGAAGATCTTATGCATAAAGCATAGGGATTTAAACTTAACCCGATTCTCGATTTTCAGCCAGTGCAATTCCCGGATGTATTTGGAGGTTGGTGTGGAGATGGGAATTTTCCACAGTAGTCTCGTGGCTGCATTTTGCACTGTCTGTAATCGGCGGGTTGTAGCCTTGTTGGCCCCTAAGTATAGCACGTTGCCATAATCAAGTCTGGAGGTTATTAGGGCATTAATAACTGTTTTCTGAGTGTGTTATGGCAGCATCCAGCAAATCTTTTTTAACCACTTTAATGTTGCAAAGCAGGTGGCTGAGGTCTTCACAGCTTGCTGGTTAAGATTAAGCGACTCATCAATGATGACACCTAGGTTGCGGGCCGATTTGACTGGAACCGGAGGGGTACTCATTTCAGCTGGCCAATGTTGGGGTCCCCAAAGCTCTTTGTTCTTACCTAAGACAAGTAGCTCGGTCTTCTCACCGTTGAGCTTGAGAAAATTTTTTCTCATCCACTCAGCAATCTTGCTTAGTCCGAGTTTTAATAGAGAGAGGTTGTCAGACTCCGAGGATGATAAAGAGAAGATGAGAGTCATCAGCGTAGGAGAACATAAGTAGACCAGTCTCTTCAACTATTTTGGCCAGCGGGCTCATATAAATGTTAAAAAGCAGCGGGCTCAAGATAGAGCCCTGCGGTACTCCATGTTTGAAAGTCATAATATCGGAGCAGGCGGATTGGGAGAAGACTTGGAATGTACGCTGTTCCAGCAGGGATTTAATCCAGTTACAGGCTGCGCCACGGATGCCTATGGCATGAAGTGTTTGTGCAAGGACGGAATGAGACACAGTGTCAAATGCTGCACTGAGGTCGAGCAGCACCAAAGCTACTGTTTCTCCCCGGTCCAGCATTAGACAGATGTTTTCGGTTACGCCTAGCAAGGTCGTCTCCGTGGAGAAACCTGTGCGGAATCCTGATTGATGGAGGTGGAGTAAATCATGAGTGGTTATGAAGTCAGTAAGAGACCTATGAATATGTTTTTCTAATATTTTTGCAAAGGTGGGCAGCAGAGAGATAGGTCTGAAGTTGGAGGGAAATTAGGATCTGCTCCCATTTTTTTTAGCAGCGGATGAATCATCGCGTGCTTCCACTCATTCGGTACAGTTTCTTCCTGCAAGGATGTGTTGAGGAGATTGGTAATTATGTCTAGGGCCCCGTTACTTAGTTTTTTTAGAACTGAACAAGGTAGTGGGTCTTTGGGCGAGCCAGATTTAATGGTATCTAGTAGTTTGCGGACCATATCGAGGCTAAGCTTCAGCCAGTTGTTAAGTGTAGCGGAAGATGCCTTAACAGGGGGGGACGGGCAAAAGGGAGGAACTGCCTCAGCCGAGGTAATGGAATCTGAAAAGTCAGCTTTTAGGCTAGGATATGGAAAAACGGGCAAGGTCTGGTGGGTCTTGTCAAGGTCATTAGTGGCTTGATCTATGTCCTGATTTATTTTGTCCACTTTTTCGACGAAACAGGCCGCTAGTGAATCGCATTGTGATTTATTGAGGTCAGGCGGAGATTGTGTTGTGAGAGAGCCAGCCAGCTCTCTCACTATTTTGAAAAGTGTTTTGGATTGATCTAGGGCTTCCGTTATTTTAGTGCAGGCATGTTCAGCTTTAGCTCTACCACATAGCTTCTGGTAGTTGGTTAATTTAATTTTATAGGCTAGTTTGGCGTCTGGAGAGTAGGTCTTCCTCCATTTCCGTTCCGCATTTTTGCAGCTGCTTTTTTCCTGCTTTAAAGTCTCAGTGAACCAAGGGGCGGGAGGGCGGTGAGTATTTAGTTTTAATTTTGTTTTAGGCAAGGAGGAGTCGATGGCTTCCGTGAGCCAATTTTGGACAGTTGTCGAGAGATCTTGTACAGTTGACTTTGTACAAGGGAGATGGCCTTCTAGAAAGGAGTTAAGATTTTACATATCAAGCTTTTTCCATTTCCTGACAAGTTGTGTAGGTATCGGTGCATTCTCCTTGTTGGAGAGTTTTATCAGAAGTGAAAATTTAATCAGAAAATGATCTGACCAGGGTACGGGTAAAGCAGGGTACATAGAGATGTCGTTTAAGTTGGAAAAGATGGGGTCCAATAAGTGACCGACTCTATGTGTGGGTCCGGAGTTCTTTAAGATCAAATTAAGGGATGCTAAATCCGTTATAAAATTGTTGGCAATTAAACAGTCCTTATTTTCCAAATGTAGGTTCATATCACCCATGATGGTAAAGCTCGCCATTTTCATAACTAGGGGGCCCATCAGTTCTAGCAGGTTTGGTAGCCATTTGGAGGCGGTTCCCGGAGGCCTATAAATAAGTGCTCCAGAGAAGGTAAATTAATGTAAGACACAAGACACAGATTGATGTAAGACACAAGGTCCAAGAAAAGCTGTTAGAAAGTAGGGTTTTCTTAAAAAAAATTAAAAACAGGGGGGTATATTTAGTGATTTTTGATTTTTAAATTTTTGATTTTTCTTGAAAGGCTTTAGTTTCAGAGTAAAGATGCCTTATACTAATACCAATTCGAGATGTTCAATCCTTAAAAGATGTTGTAAAATGCCTTCTATTTGTGTGGTTTTAATAATCTTGGTCTGGTTAATTTTAGCTGTCATTTTTCCTTTTGGAGTAGACAAGGAGGCGTATAAAGCTAACATGGCAAGCAAAGCTATGGCTAAACAAGATAATCATGGCACAGCAGACAAAACTAACAGAGTTATTGATCACAAGCCAGAGATCCACCAAGATAGATCTGTTGGTGATTTTTCTAGTAATACCTTTTCAAGACTTCTTTCTGAATATGTTAGAGTGATGGATGTTAAGGATTGCTACATTTGTGTGAAATTACCAGCTTCTGTTTCTGAGGGGGTGACTTATAACATGCTTCCACTTACTTATGGCATTGTCGTGTATTTCTATAGGTTCTGAATCAGTCCCCCTATTCCTGACCCTATTCTGGTTAAACTAACTATCAAGTTAACTAACAGTCAGCCCATGAGGCAAGAAAACCCCCATGATGCAGATACCGTTATCTGACGCAGTCACACTACGGCACAGGAACGTGTTATCTGATTAGGTCATAACGCTTGAGATCTAATTAGACAAGCGACATTCCTCCAGCCCCTGATAAGGCATACGACGTTCTCATAACAAATCAAACCTATGACAACCTGGATAATCCGTGCGGCCATTGTTTTGATTTCACAGAGAACTTTAGTAAAGAATGTGCTAACGAGCAAGTCGTATGACATCTTTATTGACGTACCTATGTCCATCCTTACGTCAATCTCGGCACCTTTAAGGTATAAATATTGCCGACCTTGCCCTATGCAAACACACGCGTGGTGACAAGACGGAGCAGCCATACTTGCCGAAGCCGAGAGCAGAAGCAGACCCCGCAGGCAGCAGCCCCGCCTTCCTGACGCGCTGAGAGACGCGCTGCTATCTCAAGCCGAGAGACCCAGCACCGGCGCTTCCGGGTAGCCCTCGCAGGCAGCCTGGAATATCGAGAGCAGAGAAAGAGATACCATTCCTCATTTCATCCTAACTTCCAGGTACAGAACTGAATAACCCCTCCTAGAGAATTCTTTAGTTATTCACTTGGCAAAAACAAACTTAACTTAAACTGTAACTTTCTATTCCCGCCCACGCATTAGACTTAGGTCAGGTACACGGGGTAGGCGTATTTAGAAACACCAGTTGAGTGCGTTTAGTCAAATGTATATGTGTATGTAAATATATTTTAATCATTTTAAACATCATATGGCTCAGAAACCATATCAATGTTTTTACAGTATTATTTTGTACTATTGCTTTTAACGTATGCACTTTACTTAACTATAAGTATTGCAATAATATCGATCCATTTCTCTTGTACGAGAAAAGAGACTGATCAATAAATAACATCTTTTATTGAACACGCCCGTCTCTTCCTTTTCTCTACATTCTGATGAGACTAAGAATGCACGTACTGACTGAGTAAAATAATTGCCTTGTGCTCACACGACTCTTGAGATTGACTCTTGATTAGGGGAGAGCAAAGTTGTCATGTTCTATGGTTGTCAGAAACTAAATCCCTTCTTGTCTAATCAGGGGAGTTAATTCCTTCCTTGAACATTCGAGAAAGTTTCTAGCGAACTCTGAGCTTAGCTGGCAAACCCAAAAATTAAGTCTAGTATCGACAGTAGTAGACCTAGTTAACGTCTGGCCTAGGCCTTTACTGCTGTAGGTACTATTCCAATGCGCAGAGCCTATTGGGAAAATAGGAGCTACACTACATGGCGCCCAACGCGTTTGGAAAGGGCGATAAAACTAACGTAAGACATTTAGAGTAACTCAGTCGTGCTTTCTCACTCAGACCCCTTTTCCCAAATACTCCAAAGACGTCTGGAGTGGGTGAAAGGTTATAATATCCTCCAAAACCTCGCAGGAGGGAACTCCTATGTAAGGTTCTTGGTCTAGTCAACGTTGAAGGATAAACAGTGTTCCAAAATATTGTGCATCTAATCTCTGTTTCCATAAAGAAACCTGATCTGCAAATAAACATAATACCATCCTGTCAGCAAAATGGACAGCGATGAAGAACGAGAGGTTACTAGATTAGCTACTGAAATAGCAGATGCTGATGCTACCATGCAAGCAGCAGACGCGGATATAATACTCATTCCGGTCGCCAAAAGGAGATCTATAACCTTAAAACTTATAGAAAATGGACTGACACCTAGAGGTGGCACAGTCATATTCGTAATCGAGGCACACGAATATCGGCAGACAGAGGTATACTATACATGGATACATTTTCCAGCAGCTAATACTATAACAAAGTACTTCCACTATTACAAAGTAGAGGAACCTCCTAATGAGTACACTCCTTTCGAGGAGGTGGAAGTACCACTCAAATTCCAAGAGCATTTGCTCTTATTTGATGGCGCCTTAATACATAACAATCACATTACAAGGCTCGGTCCTTTAGGAAGACCAGGAGCAACGTGGCCGGTCTTAGCCGGATACACACCACATCCAGACATCGAAAGAATGCCTGCAGCAGAGCTATTAATACAGCTAAAACAACTACTAAAAATTCATAGACAATTAGTTCAGTATGTAATGCGGACTTCAACAATTCAGCCAGCGATTAAACTTCCACAGCTGACCCCTCACCAGGGGAACACAAATAAAATTACACCACAGAACATCCAATCCTGCCTAGGTAAAGTTCCAGCTAAACGGGAACAGATACCATTCTGGTTGGCACAGAAAATTACCCAAATAGAGGCGGTGTTTCCTGACACCACCCCATTAGAAAAACACAGAATTCTGACTATATGTCTCCCAATGGGAATCGCACCACACATTGAGGACTGTGACACTTGGGGTACAGTCTTTGCTTCCATCTACACAAAAACGCACGGTGTTCCATCCATTTCGGTAATACCAGATGTGCTAAAACAAATTCAAGATGAATACGGTCCAGAACCTGCTTTAACTCTTGGTATGAAATTACTAAAAGACTTCAAGCAGGTCTCGGCTATACTATTAGCCAACATAAAAGGTGAAGCAGCAAACGTGGCGATCCGCCAGAGGTTAAAAGAGACAGATATAGCAGACCAACCAGCTGAAATTGCCAGAATCATAGAAAAATCCTATGAAGAACTAGGCAGAGATAGTCTAGGTGGAATACCAGTAAAACCGCAACTGACTACAAGTCCAGAAAAAATATTTTTTAATAATAATAATTCACCAAAAAAGAACTGGGATGGAAACAAACAATCCAATCCTAAAGAAAAGAAATTCCAGTCCAGAGGAAGGTCTCCTAGGCGAAGAGAGAAATCTCCAAACCCGAGACAAAGGTCACCTCAGAGTGAACCCTCTGGGAATAGATATAACCTTAGAAATAGGGATAATATTAAAAAACCTGATAGATATCAAGACATTGATACACGTCCCTCTCAATCTTTTCAGACTTCCTCGCAGAAATCGGAAAGAAGAGGACGATCAGAAGAGCACGCCAAGTCCAAAGACAAGGAACCTGCTCAACTGAAAAAGAAATCACAATTTCCAAAAAAGAAGGTAGCCAGTATCAAGGTAGTTAACAATGCCGAGAATACTGAGGACACAACTGAAAAACGGAGAATGGGCTCAGACAATGCTAGACAGCGCAGCAGAGGTGAGCATAGCTCGCAAAGTCCTGATGGATCATCTGGAGACAGTGGACACGAATGAATATCTTCAAGTGGAAACTGCAGATACCAGAGTTAGCAAGCCCCACAAAATATACGAGATAACATTACGTATAGAGGGAGATAAGACTAGGAAAATAAGGGGACTATTTTGGGATAACCTCTCAAAGGGTTATGACATACTTCTAGCTGAAAAAGACTGGCCACCAGAGTTTGTCAGGGAGTGCCCTCATGGCGAAGAAGTAATTATGCCTGCCTTCTCGAATCAAATACCGATTCATAAAAAATATACACTTGCTAGAAAGTGGGCAGTGGCCTTAGCACCTGCTTTATATAAAAATCATGTAGGATGGGATGAGGATTCTCCTCCTCACAAAATCCAGTTAAAATCACAACCTACTGCACAAAGGCAGTACCCAATTAGGCAAGAAGCTAAAAAACAAGTAAATGAAATACTAGATCAGCTAGAATACCAGGGGGTGATTGAAACTTGCACCTCACAAATGAACAATCCTTTGTTTCCGGTCTCCAAACCAGACAATTCGTACCGTCTAGTTTTGGATTACCGACACCTTAACACATGTTGCAAAACTTTTGCAGTGCAAAACTCACACAGTGCTGCACTAATGAATAACATAGTGCGCAAAAAATACAAAACAACCTTGGACATCTCCAACGGATTCTTTTGTCAAAACATAGCACCAGAGAGCAGATATTTAACTGCATTCTCAGTAAATGGCACTCAAAAACAATTCTGTCGGTTAGCCCAGGGGTACAAGAACAGCCCGGGGGTATTCTCAGCAAGAGTAACAGAATTACTACAACTATATGATGATGAAGCATTATCTTATGTCGATGACATTTACTTAACAGATGATGACTTGGAGACTCACTTGAAAAGAGTGAACACCATAATACTTGGTTTCGCTGCAGAGGGTTACAAATTCAACTTCAAAAAGTCCAGAATTGCCCATCTGACGGTCCTATTCTTAGGATATGAGTTATCAAGTGAAGGCAAAAGCCTGGCAGACAATTTCCTAGAGAAATGTGCCGTAATCCAAGCTCCTAAAACACTAAAAAACCTACAGTCAATTCTAGGCTTCCTAAATTTCGGAAGAACATATATTGCAAATTACGCAGAAAGGGTCAAACCCCTTTATGATCTAATTAAACCAGACTTTAAAAGATCCAGTTGGACTCAAGCACACACAGAAATTTTGAGATCCTTACAAACAGACATGCTAATTAAAACAAAATTAGAAACCCGTGATAATACACGCAACCTTGTGATCCGAGTCATCCCAGGGAGATGCGGATTCACATACCTAACCTCTAATGAGGGAGATAAGGTACCAATTGCATTTAAATCGCACTTGTACACTAAGGCTGAAATGAAATTTAGCCCAACGGAAAAAAAACTTACAGCAACACAGACAGCTATAGCAAAAGAACGAGCCCTGGCACAAGGTAAACGAATAATAATCGTGACACCAATACCAGCCTTAGAGGCGGTAACAAAGGCAAGCATTCCAAATGCGAAAGCACTCCATCCGAGATGGATACAATGGGCTAACTCTCTTGCTGCAACAGACGTGGTGTACGAATTTGATCCTTACTTAAAAACACAAGAATTTCTACAATATGAATTCGAATGTCCTCTGCCAACCGAAATTCTGCCTCTAGACCAATACGGCTGTATAATATATACAGACGGATCAGCACAACCCGCAGTAGGGGGTAAACAAGCTTACAGTGCTGCGTGCGCGATTGTTAAAGGTCGTTGGCACGAAGGGAAATTTAAACCAACCCTAACTAAGACCCAATCTCTAGGAGATTGCACAGCTCAGCGAGCTGAATTACTAGCATTCAAGATGGCGCTTGAAAATACCGATCGAGAATTCCCCACACTCATAGTGTGCGATTCGTATTATTGCGTTCAATCTTATAATGAATACTTGCAGATCTGGCTTCAAAATGGTTTCAAGGATGCGAAAGGAGGCACAATCAAGCATAAAATGCTATGGGAACAAGTAGCTCTTTTACAAAAAGAACTACCAAAGACTCACGTGATACATACACTGAGTCATCAACGTGATGGCGTTCACGTTGCAGGGAATTCATTGGCTGATGAGGCCGCGAAGGCAGCTGTGCAAACGGCTTCCGTAGCTGCCATCACCCGGTCAAAAACAAAAATAGACAGCGAAATATTACAAGCTGTCAGCGCTTCTGAAAAGGATTCGATAGAACCACTCCCTAAAGGCTTTCCATTAAAGTACTCATACATAACAGATGAAAACAATGTTCCTTTTGCTCAAATCCCTGGAGTGGGGGATAGGGCAATTCCAAACATGGAACACAGATTAGGACTAATAATAGCGGCACACGAAGGGCTTGCTTCTACCCATGCTGGCGTCTCAGCCACAGTATCATTATTAAAACAGAGATACTGGTGGCCGCAAATGAGAAGACAAACAAGGAACTATGTTCTAGCATGTGAAATATGTCAAAAAATGAAAGTATCAACTGTGAGACGTCCAGCACAGACGCCCCTTCTAATCTCGGATAAACCATTAGCCTGTGTTTATCTAGACCACTGCGGTCCCTTACAAAGGGACGGTAACTATAAATATATCTTGGTCGCAGTGGACTCATGCACGAGATTCATATGGATGTGGCCCCAGCGAACGGCTGACGCCAGAACTGTTATAAAAGATTTGCGGGTCTTTATCGGCACATACGCAATTGGCATTCTGCATTCGGACAATGGTCCTGCTTTTAGCTCTCGGGCTTATAAGGAGGCCATGGTCAGCATGGGCGTGCAATTGCGGTACTCTTGTCCATTTCACCCTGAGGGGAACGGAATTGTTGAAAGAAAAAACCGTGATATAAAGCAATCTATAACGGCAAAGGTATTAGGTTCGGGAGCTGGGTGGGTCAAACATCTAATAAGTGTCCAACGTAGTCTAAATAACTTGCCAAGAAATTCTCTGAAGGGATTCAGTCCGTACGAATTATTATTCGGAACTAGGATGTTGATCTCTGACCTTGATAGTCAGACTTCAGTGGTAACAGAAAAAAGCTTTGATGTCAAAGACCGTTTGGCTATTTTGCAGGACTTAAACAAAACAAGAAAAGACCTGAGCAACATACAGTTGAAACAACAGCCAACGACCACTGAAGATTCACCACCTGTCCCAGCAAGACCTGTCTGGATTCCAAAAGTCGGGGATCTAGTCAGGGAGAAGATCGCGGTAAAGAAGGAATTTGGGCCTTCTTACAGAAAAGCAGTTCCTGTATTGTCTGTCAACGGGACAAGATCAGTTGTACTACCGCCACTTGCTGGAAAAAAGGAGAACCGAGTTGTATCCATCGACCTGGTAAAACCACAACATGTGGCCGATAACCAACGGTAGGCCAAGTGGACTCCCAATAAGTAGCAGAACACCAAGGTTTGCTACCAGTACAGAGGTCCTAACAAAGAGGCTCATCACATTCGAAACGCCTACAGAAGAACAACAAGGACTATGCAACAATGCAATAGAACTTAGACCTCTGAAAACCCAAATAAAGACATTTAGCAGAGACACACCAATCTATACAGAAGTACCAAGTGAAAATGCAAGAAACAAAAATCCTGAACCAATTGGAACAATTGATAGAACTGCATCTGGTTACTTCATCAACTTCGATGATTCCTCTGACGGCTTCAGTGAACAAAAGACACAGCCATCACCAAAATCCTTTAAAGACAAAGCAAAGGAACTTTTGAAACAACTAAAAGAAACATATCTGATTTCTCCATGGATTGAATTTTGGGTGGGTTTTGGTGCATTTATCCTCATACTTTGGCTCATCATGGTATTTACCTTGGGACGCTTCATTGAGGGAAAATATGCTAAAATGGACACAGCAAGTCAGAACATCAACTTGGTCCTCAAACCACACACATCTTCACACGTCGAGAAACGAGAACTTTCTTCAGAACTTTCTTCAGCCAATTTTACAGCAATTCCAATACCTGGTGGGGTAGCCTGGGACAACACTGACTATGAAATTTATGGTCCGGTCGAGATCCTGAAATATCCACACCAAATTAAGATCTCTTTGAGTGACTTTGCAAAACCAAACTCATTTGCTGATGATTGGGACTTTGAAAGTATTAACAATATGATGTCTGACTTAGTAATGTCTGCTAAATTTACAAAACATGATTATTTGCAGGGTTCTACAAATTATGACAGCATGTACTGCTATAACCATTATGGTAACCATTTCTTGCATAAATCTGCACAACCTAGAAATGTTTTAAATTTTAATCAATGGGAACATTGTGCTACACCTCCAAAAGGGAGCTCAAGAACCGTGTATGGCAAATATTCATATTTTTCAGGTTTTAACACAAGTAATGCGGAAACATTTTATTTTAAATTGTCAAACAAGACAGGGACCAAAACCATGATAACCAACACAAAATTGATTTATTCTGACTTATTCTTTGAACAAATGAATACTTTTGGATTTAATTATTGGGACAAAAATGTTGATTTGAAAAGTGTTTGGGGTACAAAAGAATGGCAAGTACAGGGTATAGAAGCTTTGTTTAGAGCCTGCATGATCCCAGAACAAATGATATTTTTAAATGACACTGTTCAACAAACCACCTGTCTTGGCTTAGCCAAAATCAAAGATTTAAATAACCTGTCTATTCCAAAGCCAACAATGTTTAGCAATAACTCTGATACAGATGAAGAAATAGACATAAACCATATACTTAACCAAAACAGAACACATCCTGATTGGAAACAATGGTTGATCTGGCCCACAGATACAAATAACTGTCAAGATAGATTCCTGAATAAAACACAGGGTTTCAAAATGACCAGGCCAGACCCTAGATATCCCCAAAGACATCACCCAGGGATAATAACAACCTACAGTGTGGGCAAATTATGCCTTCAATGGCTACAAACTTCCACACTGCCTGAAATTAAGCAACACCTAACTTTACTTACTGATGGTGCTGACTTGCGTGATTTCATAATGGGACCACGCAAACAGCGTCAAAAGCGTTTCATAGCAGCCTCTGTATATGCAGCATACAATGAGGCCTGGAAGGTTACTCAAATTGAGACAGCAGAAAGAATACGGGAAATTGACCGTATTAATTTGGAAAAATCACTTTCTGTAGTGGACAATGGGTTAATGACTCTGTCCTCCAGAATTTTTTCATTGGACAGCATTGTGTCTTCAGCAATCGATATATTATCGCAAGACTTACTGTTATTACAACATGGTCAGTCACAATTGCGTTCTATTGTACAGCTTGGCTGGACGTTACAAAATCTGCGTTCAGGCTACGTGCCTTGGCGTTTAATCAACACAACGTCACTATTCCAAATCTTTAACCTTACTGATAGACAAATCGGTATGGCGCAGAAGGGTGCTGATTATACAATCTTGAGCATTGAAAAACTAGAAAGATTACCAATGACAATGTCAGAACGACCTGTCAGTGAATGGATAATCCACGGAATCATAAATATTCCAATCTCAACCTTCAGGTTTCAATACTGCCAAAAATATATACAGGCTGGCATGTACGAGAAATTGGGAAAGGGGTACCTTAAAACAACATGGAACCTGCCCTATTCACATGCATGTGTCAGTAATAAAGGACAGAAAGTGTTTCTTAGTGGCAACAATTGTGCTATGTCACTAAGCGGCACGCTTCTATGTAACGGTATTAGTTTGCACAGAGCCTGTGAAGGGAATTCATACAACCTTTCATGTCACCAGCAAGGCGCACCTGCAACTGAAATAGAACCATTCTTTCAAAGACTCTATAATGGGAGTTACATTCTTATTGTAGACCGCAGATGTTGCAGTCTTATGCCCGGGACTCCTTATCTAGTAACTACAACAGCGAAGGTCAAGTGCTGTGGACGTTCTTTGTTCCCCAGCTCCTTTCCAGACAGGGAGGCGAGGGCATGGCCCAGTTTGAAAATTACTTCTATTCGAATAGACACTTTAAGCAGAATGAAAACAGTGCTTCTTCAGACGCCTACAAGGCTCACGTCATCAAAAGAAACGTATGATCTACAAGTCGCAAGGACGACTGCAGAGATACATACATTATTATCAACCAATTCCCCCGTACATTTCGCGGAAATCCTGAGCGAAATCTTAAATATTTCTGATACCACTGGGGTCTCAAAGGTATTTAAGACAGTATTTTCGATGGCATTAACACCATTCAAAGCCATACTGGGTATTTTTCCAGATTTCGTCCATTCGATTTTTGGCGGACTTCCCCTGATCCTGGGACTAATTGCAGGAATCCTATTCCTAGTCCTTATTTTTCGTTATGGCAACCCATGTCACAGACCAAACTCTGACGACAATGGAAGAAACGATCCTAGCCATTGGATACCGGGACCGGATATCAAAAATCCTGGGACTCTCCCGGCTTAGAGACCTGAACATGACTTGGTTTCTATCATTTCGACCAATGTGGCAAAGGTGTGTTTTACCTGTACTAAGGTGTCTGCTATGCGGAGAAGAATGCGTGTTAGACACCTGTCTGACGCTACAATCGGATGCGCCGGTGGATGCAGATACACTGTTGGTTCCTACCAAGGTTCACGCACTGTGCTGCCCTCAAAGGCTGCCAATTCTGATGACGGCATTCCTGGAATCTTCACCACTGCGATTGAAGAGTAGTGAAGTTCAAGATGAAAGCAGCATCGAACAGGTACGACCTTCTGTCAGCAATGCAAATCAGAATGTCAATGGAGACAATCATGCGCATGAATGCATGGTTACCCCTATTTCCGACTTAGAGGAACTTTCCCATGAAGCTGTTGACAGTTTTTTCGAAAGCCTGAATGATATGATGTTCTCTCCGGAACAGAAATAGAGACTTTTGAGTAAACTCGCACACGGCGTTCCCTGAATTCGGCCTTCAACTTTAACAATAAAGTCACATGAACAATTACAATCCAGTTCACGGACAGCAACTTTTTTCAGCAAGCCCCTAAAATATTTTTCTATATATTTTTTCCCGGGACACTGATCTTCTGCTTAAAGTAAGAAACTATTCCTAGAGAACTAAGATTTCTATTTTTTTAGATACTTTATAGACTTTATATAGACTTTAGCTGCCCGCTGGTATGTTCACAATATATTTTATGTGATGAAATGGTTTCGACTTTTTTTCTGTATAGCCATATTAAGAGCCATTTCATGTGTATTTCTCATATACCAACAAGCAATAATGCATAACAATGCGTGTTTACTTTTGCATTTAATTCATAGCTTAAGTGCATACATTATATGACTGCAATTTTTCAGTATATTTGAAAATTTCGAAATGCATTTATGTATTTTGGGGTGGTAAGGTATACACTATACTCTATAGTATGTTGTACTATGTTATACTATGCATAGTTTAGTAGATATGACCATAGTTAGCGTGGAGTGGGTGTCGTGTATTTCTATAGGTTCTGAATCAGTCCCCCTATTCCTGACCCTATTCTGGTTAAACTAACTATCAAGTTAACTAACAGTCAGCCCATGAGGCAAGAAAACCCCCATGATGCAGATACCGTTATCTGACGCAGTCACACTACGGCACAGGAACGTGTTATCTGATTAGGTCATAACGCTTGAGATCTAATTAGACAAGCGACATTCCTCCAGCCCCTGATAAGGCATACGACGTTCTCATAACAAATCAAACCTATGACAACCTGGATAATCCGTGCGGCCATTGTTTTGATTTCACAGAGAACTTTAGTAAAGAATGTGCTAACGAGCAAGTCGTATGACATCTTTATTGACGTACCTATGTCCATCCTTACGTCAATCTCGGCACCTTTAAGGTATAAATATTGCCGACCTTGCCCTATGCAAACACACGCGTGGTGACAAGACGGAGCAGCCATACTTGCCGAAGCCGAGAGCAGAAGCAGACCCCGCAGGCAGCAGCCCCGCCTTCCTGACGCGCTGAGAGACGCGCTGCTATCTCAAGCCGAGAGACCCAGCACCGGCGCTTCCGGGTAGCCCTCGCAGGCAGCCTGGAATATCGAGAGCAGAGAAAGAGATACCATTCCTCATTTCATCCTAACTTCCAGGTACAGAACTGAATAACCCCTCCTAGAGAATTCTTTAGTTATTCACTTGGCAAAAACAAACTTAACTTAAACTGTAACTTTCTATTCCCGCCCACGCATTAGACTTAGGTCAGGTACACGGGGTAGGCGTATTTAGAAACACCAGTTGAGTGCGTTTAGTCAAATGTATATGTGTATGTAAATATATTTTAATCATTTTAAACATCATATGGCTCAGAAACCATATCAATGTTTTTACAGTATTATTTTGTACTATTGCTTTTAACGTATGCACTTTACTTAACTATAAGTATTGCAATAATATCGATCCATTTCTCTTGTACGAGAAAAGAGACTGATCAATAAATAACATCTTTTATTGAACACGCCCGTCTCTTCCTTTTCTCTACATTCTGATGAGACTAAGAATGCACGTACTGACTGAGTAAAATAATTGCCTTGTGCTCACACGACTCTTGAGATTGACTCTTGATTAGGGGAGAGCAAAGTTGTCATGTTCTATGGTTGTCAGAAACTAAATCCCTTCTTGTCTAATCAGGGGAGTTAATTCCTTCCTTGAACATTCGAGAAAGTTTCTAGCGAACTCTGAGCTTAGCTGGCAAACCCAAAAATTAAGTCTAGTATCGACAGTAGTAGACCTAGTTAACGTCTGGCCTAGGCCTTTACTGCTGTAGGTACTATTCCAATGCGCAGAGCCTATTGGGAAAATAGGAGCTACACTACAGCATTACATGCAGCGTAATAGCTAGTCTGTTTTATCAAACAGGTCGTTTAGAGTACTATTATTCTAACCACAACAAGATTTTTGCAAATTTAAAGGTTGACAAAAGCTTGACTAAGCATAAACAAGCCAAACTGATGAGGGAATTTTTTTATTGTAACAAATGAATTAACATATGAGTATGCTTTTAGAAACAATTTAACTTGCAAATTGAGAGCTGAGGAGAAGTCTTTCTTGAATTTAGTTGAAGAGAGAAGAGCAATTTATAAAAGAAATGAAATGCTGAAACAAACCAAATCTAAGTTTTGGCAAATTGAGGATGAAAAGCTTAATAGTAGAACATCAGAAAATGTTGCTATTCATATAGATAAACCAGTTAGCGGAAAGCTTTGCATTAGAAGAGACAACACACTTTTTGACAATTACTTTGTGGGTGCTAGCCAATGTGAAGATACTTATCAAATCTTGGGTGGTTGGGGATTCAAAGGTGGCAAAGATCCAATTTTTCCTGGAATTTATTTTGTATGTGGGGACAAGCCTTACTACAATCTCCCAGACCACAGGTATGGGACTTGTTAGGTTGGTTTAGGTTTCCCAAAGATTTTTCATGTAGACAGAAACGAAAAAGGTTCATTTGTAATTAGCAATCATCTGAGTAGATTCAGAAGAGAAAGTTTCTCAGAAATTTTGGGAGATATTTTTGGTGCAGTAATACCTTTAGTGGGTATAACCCTGAATGCAGTTAAAATCAGAAAATTGTCCACAATTGTTGACAGATTGTCCACTGACACTGCTGGTGGTTTCCAGTTAGTGGATACTGAAATTATTCCCATGAGAACCATGGTTATGCAGAATCGTCTTGCACTTGACATTCTGCTAGCAAAAGAGGGAGGAGTTTGTGGAATATTACATGTCCAGCATTGCTGCACATATATTCCTGATAAGAGCAAGAATATTGAGATGTACATTAAAAACATCACAGAGCTTCATTCAGAAGTTGTTACTTTAGAAGATGAGGACTTTTCAGAACGCTTGAGCAAAAGATGTGCAGCAATCAAAACCAGGTTTCAAGAAATAGGTAGTTTAATTTTAGGCAAGATTCTGACTCCTTTACTAGTTATAGTTTTTTGCGATACTTTTGTTGAAAATTAGTTGCATGTTACACAAGAGAAAGAAATACCTAAGGGAAAAGAAGAAGATTTACAAGCTCAGAAAAGAACAAGAGAAGGAGATTGAATTAGAAGAATTTCGTAGGTCACAATATGAGAGTTACAAGCAGACAGCAGAAACACGTTTTTAGAAATACTAATATAGTGTAAATCAAAACATGTTCTAAAGTTTAAAATTTTGCTAAAAATTTTGGGTATAGTTTGGTGATTTTGAAATCACCAGATGAGGGAGTTGATGGAGCGAGATTCAGAATAAAATTTTGTTCTGACTCGCGAAGTTAAACTTCCATAATATAACTATATTAATCAGAGTTTGTGAGTGAAATGTACTAATCAACCTAGATTAAAATGCATACACGACACAGGGGATTACCATATGTGCTTTATGTTGCAAACTGCAAGTTCGTGGAAAATAATAAATTAACATTGTCTATTGTCTTTGTCAGTATTAAATGCGGCTGTTTTATTAAAGGCATGTGCTTATTTTGTGTGCTTATGTTATGTCTTTCGTCTTTTATGTCGCCTAAGTTTGTGGAGAATTCTGTGGCTTGTGCTGAAGCTAGGTAACATTGATTAATCGGTTAATATATAGATTATAGAGGGCAAGATGGCGGCCGCAACTGTGGCCGTGTGAGGTGCTCCGCCGACGTCCCCGTTCAAATTCCCTACTAGTGGTGATTTTCCTATCCTCTCAGCTTGGCATTTACCTGTTCTGAACGCCCGACCTTTGTTCGTTCCTTGGTGTTCCGGGGGCTCTGGACCGGCATCCCGTTTTTCATATGAAAGACTTCTGAAAGGCTTCTGGGCTCATCGCTTCTGGCGTTCCTCGCGGCGTTGCGAGAGAGCGGTCTCGGCGGCTCCAGCTGGGCGTGATTGACCGACCGACCGAGTGATTGCGGCGTTGTGAGGCGGAGACTGCCCAGCTCCCGTTTGGTTGTTACAATTTCACACTCCCTGCACCTTTTCCTCTGCATCGCTCCGCAAGTGATTGCGGACAGTGTTCGGTTCGTTTGTTGAGTGGAACGACTCAAAAACTTTGTTGCAAACATTTTTAACAGTCCGATATTCCACGGAAATGCCCAGGAGATTCCTGCTGACGGAGCAGAGTGCTTATGGCGTCTCCTTGAAGCGCTGAAATATCGAAGGTAAAGTGGACATTAAGATTGAGCTAATAGTGAACTTTCTTTTGAACTGGGCTACACATTAGATTCTTCTTCCATTATATACAAAAAATCTATAAGTGGTAACAGCAATAGACTTGCAGGATGGCACCGAAGGGAAGGGGCAATGCGAGGAAAAAAGGCACGGCTGCTGAGACAACTGCTGGGACCTCAATTAGTGGGGAGCAGAGCACTCTCGCTGATAAACTTAGTAATGAAACTAAAACGAGAGGAGTGGTCTATAAGTCAACAATAGCCGGCGCTGATAGTGGTTCTGTTAGTGTGGTCACAGGAGCAGGTGGAAACAATAACGGCCAAAATGCGGAAATACAACCTGAGTCTGTGGCGGTCCTACTATCACAAGCTCGAGGGGGGCAAGGTGCATTAGGTGCTCTACAGAGTCACTATAGAGACTCAGCAGCCCACCAGATTCAAGAGACACCCAGTAAGCAAAAAACAGTTGCAGCGATTTTTGATAAAAGGTGTGGTACCAGGCTGAAAGAGAACTTGGAACAGCCTAATGTGCCGACTAGTGAGCCCATTGCTAAAAATAATGTTATAGTACCTGGAAGGGAAGAGGGCTTATCAGTTATAAAAGGAAATCCAGCCCAGACAGAGGTAATTACTCTGGCAATGGTTGCAGAAGCTACAACTTTCCTGTCCGGCTCGAATGTGGAATTGGATAAGGAGCCCGAATCCGAGATAGAAGGAAAATGTTATTCAATGTCGGACCTAACAACCTTGTCTGATAAGGAACACGAATTGGACAGTGCTAGCAATCTTGGTGACTGGGGGGATCTTCCGGATGATGAAGAAGGAGAAGACCCTGAACTGTTTCAGTCCCAGGATACGGTGAAGAAAATTAAGGATATTAGTGAAGGAGCGCAGCGTGGTCGAGTACAGCCCTTTGTGCAGATCAACTTGGATGAGGACCTGGAAGAGGACTCAATTACGCTGGGCCTGATCTACAAGACTCTTATGACACATCGCAGTGAAACAAAAATGGAGGGGCAGCGAACGCAAGGTGCTGCAAGGAAATTACAGAATACTGTGCGGCGTTTAATAAAATCATGTGCTGAAGTTACATCACGTGTGGTGGAAGTAGAGGAGAGAGTATCCTCTGCAGAAGACACTTTGGCAAAGCAGCAAACCGCTGTAGATACTTTACAGAATTCAAAAGCTGATGTGGACTGGAAGCTCACGGACCTTGAAAATAGATCACGCCGTAATAATTTACGCATATTAGGAATTACAGAAACAAGAGAGGGGGCCGACCCCCGTAAGTTTGTTGTACAGCTGTTTAAGGAGTAATTTCCAGAACTTACTACATGGAACTGGGAAAAGGAAGTAATCCGTGCTCACAGGTTCCCGTTTGCAGTGCGACAGCGTGGGAGAGACAGACAGGGTGATCAAAACTCATACCCAAGGGCAATTTTAATCTGTGTGAATAACTATTTGTTGAGAGAAGCTCTTTACGATCTAGCACGGCCTGGTATAAAACGAACTGCTATGGGGTGTGAGTTCTTTGCTCGCCCGGACTTTTGTCCGACAACTGTCAACGAACGATGGCAAATGCAGAAATTATTCGCTCCTTTTCAAGCAATAAGGGCCCAGGTTTTCCTTCTCAATCCTTCCAAACTAAAGATCATCGTTAATGGCCAAACACGCTTTTTCACATCCGCTAGGCTGGCGCAGGACTACTTATCATATTTGAAAAAAAATGTTAAATAAGGATAAAAATGCTAAAAAATGCTAAAAAGGGGGGGAATGGTTTACCTAGCTTACCTAGTAGTGGGGCTTAGAGTAAGATATTGAGATATTGAGAACCTAAACCCGCTATTTGTTTCTAAGATATTTGGAATATCGGGTGGTGGGTAGGGTTAATCACAATTTCTGTTTATGTTGGCATATTAATTTGTGTATCACTCTTTACAAAGACATTCACTCTTCGATTTATGTTTGCGATATAATTGGGTACTTTATTTGTTTGGCAAAAGTTTCCTTCATATGTGATAATGCTATTAATTGTTACTGTTCATATGCTTATATGACATGGTGGAATAGGAGAATTTTCTCCCCTTTTTTTTTTCTCGTTTTCCAGAAAACTTTATTAGTTGGGTCTTTTCCTAGATATGAAACCTATAATCCTTAGTGATTCTTGATTAAGACTTTGGTACCCAAAGTTCGTTAATACTGTTATGAGGAGTAATTAATTGTGTTCGAGAGTGGGGTCAGAGAGTGCCATATGTGTGTTGTAGGGAATTTGATGGGGTGGGGGAACGGTCGATGCACCTCAACATCACTGAGGACAGTGTCCTTAAGCCTCTATTTGGGTGGTGGGGGTATGCGGGTGGGGGGAGGGTGCTGTAGAGGGGGGTCAGGGGTGGGGGTTTGTGAGTGGGGTTTCTTCAAAACTAAAAAAAGTTGAGACTTATTTTGCAGAATTGGCAGCACAGATTGTTCATATAAAGGCAGGCAGGTTTTATTATATGCTATATAGGCTGAGGAAAGCCTTCTTATGTTTTGTCTCTTTTTGCTTTGATGGGGCAGGATAAACGTGTTATAGGTACCTGGAATGTTTGTGGCCTTAACAATGCTAAAAAGCGGGCTCTTTTCTCCAAAGTAGTCAATTCAATGCGTGTTGAAATACTTTGTATACAGGAGACACACATTCCTTGGGGGAAGAGGGAATGTTTAAGGCTGCCTGGGTTTGAGGTGTTAGTCTGCTCTAAACAGACATCTATGATTAGAGTGGTCGCTATATATTCAAAGAATGGAGTTGCTACGTGTAAAAGGACACTGGGGGATAGAATGGGTAGGTGGGCCATAGCGGAATTGTGCATAGGTGGTAAATAATTAACAATTTGTAACATATACAGATCGAATTTAGATGACCCTGATGTTTTTAAATACCTAGATGTTGAATTAGCAACATGGCCTAGCCCACTTTTTCTCTGTGGAGATATGAACATTAATATATCAAGTGATTTTGATCTCGCTGGTGCCCATAATTATGTGGGGAGAAAACCAAAAGTATTTCGAGCTCTTCAGGCTCTTCTCCAGGAGCATGGCCTTGCAGATCTATGGTTTCTCCATAAGAAAACAGAGGATGGTTTTACGTTCTACTCTATACCCCATAAGAAAAACGTTAGGTTAGATTATGTTTTTGCGTCCAAACAGGTGGCAGCTGCTAGTGTTATTTTCTGTTTGCCAAGGCTCCTTTCTGATCATAATCCACTGATCGCCGAATGCCCCTAGCCACGAATTAGGAAACCACTCAGAGACTGGACGTTCGAAAGGAAGCTATTATTTGATGAGGGGTACTGCTCACATATTAAAAAATGGATTGTTCAGTTTTTGAATATTAACAGGGGTTCCGCTTCAGATCAAGTGGTTTGGGACACGATGAAAGCAGGACTACGGGGTGAGACCAAAAACTTCTCTTCCTATAGGTGGAAATTAGAACAAGAGCAGATGCGCAGAGCTTAGAGAGGCAGAAATTGAATTGACTGTAAATATTAAGGATGGGAACTACATAGTTTCTTGTCTTCAAAAGGTGGCGATTCTTAAGGCCGGACTGTTGGAGTCTTTTGGACAGGATCTTGTGTCAAAGTATTTACAATATCGCACAGAGATGTTTGAGTTTGGTGAGAACTCGGGCAGGGTCCTGGCCAAGAGACTGCATCAGCGAAGCATTCAGAATCAGGTAGTTAAAATTCAAGACGAACGAGGAATAATATATGAAACACAGGAAAAGGTTAATGAAGTTTTTCTGGACTTTTACTCATGCCTGTATCGAGAGGACACTACTAGATTAAATGTAGAGAGGGCCGCGTAAGATTTTCTAGCAGATCTCGAGACCGCCACTATCTCTCCCGAACAGGCTGAATTCTTGGCCACCCTCATTCAATGGGAGGAGGTCGAGATTGCAGTTAAATCTTTGGCCAATGGAAAGGCCAGTGGGCCCGATGCAGTCCCATTGGAATTTTATAAGGTGTTCTTAGCTGAAATTGCCCAGGTCTTCCTTGCGGTATTAAGAGCAGCTCAGAGGGGTATAGTGCCGAAATCATGGCAAAATGCAACCATAGTCCTGTTTAAAAAAAAGGGTAAACCAGAGCTGTTGCCATCACCATTTAGGCCGATCTCCCTAATCAATAGCGATTCTAAAATATATTCAAAAATAATGGCTGGCCGATTAGTGCAGGTAATTACACCTTTGGTTTCTGTGCATCAGCATGGATTCATACCGGGCCGGGACACTGCTGATCACGTCAGACGCTCTATGGCATTATTGGACTGGGCCCAGGTCACAAACTCTCCCCTTGGGCTGATCCTGTTGGACGCCGAGAGAGCGTTCGACAGGGTCTCCTGGGGGTTCATGTGGGCCGTCCTGAAGTGGAAGAAATTCCCAAAAGAATTCATACAGGCGGTCTGTGCGATGTATCTTTCCCCTAGAGCTCAACTTCGTATTTCTGGCCAGCAGACAAGCGCTTTTCCTATTACTAGGGGCACACGACAGGGGTCCCCTTGTTCTCCCCTGTTGTTTGCCCTTTATATAGATCCTTTTCTCTCTACAATCGAGGCTAATCAGGGTATAATACCTATAAGAGCTGGCAATACGTCTTATAATCTGTTAGCGTACGCAGATGATATAGTCGTTATAACATCAGACGTCTCATCTGCTTTCAGGGAACTTAAGGGATTAGCAGGGAACTTTGGGGCAGTATCGGGCTATAAGCTCAATGTTTCAAAGACCCAGGTGGTTCAGAGACCTGGTATTGCAGTATCGGATGCTCCAGTAGTTCCCGATGCTACGTATTTAGGGGTTCGTATAACCTCGGCAGTGGATACCATTCCGGATCTAAATATGTTACCGGTTATAGATGAAGTCAACACTAAATTAGAGTGACTAGATAACCTGCACCTATCCTTATATGGACACTGTAGTGTTATTAAGATGCTAGTCTCCCTAAGTTTTTATATTTGTTTAGGACCATCCCTCTTCTGATTTCTCAAACAAGTCTAACTAAGGCAGATAGGGTCTGTCATAGGTTTTTGTGGGGCTATAAGCGCTCACGCAGGGCCGCCAAATGGATGTGTCTTCCCCGTGATTGAGGGGGTTGGTCGGTTCCTAGCCTTGTCATGTATTATTGGGCTGCAATGCTCCAAGCAATGGGCGTGTTGATCTGTGGTGATAAAGCGAATGTTCCAATATGTAATAGTCCGACTATTTTCGAGATTGGGTTGGGGTCTGCTGTAAAAGGGATTTTTCTTGAGGTCCTTGAACCCAGCTACTATAAGAGAACTCGCTTTAAAGTTTTGATAGCTGCATGGACTATTTGGCGGCTGATCAGGAGGAAATTAGCTATCCCCAATATGAATTTGTATACGCCATTTAAAGCCACTCGAATGTTTCCTAGCATTTTTCAGGATCATGTTATGCATAGTTGGCAAAGTAAAGGTATCTATAGGCTGGGTGACTTGGTGGAGGACGGCGTAGTCTTATCGTACAGCGACATTAGAGAAAAATTTCAGCTATCTTCACGTGACTTTTTTAAGTATTTACAGATCCAAAGCTTTATCCAAAAATACTTGAAGAAAACTCCTGTTATGCTGGAGAAAGTATCACTTATTGATTTAATTAAGAAGAGAAGCAGAATAGGAATATTGTTCCAATATATAGTTTCAACACTTCCGGATGATCTGATAGTCCAAAGCGCTAAGTGGGAATTGAAATTAGGAATTGCTGGTATTGATTTATCTTCGGTGGTAGAACTTGCCAGTCAGGTTATTGTGTCAGGCGCACTTAAGACTCAAAGCTATATGGCAATGTTAGATCTATATTACACACCTGCTAAGATCGCAAAATGGGGTGCCATAAAGGGCAATGCCTGTGCTCGTTGTGGGCTATTGGCAGCCGACGCAATACATATGTTTTATTCCTGTCAACCCCTTTGTTGGTTTCTCGATGATATCGAGCGTTTTATTAATAATACACTCAAGATTAGATGTACAATGACTCCGGCACTAGTGATTTTCGGTGTAGAGGTTGGGAATACACTATCTGGCAGTAATACTGTAAATGAATCAGCCCTTATATTCATTGCTATGTCGCTGGTCCGGTTGTGTATAACCTCTCAATGGCTTTCTCCGGAAGCTCCAACATTTGTGCAGTGGCGCGCAAGATTATTAGCTATACATCGGCTAGAATTCTCTGTCTTTTCTTGCAATGGGGGAGGAGGCGGCAATTCGCAACCCGAATCTGGGCGCCAGTGGCGGAATGGATTGGATAAAGTGCAACTAATATTTAGGTCGCATACCTGCCTTACTATGTTCATCTATCTCCTTTTAGCCTTCTTCAGTCTTAATCTCTAGGAATGTTTTATATTACTTGTCTAATTTGTTTAACGACTGTTTATTTTACTCTGTATTACCAACCAATTCTGCTGTGTAAGTAGGAATCTGTATTGTTTACTGTCTGGTCTCAATAATAAAAAATAAAAAATAAAAAAATAAAAAGATTAATGGGTTAATATTTAGCAAAGGGGGTGGGTAACAGAATAAGCTTTAATTCTTAGAATCTAAGAACAATAGGGGCTTATGATGAGGCCCGGACTTGGTCAGAAATGAATGACCTAATGGTGGACTGACAGGGCTCACCCAATCGCAAGTTTGGATTTTCAGAGAAGAATGTAAAATTTGGTTACTTTAGCTAGTTAGAAAGGTATAAAAATTGCCCCCAAGGACAGGAAGGTGTCATCTCGCTTTCCGAATCCTGAAGGGCGTGACGTGCTGAAGGACATTTGGCGCACGTAAGGATAATAGGCCTTAATGACTTTTTCATTTTAGATGGAGCGAGTTTAGTCAGGGAAATAGAACTTAGGTCTGGGTAAACTGTTTTATTTTGTTTTAATTCATGTTGATTAGTGATTCTTTGAAATGTCGGTCTAATATGCTTATTCCTCATTAAAATACTGCTTATTTGCTAATAAATAAAGACTAATTCGAAAATGCCTTTTCTATGAGTAAATAAAATTAGATTTTGAAACGACAAGATGGTCTTGTTTATTCATGGTCTAGTTACCATCAGTTGATCCATTTACCCAAGTGACTTAATTAAATGATATTTGCTTAAAAACCATGGTAAGAGATGATAATATGCAGATTTATATAAACGTGTAAATAGTGTGTGAATAGGTTTTGATTAATTAGGTCACATGATTCAGTTGCCCAAAAATTGTCTTGTTAGTTTATGGGCCTTACGAGTGATTTATGATTAATGGTAAGTATTATGGTGTTGGGTAGTGTTGTTGAGACAGTTTTTCTACATGGGCGCTGCATCAAGCCCTTTACTTACTGACTTGTTATCCTTAAGTCCTATATGGAGCCGAGGCTCTAAGAAATACATGAATTTGCTGGCCCTACAGGCTACATATGTGCCTCATTTCCCCAGAGACTCATACCTACTTCATCACATTATTCCACAGATTGTGAATATCAAAAAGACGCTAAATAGGACATAATATATTGATCATAATCGATTTGAGAAGGTAAAATAAAATACTGTGGTAACCTACCATTTTGTGCCAGTGCATGTAATTAAGTTGTATTGCAAGAAATCATCCCTTTCCCCTGTTTTGAACTTTAAAAACGGTACTGTTAATAAAAGTGACCATTGCCTTTCCCTATTTTTACTTTACCCTGTTTTGAGCCCATGCTTAATAAACCAAAAAAAACACAATATGTTTCTGAGGGACTAAGGGTTGCCTAAATCAGCATGAATGTTTCTTTTCTGCTTCTTTACAATCTTTCTTTAGAGCACAATCCTTAAATGAAAACTAGAAGCTCTCCATATGCAGGCGCCCTTGAACGATGGTTGCTGGATGAACCCCCAAAATACTTTCAAAAATATCATTATGAAAAGAAGCATCCTAAAGATAAATAACCATTTTTTGCAGCGCTACAAAGTATTAATCTACATTTTATTTAAAAACATTAGTAATACATTAATATACGAACGTTTTGAAAGTTTTTATATATAATTCATTATTTGTGATTATGTTAGAAAAAAATTGATGAAAATATAAACTACAAATGAGCGATAGGAAATAAAATAGATTCTTGTTTGAGAGAGAAAATGCAAAACTTGGAGTGGGTTAAACAAAGAATAAAAACGTGCCAGGAAATGAATGTCAAGGGAGACTTCTAGAGTAAAAATAAAAACATTCCACAAAAAAAGATTCAAAATATTTTAACTCGCGGGGCGAATTCAACTGCGGTGCGGGCGAAATAATGAGTGGGCGGGGTTTAGACGGCCCCCGGCCGTCCTTTGCACACGTCCAGTGTACGTCGGACGACCGTGGGCCATCCAACGCATGGAAGGGGTTAAACAAAAGTCGAAGTTCATAAACAAAGTCAACTGTCCAAAACAATAACATCAAGCCAGAAGGGGTGTTAGTCAAATGTGTGGCTTGGGGGCAAAAGTTCCTGGCCATTATCTGTTTCACTCTTCACCACACTAATGTTAAAGTACTCATTTGACGACGCGGACATTACATGGTTGGCTGCTGCAGCATTACACACACCATGGGAAGAAGGAAATATGGGGTAGCAAAGGAAACAGGTATGAGAGGTGAACAGGGAGACAGGAGGTGGGGTAGACTGGGAAGGCAGACAAAAGTTTAGACCTGTTAGCAAGTCCAGAAGGCTACATAATGTCTGGAGCGGTTCAGTTGCAGACTCAATGAATATGCACCCTTCTCTAACTAAGGGGCAGATTTCGATGTTAGATGGCCTGAGTCTGTCCGACATCAATTGAAGAACTGGGACAGAGCGACCTCTAGTAGGCGGTCTCAACTCAGCAATTAGGATGCGACCGAACACTGTTCAGTCGCAGTCCTATTCTTTAGAATGGGAGCTGGTATTCTGACCGGAATGCATGCCTGAATCCAACATTGTTATCCCTTGTGTGGACAGTGCTGGTCTTGGGATAACAGGAGGCTTTCTGAATGGCAGATGGGCTCTCCGAGCCTGTTGGAAGCCATTCGGAAACCTAGCTTGGATTAATTTCTGACTGACTCCATCCAAATGGGTCGGTCAGAAATAAATCCAATCTGCTGATTATGATGCTGTAGGAACGGTTCCGACCAAGGTTAGGAGTTGTTTCCTACGGCATTGTAATCGGGCCCCTACGTCTCTCTAACCCAAGAGATCAAAGCCTGAACCATTTTGACTGGCCTCAAGACCTTCTTAAGAGCAGAAAATGTGACCTACTGTGGGCGATTTGAGTGGCATACACATGAGGGCTCTGGGGTGGCAAGGGGCTAACGTGTTTCTTGAATGCTGTTGTTGGTCTGGGCTGCTCTTAGAGGAGGAGATTATGCTTGTTCAGCAGGGCTGGACTGCCCATAGCGGGCACAGGGCGTTTCCCTAGTGGGCCGCTAGGGAGGGGGCCGATTTTGGGCCCTTGGGGTCCGTTTTTGCTACAGGGCCGTTTTTGCAGCATAGCTGCAAAATAGGCCCCTGTAACAAAAACGTCCGAAACCTGCCCTGGCAAACAGCTCGGCAGTTCCCAGGGGTGGGGGGCAGCCAAGCTCTTTGCCCGGGCCAGTTTTGGTTCCCAGTCCGGCCCTGTTGTACAGGTAATAAAATTGAAAGCCCCAATGCTATGGAGGCTTCGGAGGTGGTGGTTGCTGACCTAATTAAGTATGGGGCCTGCTCTCAGATGCCACAGGCTATTGTTTCTCAAGAACAGGAGAAACCCCAATATATGTCTCCTCCTGGCTTGCTTTGTCAACAACTATCACCGCCACTGGTGGCTGTACAGCCTACACTTGGAGTCTTTTGGTGATTGATCTTGTTTGTCTCCAGGCAGACTCACTCTCCCTGTTTGTGTGTGTTCTCTTTGTTGCTGGTGAAGGAAAGCTGTCGTGCCCGCCTTACATTGTACATTCTTCTGTGCCCTGGGTCATACTCTGATGATGGTTAAACAGCCTAGTCAGCTGAAATAGAAGGTGATTTTTTTTTTTTGAATTCCTATGTTTGATTCTGCATTTCAAATCAACCTTTTTTAAACGGGATAATATAGACCTACATACAAGAAACTACATTGTACAGTCTTTACCAAACCTTTAGCAAGGCAATGTTTATTTACTAATAGAGGGGTGAAGTCGACAGGCGACGATGAGGGAAAAAACATTTTTAAAAAGAAAACCACTTACCTTGCACTCTATGCATCGTTGGAGATGCGACGAGCGCAGGGTAAGTGGTTTCTACTTTTTTAATCTTATTTTCCCTTGTTGTCATCTGTCGACTTCACGCCCCCTATCCCCAGCCCTGCCCCCGCTCCACCGCCCCACCGCTCTTACCTGCACAGACAGCGACTGGTGAAAACATCTTCTCCAGTATGATAATGAAGGAATACAACTAGTTTACACTCGCAAGGAGGGCGCAGTGACTATGAGAAGACTGGAGCAAAATGAGAGGGGGCGCTGCTGTTAGCATAACCTTAATGTACACAGCTCCTTGTGCCCATCTGAAGATTGGCACCCTGGGCCTGGCCCCAGCTCGCTCATGCCTGTCTGTGGTTATGACTTCCTGTACCTGGGTCTTGCTGTGGATGGGACTTATCATTCTTTCTTAGTTGGCTTTTTCATAATACTACATGAAACTTCATGGATAGTTTTCATCATGCAGTGCATGCAGTACAATAAAAGATATATTCTATTTTATCTCAATGGCATCATTTAGGTGATTTGCATTATTTGTAATGATCAAGTCAGAGGTGCATACATTTCCTAGTATTTAACATAATGCAGTGCATGCAGTAGACACTATTATATATTGAAAATGATTTCGTAATTGCATAGTTTATAGACCTTAACAAAAAATGCATTTTTCATGTGCTCACTAGATCTTCCTTGAATGTAAAAAGAAATCTGATTTGCACATGGAGTAGTCAGTCAGTCAGTCAAAAACAACTTTCTACGGATATTCAAATATCCACGAACAAAAAAAACACACTAGGAACACATCAAAACATATAAAGTGTAAAATATGAGATAAAACACAATTAATCACACACAAAAGTGACATATAGAAGCACTACTGTTTCAGCGGGGCACATGGAGTAAAATGGCAGCCTTAAACTCAGCTGCTGACCCAAACGACTCAACCCCTAAACAATAAGGCGTATTATGTCCTTGGTGAAATTTAGTAATCAATAGTGGACATCTCTCTCACTAATGTTCAGTGGGCAGCTATTTTACTATGTTTGGACACAAACTTCATGGGGCATATTATCAAGGGCCATATCGCCGCTTTTGCTGCATTTTTTGCTTTGAAAAGCGGCAATATTTTTATCAAGCCTGCGCTAACATGCCTAAGCGCAAGCTTTCACGCGTTAGCTGTCGCCTTTACTATCGCCTTGCATGTCAGCGGTATTTATCGCTAATGACATGCAAGGTAGGCGTTCCTAACCTAAATAACACGTACAAAGTCGCTAACAGCACTTCGCTGTATTACCAATGTTGTTCCGCGATAAGAAAATGTGTGCTAAACCATGAAGAATGCAGGTTTTTAACCCCTGATTAAAACCTGACCTTAGCCATCTCGTCAATGGGAGGTGGATTGTCAGGATGACTCCACTATGGCTTATTAGCAACGATTTCCCTATCGGAGCGACATTCAGGCATTTTGCCAGATCGCTGGATCTGTTTATCGCTTTGGAGTTAAGCGTTGATGATAACGTGCGAACTCGGCAATGTAATCTAGCGATAGCCGGCGATATTTAAAGTCACGCTAAGCGCGCTTAGCGGTAATTATCGATGTCTGTTGATAATATGCCCCCACATTTCTGTTTATTTTCTAGAGCTTAGAACAATTTGCACAGTTGAAGGTGGCCGGCTCAATCCACTCCTCATGCACTGGTTTGAACAATTTGCAAATATCATCAGGTGATTAGTCACATTGTCTCAGAGAAGAAAAAACGGAAAATGTACGCAGATCCGCATATTTCGCTACCAAAAAAGAGTAACCAGAGCCTCAATAAGAAGTCTAGTGACATACAAGCACCTGGAAACCATAAAGTAAATTACATGCAGCAACTAAATATCATATTTTTACAAGCCAGCTTTGGGTGCTTGGGGAGGGTTTTGTACTCCCAATAGCTAATCTGCCCAGAAATTTCATTTTACTCCTGTCTATTATTAGACACATGGAACAATTCCACTATCCATACATGAAGTGTGTTTGTGCGTGTGCTCACAGCTTTGCGTGCGATTGTGTGTGGACACATGGCTCTGTGTGTGTGCAAACACGTGCTTTTATTGTGTATGTATTTTAGTTGTACATTCCTGACACCCTAAACTGCAGCAAACAGCGATATTCTGCACAGCATTCTCAAAATCAAAGTGTTAACATTTAAAAGGGTTGCATGTTGCACATACTTTGAAAGTGCGAAGTGTTCTTTAATTCTGTTTTAGCTGCTAAGTCAAAGTAATATTCACAAAAATAAATATGTTGGAAAAGACTCACGACCTCTGATTGCCTGTCTGAAAACAGTCGAGCATCGAACTTCATGGAAGTGGACAGGGCCCAGCTGTTCGCCACTCGAGCATGGGCTTTTAAAGCGAGGCATTTTGAGTTGTGTTGCTGGAGAGTGCACTCAAACACAAATACTGACCTGCACTTATGCTGAGCAGTTAACCGGAGTTGAAGAAGCGGAATCCTCGTTACCATTATTTTATCAGAATATTTACAATTTTATTCGAATATTTATTATTATCACAAAAAAACAAGATACAAATTTACTCGTGAAAGATTAAGACAAAATCCCACACAATTTTCACAAACAAGTTATCTTACACTTATGGTATCTCTTATTTTTATGTATTAAATTCATTTTCAGTAACAATATTTAAAAAATGAAAATGAATTCAGGGCAGGTCCTCTGAGGAAAATCAGGCGTATTTCAAATGTGTGCATCAGAAATGTTTTCTGGGAAAAATATGAATCTCAAAAAACATGCCAAACCTTTCTCTAATTGTGAACTTTTAAGCGTTCCGCATAATTGCACGGTGGGACGTTTCAAGACTGGAATCCAATATACATTAACTTACAGTAAAGCGTTTGACAGGACTTCCCTGCAACGTGCTTGTAAACTAAACTATAAGAGCAGTGTTTTTCGAAGCCATCTGTTCTGAGATGTCAGCTTTGTCTCAACATTTGTGAACTTGCGTGTAAATGGTCGAAGAACACTTGGAGTTGACCTTCAGATGGCCTGCAAATGCAATAGTCGAGAACATCACAGGTCTTCGCCAAACACTTTTCCCCCATTTGCAGATTGATACATTTTTCTTCTTCTTAATAATATTATGAAATGTTTTTTTCCTCTCGAACCGCATAGATATTAATAGCTGTGTAGTTAAATTCACCTCCCAAAGCTGGAATTGGACACTGGGTAAAAACTTTCAATCTAAGCCCCTTTTTTTTGCTTTCCTTATACTTTTAGACCCCCTTCATCAATAGGTGAAGATAAACAAATGTAGGTCTCTCAAGGGGCTCCAGGGTGTCGCCATCAGGATTTGACAGAATGAAAAAAAAAGATTTTTATCTCTCCACACAGTGCCCTATATGTTCATGATATTGTAGGAGGGCGCTAGACAGTGGCGAGACTAGGCCAGGTAAATTGTTTTGTTTGCGCATGCAAAACTCTTGAAATTTGCCTGTTTTCCTTTTCACAAATTTTCTAACATTTTGAGAGATTTTGCAGGTGCAAAATTCCACGGGGCAGATTTAGAAGCCTCCTGCGCCACCAGTACGTCACTTTTCGTGACGTACTGGTGGCGCAAGGGGCTCCTCCATATTTACAAAGAGAGGAAAAGCCTCTGACTTTTCCTCTCCTTGTAAATACAGCCCCTTCACACGCAGCACTTTGCTTTGAAGGGGCGTTCCATGGGTATTGCTGTGGATGTTCCCCGGCAACAAGACACATCTCCAGATGTAAGAGAAAATCGTAAATCTGGAGATGCGTCTGAATGCTGCCCCACCCTAGAGGTGGTGTAGCGAGGCGCAACGAGGAGAAATGTTTTCATTTCTCCTTGTTTTTTCCTCTTTCAATGCCTGCTGCATTCTACAGCACGCATTAAAAGAGGATAATGCCTGTAGTGATTGTTTTTGTGCAGGAAGGTGCCCCTTCCTGCACAAAAATAATATCCCCACGACACGGCATCCTTGCACCATGGTGCAAGGGTGCCTGCACCAGCGAATGGCTTCAGTTTGTGCGCCAGTGTAGGGGGAAGCACAGAGATGCAACATATTCTTGTAAATATGTTGCATCCCTATGCTTTAGAATTGCTGCAGCGTGTCGCAGCCAAAGGGCTTGCGGTGCCACGCTGCGACACTTCCTTGCAGATCTGCCCCTACATCTCTTTTGTCATTGGGAGACTGGTTTTTAGCAGAAAATATGTTATGTCAAATATTTCCTCCCCAAACTAGTCTTTTAGTCGCGGCCGGAAGTGGGAGTACCGGCCGGGCGGTGACATCGGGAGGGGGAGGGGCAGGGTGGGGGGTAGTAATGTATGGATTACGGACTTTAACAGGTAAGTAAACTGTTATATCCCATGTTTTCTCATTTCCTATGTTTTCTCAGTTATTCTCCTTATTGTATGTTCTCCTTTATACTGCTGTATCCTAGTGCTTAGGTTGCTAGGTTATTTTAGAATGTTAAGCTTCTGATCTTCAGTTGAAGACTGATGCTTCTTGGAAGAGCACTCTGACTGATCTGGTGCTGTACTTGTTATTCATAAATAAACTTAAATCTTTAAGTTTACCACTCTTTCCTGTGTTCCTTGGATACAACATATTTTGGCGACGAGGTGGTCAAGTCAGCACTTCCCTGAACCTACGCCCAGATTCAACGTTACTTCTGGAAGATCTTGTCAGATTTCAGTGTTCATTCACTGTCTTTCTTTGAATATTTTTCATGGACCTTGAATACTTCCACTTACTTCTACTGAACAACCTCAAAGACTTCAAATTCTACTTGCTACTGCTACCTTCAAGATAAGTCCTATTCTTTTAAAACTATTGGAAGTTATTATTTTAATCTATTGGGAGCTTCGCTGCATGTGTTTTCATTCTCTTTGTGTACCTCAATGCAGGCTCATAGATTCACCTTTGTTCTCTTTAATTGACTTTGAGCAATTTAAAAAAAAAAAAAAAACTATTATCGTTTTGTGTTTCATTTTCTACTCAATTGTGATATACTAACTGTTTTTTTCACTTCTTTAAACGACTTCGTTTTTTCCAACTTCTATATTCAGGTGTTTAATACATTTCACAATGTAAAAATAAAAATAAAATCGGGCACTTTGCTGCAGTGTGTAAATTCAAATCTAAAACAATGTATCTAGAGGTTTCTAGTTCTGATGAAGTGTCTAATGTAAGTGTAGAACAAATTGTCAGAAAAATTGTATTGTCCGTTGATATGATAGATGGCCATGAGGATTCTTCTACTTCTGATCCTGTGTGTGATTTAAAAATTGGTGTGGTTCTTGTTAAAGTTACTGTAGACTCAGGTAATCCTATCACCATTATTGCTGATTTTCTTTTCTTAGAACACTGGAAAGAAGTTCAACTTTTGCCTACTGATATTCGTACTGTAGCATTTAATGGAAAGGTTATTGACTTAATAGGCTATTTCATTGATAGTCTCACTTTTGAAGATCGTACTGTACAGGCTAAAATGTATGTAGCTAAGAAAGGCTATAATGTTCTGGGATGGAGGGATCAAGGAAAATTTCCTTTAGTTTTAAGACCTGGTACCGATAATCCCATTTCTTTAGATCGCTCTACCACATTTAATGCTCTAGTTACTGAAGAATTGTCCTTAGAGAAGATCATGGGGAAATACAAGGCTGTATTTTCTGATAGTCTTGGATCAGTCAAGGGCTTCGAACACAAAATCATTTTGAAACCTGACGCTGTACCAGTGATTCATAAGGTCAGACATGTTCCTTTAAGTATTATGGACAAATTAAAAACTCATCTTCTTCAGCTATGTAAGGATGGTGTCATTGCACACATTAATTCTTCTTTGTGGGTTTCGCCAATTGTGGTCGCACTTAAAAAGAACTGTGATGAGCTTAGGCTGTGTGTAGACCTTAGAGCTTTGAATAAGAACATACAGGTAGATTGTTTTCCCCTACCGCGTATCCAAGATATGCTAGCTCAATTGAGAGGTACAAAAGTTTTTTCTACCATAGATCTGCGGGCAGCATATCATCAGATTGAGTTATGTGAGGAGTCTAGGGATTTGACTGCTTTCAATACTCCGTTTGGTCCCTACAGATATTTGAGGTTACCTTTCGGTCTTTCTTCAGCTTTTGAGAAATTGATGTTTCAGTTGTTTGGCGAGGTGCGTGATGTTTTAGCCTATCAAGATGACATTTTGATATCTACTAACACTGTTGAGGAACATCTAATTAAATTAGATCAAGTAATAGGTATTTTTAATGATCATGGCATGACTGTTAAAAAACAAAAGTGTAAATTTCTTCTTGATGAGGTTGAGTATCTTGGTCATATCATCTCTCATAAAGGGATTACTCCTAAACATGATCTGTTGCAAGGTATCCGAGATTGTGCTCAACCCAGTAACAAAGACCAGTTGAGGTCATTTTTGGGTTTAAGTGAATTTTATTCAAGATTTGTTCAGAATTTTGCACATATTAGAGAGCCTTTGAGGATGCTTACCAGGAACAATGTTAAATTTGTGTGGAGTGAAGAGCACAAATTAGCTTTCGAATCTTTAAAAGATTTAATAATAGGAGCTCCGGCTCTTAAACCTTTTGATGAGAATTCTCTTTCATATATTACAGTGGATGCCAGTAATGCTGGTTTAGGCGCTGTGCTGAGTCAAGTCAATGGAGGTGATGAGAGTGTAGTAGCTTTTGCTTCCCGTCAACTCACATCATCAGAAAGAAACTACAGCACAATTGAAAAGGAGGCCTTAGCTTGTATTTGGGGAGTAATGCATTTTTCCACTTATGTTTGGGGTCGTGAATTTGTAGTGGTGTCAGACCACAAACCGTTAATTTACATCTGGAATGCAAGTCCAGGATTAGTTCGACTTTTTTCTAAACTTTATGATTTTAACTTTGCAATGAGACACATTCCAGGTGGAAAAAACTTCACTGCTGATTTTTTGTCTAGATGTCCTTCAAGCTGTTCACATTTTGCACCAGTTCTTTATGACAAGGAAGTGGTAGTTAATTTACTTGACGGTTTGGTTTTAGCTAAGGATGTTTTTTCTGAGTCCGATTGGATTAAGGCGTCTTTGCAGGACAATTCTCTTTGTGTTTTAAAAAAATACATTGCTGAGGGTTGGCCAAGAGAGAATCAAGTTGATAAGGATCTTCTTCCTTTCTCCAAAATTAGAGATGAATTAAGCTTGGAGGGAGATTTTGTTTTGAGAGGGTTTTCTCTTATCCCTCCTGTATCCATCAGAGAAAAGAACGTTAACATTGCCCACAAGGGTCATGGAGGGATTACAAGTACCAAGAAGAGGTTGAGACTTCATTATTGGTGGCCAGGTATGGATGTTTGTGTGGATACCTTTTTGAATGATTGTGTTGAATGTTCACATGCTGAGAAATCTTTACGTACCGTTAATAAACTATTGTGCCCTGTTGTCTTTCCTAATAGTCCATGGGAGAAATTAGGCATGGATTTTTTAGGACCGATTGCTGGTTTAAATCAAGGTTTTAGATTTATTCTTACTATTGTTGACTATCATTCCAAAAGGCTTGTCTACAAGTTTTTGAAGGAACCTAACACTGAGAATGTTATAAAATGTCTTAAACAACTTTTTCAATCTGAGGGAATTCCAACTTTTCTGGTTTCAGATAATGGAGTACAATTCGTGTCACATGATATGAAAAACTTTTTGGACAATTTTGCCATTAAGCATCTTACCACTGCCTTATATAGTCCTCAAGGAAATGGCTTAGTGGAAAGAGTGAACCGTGTCTTGAAGGATGCAGTCCAGTTAGCTATTTCTTCTGGTGTTAGTGTTCAGGAAGTCGTGAGCGACAGAATTTGGTCATATAACAACACCCCGCACTCGACCACTGGAGTGACTCCATTCTTTTTGTTAAGAGGGAGACAATCTTTTAATGAATTTTCTCCTGGTTGGGTGGTTAGTAAAACTTTTCACGAAGAGGGTGCATCTTGTTTGAATCAAGTTAAGGAAAAGGTTGAGTCTGCTCAGATGAGGTCTAAAATCAGGTATGATCAAGGTGCTCCTCGGCACCTTGGTTCACGCCCATGCTTAATGCTAGCCGCAGGCTATGTAAGAAGGCCGAACGAGCCTGATGCTCAAATTATGATGAGCCCCTCAAGGAGGTTTACAGGCAATGCGTTAAGGGCTATCACAAGGCAATTTTTGCGGAAAAGAAAGCATACTTTGCCAGGAGGATCGAGGAGGCTTCTAATACCAGCAAAGAGATTTTATTGATTGTAAAAGAATTTACCTCTCCAGCCTCGATCACTCCTAAACGTTCCTTCTCGAAGTCCTGGGTTACTCAATTAGCAAGTTTTTTCGCTAACAAAATCATCAATATCCAGGCTACTTTCCCTCCTGGTGCCGGGGCAGCATATTCCATCATGGCTTTACCAGTTTTCCAACCGGTGCTGGGGCAGCCCTTGCTTGCTGTTTTCCCTCCTATTGTATTACAAGACTCGTTCGAGATTCTATCCAAGATGCGATCGGGATCACCTCTTGATCCCTGTCCGGCCAAGCACCTCGCCAAACTGGCACACGTGATTAATCCTATGGTCAATCGAATTTTGAATCTCTCTCTTGAGACTGGAGTTGTGCCTTCATCATGGAAGGAAGCCCTGGTCCTTCCCCTGTTAAAGAAGCCGGCACTAGATCCAGCCATCCATGCCAATTATCGTCCCATCTCGCTGCCTCCGGTTTTAGCCAAGGTGACTGAGAAGCATGTACAGGGGGTCCTGGCGGACTTTGTGGAGTCCCACGGCATCCTCCACTCCACCCAGTCCGGCTTTCGTGCTAATATGAGCACAGAAACGGCACTGCTAGAGGTGTCGGAAGCGATCAAGGAAGTCCAGGATAAGAGAGGAAAAGCACTACTGGTGTTATTAGACCTGTCGGCGGCCTTTGACACCGTTCCCCATGACCGTCTCTTGGCTAGACTCTTGGAGATTGGGTTAGGGGGAACGGTGTTCAGATGGTTTGAGTCTTTTCTCTCGAATCGTCAACAGACGGTCTGGGCCCCGCCTTTTTCGGCCGCAGTACCGCCATTGGAGGTTGGAGTCCCCCAGGGGTCGATTCTAAGTCCCATCCTTTTTAACATTTATATGTCCCCTTTGGCGGTGCTGGCCGAGGCGTGTGGTGCCCAGATCGTCTCTTACGCTGATGACACCCAGCTTCTTTTCACCTGTGGCAAGAATATGGACTTTGATGGAGAGCTGATTAAAAACTGCCTGGGTGCTGTGTTCGGCTGGTTTCATATAAACCAGCTGAAATGCAACCCTGATAAATCTGAGGTCCTTTTTTTTGGGTGCCCTCCTGACCCTTGTTGGAAGTCCTGGTGGCCCGCTGACATCCACTCCCCCTCTGTGGAGACGGGGATGGCAAAGAATCTGTGAGTCATGATGGACACAGATTTGTCCCTTAAACCGCATATCCTGGGCCTGGTGGGTCAATGCTTCAGGATACTGAGAATGCTCAGGAAATTCCTTCCTTTTCTGTCCATTGCCTACAGGAAAAGCACAGTGCAGGCGTTGGTGGGATCGAGGCTTGATTACGCTAATGTACTCTACCTCGGCCTCCCTGACTATCTTCTCTCACGTCTTTAGGTGGTGCAGAACTCGGCCGCTCGTGCCATCTTCGGCCTTGGCAGGAGGTCCCATGCTGCGGGCCTGCTGAAATCCCTCCACTGGCTTCTGATACGGAAACGCATTGAATTTAAGACCTTGACCTTAGCATTTAAGGCACTTCATGGCTCTGGTGCAGGCTACCTAAGGAAGCGGCTGGGACTCCACATTCCATCCAGAGCACTTCGCTCTGCGTCCCTTTCACTGGCCACTATCCCGGCAGTCAGGCGCGCTCGCATTGGGGGCCGCTCTTTTGGTTATCTGGCTCCCCGAGCCTGGAATGCACTGCCATTGTCACTTAGGAAATGCGGGACCCTTTTGTCTTTTAGGAAGGAGTTGAAGACGTGGTTGTTCTGCAATTAACTCCCCTCGGCCGCGTTGGTTGTGTTGTGTCGGGTCTGACAGCACCGGGACACTCGGTCCGAGTAGCTGAGCGCTTAATAAAACTCGTTATAACATAACATAACATAAACATGTGAGAGAAATTTGTTTGGATATTGGTGACAAGATTAGAATCAGAAGGCCGTGTAAGGTTAAGGGGTCAAAATTTTATCCTGAAACAACTGTTGTTCAAGTCAGCAAACATGCTGTCAAGGTACTTGGTGGCAAGTGGTGGAGTAAAAGAAGTGTTGCCAAGGTGAAGAATTCTAATTTAGATCTTGTTGAAGTTGAGGCGGATTTGGATGTTCTATCTCCTTACATGAGTGACTTCCTGGGCCTAGAGGGGGATGGTTGCAATCTTAGTGTTTCAGAACCTCTTGTCGATAACGTGGATGTTAACAATTGTGAGATGCCTTTGTCTGGTGTATCTGTCTCTTGCTCCAGGTCCAGTTCTAGGATTAGGTCTAAACCTAAATATTTAGATGAATATGCTACTTGATATGTTCTATTTCTTTTAGAGGTATGTTTTCTAAGATGTTTGGCTTGTAACTTGAAATGTTTTATTTTTTTCTTTTGTTTGTGTTTATGGGAAGGGAGGTGTGTTATATCCCATGTTTTCTCATTTCCTATGTTTTCTCAGTTATTCTCCTTATTGTATGTTCTCCTTTATACTGCTGTATCCTAGTGCTTAGGTTGCTAGGTTATTTTAGAATGTTAAGCTTCTGATCTTCAGTTGAAGACTGATGCTTCTTGGAAGAGCACTCTGACTGATCTGGTGCTGTACTTGTTATTCATAAATAAACTTAAATCTTTAAGTTTACCACTCTTTCCTGTGTTCCTTGGATACAACATCAACATAAATAGAACGAATTTTGTTGCGCGCACTGCATCGAATTTTGTGAACGAAATTCATTTTATTTATTTCTATGTTTACTTACCCGTTAAAGTCCGTAATCCATACATTACTACCCCCACACTGCCCCTCCGCCTCCCCACGTCACCGCCCGGCCGGTACTCCCACTACCGGCCACGGCTGCTGTCGGGAAACATCCTTAACAACGCGGTCAGTACACCGCAATGCTGTTACATCGCGGTCGTTACAACGACCGCATGTAACAACGCTATGCCATTACAACGCAAGTCTTTACATCGACTTGCGCTAGATGGCGTGCTAACATTAAAAATGGTGTAGTTTACTATCCCAACACCTTCCCTACTGATAAGTGGACTGGAGTTGGAATAGTAAATTACACTTTTTTAATGTCAGCACGCCACCTAGCGCAAGTCGATGTAAAGACTTGCGTTGTAAAGGCATAGCGTGGTAACATGCAGTTGTTGTAACAACTGCGATGTAACAGCACACGTTGTAATAACACACGTTGTTACATCATACATCCCTGCTGTCTTGTACATGACTTCTGATCATGAGGCAGGCTCTTGTGATACATTTGCTGACAAGATACTGCAAGTGAATTTCGCGAGATTTCGTGATTATGAACAAACGGGCCTTGCTTCAGGTTTTCTTTCTTGGTGAACATTTTATTGTGGCGGAGTGTTTGCACCGAGGGTAAATACAACTTAATTGGCAAAAGTTAAAAACAACAGGCTAGGTTGGTCTAAATGCTCCGCTGAGCATTTGGGGCCAGATGTACATACACTTCAGTTTGTGATTTCCTAATAGCGAATTTTTGAGATTCGCTGTGAGGAAATCGCAAACAGCTATGTTAGCGATTCACAATGGGTCGCAAATGGACCTAGCTCATCAATATTCATGAGGCAGGTCGCAATTTGCTACCCATTGGGAATTACCAAAATCACAGAGGTGGCGGCCTGCTGGGGTCAGCAGACCACCATAGCAGTGATTGCTTTATAAATAAAGATAATTTGTTTTTAAAGGAGCCCGTTTTCCTTAAAGGAAAACAGAATGCATTTCAAAAATTAAAATAAAAAGCTACCTTTTCATTTGTTGAGGGCTCGGCCTCCGCCCACGAAGGGGGTGGAGCTTCAAGCTCCTAATGCTAAAGAAGAAAGAAAGGATCTCTAGGGGTCTGAACAGACACATTCCTTAGTGTATTTTGTCATCTGCCTAGTGATTCGTCTTCGCTGTGCTGTGTATGTATAGCGTTGCCGTGATAGGATGTAAGTAATTTACGCGTGCCCGATGTGGCATATTGTGTGCGAGAACGAGCACGGCAGAGTGATTAATCTTAATTACGAGCTGTCAGAGTGCCCGTGTAATGCAATCCAGATGGTGCGAGCGCGTACACCATTGCATGCAACAGAACAGTGACACGGTAATCTTGCCCTTTATCTTTGGCCCCCCCCCACTTCCTCCTTTTCAAATTCCTTTCGAGCTGAGCGGAGCCTGCGACTACGGACTGCGAGCCTGAGCTGCTCCTCCCGGCCCCAGCCCCTCCTCTCCTGTGAACTCTGCAGTCTGCAGATTGCACCGGCGGCCGTCCCCAGCAACTTTAAAGGTGAGTGTTGTGTCCTCATGTAACGTAACTGGTGCTCTGTAAAGCGCTCTGATACCCGATTCGGGTCAAGTTTGCGCTATATAAAACTCGGCAAAAAAACGGACCTCAGTGATTTCTTGTTTATATTGAAATACACAGTGTTCAGCGCTGGGTTTTCTCAGATGCACTGGGATCCTTTCCAGCCGTTTGCTCTTTCATTTCTCGGGCCTCCTCCCGCCTCACACATCGGTCCTTTGTGACCTCTGACCTAAGAAGCCCTCCAAAGATAGATGTGTGGAGATCGTCTCCTTCCAGAGCCTGATTTACCTCTGCTGCTAATTAACTGTAGAGCAATGGCCCTCAGCCATCCATTGAGAGATAAGCTTTGGCCGGTGAAAGGGATAATCTTGCACGTCCTCTTATTAAAGACTGCCCAGCTTATGTCCAATTTATTACGCACGAAATACCTTCCAGCACCGGGAGGTAGGCACTGCGCAGGCCACCGAGGCCACGGTGAGAGGCATAACCCGCCCCCTATTTCGACTGACAGTTGTGATGGCAAGTTCAGGTCTCTCAATTGCACCCTGAAGAGTAGGCCCTCCAGCTGGACACCACGAGGACCAGGAGGCACCGATCCTGTAGGGCTGCCCTGCCTATCATTCGTCTAAGGTCGATAACATGCCGCTCGTTGAGATGGGTAACAAGAAACTCCATTGCACAGCGCCAAGATAAATAATGTAATACTTGGGGCAGCCTCCGACATGGCCGGAAGGCGGAAGGGTTGCTAGCGGCCTCCGTAGTAAAAAAGCACAAGACAAATTCAAGACTAGGCAGCCTTGGTGTTGGGCTTGCGGATATTTAAATGCAACAGCCCCTAGTTTCTCAGTAGCGCTTTGGGTACTCTCTTGCAAATGAAACTCTCGGTGGAGTTAAACAAGAGGGAGACATGCTACTGTTGAAAGAATATTAAGCTTTTCAGTTCAAGAACTTACATTAAAGGATACGAAGTTCCCTTTCTTTAAGAACGGGATAAAGCATAGGGCCCGCGATTGAATTTAGACCTAAAAAATGGAGGGCATTCAATTAACTGTGGCCTTGTTTATCTAAGTGGCGCTTTATACCGATAGCCGGGTTTCAAGCACTTTATAAGGGAGTAATCCTTTCTCTCGTTACTCAGCCCCGGTGCTAATTACGGAGAGGCTTGTGACGGTGCCACACATTTCCGATTACACGGGATACGGAGGCGGAGAGTAGGCCGCACAAATGGGTTTTGAAAACCACAAGATGCTCCCGCATGCCGCTTTTATAGCAGAGAGGAGGTGGCCTAACGGCTAGGGCGCTCGACCTCGGACCGAGAGGACCCGGGTTCGAGTCTCGGTCACACGACCCTAAGCAGAAATTGAGAGAAACGACAGAAATCGGGGGAAACGATCCAATTTTGCGTTCTTTCGCGTTCCACTTTCTTCGTATTGCGCACATGCTTACTGTCTCACGGGCTGCCTGATAAGATAATTGTTTTGCACAGGGGAACGACTTTGCTTTTAGGAGGCCTCTGCGATTCTGTATCTCAGCAAAAGAGTAACCCTTACCTCACACCATGTACAAAAAGTGCCACTGGTGATTCTGAAGAGGCAGAAATACTTGGCTGGTACCTCAGAAGTGGCTTAAAACCCTTGTGGAATGTTCGACTTCTCATAGTATTCTATGCAAGTGTAGTGCTGGTTATCTATACCCGTGACCGTGTAAGTGGAGCATCATTTACACATATGCTGGACAGTACGAATGTCCATACATTAAGGCTGAATCTTCGCAATGGTGCAGAGTAGTGAGTGCAGAGTGCAGAGTGCAGAGTAGTGAGTGCAGAGTGCAGAGTAGTGAGTGCAGAGTAGTGAGTGCAGAGTGCAGAGTAGTGAGTGCAGAGTGGTGAGTGCAGAGTGCAGAGTGCAGAGTAGTGAGTGCAGAGTGCAGAGTAGTGAGTGCAGAGTGCAGAGTAGTGAGTGCAGAGTGCAGAGTAGTGAGTGCAGAGTGCAGAGTAGTGAGTGCAGAGTGCAGAGTGCAGAGTAGTGAGTGCAGAGTGCAGAGTAGTGAGTGCAGAGTAGTGAGTGCAGAGTGCAGAGTAGTGAGTGCAGAGTGCAGAGTGCAGAGTAGTGAGTGCAGAGTGCAGAGTGCAGAGTAGTGAGTGCAGAGTGCAGAGTAGTGAGTGCAGAGTGCAGAGTGCAGAGTAGTGAGTGCAGAGTGCAGAGTAGTGAGTGCAGAGTAGTGAGTGCAGAGTGCAGAGTGCAGAGTAGTGAGTGCAGAGTGCAGAGTGCAGAGTAGTGAGTGCAGAGTGCAGAGTGCAGAGTAGTGAGTGCAGAGTGCAGAGTAGTGAGTGCAGAGTGCAGAGTGCAGAGTAGTGAGTGCAGAGTAGTGAGTGCAGAGTGCAGAGTAGTGAGTGCAGAGTGCAGAGTAGTGAGTGCAGAGTGCAGAGTAGTGAGTGCAGAGTGCAGAGTGCAGAGTAGTGAGTGCAGAGTAGTGAGTGCAGAGTAGTGAGTGCAGAGTGCAGAGTAGTGAGTGCAGAGTAGTGAGTGCAGAGTGCAGAGTGCAGAGTAGTGAGTGCAGAGTGCAGAGTGCAGAGTAGTGATTGCAGAGTGCAGAGTAGTGAGTGCAGAGTGCAGAGTGCAGAGTAGTGAGTGCAGAGTGCAGAGTAGTGAGTGCAGAGTGCAGAGTGCAGAGTAGTGAGTGCAGAGTGCAGAGTAGTGAGTGCAGAGTGCAGAGTAGTGAGTGCAGAGTGCAGAGTGCAGAGTAGTGAGTGCAGAGTGCAGAGTGCAGAGTAGTGAGTGCAGAGTGCAGAGTGCAGAGTAGTGAGTGCAGAGTGCAGAGTGCAGAGTAGTGAGTGCAGAGTAGTGAGTGCAGAGTGCAGAGTAGTGAGTGCAGAGTGCAGAGTAGTGAGTGCAGAGTGCAGAGTAGTGAGTGCAGAGTGCAGAGTGCAGAGTAGTGAGTGCAGAGTGCAGAGTAGTGAGTGCAGAGTGCAGAGTAGTGAGTGCAGAGTGCAGAGTAGTGAGTGCAGAGTGCAGAGTAGTGAGTGCAGAGTAGTGAGTGCAGAGTGCAGAGTGCAGAGTAGTGAGTGCAGAGTAGTGAGTGCAGAGTGCAGAGTGCAGAGTAGTGAGTGCAGAGTGCAGAGTAGTGAGTGCAGAGTAGTGAGTGCAGAGTAGTGAGTGCAGAGTAGTGAGTGCAGAGTGCAGAGTGCAGAGTAGTGAGTGCAGAGTGCAGAGTAGTGAGTGCAGAGTGCAGAGTAGTGAGTGCAGAGTGCAGAGTGCAGAGTGCAGAGTAGTGAGTGCAGAGTGCAGAGTGCAGAGTAGTGAGTGCAGAGTGCAGAGTAGTGAGTGCAGAGTGCAGAGTAGTGAGTGCAGAGTGCAGAGTAGTGAGCGCAGAGTAGTGAGTGTGCAGAGCAGTGAGTGCGCAGAGCAGTGAGTGCGCAGAGCAGTGAGTGCGCAGAGCAGTGAGTGCGCAGAGCAGTGAGTGCGCAGAGCAGTGAGTGCTGTTATTTATGATTTAAGGGGAAAAAAAGAAATGTCATGAGCAATGCCAATAGCTCTACTTTTAATGATGCCGAGACCATTGCATTGTAAATGCTTGTTTAAAGTAGGCAGTGGCCCCAGTGGACCACTGCCTGCTACTAAAAATGTTGGTGCCCACATTCACAAAGGGGAAGGGGTCCCTTGGGAACCCCTTCCCGTTCTCGAAAGGGTTACCACCAACTTGAAGCTGGTGGTAACTGCAAATGTTTAGCAACTGCATTCCCGGTCGCAGTATTAGGAAGGGACGACCTAAAAATGCCCTTTCCTAATACCGAATCGCAAAGGTAAAATGTGATTTGATAACAAGTTACTGAGTCACATTTCGCCTTCTGTACCTGGCAAAATGCATTTTACCAGTCACAAACAGCCCAGTGGGCCATTTGTGACCAATAAAATGCTTCCTACATCTGGCCCCAAGTGGGTTAGGTGATTGAACTCCTTGTTGAATGTAGTTAAGGTGTCTTCAAACTTTTTCCCTGCCGGGCCTCATCCCCTCAAATAAAATTGTTGGATCAGTGATGGTACCGGGCAGTTTTTATTACCCTTGAAACCAGGTGTGGCAAGGATAGTGCCAACGTTACCCAAGGGCAAGCCAGATATAACAATTGCTTCCCTTGACAACTATGAATTGATAATGATAGAGGTATTGTTTGATTGTTGTTTTGTTCCCTATGTGCCATGTCACTAATGCCAAATGTCATGCACTGTACTATCATTCTGTTTTGGTTACATTGGTTCTGCACTACATTATTCTTGCACATCAAAGCTGCTTTTCTTTGCACTGTGGTGTCTGCATGTGGCCAATCTCTGGCTTTTTTCACTTTGATTCTATTGTCCTCACACACGTGTTGTGCACTGAGAGTTATTTTCCACTTTTGTTGAACGCTGCATCAATGTTATCTGCAATTGCTTTTATTAAGCAACAGACAATTTCGTTCAAGGGCATGGCTCAGCCACGGCCGGTAGTAGGTGTAACTGTAGGGCGGTGACGTGGGAAAGGGGAGGGGCAGGTTGGGAGGTAGTAATGTATGGATTACGGACATTAACAGGTAACTACACATATAAATAAATAAAACGAATTTCGTTGGGTGCACTGCATCACCAAATGCGATGCAGTGCGCGCAACAAAATTCGTTTTATTTATTTATATGTTTACTTACCTGTTAAAGTCCGTAATCCATACATTACTACACCCCACCCTACCCCTACCCCTCCCCACGTCACCGCCCTGCAGTTACACCTACTACCGGCCGCGGCTGGCATGGCCAGTTCTTCGGATGGTGCTTGCATGCATGCGCCTTTTTGACTGGTTGGTGCACATAATATTTTTCTGCTTAAGAGACAGAGGGATCCAGTACTCTGTGCCAATGTCTAAGTGTGCAATATCTTTGTGAATGAGGCTAATGTAACGCAATTCTTCTGGTTGGGTTTTGTTACATGTACTTGGAAGTCCAGTTTGTATTTGTATTCCTTTAAATACTGCTCAATGGGTCATTCGGGGACTACTTATGTCTACCACTGGATGGTTTGGTGGTGGTCATGTCAAGAAAGTAAGTTAGTAATAAAGAAAAAAAGAAAGAAAGAAAGAGAAAGAAAGAAAAAAGAAAGAAAGAAAGAAAGAAAGAAAGAAAGAAAGAAAGAAAGAAAGAAAGAAAGAAATAGCCCAACAAGGGAGAATAAAGCAAGAAGCAAACAATGACTGAATGAAACAAAAAAAGAAATAGAGAACGACAGATGAAAGAAAAAAGAAAGAAAAGGGAGGGGAAAAGAGCATAAGGAAGAAACAGGAAGAAACAAAGCAAGTACAAGAACGAAAATAATATGCAGTGTAAAGAAATGAACAGCCTTCTAGCTATAATTGTAGAGTTAAATATTATTTTGACACACTACAGATGCATTGTTAAAATAAGCAATGGCATTCATTTTAGCAAGTATTTCTCTTTCATTTACTTGATTAAATAATACCATCAAAGAGTGCAGATTAGATGTTACGAAGCTTTCAGTAATCTAATAGCTTTGAATCCATGAACGTATTACATTTATATACTTAACAATCGCAAGAAAAATTATATATCACACTCATTATTCATTGTTTAAGAGATTTATATAACTAAACCATGATTTTACTGTAGTGAAAAAACAGAATACTAGCTTCTAATTAAATATTTTGTTGAAATAGAGATTTATGTGGATTACATGTAGTGCATATTTCTTTTCCTAATGATTAAGTCTAAGAAAGAATATTGTGTAGTAATGGGTTTAATATATAACATGAATACAAAACGCAAGTGCAATATCAAATCCCCCTGCCATGGCAGAGGTGGGAGATGGCTTCATCCATGCTTCCTCAAAGAAAATGTTCAACAGAATAAGCCAAATGTGTGTTTAAAGCATCTTTGTTTCGCTAGTTTGTAACATGGACTTAGTTCAATAGTTTGGGGCTGGTTTTTAGATTTGCACTAATGTGATATCTGACGAAGCCAGTCGAAGCAGAAAACCCGCCATCGACTTGAGAACTAGTTGCAAAATTAAGGACCCCAAAGTACAAACTGGTGGCAATCTCATAATTCTGAAGGTGGTAATCTCATAATGACCCAGTTTACTGGATCTGCTGGGAATCTTCAGGTTTTGCATTAATGTGTACGCCTAAATCAAACTCGGGTGGGCGGTCTGTTTTGGGGCGGTTGAAAGTATCCACAGTTCAAAAGCCAACACAGTTAAAGCACTATCAGCCTGATTCATGAAGCTAAATTGCGCCCGCAATGGCTGCGAAAATGCAATTGCGGGTGCAAAACACGGAATCGGCATTCAAGTACAAAATAGCGATTTCGCAAACACAGATTAGCGATTAAAATAGCGATTACGCTATAATAGTCGCAGAGTCCCGGTAGTCGCGCATTAGCGATACGGAAATAGCGACCAACCACGGAATCTGCGAAATGAATAGCGAAACGCAATTTATTCTCAATCGGCATTCATGAAAAATAAACAATAGCGGAAAACCCCAAAATCGCATTTTTGCGCGGCGCAAATTAAGGACAACTCAAAGCAGGTGGTAACCATAAAAGCCATGATTAAGTAAAATTTGAAAAACAGTTGGCCAATCACCAACAGGTCCAGGCCTGACCAATCACACATAAGGACATTCAGCAGCAGCATTAGGCGTTCCACAATGCCAGGAATGTACATGGTGGTGAGGCGGCGAAGGCTACAGCGAGCAGCACGGAGGAGACGCATGAGGCAGGAAAGGATTTACCGGCAGCGGGTCACCTTGCTGGGCCAAACCAGAGAACAGATTTATGCCAAATACAGGCTGAATGGGGAAATGATCACCTGGCTGATACAAGAACTTGACCCCCTCATGCAGCACCCAACAAGGCGAAACAATTCTGTGCCTACACATGTGCAGGTATTGTGCAGCCTGCACCTCCTGGTCTCCGGCAGTTTCCAGGGCATAGTAGCGGCTGCTGGGGGGATATCCCAGCCCACCATGTCACGCTGCCTCCACACTTTTGTTGACGCCATGCTCACCCAGCTCCACCGCCACATCACATTTCCCACGAGCCAACAGGAATTGGACCTGACAAAACTACAATTTTACAATGTAGCCCATTTTCCCCATGTCCTCGGCTGCATCGACTGTACCCACGTCGCCATCTGCCCACCAGCTGGCACGGAGTATATGTACCGCAACCGGAAGTCCTACCACTCCCTCAACATACAGATGGTCTGCAATGCCAAGACCATCATCACTGACATTGTCGCACAGTACCCAGGGAGTACCCATGATTCCTTCATCTTCAGGCACAGTGGACTCCACACACGACTGCTCAGAGGAGAGTTTGGGGAAGGACACCTACTTGGTAAGTACACTTTGTCGACAATGTCACATTGCAATGAAGTCACTGCGCTGCACAGGCAATCAACATCTGCTCCTCTCATTCAGGTGACAGTGGCTACGCCCTACGGGAATACCTCCTGACCCCTTACCTCAACCCTGCCACACCTCAGCAACGGCGCTACAATGTTGCGCACATCCGGACAAGGAACTGTATAGAAAGGACATTTGGCCTGCTCAGGAGCAGGTTCCGTATACTGCACAAGACAGGTGGGGCCATGTATTACAGTCCTGCTGCGTGCTGCCGCATTGTGGCTGTCTGTGCAATGCTCCATAACATTGCAACCAAGCGCCGGATACCTGTTGACATCTCAGGCAGTGAATCTGAAGGGGACGACCGGCCACCAGCACATGTGCACCATGCACGCGGGGAGAACCCAGCTGAAGGCCACAGACGTCGCAACCACATCACAGTGAACAATTTCTAGCCCACCCTCTTCCCCCACCCCACATATCACAATTGCATGCAAAATGTAATGATTACACAAGGCTAATGTGTGCAGCAAAATAAATATATTTGTTTCATTCACAACAAAAAGGTAATCAGTCCAACTATTTACAAATACCAGTATTGCGTCATACTGCAGTGTGCATGTACTTGGCAGGCTTAGCGTCAGCCTGTGCCAGTGTTATGCAGACAGTGTCAATGGCGCCTCCTGCGCGTAATGCCCAAGCGCCTCTGAGGCTCTTCCTCTTCCTGGGCACCTGTACCAGGCGTTGCCCTGGTGCTGCGCCTAGGTGGCGGGACCAGTGTGGCCGATTGGCTGCTCACGCTGGAGGCACCCTCACTGGCATCGTCGCCCCCTACAGTGGCCGGTAGCGCAGGTGTGTGTAGTGCCGTTACCGCGGTGGTTAGGTGCTCCAGGACCCTGGTGATGTCCTCACAGCACTGCACTAGTTGGTGCTGCTGGGTGAGAGAGCGCCGCGACAACTGGGTGGTGGCATTTGCTGCCACATAATTCGACCTGCTATAGGCCGACAGCCGGCTCATCAGCTGGTGGTGGCGCCGGCTCGCTACACTGCGGTGCTTGAGCAGCGCAGCTGTGTTCTCCTCCATGGCTGCAGTCATGCGGCCCATGGCCGCCGTCATGCGGTCCAATGCGCTCTCCAACTCCCGCCACATTGCGCCCAATTTTGTGCAGCTGGAGCTGGATGGCACCTTGCTGCTGTGACTGGCGCTGGTGGATACGGAGCATGCGTCTCTCAACGCTCATGCAGGCATAGCGATGTCCATTGCCCCTCCTGCTGATTGCCCGCGGTGTTGCCGCTGTCGCAGGCCCAGATCTATTGGCACCAGCTGCAGGTGGTGTTGCAGCAGGCGTTGCTGGTGCGGCAGGGACTAGGGGCACATTAGTGGGGTGCCTGGCTCTGGCTGCGGGTGGGGCGGCAGATCCAGATGCAGCTACGGTGGGGGGCCTGGCCTTGGCTGCGGGTGGGGCGGCAGATCCAGATGCAGCTACGGTGGGGGGCCTGGCCTTGGCTGCGGGTGGGGTGGCAGATCCAGATGCAGCAACGGTGGGGGGCCTGGCTGCTGGTGTTGTTGCAGCGGCAGGGGCTGGTGCCTGGGTTTCTGGTTGTGATTCCTCCTCCTGGGCCTCCTCATCTATCAGCAGCCTCTCGCTGTCACTGCTGTCTGCGCCACCTGTGAGGGTAAGTGGATACTCATTAGTTGCATGTGACTGTCAGACGTGCTGATGTTACATGCATGCTGGGTGACATTCCCTGGATGGCTGTGGATTTGCGTACTTTGGGACCTGTCTGGCTGCATTGGGGTACTACTACATTGTGGACATACTACATCTCCCACAATGCTTCAGGGCATTCCCTGATGCGCAACAAAGGCATGACTAAGGGCCAATAAGTGAGCCTATTTGGTCAGGGACGGTCATAGGGGACAGGGTCGCAGTCGCATGCCACTTACCTTGGGTGTCTTGGGTGGGGCGGGAGGAGTCCAGAGGGGTCACGCCAACGCACGCCTCCCTCTCAAGGGTGTCCTCGACCTGGTCCTCCAAGGGTGTGTTGGGTGGGACTGTCGGTCCGCCACCTCCAGTGCCCGATGCCTCTCCAAGGCGCTCCGCCACCCTCTTCTTGGCACGACCTCGGAGGTCATACCAGCGCTTCTTTAGCTCCTCCAATGACCTATCGGCCACACCCACCGAGTTCACGCTGGCGGCTATACCCAGCCAGATCCTCCACTTGTCTTGCTCTGGGACCTTTCTGGAGTTGGTCCCGAAGAGCCGGTCATGGTTGGCCACCACCCCTTCAATGAGGTTCTCGAGTTCCTGCTCTGAGAACTTGAGCTTTCGCTTTCGTCCTGCGCTGTTGCTGGGGCCAGGGACAGGTTCCTCAGCCATGGCAGCAGATATGTCGCTATTTCAGTCGGTAGAGAAGTCGCTATCGCTGGTTTGGCGTCTGATTACCGACTTGCTCCCTCGGAGGTTTGCCTCGCTGTGGTGTTTGGGGGTGGGAACTGCCTGCTTCCTGGTTGTGATGTCATCACTGTGCTCGGAAAGCGACTTCCCGTTTTCCCGATCGCGCGAGAATGCGAGTCGCATTCCCGATCGCACGGGATTGCGAGTCGCATTCCCGATCGCACGGGATTGCGAGTCGCATTCCCGATCGCACGGGATTGCGAGTCGCTATCCCGACGCAGGTAGCCGGGAATAGCGATTTTTCTGCGTTTTTAGTTGGTCGCTAACGGATTTAGCGCCCGCGTGCGAGTCGCTATTTTTTCCCCGAAAAGTACATGAATGCCGTTTTGCGTTTCCTCAATAGCGACTCGCTATTACTCGCTATTAGGGACACGCAAAACGGCCCGTACATGAATCAGGCTGTATATCACATATTGTCAAAGAATGTCGGTAACATTATTAAACATGCTTATTAATACCACTAAATACATGGGACAAGCACACTAGAGCTCTTTAGAAGTCATAGAGGCCACCTATTACCTTCCAAGTTAACAGGGCCCAGAATATGTTTATGAGAAATGACTGAGAAGTCAGAAAATGTGTCCAGTGCTACTGTGTTTCTTTTTATAAGGAATTGGCAGCCTGATTCATCAAGCTGATTTGCGCTCGCAAAGGGCCAGATTCTGAGAATCTGGCCCTTTGCGAGTGCGGTTTTTGCATTTGGGATTCATCATCCCAAATGCAAAAATCTCTATTACCGAAATCGCATATTTGCGAGGAATTGGATTTAAGGAATCTCTAATAGAGATTCCTTAAATGCAATTCAGCAACCTATTAGAAATTGCCAAATCGCTATATTTGGTCGCAATTTACCACCAAGTCTGACTTGGTGGTAAATTGCGAAAATAGTGTAAAAAGCACTTTAGTGCATTTTTTTCTTTTGCATGTTACACACACACATGTCCTTTGGACATGTGTGTGCGCAACACCTGTTCAAATGTGCATTTAAGGGGTGCCACAGGGTGTCCTTTGGACACCCCTGGCACCCTTTAAATCGCTATCTTAATTGCGAGTAGCAAATTGCTAATCGCAAATAAGGAATACTCCCCATTCATTCCTTTGGGCCTTTTGGCCCATAGGAATGAATGGGGAGTTATTCCTTATTTGCGAATAGCAATTTGCTACTCGCAAATAAGGAATGTGTAGGAATCGCTATTTATTTAGCAATTCCTACATGAATACCGTTTTGCGAGTCCTTAATAGCGGTTCGCTATGAATCGCTATTAGGGGCTCGCCAAACGGGTGAATGATGAATCAGGCTGTGGATGACCAGTTAGGACAACCTGCGAGTGAATGGGTTTGAACTAATGTTAGGGGCTTGCCGTAGAGCAAAGAGTCCCGTGGCTAGTGTAGCAATCAAAATGAGGAGATTTTGTAGAAATGTAAATGTTCTGATAGTGGCATGATGCCGGAAGAAGCTGACCATGGGCCTGATTACTAGTTTGGCGGTGTGGCAGTGGACCACCATGCCAGCGCCCTGCTGCCACACCAACAAACTCATCTGCACACCGTCTAACAGATTGCAAGTTCATTAACCCCTCCCATGCTCGTGACGGAACCGTTCCGTCACGAGCCTCGGGTGGGCTGTGCTGGTGACGGAACGGTTCTGTCACGGCCCGCTCACCGCGCCTGCGCGGCGCGAATTCCGCACCTGCGCGGAAGGTTCTAATAGGCGGGCGGGGCCGTGACGGAACCGTTCCGTCATAAGCACAGCTCACCTGCGAGCCGTGATGGAGCAGTTCCGTCACGAGCACGGGACCATCGCGCGGGCCCGCCTCCCCCTTAGCGCTGCGGCGGAATAGCCGCCGCAGCGAAGGGGTTAATGGCCTGGCAGGCAGTGCTTTGGCGGGCGGTCCCACTGCGATCCCTTTCTAAGAACCATATCTGAGCGCCAGAAGGGCTCCACAATGGGAGTGACAAAGCACGTTCCTGCACGGCATGGACAGTGTACTCCATGCTGCCGAGGAACAAGGGGTACATACTGACACAGAGCACAACATGTAGGGCTCCCTTAGTTTCCTCACCGCCGCAATTCTCACGGCTGGCTCACCGCCATGAAAACTGTGGCAGTGAGAAAACTTGTAATATGCTTGGCGGTGATGTTGCGGCACCGGCAGCATATTGCAGCCTCAGACCGCTGCACAACCGCCACGGGATCACAGATCCCTGGCAGATGCGGCGGTCCTGTGGTGGTCCAACAGCCTACATCGTAATAGGGTGGTGGACCGCCAGTCTGGTGGTCCACAGACTGCCACCGCTACTACATCGGGTCTATGGACTGCCGTAGTTGTAATAAGGCTCTAAGTCACTCTAATTGTCAAAACATACAGGAACTTTACTCCAGTTGAAACCAGCAGAGCTGGAATACCTCAATCATAATTTTACGTATTTCTAATATTGCGTCGCATATTTCATAGTGTGTTTGGGTGGGGGAGCAAACAAGGTAAATGTTCAGATTGTACACTTTATCACTAAGTCCCAGTATAAAACGATGGCCAATGCCAGCAAATGTGAGTCGATATCCAGCTACTCCAGTGCCAATCTAGAAGCAGGAATTTGATCTGGTATGCCACCATCTTCAATGAATAACCTGTCTTTGTTGCCTACTGGAATTCATAGCTGCAAGTGCCACATTTACAAACATCTAACATGCAGGATGCTTACAACTTTGAAGTAGCCAGAAGGTGTAAGTCAGGAACCTGCCTTCCTCAGCACTCACAGACAGGTCCTCAGCCCTGGAAGATTGAAGCAAGTTAGAAGTGCTACTCTGATTCTTGTCTAGGTTAAGGGGTTCCTTCTTCTTAAACACTGTTAAGAAAGGGTTTCTTCTTCTTATACACTGTTATAAATCTTTTCGGAACAGATGATAATTCTTATACGGACAAGTAGAAAGGTATTAGTGTATTTTTTCCAACATTTCGAGCACCCAGTTCTGCAGTCTGTCATTCCAAATGTGTTGAAGGTTTTAGTTTGAGGCTATTGAGCTCTTATGCAAAACTTCTTTGAACATCTGTCCCTGCATGTGGCCTGAGTGGCCTCACTGCCTGGGAAGGTGCTCGCTCAAAATCAGGTACAGTCAATGGTTGGGTATGGTGACTGCACGTGTCCTTGATTCCAGTTTTTGGTTCCTAGTCGCCCATGGGACAAGAGTCTGCGCCATCTGGGGTTGAAACACCTGCATGGACGTCCTTATGAGTAGGCAAAGCCCAGTCGATTTACAACTCAAAGAACACATGTATGACCTTACACACTTTCTGCACCATTCAGAGAAATGAGTCTTCTCTAAAATATTTTTTAGCTATTGACAACTTTTTGGGAAAAGGTCTTAGGAAGTTTACTTCAAATTTAGAATTTTTGTACTTTTACATTTAACTTGCAGAATGGGAAATATCAGAACTACAAACAAAGAAAAATATGTTGTAAAAACTGTTGCCAAGTTTACAGCAGAAACAGCCAATGCGTTTCGCCCATAAAATTGGACTTCTTTAGGGCTGTAAAGGCAATATATATAAGCAAACATAAATGCATAAAATCATAACATATATATCCAAAACACAACATGTGACATAGTGACAGGATTCATGACATAGTAAAAAGACAAACATTTATAACAATATTAGGACAAACAAATTTGAACAGAGATCTCACAAGAGCGCATAAAGGTCTAGCATACATGCTCCGACCGATTACTTGTAGGTCCATGGGTATGCGATGCCTGTAGAGGTGAGAGAGAAGGTGTTCCTACAGGCTGGGTATTCTGGAACCAATGGGGTGGTTTTTTATTGGATTAAGAGCCCTCACACACTCCTGTGAGTGTCATGTTTCATCATAGGGCTTTGCTCCTCGTCGAGCCGGTGCAGCAATGATCAATGGGCCCCCTCTAGGGGTCTCCTTGGGGGAGATCTTTTATCCAAAGCCATATGTGAAGTGCCGCTGTAGGGCCTTTCTTGTAGATGTGTACTGAGTGAGTGTGAGTGCCGGTGACTTAAAAGGGATCCAGTGGATCTCAAGGTTAAAAACTATTGATTCAGTGACTCCCTCTGTCCTATTAAAAGAACTTGTGCACCCCATAGAGGCAATACTCTATGGTGGTGTATTAATATCATAAGGTCACCATGTTTCTTGCCTAGGTTAGTCAATCAATGATCTTTGAAAATTCTTCAGGACCAAGCGGAAGGGAAATATGATCTACACAATGCTTGAAACCATGAATATATAGCGTGTGATCTAAGCAGTAGAGTGTTCTGTAAAAAATTACCATATAGACCTAATTTTGCGGGCTTGGAAAGGATAGACATCTTTTGAGGTATATAATCATGATGCAAAGCACTTCTGTACTTTCACAATCCTTTCAATGTTCAAATTTCTAATTTTCTGAAGGTTTTAAAAGGCTCCACAAGCTCCAACATTTGGGCATGAGTTCATCCATTTTCTCTTCAACATGAAAGCAATCTTGAATAATCATGCCAATCAGGCCGCCTTGGGTCTCCTGTGGCCCAAAGATGCCCTTGGTGAATACTGATCCATAATCACCTAAAGATAAATTGATCAAAAAACCTTGGTGTTGATTTTTGGTGTGCACAAGTTTCGCCAACACTTCCTCAGACATCATTAGCAGTACTAGCTTTGGTGCTCTCAAATTTCGACAGCATGATGCACCACTGGCTGGCCTACCTATATATGCTGCAAATCATATCAAATCCATTTCACACACAGTAGCCCAACTTTCTACATGCATGAAGAAGTCAGACCACTTCACTTTCATTCAAAAACATCTTTGCTGCCTTCCTCGGGAGGACAGAATCAACTTTCCAGTGTGCTGTGTTATACTCAATTTCCACACACCAAATCACCTACCTGCTTAAATAAAAAATAAAAAACATATGAAGCCCGACCTACGAACAACCCAAATTCAAACAAAAGCCTAGCACCATTTATTCACAAGCAGGTTTAAAGACTAACAGGTGCATTAGTTCAACTTACCTGTGTCCTTTATTTATCTCTGTTGTAATATAAATCTTGTTCCATTTTTTTGTGAGATTCTCTACGGTCCTGGTGGCTGGACCTTTAATTTAAAAATATTGCTAATAAATGAATAAATAAATAAAACAAAAATATGGTATTTTTTCATACAAGTGCTACTGCATGATGTGGATTTCTTTTAGATGAGAGTAGCTAAGGAAAGTAGGAAGCTGTCTGAAATGTCAATCATGCACTGTTTCAATGTAAAGGATTAATTGAGTAATCTCTTTCTGTTAATAAGGTCGGCACCAGGCATTACTGATGTTGAGGGAACAATGAAATATTTAATTACTGCTGTCATTGTAAATTGTTGTAATTTATGAAATTATTTTTTAGGTAATACATTTGATGTGGGGCTGTTAAATCGTTCATCAAGTGGATTTTCTGAAAGGTGCATATGTTTTTATAAACTAAGAACAAAATACTAAATGGGGCGTTTATATTTGGGTAAATTTGCTTCTGGGACTTCATAAAATGCTGATGAAAACACAAAGTTGAAGAAGTTTTGAACAATAGTAATGAAGCAATTCCATAGAGTCTTTTTTTGTGGCGAATTTCAGAAAAAGGCAAACTTGTCCGAAGACAACAACATTCAAATCTTTGTAAAGAACAAAGGGGGATATTTACTAAGATCATGCGCCATGTTTGCATCACAAAAGTGATGCAAAATGGCGCAAAATCTGTTTTTTTGCTAATTTACTTTTCAGCGCTAAACTTGTTTAGTGCTTGATAACGTAAAAGTAAGGAGAAGCAGCGCATAGTGCTGATTCACATTACTTTGCGCCATGGGGCGTGTCAAGGGTGGTGCATGGGCGTTCCCATGCAACGATCCAAGGTTTCTCACGCTAAACCCAATTTACTAAACACAGTAGATTGGGTTTATCGTGAGAAAACTGTGCCCCTTTTAAACTAGGTGCAAGGAAGGAGAAATTATTTAATTTCTCCTTCCTTTTCAACTTTGCATGCGTGCTGCACTGTGTAGCATGTATATAAAGTGGGAAAAGCTTTCCCTCATGTCTAGGCATAGTATTTTGTTCAGGAAGGGTACCTATGCTAGAGTCATGGACACGCCCTAGTGCTATGGCGCTAAGCTGGTGCGTGGCGCAGAGAGTGGAGAGAGCCATATCTTTGAAAATATAGTGCTCTCCTGCTCCTTCCCTGTCGCACAACGCAGCGCATCTTCACAGGGGGCTGCGCTGCGCTGCGCTGCGTGGAGATTTGGTAAATCTCCCCCAAAGTGTGTCGGCATCGAACAACAGCACCCACAGAATTGTAATCCTGCAGACTCTGACTTTTAATTATTAATCAAGTCCATTAATATTGTTTGCACCACTTGCAACAGCTAGTGAGTTCATGGTTTAGCAAGATCCACATGCATCTTCCACAGTTGGCTTTATTGCAGAAATTTGAATCAATTGCTATTTACAGGAAGTAAATGATAAATGTTCTGTAAGTGGACCTAGGCAAGAAGCATTAGTAACGGAGCACCAATATGAGTTGTGCAGTACAGCAGCTGCGAGACTGTCTGCTTCAGTATACTTATAAGAGATTTGACTGAAATCTGTTCTTAGAACACTTGAAAGCAGCTAAAAGTCATCCTCAATGAGAATTAGAAAGCAGGTAAATAAAGATGCTGTAGTGAAATTGCATTTGACAAATCCAGTGCTCAAACAATGCTTATGTAAACTGCATTTTGCTCTGCATCCTCCCCGAGACAATACCAGTAGCTATCTTGATGTTCTGAATGCTACTCTGCCAGAAAGCATTACACTTGATTAATAATTCTTCTAAAGAATGCTGCCAGTTGGCTGTCGCTGCAGTGGAAAAGATGTTACCTAACTTCTGGAAGGAAATAATGGGTCAGGTGAAGTGCCTAGCAGATAAATTGTAGGCCCTAGTGGAGGCACTAAAAGGAATCACTGCCCTGTCTGGAGGAGACCAAGTATTGGCCTGCTCTAAATTCCAAGCAATTACCAAGAGCGACAGAGACAGACCCCCCCCCCCCCCCAGAATAATACCCTGAGCACCCATGCAGCAGGACCCAGAGCTAGAGAGTTATTTTTGCAAGTCAACGCGGTAGGGGGTACCCATCGATCTATGCCAATGCGCACATCCCCCCAGAAGGCGGTACACACAGCTCCCGATAGCCGAATATTGAACCGACACCAGCAATTACGCCATACATTAATATTTTATAATGGGTTACACCCCTACCTGAGGGGTGTTTTGAGGACTGTCAAAGCCATACAAACATAGCCACACATTAGAATAGGATCAGTGCTGGCTGCCATTTTGATTTGGTGGACAAAAGTAATATGGCCCATACAGTGAACTGGGTTGGTCCCTCAAGAAAGACCTCACAAGGGGACTGTGTGCTCCAGAATTTTAGAGGCCCGGGTTTGGTGCATCATCTGTTGGCACGCCTGAATTCTTTTACACCTCTTACCCAACATGTCAGGGCCCATCACTAGGGTTCACTTATTACCCCCCCTCCATAATCAATGTATGATAATAGGGTTCCCTATCCAAATTTAAGGCCTGATTTATGTCACGACCTTGGCCCATCTATAGCGATGTCCAATCACTTTGAAGCACTCTCCAGCCTCATGGAAAATGATTGACGGCCTGATACAGCTACAATGGAGGGAAAGCATAACCGGCCGGCTGAAGATATGACTTCTGAGCCCTTCTCATGGCAAATGTTAACTAAACTACTACCACAGCTCAAAGAAGGCAGGGGACAGAGGTTGTAAGTTAAATTATGAAATATCATTGGGATTCGACAAAAGCTGACCAATAAGTATTGGGTATCTCTTATATGTACATTCAATATAGTATGTTGTCAGGAGACTTGGGCTACTGAACTCATGCACATTGATGGTTTTAAATATTATTGCTCTCCAGGTAATTCCGTCACCAGCGGGGATGGGGAAGGGGGACTGGTTGTTTTCATATCTGTAACATTTGATAATCTTACCATCAAAGTACTACAGGTTCATCTATGGTATTTGATTTTACATATTTTTTCATCTGATTTAGTTAATGTTATTTTGGTAAACTTTTATTTACATGTTTTCTCGGTGCAACCAATGGGAATTACATTATAGAGGAACTGGGAGAAATATTAGAAAATATTTCAAGGCTCAAGGGATGCTATATACCAATCATGTGGGTTGGTGATTTTAATTTCAAGCAATGCATCTTCAGTAATAATTGAATATGTGTATTCACCGACGGTGAAAGGGAAAATGTAAGTCACTTCACACAAATGGCATATAGGGATGCACTGAACAAAATTATCTTTATAAATGATATGTCTTTTCATCTGATTTTAATAGTCAAAACATCACCCATGTGCCCACATTTGTAGGCAGAGACAAGGGCAGCATAATTGATTATGCACTAATTTCTAAAGATCTTACTCAGAATCTATTAAATCATGAGGTGCACCCCCTCCCATACAGTGACCACAACCCGATCATTCTATGTTTTGATATCCAATTGTTTCTGGGCTCTAGTGATGCACCAGAACTCCCGGTTAATTTTTCTGTTAACCATGGAGTTTGGGTAAAATGGGATTGCATCGACCCCTGCCAATTCTTTGAAGACTTAGTGACAGAAACTAGACAGGAGATTTCTCAAATTCTCTCTCCTGATGATGACCCCAGCAAGATCTGAAACCGCTACACAGTAATATGTAAGACAGCTACCCGACTGCTAAGCACCAGGGCATCGAAAGAGCACCCTTTGTTCAATTCAGACTGTACTTCAGCCTTAAAAGCCCTAAAAAACCACACCAACATAATTACCAGTGCCGGCTCCTCCGTTAAGATGGAGGAGCGTGGCCCCACTAACCAAATTGCCCCAGATATGGAAAAAAAATGGTAATAAAGTTAATTCATTACGATTTTATTTTTCAAAACCCCGTCCCGAGTAGAGCGTCAGGACGGGGACGAGGCTCTCTACTTTCTGCTGCTGTCAGTCAGGAAGCTGCAAACACAACAATGATGGACAGAATGTGGATCAATGTCACACATTCACCCCAGTCCAAAGATCTGGGCCCAAATCCATCGTTTTTCCACTCCACACCACCCTGGGTTAGACAATGGCGATATGCAAATCAGCGCTGACCCTGTGCCCCATGGGAACAGTCCAGTCCGAACTACAAAAGCCATGTCCTTCCCAGAACGGAAACAAGCATCCGAGGACCGGCCCGGTTTTGAGGTAACACCTCTCATCAGCCCGGCTAGCTTGATTCCAGTGGTGTGGAGTGCCTGGGACTCACGTCTGAGCATCCCCAGTACACTTAGAGCGGTAACTGCAAACACAACAATGATGGAGAGAATGTGGACCAATGTCACACATTCACCCCAGTCCAAAGATCTGGGCCCAAATCCATCGTTTTTCCACTCCACACCACCCTGGGTTAGACAATGGCGATATGCAAATCAGCGCTGACCCTGTGTCCCATGGGAACAGTCCAGTCCAAACTACAAAAGCCATGTCCTTCCCAGAACGGAAACAAGCATCCGAGGACCGGCCCGGTTTCGAGGTAACACCTCTCATCAGCCCGGCTAGCTTGATTCCAGTGGTGTGGAGTGCCTGGGACTCACGTCTGAGCATCCCCAGTACACTTAGAGCGGTAACTGCAAACACAACAATGATGGACAGAATGTGGATCAATGTCACACATTCACCCCAGTCCAAAGATCTGGGCCCAAATCCATCGTTTTTCCACTCCACACCACCCTGGGTTAGACAATGGCGATATGAAAATCAGCGCTGACCCTGTGCCCCATGGGAACAGTCCAGTCCGAACTACAAAAGCCATGTCCTTCCCAGAACGGAAACAAGCATCCGAGGACCAGCCCGGTTTCGAGGTAACACCTCTCATCAGCCCGGCTAGCTTGATTCCAGTGGTGTGGAGTGCCTGGGACTCACGTCTGAGCATCCCCAGTACACTTAGAGCGGTAACTGCAAACACAACAATGATGGACAGAATGTGGATCAATGTCACACATTCACCCCAGTCCAAAGATCTGGGCCCAAATCCATCGTTTTTCCACTCCACACCACCCTGGGTTAGACAATGGCGATATGCAAATCAGCGCTGACCCTGTGCCCCATGGGAACAGTCCAGTCCGAACTACAAAAGCCATGTCCTTCCCAGAACGGAAACAAGCATCCGAGGACCGGCCCGGTTTCGAGGTAACACCTCTCATCAGCCCGGCTAGCTTGATTCCAGTGGTGTGGAGTGCCTGGGACTCACGTCTGAGCATCCCCAGTACACTTAGAGCGGTAACTGCAAACGCAACAATGATGGACAGAATGTGGATCAATGTCACACATTCACCCCAGTCCAAAGATCTGGTCCCAAATCCATCGTTTTTCCACTCCACACCACCCTGGGTTAGACAATGGCGATATGCAAATCAGCGCTGACCCTGTGCCCCATGGGAACAGTCCAGTCCGAACTACAAAAGCCATGTCCTTCCCAGAACGGAAACAAGCATTCGAGGACCGGCCCGGTTTCGAGGTAACACCTCTCATCAGCCCGGCTAGCTTGATTCCAGTGGTGTGGAGTGCCTGGGACTCACGTCTGAGCATCCCCAGTACACTTAGAGCGGTAACTGCAAACACAACAATGATGGACAGAATGTGGATCAATGTCACACATTCACCCCAGTCCAAAGATCTGGGCCCAAATCCATCGTTTTTCCACTCCACACCACCCTGGGTTAGACAATGGCGATATGCAAATCAGCGCTGACCCTGTGCCCCATGGGAACAGTCCAGTCCGAACTACAAAAGCCATGTCCTTCCCAGAACGGAAACAAGCATCCGAGGACCGTCCCGGTTTCGAGGTAACACCTCTCATCAGCCCGGCTAGCTTGATTCCAGTGGTGTGGAGTGCCTGGGACTCACGTCTGAGCATCCCCAGTACACTTAGAGCGGTAACTGCAAACACAACAATGATGGACAGAATGTGGATCAATGTCACACATTCACCCCAGTCCAAATATCTGGGCCCAAATCCATCGTTTTTCCACTCCACACCACCCTGGGTTAGACAATGGCGATATGCAAATCAGCGCTGACCCTGTGCCCCATGGGAACAGTCCAGTCCGAACTACAAAAGCCATGTCCTTCCCAGAACAGAAACAAGCATCCGAGGACCGGCCCGGTTTCGAGGTAACACCTCTCATCAGCCCGGCTAGCTTGATTCCAGTGGTGTGGAGTGCCTGGGACTCACGTCTGAGCATCCCCAGTACACTTAGAGCGGTAACTGCAAACACAACAATGATGGACAGAATGTGGATCAATGTCACACATTCACCCCAGTCCAAAGATCTGGGCCCAAATCCATCGTTTTTCCACTCCACACCACCCTGGGTTAGACAATGGCGATATGCAAATCAGCGCTGACCCTGTGCCCCATGGGAACAGTCCAGTCCGAACTACAAAAGCCATGTCCTTCCCAGAACGGAAACAAGCATCCGAGGACCGGCCCGGTTTCGAGGTAACACCTCTCATCAGCCCGGCTAGCTTGATTCCAGTGGTGTGGAGTGCCTGGGACTCACGTCTGAGCATCCCCAGTACACTTAGAGCGGTAACTGCAAACACAACAATGATGGACAGAATGTGGATCAATGTCACACATTCACCCCAGTCCAAAGATCTGGGCCCAAATCCATAGTTTTTCCACTCCACACCACCCTGGGTTAGACAATGGCGATATGCAAATCAGCGCTGACCCTGTGCCCCATGGGAACAGTCCAGTCCGAACTACAAAAGCCATGTCCTTCCCAGAACGGAAACAAGCATCCGAGGACCGGCCCGGTTTCGAGGTAACACCTCTCATCAGCCCGGCTAGCTTGATTCCAGTGGTGTGGAGTGCCTGGGACTCACGTCTGAGCATCCCCAGTACACTTAGAGCGGTAACTGCAAACACAACAATGATGGACAGAATGTGGATCAATGTCACACATTCACCCCAGTCCAAAGATCTGGGCCCAAATCCATCGTTTTTCCACTCCACACCACCCTGGGTTAGACAATGGCGATATGCAAATCAGCGCTGACCCTGTGCCCCATGGGAACAGTCCAGTCCGAACTACAAAAGCCATGTCCTTCCCAGAACGGAAACAAGCATCCGAGGACCGGCCCGGTTTCGAGGTAACACCTCTCATCAGCCCGGCTAGCTTGATTCCAGTGGTGTGGAGTGCCTGGGACTCACGTCTGAGCATCCCCAGTACACTTAGAGCGGTAACTGCAAACACAACAATGATGTACAGAATGTGGATCAATGTCACACATTCACCCCAGTCCAAAGATCTGGGCCCAAATCCATCGTTTTTCCACTCCACACCACCCTGGGTTAGACAATGGCGATATGCAAATCAGCGCTGACCCTGTGCCCCATGGGAACAGTCCAGTCCGAACTACAAAAGCCATGTCCTTCCCAGAACGGAAACAAGCATCCGAGGACCGGCCCGGTTTCGAGGTAACACCTCTCATCAGCCCGGCTAGCTTGATTCCAGTGGTGTGGAGTGCCTGGGACTCACGTCTGAGCATCCCCAGTACACTTAGAGCGGTAACTGCAAACACAACAATGATGGACAGAATGTGGATCAATGTCACACATTCACCCCAGTCCAAAGATCTGGGCCCAAATCCATCGTTTTTCCACTCCACACCACCCTGGGTTAGACAATGGCGATATGCAAATCAGCGCTGACCCTGTGCCCCATGGGAACAGTCCAGTCCGAACTACAAAAGCCATGTCCTTCCCAGAACGGAAACAAGCATCCGAGGACTGGCCCGGTTTCGAGGTAACACCTCTCATCAGCCCGGCTAGCTTGATTCCAGTGGTGTGGAGTGCCTGGGACTCACGTCTGAGCATCCCCAGTACACTTAGAGCGGTAACTGCAAACACAACAATGATGGACAGAATGTGGATCAATGTCACACATTCACCCCAGTCCAAAGATCTGGGCCCAAATCCATCGTTTTTCCACTCCACACCACCCTGGGTTAGACAATGGCGATATGCAAATCAGCGCTGACCCTGTGCCCCATGGGAACAGTCCAGTCCGAACTACAAAAGCCATGTCCTTCCCAGAACGGAAACAAGCATCCGAGGACCGGCCCGGTTTCGAGGTAACACCTCTCATCAGCCCGGCTAGCTTGATTCCAGTGGTGTGGAGTGCCTGGGACTCACGTCTGAGCATCCCCAGTACACTTAGAGCGGTAACTGCAAACACAACAATGATGGACAGAATGTGGATCAATGTCACACATTCACCCCAGTCCAAAGATCTGGGCCCAAATCCATCGTTTTTCCACTCCACACCACCCTGGGTTAGACAATGGCGATATGCAAATCAGCGCTGACCCTGTGCCCCATGGGAACAGTCCAGTCCGAACTACAAAAGCCATGTCCTTCCCAGAACGGAAAAAAGCATCCGAGGACCGGCCCGGTTTCGAGGTAACACCTCTCATCAGCCCGGCTAGCTTGATTCCAGTGGTGTGGAGTGCCTGGGACTCACGTCTGAGCATCCCCAGTACACTTAGAGCGGTAACTGCAAACACAACAATGATGGACAGAATGTGGATCAATGTCACACATTCACCCCAGTCCAAAGATCTGGGCCCAAATCCATCGTTTTTCCACTCCACACCACCCTGGGTTAGACAATGGCGATATGCAAATCAGCGCTGACCCTGTGCCCCATGGGAACAGTCCAGTCCGAACTACAAAAGCCATGTCCTTCCCAGAACGGAAACAAGCATCCGAGGACCGGCCCGGTTTCGAGGTAACACCTCTCATCAGCCCGGCTAGCTTGATTCCAGTCGTGTGGAGTGCCTGGGACTCACGTCTGAGCATCCCCAGTACACTTAGAGCGGTAACTGCAAACACAACAATGATGGACAGAATGTGGATCAATGTCACACATTCACCCCAGTCCAAAGATCTGGGCCCAAATCCATCGTTTTTCCACTCCACACCACCCTGGGTTAGACAATGGCGATATGCAAATCAGCGCTGACCCTGTGCCCCATGGGAACAGTCCAGTCCGAACTACAAAAGCCATGTCCTTCCCAGAACGGAAACAAGCATCCGAGGACCGGCCCGGTTTCGAGGTAACACCTCTCATCAGCCCGGCTAGCTTGATTCCAGTGGTGTGGAGTGCCTGGGACTCACGTCTGAGCATCCCCAGTACACTTAGAGCGGTAACTGCAAACACAACAATGATGGACAGAATGTGGATCAATGTCAAACATTCACCCCAGTCCAAAGATCTGGGCCCAAATCCATCGTTTTTCCACTCCACACCACCCTGGGTTAGACAATGGCGATATGCAAATCAGCGCTGACCCTGTGCCCCATGGGAACAGTCCAGTCCGAACTACAAAAGCCATGTCCTTCCCAGAACGGAAACAAGCATCCGAGGACCGGCCCGGTTTCGAGGTAACACCTCTCATCAGCCCGGCTAGCTTGATTCCAGTGGTGTGGAGTGCCTGGGACTCACGTCTGAGCATCCCCAGTACACTTAGAGCGGTAACTGCAAACACAACAATGATGGACAGAATGTGGATCAATGTCACACATTCACCCCAGTCCAAAGATCTGGGCCCACATCCATCGTTTTTCCACTCCACACCACCCTGGGTTAGACAATGGCGATATGCAAATCAGCGCTGACCCTGTGCCCCATGGGAACAGTCCAGTCCGAACTACAAAAGCCATGTCCTTCCCAGAACGGAAACAAGCATCCGAGGATCGGCCCGGTTTCGAGGTAACACCTCTCATCAGCCCGGCTAGCTTGATTCCAGTGGTGTGGAGTGCCTGGGACTCACGTCTGAGCATCCCCAGTACACTTAGAGCGGTAACTGCAAACACAACAATGATGGACAGAATGTGGATCAATGTCACACATTCACCCCAGTCCAAAGATCTGGGCCCAAATCCATCGTTTTTCCACTCCACACCACCCTGGGTTAGACAATGGCGATATGCAAATCAGCGCTGACCCTGTGCCCCATGGGAACAGTCCAGTCCGAACTACAAAAGCCATGTCCTTCCCAGAACGGAAACAAGCATCCGAGGACCGGCCCGGTTTCGAGGTAACACCTCTCATCAGCCCGGCTAGCTTGATTCCAGTGGTGTGGAGTGCCTGGGACTCACGTCTGAGCATCCCCAGTACACTTAGAGCGGTAACTGCAAACACAACAATGATGGACAGAATGTGGATCAATGTCACACATTCACCCCAGTCCAAAGATCTGGGCCCAAATCCATCGTTTTTCCACTCCACACCACCCTGGGTTAGACAATGGCGATATGCAAATCAGCGCTGACCCTGTGCCCCATGGGAACAGTCCAGTCCGAACTACAAAAGCCATGTCCTTCCCAGAACGGAAACAAGCATCCGAGGACCGGCCCGGTTTCGAGGTAACACCTCTCATCAGCCCGGCTAGCTTGATTCCAGTCGTGTGGAGTGCCTGGGACTCACGTCTGAGCATCCCCAGTACACTTAGAGCGGTAACTGCAAACACAACAATGATGGACAGAATGTGGATCAATGTCACACATTCACCCCATTCCAAAGATCTGGGCCCAAATCCATCGTTTTTCCACTCCACACCACCCTGGGTTAGACAATGGCGATATGCAAATCAGCGCTGACCCTGTGCCCCATGGGAACAGTCCAGTCCGAACTACAAAAGCCATGTCCTTCCCAGAACGGAAACAAGCATCCGAGGACCGGCCCGGTTTCGAGGTAACACCTCTCATCAGCCCGGCTAGCTTGATTCCAGTGGTGTGGAGTGCCTGGGACTCACGTCTGAGCATCCCCAGTACACTTAGAGCGGTAACTGCAAACACAACAATGATGGACAGAATGTGGATCAATGTCACACATTCACCCCAGTCCAAAGATCTGGGCCCAAATCCATCGTTTTTCCACTCCACACCACCCTGGGTTAGACAATGGCGATATGCAAATCAGCGCTGACCCAGTGCCCCATGGGAACAGTCCAGTCCGAACTAGAAAAGCCATGTCCTTCCCAGAACGGAAACAAGCATCCGAGGACCGGCCCGGTTTCGAGGTAACACCTCTCATCAGCCCGGCTAGCTTGATTCCAGTGGTGTGGAGTGCCTGGGACTCACGTCTGAGCATCCCCAGTACACTTAGAGCGGTAACTGCAAACACAACAATGATGGACAGAATGTGGATCAATGTCACACATTCACCCCAGTCCAAAGATCTGGGCCCAAATCCATCGTTTTTCCACTCCACACCACCCTGGGTTAGACAATGGCGATATGCAAATCAGCGCTGACCCTGTGCCCCATGGGAACAGTCCAGTCCGAACTACAAAAGCCATGTCCTTCCCAGAACGGAAACAAGCATCCGAGGACCGGCCTGGTTTCGAGGTAACACCTCTCATCAGCCCGGCTAGCTTGATTCCAGTGGTGTGGAGTGCCTGGGACTCACGTCTGAGCATCCCCAGTACACTTAGAGCGGTAACTGCAAACACAACAATGATGGACAGAATGTGGATCAATGTCACACATTCACCCCAGTCCAAAGATCTGGGCCCAAATCCATCGTTTTTCCACTCCACACCACCCTGGGTTAGACAATGGCGATATGCAAATCAGCGCTGACCCTGTGCCCCATGGGAACAGTCCAGTCCGAACTACAAAAGCCATGTCCTTCCCAGAACGGAAACAAGCATCCGAGGACCGGCCCGGTTTCGAGGTAACACCTCTCATCAGCCCGGCTAGCTTGATTCCAGTGGTGTGGAGTGCCTGGGACTCACGTCTGAGCATCCCCAGTACACTTAGAGCGGTAACTGCAAACACAACAATGATGGACAGAATGTGGATCAATGTCACACATTCACCCCAGTCCAAAGATCTGGGCCCAAATCCATCGTTTTTCCACTCCACACCACCCTGGGTTAGACAATGGCGATATGCAAATCAGCGCTGACCCTGTGCCCCATGGGTTCAGTCCAATCCGAACTACAAAAGCCATGTCCTTCCCAGAACGGAAACAAGCATCCGAGGACCGGCCCGGTTTCGAGGTAACACCTCTCATCAGCCCGGCTAGCTTGATTCCAGTGGTGTGGAGTGCCTGGGACTCACGTCTGAGCATCCCCAGTACACTTAGAGCGGTAACTGCAAACACAACAATGATGGACAGAATGTGGATCAATGTCACACATTCACCCCAGTCCAAAGATCTGGGCCCAAATCCATCGTTTTTCCACTCCACACCACCCTGGGTTAGACAATGGCGATATGCAAATCAGCGCTGACCCTGTGCCCCATGGGAACAGTCCAGTCCGAACTACAAAAGCCATGTCCTTCCCAGAACGGAAACAAGCATCCGAGGACCGGCCCGGTTTCGAGGTAACACCTCTCATCAGCCCGGCTAGCTTGATTCCAGTGGTGTGGAGTGCCTGGGACTCACGTCTGAGCATCCCCAGTAAACTTAGAGCGGTAACTGCAAACACAACAATGATGGACAGAATGTGGATCAATGTCACACATTCACCCCAGTCCAAAGATCTGGGCCCAAATCCATCGTTTTTCCACTCCACACCACCCTGGGTTAGACAATGGCGATATGCAAATCAGCGCTGACCCAGTGCCCCATGGGAACAGTCCAGTCCGAACTAGAAAAGCCATGTCCTTCCCAGAACGGAAACAAGCATCCGAGGACCGGCCCGGTTTCGAGGTAACACCTCTCATCAGCCCGGCTAGCTTGATTCCAGTGGTGTGGAGTGCCTGGGACTCACGTCTGAGCATCCCCAGTACACTTAGAGCGGTAACTGCAAACACAACAATGATGGACAGAATGTGGATCAATGTCACACATTCACCCCAGTCCAAAGATCTGGGCCCAAATCCATCGTTTTTCCACTCCACACCACCCTGGGTTAGACAATGGCGATATGCAAATCAGCGCTGACCCTGTGCCCCATGGGAACAGTCCAGTCCGAACTACAAAAGCCATGTCCTTCCCAGAACGGAAACAAGCATCCGAGGACCGGCCTGGTTTCGAGGTAACACCTCTCATCAGCCCGGCTAGCTTGATTCCAGTGGTGTGGAGTGCCTGGGACTCACGTCTGAGCATCCCCAGTACACTTAGAGCGGTAACTGCAAACACAACAATGATGGACAGAATGTGGATCAATGTCACACATTCACCCCAGTCCAAAGATCTGGGCCCAAATCCATCGTTTTTCCACTCCACACCACCCTGGGTTAGACAATGGCGATATGCAAATCAGCGCTGACCCTGTGCCCCATGGGAACAGTCCAGTCCGAACTACAAAAGCCATGTCCTTCCCAGAACGGAAACAAGCATCCGAGGACCGGCCCGGTTTCGAGGTAACACCTCTCATCAGCCCGGCTAGCTTGATTCCAGTGGTGTGGAGTGCCTGGGACTCACGTCTGAGCATCCCCAGTACACTTAGAGCGGTAACTGCAAACACAACAATGATGGACAGAATGTGGATCAATGTCACACATTCACCCCAGTCCAAAGATCTGGGCCCAAATCCATCGTTTTTCCACTCCACACCACCCTGGGTTAGACAATGGCGATATGCAAATCAGCGCTGACCCTGTGCCCCATGGGTTCAGTCCAATCCGAACTACAAAAGCCATGTCCTTCCCAGAACGGAAACAAGCATCCGAGGACCGGCCCGGTTTCGAGGTAACACCTCTCATCAGCCCGGCTAGCTTGATTCCAGTGGTGTGGAGTGCCTGGGACTCACGTCTGAGCATCCCCAGTACACTTAGAGCGGTAACTGCAAACACAACAATGATGGACAGAATGTGGATCAATGTCACACATTCACCCCAGTCCAAAGATCTGGGCCCAAATCCATCGTTTTTCCACTCCACACCACCCTGGGTTAGACAATGGCGATATGCAAATCAGCGCTGACCCTGTGCCCCATGGGAACAGTCCAGTCCGAACTACAAAAGCCATGTCCTTCCCAGAACGGAAACAAGCATCCGAGGACCGGCCCGGTTTCGAGGTAACACCTCTCATCAGCCCGGCTAGCTTGATTCCAGTGGTGTGGAGTGCCTGGGACTCACGTCTGAGCATCCCCAGTAAACTTAGAGCGGTAACTGCAAACACAACAATGATGGACAGAATGTGGATCAATGTCACACATTCACCCCAGTCCAAAGATCTGGGCCCAAATCCATCGTTTTTCCACTCCACACCACCCTGGGTTAGACAATGGCGATATGCAAATCAGCGCTGACCCTGTGCCCCATGGGAACAGTCCAGTCCGAACTACAAAAGCCATGTCCTTCCCAGAACGGAAACAAGCATCCGAGGACCGGCCCGGTTTCGAGGTAACACCTCTCATCAGCCCGGCTAGCTTGATTCCAGTGGTGTGGAGTGCCTGGGACTCACGTCTGAGCATCCCCAGTACACTTAGAGCGGTAACTGCAAACACAACAATGATGGACAGAATGTGGATCAATGTCACACATTCACCCCAGTCCAAAGATCTGGGCCCAAATCCATCGTTTTTCCACTTCACACCACCCTGGGTTAGACAATGGCGATATGCAAATCAGCGCTGACCCTGTGCCCCATGGGAACAGTCCAGTCCGAACTACAAAAGCCATGTCCTTCCCAGAACGGAAACAAGCATCCGAGGACCGGCCCGGTTTCGAGGTAACACCTCTCATCAGCCCGGCTAGCTTGATTCCAGTGGTGTGGAGTGCCTGGGACTCACGTCTGAGCATCCCCAGTACACTTAGAGCGGTAACTGCAAACACAACAATGATGGACAGAATGTGGATCAATGTCACACATTCACCCCAGTCCAAAGATCTGGGCCCAAATCCATCGTTTTTCCACTCCACACCACCCTGGGTTAGACAATGGCGATATGCAAATCAGCGCTGACCCTGTGCCCCATGGGAACAGTCCAGTCCGAACTACAAAAGCCATGTCCTTCCCAGAACGGAAACAAGCATCCGAGGACCGGCCCGGTTTCGAGGTAACACCTCTCATCAGCCCGGCTAGCTTGATTCCAGTGGTGTGGAGTGCCTGGGACTCACGTCTGAGCATCCCCAGTACACTTAGAGCGGTAACTGCAAACACAACAATGATGGACAGAATGTGGATCAATGTCACACATTCACCCCAGTCCAAAGATCTGGGCCCAAATCCATCGTTTTTCCACTCCACACCACCCTGGGTTAGACAATGGCGATATGCAAATCAGCGCTGACCCTGTGCCCCATGGGAACAGTCCAGTCCGAACTACAAAAGCCATGTCCTTCCCAGAACGGAAACAAGCATCCGAGGACCGGCCCGGTTTCGAGGTAACACCTCTCATCAGCCCGGCTAGCTTGATTCCAGTGGTGTGGAGTGCCTGGGACTCACGTCTGAGCATCCCCAGTACACTTAGAGCGGTAACTGCAAACACAACAATGATGGACAGAATGTGGATCAATGTCACACATTCACCCCAGTCCAAAGATCTGGGCCCAAATCCATCGTTTTTCCACTCCACACCACCCTGGGTTAGACAATGGCGATATGCAAATCAGAGCTGACCCTGTGCCCCATGGGAACAGTCCAGTCCGAACTACAAAAGCCATGTCCTTCCCAGAACGGAAACAAGCATCCGAGGACCGGCCCGGTTTCGAGGTAACACCTCTCATCAGCCCGGCTAGCTTGATTCCAGTGGTGTGGAGTGCCTGGGACTCACGTCTGAGCATCCCCAGTACACTTAGAGCGGTAACTGCAAACACAACAATGATGGACAGAATGTGGATCAATGTCACACATTCACCCCAGTCCAAAGATCTGGGCCCAAATCCATCGTTTTTCCACTCCACACCACCCTGGGTTAGACAATGGCGATATGCAAATCAGCGCTGACCCTGTGCCCCATGGGAACAGTCCAGTCCGAACTAAAAAAGCCATGTCCTTCCCAGAACGGAAACAAGCATCCGAGGACCGGCCCGGTTTCGAGGTAACACCTCTCATCAGCCCGGCTAGCTTGATTCCAGTGGTGTGGAGTGCCTGGGACTCACGTCTGAGCATCCCCAGTACACTTAGAGCGGTAACTGCAAACACAACAATGATGGACAGAATGTGGATCAATGTCACACATTCACCCCAGTCCAAAGATCTGGGCCCAAATCCATTGTTTTTCCACTCCACACCACCCTGGGTTAGACAATGGCGATATGCAAATCAGAGCTGACCCTGTGCCCCATGGGAACAGTCCAGTCCGAACTACAAAAGCCATGTCCTTCCCAGAACGGAAACAAGCATCCGAGGACCGGCCCGGTTTCGAGGTAACACCTCTCATCAGCCCGGCTAGCTTGATTCCAGTGGTGTGGAGTGCCTGGGACTCACGTCTGAGCATCTCCAGTACACTTAGAGCGGTAACTGCAAACACAACAATGATGGACAGAATGTGGATCAATGTCACACATTCACCCCAGTCCAAAGATCTGGGCCCAAATCCATCGTTTTTCCACTCCACACCACCCTGGGTTAGACAATGGCGATATGCAAATCAGCGCTGACCCTGTGCCCCATGGGAACAGTCCAGTCCGAACTACAAAAGCCATGTCCTTCCCAGAACGGAAACAAGCATCCGAGGACCGGCCCGGTTTCGAGGTAACACCTCTCATCAGCCCGGCTAGCTTGATTCCAGTGGTGTGGAGTGCCTGGGACTCACGTCTGAGCATCCCCAGTACACTTAGAGCGGTAACTGCAAACACAACAATGATGGACAGAATGTGGATCAATGTCACACATTCACCCCAGTCCAAAGATCTGGGCCCAAATCCATAGTTTTTCCACTCCACACCACCCTGGGTTAGACAATGGCGATATGCAAATCAGCGCTGACCCTGTGCCCCATGGGAACAGTCCAGTCCGAACTACAAAAGCCATGTCCTTCCCAGAACGGAAACAAGCATCCGAGGACCGGCCCGGTTTCGAGGTAACACCTCTCATCAGCCCGGCTAGCTTGATTCCAGTGGTGTGGAGTGCCTGGGACTCACGTCTGAGCATCTCCAGTACACTTAGAGCGGTAACTGCAAACACAACCATGATGGACAGAATGTGGATCAATGTCACACATTCACCCCAGTCCAAAGATCTGGGCCCAAATCCATCGTTTTTCCACTCCACACCACCCTGGGTTAGACAATGGCGATATGCAAATCAGCGCTGACCCTGTGCCCCATGGGAACAGTCCAGTCCAAACTACAAAAGCCATGTCCTTCCCAGAACGGAAACAAGCATCCGAGGACCGGCCAGGTTTCGAGGTAACACCTCTCATCAGCCCGGCTAGCTTGATTCCAGTGGTGTGGAGTGCCTGGGACTCACGTCTGAGCATCCCCAGTACACTTAGAGCGGTAACTGCAAACACAACAATGATGGACAGAATGTGGATCAATGTCACACATTCACCCCAGTCCAAAGATCTGGGCCCAAATCCATAGTTTTTCCACTCCACACCACCCTGGGTTAGACAATGGCGATATGCAAATCAGCGCTGACCCTGTGCCCCATGGGAACAGTCCAGTCCGAACTACAAAAGCCATGTCCTTCCCAGAACGGAAACAAGCATCCGAGGACCGGCCCGGTTTCGAGGTAACACCTCTCATCAGCCCGGCTAGCTTGATTCCAGTGGTGTGGAGTGCCTGGGACTCACGTCTGAGCATCTCCAGTACACTTAGAGCGGTAACTGCAAACACAACCATGATGGACAGAATGTGGATCAATGTCACACATTCACCCCAGTCCAAAGATCTGGGCCCAAATCCATCGTTTTTCCACTCCACACCACCCTGGGTTAGACAATGGCGATATGCAAATCAGCGCTGACCCTGTGCCCCATGGGAACAGTCCAGTCCAAACTACAAAAGCCATGTCCTTCCCAGAACGGAAACAAGCATCCGAGGACCGGCCAGGTTTCGAGGTAACACCTCTCATCAGCCCGGCTAGCTTGATTCCAGTGGTGTGGAGTGCCTGGGACTCACGTCTGAGCATCCCCAGTACACTTAGAGTGGTAACTGCAAACACAACAATGATGTACAGAATGTGGATCAATGTCACACATTCACCCCAGTCCAAAGATCTTGGCCCAAATCCATCGTTTTTCCACTCCACACCACCCTGGGTTAGACAATGGCGATATGCAAATCAGCGCTGACCCTGTGCCCCATGGGAACAGTCCAGTCTGAACTACAAAAGCCATGTCCTTCCCAGAACGGAAACAAGCATCCGAGGACCGGCCCGGTTTCGAGGTAACACCTCTCATCAGCCCGGCTAGCATGATTCCAGTGGTGTGGAGTGCCTGGGACTCACGTCTGAGCATCCCCAGTACACTTAGAGCGGTAACTGCAAACACAACAATGATGGACAGAATGTGGATCAATGTCACACATTCACCCCAGTCCAAAGATCTGGGCCCAAATCCATCGTTTTTCCACTCCACACCACCCTGGGTTAGACAATGGCGATATGCAAATCAGCGCTGACCCTGTGCCCCATGGGAACAGTCCAGTCCGAACTACAAAAGCCATGTCCTTCCCAGAACGGAAACAAGCATCCGAGGACCGGCCCGGTTTCGAGGTAACACCTCTCATCAGCCCGGCTAGCTTGATTCCAGTGGTGTGGAGTGCCTGGGACTCACGTCTGAGCATCGCCAGTACAATTAGAGCGGTAACTGCAAACACAACAATGATGGACAGAATGTGGATCAATGTCACACATTCACCCCAGTCCAAAGATCTGGGCCCAAATCCATCGTTTTTCCACTCCACACCACCCTGGGTTAGACAATGGCGATATGCAAATCAGCGCTGACCCTGTGCCCCATGGGAACAGTCCAGTCCGAACTACAAAAGCCATGTCCTTCCCAGAACGGAAACAAGCATCCGAGGACCGGCCCGGTTTCGAGGTAACACCTCTCATCAGCCCGGCTAGCTTGATTCCAGTGGTGTGGAGTGCCTGGGACTCACGTCTGAGCATCCCCAGTACACTTAGAGCGGTAACTGCAAACACAACAATGATGGACAGAATGTGGATCAATGTCACACATTCACCCCAGTCCAAAGATCTGGGCCCAAATCCATCGTTTTTCCACTCCACACCACCCTGGGTTAGACAATGGCGATATGCAAATCAGCGCTGACCCTGTGCCCCATGGGAACAGTCCAGTCCGAACTACAAAAGCCATGTCCTTCCCAGAACGGAAACAAGCATCCGAGGACCGGCCCGGTTTCGAGGTAACACCTCTCATCAGCCCGGCTAGCTTGATTCCAGTGGTGTGGAGTGCCTGGGACTCACGTCTGAGCATCCCCAGTACACTTAGAGCGGTAACTGCAAACACAACAATGATGGACAGAATGTGGATCAATGTCACACATTCACCCCAGTCCAAAGATCTGGGCCCAAATCCATCGTTTTTCCACTCCACACCACCCTGGGTTAAACAATGGCGATATGCAAATCAGCGCTGACCCTGTGCCCCATGGGAACAGTCCAGTCCGAACTACAAAAGCCATGTCCTTCCCAGAACGGAAACAAGCATCCGAGGACCGGCCCGGTTTCGAGGTAACACCTCTCATCAGCCCGGCTAGCTTGATTCCAGTGGTGTGGAGTGCCTGGGACTCACGTCTGAGCATCCCCAGTACACTTAGAGCGGTAACTGCAAACACAACAATGATGGACAGAATGTGGATCAATGTCACACATTCACCCCAGTCCAAAGATCTGGGCCCAAATCCATCGTTTTTCCACTCCACACCACCCTGGGTTAGACAATGGCGATATGCAAATCAGAGCTGACCCTGTGCCCCATGGGAACAGTCCAGTCCGAACTACAAAAGCCATGTCCTTCCCAGAACGGAAACAAGCATCCGAGGACCGGCCCGGTTTCGAGGTAACACCTCTCATCAGCCCGGCTAGCTTGATTCCAGTGGTGTGGAGTGCCTGGGACTCACGTCTGAGCATCCCCAGTACACTTAGAGCGGTAACTGCAAACACAACAATGATGGACAGAATGTGGATCAATGTCACACATTCACCCCAGTCCAAAGATCTGGGCCCAAATCCATCGTTTTTCCACTCCACACCACCCTGGGTTAGACAATGGCGATATGCAAATCAGCGCTGACCCTGTGCCCCATGGGAACAGTCCAGTCCGAACTAAAAAAGCCATGTCCTTCCCAGAACGGAAACAAGCATCCGAGGACCGGCCCGGTTTCGAGGTAACACCTCTCATCAGCCCGGCTAGCTTGATTCCAGTGGTGTGGAGTGCCTGGGACTCACGTCTGAGCATCCCCAGTACACTTAGAGCGGTAACTGCAAACACAACAATGATGGACAGAATGTGGATCAATGTCACACATTCACCCCAGTCCAAAGATCTGGGCCCAAATCCATTGTTTTTCCACTCCACACCACCCTGGGTTAGACAATGGCGATATGCAAATCAGAGCTGACCCTGTGCCCCATGGGAACAGTCCAGTCCGAACTACAAAAGCCATGTCCTTCCCAGAACGGAAACAAGCATCCGAGGACCGGCCCGGTTTCGAGGTAACACCTCTCATCAGCCCGGCTAGCTTGATTCCAGTGGTGTGGAGTGCCTGGGACTCACGTCTGAGCATCTCCAGTACACTTAGAGCGGTAACTGCAAACACAACAATGATGGACAGAATGTGGATCAATGTCACACATTCACCCCAGTCCAAAGATCTGGGCCCAAATCCATCGTTTTTCCACTCCACACCACCCTGGGTTAGACAATGGCGATATGCAAATCAGCGCTGACCCTGTGCCCCATGGGAACAGTCCAGTCCGAACTACAAAAGCCATGTCCTTCCCAGAACGGAAACAAGCATCCGAGGACCGGCCCGGTTTCGAGGTAACACCTCTCATCAGCCCGGCTAGCTTGATTCCAGTGGTGTGGAGTGCCTGGGACTCACGTCTGAGCATCCCCAGTACACTTAGAGCGGTAACTGCAAACACAACAATGATGGACAGAATGTGGATCAATGTCACACATTCACCCCAGTCCAAAGATCTGGGCCCAAATCCATCGTTTTTCCACTCCACACCACCCTGGGTTAGACAATGGCGATATGCAAATCAGCGCTGACCCTGCGCCCCATGGGAACAGTCCAGTCCGAACTACAAAAGCGATGTCCTTCCCAGAACGGAAACAAGCATCCGAGGACCGGCCCGGTTTCGAGGTAACACCTCTCATCAGCCCGGCTAGCTTGATTCCAGTGGTGTGGAGTGCCTGGGACTCACGTCTGAGCATCCCCAGTACACTTAGAGCGGTAACTGCAAACACAACAATGATGGACAGAATGTGGATCAATGTCACACATTCACCCCAGTCCAAAGATCTGGGCCCAAATCCATCGTTTTTCCACTCCACACCACCCTGGGTTAGACAATGGCGATATGCAAATCAGCGCTGACCCTGTGCCCCATGGGAACAGTCCAGTCCGAACTACAAAAGCCATGTCCTTCCCAGAACGGAAACAAGCATCCGAGGACCGGCCCGGTTTCGAGGTAACACCTCTCATCAGCCCGGCTAGCTTGATTCCAGTGGTGTGGAGTGCCTGGGACTCACGTCTGAGCATCCCCAGTACACTTAGAGCGGTAACTGCAAACACAACAATGATGGACAGAATGTGGATCAATGTCACACATTCACCCCAGTCCAAAGATCTGGGCCCAAATCCATCGTTTTTCCACTCCACACCACCCTGGGTTAGACAATGGCGATATGCAAATCAGCGCTGACCCTGTGCCCCATGGGAACAGTCCAGTCCGAACTACAAAAGCCATGTCCTTCCCAGAACGGAAACAAGCATCCGAGGACCGGCCCGGTTTCGAGGTAACACCTCTCATCAGCCCGGCTAGCTTGATTCCAGTGGTGTGGAGTGCCTGGGACTCACGTCTGAGCATCCCCAGTACACTTAGAGCGGTAACTGCAAACACAACAATGATGGACAGAATGTGGATCAATGTCACACATTCACCCCAGTCCAAAGATCTGGGCCCAAATCCATCGTTTTTCCACTCCACACCACCCTGGGTTAAACAATGGCGATATGCAAATCAGCGCTGACCCTGTGCCCCATGGGAACAGTCCAGTCCGAACTACAAAAGCCATGTCCTTCCCAGAACGGAAACAAGCATCCGAGGACCGGCCCGGTTTCGAGGTAACACCTCTCATCAGCCCGGCTAGCTTGATTCCAGTGGTGTGGAGTGCCTGGGACTCACGTCTGAGCATCCCCAGTACACTTAGAGCGGTAACTGCAAACACAACAATGATGGACAGAATGTGGATCAATGTCACACATTCACCCCAGTCCAAAGATCTGGGCCCAAATCCATCGTTTTTCCACTCCACACCACCCTGGGTTAGACAATGGCGATATGCAAATCAGAGCTGACCCTGTGCCCCATGGGAACAGTCCAGTCCGAACTACAAAAGCCATGTCCTTCCCAGAACGGAAACAAGCATCCGAGGACCGGCCCGGTTTCGAGGTAACACCTCTCATCAGCCCGGCTAGCTTGATTCCAGTGGTGTGGAGTGCCTGGGACTCACGTCTGAGCATCCCCAGTACACTTAGAGCGGTAACTGCAAACACAACAATGATGGACAGAATGTGGATCAATGTCACACATTCACCCCAGTCCAAAGATCTGGGCCCAAATCCATTGTTTTTCCACTCCACACCACCCTGGGTTAGACAATGGCGATATGCAAATCAGCGCTGACCCTGTGCCCCATGGGAACAGTCCAGTCCGAACTAAAAAAGCCATGTCCTTCCCAGAACGGAAACAAGCATCCGAGGACCGGCCCGGTTTCGAGGTAACACCTCTCATCAGCCCGGCTAGCTTGATTCCAGTGGTGTGGAGTGCCTGGGACTCACGTCTGAGCATCCCCAGTACACTTAGAGCGGTAACTGCAAACACAACAATGATGGACAGAATGTGGATCAATGTCACACATTCACCCCAGTCCAAAGATCTGGGCCCAAATCCATTGTTTTTCCACTCCACACCACCCTGGGTTAGACAATGGCGATATGCAAATCAGAGCTGACCCTGTGCCCCATGGGAACAGTCCAGTCCGAACTACAAAAGCCATGTCCTTCCCAGAACGGAAACAAGCATCCGAGGACCGGCCCGGTTTCGAGGTAACACCTCTCATCAGCCCGGCTAGCTTGATTCCAGTGGTGTGGAGTGCCTGGGACTCACGTCTGAGCATCTCCAGTACACTTAGAGCGGTAACTGCAAACACAACAATGATGGACAGAATGTGGATCAATGTCACACATTCACCCCAGTCCAAAGATCTGGGCCCAAATCCATCGTTTTTCCACTCCACACCACCCTGGGTTAGACAATGGCGATATGCAAATCAGCGCTGACCCTGTGCCCCATGGGAACAGTCCAGTCCGAACTACAAAAGCCATGTCCTTCCCAGAACGGAAACAAGCATCCGAGGACCGGCCCGGTTTCGAGGTAACACCTCTCATCAGCCCGGCTAGCTTGATTCCAGTGGTGTGGAGTGCCTGGGACTCACGTCTGAGCATCCCCAGTACACTTAGAGCGGTAACTGCAAACACAACAATGATGGACAGAATGTGGATCAATGTCACACATTCACCCCAGTCCAAAGATCTGGGCCCAAATCCATAGTTTTTCCACTCCACACCACCCTGGGTTAGACAATGGCGATATGCAAATCAGCGCTGACCCTGTGCCCCATGGGAACAGTCCAGTCCGAACTACAAAAGCCATGTCCTTCCCAGAACGGAAACAAGCATCCGAGGACCGGCCCGGTTTCGAGGTAACACCTCTCATCAGCCCGGCTAGCTTGATTCCAGTGGTGTGGAGTGCCTGGGACTCACGTCTGAGCATCTCCAGTACACTTAGAGCGGTAACTGCAAACACAACCATGATGGACAGAATGTGGATCAATGTCACACATTCACCCCAGTCCAAAGATCTGGGCCCAAATCCATCGTTTTTCCACTCCACACCACCCTGGGTTAGACAATGGCGATATGCAAATCAGCGCTGACCCTGTGCCCCATGGGAACAGTCCAGTCCGAACTACAAAAGCCATGTCCTTCCCAGAACGGAAACAAGCATCCGAGGACCGGCCAGGTTTCGAGGTAACACCTCTCATCAGCCCGGCTAGCTTGATTCCAGTGGTGTGGAGTGCCTGGGACTCACGTCTGAGCATCCCCAGTACACTTAGAGCGGTAACTGCAAACACAACAATGATGTACAGAATGTGGATCAATGTCACACATTCACCCCAGTCCAAAGATCTTGGCCCAAATCCATCGTTTTTCCACTCCACACCACCCTGGGTTAGACAATGGCGATATGCAAATCAGCGCTGACCCTGTGCCCCATGGGAACAGTCCAGTCTGAACTACAAAAGCCATGTCCTTCCCAGAACGGAAACAAGCATCCGAGGACCGGCCCGGTTTCGAGGTAACACCTCTCATCAGCCCAGCTAGCATGATTCCAGTGGTGTGGAGTGCCTGGGACTCACGTCTGAGCATCCCCAGTACACTTAGAGCGGTAACTGCAAACACAACAATGATGGACAGAATGTGGATCAATGTCACACATTCACCCCAGTCCAAAGATCTGGGCCCAAATCCATCGTTTTTCCACTCCACACCACCCTGGGTTAGACAATGGCGATATGCAAATCAGCGCTGACCCTGTGCCCCATGGGAACAGTCCAGTCCGAACTACAAAAGCCATGTCCTTCCCAGAACGGAAACAAGCATCCGAGGACCGGCCCGGTTTCGAGGTAACACCTCTCATCAGCCCGGCTAGCTTGATTCCAGTGGTGTGGAGTGCCTGGGACTCACGTCTGAGCATCCCCAGTACAATTAGAGCGGTAACTGCAAACACAACAATGATGGACAGAATGTGGATCAATGTCACACATTCACCCCAGTCCAAAGATCTGGGCCCAAATCCATCGTTTTTCCACTCCACACCACCCTGGGTTAGACAATGGCGATATGCAAATCAGCGCTGACCCTGTGCCCCATGGGAACAGTCCAGTCCGAACTACAAAAGCCATGTCCTTCCCAGAACGGAAACAAGCATCCGAGGACCGGTCCGGTTTCGAGGTAACACCTCTCATCAGCCCGGCTAGCTTGATTCCAGTGGTGTGGAGTGCCTGGGACTCACGTCTGAGCATCCCCAGTACACTTAGAGCGGTAACTGCAAACACAACAATGATGGACAGAATGTGGATCAATGTCACACATTCACCCCAGTCCAAAGATCTGGGCCCAAATCCATCGTTTTTCCACTCCACACCACCCTGGGTTAGACAATGGCGATATGCAAATCAGCGCTGACCCTGTGCCCCATGGGAACAGTCCAGTCCGAACTACAAAAGCCATGTCCTTCCCAGAACGTAAACAAGCATCCGAGGACCGGCCCGGTTTCGAGGTAACACCTCTCATCAGCCCGGCTAGCTTGATTCCAGTGGTGTGGAGTGCCTGGGACTCACGTCTGAGCATCCCCAGTACACTTAGAGCGGTAACTGCAAACACAACAATGATGGACAGAATGTGGATCAATGTCACACATTCACCCCAGTCCAAAGATCTGGGCCCAAATCCATTGTTTTTCCACTCCACACCACCCTGGGTTAGACAATGGCGATATGCAAATCAGCGCTGACCCTGTGCCCCATGGGAACAGTCCAGTCCGAACTACAAAAGCCATGTCCTTCCCAGAACGGAAACAAGCATCCGAGGACCGGCCCGGTTTCGAGGTAACACCTCTCATCAGCCCGGCTAGCTTGATTCCAGTGGTGTGGAGTGCCTGGGACTCACGTCTGAGCATCCCCAGTACACTTAGAGCGGTAACTGCAAACACAACAATGATAGACAGAATGTGGATCAATGTCACACATTCACCCCAGTCCAAAGATCTGGGCCCAAATCCATTGTTTTTCCACTCCACACCACCCTGGGTTAGACAATGGCGATATGCAAATCAGCGCTGACCCTGTGCCCCATGGGAACAGTCCAGTCCGAACTACAAAAGCCATGTCCTTCCCAGAACGGAAACAAGCATCCGAGGACCGGCCCGGTTTCGAGGTAACACCTCTCATCAGCCCGGCTAGCTTGATTCCAGTGGTGTGGAGTGCCTGGGACTCACGTCTGAGCATCCCCAGTACACTTAGAGCGGTAACTGCAAACACAACAATGATGGACAGAATGTGGATCAATGTCACACATTCACCCCAGTCCAAAGATCTGGGCCCAAATCCGTCGTTTTTCCACTCCACACCACCCTGGGTTAGACAATGGCGATATGCAAATCAGCGCTGACCCTGTGCCCCATGGGAACAGTCCAGTCCGAACTACAAAAGCCATGTCCTTCCCAGAACGGAAACAAGCATCCGAGGACCGGCCCGGTTTCGAGGTAACACCTCTCATCAGCCCGGCTAGCTTGATTCCAGTGGTGTGGAGTGCCTGGGACTCACGTCTGAGCATCCCCAGTACACTTAGAGCGGTAACTGCAAACACAACAATGATGGACAGAATGTGGATCAATGTCACACATTCACCCCAGTCCAAAGATCTGGGCCCAAATCCATCGTTTTTCCACTCCACACCACCCTGGGTTAGACAATGGCGATATGCAAATCAGCGCTGACCCTGTGCCCCATGGGAACAGTCCAGTCCGAACTACAAAAGCCATGTCCTTCCCAGAACGGAAACAAGCATCCGAGGACCGGCCCGGTTTCGAGGTAACACCTCTCATCAGCCCGGCTAGCTTGATTCCAGTGGTGTGGAGTGCCTGGGACTCACGTCTGAGCATCCCCAGTACACTTAGAGCGGTAACTGCAAACACAACAATGATGGACAGAATGTGGATCAATGTCACACATTCACCCCAGTCCAAAGATCTGGGCCCAAATCCATCGTTTTTCCACTCCACACCACCCTGGGTTAGACAATGGCGATATGCAAATCAGCGCTGACCCTGTGCCCCATGGGAACAGTCCAGTCCGAACTACAAAAGCCATGTCCTTCCCAGAACGGAAACAAGCATCCGAGGACCGGCCCGGTTTCGAGGTAACACCTCTCATCAGCCCGGCTAGCTTGATTCCAGTGGTGTGGAGTGCCTGGGACTCACGTCTGAGCATCCCCAGTACACTTAGAGCGGTAACTGCAAACACAACAATGATGGACAGAATGTGGATCAATGTCACACATTCACCCCAGTCCAAAGATCTGGGCCCAAATCCATCGTTTTTCCACTCCACACCACCCTGGGTTAGACAATGGCGATATGCAAATCAGCGCTGACCCTGTGCCCCATGGGAACAGTCCAGTCCGAACTACAAAAGCGATGTCCTTCCCAGAACGGAAACAAGCATCCGAGGACCGGCCCGGTTTCGAGGTAACACCTCTCATCAGCCCGGCTAGCTTGATTCCAGTGGTGTGGAGTGCCTGGGACTCACGTCTGAGCATCCCCAGTACACTTAGAGCGGTAACTGCAAACACAACAATGATGGACAGAATGTGGATCAATGTCACACATTCACCCCAGTCCAAAGATCTGGGCCCAAATCCATCGTTTTTCCACTCCACACCACCCTGGGTTAGACAATGGCGATATGCAAATCAGCGCTGACCCTGTGCCCCATGGGAACAGTCCAGTCCGAACTACAAAAGCCATGTCCTTCCCAGAACGGAAACAAGCATCCGAGGACCGGCCCGGTTTCGAGGTAACACCTCTCATCAGCCCGGCTAGCTTGATTCCAGTGGTGTGGAGTGCCTGGGACTCACGTCTGAGCATCCCCAGTACACTTAGAGCGGTAACTGCAAACACAACAATGATGGACAGAATGTGGATCAATGTCACACATTCACCCCAGTCCAAAGATCTGGGCCCAAATCCATCGTTTTTCCACTCCACACCACCCTGGGTTAGACAATGGCGATATGCAAATCAGCGCTGACCCTGTGCCCCATGGGAACAGTCCAGTCCGAACTACAAAAGCCATGTCCTTCCCAGAACGGAAACAAGCATCCGAGGACCGGCCCGGTTTCGAGGTAACACCTCTCATCAGCCCGGCTAGCTTGATTCCAGTGGTGTGGAGTGCCTGGGACTCACGTCTGAGCATCCCCAGTACACTTAGAGCGGTAACTGCAAACACAACAATGATGGACAGAATGTGGATCAATGTCACACATTCACCCCAGTCCAAAGATCTGGGCCCAAATCCATCGTTTTTCCACTCCACACCACCCTGGGTTAGACAATGGCGATATGCAGGAAGCAGCAGAAAGCAGTGATAAGCAGTGCACTTTAGGTTTAAAGTGCGCATGTCTTTTTGGCCTGCTGGCTTGTGTCGGCCAGCCAGACATGCGCAGTTTAAACCTCTCTAGCCCAGCTGTCTAGTACAGCTAGGTTAGAAACAGCATAGAGCTCCAGTGAATTGAGAGGTAGCTGCCCTCCGTAGCGGCGAGAGAGGCCGCTCCCTCCAATTCTGGCGCTGCTTTCATGCTTCTCACAGCAAATGACAGTGCACTTTATGCTTTTTTGCACTCTATATAGCAGCTTCAGAAGTCGGTTTTTACTATCACTCTTAAAGCACAAGCACTTTACATCCCTCCAAGAGGGGCTGATCTTTTTCAAATTCTTAAATACTCCCACAATTTGTTTTGCATCCCTAATTTTATTTTGTCTGCAGTAAAATTGTGGAGAAGGTATGCTTCATAAGAATTTTTCCTTTTTAGCATTGATGAGCTTGATAATAGTATTTAAATGATGTTTAGCCTCCAAGGGTGCCTATAAAGCAATTTTGTACAATTTGCTAAATGTTTACATAAACTATATTCCATTGTGTTTTTTTATGTATTCAACTTTGTGTCAATTGATGTATGATGCTTTCTCAATAACCTTTGAGCACGAAAAAACATATGATGTATAATGTATTTTTTTTTTAAATCTGTGTTTTATGGTCATTGTTATGAACTAATAAAGACTACTGACTGACTGACTGACGGTAGTAAGTTATGTTTTACTTAACGCATCATCTCTCATTGACTGAAAGGTTAAAAATATACCTAGAGTGTCGTGGCCACAGAAGCAATGGAGTAGGATGTGTCTCCTTCGCGCTCCGTCCTTCCGGAGCCAGCTGTGCTGCATTTGTAAGCACCGCAGTGTCTGTGGCTGGCCCAAGGTGCCTCTGCCTTCTCCTGGAACATGCAGGAGCCTGCTTAGCGAGTGTCCGCGCAATGGCTGGCATGATGGGCGGTAATTTGTCCCAAAGGAGTGCTACGGATGGGAGTGGCGACCGTTGGCTGCCATTTTGATGCCTGAGCTCGCGGCTCTGCGGCTGGCCCAGGGTACCTCTATTTGCCCCTGGAAGTCGCTGGAGCCTGATGAGTGTCCGCGCACCACCGGCCTGACGTACAGCAATTTGCACCGCTGGGGCACTGAGGCTGGAGATGGGTGCTGGCGGCCCGCCATCTTGACTACGGCTCTCGCAGCGCGCCCATTCCTTGCAGTGGAGCAGAGAGACTTGGTTCCTCCCAACTAGCGCACTGGAAGTGAGCCCATTTACGTTCCATTTCGGGGGCCCCCCAGCTGCTAGTGAGGTTGATGGACGTGGCGCCCAGCATGGCGGCGACTGCAGTTGGCAGAGCGGGTGATGGCCGCACTACCTGGTGAATAGGCCTGGACTGGGTCCGGACACTTCTACCTCCTGCAGGGCACAGCCCGAGATGTTCCCCGTCACCACACGGAAATGCAGAACCGGAGGAGCGGATGGCTCCGCATAGTCCATTGATCTGCATGGACATCCTGGGCTGGAAGAGAATAACCCTGCGCATCGGCAGATAGAAGGCTGCATGCTGGCAGGCCTGAGAAGCAGCCTGCCGCACAACGGAGACGGGCTCGCCTCCTCTTGGCAAGCGGGCGGTGCTTGCTGCAAGTTGGGACTCTTAGGGAGGTCCAATCCTGAAGTGCACACCAGACACATAGAAGGCCTTGGTCTGCTGGTGAGGGTCTGGGGGGGTGGTGGAGTGACGGACCCCCTCGCCTGGTGCACAGCGGTCCCCAGACCGCCCAGCCTGAAGCGCTTTAACCCCAGCGACAATCCCCATCAGCGCCAGTGACACGGATGGCGAGGGCAAAATTGCCCCGGACATCTGACCCCAGGCTGGGACTGGCAACAGGAATGCGGGTGGTGATGTGCGCCCCTGCTGGACTCTAGCTGCCACTGGCTCTGGCTACCCAGGGAGGCCTCCGCTCACTAATATTGGCCTGCTTACCTGTGAGGGGGTCCGCAACGGCCAGCTTCATGTTTAATCCGGGTGACCCCTTATCAGGGTCAGAGGAGAACCAGCTGGCGTGGAATTGTCGACTCGTGGGCTGACTTGAAGGAGAGCTTCCCGAAGTGATCTTGGTATGCCCCTGCTTGCAATGCCCCGCTCCAAGGCTTCTAAGGACCCTTCAGTAATGTCCCTCTGCAGTAAGGCTTCACAATAGGAGGCAGCATCACATCCCTTAACGCCACAGGGGTCCCGGCAGGGGGAGAGCTGCTTTCTTCAGGAGATGCAAGCTGATATCTCATCTCTGAGAGACGACTTTAAAGCGGGCATCTGGGACATTCGAAAAGAGGTGTCAGAGATCGGCAACAGGGTGGATGACCTGGATCGGACTGTCGATGCACGGGCTGAGGACCAGGAGATGTTATGGTGCCACCTCAAAGTGCTACAAGGCCAGCACATTGACCTGCAAACCAAACAGGAGGACATAGAAAATCGGACCCGCCGTAACAACATCCGCATCCGGGGCGTTCCACCAGGTGCCGAGGGTTCGGACATTATGGCCATTACGGCAGAGCTCCTACAGGCTGTCCTGGGAGATGACGACTCATCCCCTCCTGCCTTAGACCGGGCCCATCGAATCTCTCTAAGAATGGGGAGAGCGGGCGATGGGTCTGATATCCTGACCAGGGTGCCCTTTTTCCTTTAAAAAGAGGCGATCATGCAAGCGGCTAGGAATAAGGCTGAACTCACATTTTAGGGCCACAAGATCCAACTCAACCAAGACCTTTTCCCAGTTACACTCCAGAAGCGCAGTGACTTCAAGCCTGTTACAGATAAACTGCGCAAACAAGTAATATGTTACTAGTGGGGCCACCCCTTCGCTCTCCTATTCCAAAAGGGTGAGCAAACGCCGCTCACTATATTCGCTAGTAGAGGCCAGGACGCTATTGGGGCTGCCGGATGAACAGTCGACCAGTGACGGACTACCCGACCTGACTCACTGGGACATGATCTCAAGCCCAAATGGGCTACGGTCACTCATCGCCGTGCCAGCGCCCATCAAGTTGGCTGCTCCTCTCAAGATACCAAGCAGGACAAATAATTCACCTCCGATCGCTTGGCAGAGTCTCCTCTCCTGTAACCCAAAGGTGGACACAAACTGACCTCATAGCCATGCCCTTGCAGTGCTGCTCCGGCGTCGCTGGAGGTGGGCTCCGGGGGATCCGGGGAGCTCTGAAGATTGAATCCTACTATTCTCCTTGGACTGCTGATGGTCGACCCCCACAGACTTATTCTTCCAGAGGGTAACTCCTGTAGTAGAATTGGAGCGCCTCAGCACCTGTATCCGCATATAGAAGAAGTCAGAGTTAGACCCAGTTGGTCTCTTGTTATCACCTGTTTATCTTTGTTTTTTCTTGCAGGTCGGACTTTAAGCAGCGCCGACATACCGTGCGTAAGACATGGCGGCTGCGTGGCGTTGGGGGGTGGGGCTGCAGGTCATGCCTGGTGGCATGGGGTGCCAGCGGGGGTTGGATGTGAGGACCCACATGGGCGGATTCCTACTGCAGGGGCTACAACTGACCAGGACATGGGATGCAGGTGACAGGGATGGCCTTTTTCTCTCTGAATAATGAGTTCCCCAGCCCTATCACCGACGTGGACCAGCCTCTCCACTGATAATCTCAGTGACCCTCCTTTAGCTTTGAGTGGACTTAAATTACTTTCCTTAAACAAATGAGGCCTGAATTTCCAGAACAAATGCAAGCAATTGTGGAACTACATGCTGCAGCAAGACCCAGACGTCTTGATGCTTCAAGAGACCTATTTGATTATGGCTGACCTTCACCGCATGGCACACCCCAGGTACCCCAGGTGGCACTGGGCCTACACCATCTCTAAAACACTGAGAGTAGGTATATTATGCAAGGCCTCCTTTTACACCACTGTAATCAAAGAGACACAGGACAGGGAGGGCAGCCTTCTATCTCTTCTTTTACTTCGGGGGCACCAGTCACTCACATTGCTCAACATATATGCCCCCAACGCCCCCCACGGCACCTTTATTAGACGTGTCTTACAGGAGCAAATGGGGGAAGTAGAAGGAGACGTCATTGACTGTGGGGGTTTTAACCTGGTGTGGGACCCTTCCCTTGATAAAAGTGTTGCGACCTTCCAAAACACAGGCGCTATGTCTACGGATCTTAAACATGATATCAAAGGCTACGGAACTGATAGATGCGTGGCGATACAGGCACCCTGGCATGAGGGACTACTCCTTCTACTCCCATGTCCACAACTCCTATTCCCGCATTGATCACACCTTTGTCTCATCTTCTATCTTGCAACGTCTCCATATAGAAGAGATCTCTGATATCGCTATATCTGATCATGCCCACTTGACCCTCACCTGGGCACATGCCCCTACACTTATTGCTTGACCAGGTGGATGTGGCGGAGATACGCAAGGGCATAGAAGGATACTTTTGACTCAACGCCCTGCCTGAAATCTCCCTAAATACAGTTTGGGATGGCTTTAAAGCTACCATCAGGGGCACAATCATGACCATAGCTATTGCGCACAGGCAAGAGGCGCAGTTGGTGGAAGCTAAAATTACTGCAGAGATTAAAGGCTGTAGCAACTAGATAAGACAGCTCCCACCCACCGCAGCAAGCGACAGCTGGCCCTATTACACGGCCATCTGCATGCCCACAGCATGGGTAGAGCTGAGCCTGCTCTTCTGTCCCTAAGTCAATGATATTATTAGGGGGGCAACAAAACAGGGAAGTTGCTGGCGCGTAAGCTACGCCATCAGCGTGCTAAGACCCATATTGTCAAATTACAGGTGGGTGATGCAGGTTGGGTAAAGCCGGAGAGGGACAAACTGGAGGCTTTCTGGGCCTATTATCAGCCACCATATTCCTACGAAGACCCCTCCCCTGCGCGGCTTCACACATACCTTACCGAATGCAACTGGAAACCCCTATACCCGCAACGAGCGGCCCTCCTGGAAGCCTCCATCACGGAAGACGAATTGCGCAATGTGGTCCACGCTCTTCCCCTGGGCAAGGCCCCCGGACGTGATGGGATCCCGGTGCTCTTTTATCGCATGTTCCTCCCCCAACTGCAAGAGCACCTCCTGACCTTCTTCAACTCCTTTTCAGAAGACACTGGAATCGCCCCCACAATAGCAATGGCAGAAATCACGCTCATTCCGAAAGCCGGAAAAGACACTGCACAATGCTCCTCATACCGCCTCATAGCCCTTTTTAACACGGATGTAAAACTCTTTACTAAAATCCTTGTGGCGCACCTCGGCACGTATTTACTAGGCCTTATCAATCCGGACCAAGTCGAATTTATTCATAAGAAATAAGGGGCCGACAACGTATGGTGAATTGCCCATTTAGTAGAGAAAGTCCGCAGACTAGACATACCCGCTTGTCTTCTTTCGCTTGATGTGGAGAAGGCATTCAGAAGGGTGGACTGGACATACCTACAGGCAGTGCTCCACAAGGTGGGGTTGGGACAGACCTTTGTCTCCAAAATCATGGCGTCTTACGTCGCTCCAACCGGCCATATTCTTGTAAACGGGAGAACCACACACCTTATTTCCTTGGGTTGTGGCACACGCAAGGGTACCCGCTCTCACCACTGCTCTTTGCCCTGGAGTGGAACCGTTGGCTATCCACGTCCAGGCATCCAAAGGGATCAGGGCCATCTTCTTTTAGGGGCAGGAGCAAAAGATTAACCTATTTGCCGACGAACCCTTCTCACCCTTGCTCAGCCGGCGACCTCGCTCCCCACTGTCATAGATGATCTACAGTCCTTTGCAGCTATTTCTGGCTTCAAGGTCAATATGACTAAGTCATTCGTTCTCAATCTTGCCCTCAGGGCCGCAGAGGCTAAGGCATTACAGGATGCCACTCCCTTCCAATGGTTAACTGATTCTATTAAATATCTGGGTCTTTATATTACCCCCAATCCCCTCCATGGTCTCATGTTAATTGGTACCCCCTCCGTCGCGCGATTCTGGCAGACCTGCAGCGGTGGAAACCCCTTTTTATCTCTTGGTTGGGGCGTGTTAACGCAATTAAAATGAATAAACTCCCCCGGGTTCTCTACGTCTTTCAGATGCTGCCCACGTCAATCCTGCAGGAGGATATCCAACCTCTTCAGAAAGACCTGCGTACTTCCAAATGGAACGGGAAGCTCCCCACATCACTCAATCCCTACTGAGACAGGGGTGGCTCACTTGAGGTATATCTCCGAGTGGGTGGTGCATGAAAGCACTGGTTCCACATGGATTGGGCAGTGGCATGCTGGCATCAGTGGGACATAGCCTGGTTGCCCAAACGAGCACGCCCGCCCACTGCCTACGTTGCAGCCCCGACCAGGATGGTATTAGACATCTGGGACAGAGGCACGGTGAAGAGGGGTCTCACTTTCTTCCCCACTCCCAACACACTCATAGCACGTAACCCGGCATTTCCCCCGGGCCAGCCGCCACTCGCTCTACGCCAATGGGCTGAGGGGGATTGGCGGACACTTAGGGGCCTGTTCAAAAGAGACACCATCAAGCCCTTTGAGACTTGTAAAGCGAAGTTTGCCCTTCCTGCCATGACCCGCAACCAATACCTCCAACCGTGACACTGGTCAATGCAGGCCGGGACACAACCGGTAGCGACCCGCCCCCTCACCCCTTTCGAAAAACTAGTGTGTAATTTTGATTTCTCCAAAGGGCTAATTTCCAGAACCCATCAAGTGCTTCAACACTCAACTTCGGCCCCTACACATAAATACCAGGTCGCGTGGCAAGGCGACACCCCTGGGGGGATAAACACTAAACAATGGGAAACACTATGGCAAGACATTCCTAAAACATACAGCAGTACTGCAGCATGCGAAACTGCGTACAAATTGATGTTCTCATGGTATCATACAACTGCCTGTCTAGCAACTATTTACCGCACTGTCCCTAATGTATGCTGTTGTTGCGGACTGGAGGGTGGTACTCTCTGCCACATTTTGTGGTGCTGCAAGGTAATTACAACTTTTTAGAAGAAGGTCTTGGGCCATATTAAGGGTATTTTCCCGCTCCTGGGCCGGCCCTCCAGCATGATCTTAGGTATACGCCCGCCCGTCATTAATGCTATGACCCACACTTACATGGCGTTAGCAAACCACCTACTTCTAGCCACACGACAGCTCATTGCATGCACTTGAAGACAAAAGCCGTCTCCATCTGTGGCACAGTGCTTCGCTAGTTTGTGGCAACTCCTGGCAATGGAGTGGCTGTCACACAGCCTGGCTAACACCGATAAGAAGTTCCAGCGGATATGGCAGCCCCTCATATACTATCTCACACGCATAGATTTTACATGTTTCAACACCCCGAAACTCAGAGCTCTCAAGCTTTTCCACCCTGAGAGATCTGCGACCTCCCACGCCTACCCGGAGACTTCCCCCGAGGGCTGACGGAGCCTGAGCCCTATTCCCCTCCCTGTTTGCGGTCTGACCTCGCACCTCATCACTATTGCACAGACAGTACTTTCTCAGACCTGTAGGAAGTTATTTTATTTTGTTAGATGGTTTCCTTAGTTCATCCTACAAGAGGTTTTCTGATGCCACAACATACGAGGCTGTACAGCTACTATTTTTGCAACAGCAACTGTGCTTCCATGGTCGGGTGGCGGATGGAGACATGGCTCCTCGGATCTACCATCATAGGCCTCAGGGGGTCAGGGCGTCCCTTATGCATTCCATGCCAGTCAGAGCGAGGGAGTTCTGGTTGTATCATATTTGCTGATATCCCCTGATGCCATGGTTCTGACGCTGTACTTGGCATGTCAACGCGGATGGCCCAAAGTGCTTGTAGGCGACTTGCTGTGTATCACATGTACTGCCTTCTTAGATTTCTCATTCTTGGACATGTAGCCGGCCTGACCGGGGTTGTAGGCGATACAATGCATGTTATACTGCTTGTCTCCCTGTTAACAATAAAACGTTATAAATAACGAAAAAAAAAGCTTGTAATGCTTGACTTCTGCTGTATACACATGCAAGGGCTTTCCTCAGATTATTTAACAATGATACGAGGTACACAGGATCTTCAAATTCTTGCACCTTCCTAGACACTGTCTTATGTAAGGAGATATGTACCTCAATTATTTCACCCACTTCTATGTGCCATGCCATACCCTAGTCCTTGCATGGGGACTAATTCCCAGTTTAAAGACAGGGATTTAACTGATTTCTGAAGCAGTATATCCACAATCTGGAGGTGGGATATGGCACCTGACTTTAGATCTTTCTCCCACCAAAGAGGAATAATTCGGAGAAACACAATTTCTACAATCTATTCCTCACCAACAGGTGTGGAGTAACTGCAAGAATTCTGCTGGTGTAACAGATTCTTTCCATGCTGTAATATGGCATTATTGCATTTGTACCAGTTTTACAAATGTGGAAATGCCACATTACTCTTAATCCTCAAGTCCACCAAAATGTGCAATAAGACAAGATGCCATTGCCCTGAAATGCCCATATCAAAGTGCCCTAAGGTTTCTGTCAGTCTTTCCAGGCTTCTGAGAACCGGCTTCTCAAATGAATGTAACATTTTCTTTGTGTTTCTTCTGGGGCCTGTCATGAATGTGTGCACTCACGCGGGGCAATGCTTAATTTGAGCCACCGGTTGCAGATGAGGCCAATCATCACTCAGCTATTATTTTACAAATCAAGCACTGACCGAGGGCATAGCTTTGCATCTGTTTTTATTTGATCGCAATGTCTAAATGGGGATTTGGGGGGGCGGCCGACCAGCGGGAGGCCTGCCCCCCCCCCGGGTAGTTTTGGGGCAGTAGGAGGGAGGGGGGTGCTGGTAAACAGCAATAGGTTCTTTGGGCTGCTTGGGCTGGGGGAGGGCTTTTGGGCTGCTTTTGGGCTCTGTTTGGGCTGGGAGGGTGTTTGACCAGACATTTTGTGTCACTGCCCACCATTTTCGTGTGCAGTGACACAGCAGCCGGTTAGGCAGTTGGGGGCACAAGCTTTTTTGTAGGCCAGGCTTGCGGCGGTGCGGAGGCGCTATCTGGTGGGTGCACGGTTGCCCGGCACGGCGAGGCGGTCATTCAGCGGGTGGAGGGCGTGGAGCGCAGCGGGGTTGGGGCAGGGGCGGTGTGTGGGGGGAGATGAGGGACCCTTTTACCCCGGCATGCTGGACTCCGCCTTCTTTCCTTGGCAGGGAGTGTTTGCGAGGTGCTCGGGTGAGCAGCATGTGGCTCTGCTCCACTGAGAGGATGGGCCGGCTCCTCCTTGTACAGGTGGTCACGCTCCACCGCGGGACATGTCAAGGGACCACAGCGGACGGAGGCGGGATAGGTCCCCGCCAGCCCCCCCGAAGGGTCGTGATGGCCGCCGGGGGTAAGGGGGTGTCGGTGGAAGCACATAATTCAGACTTTGGTGCGAGTGCAGTGGTGCAGCGAGGAGAGGATGTGGAGTTGGTGGATCTGATGCGGGTGTGTAGAGAGAAGGCGGGGTTGAGCCGGCTGGAGCCCACAGAGGGCGGCCGGGATTTACCAGATGCTGATGTGGGGAGTCTGAGGAGGAGGGGGAGATACGGGAGGGGGGATTGAGTAACCTTGTTGACAGTGTGTTACAAGTACGATCAAAGCAGGACGCGCCCAGAGTGACGGCCCCCTCAGCTCCACTGGTTAGGCGTGGGACCCGGCGCAGACGCAGACCTTGACGCCAGGTAAGGCTGGAGACGGATTGGGATGTGGTTCGGGCAAGCGGCGCTGTGCGCAGGTGTCGGTGGGGACGGACACTGGTGTTGATGAGGGGGGGCGGCTGGTAAAAGGCCGGTATGTGAAGGACACGACGGTAGGCACGGACGGCGGGGCGTCGTCGGGTGGCGGCAGATCAGGCACTGAGGGGGACTCGGCTGCAGGTGGCGCGATGGCGGGGGTAGCCACAAGGGGGTAAGGAGAGTTGCGTGGTGCTGGTGCGCAAACTCCCATATATGGGGGTGACGAAGATGCTGGGGGCGCATCTGTCGATAGCTATGAGGGAAAATATCTGGAAAGGAGAGTACATAGACATACTGAAGCTGTTGCACAGGGAGTTGATGTCCAAAGAAGGGTCTAAGGAGGAGGAGCAGGAGTTGGCGAGGTGCCGAAAAGTGCCCTTGACGATTGACAATTGGTCAGCGGCCTTTCTAATATACGCTAGCGTCTATTGTGAAAAATTCCCGGATCGGTCCATAGCGCTGTTTAAGTACATGGACGTGGTGCGGAGGGCACAGGTGACATACAGTGACTACACGTGGTCCCACTATGATGAGGAGTTCCGGGCGCGCATGGCGGCAGACCCAGACGCAAAATGGGGGAGCTGGATTCTGATTTATACCAGCAAATGATGGGTGGGGCCAAGTTTGGGTGCACCGTCTATACGGCCAGCGGTTTGCCACTGGCGCCGACCCCTTTTTTGGCCCGCCCCACACGGGGATGGTAGGACAGAATGAGTCACCCGGCCAGGGCTCGGTCGGTGCTTGCTGGGATTTCAATAATGGGGCGTGTGGGCGGACAGTGTGCCGTTTCCGGCACGAGTGCTCAAAGTGCGGGCGCGTCACCCAGTGGTGCGTTGCTGGGGGGGTCAGCGGCCTGCCGGGGCAGCAGCCCGTGATGGGAGGAGCACAGAATGGAGGAGCGCAAGGGGGTGGGTGGGGTGGAGGCCGAGGGAGGGCGGAGCCTTGGGGAAAGGCTCATACGCTGGTTAGGCTGGAGCGGATGGAGCCTTGGCTGGCGGCATATCTGCGGGTGGAGGATGCAGCGGTGTTGAGGATAGGTTTTCGGGAGGGGTTTCGGCTGGGCTATGAGGGCCCGAGGATTGCGCGCTGGGTGGACAATCTGAAGTTGGTGAATGCCCATAAGGCGATTGTCCGAGAGAAGCTGTTTAAGGAGGTAAGGGAGGCCGGATGGTGGGCCCCTTTGCGGAACCACCGCTGCCTGGGTTGATCATCTCCCCGATCGGGGTGGTGCCCAAGAAGGAACCGGGCCAATTCAGGCTGATTCAACACCTGTCTTGGCCCGAGGGGGAGTCAGTGAACGACTACATCTCGGCGGACCTTGCGTCGGTGTCCTACTCATCAGTGGATGTGGCGCGGAGGCTAGTGTCGGCGGTCGGGCGGGGCGCTATGATGGCGGAGCGTGACATCAAGTCGGCATTCCGTTTGCTTCCGGTACTTCCGGCAGATCACCAGTTGCTGGGGATTCAGTTTGGTGGCGGCTTTTTTGTGGACAAGGCTCTACCCATGGGGTGCTCCATTTCGTGCTCGTTGTTTGCACGGTTCAGTTCCTTTCTGCAGTGGGCTTTTTCAAGGCGCACAGGCTCTGAGACAGTGACACACTACCTGGATGACTTTTTCCTCGTGGGGCAACCCGGTACGACGGACTGCCAGCAGCAGCTGGACAGTTTGACTGAAATGATGAGGGACTTTGGGGTTCCCCTGGCGCCAGAGAAGACGCACGGTCCCAGTACGGTGTTGTCCTTTCTCGGTATAGAGCTCGACTCAGCGGCCATGGAAGCACGCCTGCCGGAGGACAAGAGGGCGACAATGGTGGCTTTGGTGGACGTGATGCTGGCAAAGTGGAAGGTGATGGTACAAGAAGTTCAGGTCCTGCTGGGGCATCTTAACTTTGCGTGTCGCGTGGTGCGGGCGGGCCGGACTTTCTGTCGGAGGTTGGGTTTGGCACTGTCCGGTTTGACCCTGCCTCATCACCATGTGCGGCTATCGGTTGGAATGAAGGAGGATTTGTGCATGTGGCGGGCTTTCCTGGGACGTTTCAATGGGGTGCCCATGGCACCGGTGGAAGATTGGGAGTGGGACGGCACGGTGTATTCGGATGCGGCGGGTGTTGGCGGATTCAAATTGTATTGGGCCGGGAGATGGTGCGCGGAGCAGTGGCCGCCGCTGTGGCAGGTGGGGGGGCGTAGCATTGCTTTCTTGGAATTGTTCCCCTTGGTGGTGGCTGTCACGGTGTGGGCAGCTGACCTGGCGCACAAGAGGGTCTTGTTTCGGGTGGACAACAGGTCCGTCGTGCAGGTGGTGAACAGGCAGTCGGCGTGGGACCCGCAGGTCTTGAAGTTGATGAGGGTGTTTGTGCTGCGCTGCCTGGAGAATGACATTCTGTTTCATGCTCGCCACATCCCGGGGGTGGACAATGACATCGTGGATGCTTTGTCTCGTTCACAGTGGCAGAGGTTCCATGGGCTAGCCACGGAGGCGGAGATGGTCAAGACGACGGTCCCGATGGAGCTCTGGTCGGTGGGAGAGGCCGGGTCATTCAGCTGGTAAGGGCGTCGGTGGCTGCGTCTACCTGGAAGGCGTACGTGCAGGCCTGGGAGGAGTTCCGGCAGTCTGGTGCAGTGAGGCAGGGGGATCGGTGGCAGCGCCAGGAGCAGGTGGTGCGGTTCATGTTGAAGTTGATGGAAAAGGGTTTGTCGAGGGTGACGATCGCGGGCAAGTTGTCGGCGGTGACGTTCATGGGGAAGCTGTGGTGGGGGTGCCCCCGTCGGTGGGGGAGTTGGGGGCTCGGTTGCTGGAGGGGTGGGAGAGGGAGAGAGGGGTGAAGGTGCATCAGCGTCGGCTAATTTCGGGGGTGTTACTTGGGGGGTTGATTGGTGCGTTACCCTCGGTGTGCAGGGTTGGCCGGGAGGTGGTTTTGTTTTCCACACTAATGTCCTGCTGTTCTTTGGTGCTTTTCGGGTGTCAGAGTTGTTGGATCCAAAAGGGGGGCGGGGTATTCTCTGGGAGGATGTGGAGATACGGGACCGGGAGGTGGCGGTGCGCTTGCGACGCTCCAAGACAGATCAGCGGGGAGTGGGGACCTTGGTGGTGCTGGGCCCGGGAGGACGGGAGGGGGTGTGTCCCGCGTCGTGGGGACGGCAGTTGGCGGCGGATCGGTGTGCTTTGGATGAGGAGGTCTTTACTCGACAACGCGGCGGAAAGGTGACGTCGGCTCAGGGTCTGTGGGTTCTGCGGCACGCCCTGCGGTTTATGGGTGAGGACCCGATGGCTTTTGGGACGCATTCCTTTCGGATCGGGGCGGCGACGGAAGCGGCACGGAAGGGGTGGGGGAAGGAGGAGATCAAACGGTCGGGAGGTGGACATCAGATGGTTATCGGACGTACGTCAGGCTGCGGGGTGTAGAAGGGGTGCTGTGAGTTTGTAATGTTCGCCCTCCTTACATGTGTGTCTTTACAGGTGCTGTGGCTGGGCCGGAGGCGGCGGTTTTGAATAACTATATTGTGGGACACTCCTTTGTCAAGGGGCAGAAAGGGCTGAGTGGGACAGGCACCGAAAACTCAACTTGGAATTGGATGACAGATTGTTCCGATGTCATTGGCGGGGAAAAGGGGGCATGCGTTGGCATGAGTTGATGCCTTTACTGAATAATGTGGTCAGGGGGGGGGTGTTTGCCCGGATGTGGTGGTGCTCCATTTGGGCGAAAATGACCTGGTACAGTGTAAGGGCTTAGCGCTGGTTAAGCAGATGAAGAGGGACCTGTTGGAGATAAAGAGGCAATGGGCGGGTTGTCACTTGATTTGGTCTGAGTTTATACCCCGATGTTTTTGGAGGGGAGCTGAGCGCCCAGGGGCTATTGACAGGGCGAGGTGGAAGATTAACAGAGAGATGAAGGACTTCTGTGCCAGGGAGGGGATAGGTAGAATGGAGCATCTTGAGCTTAGGTACGGGGCTGTGTATTTCTTCAGGGAGGATGGGGTTCACCTTTCTAGGTACGGGATGGAGTTATACATTGTGCAATTGAAGGAGGCGCTGCATAGTACTTTAGGGGTGCGCAGGTATCCGAGGGGGCTGGAGTCCGGGGGGGGGGTCGAAAGTCGCTATGCAGCTTTCAAGTGGCCCTTCTCCTAGTTAAGGAAGGGAGGTATTTGCAGGAGGCCTGGACTGTTGGTAGGTGGTGGGGGACACTGAGGTCATTTACAGTTGGTAGGTAGGGGGATGTTGCAGATGGGTTGTTGTATGATGTTGCAATGTTGGGGATCCGCTTTAGGGGTGGGGGTTGGGGGTTGACAGGCAGTTGTTTATTTAGTAAGATGTAGTTTTGTGCGGCACAGGCCAAGGATGGAAATCTGTAGGGTGCACCTCATTCCAATAAAGCGGCCTTTATCACTCTATTCCTTTGTCTGTGGTCAATGCTCCCCACCTCCCCCTACTGGTGGGCCCCAATGGGGATTTGCTTGGGCTGGGGAGGGCTTTTGGGCTGCTTTTGGGCTCTGTTTGGGCTGGGAGGGTATTTGACCGGACATTTTGTGTCACTGCCCACCATTTTGGTGTGCGGTGACACAGCAGCCGGTTAGGTAGTTGGGGGCACGAGCCTTTTCCCACCCACCCTCCCTATTTAGGGGGTTTTCTTGGGTTAGTTGTGGTATTTTTGGATTCGTTTTGAAGGGGTTGTGTTGGAAGATGGTGCAACAGTGGTTGGTTGGTCACAGGGGGACGTTGGTTGTGTCGCTGGAACAGGTGCTGGTGCGGGGCTCGTGGGGGCACTTCTCCTAGTTAGGGAAGGGAGGTATTTGCAGGAGGCCTGGACTGTTGGTAGGTGGTGGGGGACACTGAGGTTATTTACAGTTGGTAGGTAGGGGGGTTGTTGCAAATGGGTTGTTGTATGATGTTGCAATGTTGGGGATCCACTTTAGGGGTGGGGGTTGGGGTTTGACAGGCAGTTGTTTATTTAGTGAGATATAGTTTTGTGCGGCACAGGCCAAGGATGGAAATCTGTAGGGTGCACCTTATTCCAATAAAGCGACCTTTATCACACTATTCATTTGTCTGTGGTTAATGCTCCCCCCCCCCTTACTGGTGGGCTCCAAAAGCATTCATTTAGTTCGAATTTTTCTCCGAGCTTGTGCATGAGCTTCAGTAAACAAAGCTCAGAAATAGAGAGGCAACCATTGCTCGCTGTTTCTGAGTTATGATTTGCGTGTCTCGTGCACTATCTTGGAAAAATTCTGAGTTAAATGTGCTGTTGGTTTCTGTAACTTGTAGACAATTGGCCTGAATGTTTTCTAGCATCAAAGGCGTGTGCCTCTAGTTGTTTTTACTTTTATATGATGTTGAGATAAAACGTTCCCATATTGGCTGTAATAGAAAATTGGAATGATGCGTTTTATGCTCCTCGTCAAATCCATTACCAAAACTGTAATTCAAACGTATCTGCCTCTGCTGAAAAAAAAAGACTTCTGTTCCAAAATCACACTTGCTCATTTACTATTATTGTACCCTGTATGGATACAGTGCAAGTGAAGGTATGCTTAAACATGGAAACTGACGACAGAAATATGTTTTGCTTGGACACACTTATCTTTTATTTTCTGTCGAAGAGCAAAATAAAATGGTTGTGCTACTGCTTTCCTAACAGTGCCATCACAGAAGGTATGATAGTATCATTTTGAGATTGGTTTTTTTTACAATGGCATTTCGGATGAATAGCTCAGTGTAACAAATTATTCTGTGTGCTTCAAGTTTCAAGCATTTCAAGTGGGTTCCAAGTTTTAGCATCAGGAACCAATTACGTAACAGTTAGATCTGACTGAAATATTAATGGCCCAGAACAGAAACTGTAGTATTTTTTTTAAAGTTCTCATTTACAGTATTTCTGCTTTAAATAAAAACCTGGAACGTGCCCAGTCTAAAGTACAACTGCGCGCCCCCCTTCCTCCTCCCATATGGACCGGTCCGCGTCTGAGCACGTGGCCTCACCCCGAGCGGGTAAGTGTTTTAAGGTTTGTTCAGAGGTTCTGGTCTGTCAAAGGTGTTTATCAGCAGTTCTGGGCCTGTTAACTTCTTGGCTTGCCCGCTGGTGCCTTAAACGTTTCACAGAGCTACTGCTATCCGTTGCAGGAAATGTATTTTGTAGTTTGTAAATCATTATTATACATTTATGTCATCTGGAATGGCTGTTCCCGCAGTCAGGCTTTGTTTGCCTATGAATCAGTCTTGTATTGATTTTCCATTTTAATCATGAACAGATTGGCAGCAAGAGAGCGTAATGCTTAATGCGTAATACATCAATTCGAACGTGTTAATGTGCCTTGACGGAAAATACCAGTTTGAAATGATATGTTAGCATGGTAAAAGAAAGGGGGGGGGGGGGAGAGAGGGTCGAGACTGCTGAAGAGGGTGGGGTTTTGCCAGGAGTAAGGAGTTTCCAATAATGCATGGCACAGGCTTCCACCCGCCCTGCTCCAAAGGACAGTGTCTTTGCTGGCATGCATTCAAACTTATCAGTGATCACTTAGCCTGCTGTACTTACTCTGTCAGTGTCCATGCCAAAAAAGATTTCATGGCTAGAAGTATCAGAAGTTTTTTTGTAATTAAATTATTGTAGCTTTACTGGAAAATCTCCTTACATTTGCAAAGGTTGGGTTTCTTCTCATCACCCTATAACCAAGTCCAGGTTTGAAAGCTAACTTCCGGACCATCACTGCAGCACAATCCTTTTTGTCTTCCACAAAGTCGTTTTATTCTATCTCATTGCTGGTATAGAATTTTGTCTTCCGTCAGAGCAAGGAATCCTGAGCAAGTCATAAACCGAATTTTTAACTGGGCAAGAAGCGTCACATTTACCGAGATACATTTAATTAAGGCTTCTGTGCTCAAACTTTATTGAAATAGAGTACAGTATTTATTTTGCTGCCTTTTCATTTTGTGCCATATGATATTCAGTGTTTATTTTTCGCATGTCAGTCAATCTATTTCTAGAACCACTGACAAAGAGGATTCTATTTTAATTCAAAGATTTAATATTGCGCTAACCACTAGGAATTAATCTGTATGGGTCTAACTTTGGTAGACATGTCAACCGAGGCACAGGCGGCTTTCCCAGCATCACACATCAGTGGTCAAATTTATATGCTAGAGTGAATGTCATGTCTCAATTTCACAGTTAGTCAATCACTCAAAATTCTTTATTCGGTCAAATTGATGACCATAAAGCACATACAAATATACATACAACATATAGAACTTAATCATCAATACACAATTAAATGTTAAAACTTTAAAATTAATTATTGGACAGTTGACTCCCAAAAAGACCATGTAGACAGATGCAGAGGAACATGGTTACGTTGTTTAAAACAATTGTAGCGAAAACTATTAATATACGTTTAAAAAAAGGAAATTTGTTATTTTAAAATAAAACCCATTTGTGCAGAAAGCGAAACTGTCATAATCAATTAGCTTACATCTTCCTTAATATTAAAGCAGAGACAATAAAGTTTAAAACCACATGGCATAAAGCAGGGGAGTTTGAGCGCTGAACATACTTCAACCCTTCCTAATGTGATCTAAACTTCATAGCCCGTAAAAAACAATGTAAATAATGGGCTCTAAAAGTGCCATACTATGTGCAAAAGAGCAGAAAGTGTGAAGTAGATTGAATCAAAATGTCATCACATGGGCAACACGGGATAGTCTTAAGCAGGTAAGGTAAAATCTTAACTCCGGGTTCTCTGTCCAGCAAAGATATGGCTCAACATCCAAGGTTGTGGAGAGTGAGACATATAGAGATGGTGATCATATTTAAAGATAATACAATTCTCTGTCTCTCACTGTGTGCAAAAACAATCTTCTTAATCTCACTTTATCTCAGATATATGTGTTGGGACATCAAATATCGTGCTTAACCCTAAGATCTTTAAGGGAGTTCTTAACATATGCCAACCATGGGATAGCTACTGAATTGCTCAGTTTGAGGCAGTCCTCCACTCTTTTGCGAGAGAAGCTCAGCTCAGGAGTAACACACACGTTATTCCATAAAAGAATAGGTTCCAAGATTGCCTCGTCCTCTGTGAAGCACAGGCCAAGTTCACTGTAAGAACTGAGACTGGGAGTTGATTTGGGGATTGATAACAATCTGCAAGAAAGTTTATTTTCTACATTTTTCAGGGGGGCTAATTTTGCATAACCCGACCCCATATAGGCTGATGAAACACATTTGATTTTATATAGCATAAGCATCTCTTTAAGTGCCCTATGACCCAACGTTTTAGCAAAGCTAAAAACTACTTCACAGGAGGCCGCCATCTTCTGTGCTCGTTGGGTAATTAGATGATCCCATGTCATTTTGGAGTCAAAAAGAATTCCCAGATAGTTAAATTTTGAGAGCTTGGTAATGGTAGATCCTTCAATATGAAAAGATTTGGAATGTGTGATTCTTGGCCCACTTGTAAGAATAAAAGATTTCTTTTGGTTCACCTGTAAATTAAGGGTACTCATCAAATCATTAAAACCATCTAATGGAATCTGTAGAGCCTTTGCAGTACGGGCCAAACGGACCGCGTCGTTTGTGTATAAAAGTATGGGGACAGACACAATCCTATTCTAGAAACATCTGTGGCTCTGGAGAATAAAAATGTACCTAGGCCACTTATATAAAATAAAAATAAGAAGGGCGGCAATAAATAGCCCTGCCTTAAACCTCGGGTAAATTTTATGACTTGTGTACAGTCACCGCATTGTGTGTAACGGACCTTCATGAGTGTCTCCCAATGGAGTCTTTGTATTTGTTTTGTTTAAATAGTTCTTTTGTAAATGCTGGTTTTTAACATGTTATAATATGTTTCTATGATAGATTTGAAACAGTGGGAGACATTTATCCTTGTGCCTGAAGAAGGTGGTTGTATCACTTTAATCCACCGAAATGCTTCATCGCCGAGTCAGTTAAGCACTAAATTGACTCCGCTTTGGTTGCACTTAGACTGTACCATCAGAGTGGTTCAACCCAGGATTGTGTGGTTCGATTAGCGCACTAGGAAGACAAATTATTGAATGTCTAAGATTTTTCTCCCTGTTTTCTATATGAACTTCTAGAGACATTGTTTTTAATATTTTAAATGTTGGTGTGAGATCCTTTTTTTGTAAATTGTGATATTTTCAATGTAATTTTATATTTTTATGAATGTGCTCATTGTACTATTGACATACTGGTTTTAACAGATTTTTATTGAGGAATAAAATCACATATTGTAATCTGGATTCCATGAGGAAGCCCTGGTGATATTGGTGTGAATGTGGAATGAATTATATATGAATTATGATTAGAATATCTGATATAGTCCCAAGGGAAATTTCAATTTGACTGATAGTCTATTTGGTGCCCTGTTCCTTTGGTGTAAAGGGGGGCCCCTCTCTTGCTTTATCTGAATGAAGTATTTGTAAAAGGTTCAGTAGGGGAAGTTCAAGGCCCGCTGATTCTGTCAGCCCCCAACAATTTCTCCCTATGTACTATATCAAAGGCACAAGAGAGGTCCATAAATGCCATGTGGATGGCTCCTCTCCTGGTCTTGACGTATATACCTTGGATTAGGGAGAGATTATGTGTCTGTTCACCCGTGCCCAAGTGTGGTCTAGAACCAAACTGTACTTCAGAAAAGAAGAAGTGTGCCTCTTCCCATTCTTCAAGTTTACCTAGAATAACACGCCCAAGTAATTTAGCTAAAGGATCCAATATGGATATGGGTTGGTAATTTTCTGAGAGGTTCCTTTCCTCTTTCTTAAAGATGGGTATGGTAATCGATTCCCACCAACTGTCTATAAGGCCAGTTTTAAAGGTAGCTCTAAAAAAGTGATATTATACTTAAATAAATCAACAAGTACCCCACCAGGGCCCGGTGCCTTTCCTGCCGTAGAACTAGCAATAGCTTCGGATACATCCGCTACCGTGATGGACTCAGATAATATTAACTTGGTATTGTGGGGGAAATCAGTAGAAACTGGGGTAATTTGTTTTTTTTAAGTCCAAATTATCAGGATCAAAAATTTGTGGGAAGTGTATCACCCATTCCTGTTCGGGGATGAGATAATCAATTCCTGAGATGGTATCATCTGTAAAAAACAGCAGATGAATAACTTCCCACATTGCTCGATTGTCCCTTAGTTGTGTAGCCGTTTCTAGATCTTCCCAAGGTTTATATCGTAATTCCTTCTTTCTGCTATCAAGCGCCTGCCGATAGGTGTTCCTAGCCGTCCTGACAGTTATCGAGTTGCGGGGAGTCATGTTGAGAGCCTTGTTTTGGGCTTTGTAAGCCATAGTACGCTCAGCGTTAAACCAGCTGTGGGCTGAGCAAGCACTAATGGGTTAATTTCTAGTCAGCATTTGATGAATTGACTGAGGAAAGTTCATAAAACACTTCCCGAATTTTACCCAGCATTGCCTCTTCTGAGAGACAGTTTGCAATAGCCTCAGGGTTCTTGCTAACCAGATCTTTGAAGGACATATGTGAATCGATTTGTGCCCATTTCACCTGCACCCCCTTATTTTCTGAGTAACATCAAGTATTTTTAGTTGTTCATCTAGAGTTGCATTGGGCAGGAGAAGAAAAGCAGATGACAATAGTGTGGTGTTCAATCAGAGGAGAGGGCCGTACCTGGTGGCTCCGCAGTACAGAGGCTAAATTCTCTGAGAGTAAGATAAAAACGATCACACTACCGTTCCCCCTTCCAACAAAGGTAGATAGGTTGCTATATTCTTCCACATGCAAATCTGATGAAAACGAGAGGTCATGGGTGAGAATTAAACTTAAAGATGATTTTGGATGGGTGCACAGCCATTTAATTCATATTCATCCAGATTGGGTTCTTCATGGGTGGCGTTAATACCCCTAAAAACGCCCGTAACAAACACAATGAGATGTGATACCAGTAGGTCACTGGGACCATCCCCTTGGGAACACCTAGTATTCCTCTTTTTAACAGAGGATTCCACACAAAAGGTTTAGCGTATCAAATTTCATTTAATTGTCAATGTTCGTTGAATATTGGTTCATAGCATATTCAATTGTTGATCATTTCACATTTTTGTAAACATGCATAACTCATTTATCCATGAGGCATCATTACATTTCAAGATATCCAATGCATTTCGGGCTACGGTGTGAGCCCTTCATCAGGGAATGACGCTGTGAAAAGAAATTATACTTTGTAACCTCTTTCCATGTTTGACCAAAAAACATACATTCCTAGGACAATCTGACATGGTCATATATAACTTAAATAGTGAAATAAGTGCGTTCATGCTGGCAAAAAAACGAGTAAAAGTGGGCACTTACATGCCTGTTCGGAGTTTCTAGTCTATGTTCAAAAGATGTGGAGTGCTGGAAAAAGAAAAGCGCGGGATGTGTTAAGTGGTTTAACACGGTGTAAGGGATACAACGTAACAGTGCGGGTTTGGAATAATCACACTGACCTGATATTCGACGAACCAGATTTCGAAATGGATTTCAGGGTGAACGAGAGCGTCAGCTCCCGAGAAGTTGAAAGTCTCTTACTGCAACGATGTTGCCATTCTGTTTATAAGTTAACAACGCGGTCCCGATCACGTGATTACTCGGGTCCGAAGAAAGACTATCGGTCAAAAGTAGATGAGGGTAGTGAATCGATTATACATGAGGTTGTGAAAAATATCGCAATAGCTGAGGCAAAGAATGATTGAAAGGCTATGTATAATGTATCAATGGAGATGTGAAAAAAAAAATGGGAAATAAAAAAGAAAAAGAAAAAGATTAAAGTGCGGTCGCGAACCGATGTCAGTGAGAAAATGATCCCAATGTGGTGTGCTTCAGTATGTTGAGCTATTTGGAAGCTACAATGTGATGAACGTTATCCTAAATGTAATGAGGTCATACACAGGGGTACCAAACTAAACACTGGGGCAAATTTACAGTTCATAAATAACATAAAAATTCACTTCTTTCATTGAGTCCATGAGGCTTATTTGTGTCCAGTTTGTACATCCAGTAGTTCTCTCTCTGGAGTAGATGTTTCGTGTTGTCTCTTCCTTCTATTTTTTTTGATGGTTTCTAGAATGAGAAACTTAAGTTGGGCAATACTGTGTTTTGCTTCCATAAAGTGCATTGCAACGGTGGATTTTGCATTTTTTAGCCGTACATTAGATTTATGTTCTGTGAGTCTCGTTTTCATCTTTCGTTCAGTCTTGCCAATATATAGCTTGCCGCATGGGCACTTGAGAGCATATATGATATTAGACGAGTCACAAGTGGCGTTGACTCTTAATTTTATTTCCTGTCCTTTCATAGGGTGGTTAATTTTGTTTCCTTTAATGATGTTATTGCAGTGTCCGCAATTATAACATGGTTTAGTTCCATGATAGATTTCAGATGTAGAGGTCCTTGGTTGAATCATTTCCCCTAGATTTCTTTATCTGGTGAATGCGAATAATGGGGGATCTCTGAAACAATGGTTAAAGTCAGGTTTCACAGTAAGCATTTGCCAATGCTTGAGAATAGTCTTTTTGTACTTGTAACTCGTTGTTGAGAATTTGGAAATGGCAACTATCCTGGTTTGCTCTTTTGTTTGACTTGGTTGTAGTAGAGAGTTTCTGTCTGTTTGTTCTAGTTTTTGTTTGGATGCTTCCAAAATGTGCTGTGGATACCCTCTTAATTTGAATTTGTCTTCCATCTCTTTTATTCTTTTTTGTAGCATGTTGGGTTCTGACGTAATCCTCTTGATTCTTGCCATCTGAGAGAAAGGTAGAAATCTCTTAAGGTTGTGCTCATGGAAACTGCTGTAGTGGAGCATGTTATTGCGGTCTGTGTTTTTGATATGCAGGTCAGTTTCAAGGCCTCTATTGGTACGGTTGATTTTAACGTCTAGAAATGTGATGGTGGTGTCTGATATTTCCCAAGTTAATTGGATTCTTTCATCCACTTGATTGAATTGTGTGAGAGCTTCTTGTAGTTCTTCTTTAGAGCTGGACCAAATTATGAAAATATCGTCTATGTATCGGATAAAAGTTTTCAAATTTTTTTGCCATTGTTCTTTGGAAAGTATATGTTTCTCTTCATAGAACTTCATAAAAAGATTCGCATAGACCGGCGCAGCTGAATTGCCCATAGCTGTCCCAACCAGTTGCAAATACCAGTGGTCTTTGTGTTTGAAGTAGCTTTGATAAAGAGAGAAAAGCATTAATTCCATCAGAAATGTTTGAAAGTTCACATCTAGGTCTGTGTTGATTAGTGCGTTCTCTATCGCTTCTATACCCATAGAATGTGGTATGCTGGTGTATAGCGACCTTACGTCTGCTGTGCATAAAACTATGGTTTCCTCAGGATCCATTCTAATGGTCTCTAGTTTCATTAGGAAGTCCGTGGTATCTTTTATGTATGTTGCCATATTTTTAACTGCGGGTTGTAGGTACTTATCCAGTAGTTGTCCTATTGGTTCGTGCAAACTGTTTCGGGTGGACACTATCGGTCGAGGTTAGCTTTTACAAACTAATGCGTAAGCTACGGTTACGTCATTTTTTTGATAACGTCTTACCCAAACCGACCACACAGGAAAAGGATCAACTATTAGGATTACGACCAAGCAGTTCCTTTCAAGCTCCGATTAGCCATAAAACGATTGATATCTTTGAGAAAATGGTGAAACAAGATCTTAACAAACTAAAACACCAACGTCACACAAACAGAAATATCACGCAGAAGGACTTGGACACTCTGAAAAAGCTATCTCACAATGACAAAATAATCTGCACAAAAGCGGATAAAGGTGGTGCTATCGTGATAATGGACCGAGAACAATATGAACTGAAAGTTATGGAACATGTGAATGACACTAACACATATATGAGACTTGAACAAAATCCGACTATGGAATTTTCACAAAACCTAAAAGGAATCGTGGAAAAAGCATATGAAATGGGCACAATTAACGACAGAACTAGAAAATTTCTGCTGAAAGCAAACCCAAAAAGTCCCACCCTAAACATGGTTCCAAAAATTCACAAAAACTTATCAGATCCTCCACTCAGACCGATAGTGTCCACCCGAAACAGTTTGCACGAACCAATAGGACAACTACTGGATAAGTACCTACAACCCGCAGTTAAAAATATGGCAACATACGTAAAAGATACCACGGACTTCCTAATGAAACTAGAGACCATTAGAATGGATCCTGAGGAAACCATAGTTTTATGCACAGCAGACGTAAGGTCGCTATACACCAGCATACCACATTCTATGGGTATAGAAGCGATAGAGAACGCACTAATCAACACAGACCTAGATGTGAACTTTCAAACATTTCTGATGGAATTAATGCTTTTCTCTCTTTATCAAAGCTACTTCAAAAACAAAGACCACTGGTATTTGCAACTGTTTGGGACAGCTATGGGCAATTCAGCTGCGCCGGTCTATGCGAATCTTTTTATGAAGTTCTATGAAGCGAAACATATACTTTCCAAAGAACAATGGCAAAAAAATTTGAAAACTTTTATCCGATACATAGACGATATTTTCATAATTTGGTCCAGCTCTAAAGAAGAACTACAAGAAGCTCTCACACAATTCAATCAAGTGGATGAAAGAATCCAATTAACTTGGGAAATATCAGACACCACCATCACATTTCTAGACGTTAAAATCAACCGTACCAATAGAGGCCTTGAAACTGACCTGCATATCAAAAACACAGACCGCAATAACATGCTCCACTACAGCAGTTTCCATGAGCACAACCTTAAGAGATTTCTACCTTTCTCTCAGATGGCAAGAATCAAGAGGATTACGTCAGAACCCAACATGCTACAAAAAAGAATAAAAGAGATGGAAGACAAATTCAAATTAAGAGGGTATCCACAGCACATTTTGGAAGCATCCAAACAAAAACTAGAACAAACAGACAGAAACTCTCTACTACAACCAAGTCAAACAAAAGAGCAAACCAGGATAGCTGCCATTTCCAAATTCTCAACAACGAGTTACAAGTACAAAAAGACTATTCTCAAGCATTGGCAAATGCTTACTGTGGAACCTGACTTTAACCATTGTTTCAGAGATCCCCCATTATTCGCATTCACCAGATCAAGAAATCTAGGGGAAATGATTCAACCAAGGACCTCTACATCTGAAATCTATCATGGAACTAAACCATGATATAATTGCGGACACTGCAATAACATCATTAAAGGAAACAAAATTAACCACCCTATGAAAGGACAGGAAATCAAATTAAGAGTCAACGCCACTTGTGACTCGTCTAATATCATATATGCTCTCAAGTGCCCATGCGGCAAGCTATATATTGGCAAGACTGAACGAAAGATGAAAACGAGACTCACAGAACATAAATCTAATGTACGGCTAAAAAATGCAAAATCCACCATTGCAATGCACTTTATGGAAGCAAAACACAGTATTGCCCAACTTAAGTTTCTCATTCTAGAAACCTTCAAAAAAATAGAAGGAAGAGACAACACGAAACATCTACTCCAGAGAGAGAACTACTGGATGTACAAACTGGACACACATAAGCCTCATGGACTCAATGAAAGAAGTGAATTTTTATGTTATTTATGAACTGTAAATTTGCCCCAGTGTTTAGTTTGGTACCCCTGTGTATGACCTCATTACATTTAGGATAACGTTCATCACATTGTAGCTTCCAAATAGCTCAACATACTGAAGCACACCACATTGGGATCATTTTCTCACTGACATCGGTTCGCGACGCACTTTAATCTTTTTCTTTTTCTTTTTTATTTCCCATTTTTTTTTTCACATCTCCATTGATACATTATACATAGCCTTTCAATCATTCTTTGCCTCAGCTATTGCGATATTTTTCACAACCTCATGTATAATCGATTCACTACCCTCATCTACTTTTGACCGATAGTCTTTCTTCGGACCCGAGTAATCACGTGATCGGGACCGCGTTGTTAACTTATAAACAGAATGGCAACATCGTTGCAGTAAGAGACTTTCAACTTCTCGGGAGCTGACGCTCTCGTTCACCCTGAAATCCATTTCGAAATCTGGTTCGTCGAATATCAGGTCAGTGTGATTATTCCAAACCCGCACTGTTACGTTGTATCCCTTGCACCGTGTTAAACCACTTAACACATCCCGCGCTTTTCTTTTTCCAGCACTCCACATCTTTTGAACATAGACTAGAAACTCCGAACAGGCATGTAAGTGCCCACTTTTACTCGTTTTTTTGCCAGCATGAACGCACTTATTTCACTATTTAAGTTATATATGACCATGTCAGATTGTCCTAGGAATGTATGTTTTTTGGTCAAACATGGAAAGAGGTTACAAAGTATAATTTCTTTTCACAGCGTCATTCCCTGATGAAGGGCTCACACCGTAGCCCGAAATGCATTGGATATCTTGAAATGTAATGATGCCTCATGGATAAATGAGTTATGCATGTTTACAAAAATGTGAAATGATCAACAATTGAATATGCTATGAACCAATATTCAACGAACATTGACAATTAAATGAAATTTGATACGCTAAACCTTTTGTGTGGAATCCTCTGTTAAAAAGAGGAATACTAGGTGTTCCCAAGGGGATGGTCCCAGTGACCTACTGGTATCACATCTCATTGTGAGAATTAAACTTACTCATAGGCATTATGGATGCAGTGGCTTACATTATCGCCCTTTACATTAATAACACTGCAATCCTGTTTACCACTATGATTGCTCATGCTGATATTAAAATCGTCAGCCCACAAGAGGGAACTATGCTTCTTTTCACTAGACAGTAGTCTTTCAAGAATAGCTTCCAATTCTTCAATAATACACACTGGCTGTGTTAAAAAAAATATAATAAAAGTTTATTTAAATTATCTTAACTAATTTTGACTGGGACACTTTTAAAATATGAAACTGGAGGCTTGAAAACAAGACGTTAACATTTAAGTCCCTTACGGCCAACGAGACAGATGTGATAAGGCCTCCCTTCCCTCTTGAATGAATGAATGAGTACGCTCTTATATAGCGCATGGCTACCCTGAGGCATCCCAGCGCTGCAAGACCATGGACAGAAGAAGACACTCAGTGAAACAAAAACGTCTTCTATCGCTTCCTGAAAACAAAATGGTTCACTTCCAGCCGAATGTTATCTGGGAGTTTGTTCCAGCCCTTGGCGACATGGAGGGAAAGCAGGCGGCCACCCATGCGGGCTCGCTTCACCCTGGGTACCACCAGCAAATTTTGCTGATTGGATCTCAGGGATCTAGAGGCAAGATGCCGGCGAAACAAGGGCTGGAGGATAGTAGGACCAACATTACTTATTGACTTATGCGCCATACAGAATGTTTTAAACAAGATCCTTTCCTGGATCGGAAGCCAGTGAAGTGACCAAAGTGCCGCCTTTGTCGAGCAGCGTCTGGGAAGATTCATAAGCAGCCGAGCTGCACAATTCTGTACTGATTGGAGGATCCGGATAGAGCCAACTGGAGCTCCCAGATAAACGGCATTTGCGTAATCCAGCCGCGATAGAATCAGCTACTGGACCAGCAAGCGTCTGGCCTCTAAAGGTAGTAGGGAAAGAACTTTCCTAATGACCCTGAGTAGTCCATAACAAGTCGCCGCCACCTTCTTGGCCTGAACTTGAAACCCCAAGGTGGAGTCTAGCCAGACCACCAGACTCTTTATTTGGGTTTTTGGGGTGGGCGGGGAGCCCAGACACTGCGGCCACCAAGGGTCGAGGTTGATGGGAGCTTTATACCCCAGGAGCATGATGTCAGTTTTTGCCCCATTTAGCTTTTAAAAAGACGTCGTCATCCACTCCAAAACCTTGGTGAGACAGGGGTACAAGTTGTTACTCCCCTGATCTCCAGCGTCATCTCTCGCCAGAGAGACGACCAACTGCGTGTCATCGGCGTAGGTTATAAGCTGAATTCCCCAGGGAAGCACCACCTCAGCCAAAGGACTCATGTAGATGTTAAATAAGGTTGGACTGAGAGAGGAAGCCTGGGGAACGCCGTGACACAGTTGCAGTTGGTCGGAAGAAACCTCCTCCTCAAAAACTGGGAAAAATTTCTCCGCCAGAAAGGACTGGAGCCATTTAAGGGCAATGCCTGAGATCCCTGCCCGATGGAGGCGCTGAAGCAGGAGTGGGTGATTAACAGTGTCGAAGGCTGCGCTGAGGTCCAATAGGACCACCGCAGCGCAGCCCCCGGCATCCACAATACTCCTAGTCGCCTCCACCACCGCCACCAGGGCAGTCTCCGTACCCTGTCTGGCTCTAAATCCCGTCTGAGAGGAGTGAAGGGTGCCCGAAGTCTCAACAAAAGAGGAGAGGACCTGGTTGACGTATTTTTCAGCGATCTTACTCAGGCCAGGTAGCAGCGAGATGGGTCTGTAGTTAGCTAAGTCTTCTGGGTCCAAGTTATTTTTTTTAGGAGGGCTTTAACTTTCGCCATCTTCCAGATAGGGGGTACAATACCTGTGTTCAGGGATGAATTAATGACCTGCATGATAACAGGGCATACCGTCCATGAAACCTGTTTAAGAGCTGCAGGAGGTGCAGCATCCAGGGGTGAGCCCAATTTGAGGCCATCGAGCAGTCTTTCCACAGTGGCCAAGTCGAGTGGTGGAAAAGCGTCGAGACTTTCGGCGGCATCAGAAGAGGTCTCTTCCAGAGTCCCCTCCAGGCTTTTCGTGGAGTCCAAGGTCAGTCTTGAAGATTCAAAACCTGAGTAGATGACTGACACCTTAGCGGCAAAAAAAGCGGCCAGATCATCACATCTTTTCTGGGGATCAGAAGAAGCCCTAATGGCCGAGGGGGGTGTGATCAGGGCTTGAAATATTTTAGAGATTTCTCTAGGCCTATTAGCTGCTTCAGTAATTTTGATCTGATAGTACGCCGACTGGGCAATTTTTAGTTGTTTTTTATATGCCCTTAACTCTGACCTGTATTCATTTTTGGAGGCAGTTGCAAAATCTTTCCTCCACTTCCTCTCCGCTCTTTTACAGAGCTGTTTTTTTCCTTGAGTTCCCTGGAATACCAAGGCTGTTTGTTAGGGCCCATCCTATGTTGGACCACTTTTTTTGGAAGGGTGGCATCCAATGTAGAGGTAAGCCACTTATTGCAGGCCTCATTGGCAACAACAGGGTTATCGTGAGGGACCGGGGGGGACCGCAACAAGGCAGCCTCCCAGTCCTCCGCCGACAGCCTCGACCACGTTCGGCTGATTTTATTAGATAGACTAGCTATGGGAGAAATTTGGTCTCCAGGGGCCCAAACAAAAGGAAGCAAGGCATGGTCTGTCCATGGGACAAAGCTAGGGTGATTGTACCTAATATTACTGAGGTTGGTGAGAAAATGATCTAATAAATGCCCTGCTATGTGTGTATGGCCAGTCACAATTTGCTCGAGGTGCACTACTCCCAGGGTGTCCAACAGACACTGAGAGGCAACGTCGTCCACCTCATCAAGATGCACATTGAGGTCGCCCAAAATAGAAAAATTGGGTAAACTGCTAATGGACACTGAGATCTTGTCCAGTAAATTGTTACAGAAGCCGCGGTGGTCGCCTGGCGGCCTATAGACCAGGATACCCGACATGGTACAGGAAGGGGAGAAGGCAATTGCGAAGCCCAGACTCTCACATTCCAAGAGTGGACTCTCAGTTGTTCTACATGTAACTGGATTTTTTAAAATTATAGCTACTCCTCCTCCACGACCGATTTGACGGTCCTGCCTAATAATTGAATAACTGGGCGGTAGGGCCCTGAGGACATCCGGGTCTGATGCCTCAGTGAGCCACGTCTCTGTCAAAAATAGTGCATCTAGGTCTCGTTCCTCCAAGAGCATGCGAATTTCCACCGCATGTCTTGGAAGAGAGCGACAATTTAGTAATGCAAATGTGTGGTGTTTCGCATTAACAACTGCAGGCCCTATCTATGTACAATGTAAACACGGAATTCCTACCTCTTCAGAGAGGGGGCTGATAGGACAGCAGATAGTGGCCCTGTCTCTGATTGCTCTCAGCTGCTTCCCACTATAGCGTAAGGTATCCATGACAGGGGGGAGCCACCAATTATACCCCTTGGCCTCGACCTGGCCCGTCCTGGCACGGACGGGCACAGACGGGCTTTCCTTGGGCGCTCCTTCGGCGCGATTAGGCGCGTCCGCTGTCGTGTTCGCTGCGCGAAGATAGGACCTCCCTATTTATGGGCTTGAGCGCGGAACCGGCGCTTCCTGCCCCAACGACTGCAGCGTCAATCTGCCTCCTCCAATATGGCCGCTCTGCCTAGCCGGCCACCTCCAAGCCCCGTCCCCAATTCAGCTCCTAACTTGGCTGAAATAAGGGTGAGCCAGCTGAGAAGGCAGCGCTGGTATGTGTGAGTAAAGTCAAGACAAACAATCAATTTTTTAATTAAAAAACGGCGAAATAAAATGTTTCTTAAAACGAGTGGGCAAAGTGCAAGTAAGTGCCTCTAACTCCCGGCTTCCGCCTCAGGAGTGTAATACTGTCCCTAGGTCTGACCAGAGCCCCCAGAACTAGTTCAATTTATGGGCTTGAGCGCGGGACCGGCGCTTCCTGCCCCAACGACTGCAGCGTCAACCTGCCTCCTCCAATATGGCCGCTCTGCCCAGCCGGCCACCTCCAAGCCCCGTCCCCAATTCAGCTCCTAACTCGGCTGAAATAAGGGTGAGCCAGCTGAGAAGGCAGCGCTGGTATGTGTGAGTAAAGTCAAGACAAACAATCAATTTTTTAATTAAAAAACGGCGAAATAAAATGTTTCTTAAAACGAGTGGGCAAAGTGCAAGTAAGTGCCTCTAACTCCCGGCTTCCGCCTCAGGAGTGTAATACTGTCCCTAGGTCTGACCAGAGCCCCCAGAACTAGTTCAATTTATGGGCTTGAGCGCGGGACCGGCGCTTCCTGCCCCAACGACTGCAGCGTCAACCTGCCTCCTCCAATATGGCCGCTCTGCCTAGCCGGCCACCTCCAAGCCCCGTCCCCAATTCAGCTCCTAACTCGGCTGAAATAAGGGTGAGCCAGCTGAGAAGGCAGTGCTGGAATGTGTGAGTAAAGTCAAGACAAACAATCAATTTTTTAATTAAAAAACGGCGAAATAAAATGTTTCTTAAAACGAGTGGGCAAAGTGCAAGTAAGTGCCTCTAACTCCTGGCTTCCGCCTCAGCAGTGTAATACTGTCCCTAGGTCTGACCAGAGCCCCCAGAACTAGTTCAATTTATGGGCTTGAGCGCGGGACCGGCGCTTCCTGCCCCAACGACTGCAGCGTCAACCTGCCTCCTCCAATATGGCCGCTCTGCCTAGCCGGCCACCTCCAAGCCCCGTCCCCAATTCAGCTCCTAACTCGGCTGAAATAAGGGTGAGCCAGCTGAGAAGGCAGCGCTGGTATGTGTGAGTAAAGTCAAGACAAACAATACATTTTTTAATAAAAAAACGGCGAAATAAAATGTTTCTTAAAACGAGTGGGCAAAGTGCAAGTAAGTGCCTCTAACTCCCGGCTTCCGCCTCAGGAGTGTAATACTGTCCCTAGGTCTGACCAGAGCCCCCAGAACTAGTTCAATTTATGGGCTTGAGCGCGGGACCGGCGCTTCCTGCCCCAACGACTGCAGCGTCAACCTGCCTCCTCCAATATGGCCGCTCTGCCTAGCCGGCCACCTCCAAGCCCAGTCCCCAATTCATCTCCTAACTCGGCTGAAATAAGGGTGAGCCAGCTGAGAAGGCAGCACTGGTATGTGTGAGTAAAGTCAAGACAAACAATCAATTTTTTAATTAAAAAATGGCGAAATAAAATGTTCCGGCAGGTGAAGGAATGGCAGGGATGCAGCAGGTTTTAAAGCCATCTAAGTGAATGGGATCAGTAGACCACATCCCATGCCAACAAATTATATCAGAGTTATTTATTGTGGATAGCCAGTTTGTAATTCCTAGTTTATGTCAAACTCCAGCTATATTCCATGCCATATCCTGAAAGCACAAATATAAGTTAGGTAAGACTAGGGCCATCTTAACCATATGAGTGGTTACAGCCATGGGATAGACTAAAACGAGATCCGGATTCGAGGTGGATATGACAGGATATAACAGGAGAAGAGTTATCAGGGCTGTAGTGTATGTCAATCAATGTCTGAGAAATTTTGCAATGGGCTGAATGGGTCTGAAATTGGGAAAGAAGCAAGGGATTTAATGACTGAACGATTGGAAGTTGTAGTTGGCTTAGTAGCCAGGAAGTCATTCCCAGTGGGCCTAAAAGAGATGTTATTCAGTTCTATGTCAGAAGTCCAGTAAAAGTAACCAAAGGCAAGGCATTTTTTTAGAGTTTTGGTGTGATGGATGATACAGACGAGATAGTAAAAAGGAACAAGGCTTGCGTCCTTAAAGTTAAGTACCACACTGTCCTCCACAGTGTTTTTTGTCAAGCGACCTACCCATCTGACCTTGTGGACCATAACAATTTTATTGACTAGGTTAACCCTACATCCCACCTTTTGCTTACACCAGTTGTCTGCTTTGTTGATTAGATTTTGCATGTCTTCTTTATCATTTGATTCAAGAGGAGGAACTCCCTCCAAGATCATCACATAAGGTGTATATTATGGCAGCAGGTGTACATAGTCCGGGTAAATCCTTGTTTTTGCGGGATAATGGCACATGGCACACAAGTGGTCTAAGGGGCCCCTTTGGTGACACTGTGGTTAAGCACTTGAGGGTTGGACACGATGGAATTTGCATCCTGTTCCCTTATCCTGGACTTTTGAGATAAAGGGGGCGGGGGAAGAGTGAGACCAGTGAGGACGTGTACCAGTGGTATAATAGGAAGTGGGCCTTGGGCCTCTAAAGGGCCAGGATAAATGGTGTCAGTCAAAGACTGGATTTTATCTATTAAAGAGTTAAATTGGCCCACTATAGTCTTTAGGAGGAAATCCAAGAGTGCTTCCACTGCTGTCACTAGAAATCGATTCTAAGCCTGAAAATCTGGGTTTGCGCTCGTAATTATAACATTTGATTTTCCGACTGAGAGGGGCTGAGTGTCTGTTACCGAACACTATATGGATGCAGCGGTTTGTCGTTACTGCACCCCTTGGAGGTAGTCTTATGTAGTTTTCCTTCCCCTTGTTTCCTTTTTGGGGATGAGGTTTATTTTCAGGGGCAAGAGACAATTGGGTTTCTTCAAGCTCTCTGGTGCTTGCATAGTCTGCCACAATGCAAGGATTGTTCATTTTACCCCTGGGCATTTTAATCTGGATGGGAAGATAATGGATGTTATTGATCACCAGACTCACGCGGAACAGCCAAAGAACCCAAGGGTTGAATTTTAGGCAATGAAAGGGAAAGGGTCTATTATCAGCTTCTGGACCACCTCAATAAGGTTTTCTACCATGGTAAGCCGTAATGAGATAGGCAGTGATTGAGGTAGTGGAGCCCTTTTCCTCTCCTTTAGAAGATGCTATACATTTCTTCCCCATAATGGTGCAAAATATTTACCTCAAAAACAGAAGGCAAGAGCAATTCTGCCAAGCAGAACTCTAAAATACTGGGGAACAGCGGTGGAGGGAGAGAGTTAAACTAGAACTAAACTACAAAACTTCCACTGAGTCCCTTTTAAGTAGCCATAGATCATAGAACGATCGGAGACTTTTCCAAACTACAGAACCAAGAGAAATTTTAACGGAATAACTGAAAAAATATCGACCTACAAAATATCGACCTACAGGAATATCGATGCAGAAATATAGAAGTCAAGAATATCGACATCCTATCTACAACATGGTAAGTACAAAAATATCGAAAAAAATATAGATGTTAAAAATATCGATGTTAAAAATATCGGTTTTTTTCTGTAAAAATATAAATGTAAAATAAAGTAATAAACGCTAATAAATAAAATAAACATTATTAAAAATATCTAATAATGTTTAAAATTAATAATTGATACATATATAATAATAATACTTTAATTAAACATATACATAAAATATATAATATATACATACTTAATAAGTTGTAATCATTATTTTAATAATTTATAAATTAATAAAAAATATTATAAATGACAAATACATTTACAAACATAAAACAAAAACTTAAATAAAAAGTAAACAATTATGTTTAATAAATTAAAATACATAAATATACCTTTAATATTTTTTAAATTAATTATATACTACATTATCAAAATTTATACGAAAAAATTAAATAACTAAATAAATAAAAAAATACTATTCAAAATCCATAATTAAAATAAATACAGTAATACAAATGTTGGATAGAATAGAACTTAAAATTACCATTCCCACTCCAGAGAGCACAACAGTAGAGAAACCGTTGTAAAGCGTAGAGGTAAAAATTACTATTCCAACTCCAGAGAGTGCAACAGTAGGGAAAACATTTGATAGCATAGGGGTAAAAATTACTATTCGAACTCCAGAGAGTGCAACAGTAGGAAAGCGTTGGATAGCGTAGGGGTAACAATTACTATTCCAACTCCAGAGAGTGCAACAGTAGGGAAAGCGTTGGATAGCGTAGGGGTAAAAATTACTATTCCCACTCCAGAGAGTGCAACAGTAGGGAAAACATTGCATAGCGTAGGGGTAAAAATTACTATTCCAACTCCAGAGAGTGCAACAGTAGGGAAAGCGTTGGATAGCGTGGGGGTAACAATTACTATTCCAACTCCTGAGAGTGCAACAGTAGGGAAAACGTTGGATAGCGTAGGGGTAAAAATTACTATTCCCACTCCAGAGAGTGCAACAGTAGGGAAAGGGTTGGATAGCGTAGGGGTAAAAATTACTATTCCCACTCCAGAGAGTGCAACAGTAGGGAAAACATTGGATAGAGTAGGGGTAAAAATTACAATTCCAACTTCAGAGAGTGCAACAGTAGGGAAAGCGTTGGATAGCGTAGGGGTAAAAATTACTATTCCAACTCCAGAGAGTGCAACAGTAGAGAAAGCGTTGGATAGCGTAGGGGTAAAAATTACTATTCTCACTCCAGAGAGTGCAACAGTAGGGAAAGCGTTGGATAGGGTAGGGATACAAATTACTATTCCAACTCCAGAGAGTGCAACAGTAGGGAAAGCGTTGGGTAGCGTAGGGGTAAAAATTACTATTCCCACTCCAGAGAGTGCACAGTAGGGAAAACATTGGATAGCGTAGGGGTAAAAATAACTATTCCAACTCCAGAGAGTGCAACAGTAGGGAAAGCGTTGGATAGCTTAGGGGTAAAAATAACTATTCCCACTCGAGAGAGTGCAACAGTAGGGAAAGCGTTGGATAGCGTAGGGGTAAAATTTACTATTCCAACTACAGAGAGTGCAACAGTAGGGAAAGCGTTGGATAGCGTAGGGGTAAAAATTACTATTCCCACTCCAGAGAGTGCAACAGTAGGGAAAGCATTGGATAGCGTAGAAGTTAAATATAAAATACTTATAAATAATTGTTGTAAATAAAATATAAAAAAAATTTAATTTTTATATAACTCTACATCATTTGCAAATACCCATTTACAATTACTAAAAACATATTTAAAATTGAATAATTAATTAACACTAAATTAACATTAAATAATTATTACCACCTTGCTGTAGCGCGCTGCTACGAGCGCTGTGCTTTTAATCCCTCCAGTTTTTTATCTTGGTTGTATTTTGGTTCTATTTTCCCCTGCTTTTAGCAGGACCTGGGTAGAGATTCCTCACCTCCCTCTTACCGCACATAAAATTGAACAACGCACCGCCGTTTGGCGGGTCCGGGTCCCGAGGGTGGTCCTGTTTCGCAGCTTTAGGCGCCATTTTGGATTGGGGCTTTGGCGTTTTTGGCGGGTGCCATCTTGGAGCGTATCGACGCTCGCTCGGCTCCAAGGAACGCCTATTTAAGGCGGACTCGGTCTTTTGGACATTGGTCAGGTACTGCTATTACCACCTTGCTGTAGCGCGCTGCTACGAGCGCTCTACTTTTAATCCCTCCAGTTTTTTATCTTGGTTGTATTTTGGTTCTATTTTCCCCTGCTTTTAGCAGGACCTGGGTAGAGATTCCTCACCTCCCTCTTACCGCACATAAAATTGAACAACGCACCGCCGTTTGGCGGGTCCGGGTCCCGAGGGTGGTCCTGTTTCGCAGTTTTAGGCGCCATTTTGGATTGGGGCTTTGGCGTTTTTGGCGGGCGCCATCTTGGAGCGTATCGACGCTCGCTCGGCTCCAAGGAACGCCTATTTAAAGTCGTCCTTTACCGCGCAGCGGGAACGCGCAGTGGGACGTCGTCGCTTAGCCGGAGTCGTGCCTGAGTCCTGCCCGTCTGCGCCCGTCCGCGCTAAGGACGCGCAGGGCTCAGCGGGCACCTGTTGTCTCTGAGAGGTGGTCGCGGCACTCCCTGCCATGTTGGTGTACACCAGCGAAATTCTGCGGGACATAGGACGCCTGACTGTAAGTTGTAGTCTCTCTCCTATACATCCTTTAGTTGGCCCCTACCATTGCGCTTGTTGCAGGTGGACTTTGGATCCTCCTACTTCGATTCTACATGAAAACCCAACGGTTGCTCTTTGTAGCAATCGCCCCGAGCATGCCCTTTGCATCTTCAGTCTTAATGCCAGGTCTCTGGTGCAGCATCATCAGGCCGTGCTTGACCTGATACAGGAAGAGGCCCCGGACATCGTGGCCATCACAGAGACGTGGCTGAAGGATGACGATGCGGCTATTATCAATCTGGCATTCCCCTCTGACTTTTCTGTCTTTACCCTTAATCGATTTACTAGGGGAGGGGGCATTGCTCTTGCCGTGCGATCCAGTTTCACTTGTAGCTGGTTGGGTTTGACCATTGCGGGGTGTGAAAGTGCGGTGTTTAAGATTTTGGTCACCCCACATTTTTCACTCTCGGGGATGGTGGTCTATCGCCCCCCTGGTAGTGATGAGGCGTTTAGAGCTGCCTTCCCCGACGTGGTCAGCTCCCTGGCGGTAGGTTGCCCCAACTTTTCCATCTTGGGAGACCTTAACTTACATTTCGATAATCTTAACATCCCTACGGTAAGCGGTATTCTTGCTGACTTGGAGGCCCTTCAGCTTGTGCAATTGGTTCGGCAGCCTACTCACACAGGTGGCCATACTTTAGATCCTTTTTTCACCAACTTGGCAGACGCTTCTGTCACCGCCGTTACACCCCTTGGCTGGACGGACCACTCTCTGGTTGCCATCTGTACCCCCTTGCCAGGAATGATTACTACTCCCCCTGCAAAGTTGGTCGCGAGGCGGCATTGGAGTAAATTACGACTGGAGGACTTACACCGTGTCCTCGCCGCGGAGCCATTAGAACCTTTGGTGACTGTTGACATAGGTTACGATAGGTTCTGCTCCTGGATCTCCAAGGCGCTTGACGCCCTTATTCCAATCACCGCTTGTAAGAGCAGCTCCAGAGACTCAAGTCCGTGGTACGATGGCGCCTTACGTACACTGAAGGGTAGTTGTAGGCGAGCAGAGAGGGCTTGGCGGAAGGCGTACGATAACGGGAAAAAAGCTATTTATCTCGCCTCCGTCAAAACTTACCATCGGGCTGTTTGCCGAGCTCGGGCAGCCTATTACGCTGCTGAATTCGGCAACAGCTCCAACCCCTCCAAAACCATCTTCAAAGTGATGAAGGATCTTTTAGCAAAGCGAGCCTGTGCCCCGACGACTGGTTCCACCACTCACTGTGAGGCTCTTGCTCTGTTTTTTCTGGAAAAGGTCCAAAACATCTATAAGACGTTCCCCTACACAGGGCCTCCAGTTGAGTCTCCGATTAACATCTATGGAGATACCACTTTGCACGTGCTGCCCCCGTTGACATCTGAGGGGTTCGACCTCTTGGCTCAGCAGGTTAAATCGGGGTCCCCCGCTGATCCGCTCAGATCGACTCTTTTTAGAGATCAGTCGTTCGTGGGACGGGCCGTGGTACACTCCTTGATTAACATCTCGTTGGAGTCAGGCACGGTACCCGCTAGCTGGAAGCGGGCGGTGGTTTCTCCCATTTTAAAGAAACCTTCTCTGGACCCAGATAAACCTGAAAACTATCGACCTATCTCCTTGCTCCCGTGGCCGACCAAAGTGTGGGAGGCCCATGTCAACAAAGTTCTTTCGGCCCACCTTATCCATGCTAACATCTTGGACCCCACCCAGAACAGGTCCCGTGCTGGTCACAGCACGGAGACCGCCCTTCTCTCCATGGCTGAACATCTTCGCACGGTGATGGATGCGGGGCAGACAGCGGCGCTCGTTTTATTAGATCTGAGTGCCGCGTTTGATACTGTCTCGCATCCCATCCTGTTGCATCGCCTGGAGGAGATTGGGCTGGGTGGCCCTGCCCTCCAGTGGTTCCGGTCTTTCCTAGACGATCGTTTCTTTAGCGTTGCCGTTCCACCGTTCCAGTCCCAATTCCATCCTTTGAAACAGGGGGTGCCGCAAGGTTCCTCGCTGAGTCCCACGTTGTTTAATCTATACGTGAGACCGCTGGCTGAGGTCGTCAAGCAATGGGACATGACCATGGTCTCATATGCCGACGACACTCAGCTAGCGGTTACGATCAGCGGGGATGCGGACCGGGATGCCCCCAGGTTTCAGAGTGGACTTAGGGCGGTGGCGAGCTGGATGAAGAACAACTGTCTCCAGCTCAACGCAAAGAAAACGGAGATCATGATCGTCGGTAGGAGGTCGGAACTATGGGGGGACAGGTGGTGGCCTGCGGAGCTGGGGCCGGCCCCCCTTCCGGTCACAGAATTAAAAAACTTAGGAGTATGGATGGACCCCTCCCTCAGTTTTGTGGGCCATTCGAAGAAAACCGCGGCCTGTTGCTTTGGTATCCTACGGTCGCTGCGTCCCGTCCTGAAGTTTTTTGACCATCGCACCAGGCAGCTGATAGTCCAGGCTACAGTGTTATCTCGCCTGGACTATGCTAGCTCGCTTCTGGTAGGGTCCAATCTGGCTGAGGTTACCCGCCTCCAACGCGTTCAGAATGCCGCGGCGAGAGCCATTGTTGGCTTACCCCGAACATGTTCCGTCTCCGGCACATTGAGATCACTTCATTGGTTGCCTATCAGGGCAAGAATCCAGTTTAAAGTGCTGTGTTTGGCGTTCAAGATTTTGAGGGGTGGGGGTCCTCAAATTCTTGCGGACCTTCTGTCCTGGTATGTGCCTACCAGGTCCCTGAGATCTTTGGGCCAAGCACTTACTGTGATCCCCCGATACAGGCTGTGTCGGGTCGGTGGCCGATCCTTCCGGGTCAGAGCGGCTGAGCTCTGGAATTCTCTTCCAGTAGAGATGCGGCTGCTAGATGATCTTTTAACTTTTCGTAAAGCTTTAAAAACTTTTTTGTTTTAATATTTCGCCTTTGTCTCTCTTTCTGTTGTGTTACCTGTAGGTGTTGCATATTACCTGCCATGCGCGAGGACGCCCCTTAGCTGGGGCAGCTGTGCGCAATACAAATGTATGTAACATAACATAACATAACATAAATATGAATTAATAAATATAAATTACCAAATAATAAATATTGAACACTAAAATATTTTTCAAAACAAAAAACATATTGATAATTAAAAATTGATTAACAATTAAAAAATGGTTTTTCTGACAAAGTCCCGTTGATCAAGACGCTGGCTCTGGGGTTTACATACAGCTGTTTAATAGCAATTATAAATTGTTCACCAATACCGCAGTTTGCCATTGCCGCCCACAGGAACTTCCAGGAGACCCTATCAAACGCCTTCTCCGCACCTTGCTCACCCCTTTTATTTGCTATTTATATAGATACATTTATCCGGAGGATGGAAAATAATGCATTTATTCCTCCCATCTTAGTACATGATATGGGTACAAAATGCTTAGGATATGCTGATGACATCGCCATTGTTACAGGGGATCCTATAAATGCCATAAGTATAATAGAAACAGAAGCACTACTCTTCGGTGAAGCCTCTGGGTACAAACTGAATGCTAGTAAGACACAGATTGTGTTGAACAGTAAGATCATGATGAATGATTCTAGGGTAACTAAAAAGGCAACATATCTGGGGGTCAGTATCTGTGCTGCTATAGAGCTCATCGTCAGCATCAATATAGATCCACTTATACAACGGACCAAGAAAGCGCTGACCAGACTGAACAATTGGTGGTCGAACTAATGTAGTCAAGATGCTGTTTTTACCTAAATTTTTGTATTTTTTTCAGGCTATTTGTTTAGAATTTTCCCCACTGGTGTTTAAAAATATAGATACACTGTTCTCTAGATTTGTCTGGGAATATAATCGACCGCGTAGGGCATTGCGGTGGCTCACTAACACAAGAGAACGTGGAGGCTGGGCTCTTCCCAACTTCAAGCTATACTACTGGGCCACAGTATTAAGGTATAGCTTGAGTCTTATAACTGGCAACCGAGGAAGCGGTAATATATCAACCCCACAAGAACTTATTTTGGGAGAAGGGGCCGCTGGATGTCTATGGCGTCATGTTAATGACGGGTATTTTAAAAAAGTCAAATTTAAGACTATCAATAATGTTATCAAAGTCTGGGGGAATGTCAAGAAGCTATTATGAATAGGTCGCTACTCCTATTATACTCCCGTGAATCTGAACTCAGATCTTCCTGAGATTTTCCACAACAATTATATAAAGAAATGGAATGATCTGGGGATTACCCAATTTGGCTGTTTTTTTACGCCTAATGGATTCAAATCATTTACCGAATTAAAGCTAGAATTCAATATTCCTAATAGGGATTTTTTCAAATATCTCCAAGTGAGAGATTTTCTTCTAAAGAAAGGGGGGGCCGGATTAAATTTCAACCGTGTTCTTTTATAAGAAACTTACATAGGGAAATACCCCTAAAAATTGGTGAGATCTATGGGGCTATGAATGCATTGTTACCAGATGATATGAATAAACATATAATGACATGGCAGACCAAACTTGGATTATCTAACCAAAGTTTGGCATATTCATATGAAATGTCACTCTCTTACCTTATGTCTATAAGGCTTCAAGCACAATATTATAAGACCTTTTTTTCATTGTATTATACCCCATCTAAATTAGCTAAGTGGGGAACTGGGAAAGGCACAACCTGTCCACGCTGCTCACTCCCCGCGGCAGATATCATTCATATGTTTGCCTCCTGTGACTCGCTAACTAATCTAATCGCTGAAATATCAAGCTTTCTCACAGGGATAGCGCATTATGAGGTAAACATCACAACATCAGAAATTATGCTGGGGGTATCAAATAACGAAAGGCCAAAACAATTACATGGGTTAATTTTTGTTGCGATGGGGGTGCTTCGTTTGTGTGTGGCATCAGCCTGGCTTGATCCAATACCTCCGTCATATATACAATGGAGGGCCAGACTGCTGGCGACATGTAGTCTTGAAATTGCCATCTATAGAAACAAAGGGTATAATACTCGTAGAAGAGGGATGAAGATCTGGGGTCCCCTACTTGACTGGATTGAAGAAAATGACTAGAGAGAATAATAGGAGATATTAGAAACAGGAATATGATGAGATTCTATGAGATCCTCTTCCTCTCACATCCTCACGTTTATGTACTACTCTCTTTTCTTTTTCCTTTCTTGTTTCTATATTTGGGCATATTTCCTTGTTTTAGAAAAATTACTGCGTGTTTATCTGTATCCTCTTATGTTTGAATGTATAATTACCTCTTGGTCTCCTGGGGGGAGGTGGGTGGGGGGTTGGGCCAAATGTATGTAAAATTATTAAAAATCTGCAATAAAGATTGTTTAAAAAAAAAACAATTAAAAAATGGTAAACAATACATTTATTTTGAAATAAAAAAAAAATTCATGAAAAATTATTTACCAATTAATAAAATACATTTCCAATTAATAAAAAGTAATTAACAATTAAAAATATCAATTACCAATTGTAAAAAATTAATTAACAAAAAAAATTAAATGCCAAATAAAAAATGTAATTTCGAATTACAAACGTAACTACCAATTAAAAAAATTAATTAGCATTTACAATAATTATTTACCAAATAATAATTAATTAGAAATGAAAAAATTATCAATACCAATAAAAAATAAATAATTACTTAATTACAATTAAATTACTTCCCACCCAATTTCCCTATAAATCCACAACCTGCTATAGAACTTAAACGCAAAAATTAATTAAAATTAAATTACAATTACTAAAAATTTATAATTAATTTACTATAATTAAATTACTTCCCATCATATTCCACTATAAACCCACAACCCGCTCCAATACTTAAACATAAAATTAAATTAAAAATATCATTTTTTAATATACAAAGAATAGTCACATATAATTTAAAACAAATAAAATACTTAAACAAACATATAACACATACATATAAAATGCATAATAAAATACATAACAACATACATAACAACAAACAAATATCGATATTAGTAACATCGAAATTAGTAACATCGATATAATTGATATCGATATTACTAACTGGGATATTACTTACATCGATATAAAAAAATCAATATTACTTACCTTAGGGTCAATATTCTGTCCAACGATATTCTCAACATCGATATTCTTCACCTTCGATATTTTAAACTCGATATTAATGTAAGTCGATAATTAGGAATTGATATTTTGACTGTGCACCATTTTAACGTAGGAGTTTCATTTTTTAGAAGCAGGCAGTGGTCCTTCCAGTTTGGAAGTGGGTTACCACCTCTTTCAAGGAGTCGGTAAAGTATTAATGTTTTATGACTCGAATTCGGTTGCAAAATATTAATACATCCCATTCAGATTCAGTACTTGGAAGTGACGCCCAATGCACGCTCCTTTGAAATACCGAATCACAAACTCAAATTACGATTCGCTAACGTGTTACTGTGTCACAATTTGTGCTTTGTACATATGTAAAAGCAGTGTTGCAATTGGTCACAGCTCAATTGGGCTGTTTCTGACCACTTTAATGCTTTGTACATATGGCCCTTAAAGAGTAGTCATTCAAGAACGTTTTCTATGTGCATTATTGGAGAGCACACAAACGTCATTTTCAGATAGCTAAATGGTTGCAATACTCATAAAAGGGTGGGTTAAATTATTTATTTTTTCCACACATAACACATGTAATTCTTGAGCGTTTTGCACAAATTAACAGTGGGCAAGGGTCTGTGTGAAAGTCATACAAGAAGCCAGTTCAATGCCGTGTCCATACAGTTTCCAAAGTCATTTGTGAATGTTGCTAGTGCAGTGCACGTGACAGAGGCACACATCCACATTTTATTCATCCCCGCATAAACAATATTCTCAAATCAATATGATTTTTATTAAAAGAACTATGTTGGAAAAAGCATCCATAGAGTTCTGTCCTAAGATCACGTGGGACCATAATCAGGTGATGTTAACTGTGCATACTCAGTGGGGGGACAAAGAACCATTTATGGAATTTTCATTTCCCAGACACCTCCTAAGTAATTAGATTTTGTGAAATTTTGCGGGGTACACTAGGAGAATATCTTGAGAATAACAGGGGCAATGTGCCCACTGCAGTGGAATGGGATTGTTTGAAGGCCTATGTAAGAGGGGCCACATTGCAGTATATCTTAAGGCAGAATCACCAATCTGCTAGGGAGGTGGAGCAGGAACTTAGATTTTTATTAGATTTGGAGCACCAACATGCAAGAGCTATTGCTCTAAAAGACGCAGCGGAACAGCCAATATATCGGTGGCTGGTAGAAGTAAGAGCTAAGCTTAATCGGGGGCTATTGGACAAAGTAGCTGCCGACTACCACAAGTATAAATCCAAGCAATATGAATATGGGGAAAGGGTAGGCCGCTTCTTAGCTACTCAGATTGCTGATCAAAGGGCCAGATCATGCATTAAAACAATAAAAGGGGGAGATGGCCTATTCTACACTAGATCAGAAGACATAGTCGAACAATTTAGACTCTTCTATGCAGATTTACATGACAAATCAACGTCCCTTAGCAAACAAACAGCCCTGCATTATATACAGGAGAGTGCGCTACCTCTTCTGAACCTATTGGACTATGAGTCTCTGCAAAAAGATATTGAACTAGGGGAGGTTGAGAAAGCGATCAGTACCTTACCAGCAGGTAAGGCTGTTGGTGAAGACACTATCCGTTAGAGTTCAATAAAAGTTTTAAATATATATTGGCACCTGTCTTTACCACATTATTTAACAATATTATTCAAGGAGAAGATGCTCCTTCCTATTGGAAAATCATCAATATAGTATTTCCTAAAAAGGGGAAATTGGTAGAAGACATGGTCTCGTCCTGCCAATATCAATGATCAACGCCGATGTTAAAGTTTTCTCTTAAATCCTAGCTTCTTGGCTGGCTCCTATTATACATCAGCTAATCTTGGAACAACAGCACAGCTTTTTCCCTGGCAGAGACATGGCAGAACATATTAATACAGCTATCGCTGCATTCAACGTCTCTGGTCAATTAAATAGGCATATAGGGATGTTGATACTTGACGCCGAAAAGGCCTTTGACCAAGTTGCTTGGGGAGCAGTATGGCCGATTATGTCATTATTCGGCCTTGGTCAAATGTTTATCTTGGCGGTTCAGAAACTATAAAACAAGCACAACCCCACACCAGCATTAAAGCTGAACGGCTTTTCTTCTGCCCATTTTTCTGTTCGAAGGGGTATGAGAACGGGCTGCCCGCTATCCCCATTATTGTTTGCTCTTCATATTGAGCCTTTCATAAGGCATCTGTTGCAAAACGTTAGGATATATCCTGTGTCGCACCAATAGCAGCTATAGTCAAAATCACACAAGAGGCACAGCGTTTTGGCAAAGTCATCTGGTAAGGATGGGCGTTAATTAAGTTTTGATGCACTAGCAGCTTCATCCATTAGATCGATGAGATGACACCACTGTCTGAAAGAAATGACAGTTCTAGGAAATTATAGATGCGTTTCCATTTTGGCAACTTGTCAGTGTGATGCACCATTTAAAGAGTGCCATCACTGTCAAACAGAACACTGTTAAGATGAACTGTAAATGACTTGTAAGTAGGACTGAACTTCTGTAGGGCTCCAAACCCGCAACGGACAGGGTTCGGAGCCATGTGCTCTGGCTTCAGGCAGTCTGGCAGCATTAGGAGTATAGATTTTCTCCTATCCCGGGTGCCCACACTGTTCTTGTATATACAAAAGTCATGCCTTTTGATATTTGTATTTGATGTAATATTATGTTATATTTTGGTACATAGTGCCAGTGATGTAACGAAATTTGAGACCCCCTGCAAACTGCACGGAGTGGGGCCCCTCTTCCTGGCCCACTTTCTAGCACTTTTGCTGACGGCCCCGTCACCTCAGGGGTTGTGGGGGCTAATGCTATTCCACTGCATAGTGTGCTTCTCCCTTTGCAATGTGGCTCCGGGTATAGCTAGTGGACCCTATGTTTCAATATGACGTGGGCCGCTCATTATCTTCAGTCGGGTGTTCTAAGAAATTGAGTTTGGTCACCAAGTCTGAATAAGATGACATCAATAAATAGGTAGCTTGCATATTTTATTTGTTATTTTCTAATTTCTCTATTGACATCTATGGTGTACTTGTGTCAAAAAATAACACGTAAATATAATATTTTAAGGAAAAAATAGATGTTGCATAACATTGTTAGAACATGTTTTTGAAAGTTAGTTGAAGACTTATTTGTCAGTTTTCGTTGAGTGGCAAGTACTTGAAGTAAAAAGATACTCATAGGGTCGGCTGGGACAGAAAAGTCCCCTGCATGGTGGCATGGTGCAACAGCTGCAATAATATCTGGATCCCCGGTACTGATTGTTTGTCATGGGCGAACCAGTATCATGCGCCAGTACTTAGGACTGTCTCATGGTAATACAGACTGTTTAGGCTGTGAGGGGTGCACCAAGCACTACCCCTGTGAAGGTATGGGGGTACTGCCCTTACCTGGAGTTAAGTGACATGAGCATAGTGGTGGCATCAAACCTGTGTTTGTTTTTAGTAGAATCAGTAATGAAACAGGCATTTTTAACTGTGTCACAGGAGTGGGTCCTACTGGCATAGGTGTGGGATGCCCTGGCCTGCATGGGATGTGTACAGCGCTGGACAGTGCATGGCACTTGCATTTGCATGCTTGGCCAGTGCATAATACTTGCATATGCGTGCTGGGTTGCATGTGTGTGCCTGTGGATGGAAGAAAACATGGAAGCCAGTAGGGAGAGAAGCAGCGCATCCTCTGTGTACATGAAGGGGCTCTTCGATTCCAGGAAGAGTTACTAGCCAGAGAGACATCGTGAGGGAGATGGATAGATAAGGCTAGCACTACCAGTGAATCTGATAGAGGAAGAGATGGTCCTTAGAACCTTTATGGGTCAAATTTAAGTGGACGCTGACTGCCAGGTGTGATTCCCAGTTACTCCCTTGGTCTGTGTTGTGGGCCACTTAGAATTGTAACCACTACTGCTACTACAAACTGTCTCTTTGACAAAGGGCAGCACAGACAGGAGAGAGCACAGCAAAAGAGATGACACAATAAATATAAATTTCAACGGCCATACAATAAATCACACATGTGTCTGGATTTGGCCTATACAGGTGGGAGCAGGTGCCCCATACTGTGTGGAACAATACCGTCTCAACAGGAGAGGGAATATCGTCAAGACTTCTTGCTGCTGGAATAAGGATTGGGGACCAAGGTCTGCCAGTTTCCCAAGGTGAGGTGCTATCACCTATCAGCCAATAACATTTGCCCTTTGCCTCAAGTATCAACCCTCTGCCTGCCTACCAAGACCAGTGGGCCCTGTGAGGAGGAAGAGTGAGAATGGAGGGAGCTTGGCTTATGGGAGATCCTGAAGAGTAGTTCCCGATGATCAGAGTGCAAGGTGCCTACTCAAGCTGAGACCGGTGTTATGAGAGAGCCATCTGCTTTCTTGCATAACTCATCAACCCCTTGCGGGACTGTCGCTCAGAGCATTAATCTCATTGGGGTTTTCGCCCATGTCTGTGACCCCAGTGTGCCAAAACGAGGGCCACTTGAACTGTGGGGCTATCTTCCATGTAACTGAGTCTGTGGGCTGTCATCCTTTTCACTGAGACTGAGGGCCCTCAGCGATGTCTGTGACCCCTGTGTGTCAAGAGGGGACCACTGAGACCATTGGGGCCCTCGGCCAGAGGATCCAACCTGAATAGGTTTGTCACCATATCAGTTACCCCATATGCAAGAACTGGGGCACAAAGACCATATGTGCCATTGTCCTGTTGGATGAGTTCCCGTGACCAGTGGAGAGGCTCTGAAACGAGTCCTGAAGCTGCCTGTAGAAATGCTGCTGCTTCACTGACTTACTAGCAGGAACCGTGTCGGTGATTTGCGCTATATAAATACATGTACATTTACATTTACAACCGTGAAGAAGAGAGAGGTGCTGCAACCGGGAGCCATCACCTTCTGTGACTGACGAACATGCTGATTCCGTCATCTGATGGAAGGGTGCAATTCAAGCTGGTCAATGTGGAGCACAGGACAGAGAAGCACTGTGACTCTTGGACTCTTCTGAAGACCGCGGTTGGAATAACATGGAAGCACGCCTATGTGAGAATTGTTGGAGCTCAGCAGTTTACCCCCCAAAGAGCTGAGAAACTTTCATGGCCAAAGTCAAACTTTGATGCGCATCAATTGGGTGGACAGCACCTGGAGTTACCTCCTAGAATGCACCAGTGATGCAGAATACAGACAAGCAAATGCTCTTAAGCAGAAAGTCTTGCAAGTGAACTGTTCAAAACTTCAGAACAAAACTTTGGTTATACTATGTTACTTGTTTGGTAATGTATTGTGTTATATTTGGTAATGTTCTATTATGTTATGAAATGCTATTTCATGACACCCTAAATTATGCTATACTGTCATATTAGTAGAATTTGTATAACAAATTTTATATGTCCTTCTAGCACTTTGGGAACCTGTGTAGCTTTTGTGCATGGTTATGGCAATTCCTATTGACTACAAGTACAGTGACTTGTGGCCATTGTCTCTTTTCAGTGAAGTGTTGAATGGTCTGTTTGATGTATTATATAGTAATGATGTGTTATGTACATGGCTGAATATGCCGTAGGATTGTGCTGTATAAAGTTGTAACAGTGAGGTGTAGTATTCATGTACAAGAGGCAGTTCCAGCTTTGAAATTGTGTTTATTCATGAAACATAAACTACCGGAGACACAGGCATTGCCGGTCTGCTTCAGAAGTCCCCAACCTTCAGCCCATTAAAAAAAATAACATTCTGTAGAACATAGCCCACACCAGCCATCTTCATAAAGACATCACAAGGTTGTGTGGAGCACAATTAGAATACTACATCAATATTCTATTATTATCCATTTGTTCCATATGAAGAGTTAGAATGGTTCAGCTCTATACTTTTCTAAGAGCTGTTCTTCATGTGGGTGAAATTAAATTTAGTAGGTTTCCTCTCCTTGTTTTTGACACTTGGGTTTGTTGGAGGGGTTGGTGTCCTGTGATGGTGGCAAGGCTCAAACAATCAAATGACTAGGAGGTTGCAATAAGTTTAAGTAAGGTGTTGCGTCGGTTCTGAGAGCAAGGTATGTGCTGTGAGGTGGTAACATTTTGCTAGCTGTCTGGCTTACCTGCAATGTCTTTCATGAAAGAATGTGATGTGATCTGACTAAGTCATTCTTTTGGCATGCTGATGGGCGACTGTGTGAAGAGAGTTGGGCTGCTGAAGTGAAAGTTTCTTTCAACCTATATGGCTTTAGTGCTGTGTTATACACTAGAGAGTGATGGAAGGCTTGTATATTGTCATCTGTAGGGGTTGAATCATTTATCTATCCACCTAGAACTGTTGAAGTGAGATGTGCTATTGGCCTGTAAACAGAGGAGTAGCTTAGTCAGTGAGATTTAGGGACTGTGATTCCGAAATTTCCAAGCAAAAAAAGCAATGGGCCGCAGGGTGAATGGGTGAGATGACTGAGCTTCTGGATGGACTGTTCCAATGAGGAGCAGGGTCAGTACAGATTTGAATTAGGTGGGTCTCTGGGGCTGAGTTTGGTGCACAGATCCTCCACTTCAATGGCGATGGAGTACCCGGTCCCCCAGACTCAAGGTCCACCCGCCAGATTGCAAACTTTATGCTGATGGAGTAACATTTACTTAGTTGATGTAAAACTTCCTCTGATGGCCGAACTGAGATGGGACTGTTGGAGGTAAGCTAACTGACCATCTGTCCTATTTAGAGTGGACTGTTGTCTGGCTTTTATTTTTGCTATCCACCACCGGGTATATCCTGGCAGTAAGGGAAAGTAAAAACAGAAAAATTACCCCGCTTTGGGAGTTTGATTTAAAAAAATAAAAAAAAATGTGGAAATATTTGACGGCCAGTGGTCATGTTTGATGGAGCCATCAATCAAAATATTTTAATCCATTCGACAAGTACTTTTATGGGTGCACATGTGATACTTTTTGGCAAACCAGTCACTATATATACTTAAGTTCCTGATCCAACAATGAACAAGTTAAAACCTTTTAATAATATCAGTCCAATGAGGAAAATCAACACAAATATAGCAGACCTGATTGAAGGCCATAAGATCCAATACCAGCCAAGAAAACATTTATATTGGAAGTGTCACACCCCAAACACCCCCTCTGTGAAGCTACGCCCCTGTAAACTAACTTGATAGGTAACCTCTCCCTAATGGGAGCCAGGATATAGCACTTCATGTGTGTGAGTGTTTGATTGGTTCAGATGCTCCGTCCATCACCGACCCCTTTTGTACCGCTTTGTTTGCCATACGTTGGCAGGGTATGCTCAGACGTGAGTCCCTTGCTCACTTTGCCACTGGATTAAAGCAAGCCTGGTTGAAGACGGCTGAAATGCCAGAAACCGGTCCTAGGAAGCTTGATTCCGGTCCAGGGAAGGCATGGCTTGGCAGTTCGGGCTGGACTGTTCCCATGAGGCACAGAGTCAGACTGATTTGCATATGGCCATGTCTGAACTGGGGTGGCAGAGTGGGCTAAAGAACGGTGATGGATTAAACCCAAATCTGTTGACTGGGTGTGAGTGTTTGATTGGTTCAGATGCTCCGTCCATCACCACCCTCTTTTGTACCGTCAGATGTCTGTGAGGCGCCCTTCCTCCAGTATGCCATTAATGGCCAATCTGGCTCTTGGGTGAAGTCTACACACCCCTCCTTTCCTGTCGCTATCATCTATTAGGGCATTTAAGTCTCCGCCCCATATGATCGTGTCATTTCTCACTGTGGCTATTTTAGCCCATACTGTGTGAAAGCAATCTGGCGAGTCTACATTGGGGCAATTATGCCACACAGAATCACAAATCTACCCTCTATATCTATATGTGACGTTGTGACTGTCCAGTCTACACCGCGTTTAACCAATATGGACACCCCCTTGCAAAGTTTGAGTAAACAGACTTGCGTATTATCGTTTAAATGTGTTTCTTGTATAAAACATATATCAATAATGTGCCTTGTCAAATAGACGTGTACAAGTCTGGTTATGCAACAGTTGTTCAATCCCCTGGCATTCCATGTACGGAGGTTATAAGTTATCGTGTCTGTGGTAATTGAGTGTCCGGGGTTACCATAGGTGTGCGTATCATCTTTAGTTAGGTGTAATGTGGATTTCTGCTTCTACATCGTGGCATCAAGTGGTGTATTATACAAAATGCGAAGACTAAGCATCCCCTTAGTTTAGACCAGAATACGTCAGCTAGAGATCATACTGATTCTTTACTGTCCTGACCAACAAAATTAACAATCCCACACCTCCCCCCACACCAACCCCCCAATCAGGTTGAGTATCCGTCCCCTCCCCATTTAACCAACTGCATGAGGTGCCCCAGCCAAGGGCGCTGGGACAGCTAGCGGGAGCACTCCCTAGGGGCATGACTACACCGGCTTCCAACCCCGCTTTGCAGCAGGGTGGTCGCACAGATGTGAGAGAGCCGACCTGCAGTATAATAAAAAAAATGGTGCTTGTAGGCAGCAGCGGATTACAGCCGTTTTGATGTCAGACTTATTTTATTGGTTGACAGCTAAGAACAAAAAACATCTCCATTGACAACTTAGTGTGCAGTTGGGAGTACCTGGCGGCGCCAAGCACCGCAAATCAGTCATTGTCACTGAGTCTGGCTTCCGATGATGCTCCCACCGTAACCCTGGACATTCGCTTCTAGCCTCTGATGTGCTTGGCATTTTTCATGGTCGATTTACCATTTGTGAAATGGTGTGTTGATTTCTCATGTGTTATTTTTAGTTCGGCAGGATACAGCAGAGCATAGGATATGTCCGCCTGTCGCAGGATCCATTTAACAGGCACAAACTCCCTCCTGGCCTCCTGGACTGCTGGAGCAAAGTCTGCTCTTTCTCTAGCCAGGCGCAAGATTGAGTCCCGGTCCTGATAGTTCAGTAGGCGTGCCAGAATTTGTCTTGGCGAGGCTCCGATCGGAGGTTTTGGCCCCAGTGTTCTGTCGGCCTTTGTACTATGAACATTAACCACATCAGTGCTAAGGCAATTCGTCCTCTGTGCTGAAGATCCTAGATTCCCATTGTTCATGCACAGGAGCAGTGTACTGCATGACGAGCTGAGCTCGTCATGAGCATGGAAGGGGTTAAGGATAGCGCTGGGTCAAACAGTTCACGTAGCAGATCTTCAGCAAATGTTTCCATCTTGGAGATTGCTGTTGTTTCCGGAATACCGGTAATGCGAAGATTATTTTTAAGCGATCTCACTTCAAGATAATCGATCTTGGCCCTGATGATGCTGAATAGTTCATCCATGTGTAGCAATTGCTCTTTGGTTTCTATTTGAAATTCATGCGCTGCTGTGGAGCGGTTGTCGAGCGAGTCTAATCGGTGTTCCTGAGTATCAACTTGCTTCTTGACCTGATCCATTTGGGAGGTAAGTTGTTCGAGCTTATTATCTATGGTTTTCAAGCTAGTTTTCATCTCTAGAAATACGGAGCGGAGAACCTCGCTAACACCCACGGCCCCTTCTTGCGTGTTTGACTACAATTCCGCCTTCGGTTCCACATCTGGCTGACGGGTGAGTCTCTTATTTTTGAAGGCCAGTTTCGTTTGTTTGCTATCAGACTTTTCAATATCGTTAAGATAGAGAAGATAGAGTATGGGTAGGGCTATCAGCGCAGAGATGGCGGCTGTTTGATTAGGGTGCACTGCTGTTCCTTTGTTCACTTAGCCCTGCAAGTTCTCCTTGCGTTCCTCTCTGTTGCACTTGATGTCCGAAGTATACAGCAATGTCCTTCACACAGATACCTTTAATGGGGCTGTATTTGTCGTCGCCGGGCCTCCTGTCTTCCAGTCAGTTCTTGTCTTTGCTCAAATATCTATTTGAAATACCTGTATTACTGCCCTGGGTGCATGCCAGCCTTAGCCTAATGCATAGTGTTCATTAGCAGGCTGGACTGTTGCAAGCAGTACTTATTACAAGTCTCCCTTAGTTTCCAGCGACTCAGAATGGCATTACAGCCTCATTTAGCCACTGCCCTCAACTGTGTAAATTCACCCTCGTACAGAATGTGGCACTCAGCAGTATGCCGTGAGCTCAGCAATATCTTCAGGGCTGGCCCGGCAACTACATGCCGGCTGCCATGCCCTCCACCGCAGGCCCAAAGCACACCCAAGGCCTCAGCAGCCCGGGGCAGAACACACGCGAGCCCGCCCGGGCAGGACAACGGGGGTGGGCCAGGCATCTGCACACTAGCCCTCTGGATCAGTGCCTCGAGCCCGCAGCACCAGCAAGGCCTCGGCAACAAGGACAGCACCAGTCACAGGCCCGCCCATGTAGGCAGCGGCCTGGGCTCCAAAACTCTGCAGGTACGCACCACAGCGCTTACTGGCCTCAGGGCCCAGCACGCAGCAATCTCTGACAGGCGACATTCTTCCTTTTGGTGTTCGGCAATGTGCCTCTGCAGCCCCCGCAGTTCATTTCAGCAATCCCATCGCTGGGGGGGCTGGGCCGCACTCCTTCCATTGGCAGCAAAGGAGACAGATCCTGCGCTCACGATCCACCAGAGCAAACAAAGCCGCCACGCACTGCCACCACTTAAATATATGTTTCCAAGTGCGCTTGTACCAGGGTATTGAGCTACATCAGCGGCGTAGGGGTCTCTCTAGGGCCGATCTGCTTCTCTGGCCACGCAGTCAGTCCTAGACCACCTTGAGCCTCGTAGATTTCCCCCAGCAAATTGAGTCACCGCCCGGCCCTATATGCCTCAGCCAGTCCCTGCCGTCTTGGCCCACAATTTGCGCTGTTCGGGTAGCAGGTTCGGGTTCTCTATCCATAAGGATGATGAAGGATTGTTTTGCGGCCAGCAGAGCCCTCTCAACAAGCTGCCATCTTGCTGCTCGGCAAACCACGCCCCCAAAGTTATTTAATTATTTAATTACATTTTCACTTTAGGTTGTGGGGTTTACTGGAGTATTGTATGTAGGTTTTTTATTTCCTACAAATAATAATTAATAATAGTTCTTTTTTCAACAAAATTACATTTGTTACATTGTGTTTTGGTTGTGTTCTATTCTTTAAATTATTATTACCATTTTCATTATTCTTTTTAACTTGTTTGTTTTTTGAGGGCTTGGGGTAGCGTTTTTTTAAACAATACTTTATTACAATTGAAATGCAGTTAATTGATACATATGTGTGTGTGCATGTGCGTATATATATATATATATATATATATATATTTGTTGTTATGTGAAGTTTTTCATATCATTTTAATGGTTATGTATATATTGTGGGTGTTTTGTTAGTCCACGTTTTAATGATAAATATTAAAATGAATGGCATTTTCTTAAATGCTTACATTTCCTATTTCAATTAGTGATAATAAAATTAAATTAAATTTTAAAATAGTTAATGTTAAAATTGTATTCTATTGTAATTGCATTTGTATAGCGCTTACTACCCCTGATGAGGCGTCAACAAGCTTTTTTGGCGAGTAGCACGCTACTCCAGGACCCATAGAGAATTGGTGTTGAATTAGTATAGTGAAACATGCAAGTAGATTTTAAGTGGTGGATAGGATAGTCAGTTATTTGGATTCGGAAGGATAGCAGAAGGATAGAAGAGGAAAAAAAGCTTTATATTTATATAGCGTTGTCACCCCTGATGGGTTGTTGAAGGATGCTACTCCTGAAACCCATAAAGGATTAGTGGTGAATTAGTATGGTGAAATGTGAAAGTAATTTGAGGGGTGGATATTAGTAAGTTATTTGGAGTGAGAAGGATAGCAGATGGATGAATTAGTATGGTGAAATATGAAAGTACTTTGAGTGGTGGATATAAGTCAGTTATTTGGAGTGAGAAGGATAGCGGAGGGATAGCAGGGGAAGAAAGATTCACATTCATATAGCACCTGTTACCCCTGATAGGTGTTGAAGCGCTTTTCTGGCGAGTAACACACTACTCCGGAACCCATAAAAGATTCGTGTTGAAAATTAGTATAGTGAAATATGAAGTAATTTGAGTGGTGGATATGTTATTCAGTTATTTGGATTGAGAAGGGTAGGTGGCAAGATAGAAGAGGGAAAGAGGTTTGTATTTATGTAGCTCTTTCTACCCCTGATGGGGTTTTGAAGTGCATTTTTGGCAAGTAGCACACAACTCTGGAACCCATAAGGTTTAGTGTTGAATTAGTATGGTGAAACATGAAATTCATTTGAGCGGTGGATATGCTAGTCAGTTATTTCGATTGAGAATGGTTGGGGAGGGGTAGAAAAGGGGAAAAGGTTTGAATTTATATAGCACTTGTAAGCCTGATGGGGCATTGAAACGCTTTATTGGTGATTAGCATGCTACTCTGGAACCCATAAAGGATTAATGGTGAATTAGTATAGTGGAATATGCAAATTGAGAAGTGCACATGTTAGTCTGTTATTTTTGATTGAAAAGGGTAGTGGAGGGATAGAAGAGTGAAGTTTTTTTTTTGTTTTGTTAGGTCATAGCAGTAGGAGGTGGCTTTTGGATGAGTCAAAAGGGTTTTTGAAGGGGAAGAGTCAGAAGGAAGAGTTTAGAAAGGTTTATTTTGGGGGATCGATATAGTAAAAAAGGTGTCAGATGATGCAGGGAGGAGTAGAGTAGGGGAGAGTCTTGAAAGGGTTATTTTGGGGATCATTGTAGTGGTATGCGAATTGGGATAAATGAGAGTGGTTTTAGAGGATATATTCCTAGATGTACAGGGTGAGAGATAGGGTAGTGCATTGGAAAGAGTAGTAGAAAAGAAGTTTGAGATGAGTCAGAAAGGTGGGCTAGAAGATATATTGAGAGAGGTATAGGTTGAGAAATAGGGTAGTGCATTGGAAATGCTAAATTAGAAGAAAGTGATAAATATATAGATCCATAAGTACATTGAAAGTATATAGATGCATAAAGGAGGTAAGTATATTAGATTAAAGATATTGATAGAGGTACAGGATGAGAAATAGGGTAGTGCATTGGATATGCTTTTTCAGGAGAAAAGTAACAGACACAGATCCAAGTACATGGAAGGTACATAGATGCACAATGGAAGCAAGTACATGTAGACCAAAGATGATTTTTTTTTACAATAATTATTCTACATGTTTATACAAAGCAATACCGATAATGACTTCATGTAGATGTTGAAAAGCATGGGCAAGATGATAGAGCCTTGAGGGACTCCTGCTTTTGTGGAGTATGGTTTGGACAAGAAAGGTGGGGTATGGATGACATTAGTTCTGTTTCGAAGGTAGGATGTGATCCAGTCTAGAGCAGTCCCTCTATGCCAGCTTCATAGAGTCTTTGTTTCAGGGTGTCATGGTCAACCGTGTCAAAGGCAGCCGAGAGGTCAAAGAGGAGTAGCGCATCAACCCCGTTGCAGTCTACTGTATTCTTCAGGTCATTCCAGATGGCAAGGAAGGCAGATTCAGTGCCTCTTCCCAGACGGAATCCTGTTTGGAAGTCTGAAAGTATGTCATTCTCTTCAATGAATTGTGACATCTGGGTGAACGCTGCTCTTTCTATCAGTTTGCTCAGGAAAGGTCCATTTGTAATGGTTCTGTAGTTGTCAGGGTTCAGCGGGTCCAAGTATGTTTTCGTCAGTAAAGGGCATATCTGTGACTTTTTTAGTTCTTCTGGAAATATTCCGGTAGTTAAGGAATCGTTGATGATTCTTCTTACCGGAGTGGCAGCAGAGGTTGTTAAAAGAATTGTCTTGAATGTTTGTGGTGGACAGGGGTCGGAAGGGCTGCTGGCAGGCCTGCTTGCTTTGACCAGGTCCATAAATTAATCGTGTGAGATGTGTTGGAAGGAACGGAGAGGCTGGGTTAGAGTATTCTTGGATTGTTGTTTTGTACAAGGGTTAGTGCTGGTGCTTTGTTTCTGTTTTAAGTACAAGTCCAATGTGTCTACTTTGTCCATGTAATGACTTGCCAGTTTGGCTGTGAAATATTGAGTAACAGGATGAGTTCCTTCTAGGCAATTTGGGTTGCAAAATTCATTGAGTATTTTATAGAATTCTTTATTTGCACATTTAGCATTTTTAATTCTGTCTGAATAGTACCCTTTCTTAGCTTTGTTGATAGCTGATTTGTATAATCTGTTAATTTTCTGTAGGTGAAGTTTGTGTTGTTTGGCGTTTGTTTTGAGCTAGGTACGTTGCTGCTTTCTAATTTGTTGTTTTATGCCTGTTATTTCTATTTTTCTCCAAGGTGCTTTTTTCCTTTTGTTCTGTTGAATAGTTTTGAGTGCTATCAGGATGTCAAAAGCTTCCTGTAGCCACTCATATAGATTTTGAACAGAATTTATTGTTTCCAGATTTGTACTGGATATTAGTTGTGTTTCTAAGTGTTTCAAATTGAGTTTTTTCCACGGCCGATAGGTGGATGAATGTAAGGTTGTTTTAGGTGAGTCGCTTAGTGTTGTTTTATGTTGGGAAGCAAGCAAGTGGTGGTCTGACCATGTGACTGGAGTTAAAGTTTGAAAGGTAACTAGTTCAGTATTAGCAAAAATGACATCTAGGATATGTCCGGTGTTGTGTGTGGGTCTGTGGACAATCTGATGCAGGTTCAGTGCCTCTAGGCCAGTGAGTATTGTTTTTGGATGGGTCATATTGAGTTTGTCAAACCAAATGTTGAGGTCACCCAGAACGCATAGGTTGGAGTGTATTGTTATCAGGTTTGAATCTGTGACTAGAAGTACGTCTGGAAATATCGCATTGCTAGGTGGAGGTCCGTAAAGGAGCAGGAAGTTGCAGTAGGAAGACGGTGTAGGATTGCATCCTGTTAGAAGAGCCTCACAATTCTTTATGGAGATGTTGTCAACTTTAGTGATATGTTATGTTTGCCTTAACACAACAGCTAGACCACCTCCTTTTTTGCCTATACGATTTTGGGTGATCGTTTGATAGCCTAGAATAATGGCTTCAAGCAGGACTAGAGCTATATCATCTCCCAACCATGATTCAGTTATGAATAGGATGTCTGGTTTTGCATCTGTGAGAAGGTCGTAGATGTGATGTTTAAACAAAAATTTAAGTATTTCAGTGACCCACTGGCCTACCAGTAACTTTTGCTTACCATTGTGTGAGATAACTAAGATATAGTACATCTGAAAAGTTATTGAGCCATGAAATTCCTTTTTCGGTGTTGCATGAGAGGTATATTTTGCAACTCAGGAGCCTGTGGGGGCACCTGTTGATGCGTTTATTACAAAGGTATTTAATTAAACATCCTGAATTCAATATATAAGAATATTTCTTTATAATATTGGTTAATACTTACAAAAGTAGAGCTCTTTTCAGGGTCTAATGCAATTATTTTGTTGTTGGTGAGTTTAAAATGTCAGTCAATTAATTGCCTTTCGCAAAGTAATCAACAAAGGATATCATTATGTTTTAAAGCAACTGAGTATTTTGAGATGGTGTTGAGATGTAAGGTGAACTTGGTTAGCTGAGATTATGAAGCTCTCTAACCTGGCCAGTGTATTTACTACTTGGCCCTTTAGTTGTTTTATCATATCATGGGGAGGCAGTGGCGGTCAGCACAATCTGGAGTGGTGAGGCAAGGGGGTAAGGAGGTATAATTCTAAAACAAAAAGAAAAATTCACTTTCCTCCTCGACGCTCTGTCCCACGTCGTCTCTTCTCGCCGAACAGGAAGCAGCCAGGCTCCCCATAGCCAATCACAAAGCTGAAATGCAGCGTTGTTTTTATTGGCTCCACTAAATCAATCACAATGCTGCAATGCAGCACTATGATTGGGCTGAGGGCTTTGGTTCGGTGCTCTGACAGGGACTGAGGGCATTGGCATGTTCTCCATGCAGGCTTTAATGCGGCCTGCATGGAGAACATGCTAAAGTGTGCATGACTGTTTGGGCGGCCCATGAGGGCCGGTCAAAGCATCACGAGGACTTTAGTGTGCCCATCACTTCCCCCTTGCTCTGTCAGCAGAGCAGCCCCACCCACATGCTACAGCAGCAGGGAAGAATAAATTAATAATAACATTGCGTTATTATCATTTTATTTTAATTTTCTTTTACTGCTGCACAGCAGCAGTGGGGTGACAGTCCTCCGCCTTAGCGGAGGAGCCACCACTGTGGGAGGTATTTCATGTAAAAAGTAAAGAGCATCTGGAATGTGTTTCGCAAGTTTGTGTTCTAGGTCCACTTGGAAGATAATTCAAGTATCAGCATATGAGAATGTTTTCAGTGCTTCCACTTGTTCAGAAAGAAAGACACCTGACATTCAAGGCATTTGCTATGTCTTATATCTGCGTTATGTATAAAATGCACAGTGATGCCTCCTTTTGGAGGATGGTTTCCTAGAAGATATTAATCTTACATCTCTGTGCATTTACAGTCTCTGTTTATTGTGTTTTCTCAGTCACAGTATGAATGTGGATACATATGAGACTTTGTCCAATTCTTTCCCCCTTATAGGATAGTGGTATGCCTGTTATTTTAGGCATGTCAAACAAACAAAAGATGATGGAAAGAATGTTTGCAACAGCCCTAGCCGCTGAACATCACTAAGGGTAGCCTTTACAAGCCATTGTACTTTTGCTCATCATGACCCCGCAGACAAGACCCAGCCATTTGCAAATCAGTCTTGGTCCTTCTCCAATAGGAACAGTCCAGACAGAACTCTCTGAACTGCCACACAGCAACCCAAAACCGGTTTCAACCTGATTGGGCCTCTTCAGTCGGGTGTAGCTTGGTCCCAGTGACATAGTGAGGAACTCACATCTGGGCACACCCTTAGCCACTTGGGGTGTTCTGGATTGGTTACTGGCACACTCATTATTGTCTATGCTCTGTAAACTTCTACCTGTGTCTCTTTCTCTGATTCTTATCTCCAGCTACAGATATGCACCCAAGCAACCCTTCTCCTTGAGCCAATACTGCACACTATTATGTGTTCCTGCTGCATATCATTTGGTGCTACCATTAACCAAAAATCCCTGTTCACTTTAAGTAAAGATCATCTGTTGCCCTCCTAATACAACTTGGTCAGGGCTCACCTCAGGCACCACAGTAAGTGCTCCTCTGCTGCACAGCACTCACAGCTTCCAGGATACAGATTTCCATTTGCTCCTCTGGTGCTTTGTTAGAAATGTGGTCTCCAATTGGCAGAGGTTTGCACCTGCTCCAAGTAGAGACCCTCACTCCATTCAGGGTACGGGAGTCATGAAGCTAAGATAACCCTACTCTCTCCCTTGGTAGCTTGGCACGAGCAATCAGGCGTATCTCAGAGGTAATGGGTAAAGTATTTGTACGCACACACACACAAAGGAACACAGCAAAAACACTACAAAAGTGAAAACACTACAAAAGAAGTCCAAAAGTAAAAACACTACAAAAGAAGTTCACACAAGTTTAAAAAAACAGCCATGAAGCAGGGGCTGTGTCTATTACTCAGCACGAAGTAGGCGCTGCATCAGTCTTTTGCAGTTATGCATCGATAAAACAGGTGCTCAGAGTCGATGGGTAGATTTGCTCCTTAAGATCATCAGGTTACACTTCCAAAGGCCCATGAACTGGTTTTGGCACCACTTGGCAAGTTAGGCCTCTCAGCAGAAAAGTGCAGGCACTGGCAGGTGAGGTATTTGATGGCCCTGAGACTTCTTAATAGGAAGCAGGCACGCACAAGCCCTTGGAGAACCTTGGAAGCAGGATGTAGAAAGCAAAGTCCAATCCTTTCACTCCAAAGACCGAATCAGCAAGCAGCAGGCTAGCGCAGCAAAGTAGCAGGCAGAGTACCAGTCCCTGCTACAGCATCCAGCTCCTCTTCCTGGTAGAATGTCCTCAGTTCAGAAGTGTTCTGATTTTGGGGTGATAGAGGTCCAATACTTACACCTCTTTCTGCCTTTGAAGTAGGAAAACTTTGTCTTTGTAGTGCACAAGACCCTGTCTTTCCATGACCTGGTTCTAGACACAGCAGGGGGGTGGAAACAGCTTTGTGTGAGGACAGGCAAAGCCCTATTCAGGTGTCAGTGACAACAACCTCCCACCACTTTAGCTCTGGAAAGTCCATCAGACTGGTGATAGACCATCAGAATATGCAAGGCACACCTCAGCTCCCTTTGTGTGACTGTCTGGAATAATTGTACATGGCCCAACTATCAGCCAACCCAGACATGTATTGTGCAGACAAGCAGGGGCACATGATGGTGGTTATGCAAGAAAATGCCCACTTTCTCAAAGTGGCATTTTCAAATGTGCAATTTAAAAACCAGCTTCACCAAAAGATTTATTTTTAAATTGTGAGGTCAGAGATCCCGAACTCCTAATCTCTACCTGCTGCCAATGGGAAATTACACTTAAAAGGTTTTTCAAGGCAATCCACATTTACACTATGGCAGAGATAGGCCTTGCAATAGTGAAACACGAAATTTGCAGTTTTTCACTATTAGAATATGTAAAACACAACAGTACATGTCCTACTTTTTAAATACACTGCACCCTGCCATTGGGGCCTCCTTGGGCCGACCTTAGGGGTGCCTTACATGTAGCAAAAGGGAAGGTTTGGACCTGGGAAGTGGATGCACTTATCAGGTCGAAATGGCAGTTTAAAACTGCACACAGACACTGCAGTGGCAAACCTGAGACATGTTTGTAGAGCTACTCATGTGGGCGGCACACATGGTGCATTTTACTAAGGACTTACTAGTAAATCAAACATGCCAATCAGGGATGAACCAATCACCAATACATTTTAGACAGAGGGCATATGCACTTTAGCACTGGTTAGCAGTGTTAAAGTGCCCAGAGTCCGAAAACCAACAGAAACAGGTCAGAAAAACAAGGAGGAAGAAGGCAAAACGTTTGGAGATACCCAGCAAAATGCACCGGTGCAACATGCATATTGCCTGTCAGTTACCTGCAACCAGTGGCATAACGCAAAATGATGGGAATCCCCAGTGAAATGTGGTGAAGGGCCTCTGAGTATCACATATCTCCCAGATATACATTGGCCTTGGGCTGAATAGGGGTCTGCTAAAGAGTTGGGGGCCCTTTGATGTACATCCCCCTGTGCCTTCAACTGAACACCATCCTGCAGCCTGCGGGTGCACATTATTCTGTGTCCCTTGCTGAGTTTCCTATGTGTAATTGCTGATCATGTGCAATTACACTTGTATGTTTGTTTATGTGCATGGATGCCTGGACATCTCTTGGACATTGAAAACATGGGTGTCCGTCGCAGTATGTCCTGTGTACATGGTTTGCAGTCTATGTGTGCGGCACAACTTGTGCATCCTTGTGCCTCCTTGTGCATCTACTATTCAAGATCCAAACCTATTAACACTGTATTTTTGGCAGTGGAATTCATATTAACTGCTTGTCATGTCCATGTGTACTTAGTAAACGTAGACTGTGAATTACGTATGGCTGTGTACTTTGCATAATCTTTGTATTGCCATTATTCCTCCCCATCAGAGTAGGCAGCAGACTTTTCCTTTTTTTTTAAATGACTTCTTTCTTCCTTAGACTATTCAAAGTTGTGGTTAATCTTATCATCCATTTTTTAGTAAATGATAGGTTTAATAACCTGATTGGGCTGCATAATGCAGGACCTCTAATGTGCACATCGTGTACCGGATGAATACAGTGGCATGAGGCTTCATATTTACTGTGTGTGCAATTTGTGCCATATTCCACTTTGCTCAGTTAGATGGGTTTTCTACAACATGCTATATGTATTTTCATCCGATTAAGCAATTCACCGCCAGACTTCTCTCTCGTCAGTTATTCCACTTCAAAAATGTACACCTGGTCATTATTAGAACATAGATAACATATGCAACCCTGGGAAACACCCCAATATCACGTGTCACAGTTGTTAGATATCCATGTTTTCTCCACATTACCCTTCAATATATTTCCTGTACATTCACGCGAGCGCCTCTTTGCCTGTCTTTCCTAGGGAAACTCCTTCACTGGAAGTTGCATACTCTTTTCAGAAAATTTAAGTCTCTCTTTCATTATTAAAACAATTAAAATCCACTTTACAATACACTCAAAAATTCCCTACAACTTCGCACAAAACATTTTTACTATCTGTATATGTGTGAATATGTTTTTTGTGCTCCTGCTCTTAAGAACAAGCGGACCTTTTATTTTGCACTGATTAAATAACCGCCCGTGCTTCCATCACCTGTTATTTCACGGCCATTTATAACGAGAAAGAAAATTATTTTCTAGCAGCACTTTTAGATTCATGCACTGATTCCTCAATTTATCCACCAACTCTCCTCAATCTCCTGGGTGTTTAGGGGGCATAATATCAAGCACAGGTGATAAAATTATCGCCGCTTTATCGGCAGGAAACTGCCGCTAAAGCGGCGATAATGGGCTTGATAATATGTCCTTGTGAATTCCCATAGAAGCCCAGGTTTTGGTGTTAACCTGGGCTGCTATGGGAATTCACAGGGGCATATTATCAAGCCCATTATCGCCGCTTTAGCGGCAGTTTCCTGCCGATAAAGCGGCGATAATTTTATTGCCTGTTCTTGATAATATGCCCCTAAGTTTTTTAAGCATTGCTTACTGTTGTCTTTAGAGATTCATCGATTTTAAGGGTTTTAAGTTTCATTTCTTGACGTTGCATTTTGTCTTTTTTCAGCTTGAGCACCTCCCATGTCAAAATGTCTTCTCTTTTTTGTGTCCATTTATTTTGGGTGGAAGAAATACCTTCCAATCCTGTTTGAGTACTCAGAGGCAATACTCTCTTTCTACAGATGAAGTTGCATCTGGTAAGTTCTTCCCCCTGTCAGGGCCAACTCCCCCACTACTGCTGTTGAAAATAGTGATAAGTTTTAGATGCCTCTAGTGGCGTAGCTAGAGGGGGGTGAGGTGGTAGTCTGCCCGAGAGGCACGAATTTTGGAGGTGGCGGCCTCCCTTCGCTCTTACCTGCCGCCTTGGGGCGTCAGTAGCAAGCATCCCCCCATCCTCAATGCATTTGCTACGGCAAGTGGAGAAAACTCACCAGCACACCTCCCCCCGCTCTTCACTGCGACCGCAGCAGGGCAGCAAATGCAGGGACCGCCACAGGCAGCCAGAGGGCTAGCTATGCCACTGGATGCCTCCTCTGCAAGTTGTTCAGCCAGCTTAGTGGTAAACTGATCAGCGCCATCACATCAGCACGTGCAGGCTCTTGTATGGCTTGCTGGTGATCCTATGTGCCATTGGACTTTAAGGGATGGGAGTCTCGGGGAGGCCTGTGCTCCTGCCCTGTGATGTCCATAGAGGCAGCAGGTCCACTCACTTCATAACTGCATGAAGAGGAGAAGTTGCACCATCAGACAGGAGTAGCCAGCGAGGCTTGCACCCGCTTGATAACATGTGCCACATGATAGGCATTAGATAGTCCTGACTTTGAGGAATAGGCAAATGTCAAGGTTTAGAGAGGGAGAAATTAGGTTACCACTAATCCCTTGACTCATTTCTTTCTTGCTAAGATTATTGTGAGCAAGTGATGTTTGTGACAGTAAAGGTGCCTATGTATGGGGTAACTGTAGGGAATGTGGATTCCCACATGTCAGTGTTCCTGCAAGCCAGCCATTAATAACTAGTAACATGTTAACCACTTCCGTGCTGATGACGGAGCCGCTCCATCATCAGCAGCAGCAGAAGAAAGTAACAAAGAGAAACCCTCCTCCTCCCCAATAAAAGAGGTGATGCCTAAACCGCTGATATTGTGTGCCATGTCAGGTATCGCTGAGGATCACTGGCAGGCAGATCCAATGAAACGTGTTCAGAAAAAGCATGCAGCCCTATTTGGTGATGATGCATGAGCCTCATCCTGAGTCAGTTACAGGGGTATATCACGAGAAATGTCTTCTAGGACTTGGTGACTCAACTGCTGAGGATCACGAGCAGACAATAACACTGAGACACAGCATTACTATCAAATAATGAGAAAGTGATTTGTTGGCCAATTCTTTTTTTTAGTTTGAGCAGCTTTATTACAAACTAAGAAATATAAACATGAGTAATAAACATATCCGATATAAATGTAAAGTCATAAATAAAAAAGCTAAATGACAAAAAAGACAAAAAGCTGTTTACAATTTTAAATAAAATTGTAGAGAAGGGAGAATGGGAGGGAAAAGGGAAAGGGAAAGGAAGGAGGGAAACATGGAAGAGTTAATGAGAACAATTGAAGACCGCATAGTGATATGCATTACTTAATCAAACATCAAAAATATGAAATATATAAGTAATTAACAGCCTGATTCATCAAAGACTCGTTTTGCGAGTCTTTAATAGCGATTCATAAGGAATCGCTATTAAGGACTTGCAAAACGGTATTCATGTAGGAATTGCAAAAAATATTGCGATTCCTACATGTTCTTTATTTGCGATTAGCAAATTGCTAATCGCAAATAAGGAATAACTCCCCATGCATTCCTATGGGCCTGAGGCCCGTAGGAATGCATGGGGAGTTATTCTTTATTTGCGATTAGCAATTAGCTAATCGCAAATAAGGATGCGAATTCAAGGGTGCAGGGGTGTCCAAAGGACACCCTGTAGCACCCCTGAAATGTAAGCTACATTGGTGTTGCGCACACACATGTCCAAAGGACATGTGTGTGTGTAACATGCAACTTAGATAAATGCATTTAAATGCATTTTTCTAAGTTTTTGCTATTTACCACGAGGTCTGACCTCGCGGTAAATAGCGGCCCAAAATTGCGATTTCGCAATTTTAAAATGATTCATGAATTGCATTTAAGGAATCTCAAATAGAGATTCCTTCAATGCAATTCTTCGCAAATGTGCGAATTCTTTAATAGCGAATTTTGCATTTGGGATGATGAATCCCAAATGCAAAAATTGCACTCGCAAAAGGCAAGATTCTGAGAATCTTGCCCTTTGCGAGTGCAATTTAGCTTGATGAATCAGGCTGATAAACATTTCGGAACATGCAGAATTAACCTGATTTCTAACTGAGAGATCCAAGAAATCAGTTAAGGGGTACCAAAATAATTGTCTGTTAACATATGGTCTACAAGATAAAGAAAAAGCAACTTCTAGAAGGAGATAATGACAAATATTATGCCACCAGGCTGTAAATGAAATACTAGTTTCACATTTCCAATTAAGAGTACTTTGCTGAAAAGCTAAAGCCAGCTTAAGGTCAAACAATCCTGTTTTATGAGAACCTAACAAGAGAACATCAGATAAGCTACCCAAAAGACGGAGCATATAGAAGAATAGATTAAACCATAATTTTCATGGAATCAAGCCAACCCCACCAAAATAGAAATAACAGGTTCCAAGAAGAAGGACGTTTAGTAAGTATGCCAAGACCTTCTTTCATGTTTAGATTAACAGAGGCTTGTATGGAGTTTGTAAAACATATACCTAAATACTTAGGGCCTCATTGCCACTTTGGCGATCCTCCAGTGGCACCGCCACCATACCATCCACTGGAGGACCATCAAAGCCATGGTCCGCCAGCCCGCCAGATGAGTTAAACTCTGGTCTGGTGGGCGCTGCTGCTGTGGTCTGTTAGGCTCATAGAAGAGTACGGACTGCACATTCCTGTAAGCATGGTATATCTTGATCTTTAAATAAATGAGATCCACCAGAAGGTTGGACAGATTCAATATTAGAAAGTTGCTTCTTATTCTTTAAATAAATAGCAACATACTTCCCCAATAATTTCATCCCCCCTAATAGTGGGCACTATTACAAAGTAAATGAGATGCATGGTTATTTTATTAACGTTTAGTTTAGCGCAAACCAAATCCTGTAAAGTAGATTCAGAAGTTGAAGTGGAGAATTGATGTTCCAGGTATTCAATTGTCTGCCAATATAGATTTCTGTCACTTAGTAAATGATTTCCTTTTTTAATCAACAAAGTCAATAACAAACCCACGGGCAGAGGCCTTAAACGTATCCTATAATATTTGGGGGGGAAATATCAGGATCAGTATTAAGTGTAAAAAATTAATTAGGAAAAACTGCAAAAGAAGTAGAAAAAGAGGGGTCTAATAAAAGAGTATTATTAAACCGCCAACAATTCAATTGGTTATGTGCCTGTAAATGTATTGCGACTTATATAGCGCACGCATCACCCGAAGGTATCAAGGCGCTTGCCTTGGGAACCTGTCCTGGCTTTTCCCTGTGAGATAACCCCTACTGGGTATCCCCGGGGTGAAAGCCAGGCATCCCGCAGCAGGTGGGCTGCCGTAGCGGAGATTAAGCAACTATTGCCCAGAGTTGCAGCGTGGGACCCCATGATTAGAATAGGCACCGAGGCGAGAATTATCGAGTCCGTGGACATTTTTGGGCTCAGGACCCTGCCGCGTCGGGAATTGAACCCTGGTCCCGGGCCAGACCTCTGCATCAGGGTCTGCCGCTCTAATCAGTGAGCCACACTTCTCCTGCCTGGAGTATATCCAAATCTACAACAAGGTGAGTATGGTCAGAAATAACAATAGGTTCAATAGAAGCTGAAATAAGATTTTGTGCCAAAGGGTGACTCTGTAAAATATAATCTAAATGGGTAAGGCAGCCATGTGGCGGAGAATAAAAAGAGAACTTCTTTGCAGTAGATTTACATAAACTCCATGCAGCTAATAGGTGATTCTGTGAAATAGTAGAATTAAATTGTTTATATGCTTTATTAGGAATAAAACAAACTTGGCAATGACAATTTAAAAACCAAGCCCAACCAATACTGCTTTAATTTTAAAGCTTTTGACTCCGTCAGATGGGGCTCTTTTAATAGGACCAAATCTGGATAGTAGGCAGCTGAGTGAGATTGTATTCTCTGCTTTTTGCTAGAATAATAAAACCTTTTACATTCCAGAATAAGACTCTGAACAAAACAATCAACAATTAAATATAAAACTACACGATCACGAATATAAAAAAAGATGGTGTAACAAGAAGGATGAAGAATAAATCATCCAAGAAAATTAAGCTAAAGATAAGAAAATGAAAAAAGGAAGGAAAAAGGAAAAATAACAGATAAGACAAGAAAAGACAGTACATGTCAAGAAAACAACTGACGACTGAAATACGTACCTTAAAAGAGCAGAATAATGGGGTGGTGGCACACAAATGAAGGCAGCACACTGACTAGGATCAACGCACCACAGCGGAGGACAACAAACAGCAGAGAGAAAACACACACATGAAGAATCACTGGAACCTGTAGAGAAGGTAGAAAAAACAAACAAGCAAAAACAAAATAGTTAAGCCTTAACATAATACCAAAACCTCAGGTAACAACAAACAACATAAGAAGCAATACACAATTTGTAATACAGTATATTATTTCAAATAAACATTTCAACAGTTCAACAAGAAGAAGGACCAGCAAAATCCATAGAAATTATCAAATGAGAATTTATTAAGTTCAGTTGGATCTTCATAAGTAGTGGGGCTGTTCCGAGAAGTCACTATAAATATGCACGGATGGAACAGACCATAGCTAGAACCTAATGTTCGTACTGCCGGGAGAAGATGGAGGAAATCTTTCCTACGTTTAGCCATAGCTGTGGAAACATCCTGTGTAAGAAAAAACTTTGCACCAGACATTACTAGTTGTTATTTAGCTTTTACTGCATTTAGGAATTTTAAGAGATCCCTGAATTCCCCCCAAAAAATTATCACACCACGATGTTTGGTAGGAGCATCCGGTAAAGATAGATGAGGACCCAGTCTGTGAGCATGTTGAATATTGAGACTTTGTGATGGAGGTAAATCTAAATGTTTTGGCAGAAAGGTGAAAAAGGAGACCGAATCATCTCCTTCAATTCCTTCAGAAAGGCCATACCGATGTAAATTGTGCCTACTCCTATGTTCTAGGTCTTCTCCGTGTTTTTTTCAACAATAGAACATCTTTTTCTAAGGCTGCAATTTTATGGGAGGCAATTTGTAAGTCAGTAACTTGCTGATCAACTGGAGACATTCTAATTTCTACATTGGACCATTTGTCATCAAGCAGGTGAATGTGACTTCTTGTTTCCTCAATGAACGGTTGCAGAGCTCATATTTCCTTTAGTACAGTGTCTAAAGAGACAGGAGATAACGTCTTCAGTAGAGAGGAAGGATCCTATTTAAGTCTCTTATTTGTAGAGGAAGGGAGCAGTGACTTCAGTGAGGAAGTGAAGGAAGTAGTCGAACAAAAAACCACCGACTGAGCCAATTCAAGAGCAACACAGGAGCATTCCATGAAGGCTACAGGAGAGGAAGAGCTGTATATAGATATGACACTAGAATGAACTCTAGTAGAAGTTAAAGGCGTCTTAACTCTGCCACATAAAGCTTGGTGAAAGAGTAGAGACGAAAATATGTAACCAAGCAAATTCAGGTAAAGACCCAAGGCAAATGACTACTCCAGAATCAACAAGAAATATGTGAAGGCATCAGAATGACAGTGATGAGTACTGGGATGACTTGCACATAAAAAACTAATAATAAATGCCAAGTGGTAACTAGCGAGAAGAAACCAGTCGAATATCACCAAACTAGAAATGGAAAGGAGATCAAACAAGCATTGGAAATGCAATAGGTCTCGCATTAGGAAAGTTTGAGCTATTGGTATTGTAAATGAAACTTTTTTTAATTTATGTGTTGGTTTTGAAAGTAGCAAAATTAATAGTTTTGTCAGTTACAATGTCAATAGTGTTAACTTTTGCAAATGTGACACCTATAGCATTTGTAATGCAATGTGTGTTGTATTTACGTAACTTAGATGTCTTGATATTACAAATAACAATGGCTTTTAATTTTGTAAATAATTAATACTTAAATAAAAGTTATTGTAATTTATAATGGCAATAGCTTAAACGTTTGTAAATAACTTGTGAAGATTATGTTCAGTGTATTTTATTGTGACGAAAATCCAAGAACATTGCATTTGCACCTACACATACACAGAGCCACACACACACACATATAGATGTGGTAGTGGTGGATCTGGGGGATATGGTGGTGGTGGATGTGGTGGTGGTGGTGATGGTGGATGTGGTGGTGATGGTGGTGGATGAGGGGGTGGATGTGGTGGTGGATGTGGTGGTGGTGGTGGAGGTGGTGGATGTGGTGGTGATGTGGTGGATGTGGTGGTTGTGGATGTGGTGGTTGTGGATGTGGTGAAAGTGGTGGTGGATGTGGTGGTGTAAGTGATGATGGTGGGTGTGGTGGATGTGGTGGTGGTGGATGCGGTGGTGGATGTGGTGGTGGATGTGGTGGTGGTGGATGCGGTGGTGGATGTGGTGGTGGATGTGGTGGATGAGGTGGTGGAGGTGGTGGTGGAAGAGGTGGATGTGGTGGTGGGTGCGGTGGTGGTGGAAGTGGTGGATGTGGTGGTGGATGTGGCGGTGGTGGATGTGGTGATCGTGGTGGTGGTGGATGTGGTGGTGGTGGATGTGGTGGTGGTGGATGTGGTGGTGGATGTGGTGGTGGATGTGGAGGTCATGGTGGATGTGGTGGTGGATGTGGTGGTGATGGTGGATGTGGTGGTGATGGTGGATGTGGTGGTGGATATGGTGGATGCGGTGGATGTGGTGAAGGTGGATGCCATTGTGGTGGTGGTGGATGCGGTGGTGGTGGTAGTGGTGGATGGGGTGGTGGTTGTAGTGGATGTGGTGGTGGATGCAGAGGTGGTGGATGCGGTGGTGGTGGAAGTGGTGGATGTGGTGGTGGATGCGGCGGTGGTGGATGTGGTGGTGGTGGTGGATGTGGAGGTCATGGTGGATGTGGTGGTGGATGAGGTGGTGATGGTGGATGTGGTGGTGATGGTGGATGTGGTGGTGGATACGGTGGATATGGTGGATGCGGTGGATGTGGTGAAGGTGGATGCCGTGGTGGTGGTGGTGGATGCGGTGGTGGTGGTAGTGGTGGATGGGGTGGTGGTTGTAGTGGATGTGGTGGTGGATGCGGAGGTGGTGGATGTGGTGGTGGTGGATGCAGTGGCGGTGGATGCGGTGGCGGTGGATGTGGAGGTGATGGTGGATGTGGTGGTGGTTGTGGTGGTAGTGGTGGTGGATGTATTGGATGTGGTGGTGGATGTGGTGGTGGTGGATGTGGTGGTGGTGGATGCGGTGGATGTGGTGGATGTGGTGGTGGATGTGGTGGATGTGGTGGTGGGTGCGGTGGTGGTGGAAGTGGTGGATGTGGTGGTGGATGTGGCGGTGGTGGATGTGGTGGTGGTGGTGGATGTGGTGGTGGTGGATGTGGTGGTGGTGGATGTGGTGGTGGATGTGGTGGTGGATGTGGAGGTCATGGTGGATGTGGTGGTGGATGTGGTGGTGATGGTGGATGTGGTGGTGATGGTGGATGTGGTGGTGATGGTGGATGTGGTGGTGGATGCGGTGGATATGGTGGATGCGGTGGATGTGGTGAAGGTGGATGCCGTGGTGGTGGCGGTGGATGCGGTGGTGGTGGTAGTGGTGGATGGGGTGGTGGTTGTAGTGGATGTGGTGGTGGATGCGGAGGTGGTGGATGCGGTGGTGGTGGATGCGGTGGCGGTGGATGTGGTGGCGGTGGATGTGGAGGTGGTTGTGGTGGTAGTGGTGGTGGATGTATTGGATGTGGTGGTGGATGTGGTGGTGGATGTGGTGGTGGTGGATGTGGTGGTGGTGGATGCGGTGGATGTGGTGGATGTGGTGGTGGATGTGGCGGTGGATGTCATGGTGGATGTGGAGGTGATAGTGGATGTGATGGTGGATGTGGTGGTGGATGTGGTGGTGATGGTAGATGTGGTGGTGGATGCGGTGGATGTGGTGGTGGTGGATGCGGTGGTGATGGTGGATGCAGTGGTGGTAGATGGGGTGGTGGTGGTGGTGGATGGGATGGTGGATGTAGTGGTGGTGGGTGTGGTGGATGTGGTGGTGGTGGGTGTGGTTAAAGTGTTGGTGGATGTGGTGGTGTATGTGGTGGTGGTGGATGCGGTGGTGGATATGGTGGTGGTGGTGGTGGATGTGGTGTTGGTGGATGCAGTGGTGGATGTGGTGGTGGTGGATGCAGTGGATGTGGTGGTGGATGTCATGGTGGATGTGGAGGTGATGGTGGATGTGGTGGTGGATGTGGTGGTGATGGTGGATGTGGTGGTGGATGCGGGGGATGTGGTGGTGGTGGATGCGGTGGATGTGGTGGTGGATGCAGTGGTGGTGGATGGGGTGGTGTTGGTGGTGGATGGGGTGGTGGATGTAGTGGTGGTGGGTATGGTGGATGTGGTGGTGGTGGGTGTGGTTAAAGTGTTGGTGGATGTGGTGGTGGATGTGGTGGTGTATGTGGTGGTGGTGGATGTGGTGGTGGTGGATGTGGTGTTGGTGGATGCGGTGGATGTGGTGGTGGAAGTGGTGGTGGACGTGTTAGATGTGGTGGTGGATGTGGTGAAAGTGGTGGTGGATGTGGTGGTGGATGTGGTGGTGGTGGATGCAGTGGATGTGGATGTGGTGGTGGATGTGGCGGTGGATGTCATGGTGGATGTGGAGGTGATGGTGGATGTGGTGGTGGATGTGGTAGTGGTGGTGGATGCAGTGGATGTGGTGGTGGTGGATGCGGTGGTGGTGGTGGATGCAGTGGTGGTGGTGGATGGGGTGTTGGTGGTGTTGGATGCAGTGGTGGTGGTGGATGGGGTGGGGGTGGTGGATGGGGTGGTGGATGTAGTGGTGGTGGGTGTGGTGGATGTGGTGGTGGTGGGTGTGGTGAAAGTGGTGGTGGATGTGGTGGTGGAAGTGGTGGTGGATGTGGTGGTGGAAGTGGTGGTGTATGTGGTGGTGGTGGATGCGGTGGTGGATGTGGTGGTGGTGGTGGTGGATGTGGTGTTGGTGGATGCGGTGGTGGATGCGGTGGTGGTGGTGGATGTGTTGGATGCGGTGGTGGATGTGGTGGTGCTGGGTGTGGTGGTGGATGTGGTGGTGGATGTGGTGGTGGATGTGGATGCGGTGGATGTGGATGCGGTGGATGTGGCTGCGGTGGATGCGGATGTGGTGGATGCGGTGGATGTGGTGGATGCGGTGGATGTGGATGTGGTGGATGTGGTGGTGGATGTGGCGGTGGATGTCATGGTGGATGTGGAGGTGATAGTGGATGTGGTGGTGGATGTGGTGGTGATGGTGGATGTGGTGGTGGATGCGGTGGATGTGGTGGTGGATGCGGTGGTGGTGGTGGATGCAGTGGTGGTGGTGGATGGGGTGGTGGTGGTGGATGGGGTGGTGGATGTAGTGGTGGTGGGTGTGGTGGATGTGGTGGTGGTGGGTGTGGTGGATGTGGTGGTGGATGTGGCTGTGGATGTGGCGGTGGATGTGGCGGTGGATGTGATGGTGGATGTGATGGTGGATGCGGTGATGGTGGATGCGGTGGTGGTGGTGGTGGATGCGGTGGTGGTGGTGGATGGGGTGGTGGTGAATGGGGTGGTGGATGTGGTGGATGTGGTGGTGGTGGGTGTGTTGGTGGATGTGGCGGTGGATGTGGATGTGGTGGTGGATGTGGATGTGGATGTGGTGGTGGATGTGGATGTGGATGTGGATGTGGTGGTGGATGTGATGGTGGATGTGATGGTGGATGTGGTGTTGGATTACATTGAACCCGCATGCATCAAGTGCGGATTATACAATATAAAATAATGATTTATTTTGCGCTGACTCGCAACCTTAACCAGCCATGATCATTTAGAAATAAATAAGACTCCACGTAGCTGTGTGAATACAGCACATTCTACAGCCGATTAATAAAAAGTCGCCAACACAACTAAATAAAGAGCATGAAAAGACAAATAAGAAAGCTGGTGAAAAAGAAAACACATTGCCCAAAAAATAGTGCTTCTGCAAACTGCATATATTGTGCAAAAAGAAACGGAGCATTACTGACAAAGACCAATAACTTACTTAACAATTCTTTTAAGCTAAAGAAATCCATTGCAGCGCACGTTCAGTGACTAAAAATTGAAATCAAAGCAACCACATTCATCCATCAAAAGAACAGCTCAAGAAGGCTGTATGGTGGGCATCGTAAATAAAAAGTGCACTTTACAAGGCCGGCCGGCCGGCCGTGAAACTGAAAGCACGGCCGGCCGGCCGTGAAAGCCTTTGATGACGCAGGGGGTGGAGCGGCACCAAGCTGGGCAACAGATGGCTGAAGTGGTCACATGTGTACGACCAAATTTAACAAAAATATTTGATGGTGACAATTGTGTGCTTTGTTGTGAAACAGATAATATTATGAAGATGGCCTAATTTCACACTGCTGCGTAGATCACGGGTGGAGTCGTAGGTGACGCCATCCCCAACCTCTGCGAATATCCGGAAGCCACGTGTGCTTGGCTCATGAACTTCGTGTGCGGCTCCACCGCAAATGCAAATATCTTGTTAGTGAATCGGGTCAAGTACATGTATGGGCGTGTTGACGCAAAGGAGCTCAAACAGATGTTGATGTCAATAGCATCCTACTGGCAAAGAACTAGGTAGCAAAGGGGGAAATAACGTAATCATCGGCTGTGCGCCTGGTATGGTTGTGATATTGATACCACTAACCAACTCCCAATAGTCTTGACAAGCTCAGGGACAGGCAGCCCCGAGTTACCAAGCAGCACGCAAAAGAAGGACATTAACTTTGATGAAAGCTACAAACTAAACTATTTAAGACCAAACAACTGGAGTGCTCACGACCTATCACACTAACTTGGAAAGAACTAGGTGTACCTTCTGCTTCAAGCAGGCAGTGAGGTTGTATCAAATAATCAGGCACAAAGTGTGCTATCCGTTTCCAAAATTACTTTTCAGCCAGGGATAGTTCATTGTAAGTCACTACTACAGAGACTCTTTGTGTGATGCACATTCACACAGTCTTGAGTATACTTAGGAGGGCATTGCTGTGGGGAGGGGGGAGGAGAAATGCGACATGGCGGGCAGGGGAGGGGGCGGAGCGGGGAGAGGGTGTTAAGCAGCAGGGGCCTTTGAAGTGAAGCTAAGCTTCACTTCAAAGGTGTGGGAGGAGTGCTGCTGAGGGAACAGACGGCGATTTGGTGATGTGCACGCGCATTTTAGGTCAATGCGCAAGCGCATTGACCTAAAAGCCACGGGCACAGCACCAAATCGCCAAGTTGGGTAAAGTCTGTTTAAGCCCCTCTAGAGCTTCGCCAGCTATGCGCATGCGCACAGCAGGCGAGCCCTAAAAAATAGCGTATTGGATAAAGAGGACCTCAAATGGATGTGCAACGTTGAGGAGCAGGAGCCGACATGGTAGAATTTAAAATGATGACTGCAACATCATGAGGACCCTCAACAGCCCAAAAAAGGTGCAAAACGCCATACCAAAGCAGGACTAGGCAGCGTTTCAATGCAGATAATGTTCCTGTAGCAGGATATCAGCAGTCCCCCAGCACAACTTTGTTAGATGCGCCGAGGCATGAACAGCGCCTCTGACGCGGTGCCGAGCTCCCGCTCTAAGTGGCCATCCTAGACGCCATCCAAACCATGCCCCCCATGATGGCCAATTACTAATAATGCCACTGATTGACAGAGCAACATGCGTGGCATACTAACCTTTTTCTCTAAATATTGGATAAAATATGCAAATATAGTAATCGATTTAAAGTATACACCTCCCAAAAATGAACACTTTAATGTTTGCACTTTAATGTTTCCTTGTTGTCAAAGAAACACATGCATTACTTAAGCATTAACACTGAAATCATCATGTTATCTGCTCACTACATTTTATATTCATTAACAATACAAGTTCTTTTGTACAAAAAAATCATACTTTTTGAACTGCAGCAATACAACTAGTGTTTCCTTATTAAACTCACACATAAACCTGAACACTTAACAAATAAATATACGTCACATTATGAAACCCTGAAAAATGTCCTAGATGACACAAGCTGTCTTCTTAAATGCAAGCAGTATTAGTATTCAGCACAGGACTTCATCCTTTATTAGTAAATCCTGATATTTAAGATGGATTCGAAGGGACTAATAAGTCAGTCCGCTAGGTGTTAATCAATAGAGAGAATGAATAATCAATGCAAAACTGTCACTTCTCTGCCAAAGGGGAAATCATGCAGGAATAAAACAGCACTCCTCTGTTGTAGCCTTCATCAAATACATGCAAAACTAATCAGATAGATTTCCATTCCCTGCACAGAAGTGTGTGGCCTTTTGACAGCAGCTAAGGCAACCAAACGTCGATGCTAATGTTTACCCATACTTCATTGAACAAATCCAAGACCGGCTGCACTTGTGCGCCTATTGTGTGCGCTTATTACCCGACAGATTCCTCTTTGAGCATCTGTGTTTTAGCATCCCACTGCCTATTCAGATTCCCTGCAGCCATACAAACGTTTCCACTGCTACACTAATATTAGTATATTTCAAGAAGCAGGACAATGTACCATACATAAGTCAAACTTTATAGCATGAACCTTGATTCACCAAAATGTCAGGAGTAATGGAAGAGTGATATCTTGTCCCCTTTGACCCACTGATGACATCAGTACCAGTGCATACTGTTTGTTGCACAAGTCTAAGGCCTAGATTTACACTGTTGTAACGAAACTCGAGGGCCCCCTCCTGCAAGGTACATTGAGGGGCCCCCTCCGGACTCAATCAGGAGCTCTCTGGCAAGAGTACTGTCCTGAGGGGGGCTCCCTGGAGCTTGGGCCCCCCGCACAACGGGGGCTGCGGGGGACTGTGTTACGCCACAGCAGATTTATCAAATTGTCCTGCTACACGGAAAGACAACTTGCTGCACTGCGCTGTGTGAAAGGGAGAGGGCAGGAATATGCCATATTTATAAAGATATGGTGTATTGCTGCGGTGTATTCCTGCTCTCTGCCTGTGTTGGCACACAATTTGCTGCCCAATTTGCTGCCTAGCACCAATGCAGGCCCCTTGCACCAAGGTAAAAGGGTGCCTACGATGCAGGAAGAATTATCTTTGTGCATGAAGGGATATCTTCCTGTACAAAAACAATCCTCTCAGTCTTTCTCCTCTTTCTCCTTGTTGCGCCTCCTCTGGGAAGGTGCAGCATTATGACACATTTCCTGGTTGGTCAGTATTGTTAAATCTGGGAATGCACCAAACTCTATGGGTGGATGCGTGTGAACACCCATGCTCCACCCATGGAACGCCTTCCCAGGGCAGAGTAATGCGAGGCGGTGATTTGCGCTGCTTTACAATACTCTACATTTACAAAGCCACGCAGGGCCACAGAGACCTTGTGTCCCTTAATTTAGTTTTGTATTTAACAATCTAGTAATATATTTATCTATTTATAATATTGAATATGGTTTTTAAGAAAGTGAAACAATAAAGAATGACTGACAAAGAATTGTATAATCATTTGTTTCTATATAATTTTTTTTTAAAAGGCTCAGTGACCCTTAATTTAAGCTGCCATTATGGTAATCAGAAAGCTACGCATCCAGATCCAAACTTTCTCAGGATTGGTACCCAAAAATTCGACTCACGTTCCATGATCACTGCCTGGCTGGAGTCATCATCTCCTCACATCATTCAAAATTACCTCATTCTACTTTAAAGCAAAGCCACCCCTTCCCCAACTTTGAGCTGAGATCATAAAACTCCTTGCTCTCCATCCTCCTCCTATCTCCACTCTTCTGCATTTTTATACTTCCTCCTTTCTTCTCCACCCTTTTCCTCCTTTACTCGCTAACTAGTACTAGAATATAGTTCTCATATCATAATATAGCTATGTGCAGATTATGAACCCTGAAGTAAATAACTGTGGATTTTGTTTTTTTCTTGTTATGCATGATGTACAAGGGGCTGATGCCACTGGCCCTGGCTCAAATAAATACAATTCTTCACAGAAAACAGACAGTGTTCTTTACCTATATAATATCATTGACTGAATAAATAATCTTTAAAATGTAAACTATGAGAGAATAATTCAGCATTTGTTTTCCAGATTGGAATTTTGCCTCAGATATGGAAATAGCACCATATCCTTTGAGGGGGCGAAAATCGAGAAGGGGCGAAATTTGGGAGCTTTTTCCTAACAAACTGCAGAAATCTATTTTGGGGAAATCACACTTTCTACTAATCTCATATTTCAAATCAGTTCATAGTTTTACTGATGATTCTGAAACACATGTCATTTTAGGATTGTATCATCCTGGGGTTTGCAAAACGTGTGATTATCAAGATAACATTAATTAGACGTTATTGAGCTGAGAGCAAAGATGAAACCTTGAATGAATATGAACCCAATATTCCTCAATAGTGATCAAAGTTGGCTAGATGAGTGTACTACTTAATATCGAGCCTAGTAAAATTGAGATACAAGAATATTGTGGACAGAATATTGAAAGCTAAGTGCCTACTGGGTAAGTACGGATTTACTATTCCTACCTCTATATCTACATACCTTGAAGATATATATTTTTGGAGATAAGTATAGGAAATCTAAACATACTAACCTTTCAATATTTTGTCATTCAGGGGGCACACTAGGTGGGATAATGGACATGGCTGAGTACATAATCAAAGAAGGATGAAACCCGTAAGCAGTTATGAAGTTCTGTGGCATGAGAATGACATGCCTTAATGATGTTAACTGATATGCCATATAAGACGGCACAAAATACATGGTAAAAGACCAAAGCCTTGTAGAACCACACAAACAAAGAGAAGACCATGCATTACGCAAGGATTTCTGGATACTAAAAAGTAAACAAACCATTTGTGAGTTCCAGCCAGAGAAAAGAATGACAGAAGCTGAAGTACATTTGGATGGTCCACTATAAGGAAGAATGCTAAGAAAGTGAACTAATCCAAAAAAGTTATCCCACGCTGTTGTTATAGAAACGTCTCTATCTGACAGCTTGAGCCAAAGACTGATTGTACACCATCTAGCTGCTGCACACTTACTCTGTGCACTCACACAGCTGCAGTTTCTTCCTGAGGGCGGGGTAGCATTGACCCCCTGCCCGCTGCAGCGGTGCTAAACGTGAAAAATAAAATGCCAATGAAATTATTGAATTGACTTTCTATTTTTCACGTTCAGTGCGCAGTAACCTCCCGGTGGGAGAATTAGGTGAGGGGGGATGTCTCCGCTGCTGTCGATTGGCAGCAGAGGTGGACTTAAGTAGAGCTGACTGGATGCTCCAAAGTGCGCATGTCACTTTGGCCGGCTGTCTTGCGCCTGCCAAAGTGACATGTGCACTTTGAAACTCTCCACCCAGCTGTCTTACACTGCTGGATGGAGACCAAGCACAGGCCCAAAGGGCCTGAAAGAGCATCCAGAGAGGATGCTCTATCCAATCTTGGCACTGCTCTCATGTTGGTGAGAGTAACGCCAGGTTTGGTTAGTGAAATTTCCTGAAGGCTGGAGCCCAAGCCAGCCAAGAGAGACCGAGTAGGAAGTCGGACATGCAACAGGTAAGGTAAGTGACAATATTTATGATTATTTTGCACTAGCCTTGCCTGCATGCATGCACCCACCCATCACTTAGGTGCCCACCCACCCCGCCGATGCATAGACTTGTCAGCCGCCCCTACTCTAACAGCCTTTCTCATGACTTTAAAGGTAATTTCTTGGTTGGTGATTAGACAGTAATTAAACAAATGAACAGGAACCAAAGTAAAAGTCTTTAAAAACGGGAATACGATTCACTCATCTGAAAGTATTCCACCTTTAAATCAACTCCAGCCTATCGTGCGTCAAGAAAATCATGGACAAAATTTCGAGGACCAAAACATTATAAAAACTCGTTTATATAGGTAATAGTAAATCTATTCTTAGCTATATGCAAACACCTTCTCAATGTTTTGCTCCTTGATGTCTTGGCCAAGGTATGTTAGTAGTACAGTGTTTCTGTTCTGGATAGTTCTACATACAGTCTGAAGAATCTTGTAGGCAAAGGTGGAACTAACAAAGTCTGAATACTTCGTATCAGTCCGCGGAGGGGCTGGGGAGAGAAGAAAATCTGTGAGTTTGGCGTTTCTGTTAAAGAGCACTGGTTCACTATTTTCTGTAAATTGTCCTCTCAAGGTGTTAGATGTAGCATGGTTCGTAGACTAGGGACTCTCTTTCAGAAATGTTTTTGATGTATGTTTTTATCTTTGTTATCAACTGTGTTATTTATTGTTTTATGTATCTCTTTTATGGTAATGTACCGAAATAAAGGGTATGAAAATCGTAAATTGTGCTGTAAATACAAATTTATTCGACAAGGCGGGGATGATTAAAGTGCCCATAAGGACATTTTCCATTTCATGGGAAATTGGAATGATCAATTTTGCCAGCAGTGACTTCAGTTAATCCCAAAGATTGCGCAATGGCACAGCTTCAGCGTGGCAGCAGCAAAGGTCACAAGAAGAACATCAAAAAGTTCCTAACAGATTTTGTTATTTTTTTCCCATTGTGGTAGAACAATCATTTAGGATGATCCACGGGTCTTTCCCTAATGCAAGGTGCCCAATTGGCACTCTCTGTCTCACAAATTAGAGTCTACATATGTTGAGGGTTGTATGTCAATACTATGCTGTGTTTACACCGCACCACCATTACACCGCTGGTTTTACAACGCAAGTCGTTACCACGACTTGCGCTGTAGGGTGCTGGACTTAGGAATAGTAAGATTTACTATTCCAACACCAGCCTACGTACAGTAGGGAAGGTTTTGGAATAGTAAATCTACTATTCCTTAGCCTAGAGCGCCCTTCAGCGCAAGTCGTGGTAACGACTTGCGTTGTAAAACCATTGTTGTAATGGTAGTGCGGTGTAAACACCGCATCGTAATGGATGTTCCCCATGTTGAGTGTTATGTTGTGTTATAGTTCTACATCTTATTTTTAGTTCTTCCGATTCAAAGCGAGGCGAAGCCGTCTGTCCTCATACTCGTGGACGATGATTCCTGATGGGGCGGTATCAAGAGTTCTCAGCCTCATCCTGCCTGACAAGTAGTGGATTATTAATGCACCCAGAGTAACTGAGTGCAGTAGTACTGCATGTTTTACGTGAGCCAAACTCTTCCGGTGACACCTGGATGACTTTGCTGATAGTAAATGCGAAGGGATTAACAGCTTCAGTGTGGAAATCTGTGTGATAGCAATTATTTCAGCATGTTGTTCTCCATTGCACAGGGATCTGTAGGGATCAGCTTGTGAAACTGGGACCCGGTATCACAGTATCCTTGCTATCTGTAATACTGGGTGTGGTACTGAGAGCCCTTTTGCTGTGCCACTTGTATTAAAGGCTGACGATTACTATGGAAAGGAATGTATATAGAACACAGAGTTATAAAATTCTAAAGATGGCAAACAACTCCATCACATAAACTTTCCCTTGCGAGGCCTGGTTACCATGGTCCACGGTAGTTCAGAGCTATTGGGCACCAACTGTGTCCACTGGAATCATTTAGTACTGGTTGCATGGGCCCACAGTGCTACAGGACCCAAGTGTAATTACAAAATACTTCCCTTTAGCACTTGACTCTCAATGGTAAGGAGGCAGAAAGATTCAATGGAGCAGAAATCTGTTTTTATCCCAGATATGGTTACTTTCTAAACTAATAGTGGAGCGAGTATGTCCCTGCAGAACCATTTTTGTGAGTCAAAGAAGGACTTCAAATGACATAAATTGTCCCCAAAAAATCAGGATTTTTGTGTGGTTGTCTATTTTCGTCAGCTACACGTGACATAACACGCTGCTACCTTTAGGGTTTTCAACCAAATAAATTGTACAATATCCACAGAGCCCAGTGATCCCTGCACTGGAGTAAAAGATCATAATTTATATTTTGTCCGATGGTTTAAAGACTAAGGTCTAAATAAACAGAGTTCTTCTCTCCCATATAAAATAGCTTGTCTTTTATTAAAAAGATTATTTTTTAAATCTCCTCAGAGTAATTCAAACTGAAGATCAGTAGATATCAGTTTTGCAGACCCTCATGTATCTCTGCAAAGGTGGATGTGACGCCCAGCCTCTGTTTTGGATAAAAAGCGCGTACAGCATACATGGCAATGCCAATCCTTTTATGTTTAAATCCTACTTGTTGTAACATAGGTTGCATGCCTAGACTGCTTGCTCGAGTAAGTGCCTGATTTCAACTGGACTGGAAAATTCTGAGACTGCGCAGGGCTCAAAATTATGAGTTGTGCAGACCTTTACAGTCATTGTAATTACCGGGTGCCGTAAAATTCACAAACTCACAGTTTTCCACAGGTACACATCTGCTGGTCAACCCTTCCAACATTCAGCGGGAAGAGGCCCATAAAATACAGGGACATGCAGATTTTGGTGCATAAAGCTGTGAAAAGTGCCTGTTGTGCTCTATTTTGAAGAGCTTAAATTGTGAAACGTAGCATTTATCGCATCTGATAAATACTAAGCCCTAAGGTATCAGACTTTATCATGTGAAACAAGTATTGCAACCCCATTAGGCAGTGGCAGAACACAAAATGATTGAGACCCCATGCAAAATGTGATGATGGAACCCTGAGTCTTCCATATCTAACAGATATACAGTGGCCTTGGGCTTTATGTAAGCCCCCTGTAGGGTTGGGGGTCCAATAAAGCAATGATCCTCAAAGTAGGGTCCGGGAGCTGCATGCGGCCCTCCTGACCTTTACATGTGGCCCTCTGGTCAGCTGCTGCTTTTTGACTCAGCCCTCACATTTAGAAAAAAGGTAAATAAACTGGGAAGTCTTTATTTAAAGGTTAATTGAAGTTAAAGAAAGAAAGTAACTAGGTTATCCTACACTGCTTAACTTTAGAAACAATTTTAGTTTTAAAGACATCTTGTAGCAAAGGTGTAAAAGTAAGATACGGATTCTTTAGAATTCAAAAAGTGTATTTCATTAAGATGCAGAACTGTTTCACCTTAGTACATCACATTATGTCAGTGCATTAAGAAGTATTTTTTTTAAAGCAATAGTTTTCAAACATGAATATTCAAACATTCATTTTCCCCTTCCACCCTGAAAACAATGTTAATAGAGAACTAAGATGCAAGCCAGTTGTTACGTGCACTCTTTGGGCTGTGTTCCTACTACGCATGAACATTATAATTTATTAAATCAAACACAGGAGAAAGCAGTGGCGTAGCAGGGGTGTGGGGTGGCGGTCCACCCCGGCGACAGGGGTTTTGGGGGCAGCGGCCTCCACCACCCCTGCTCTTATCTACGCCGTCGCTGGGAAATCACCAGCCCCCGTTTGCCACTGGGAGAAAGATTTGTACAGTACACATCCTGATTTCACGCATTTCGACCTACTTTTAAATTGGATAATGAAGAAAAAGAAAGTGAAAAAAAAAACAATTGCCTAGGATCACACAATTATGTAAAGTGGGGAAGCCGGGCATAATCAATTCAGCCACTATATGTATATGCTTCACTTCTCCTACGCCCACCTTACCGGCACCAACCTGAAACCCCCGCTCTCCTGACTGCCAGTCTGCTGGCATCAATGCAGTCCACATCACAGACAAAACTTGTTGACCCCTGATAAAAAGGTTTGGGAGTCACCCATGCCTGAAAGGGTTGGGTTCCCCTCTCTGCGTCATACCCCAGCCACTAGGTCGCTCATAGTCAGGGCCTAAGCATGTCAAACAACTGCCCTCACTCATCCGATCACTAAAAACATGGGCTTAGGAAAAAAAAAGTGCTGACAGGGTTGCTAGGATCTGTACTGTACTCACTGCGACAATAGGAGAATGATGTCAAGGTTTTCTGTTTTTAGTGCAGTCCTGCACACAATATACTTGGAAAATGCAAGTTCCTCGGTAGCAGCCGAGGCAGGCAAGGTCGTGCAGCCTAATTTGGAAGGGCAAGTAATGAACACCAGCGCTGAATCGAATTGGTGTTCAGTTGAAAAGAAAATCTAATATAATCTACAGGGGGCTGCAGCCGCCTGCATCATTATCAGGCGCTGATAGCCATCGGTCAAACAACAGCTTGAGGTAATAAAGCAGGCATTATTTTTGCTTAGCAGCTCTCGGTGTGGCCGGCATTAGCTCCCATGTCCCACCCTGTGCTCATCCCAGGGAAGTGTGGCCTTGGTTTCTGCGACACTAAAAGTGAACTAATCCCTGTGTAAGGAATCAGTAAATACGGCAGGCCTAATCCAGTCCCAGTGTGAAACTGTTGACATTTGTGCTTTTTTCCCCGTCATTATGTGACTGGGCCTGTTTTGTGCTGGATTAGGCGCAAAGCTCCCGCGCAGCCCATTTGGCATGTTACTAGTAGTTTAACTTCATCAATAATGGATGAGGAGACTGTAATCCACAAGAAAGAGGCAGAGGAAATAATTTTTACAGCTCCCAAATCCTCCAGGATGGGTGATTAGTTCAACATCACTAATGTGCTGTATTTTCACATTTGGGGTCGCGCGCCACATTTGACATTGTTATGTGCTAATATGATTGCATTGGTGGTAGACGAAAAGATACAACAAGCTGAAATAAATAATGTGATTGGTGAATGCGCTGGTGGTTTGATGCCAGGAGAAATTACAAGATGTGCTTGGCTCAGCTCGCTTTAGCTGCATGCCCCAGGTTGGCTCATGGGCACAACTACATTTAGCAATAGATCTGGCTGATGGACACAGTAGGCAAATTAATGGTTAGGACATCTCCACTTTGTGATGACAACAAGAAAGCCTCTGTGGGGTCACTGTAAGACCTTTCATCAAATGTGCAACTATTGATGCAGGTGGTACTATGTATTATAATGGTTTTGTGTTTCATTGGGCTCGATTTTTAAAGGCATTTTTGTATGTTTAAAGGCATGTTTGTATGTTTCGTACATTTATGATAAAAAAATATCTTCCTTTTTGCCTGTCAGGAAGTCAAAGAAGGACTACTAATAAGTCTATCTAAAACCAAACCTTGACTTTGTCAATTCTCATTGACTGTTCCACAAGGGGAATGCAAGCTTACATTCTAGCTTTCACTTAGGATCCTAGAGACATTACACATCATTGAATTTTCAAAAAACACAGGATTATGAATGGGAATCCACTCAAATGGTATATTTCATTCATAATTCTCCTCCACAACGTGTGTGCTTGCAGATTGTATTGTAATATGGTTTTTGTATAACAGGTACCACACCTATGTGGGGCACAGAAGAGCGGATCACTACAGATCTAAGTGGTTTTATAACTGCATAATTCTACATCATCAGCACATAGAATTAAACATTAGTAAGCACCACACAAGGGGTGGGAGTGGATGTGGTTGGAACAAGGGTGTAGTCAGGGCACAAGTCCTATACAAAGAAGTGGGGGGACTGACCAAGTTAGGCAGTATACATGTGACATCATGACGCATGCCATCACAGCACTTGACGTCACGACATTCCACGTTGCATCACAGAAAGTGACATCACAAGAAGTGACATCAGATATTAAGATCTCACACATTTGTTTTTCAGGTGTATCATAAGTACATTTAAGTGCTTTATGATATTTGACAAATGAGATTGGGAGTCAGGGTTGTGCAAAAATAGATGCGCAATCCTGATGCCAAATCTAGGCCTCAACTAATACATTTTTTTAAAACTCTGCCATCAAGAAATTAGCAACAATAAGTAATTATCATTTTATTTTTCCTTTTTTTCCACTGCAAAAATCAGTGGAGTGACGCTCCTCCACCTTAGTGGTGGAGCTGCCATGCAATTACACGTTGGAGGAAAGGGAGCCCAGGGAATTTATTTCAAGACATTTGCAGTAACGCACCTATAAATATTTGTAATTTGGAAATAAGTGTAAAAGCATGTTCAAGAAGCCGAGATTTAAACCTCTGCAGGTGCTTTTATCGTTTTTTTGTGAGTCAGGCTTGCTGTATTTTTTTTTTTTCAAAAGCAGTCATTTCTTTGCAAATAACCGGCTAAAAAAATCTTCCATTTCATGATAAATCAGACCCAAGCAAACAATGCTCAATTTACTTTGATGAGTAGATCAGAGCAAGCCAAACTACTGCCCCTTACCCATCAATTACTGTGGTCCTCCATGTTTCCTTTACAGCCCTGGTGCCCCAGTAGGACATGACCAATCACAACACAGAGCATGGCCGCCATCTTCTCTGCGGCAAAGCCTTGCATAGAAATCACAAACGTGGCCCCGAGAGCTAAGCCGGCCCCAAAGCAGTGGTCAAAGGCAAGTACTTTTGTGCTCGCCACTGCCATCACGTTTGTGCTGGCGGAGCAACAGCTGGGGAGACTTTCGCAACAAAGACGAGTGTCAGATAATCCTGATGAGATTTCGCATCCAACATCTTTTGTAATTATGTCACATTCAGCTGTAATGGAATAATTCAGACCGCGAGGGCACGCTTTGATCCGCTCTTAAACCCTTCCCCGCGGACAAGCCATCTACAAAGGTTTCAAGATATGTCAGTCACGCGCTCTAGTGCTTCTTTGCTGCGCTCGCGCGCCCCAGACGAGTCCGCGCCTGTGATCTACAAAAGTAATATTGAGATTGAACCAATCCCTTTTATATACATTGAAAATGAGCCTCAACTGTGAGCTCTTACAGAAAGAGCGGGTTGTTATCATTTTCTACAACACAAGTAGGCAGGAAGATTTACTTCGTGATGTTCTAAGCTTTACAAGCACACTGTGTTCACGTCTGAACGCACACATTTATTTTTTCATTTGTGTGCTAGTGTATGTGTACAATTACACCTATATTTGCATCTGTAGGCAAGGGCAATTAATCGACCAGATGCCTATCTATAGCTATTTCCAAAAAGGGCGCTCCAAATGGAGTGACCAAAGAAACAAGCATTTACAATGCAACGGTTTCGCCTTGGCAAAAGTTAGAGATATTGGCATTGTAAATTACAACATTTTTATTTATGTGTTGGTTTTGAAAACAGATAAATAAATTACATTGTCATTTACATTGCCAATAGCTTAATCTCTCGCAAATGTGAGACCTATTGTACCCTACTGGACGAGCTCAGCAGACAGCAATTACTACCACACACACACACCCAGAGCCACAGACACCCAGAGCCACACACACACACAGCCAGCCACACACACCCAGAGCCAAACACACACACACACACACCCAGAGCCACACACACGCACACCCAAAGCGCCACACACACACCCAAAGCCACACACACACCCCCAAAGCCACACACACACACACACATCCAGAGCCACACACACACCCAGAGCCACCCACACACCCACACCCAGAGCCACACACACACCCAGAGCCACACACACACCCAGAGCCACACACACACACCCAGAGCCACACACACACACACACCCAGAGCCACACACACACACCCAGAGCCACACACACACACACACACCCAGAGCCACACACACCCAGAGACACACACACACACACACACACAGAGCCACACACACACACACACCCAGTGCCACACACACTAACCCAGAGCCACACACACCCACACACACCCACCCAGAGCCACACACACCCACCCAGAGCCACACACACCCACCCAGAGCCACACACACCCACCCAGGAGAGCAAGCACAGCGAGGGGGCAGGGAAGCAAGCACAGCGAGGGGGCAGGGAAGCAAGCACAGCGAGGGGGCAGGGAAGCAAGCACAGCGAGGGGGCAGGGAAGCAAACCAGGGAGCAGGGAAGCAAACCAGGGGGCAGGGAAGCAAGCAAGCACAGGCCGGTTGCAGGGGAGCAAGCACAGCCAGGGGCAGGGGAACCAGGGGGCGGGGAGCAAGCACAGCCAGGGGGCGGGGAAGCAAGCACAGCCAGGGGGCGATGAAGCAAGCACGGGCAGGGAAGCAAGCACAGCCAGGGGGCAGGGAATCAAGCACACTAGTCACTAGTAGGTTTCAAAAGAGATCCTGGGCTGCACAATTTTGAGATCAAGTATTTGTGCAACAGCTGGCCGGAGATCCCTACTGGAATACTGGGAGAGGGCATGAACCCTCTGCCTACTCAGAAACGCAGATAATCAATCAATCAATCAATCAGTGACACTTATAAAGCGCGCTACATACCCGTAGGGTCTCAAGGCGCTGGGGGGGGGGGGGGGTGCCGCTACTGCTCGAACAGCCAGGTCTTCAGCTTCTTCCTGAAGGAGAGGTGGTCTTGGGTCAGGCGCAGGTCGGTCGGGAGGGAGTTCCAGGTCTTGGCGGCCAGGTAGGAGAAGGACCTTCCTCCTGTAGTCGCTCTTCGGATGCGGGGGACGGCGGCGAGGGCGTGGTTGGCTGATCGGAGGTGGCGTTTGGGAGCGTAGAAGTTGACTCGGCTGTTGAGGTAGCTCGGGCCTCGGTCGTGTATGGCTTTGTGTGCGTGGGTGAGGAGGCGGAAGGTGATTCTTTTGTTGACGGGGAGCCAGTGAAGGTCTCTCAGATGTCCGGAGATGTGACTGGTTCGTGGGATGTCGAGGATGAGTCTGGCTGAGGCGTTCTGGATCCGCTGGAGTCTCTTCTGGAGCTTGGCGGTGGTACCGGCGTATAGGGCGTTGCCGTAGTCCAGACGGCTGGTGACGAGGGCCTGGGTGACGGTCTTCCTGGTCTCGGTGGGGATCCACCAGAAGATCTTTCGTAGCATGCGCAGGATGTTGAAGCACGACGAGGAGACGGCGTTGACTTGTCTGGTCATGGAGAGGGAGGAGTCCAGGATGAAGCCCAGGTTGCGTGCGTGGTCTGTCGGTTTGGGTGCGGTGCCCAGGGCGGGTGGCCACCAGGAGTCGTCCCAGGTGGAGGGTGAAGAGCCCAGGATGAGGACCTCCGTCTTGTCTGAGTTCAGTTTCAGGCGGCTGGTCGTCATCCACTCGGCTACCTCTTTCATCCCTTCGTGCAGGTTGGCTCTGGCGGCGGCGGGGTCGTTGGTCAGGGAGAGGATCAGCTGGGTGTCGTCGGCGTAGGAGATTATGCTGAGGTTGTGTTTGCGTACGATGGCCGCGAGGGGGCTCATGTAGACGTTGAAGAGGGTGGGGCTCAGAGATGATCCTTGGGGGACGCCGCAGATGACTTCGGAGGCCTCTGACTTGTACGGTGGCAGGCGGACTCTCTGTGTTCTTCCGTCGAGGAAGGAGATGCCATTCCAGTGCCTTCTCCTGAATTCCGACGTCGCTGAGGCGCTGCACTAGGGTGCGGTGGCAGACAGTGTCGAATGCCGCGGAGAGGTCTAGGAGGATGAGGGCCGCTGTTTCTCCATTGTCCATCAGTGAGGGCGGTCTCGGTGCTGTGATTGGCTCGGAAGCCGGACTGTGAGGGGTCGAGGGATCCGTTCGTCTCGAGGAAGGCGGCCATCTGCTTGTTGACGGTCTTCTTGATGACTTTGGCTGGAAACGGGAGAAGCGAGATGGGGCGGTAGTTCTTGAGGTCGGTGGGGTCCGCTGTTGGTTTCTTGAGTAGGGCGCTGAGTTCGGCGTGTTTCCAGCTCTCAGGGAAGGTGGCGGTGTCGAAGGAGGTGTTGATGATGGCTCGCAGGTGGGGTGCGATGACAGCGTCGGCCTTGTTGAAGACGTGGTGAGGGCAGGGGTCGGTCGGTGATCCGGAGTGGATGGAGTTCATCGTGAGGATGGTGTCTTCGGTGCTGATCGGGGTCCAGGCGTGGAGGGTGGTGGTGGGGGGTGGTTGTTCGGTCCTGGTGAGCGTTGGTTGGTTGTTGAAGCTGCTGTATATGTCCGTGATCTTGTTGTGGAAGTATGAAGCGAGGGAGTTGCAGAGGTCTTGCGATGGGGTGATGTCGTTGTTTCCTGCGCTGGGGTTGGAAAGCTCTTTCACGATGTTGAAGAGTTCCTTGCAGTTGTGTGCGTTGTTGTCCAGCCGGTCCTTGAATGCTGTTTTCTTGGCGGCGCGGATCAGCTGGTGGTGTTTCCGGGTGGCAAGTTTGTAGGAGGTCCTGTTGTCCGGTGTCGGTTCCCTTTTCCAGACTTTCTCGAGGGCTCGGCAGTTCTTCTTGGAGCTCTTGAGTTCGTCGGTGAACCATGGGGCCTTCTTGCTGCCGTGTCTGCTAGGCGGGGTCCTCAGAGGGGCGAGTTCGTCTGCGCAGTTGCTGATCCACTTCGTGAGGTTGTCGGCGGCCTGGCTGGGGTTCGCTGAGCTGGCAGGAGGGTGCTGGCTCAGGGAGGTGGCGAGCTGGTCTGCTGTGATCTTGTTCCAGCTTCTGCGGGCGGCCTGTCGCTGGTGTTGGTGGGTCGTCGTTCTCTTGAAGGTGAAGTGGACGCAGCTGTGGTCCGTCCATTGAAGCTCTGTGGCGTGGCTGAAGTCGATGTCTGTGCTGGATGAGAAGACGGCGTCGAGTGTGTGTCCGGCGCGGTGGGTGGGGGTGGACACCAGTTGCTTGAGTCCCAGGTTGGCGAGGTTGTCGAGCAGGGTGCTGGTGTTGCGGTCGTTGTTGTTCTCCAGATGGAAGTTGAGGTCTCCCAGGAGGATGTAGTCATCGGAGGGGAGGGCATGCGGGCTGACGAAGTCGGCGATGTCCTCGCTGAATTGCGTGCGTGGTCCAGGGGGTCGGTAGATCAGGGTGCCTCTGAGGGTGGTGTTCGGGTTGGTGTGGATCTGGAAATGCAGGTGTTCGGCGCTGGTCAGGGTGTTGTCGGTGCTGGTCGTGAGACGGATGGTGCTCCTGTGGATGATGGCGATGCCTCCTCCCATCTGGTTGGCGTTTCGGTCCCTCCGGACAATCTTGTAGCCCTCTGGGATGGCGATGGCGATGTCTGGAGCTGAGGAGGCGTTCATCCAGGTCTCGGTGAGGAAGGCAACGTCAGGGGCGGTGGTGTCGAGGAGGTTCCAGAGTTCTACGGCGTGTCTGTGGACGGAGCGGGTGTTGAGCAGGATGCACTTGAGGTGGTTGCTGCTGGTGTTCGACTTGGCGAGTGCTGGTGCGGGGCAGGTCCGGATGCAGGAGAACTTGCAGGCGTGGCAGCTGAAAGGTCCGTGGGTACGTCTTGGAGTGGCTTGATGGCATTCTGGGAGTCGGCCGGTGTTGAGAGCGGTGAGGGTGGCGGCGGAGTACGTCAGGCGGGTCGGTCGGGATCTTCGGGGGCCAGGGGTCCTGGCGCTGGGCGCGGTCCGGTCGCGGACGGGCGCAGACGGGCTTACCTTTGGCGCGCCTTCGGCGCACAATCGGCGCGCCCGCTGCGCGTGACCGCTGCGCGTTCGCACGGTCGCCATTTAAGGCGAAGTGCGCGGGTGGGCGGAGCAGCTGGGAGGCGGGAGCGGGGAGGGTACAGAATAGAAAAAGGGGCGGGGAAAGCGGCGGTGGCGGGAAGGGAGAGCGGGGGGCGGCGAGGTAGGCGGACAACAAGGAAGGAGACCAAAACACGGGCACGAAGAGAAATACGAAACAGGCACAATTTACAGTCAAAACAAAGGCAAAAAAACAACTAAAACACAGGCACGACGAGAAATATTAAACAGGCACAATTTACAGTCAAAACAAAGGCAAAAAACAGCTAAAACACAGGCACGACGAGAAATACTAAACAGGCACAATTTACAGTCAAAACAAAGGCAAAAACAGCCGGAGCGGAGTCAGCCGGCAACCGGCAACGAGGCAGGCAGCGAGGCAGGGGGCAGGCAGGGGGCACACGCAGCAGCTGGTGGCCGTGCGGCGCGGGGGTGTCCCACAAGTGGGTCACCCCCGATATAAGGAGCAAGATTACACTTTCAAGCAGGATGAAACAGAAAGCATGAGGATCAACGCATAACCAGTGCTGCTGCCACAGCCAGAGTTAAAAAAACGTAAAGAGTTTGTTAAATGTTACATTATTTTTCTAATTCGGTTCGGGATTTTTATTGTTTTGCATATTGACTTTATTACGGTTTTGTTACTAAATAAATAGTGTACACATTGCCCTAAATTATGCATGTCTGCTTTGTGCCACACCTACCAGGGGTCTAAGATCGGGTTAATTTAGTAAGTTTGTGGCTTCACCCTGTGAAGGGATGTGCTTATTCTTTGAAATGGGCATCCACCCCAAATAATAATCCAAAGTATTTATTATTTAGCTTTGACAGCATTTCAGAAGAGGATCTAATGAGTCAAAGGGTGGTTAAGAATGCACCATTTGCAAGATTACATCCTGCAATGTCGCTAATTTCTCTGCCTGTGACATCACTCAATGGGAAGTCAGTGGGCCAAAAGTCATCTGATGTCACTTCCCTTGATGTTATCAAATATGCTAAAGTTAGTGAGAACTATGGGTTACCAAAACCATACACCACTGTCAGAGCTTGAAATGTAAAGGTGTAGGTACTCACTATCCCAGAGTACCTACCTATGTGCTGCTGGGAGAAGCAGGCACACTCCCTTTCAAATGAAATAAGTGAAGGTACTGAGTGCTTTCCCATTTTAAGAACTGACCCTGGGACAATTACAGAAATCCCCCTAAGCGCACAACCATACACAGGGATCCTTTTACGCAGGGATACCTCAAGCACGAGATCGCAGTTAGACAGGAGGTTCCGCACACTGTCTCAATCACAATGAGAGTTCTTACAAACACACAGTGCCACAGCATGCGTGCAGCGTTTGAATATACACGCATACATTACTCCACCCCGGACATACGTATCCACACAGGTTGAACGTGACACGATCTGAGCTAACAAGAAGGGGGGTTCAATCTATGCACACGCACTGCTTTTTTCCTCCACACAGCCCTTGTCTTACTTGCGCAAACACCTGGTCGGTCATCTCCTCGGGTTCCCCCATGCTCTCCTTTCCGCTCATTGAGGCTCTTGATTCAGCACAGGCTAGAGAAGGGTTTGTGCTTCCTGCTAGTGCTGCCCCTGCCGCTGTACAGTGAAACTTAACTGACATCAGAGCTAGCCAATCAGGAAGTCGAAATCACTTGCCGCTTGCCAGTGAACTTTGTTTCCTAGAGGGGCCGGCCAATCGCTAGCCAATAGCCACTTTTCCTACATAGATCAATCTAACTTGTTATGCAAAATCAACAAATCAATTGCAGAAACCAGCCCACCACGTTAGAGTGACATGTACACTATACAATCAACGGGATAAACCTGCAGAAAGGCACGCAGTTATTGGCTGACCAGCATTTTGGTCATGTTATTTGCTCCTAGGGAGAGTGTTTTCTAATTTCGTTGTTAGTAAGCCTACAAGCCATCAAAGATGATAACAAGCACCTACGAGGACACAGGGGGCGGGAGAGGACACGGACGGCGGGAGGGGGCGGGAGAGGACACGGACGGCGGGAGGGGGCGGGAGTGGACACGGACGGCGGGAGGGGGCGGGAGAGGACACGGACGGCGGGAGGGGGCGGGAGAGGACACGGACGACGGGAGGGGGCGGGAGAGGACACGGACGGCGGGAGGGGGCGGGAGTGGACACGGACGGCGGGAGGGGGCGGGAGAGGACACGGACGGCGGGAAACGTGCACAGGACAGCGAGGGGGGGGGGCGGAAAGGCACACGGAGGGGGCGGGAATGGACAGACTTTCAGTGAAAGGGGAGGGAACGGGAAAAAACGTAACTCCGCCCTGGGAAAAAATCTCGGGAACGCCCCCGAATCTGGTCCGGCCTTGACGGACAGATCTCTGTTCCAATGGCTAGCCTCCATTTATGGAGCTAGCCAATGGGACAGGGGGGCGTATTCCATTTTCCTTACTGAAATCAAGAGATTTCTCTGGAGGCGGAGCTAAGAGCTCCGCCCTCCAGCGAAACCTAAAAAGTACCTCTACACCCGGATGCCACAGAGTCAACCGAGGTGACTTGTTGGTGCTGCTTTGGACCTTGCACCATACTTACCTTAAGTCCAGAAGAACAGTCTTGTAACCTGTTGCTAAGGGTCCGAATGCAGTATATGTTTTTCCCAAAAGGATAACATTTCAGCTTTATCGATACAATAACAAAGCATTTTCTAAGCCTTGAAAAATCACTATCTTAAAAAGTACTTACCGGATTACGATTATCCTGATGTCTGAAATTTATATAAAAATATATGTTGTTTTTATAAATTGGTATTGGATTTCTTTATTGAGTGTGTGTCTCACTTACTGACCCTGTGTGTGCAATAAATGTTTAACACTATCCTTTGATAAGCCTAAACAGCTCACCCACACAACCATAAAAGAGAGCATTTAGTGGAATCATTTTTGCCTCTGTAAAGCAATCTGGGTTGCCTGGACACTCTACACGGTGTACCTCTTTTTGGCCACTATAAAAAAGGCAGCTTCCTACAAAGGGGGATGCCCATTTCAAGCCCCCTCATAATTAAATTTTCAATGCTTAGCAAACCCTCTTCGATAATTACAAAAGCCTTTCCCGAATCACATAAACGTTTGCAAGTCCAAGTTTTTTGATTTTGTGAATTGTAGGGTTTACATCCGCATAATAATTTCTTACATCTAACCCTAGTTCACTACAAACCTAGGTTGAATTTCCACTAACGGTTCCAACAATAAAAAAAACAAGAATCTGAAAATTATGATTCCTGACAAGAAGAGTATATGAAAATGTTCATAAAAGTAGAACATATATCCTGGGAGCGGTGTTATTCTCAAATTGCAGCGGTATATGAAACAGAAAAGAGAACAAACTAAATGTTGCATTCAAATACTCAGTTAGCATGTTATTTGTTAAGTTCTACTTATTTCACAATATCTCAATTGACACAGGGAAGCCGACATAAGCCCTAAATCACGTTAAGAAAATTGCCCATCAGGCTACCTTGAGTAGTAATAAAGTCTCACTACATTATCAGAGAAAGAAAACCCCAATCCTCACGTTCAAATAATGAGCAGCAATTTGTCAAAAGAACATAGCCTGACCTGTGACCGCTTTGTTTGAAGCACCGGCAAATGTGAGAAGATAAACACAGAAGTGAAAGGCATCTTAATGTATTGCTCGGACTTTCCCGACTCACCACAAATCGAGTTACCACACACAGTTTGGGAGACGCTGTACTAGGGACTTACCCAACTTTTCCGACCTACTTCCTGCACTGCTGCCCACTTCCTAAATTCGTGATAGAAGTTTTCACTGACCTTACTATACAAGAGGTGCTGATGTCTTCCTTGCTTGTGGCTTCTCGCCGTGGCCTTCTCCATGGATCTCCAACCCGAAGAAGTTTCTCTCGTCTCTGGAGAGCGTCCCTTTGTAATTTAACTTTGCCAGTGTCACAATGATTTACCCTGGACGATGTCCAGCTAGGAGATCCTGCTTTAGGGCTGCTTGAGGTCTTGTTGTGCAGATTCTTCCAGTACCGTCCCAATGGTGCAGATTGCGTGTGTATTCCCCGGGGTCTCTGGGGATTCCCCGGGTGTCGCTCGGCATTTTCTTCCAGTGTTACCCGGGTCTCTCTCTCAGGCCATTGCCAGTGCCCTGGGACCAGGTTCTTTCTCTTATCAGTGCACTTTATCTCTCTGCAGGATCACAAATGCGGCTCTGACCTCTCTTAATGGGAGCTGCCGTTTTTGACAGTTTCTCCACTGCGGAACCTGTGGAACGGACGGCGGGAGGGGGCGGGAGGGGGCGGGAGTGGACACGGACGGCGGGAGGGGGCGGGAGGGGGCGGGAGTGGACACGGACGGCGGGAGGGGGCGGGAGGGGGCGGGAGTGGACACGGACGGCGGGAGGGGGCGGGAGAGGACACGGACGGCGGGAGGGGGCGGGAGTGGACACGGACGGCGGGAGGGGGCGGGAGAGGACACGGACGGCGGGAGGGGGCGGGAGTAACTTTGCCAGTGTCACAATGATTTACCCTGGACGATGTCCAGCTAGGAGATCCTGCTTTAGGGCTGCTTGAGGTCTTGTTGTGCAGATTCTTCCAGTACCGTCCCAATGGTGCAGATTGCGTGTGTATTCCCCGGGGTCTCTGGGGATTCCCCGGGTGTCGCTCGGCATTTTCTTCCAGTGTTACCCGGGTCTCTCTCTCAGGCCATTGCCAGTGCCCTGGGACCAGGTTCTTTCTCTTATCAGTGCACTTTATCTCTCTGCAGGATCACAAATGCGGCTCTGACCTCTCTTAATGGGAGCTGCCGTTTTTGACAGTTTCTCCACTGCGGAACCTGTGGAACGGACGGCGGGAGGGGGCGGGAGGGGGCGGGAGTGGACACGGACGGCGGGAGGGGGCGGGAGGGGGCGGGAGGGGGCGGGAGTGGACACGGACGGCAGGAGGGGGCGGGAGTGGACACGGACGGCGGGAGGGGGCGGGAGAGGACACGGACGGCGGGAAACGTGCACAGGACAGCGAGGGGGGGCGGAAAGGCACACGGAGGGGGCGGGAATGGACAGACTTTCAGTGAAAGGGGAGGGAACGGGAAAAAACGTAACTCCGCCCTGGGAAAAAATCTCGGGAACGCCCCCGAATCTGGTCCGGCCTTGACGGACAGATCTCTGATCCAATGGCTAGCCTCCATTTATGGAGCTAGCCAATGGGACAGGGGGGCGTATTCCATTTTCCTTACTGAAATCAAGAGATTTCTCTGGAGGCGGAGCTAAGAGCTCCGCCCTCCAGCGAAACCTAAAAAAGAAGTCCCCTACAGCCTTTCGACTGCCACCTTCTCCAGAGTGCTCAGTCAACAGTGCCCTGCGAGAAAGTAAATGTGGCCCAACAGCACATTTGGAACAAGTTTGTTGATAAATAAAGGTTCAAACATTTGTATGTACATTACAGAGGAGCAATCAGTAGAGTAGAGAGTAAGTGATTTGTGAAAACACTGATTCATGCTTTGCAGATTCCGTTTGAGAATCACATTACTGCAGAAAAGTATAGAGGCCAGTTACTGAGTTGTATCATTCTTGTGCTCTCGTTATGGCGAGACATCTTTGTTTAAAACTGCTGCGCACCAACTAGAGCATGGCTGATAGGATAGAAAGAGGAGAGAGGATGTGGCCTAAAGGCTAGAGCAAGCGACTTTCAAGCAGGGGAACCAGGTTCGAGTCTGACTGGAGGCTCAAGCACTCTGTGAATCTGGGGAAATCACTTAATCTCCCGTTCCTAAAAGTGAATGTGCCGGTCTCTAATGCAACTGTTACTCATGTAAAGTGCTCTGATACTGCACAAAACTGCAACAATTTTTATATTTATGTGATCAAGACCCGAGTGGGGGTCGAAACGCGTTATGGCGGACTTGCTTGGCACAAATAAAGCACTTTGATTGGCACCAAGAACCTTGGGTCCCCTTATTGTCATTTTTGTTTACGAAAGACAACTGCTGGTGGCAAAGCCTATATATATATATGTGATCAAGGCTCCACGGAGCCGAAACGTTATGCGACTGAATCTGCAAGGATTTAAATAAATTTGCACTTACCTGAAGGTCCGTGTCCGAGGTTTTTGTCTAAGCAAGGCGGGAATCATTGGCTGCTGACGCTAACACAGCGAATTGGATATATATATATATTATATATATATATATATATATATATATATATATATATATATATATAATATATATATATATATATATATATATATTACCTACTGGTGATCGCCAGTAGGTAGTTATAGTTAGGACCTATTACCCATAGGAAATTCGTAACATTCTTTTCCCAATAACTTTGGCACCGGTTGACGAATCTTCGTGAAATGTTCAAAACTCGCGGGGCGCTCCGGTCAGCTCCTATCTTGAAAGTTTCAGGGTGATTCGGCAATCGGGGGCCAAGAAAAAAGGGGGGTCTCAAAATGTGTTTTCTCCATGTTAATTCCTATAGGAAACTTTAGACACTGCTACAGCCCGAATTGCTGAACGAAATTACATCAAATTTGGCAAAAAGGTAGCCCTTGGTTCAGAAAGAACTCTTTTTGTTAAATGGTGTAAATCCAATCAGTAGTTTCTGAGAAATTAAAAAAAAAGAAGTCAAGAAATGCATTTCCCATAGCAAACTTTAGACACGGCTACAGCTTGACCTGCTGAACGGAAGTACACCAAATTTAGCATGAAGGTAGCCCTTGCTTGAGAAATTACTCTTTTTCTTAAATGGTGTAAATCCGTTCAGTAGTTGCTGAGAAAATCCCCCCCCCCAAAAAATCAATATATAGAGGCACGGTGGATCCGCGCACCCTGCCGATCATGAGCTGCATGTTAATTGGCTGTCAAGACTTCAAACCAGGAAGTGTTGGCAGCCATCTTGTGCCTCGGTAGAACCGTGGCACAGGAAAAGAAAAAAACAAAGTCGCAAAACAAGAAAAGGGGCAGGGTAGAAACACCCTGACCCCCTAGGCCTGCTCAGGGGGTACCACAAGGACCCCCAGGGCCAAAAAAAACATTTTTTTCTCCAAAAATCGTGAGGTGCTTGATGAATCTGCGGATCCAACCGCGAAAATAAAAAAAAATAAAGCGCGGGCTCCCGCGCTTCGTTTAATTTAAGCCCCCGGGTGGGCCAGGTCCCGGGGGCAGTAAAAAAATGTGTGGGGGGGCCCCAATCCCCCCCAAGCCCCGGGGACTGCCATCCCCGGGTCTTTCTCGCAAGAAATGCACCAGCGCATGCGCCCGCGCATGCGCATTTGTTAGGAAGAAGTCGGCGAGAAACCAGGAAGAGGGAGCCCCAGGACTCCGCATCTCAGGTAAGTTGGTTTAATTCATTTTACAATGTTTTAAATGATGGTGGGCATTTAGAAGAGGGCGGGAGGGAAGCGGGTGGCAGGCAACTTTGCTCCGCCATGGCGTGTGTGTAGTGTTGCCTACTACGCTTACTTTGCGAATCGCGAAGTAGGCAACACTACGCACACTCCGTGGACGGAGCGGAGCGCTACGCTCACCCTTACTATACATATATAAAACATATTTCATTTTCTGAAAAACACACATTCACTGGATGATGTCATCACTGAATTCATTTGAGATGTCATCAGTGATGCCATGAGTGATGTCACTGACCATGTCATGAGTGATGTAATATGTGATGTCATCAGCAGTGCATTGCCGGCGCGCGAGTTATAGTTAGCTGAACTAACTATAACAGGGGAATTTCTATGGTTTTGTATGAGTGAAATGTCCAACTAACTATAACGCCCCTGAAACCTATGTTTTTTTCCAGTGAATTTCTAAGGTTTTTTAAATGCTAATTTCTAACTATAACGTGTCTGAAACCTATGTTTTTTTCAGTGAATATATATATATCTATATCTATATATCTATCTATATCTATATCTATATCTATATCTATATCTATATATATATATATATATATATATATATATATATATATATATATATATATATATGTATATATGTATATATATATATTCACTGAAAAAATCATAGGTTTCAGCCACGTTATAGTTAGGAATTAGCGTTTTAAAAACCTTTGAAATTCACTGAAAAAAACATAGGTTTTACATATGTTTTAGTGAGCTGGACATTTCACTCATACAAAACAATTGAAATTCCCCTGTTATGGTTAGTTCAGCTAACTATAACTTGCGCACCCGCAATGCACTGCTGATGACGTCTCATATTACATCACTCATGACATGGGCAGTGACATCACTCATGACATCACTGATGACATCTCAAATGACATCACTGATGACATCACTGATGACATCATCCAGTGAGTGTGTCTTTCTGAAAAATATATTTTTTTTATATATGTATACCTAAACGTCGATGGAAGAATAAACGGTTAAATAAGCGTCTAAATGGATGTTTTTTTTTGTAAAATTGGTTGTTTAACTGACTTATTAAGTGTATCTTAGTGAATACATGTATTAGCGAGTAATGTTTAAATATGTAAATATCTGTATCATTGTCTTACTTTGTCTATAAGTGGCTGCAGGGGTTGGTGAGTAGCTACATGAGTGTCTATATGGGTTATTAGTTTGTTTTTTGAATATCAGTATGAGTGTCTGTATGGTTCGGTGGGGGATATTCCTTAGCGTATAGATGCATGAATGAGTGACTCACTGTTTGTATGTGTTTTGAAGACAGCATGTATGCAGGACTGTATGGGTGGATGAGTGTGTGTATGGGTGCGTTAGTGAGTGAGTATCTTTATGAGTAACTACATATGTTTTAATCTAGTATATGTGAGTATTGATGTATATAAGTGATTATATGTGAGAGTGAGAGATTGGACGAGATCCTGTATAAATAAGTATGTGTTTCTATAAGTGATTGTTTAGGACAGTAAGTATGTGTACGTTTCGGTAAAAGTAAGTGTAGTGGTGTGTGTATAGCTGTATATGCAAATAAATGGATGTTTGATAGTTTATTTGCATGTGTGAGTATGTGTGTGAGTAACTCTATGCATGAGTGTCGGTGTGTAACAGGATGTATAGGTGTATGACTCCATATGATGAGTGAGTACATGTATGAGTGACTATATAGAACTGTTGGTGAATGAGTGGATGTGCATGTAGATGGTGGAATTTCTGAATAGGTTGTTGTAACTGGTATTGGTATCTCCATTTTTTTGAAAATTTTCGATTCTATTTTTGAATGTGTGTATCAAGGGTTATATTACGCTGAGAGGAGGTCTGCCACTCTTTCACAAGGATGATGTCATCAGTGATGTCATTTGAGATGTTATCAGTGATGTCATGAGCGATGTCACTGACCATGTCATGAGTGATGTAATATGTGGCGTCATCAGCAGTGCATTGCGGGCGCGCGAGTTATAGTTAGCTGAACTAACTATAATGGGGAATTTCAATGGTTTTGTATGAGTGAAATGTCTAGCTAACTATAACATGTGTGAAACCTATGGTTTTTTCAGTGAATTTCTATGGTTTTTTTAAATGCTAATTCCTAACTATAACGTGGCTGAAACCTATGGTTCTTTTAGTGAATTTCTAAGGTTTTTTTAAATGCTAATTCCTAACTATAACGTGGCTGAAACCTATGTTTTTTTCAGTGAATTTCAAAGGTTTTGTAAATGATAATTTTTCAATGTATTAATTGTTATATTTTTTTATACTAATTCACTACATTGTTTTAAAGTATTTATTTTTAGATATTTTATATTTTTAATTACATTACATATTTTTAATATAAATTGGAAAAAATGTTTTTAAAAAATATTGAAATTGTAATATTTTTTTTTTTATTTTATACTTTTTTAATGTATATATATTTTATATAGCAGGCAATGATATCCTATGGAAGGAAATTCAAGTTACTGGTAAGTACAGTTAAATTTACTTTTCAGGAACAGTAGTGAGCTGAAAGATGCAGCACTGAGGTCTCTCCAGATAACAGGTGAGTAAATCGGAATTCGTAGTTCGGCTGATAACCCCACACAAAAGAATTTCCAAGTGAAACCAGTCAATGTTAGCCTATGGAAGGAAATTCAAGTTACTGTAAGTATGGCTAGAATTACTTTTCAGGATCAATAGTGGGCTGAAAGATGGAGCACTGAGGTCTCTCCTGATAACAGGTGAGTAAATCGGAATTCGTAGTTCGGCTGATTTTTGAGGAATTTTTTTAAATTTCCAAAACTCCACACAGAAACATTTCCAAGTGAAACCAGTCAATGTTAGCCTATGGAAGGAAATTCAAGTTACTGTAAGTATGGTTACACTTACTTTTCAGGGTCCGTACTGGGCTCAAAGATGCAGCACTGACGTCTCTCTTAATAACAAGTGAGTAAATCGGAATTCGTAGTTCGGCTGATTTTAGAGGAATATTTCGCTCAATAGAGAAGGAAGGGGGCGGGGCCTGAGGTGACATGTGAGCAAACACGCCCTGTGGCGCGTTTTAGGTTGGGGAATTAATTCCTCTTCAATCCCGAGGTCCCCTGTGAGCCAACTAGCCCACCAGGTACCTTCAGTATGCGCCAGGGAGCTGAGTTACAGAGAGGTGTTCAGAGGTTACGCCCCCTTTTTACAACACTCTGCAACGCAGCTTCGTGGCGCTTACTAGAGGCACCTGTTGGACTAGTTGGCCCCTAGGGGACCTCTGGATTGAAGAAGAATTAATTCCCCAACTTAAAATGCGCCACAGGGCATGCTTGCACACATATCACCTCAAGCCCCGCCCCCTACCTTCACCACTGTGCAAACACGCCCCGTAACGCGTTCTAAGTTGGGGGATTAATTGCCCTTGCATACTGGGGGTCCCTGGGGGCCAACTCGCCCACCAGGAACCCCCAGTATGGGCCAGGGGGCTGCATTGCAGAGAGGTGTAATGAGGCCACGCCTCTTTTACACCTCTCTGCAATGCAGTCCCCTGGCGCATTTGCAGAGGGGGAACTAATTCCCCTTACATACTGGGGGTCCCTGGGGGCCAACTAGCCCACCAGGAACCTCCAGTATGCGCCAGGGGGCTGCGTTGCAGAGAGGGTTAATGAGGCCACGCCCCTTTTTACACTTCTCTGCAACGCAGCCCCATGGAGCGTTTGCAGAGGGGGAACTAATTCCCCTTGCATACTGGGGGTCCCTGGGGGGCCACTAGCCCACCGGGAACCTCCAGTATGCGCCAGGGGGCTGCGTTGCAGAGAGGTGTAATGAGGCCACGCCCATTTTTACACCTCTCTGCAACGCAGCCCCCTGGCGCGTTTGCAGAGGGGATCTAATTCCCCTTGCATACTGGGGGTCCCTGGGGGCCAACTAGCCCACCAGGAACCTCCAGTATGCACCAGGGGGCTGCGTTGCAGAGAGATGTAATGAGGCCACCCCCCTTTTTACACCTCCCTGCAACGCAGCCCCATGGCCCACACTGGAGGCTCCTGGTGGGCTAGTTGGCCCCCAGGGACCCCCAGTATACAAAGGGAATTAGTACCCCCTCTGCAAACGCGCCAGAAACTAATTCAAAACAAATTCCACTGAGAGCTGAATGTTATCCACTTATGTGTGCGAGTTGTTCAGGTGCAGGGGGATGCTCTACAGACAGGAACACATCTCTAGGCACAACTAAACAAATTCATGTAATTAAGCCACAGAAAGCAGAGGGCCCCACACGGCTTCGAATGGGTGAGAAGACACTCGTCCTCCGTCACGAACCCTCCCAGATCTGAACTCTCTGCTAGCCTCTCCTGCACAGCCCCACCCACACACCTAGCTCGCCTGCAGCCCACTAGCAGGCAGCCCTCAGCCGTCTACGAGCGGCTCCTTCCAAGTCCAACTAGTCAGATCCTCTCCAGCACAGCCGGGTGGGCTCCCCTCCAACAGATGGCGGCTCACAGCAGCGACAAGCAGCAGGGAGAAGGCGCACATCCCTCAGCACAGCTGCCGGAGGCAAGTAGGTGTGGTATTTAGATGCCCTCTGCCACCCGGCACTGGCACAAACAGGGACTATCAAGGACAATCATATTATGCGCACACTGATTCTGCCCAGCTCTGTTCTGCAGAGACCTTGCCCTGATGCCCCTGAATTATTCTTTAACAGATTGTTTTCAATACCGGTTTCCTTTCATCTATTTTTAATGTGATTGATGTGTGAGAATATTAGAAATTTTGCTGAGAAATGTTTGTTTTACGCAACATCCATAAAAAAGTTTCTTCTAGATCCAAAACAGGACCTCACATGTGAGAAATGGGAGGGTCTCACAGAGATTACTTACAGTAATATTAGTGAGCTGCTGCTGTTACAATATTGAAAGCACACGGCACTATCCCTGAATATTAGATATAAATAAGTTTAGAATTTAGACAAATGTTAGCGACCAGGCCAAAGGAGGTATAAAAGAACTGAAACCAGATCATAATTTCTAGTTCATCCGAACAGGGACCCCAAATCCTTAAAATGTCCCTGACCATAACATCTAGGTGACTGAATCCACAAGTATAGGATATGACCAGGGGTTCCACAATACTAGCTGCGCAGTGATTTCACATTACTATCAAGTGCACGATACAACACGAAGGATGCTGCCGTTCACCATTGATATACTAGGGTCTCGGATACAGTTTCTTTCAAATGAATATTATAGTATTACTGCATCTGCCCGGGACAATTGTCTTGTATAAACCACTAAATAGCGAACTGGCCGCTGTTTTCGTTCTTTGACCAGTAAAGTTATTGATGCATTGGTCAAGCACAGGATTCCATACCACACGCTGGGGCACACGTCACACGCTTGGGCCCGCACTGAAACCGCATTGGGCGGACACCGTGACCGGGATCAAGCATCAGCACAGACCCCTTTCACCCCATCCATACCTCACGCTAAGCGGCACCCAGAGGTAAACATCTGGCTGGACTGGGCGTAGTGCCGCACATGTACCACCCGCCACGAGTTCTCACCTGCTACAGTCCCACAAGAGAAATTGTGTCTCTCTGAAGGGCGTTTCTAAGCACTATAATTATCAGGTGCTATTACCTAGTTGTCCTGCAGAGACTCAACCCTGCGTCGTACTGATAACGGGAGATGTCAAAGCACGAGTATTTAGCTGTCATCTTGTGCTTGGCCTGAGAGTTCACGTGTGGAAAGTTCTGAGTTGTTGCTGGTGCACTCAGTTTCGCATCAGTCCATTGAGTTTACAAGGTCTTGGTGATGGCAACATTATAACCCAAGCAGCTCTGACCCCCGCCTGAGAAAGATGAGCAGATGTTGTAACTCAACGCATTTGGTTTCGCAGTCAGCCAATCAAGGCTATGTGGTTCAAACCGCACATTATTCGGTTGCATATGGCTTTCACAGACGCCACCTTAGAAGATAAAGGCTTATGGGTGATGACAATGTGACACAAGTTCTCAAATAAGTTGGTTATGCTCTGATGTGATGTCACAGCACCTGCACGCCACCTCTGGCTCCAAAGAGCCCACGGCATGTGTGAGAAAGACAGCACTGTTGCCAGTACCTTCAGCCAGGCCCAGGAACCGGTTTAGGGAAGGGAGGAGGGCCAATACAGAACGTCATATATGCGATTTTATTTCTATCAGGCCCATAAAGATTCTTCAAGGTAGGGGGGGAGACTGGGATTTTTTTTGTAGGGAGGGGAGAAGGGAAATGCAGAGCATACAGAATTATAACTGGGTCGTTGCCTTGAAGTGGTTTTAGCATGGCCGTCACTGAGAGCCACTAGCGTGAATACCAGATTCCAAATCCAGTTAGTCGCTGCCTTGACATAGCAATAGAGGTAAACAAAGGCTGCTTCCTACTGTTGCTTTGTCAAAGGAATTTCAGGGTGCTCAGATAGGACTCTCTGAGAACCTGTTAGTGCAGCATTGACCCACTGCTCTGAAGAGAGCAGAGAGCACAGCTTTGGGAAGGGAGGAGGACATGAGACACAGAGGGTGTTGACGGTGGGTGGCAGGAGGCCAAGATTTCCTTTTTAGGTTGAGCCTGGGCAGCGTATGCGCTGCTCTGAGTGGCATGCTGTATTAGAGTATAGACTTGAAGCCCCTTCTACTCTCTACCCATAATTGTCATTGGCTTGTGTCATTGTCCTTCGTAAATGCTGGCTTGTGATTCGTAAATAGGCTTGTTAGTCCCTCCTTAGTACCGCCTTGTCATCATTTGTAACCTCCCATGAGGACCGGCCCTTTTACTTCTGTTGTTACACGGAATGTCTTATTTAGTCTGTTAGCAGTATTTGCTTAAATGAGTTTCTCCTACTGCAGGCACGACATGCTTTCCTGCAACATTCAGCGCGCCATGCGCACTTTCACTTTTCAAGCAGACCAGGACAATGGCGGCCGTGTATTTGAAATGAAATAGGTCTGCATTTACAAGAGTTTGAGATATTGACATTGTAAATGCCTTTTATTTATGTGTTAATTATCAAAACAGATAAATAAAAGGCATTGTCATTTAAAATGCAAAAAGCTTCAACCCTCGCAAATGTGAGACCGATTATATTGCAAATGCTTGTTTAACTCGTTCCGTTCTCAGGACGGCTCCCTACTGTCATGAGTCACATTAGTCATGTGCTCATGACAGCCTGGAGCCGTCCGAACATTGCCGCTCTGCCCACGTGCGACTAATTCCCCGCCTGTGCGGGCGAATTAATCAGTCGGCGGGATCGGATGACTCCCGACAGTCATGAGCACATAACTACTATGACTCATGACGGCCTGGAGCTGTCCTGAGCACCGTGGCACTGCGCCCACCCCCCCTCGCATGCAGAAAAATTAACCCCGCAGCCAAGGGGTTAAACGGTTATGTCACGTTTTCACCACGCAGCATGATACGTGCATGACACAAACTTCTAAGTCAGATTTTTGAAGTCACACAAAGCCACTTTCTGTGGCTCTGAGTGTCTTAAAAATTCTGGAGTAACACAATGCAGAGCAAATTGCTGAGATGCATTACTCTGCCCTAGGTAGGCGTTGCATGGGCGTTGCATAGGTGTTCCCAAGAAACTCCTATGGATTTCGAGGCATCCCCAGATTTACAAGAACTTGTAAACCTGGGAATGCGCTAAACATATACCTTCCCAGGGGGAGCGTAATGAGCTCTATTTCTCTTCATTCCTAGGGGGCCAAGTACCCCTCTTGTTACCTTTAGAAAGTCCCACACAGTGGGATTGCTAAGACGTCTTCAGAGGCCATGGCCCCCTTTCTCTACCACTCTGCAAACGTGCCTCATAGCAGACTACGGGATGGGGGATGAAGTCCAATTTAGTACTGAGGATTTGGGGGCCAAGAATCCCTGCTGGTACCTCCTGTAAGTCCGACGCAGCGGAATTCCTGAGCGTTGGTTGGACGCCCAGCACTCTTTCTCCACCACTCCGCAAATGCGACTTCTAGTTAAAGTAGCATATTTCTGCACCTCTGACTTACCGGTAGTTTTAATCCCCCTGCCCTATTATGTACTAGGACCTTACAGAGGAGGTCATGCTAATCACAGGGGTACCCCAACGCATCGTATTCCCTAGTGTATGTAGGTGTTTTCACTGTATTCTAAGTGTCTTTTAGCATAGCACTGGCTCTAGGCCTGTTTAGTCAGAGTCAGTTACCACCAGTACCCGTCTGAAAAAGTTGTGGGCACAGGACGATTTTGCAACAAGGCCTCTTTCTGCTTCTCTGTTGGTTCTTTCTGCACGTCTTGCTTCTTCCTGCACTTTTCTTCGTCTTTGTGGACCTCTATTGCTTCTTTCTTTTTTTCTTTTGCTTCTTTCTGTGCATTTTTTCTTCTTTCTTCACATGTCCTACCTCTGTTAGCATAGTTAGAAATAAGCATTTAAAAAACCTTTGAAATTCACTGAAAAAACCATAGGTTTTAGGCACGTTATAGTTACAAATTAGCATTCAAAAAACCTTTGAAATTCACTGAACAAACCATAGGTTTCAGGCACGTTATAGTTAGAAATTAGCATTTAAAAAAAACAACTTAGAAATTCAATGAAAAAGCCATAGGTTTTAGGGAAAGTTATATATTTTTTTTTTTTTGCTTTAAACCTCTCCCATAACGTGGCCCAAGTGGCCAGAGAGCCCGTGTTGATGTCAAAATAGTCCTCAATGGCAGTACGGATCTCCTCAGTAAAGACCACTTCCGCTAGGGCTCTTCTCGGGAAACGCCACTGTCGTTCGTACCCACCCAACCTCGGCACCGCCAGAGTCAACACCACTGGAGAGTGGTCGGAAAGAGTGCGCGGGAGCGTGCTGAGATCAACCACCCATCCCGCCAAGCCCGGAGAGAGTAGCCAATAGTCAAGTCTGGTGCTGGTGTTATGGAAGCTGGAATGGTGAGTAAAAGCTGGGGCGTGAGCGTGCAGTCTGGCCTCTACATCTAGCAGCAAGAAGTGTGAGCAAATAGCCGCTACCGCCGCGCGAGCAAGTGGCTTGCGATCTGGGGAGGAAGACGTGCTGTCTCTGCTAGGGTCCATCAATAGGTTGAAATCGCCCCCCAACGCCAGCAGCTCTATGTCTGAGTGGAGCAGTGTTAGATGCAGGTCATGGAAACAGGCTGGGGAGTCCGTATTAGGGCCATAGACCCCTACCAAAGCAATTTTGTAACCATACAACACACCAGAAAGTAACACATATCTGCCCTCTCCATCCACCTTACTGTCTGTAAATACAAAGGGTATTCGTTTGTGGACCAGAATCGCAACCCCCCGTGCATACCTACTATAGGTGGAAAACACTCTATGGGTACCCCAACCCCTAGCCAATGAAACAGTATCTGCCTGTACCAGGTGGGTTTCTTGGAGGAAGAGGATATCCACCTTATGACGGTCAGCATATTGCAGAACCTGTTTGCGTTTCCGAGTGGTGTTCAAGCCACGAACATTCCATGACATCAACTTCAGCCTGGAAGGACCAGACTGCAGACCTAACCTGGCCATAGCGGCAAATCAAGGATAGCAAACGGTGAGCATTCATCTAACAGGCCGACTCCTTGAATCTCGCAATCAAACAGAAATAAAATTTGCCACAAAAAAAAATATACCCCGACCCCCACCCACCACCCAGCCTCCCAACACCCCAGGAAAGGCAGAACCCAAACAAGCTCTGAACATCTGTGCAGAACACAAATAGCAAAATGTACATTGTAATAGAACATATCTGCAAACTAAAAGATAATAAACTCCAATAGAATCGAAACAAACAGGCATTCGCCATAGGGGGAAGCAATGCCACCCCATGCGGGCATCCCAGCAGAGCGACCAACGAGTTATTGGCACGTAATTGAACCCAGCAGAGCTGAACTATCCTCTACCACATAGAAGGACCCATGAATAGAGTGCCAGTAGATGATCAGCCTAGGCCAGTTTCAGCGAACAAGTCAGCCCTGGCCTGCGTGTCAGTCTGAGGCGGAGAATGAGGCCTAGAGCCGGGAGTCGAGCCCGGTTGCTTTTTGTAGCCATGGCAGAAATCTTGGGCCTCTGCCGGAGAGTCGAAAATGCGGAATCGGCCGTTCACCTCCACCTTCAGCTGTGCCGGGTAGAGCATGCTGTATTTCAAGCCAAGATTGCGGAGCGCGGCCTTGACACTAGTGTACTTCCTACGTGCCTCTTGCACCATGAGTGTATAATCCGGAAAGAAAGACAGCCTGCTTCCCTGCCACTGCACCTCTCCCATCTCACGTGTGGCGCGGAGTGCAGCGTCACGGTCCCGAAAGTTCATAATCCTGGCAATGATGGGACGAGGCGCTTGCCCTGTGCGCGGCCTGGGCCCTAGGGACCTATGCGCCCGTTCGACGACAAATACAGCCGTGAAGGTTTCTTTTCCGAACGGTTCGATGAGGAGGTGTTCTACAAAGGTATCAAACCGGCCCGTGGCAGTTGTCTCCGCCACCCAATTATACGAATATTATTTCTCCGGCTACGCGCTTCCAAGTCCTCTTTCTTAATGGCCACATCCTTAAGAAATTTTTTCGACACGTTCCAGCCGTTTCAGTGTCTTGGCGACCCCGTCCTCAACATCTGAGATTCTGGACTCCGCTAAGTCGAGGCGGCGGTCATGGGCTTGCACCGTGGAACCAATGTCTGACAGTTTTTTCTCTAGGCTGTCAAAGCGAGTGTCCAGGGCCTTGAAGCCAGCGCGCATTTCCCCCATCATGGTGGCTACCATGGACGCTGCGTCGCCACCGTCCGTTGAGCCGATAGCACCAGAGGCCGCGCCAGGCGGGGGGTCCGTGGTGAGGAGGGGTGTTTTATCGAAGCTGAGCTTCCTCTGGTTAGGATCCGTTTTCCCCATCTCCAAGGCCGTATGGAAAAAAAACGCAGCAGCAGCAACAATGGCGAAGGTGGCGGGCAGCCAGTCAGAAGGCAGGGACCAATGAACAACCTGGCGGCCTTACCACGGGCGCCAACAGAGTGTGGGTAGGCCAGGCGCTGGCAGAGGAAGGAAGGCAGGTCCCCGCCCGCGTGCGCAAAGTTCCTGAAACCAGCGGCCGGGAATAGCCAACTCCGCAACCTCAATGCGGGTCTCTCTCCTTCATGGACGCGTCGCCACACTTCGCTCTGTGAGGCGGGGAGCAACCCTCTCACGGTGACCCGCACCGGAGGAAAGGGGAGATACACGGTCTCCCAGCAGGCGTGCGTGAGGCAGGGCCGCAGTGTGTTGCCGGAGAGCGCCGCCGGAGCCCCCAGCCGCCCCGCTCCCAACCGCCACCGGCCAAGCCCCACAGCCACCACCTGAATACCCGCACGGGCCCGAAATCGAGGCCCCGGCTCCGGCGCTTCCTTAGGCCGAAGGCCGCAGTCGCGCACCGGGAGCCAAGCGCCCCAAAAAACGGGAGCTGCGGAGGAAAGGAGATGTGTGCGGGAGCCCAGCGGGGGGAGCAGCGGGGAAAGGAAGCACGGCGGCCGAGGGCCACGCCGCACTCACCCGGCGCACCAGCGCAGAAGGGAAGATGGCGCCGAGGTCCGGAGGCCTCGATTCCCCTCCGCCGTGTACGCAGCCTTAGGTTGCTCCCGCGGCGTGGAAACTTCGCCAAGCTGCCCAAGGTGTCATCAGCAGTCGGCTCCGTGTATCTGGGGGAGGCAGGAGTAGCGGATCACATCTCGCTCGCTGCCGCTGGGAGCCCGCACGGAGGAGCTTCACGGCAGAGCAGCCATTTCGTTCGCCGCCGTGGCCACGCCCCCAGGGAAAGTTATAGTTAGTTGGACATTTCACTCGTACAAAACCAGAGAAATTCCCCCGTTATTGTTAGTTCAGTTAATTATAACTCACGCCCCCGCAATGCACTGCTGATGATGTCACATATTACATCACTCATGACATGGTAAGTGACATCACTGATGACATCACTGATGATATCTCAAATTACATCACTGATGACATCATCCATGTGATAAATTGGTGCATCTTCTCACACCCTAATATAACCTTTGATACACTCACTCTAAATTACAGACTGGCATTCTCAAAACCATAGACACTCCAACACCAATAACTACATACCCACTCACTGATTCTGAGGTTTACATACACATCCACTCACTCACCCGTACAGTCACTCATACTTATGGCTACTCAGTACAAGACTATCATATGCACTCATACACCTATATAAAAACTCACACACTGCCACTCATCCATAGAGGTACTCACACACCTAGTTAGTCATGCAAATAATTATTCACACTGCCATTTACTCACCTATACAGTTATACACACACCAGTTCAATTACTCATACAAATACTAGCACATTCTTACGCTCTTATACAATCACTGATACAAGCACACACTCACCCATACAGCCACTCTCACAATCACACGCTCTCACTTACAGCCATTTATGTACTCCAACACACATATATACTGATTTTCACATATGTAGTTACTCACACATGTACCACTGAGATATACATTCACTCACTAACACACCAATACATACACTCACCCACCCATACAGTCCATCACGGATGCACTTTTGAAACCATGCACCCAGTGAATCACCCACTCACACATCTATGCACAGAGTCACACACCCCACCCACACAAACACTCAGGCACCCATACAGATACTCAGACGACCAATCAATAACCCATATAGACACTCCTGTAGCTATTTGCAAACCCATGCATCCGCTTACACACTAACAGACAGACAAATACAGACATTCACACAGTTTAGTCACTAACCCATGCATTCAGTAAGATACGTTTAATCACTCACTTATAGAGTCAGTCATGCACCTACTAAATCATCCATTCAGACACTTATACACCGACTCATTCTTCAATACGCCTTTCCCTATATATATTGAACATACTTAAACTTTACAAAAACACACAGTCACTGGATGATGTCATCAGTGATGTCATTTGAGATGTCATCAGTGCTGTCATCAGTGATGTCACTGACCATGTCATGAGTAATATGTGACGCCATCAGCAGTGCATTGTGGGGGCGCGAGTTATAGTTAGCTGAACTAACTATTGTAGTGTAGTTCCTATCAGCCTTATTCATCAACGGGCCGTTTTGCGAGCCCCTAATAGCGATTCATAGCGAATCGCTATTAAGGACTCGCAAAACGGTATTCATGTAGGAATTGCTAAATAAATAGCGATTCCTACACATTCCTTATTTGCGAGTAGCAAATTGCTAATCGCAAATAAGGAATAACTCCCCATTCATTCCTATGGGCCAAAAGGCCCATAGGAATGAATGGGGAGTATTCCTTATTTGCGATTAGCAATTTGCTACTCGCAAATAAGATAGCGATTTAAAGGGTGCCAGGGGTGTCCAAAGGACACCCTGTAGCACCCCTTAAATGCAAATTGAAACAGGTGTTGCGCACACACATGTCCAAAGGACATGTGTGTGTGCAACATGCAACTTAGAAAAATGCTTTTAAAAGCATTTTTCTAAGTTTTTGCTATTTACCGAGAGGTCTGACCTCTCGGTAAATAGCGGCCCAAAATTGCATTTTCGCAATTTTAAAATGCTTCATGAATTGCATTTAAGGAATCTCAAATAGAGATTCCTTAAATTCAATTCTTCGCAAATGTGCGAATTCTTAAATAGCGAATTTTGCATTTGGGATGATGAATCCCAAATGCAAAAATTGCACTTGCAAAAGGCAAGATTCTGAGAATCTTGCCCTTTGCGAGTGCAATTTAGCTTGATGAATCAGGCGGTATATTCCCAATAAGCTCTGCGCATTGGAATATTAAGCCCTGTAGATTAGACGTAGGACTGAGGTCAACTAGGTCTCTACTGAGTCTATTAAACTTAATTGTGAGTGCCAGCTAGCTCAGAGGTCACTAGAAACAAGAAGGGATTAGTTTCTGACAACCGTATAACATGACAACTTTGTTTCCCCAGAATGAAACGTATCTCTAGAGTCGCAGAAACAATAAATAGTTATTTCACTCAGTCATTCGTGCATGCTTCGTTTCACCAGAGTTGCTGAGAAAAGGAAAAGACGGGCGTTTTCAATAAAAGTATTTATTGAACAGTCTTATCTCTCAAACATAAGAAATGTACTGCTACAATCGTAATACTGGTTATAAAGTACAAGGCGTATAATACGAACAGTATTATAAAGTAGTACTGTAAAAGCATGATATGGTTTCTAAGCCATAAGTTGCTTAAAACGTATAAAATACATACAATGATATAAGATGACTAAAAGTACTCAACTGGTGCTTCTAAGATACGCCTACAGCGGTGTACCTAACCTAAGTCTAGTACGAGGGAGGGAGTAAGTAAGGAGTAGCTTAAATTTAGTAATTCTCTGCCAAGAGTCTGATAAGGAATTCTCTAAGAGTTTAATCAGCTCCGTACTTTTGGTTTAGAATGAAGGAGGTCTTGTATCTCTCTCTCTGAACTCGAATTCCCAGCAACCCGCAAGGGTAAACCGGAAACACTGGAGCTGGATTTCTCGGCTGGAGAAAAGACAGCGTCTCTCAGTGCGTCAGCTGGAGGGTCGGCTTCCTTCGACACTTGCTGCTGCAGGGCATCAGGCAAGTAGTAGTCGATCTGCTCCAAACCACCGTGTGTCTGTCTGGGCAAATCTGGGCATATTTATACTATGAAGGTGCCGAGATTGACGTGTGATTGGACTTAATAACGTCCCTAGAAAACTCCTTGATTTCCTAGATAAATTAGCATACAGGCAAGGGGAAGTCCCGAGCTGCTGAAGGCGGGTTTCTCTAAGAAATCGTTGTAGATTCTTGGAACTTTGGGGAAGTAGCCATGCAGTATTTGGGCTGCATAGGCTCAGACTAAATATGGAGATGATTTCTATGCCTATATAAGGATCGAATAAACTATACCTATATAAGGGCATGAATCAGGAAAATTACACTAGGGTCCTAGATTGATTTACAACACCCACTCCACGATCTTAAATTCAATTAAACTAAACCCATAAGCACTGAACATGTCTATAAGGCTAGTGTTTACATTCCCACCAAAATACAATTTTGCATTTCAAAAGGTCTGTTCACATGAAAAAATGAGTGATAAAGTGAATATGAAGAATTATAGGTCTCAACTAACAAGAACCATAGTGTGAGAGCATGCATTCAAGCACAAACGTTAAATGAAATTTTATCCATGAAATGTCTCTTAATGGTACAGAAAGGAAAAGTTCGAGAGCGTTCCATAACATATAATATAAACGGTTTTGTTTCAAAACAAGGCCAAAGATTATCTGTCTTAGGAGTTTCAACAGAAATCCAGTTCTCTAAGAATAGTTCTACTTTAAGCAGATTACCTTGTGCCAACGAGTTCTATTTTGAAAAAGTTCAAATTGGTAGAGCAGTTGTTTTTGAAAAATGAAGGCCGAATTTCAGAGTTCAGGGAACGCTGTGTAATTCAATCAAAAGTCATTTTCGGGTTGAGGAGAAAACATCAGTTTGTCTAGGCTGGCAAAGAAACCTTCTACCGTAGTTGGTGAAAGTGGTACCACTTCGCTTAGTGGGTCAAAAGTGCAGCAGTGTGGATCATTGCCGTCAGCGTTGGATGCATTAGCAACGTCCGAAACAGATGGTACCTGTGTGCCTGTAGCTACTCGTACCTCACCATCAGTTAGACTTGCCGGTGAGACCTCAATAAATGCCGTCATCAGGATTGGCAGCCGTTGGGGACAACACGATGCATGAGTCGTTACTGGACCTAGCAAAGCGTCAACATCCGCAGGCAGGACTGATGGAAGTGTAAGACAAATGTCCAACATACATTCTTGTCCGCAAAGCAGGCATCGTAGAACAGGTAAGATGCAATCTTGCCAGATTGGTCTTAACGATAGAAACCAAGTTGTGTTCAGATCTCTTAGACGAGCCAAGCCAAGAATCTGTGATATTCTCTCACGATACCTTATGGCAAGGAGGCATTGTTCCATTGTGTTCTAGGTATCGCTGGTTCCTGGACTTGCCATATCGGAGCAGAAGAAATAAAAATAGTATCCCTGCTACGAGTCCCAAGATGAGAGGCAGGCCGCCGAACACAGAGTGTACGAAGTTTGGAAATATGCCGAGGACTGCTTCAAACGGCGCTAACATTCCCGAAGAAATTGTCTTAAATACATGTGCAATGCCACTGGCATCAGACATGTTTAAGATTTGACTTAACATTTCTACGAAATGTACTGGGCAGTTCGTTGATAATAATGTATGTATCTCAGCGGCTGTCCTTGCAACCTGCAGATCATACGTTTCTCTGGACGAGGTCAGTGGCACATTTTTTTGGAAAAGAATGGCTTTCATTCTGCTTAAAGTATCAATTCGAATAGAAGAGATATTCAGTGAAGGCAATAAAGCCGTCCATCTGTCTGTCTTGCTTTTTGGATACAATACTTGCATACAACAAGTAACCTTGGATGACACACTGATTAGATAACTTTTCCTGGCAACATGCTACAGCAGCTGTGATCATTGAGCAGAACGTAACTGCCATTGGATAGTTGTCTGAAAACGGGTTCTATTTTTGTGGAAGGAGCACCGTGCAGGTGGCATTAAAGGTTATTTGCAGGACAGTCACAGACTCCGTGTAAATTAATACCCTGACACAAAAGTGTTCCACTAAGTGAGGTCTTACAGTTAGTTCCATTAAGGAATACCTTCTTCCCCCCACTCCAACAAGTGTGTGTGTATGGTAAACTCCAAGATGACTTTATGTATTCTTTACCCAACCTTTCATTCATGCCTGCTGGTATATGCTGTAGACAATACCGAAATTGGAATAACGTCACTGGTATCGTAATGGTACCATGTATTATTCATTCTATGACAGGTTTCTCAGAAACTGTTAATGGTAATCTTTCCAGTTTTTCAATGCTGAGCACCGTATAGTCTGCTCCTTTTTTGCCAACGAGATTTGTTTATCTGTAAGGTTAAACACAGAAAACAATGACGTGGTATTGATAAAACGCCATGGCACGTAGCCTGAACGGAGATTTTGCAACGTTCAGCCTAGCAGCATGATAGAACGTAATTGTGACTGGCCATGTTGTAACATTAGCAAGTCCTGCTCTATTATGTCAATTGCAGATGACGCGATGCTGTCCAAAGAATAAATTCTGGAGGACAGAGTTGTTAACCCATTGTCCACTACAGAGAGCGTTTTCTCTAAATTAATACGATCAATTTCTCGTATTCTTTCTGCAGTTTCTATTTGCGTCACTTTCCAAGCTTCGTTGTAAGCAGCGTATATACCGGCGTATATGAAACGTTTCTGCCGTGGTTTGCGAGGCCCCTTCAAGAAATCTCGCAAATCATTGCTTTCTTTAAGTAAAGATAAGTGTTGTTTGATTTGGGTAAGTGTAGATGTCTGTAGCCATTCAAGGCAGAGTTTCCCTACACTGTATGTTGTTACTATCCCTGGATGATGTCTCTGGGAGTATCTTGGATCTGGCTTTTTCACTGTGAGTCCTTGTGTTTTGTTCAGGAATCTATTTTGACAATTATTTGTGTATGTAGGCCAGATTAACCATTTTTTCCAATTAGGATCTGTTCTGTTTTGTTTTAAAATATAGGTTACGTCTATTCCGTCATCAGCAGTGTCATTACTTTCAGGTATGGGCTTAGGTATGGACTGTTTGTTTAAATCTTTTATCTTAGCCAGGCCATGACATGAAGTTTGTTGAATAGTGTCATTTAAAAACATTATTTGTTCTGGTATAATGCAGGCTCTGAACAGGGCTTCTGAACCTTGCACCTGCCATTCTTTCGTGCCCCAGACTGTTTTTGTCTCAATGTTGTCTTTCCAAAAGTTAAACCCTAATGTAGACAGTTGGGCATAAAAGTTTGCAGAGTAAATTTGTTTGGTATTGGTCAACATAGTTTTCATTCCTGTCTTATTCACATTTTTGTAATAAAAGGTTTCTGCATTTGTAACATTGAACCCTGAGAAGTACTGAAATGTTTCAAATTTTTTTTTTGAGCTACTCCTTTGGGGAGTTGGTCAATGTCCCATTGATTATAAGTAAAAACATTCCTAGGGTGTGCAGATTTATGCAAATAATGGTGACGATAGTGGTTAAAACAATACATTTGTTCATAATCAGATGAACCTTCTAAGTATTCATGTTCTGTAGATTTTGCTGACATTTCTAAATCTGTCATCATATTGTTAACAGTTTCAAAGTCCCAATCATCAGAAAATGTGCTAGTTGAAACAAAGTCACTCAAAGAAACCTTGAACTGGTGTGGAATCTTCAACAACTCCACAGGGCCATAAATGTCATAATCAGTTCTGTCCCATGTTATACCATTAGGTATAGGAACTGCTGTGATGTTCACTGATGACAGGTCTCTTCGTTCGCGATGAGATGAACTGTGAGGTTGCAGGAGTAAGTTGACGTTGGTACTTGCAGTGTCCATCTTACTGTATTTTCCATTTATCATTTGTCCCAAACTTAACACAAGAATGAGCCAGAGCATGAGGAAAAGTATACCTAACACAATCCAAAATTCAACCCAGGGCGAAACCAGATATTTTTTCTCAAGATGATGAACGAGTTCTGTTAATTTTTCTTTGAAAAGTTTTTTAGCTGGCGTTGTTTCGGATTCACTTGGATCCTCAGAAAAATCATAAAAATTGATAAAATAGCCAGAGGCAGTTCTGTCAATACTTGGTATTGCATCCGGATTTTTCGAAATCACTGGAACTGCTTCTTCCTTAGCCATGTTTGTATAGCTAGAGGCTACATCATTGTAGACCGGTGTTTCTTGACAAAACGTTATTTGGGTTTCTAGAGGCACAAGTTCCATGGTTTTGTTGCATAGTCCATTTTCTGGTACTGCTGGTTTATCAAAGGTGATAAGTCTTTCAGTTTGAACCTCTTGAATAGTAGCAAGATTTGGCTGTCTGCTACTTCTTGGGAGTCCACTGGGCCTACTACTTATTATTGGCCACATGTTGTGGTTTGACAGGTCGATGGATACAACTCTGTTCTCCCTTTTTCCAGCAAGGGGCGGTAGTACTACTGATCTTGTTCCTTGTATCGCCAAGACAGGTACTGCTTTTCTGTATGAAGGCCCGAATTCCTTCTTTACCGCGCTCTTTTTTCTGACCAGATTCCCAATATTTGGAATCCAGACAGGTCTTGCTGGGACAGGTGGTTTTTCTTCAGTGGTTGTTTGTTTCTGTGTTTTGTTACTCAGACTTCTTCTTGTTTCATTTAAGTCTTGTAAAACAGCCAAACGATCTTTGACATCAAAGAGTTTTTGTTCTACCACTGAAGTTTGACAATCGAGGTCTTCGATTATCATTCTAGTACCAAACATTAATTCATACGGAGTGATTCCACCCAGAGAATTTCTTGGCAGATTGTTAAGACTACGTTGGACACTTATTAGATGTTTTACCCACCCGTCAACCGAACCTAATAACTTAGCTGTTATGGATTGCTTTATGTCACGTTTTTTTCTTTCCACTACCGCATTACCCTCAGGATGGAAGGGACAAGAATACCGCAATGCAATGGCCAAACTAGCCATGGCTTCTTTGTAAGCTTGAGAGCTAAACGCAGGACCCTGGTCAGAATTTAGCCTGCCAATTGCGTATGTGCCGATAAAGACTCACTATCCTTTATAACAGTTCTGTGTCAGCCGAGCGCTGTGGCCACATCCAGATGAATCTTGTGCAGGAATCCACTGCGACCATGATATATTTATAGTTACTGTCCCGCTGTAAGGGACCACAGTGGTCCAGGTAAACACATGCTAGTGGTTTATCTGAAATCAGGAGTGGCATCTGTGCAGGTCGTTTAACTGTTGAAACTTTTATTTTCTGGCAGATTTCACATTCTAGAACATAGTTTCTAGTTTGTTTCCTCATATGCGGCCACCAATATCTTTGTGTTAATAGTGATACTGTTGCGGAAATACCTGCATGTGTAGACGCCAGTCCCTCGTGTGCTGCTAAGATCAGTTCTAACCTATGTTCCATGTTTGGGATTGCCCTATCCCCCACTCCAGGGATTTGAGCAAACGGAACATTATTCGCATCAGTTATATATGAGTACTTTACTGGAAAGCCCCTCGGGAGTGTCTTACCACTGTCTTTTATTGAAGCAGTGACAGCTTGCATTATTTCGCTGTCTATTTTTGTTTTTGACCTAGTAATTGCAGCTACGGAAGCCGTTTGCACAGCTGCCTTCGCAGCTTCATCAGCCAATGAATTCCCTGCAACGTGAACGCCATCACGTTGATGACTTAGTGTATGTGTCACATGAGTCTTTTGTAGTCCTTTTTGTAAAAGAACTACTTGTTCCCAAAGCGATTTATGCTTTATTGCTGCACCTTTTGCGTCTTTAAAACCGTTTTGAACCCAGTTCTGCAGATATTCATTGTAAGATTGAATGCAGTAATACGAATTGCACACTATTAGTGTGGGGAATTCGCGATCGGCATTCTCAAGCGCCATCTTGAAAGCCTGAAGTTCAGCTTGCTGAGCTGTACAGTCTCCTAATGATTGAGTTTTAGTGACCATTGGTCTGAATTTACCTTCACGCCAGCGACCTTTAACAATCGCGCACGCAGCACTGTAAGCCTGCTTACCCCCGATGGCGGGTTGTGCTGATCCGTCTGTATATATTATACATCCGTAATGGTCTAGAGGTAGAAGTTCGATCGGCAGAGGACATTCGTATTCGTATTGTAGGAATTCTTGAGTTTTTAAACTTGGGTCAAAGACGTATTCAACGTCTGTCGCAGAAAGAGAGTTAACCCATTGTATCCATCTCGGATGTAAAGCTTTAGCATTGTGAATGCTTGCTTTTGTTACTGCCGCTAATGCAGGTACAGGTGTAATGATAATTATGCGTTTACCCTGTGCGAGGGCTCTCTCTTTTGCTACTGCAGTTTGAACCGCTGTCAGAATTCTTTCTGTAGAAGTGAATTTTATTTCAGCTTGTGTGTACAAGTGTGATTTGTAAGCTATTGGTACCGTCTCACCTTCATTAAAGGTCAGGTACGTGTATCCGCATCTCCCAGGGAGGATTCGGATTAGAAGATTGCACGCATTGAAGCGTGTTTCTAAGTGTGTTTTTGCTAACGTGTCTGTTTGCACTGAACGCAAAATTTCTGTGTGTTTCTGAGTCCAATTTGTTGGTTTGAAATCAGGTTTGATCAGTTCGTAGAGAGGTTTAACCCTTTCTGCGTAATTTAGAACATAAGTTCTTCCAAAGTTCAGGAAGCCTAGAATAGACTGTAAGTTTTTCAGCGTTTTTGGAGCTTGGAGCAGCGCACATTTCTCTAAAAAGTTTGCTGCCAAGCTTTTGCCTTCACTTGATTACTCGTATCCTAAGAATAGGAAGTTGAGGTGGGAAATTCGTGATTTTTAAAAATTGGATTTGTACCCTTCTGTAGCGAACCCTAGTATTATGGTGTTCACTCTTTTCAAGTGTACGTCAAAATCATCATCTGTAAGATAGATGTCATCGACATATGATAATGCCTCATCATCGTACATTTGTAGTAACTCTGTTACCCTTGCTGAAAATAACCCTGGCCTATTCTTGAATCCCTGGGGTAAACAACAGAAGTGTCTGGTGTCCCCATTATTGAGAAAGCGGTCAGGTGCCTGCTTTCAGGTGCTATGTTTTGACAGAAAAAAACATTTGAAATATCTAATGTGTTTTTTTATTTTTTACGCACAATGTTATTCATTAGTGCTGCGCTGTGCGCATTTTGTACTGCAAAAGTTTTGCAACAAGAGTTTAAGTGTCTGTAATCCAAAACTAGACGATATGTATTGTCTGGTTTGGAGACAGAAAACAAAGGATTGTTCATTGACGAGGTGCATGTTTCATTCACCCCCTGGCATTCAAGTTGATTTAAAATCTCCCTGACCTGTTTTTTCGCTTCTTGCTTAACTGGATACTGTCTTTGTGCAGTAGGTTGATTTTTTAACTGGATTTTATGGTGAGGAGAGTCCTCATCCCATCCCACATGATTTTTATATAATGCTGGAGCTTGGGCCATTGCCCATTTTCTGGCATATGCATATTTTTTGTGAATAGGAATAGGATTTGAGAAGGCTGGCATAATTATTTCTTCGCCATGTGGGCACTCCCTGACAAATTCAGGTGGCCAGTCTTGTTCAGCTAGAAGAATGTCATAACCCTTTGAAAGCTTCTCCCAAAAGATTGCCTTTATTTTCCTAGTTATGTCCCCCTCCATCCGGAGTGTTACTTCATGTAACTTGTGAGGTACGCTGACCCTGGTGTCGGCAGTTTCAACTTGAATGCAGTCATTCAAGTCTACTGTTTCCAGATGATCCTTCAGGATCCTGCGAATTATGGTTACTTCTGCTGCGCTGTCTAGCATTGTCTGGGCCCACTCCCCGTTCTTGAGTCGTGTCCTCAAGATCCTCGGCATGTTTGATTCTTATACTCGCTACCTTCTTTTTGAAAAATTGAGTTTTCTTATTTTTTGGAACGTGCTCTTCGTCTTTGGACTTCACACGTTCTTCTTTTTGTTCTGATCGTCCTCTTCTTTCTGATTTCTGCGAGGAAGTCTGAAAGGGACGAGAGGAGCGTGTATCAGTGTCTTGATATCTATCAGGTTTTCTTAAGTTATCCCTATTTCTAAGGGTATATCTTTTCTCAGAGGGCTCCCGTCGGGGAGACCTATCTCCTTGTTGGGGAGATATTCCTCTAGATTGAGAATACTTCTCTTAGGAAGTGTCTTTTTAGTAGTTTCCCACTTCTTTTTAGGAGTGGTGAGATTATTTTTGATAAAAACTTTTTCAGATTTTTCTGTTAGTTGTGGTTTTACTGGTTTCCCACCGAAACTATCTCTACCTAGTCTTTCATAGGATTTTTCAATAATTCTCGCCAGCTCAAATGGCTGGTCTGCTATATCTGTTTCTCTTAACCTCTGGCAGATAGCCACTGATGCTGCTTCACCCCTAATGTTGGCTAATAGTATAGCCGAGACCTGCTTGAAATCTTTTAGTAATTTCATACCTAGATTTAAGGCCGGTTCTGGACCGAATTCATTTTGAATCTGACCCAGAACTTCTGGTATTACCGCCATAGACGGAACACCATGTGTTTTTGAGTAGATTGAAGCAAAGACTGTGCCCCAAGTGTCGCAGTCCTCCACATGTGGTGCTATCCCCATTGGTAAACAGATTGTAAGAATTCTGTGTTTCTCATGAGGTGTAGTATCAGGAAATACTGCCTCTATTTGAGTAATTTTCTTGTGCTAACCAAAACGGAATTTGTTCCCTCTTAGCAAATTTACCGATGACTGATTGGATAGTCTGTGGTGTGATTTTGTTTGTGTTCCCCTGATGAGGGGTGTGCTGTGTGATTCTTACAGTTGGTTGCACTGTAAAAGTCCTCATGACATATTGTACCAACTGTCTGTGAATCTTAATCAATTGGTTTAACTGTTCTAATAGTTCTCGGTCTGACATATGTTCTATGTCAGGATGCGGTGTATAGCTGGCTAATACCGGCCATGTGGCTCCTGGTCTACCTAGTGGACCGAACCTGGTAATGTGATTTTGATGTTTTAGGGCGCCTTTAAACCAGAGCGCATGCTCTTGGTAAGTTAATGGAATTTCAATGTCCTCGTAAGGAACATATTCCAGTGGATGTTCCTCTATCTTGTAGTAGGGAAACTTGTGTGTAACACTATCTGCTGGGGGAAAATTAATCCATGAATAGAATACCTCTGACTGCCGATATTCATGTGCCTCTATAACAAATATTACTTTACCACCAGTTGATGGAACTCCATTATTTATGAGTTAGTAAGTTATTATTTTTCTTACATTTACTGGGATCATTATTGCATCCGGGTCATTCTGTATGTGATTTCTCGCCTCTAAGGGTGCTTGAGCTGTAGCTTCAGCTAATTCTTCATTAGTCATTATTATTTTACAGACTGAAGATTTTGCAGAACAAGTTTCAAGGAAACAAAGATTAGGTGCACAATATTTTGGAACACTGTACCTTCAACGTTGAATAAACTAAAAACTAATATATAGGATTCTCATCCTACTTAGTTTTAGCCAATATTATCCTTTAACCCACTCCAGACGACTTTTGGAGTTTTTACGGAAAAAGGGGTCTGTGTGAAAAGCACGACTGAGTTACTCTAGTATCTAGAGTTGAATTATCGCCTTACCAAACGTTGAGCGCCATGTAGTGTAGTTCCTATATTCCCAATAGGCTCTGCGCATTGGAATAATAAACCCTGTAGATTAGACGTAGGACTGAGGTCAACTAGGTCTCTACCGAGGCTATTAAACTTAATTGTGAGTAGCTCAGAGGTCACTAGAAACTTTCTCGAATAAACAAGAAGGGATTAGTTTCTGACAACAGTATAACATGACAACTTTATTTCCCCAGAATGAAACGTATCTCTAGAGTCGCGGAAACAATAGATAGTTATTTCACTCAGTCATTCGTGCATGCTTCGTTTCACCAGAGTTGCTGAGAAAAGGAAAAGACGGGCGTTTTCAATAAAAGTATTTATTGATCAGTCTTATCTCTCAAGCATAAGAAATGTACTGCTACAATCGTAATACTGGTTATAAAGTACAAGGCGTATAATACGAACAGTATTATAAAGTAGTACTGTAAAAGCATGATATGGTTTCTAAGCCATAAGTTGCTTAAAACGTATAAAATACATACAATGATAAAAGATGGCTAAAAGTACTCAACTGGTGCTTCTAAGATACGCCTACCCCAGTGTACCTAACCTAAGTCTAGTACGAGGGAGGGAGTAAGTAAGGAGTAGCTTAAGTTTAGTAATTCTCTGCCAAGAGTCTGATAAGGAATTCTCTAAGAGTTTAATCAGTTCCGTACCTTTGGTTTAGAATGAAGGAGGTCTTGTATCTCTCTCTCGGAACTCGATTTCCCAGCAACCCGCAATGGTAAACCGGAAAAAACTGGAGCTGGGTTTCTCGGCTGGAGAAAAGACAGCTTCTCTCAGTGCATCAGCTGGAGGGTCGGCTTCCTTCGGCACTTACTGCTGCAGGGTGTCAGGCAAGTAGTAAGTCGATCTGCTCCAAACCACCGTGTGTCTGTCTGGGCAAATCTGGGCATTTTTATACTATGAAGGTGCCGAGATTGACGTGTGATTGGACCTAATAACGTCATATAGGGACTCAATCCCTAGAAAACTCCTTGATTTCCTAGATAAATTAGCATACAGGCAAGGGGAAGTCCCGAGCTGCTGAAGGCGGGTTTCTCTAAGAAATCGTTGTAGATTCTTGGAACTTAGGGGAAGTAGCTATGCCGTATTTGGGCTGCATAGGCTCAGACTAAATATGGAGATGATTTCTATGCCTATATAAGGATCGAATCAACTATACCTATATAAGGGCATGAATCAGGAAAATTACACTAGGGTCCTAGATTGATTTACAACACTATAACGGGGGAATTTCTCTGGTTTTCTACGAGTGAAATGCCCAACTAACTATAACTTTCCCTAAAATCTATGTTTTTTTTCCAGTGAATTTCTAAGGTTTTTTAAATACTAACTTCTAACTATAACGTGCCTGAAACCTATGTTTTTTTCAGTGAATATATATATGTATATATATATAATTGAATATCCATGGGAAGTGTTTTTTTGTTTTGGTATAACTTTGGCCCCCTTTGATGAATCTTCACAAAAATTTAATAAAAAAACAAAAAAAATGTTTGTCCACCTCAGCTCCTTCCTGGAAAGTTTTGGGGTAATCCATAATTTGGGGGCAAAGAAAAAGGGGGAGACCCAAAACGCATTTTCCCCTTGCGGTTTCACATAGAAATTTTGAAAAGCACTGCAGCAAAACCTGCTGAGCTCAATTTCCACAAAATTTGGCAGAAAGCTAGATCTGTGCCCAGAAGTATGCTTTGTGTGATTTGGTGTAAATCCAAATGAAGGAAATTAGAAAGGAGTGCTTTTTATAGGCATTGATATAAGACATATACCCATAACTGATTCGACATTTGCTTGGTATTAATCATTTCTCATAGTGTATGAAATATTTTGTGTTTATAAACCTTAAACTATCCCAGTTGCCCATCTGGCCCTCTGTGGCCAAACCTATACACACATACAAAGAAACTCATAGATGTGATGGGTCTTAGCTCATCACAGGTAATTTGATCATTTGGCACCACAACACACCCAAAGATAGCAGACACAATGCATGGTAATCTATCTCTAACATATAATTGTCTACGTGATTTTGTATACCCTTATAGATAATGTGCCCTGAAATATCTTATGAGAGCGAGGACACGCATTTGAGATTTAGTATGTAGTGTAGTGAGGGTCAGCTGCGGTATGATTAATTGGACATGCGGCAATTGGATGATATATTTGTAAGATTATATAATTAACTGGTATCAACAGACAGCGTGCCCAGTAGACTGCACCAAGAGAGAGTACTCATATACGCTTCTACACAGCACAGTGGGAGATGAAACCCTTTGCAATTAGTTTTGCTACATGTTTTATGTGGGCCAAGATGATGCCTCGAATATCCAGTATGGAATATATTTTTTTTGTTGGGGGTGAAACAATTTAGCAAATAAAATGTACACAAATGAGTGCTAATTAAGGACAGTCCTATTACTCAAGATAAAGTGTATTATGAATTATGTGTGAAATCCAACAATAAATTATTATATAAAAAATTGTGACAGAGTCCGTTTTCAGTTTATTTGATGAGCTTTAAATATATTTAGTTGAGTGGTGGGGCACTTTTATCTGGTTTTTCCTGTGTAATTGGAGGGAATTTTTTTTCAGTGTTGAGATATTCCATAGGCATTTTATCCCATACTGCTGAATGGATTTACACCAAATTTCGCAGAAAGGTAGCTGTCGGTTCAGAAAGTGTCCTTTTTAGGTCTCGCCTACGCAGCGCGCATGCGCTGCATAGGAGGATCTTTAGCCGTCGCACTGGTTATTTTCAAACACACACTCCTGCTAGTGGTGGCATCCACCTTGCGGGAGTGAGCAGGGGCGCTCCACAAGCATGAGTGCAGTGCTTGAAAATGAGAAGACTGCGCGCGCATGCACGCAGCACTCCCTTGCATGCACGCAGCACTCCCGTGCTCTCTCTCTCTCTCCTCACGCCTTTCCTCTCTATTTCTCTGTCTCTCCCGCTCTCGCTTTCTCTCTCTCGCTCTCTCTCTCCCCTTCTCTCGCTCTCTCTCTCTCCCCCTCTCTCTTTCTCCCCCTTTCCCTTTCTCTCTCTTTCTCTCTTTCTCTCTCTCTCTCTCTCTCTCTCTCTCTCTCTCTCTCTGTGCAACTCAGTGTGACTCGCTATAAAGCACTTCAACAGCTGGTCAAAGGAAAGCACTGTATAACTCTGTTTACAATGCAATACAATACAATATCAGCTATTGATTAATACTCTTTTCAAACCACTCTCAAACTTGAAAACAGGATAGGCAGACATTGTTGGGAAAAACACTGCAGATAAAGAAATGGACAGAATGACACCATATACAGCAAGTGTGTTCAGGAGCAAACAGGTTGAAACTGACTCATTTTAATTACATCCATCAAATGTACCTTACTCCACTTAAACTGTGGGAAAAGTTTGACTTAGACCCTGGCTACCATCACAGATGACCTGAGAACGATGCGAACTACCTTCATGTGGAATGTGACTACCCTAAGCTTTTGCCATTCTGAACGGAGAGAACCAAGAATATTAAAAAAGCACAGACAGTACTCTGAAGCTCTCTTTTGAGGTGTACCTGTTCTGCTTTTTTCCCCATGCTGGTCAAGAGAAATAAAGCAGTAAATTTGCTGATTTGACCATGTTGTTGGTAAAGTTCGGAATAAATATGGGGTGGATGTCAACAGAGGCACCACTGATTATGTTATTAGCGGGCATCTGCCGAACTAGCATCTTTGCACCAATAGTCTGACAAAACTACTAAACCATCTGCATTGAGTGCTTGGGAGGCTATGTTGGAGGACTTTTACTTCAGAGTGGGATGCTGTTCGAATGTCCGAGGCAGGTCCTGAGTGCATCACTGCTTTAGTGACTACGAATTATACTGATACGGATATGGGAGGGGAGTGCTGCTATCAATCTATCTGCACTGGAGTGGGTTGTTGTTGGCATGCTTGCCTGTACTACTCTTTGTTCCCCCTCCTACTTGCTATTATGTTTTTATGCCGATGTTCCATGGGGCACCTCGATAATTGCGTCATGCTATTTATTTATAACCTCCTGTGAATAATATGTCAAAACTTGTTAATAATGCGTTTTAAAAGAGAGTAAGTCATATCCTAAAAGGGCAGCATGAACCATAAAATTAACAAGCTATTTTAAAAATGGACACTTTTTCGAGGCTGTCACAGTTCTTTCTCACAGGGACTGTTTTAGAAAATACCTCTTCTGGAGAAAGGTCAGAATGCTATTTTATGAGCTCCTGCCCGCTGACCACATCCCTGTTGTGGGGCAGGATGTGAAAGGGAACAATGCAGATATGCATTATTTTTATGACTTTGCTCCAGCTGGGTAGACAGGAGCATGGGAGATAAGAGATTGTGATGGAAAGGAAGGGGAGGGAAGGCCGGAGAGGGGTGAAGAGAAATGGCGCACAATGGCGAGCTCTTTGCATGATTTATATTCAGTGGTGAGGCAGCGCCAGACTGCGTCATCGCTGGTGGGCACCTCAGGGACCGTGTGTATTTTCGAAGTAAAACGGCACTGTGGTTATGCCAGTGAGTCAGCTCTGTCCAAAAGCTGAAGAACTTTTAGCGATTACAAAGGCAATTTCGGTTGACCAGTTACAGATGGTTTCTACAAGATATAATTATTGTAAAACGAATTCTAACTGGTTCCATTTGCATCCAGGGATTAAAAAACAGCTCCGACTCCGCATTGGATGGTGCTCGGAAGTCCAGCAAAAATGGGTACAAACTGGTGCATTTTACACAAATTTTCAAATACATTGGCAAAGCACTTAAAGGCTGGGTGATGACAACACTGCCAGTCCTAAAAGCAGTCCTATATCCTACGAGGGAAATGCCAGAAGGCTCATTTCTGCCATATTTGCATCTTGAAATGTGTGAGTAGCATGTTTTTTTTCTTTGGGGGTCTGATTTTTAACCTTAGGTCCCCTTTGGTTCTCTTCTGGCCATATGGCAGTCCAGTGCCCAAAAATCCACAAGACGAACTGGATCCACGGTTTAATTGCAGAATGTGTTTGAGCTTGGTTAGAATGTGCTTGTGTGTTTGTAAGTTTGGCACGTTGATGAGCTGCGCGTCAGGTCGCTATCAAGGCATCGCGAGTGCACATCAAATGCGGAGTCTGCATCCTATGGCATAGACCCAGTGGGTACCTGCTTGAATACCACTATCATCGTAGGAATTACTTCGGTGTCTGACTCTGTAGTCCTTTTAGGTGCGTCATGTCTCCGGCAGCCATGTGTGTGAGAGCGTTGATTACTATGGCAATGATCGGCCATTTATACTACATGTGCGTGCTCTGCCCAGCCGCTACCAGCTAACAAGCATTGGCATAGCCAATAGGTTTTGCCTTTGGGACCTTATAAATATGTAGTCATGCAGCACAATATCCTTTAGTATTTAGTTATGCAGCACAATATCCTTACTGCAACAACATTTACTGTTGCATGGCTAAACACTTATAAGGTCCCAAAGTTGAGACCTATTGGCTAGGGTTGGCTCTGGAAAGAGCCTTTGTGTTTAGGATATGTAGGTGATAACTACACATAATACAGGATGCAGTCTTTCATGTTTTTGAGAAACACCCTGTTGCCTTTCTCTGTCAAGTGAATGTAGTCATTTTTTATATACCCTCCATGTCAAAGCGTAAATTCTTGTTGTAGATGGAGCCCATGTTGTGATCTCTGAGGAATGCAGAAACTGTTTTATTGGCATGTGTCCTGACTTTCTCTATCCGTGGACAGAATTCATTTGGCATCTTCCATTTCTGCATTTGGCAGATGAGCTGGTGACATGTTAACTAGAGCAGCAAAAATAAGAGCACATGGAGAGGGGTAGCCATGTTACCTGCTTTTCTACTTAAGAGAGGAGGTGGTTTGCAGGAGTTCTATGATTTGAGCAAGTTGCTGACTGACATCTTGAGTGCTATGCAAAAATGCCACATGCCCCACAAAGAGTTTCTTAAAAACCTCATGTGACTACTCTAAAATCAGTTCTATTGGGACAGAAGAAGGGGTAGAAGTGCCTAAGGTGAAGGAGACCCCATCCTATTTCCAGAATGGTTGATTTCTCTACCTATGTATGTGTGTATGTCTATGTGTGCATTGTATGTGTGTGTGTGTGTTTGTGTGTGTGTGAGTTCATATTACCTTGTGTTTAAATAGCAATTTTCAACATACTAGCTTAAACAACATTAATTTATTGTGTGATGATAGTATTAAAACCTCATGTGGAGTTTGTGGGGACACTCACAATCACTGTAAACCAATGCCAACATATTAATGTAAATGCATTACATGTATGGGACTTATCGGATTCTCGGGCCCATATTGTTGGCTGTAGTTGGACAGCACCCCACTGCAACTATTTCCAATTTGTCAGGAGTGACGTCCTGTCCTGGTGGGTCCCACACCTGTCTTTGAGCCATGGTGAGTTCCAGCAGCAGGAAATGAGCATCAGCAGGTGAGGACGACTGCCACAACTGATGATTAGGGGGCAAGAACAAAATGGCCCATGAAACTTTTTTCACCAGCGTGATGAAAAGTATACCACTGAATTCTTACATGATAGATGACGAATTCCATCAATTACAGACCATTTTATTATTGCAGGAACGAGGGCAGCAGAAAAGTTAAGCACAACCTGTGCCTGGTAGCAAGATGAATAAGTCAGGCATCCGTCATGTTTGGTCCGCCACTATGAAGCTAAATTGTCAGCATAGGATATGCCTGACAGTACGGCGGATGTGTAGTGCATTATCAAAGCAAAAATCCATCATTCATGCTGTAGATTCCATCAATATCTACTAGAACATCTACAATACAAAATATATTTTGATGTCTGAATACTCGTTTTATTCACCGGTACATGCAGTGCACACTAGAATAGATCATATCCTCTGCTCCCTGTCCTTCTCCCGAAGGTATTAGACATGGCCTATTTAGGAAAAACACTATTGGACCATAGCCCGTTGGAGATGGTACTGGAATGGAGTCATGTTCCTATCCCGGTGCCCACATGGAGATTTAATGCCCAATTGCTTGACGATGGGGCCTTTAAGGCGCAATTGTTGACTACTGTCACTAACTACTTTTCCCAGAACGCTGGCTCTGCCTCTTCCCCACTAATCGAATGGGAAGCATTCAAGGTGGTTGTGAGAGGCACCTCCTTTGAGGCAATGGCTGGAGCTAGACAAGAAATAGTACGCAACTTAACTGAAGTCAAGGGACAGTTAGGACCCCTATAGAAAGCAGCGGCTGAATCCCCAGATGAGGTGGATAAATTGCAATAGGCGTGAATAGAACATATGGACCTCCTGGAGAGGTTAAGAGTAATAGACTACAGAGCGTATGTGCAGAGAGCCCATGTGGAGGCTGATGAGCCTGGGACTCTACTGGCACGTATCATACGGAACCAGCCTCAAGCAACCCCTACAACTAAGGTTTGCTCCCCCTCAGGGAGGTGACTGACACCCAGCTAAAGATAAATGTGGCATTCCAAAGGTAGTAGGAAATTAGGGGATTCCTTCATGAAGTGAATCTACCAAAGCTGGATGGAACAGATAGAGATGAAATAATGTCACCGATAACAACGGAGGAAATTTGAGCGGCTATCGGAAACCTGCCGCGAAATAAGGCCCCTGGTCTAAATGGCCTCCCCACTGAACTTTATGCTGCATATGCCAAGGATCTAGCGCCACAATTAAGTAAGTTATCTGCAGCGGCATTGTTCAATACCTGAACTGGGTGAGGCTGTTATACGCTGCGCAAACTGCTCACGTAAGGTCAGGCAGATATATCTCTAGTGCATATAAGATTTACAGAGGTACAAGACAGGGATGCCATCTAGCCCCTATGCTTTTTATACTAGCACTGGATTCACTTGCGCACAATTTGCAGGGGTTGGCCCAGAGCTGGGGCATACCTGTTGGCCCGACTATGCATGCTAATTCACTATACGCAGACCTATATAGCGGTCTTCCTGAAGCAGCAATGCTTTTTGTGGAGTTTGGCAAGGTGACAGGGCTTTATGTGAACCTAGATAAATCAGTAGCCTTCTCCTTTAAACAGCCTGATGCGCCGCATGCGTTGCTTTTGGTGATAGTAGGATACAGTCTGCTCCAACTACATTAAAGTATCTGGGAGTGCACATACACAGAACACAACAAGACACACTAGATGGCAATGTACAGAGTACGATAGCGGCATTGTGGTCACAAGTAGTGTTCTGGATTACGCTGCCGCTGTCCGCCACGGGCCGCCTGGCCATTACAGAGATGGTAAGCTACCTAGGAAACTGTACTATTTTATGACACTCCCAATACTAATCTTCTTAAAAGTGTTCCAGGTACTAGATTCACTGCTGACAGAACTAGTATGGGACATGGGTCTGATTAGGGTGGCACTAAAGAAGTTACAACTCCCGACAACAGCTGGAGGTATGGGTGCTCCGGATTTTAGGGCCTACTGTATGGTGAGTTACAATGGCTCTCATACTGGTTAGCAGGATGTATTTTGTAGGAAATTGGCTACACACCCAGAGCGCTGGCGCAGGGTAATCTACACGCAAAACTACATAGCACACATCCAGTTAATAGTGTGGACTTTCCACTATTGCAAATAGCGCTGACGTACTGGAAATACGCTTTAAATATACACAGTGCGCCTGTCCTTTGCACCGAATACCCCTCTTTTTTGATTGCCTATACCAACAGGTATAGTTACACAGGGTCAGCTGGTCGGATGGAAGGATGGAGGGATAACAACAGTGGGGGCAATGTTTCAAGAAGGTGTTGCGGATTGTGTTAGCACAAATGGCTTGCCAGACACTTTATTTCTCTTACATGCAGGATTATCGCACTGGGTAAGAGGGATGTGGGCCCCGGACAGGCAAGAGCCACTTGCAAATGAACTAGTCCATATGCAACCTTTAATGGGTAATGGTAGGCATTTGACAAAATGGCTATAGACGGGCATTAGAGAAGCACGGGTTTCCCCACTAGGAGATTTGCGGGCTAAGTGGGAGGCTGATATGGAAATAGAGCTGACTAATAAAGATTGGGCGACGCTTCTGGCTTACCCGAAGTAGTGTCACGTAATGCACAATTTACACTTATTCAATACCTGATCATTCAGAGGGCATATCTAACACCACATAAACTGCACAAGATGTACCCTGCAGCGACATGGAATTGCCCAAGATGTATGGAGGCAGATGCAGGGTTCGTTCACATTACGGGCATATCTGGCACTTATACACTACTGAGCGCAGATAGCTCAAACCTAACAGATCTGGTTGGAGGGCAGTCCTGTAAAGAGGCGAAGTGCTGCATACTGGGGATATATCCACAACCAAAGGGATACAAGGCTCTGGCACGGTTTGCTAACTTAGCGCTACTATTAGCAAAGAGGCACATAACTAGGAGATGGAAGGCAGCTAGGCCACCAAGTATAGAGACTTGGAAAGACGAAGTAGTGAAGTGGAGCCTAGCTGAAAGTGCTGCGATACGTAGGGAGGAGCTACGAGGGAAGCGGAAAATACCCATAGCAATGCCATGGGATATGCTGTATGAAGCCTTTAAATTATGGGATAGGTCCACCCAGGTGTTAGCTGACTTGACATCTGCTGTGTCATAGGTATCGACACTGAGCACTCCTGCTGCTTCAGAATATTGCTAGGCAGATCTCGTACGACGCAGGGCCAGTGGTGTTTGGGTAAAGGACATTATGCATATGATGACCTAGAATGTAATATGATACACTGTAAAGTGCTGCCTGCTCATGTTTATGTTACAATGAATATAACAGATTATTACCCTGTATGTTTGAGCGGATACCAAGTGTGTTGCCCAGTTAGTTAACTGCGGGGTGGGTGGGGGGAGGGATCCGGGGTAGTTAAATTGAGTATGTAAGGGATATGCACTACTCATTTCATTTACTGTATGTTAAATACACAGAAAATGTGAACATACCAAGTGAAAGCTCATGCTATATAACTATCTGCACTGTAATAGACGACTGGCAATAGTATGTTAAGATGAAAACTGTAATGCTGGCAAATGTGAACTGCATTGGTATATTCAAGTATCAATACGGGTGCAGTCTGTTTGAATGTACTTTGAAAAAACTCAAAAAGTTTGTGTTAAAAAATGGAACAAAACAAAATATGTATTTGTCGTCTAATTTATGTTGTTAATCTTAATTGGAATTAAAAAAAATAATATTGAAAATTATATAAATTATAGCATGCATAGATAAAGAAAAACATAAATATTTCCAGAATATATGTTTTATGTGGGGTTTTATTTGGCCTAAAATATTTGTTTGGTGATTTGAAAAAACATATTACTTTTGTCAATACCATTTTACATTTCTGTAAAATTTGAAAATGCAACATTTGTATATCAGTTTTTATGAGCTATAATCATAGAATTTAAACATGTCCATTGCACTCATATGTTGGAGATATATCCATTCAGCAGCTCGGGAAGAAGGCAAATGATACATAAATGGAATGAAAGAGTGTACAAACTTCATTCCTGATCTGGAAACCATACAAGAAAGGCACACCATTAAAAAGTACAGGCTGAACTGTGAAACCATTGACTCCTTAGCACTACATGTTGAATCAAGAATTTAGAGTGCAATCCCACCTGTTGTGAAGATTATGGCAGTGTTACATTTCTGTGCTTTTGGCTCCTTCCAATGGACTGCAAGTGACTCCAATCGGATTTCGCAGCCAACTTTTTCAGCTATCCCCAGCCAGGTCCTGGATGGTATGCTCAGATGTATAAAAGACTACATCCAATTTCCAACAGATAATGCCTACACTCAACAATAGTAAGGCAGAGTTCTATGGTGTGCAGGGTCTGCCAAATTTTGTTGGTGCCATAGATAGAACCACTTTGCATTCATGGCATCTCATGACCGGAAGCAATTGTACTGCAATATGAAGCATTACCAATCCAATAATGTGCAGGTTATTGGTATAGCTGACTCACTAATGCCAAGCAGCAGCTCCATACCTGAACAGATGGCAGACCTTGCAGCAAGGAGGGCCTGACTTGTTGGTAAGTGTTAAAATTAGGGTTGTTGTGATAATGTTTTTAGAAAAGTTGGGGCCTCCCAGACATAATTTCACTTATGTTTGCTTTTATGATTCTATTTTACTGGGGACTCTGAATATCCTAACTGCACGTTGCTTTTACCTCTACTTAAAAACCCAACAATGCCAGCGGAAGTCAGCTTCACTGAGGCCCGTGTCAGAACAAGGAGGGCTGATGAGTGGGCTTTTGTGCTCCTGCAGGCAAGGTGCTGATGCCTGAACAAGACTGGAGAGTTCTTCTCAATTCTCCTGGAAGGTTCTGCAAGATTGTTTAGCTATGTTGTTTATTTCACAATATTACCCTACAGAGAAACGAACCTTTCATCGCTGGTGATGATTACCAATGGGAACCCCAGGTGATGTTGCTGGCATGTATCAGCAAGATGACAGTGATGCAGATGGAGGGAGTGACCTCAGGTATGATCTCATTGAAAACATCTCTGCCTGATGGTGAGTGATTTAAAGGACAATATTAATTTAAAAAATCCAATATGGACATATTCTCTTTTAGGATGTATGCTACTAGTCCACTAATAATATTTCATGCTCTTTTTGGCCATTATATTAAAAATGTCTTCGTTTGTGGAAGCTTTTCATGAAAGTACGATAATTGGAGGCTAAATATGATGTGTCATATAATAGTGAAAGTTAGGTATTTTAACCCCTCCCATGCTCATGACGAGCTCAGCTCGTCACGGCTGTTAGAACGCTCGCACGCGGGCATAATTCCCCTGCTGTGCTGAACGTTCTATGAAAACGGGTGTGGCCGTGATGAGCTCAGCTCGTCATGAGCACACAAGAACCGTGGCTCATGACGAGCTGAGCTCGTCATGAGCACCGGGGCGTTGTGCGCGCCCCCCGCCTCACAGCACAGCAGGGGAATATGGCCCGCAGTGAAGGGGTTAAGGAAATATTAAAACGTTTGTCACAGCAATATAATCAAAATGTTTTGCCTACTTCCTAATGTTGTGTCTTCTCGGCATGATCTACACTTCAACTAGTGTTTGTGAACACTGTTGATGAATCATTATTCTTTACTGGGATTTTGTGTGATAGAAAATTGACCAGATGCTTACAATATGACAACACTTTATGCATTTCTTGATGGTGGCTTGTTGGGTGTTGTCCTCAACCAAGCCAGATTAATGACCCCTTCTAAGGGCCACTCATGTTTCATGAGTGTCAACAGGGGAGGTGGTGGCAGGTGGCTCTATGGGCAACAATGTACCACTTTCTGTGGAGCTATCAGTGAAGACACTTCAGGGACAGAGCAGCCAGAAGATGGTGCTTCACCATGGAAAGCAGCAACTAAATTAGACACTACTGCAGAGAATGCTCTGAAACCATCATGCACCACTCCAGAATGCAACTAGTGGACACTCAGGTGATGCTCATGTAGATCATTTTGAACAACCTTGATCTCACTCTTAACCCTCATCAGATCATTCTGATCCCTTTAAATTCAGGAATCTGTCCCAGCTGTTGCTTTTGTCATGTAGCTGGACCCATCAAGTTTCGGCCCACAGTGTTTACAGTGGTGGCTGCATCTTGTGCCTACCTGCTATAGGAAGTCCTGCCCCAGCCCTATCAAAAACACCCTAAGACCATGAATATGTGGCCTCAGATGTCATCTGTCCTGACTGCACATATGTTATGGCTTTGGTTGTCAAAGGACACAACAGGGGTTGTCATAGTTGTTTGTGTGAGGGATTACAAATTGGTGGTGGGGCACTGACAAGGGTAATAGTGATGGTGCTGAATGAATTAGATATGATGTCCCTTAAAGAGGAAGGGGCATAATGCGCTGGTCACACAACTCTGATGGGCAAGGCTGCTCTTCAAGGTATTCCTCTTTGGCAGGAATGCTGCTCCCACTGAAGGGTTCTGATCTATTTACTCACTTACTTTAGGCAGAGTGGCTAACACAGTTGAAGCTGATGAGTGAGATCTTGTTGCTTGACCTTGGAAACCAAAAAGTTAAAATATTATCTAATAAGAGTGTATACTATTTTGAAGAAATATAATAACTCAATAACATGTGGGCCGGACTCAGAGTTGGGAGGACAGGTTAGTCCTTTTCAAACATGACGTACATCCACTGCTCATTGAACTGAGGGTTCTTAATGATATTTTCATTGTATTAAAGTGCAAACTTTATAAAGGACAAATTATGAGTGAAGTGAAGTTAAATGTGGTTGTTCAGTTTGTGCCTCCAATAGTAGGCATGAGCTGATAAGGCTAGGGTGACTGAACTCTCAAATCCCAGGGCCCATCGTAGTATGGTTTTTTAATTGTCTGTGACTCTGTCTCGCTAAAATGTCAATATTATAAAGTTCAGCTTTCCTTGCCTAGTTATAGAGTTTATTGAGAATATACAAAACAATATGCTTGCAACATTACCTGTGATGTCAATATGAAATATGAACTTTCACAATGAGTCATGCATATTTGGAGGACAATTAATACTGCTATATTACAAGATTGAAAACATGATTTAAAAACAATATCTGGCAGGCAAAAGCAGGTGTAATTCAAAGACAACTATGTTGACTGATTCTCTGTCACTCCAGCAACCTCCTTTTTTAGAGTAGGTTCTATTAGATAAATATACAGTGGGGGTAAAGCATGACCACTATTTTAATTTATGCTATCTATAATTGTATTTCCCCCCCAAAAAGTGAGACTTGTGTGAGATACCTGAAAGACTCTGGTCAGCAGGCGCAGGCTACTTTGCAGTGCATTTGAAAGTCTTACAAATAAGACTATCTAACTCAACTCCTATGTAGATGTGGCCATGTGTGCATGTCTATTGTTGTAATCAAAAAGTGTTATCACTGAATTTTTGAAGGAAGAGCTAATTATTATTATGAATGATGGTGATGGGCCTGATCCACAAACTGCAATCTAACTTACCCATGTAACTTACACTTTTGAGTAAGTCTACTAATTTTCAGTATTCACAAACGTTGAGTATAAGTTACCATCTTTGATACTGCAACACCCTCCCATAGACAATAATAGAGGTAGAAACCTAAAATAAAACCCCAGAGGAAATAATGTTGAATTAAATTAATTTATTTAAAATAGTAAACATTATAATTACATTTAAATGAATGTTGAAAAGATAAATAAAAATAGTGCAAATGTATTTAATTATAAAATATTGTAAGAACCTATTTTGAATTAAAACAGTGTGACACTAAATGTTATTAAAATGAATTAAATTAATTGCAATTAATTCTATACATCACTTTGAATAATTATGAACCCACATACACTTTTTTTAGGTAAGTAAACATGTTCCCTATATTTTACCATATGGCGATCTCCACCCCAACTCTGGAGTCTCCTTATCGTAAAGTAAAGGGTAACATGAAAAATGTATTTAGCTCGAAAATAAACATTCAAAATATTTTTCTGTTAAATATTAATGTAAATTCATTTTATATATTTATTTTAAACATGAATCAAAATTAATAAATGGATAGACACTATTATATTAATTTTGAACTCAAATTTTAAATAATGGAATTATTTTAAGTTTTAATGATACAATTAATGCTCAACTAAGGAATAAATACTTGTAAATATGGATTTAATATTATTAAAAGTGATGTGTAAAATTATTTAAACACATTGAATTATTTGTAATACAATGTATTTTACATTCTTTTTTTAATTCAAAATGGGTTATTCAAATATTTTATAATAAATATGGACTCTTTGTATATATTTGTTTACCAATACTTTACATTTCTTTATATTTTCAACTACTTTGGTGTAACATTGTTATGGATGTTTGGTTTTTAATTTAAGTCCCTATTTCCATTATTTTCTACTGGATGAACTGGCAGTATTAGTAGGTCGTCATGCGTAGTGCTGGACTTACTACTGTGCTTTTTTAGTAGTAACTTACACTAGATGATAGTGAATACCAAAAAGTAGTAAAAATACTCAAAAGTGTAAGTGACATATGTAAGTGTAAATGCAGAGTGTTACTTATTATATCAAATGGTTAAACTTCAACCTGACTCCATTTCACTATTACTAGCTTTTAGTTATTATTAGAAATATATTTGTTTGAACAAGATACTAAAAATAAATTAACATAATCTCCCACAATGCAGTAATATGCAATATACTAAACCAGACCTGGAACACTGTAGTCCTAGTACCATGAATTAATCTATTCTAACCTCCACTGCCGCAAACTATTTGTTTTATTTTGTATGATATCAAGAAAGATAGTTTGTAGAATGTGACTGAGATTGTCGTGGATATAGCTTACATGATAAGAAAACTGTTCTATGTAGGTGCTACATAGGGGAGGGTATGATTTGCGCTCAAGTGTGATGTTACACCTGTTTGAGTAGCTTTCTAATATGAGTTAAATTAACAAAAATGGTGAAACAGTGAGGAGATGGTAGATTGTGAAAAGTGGAAGGATTTGAGTTAGGGGATAGGGTGTCAGAGTGCAGAGATTATTAATTCGTTAGTGATAGAGGGCCAGTGTTTGTACACACCCATCTCTACTCCTTCTGGAATTCCTCTAATGCCCTCATTGTGGAGTATGGACAACACTTTCTTCTGCCGGCACATGAGAGTGATGGGCCTGGAAGACCCATCAACTGTTGCTAGGTAGTTTTGGAGTGCCCTGCAAGCAAGATAAATGTATTCTCCCACCGCCCACTTTTGCAGTTCATTCCACCACTTGTGAATGTCCTCCTGCAAGCATCTGGTGTTGGTGACACCATTAATATTTTCCACTATTCTGTCCTGCATTTGCTGGTTCTGACTCACGGTTGTTGTCTTGACCAGAGTTCTGCACAACTTTGATTACACCTTAATTATCTTATCCACTATAACTGTTAATTCACTTTGAGAGAATTTGGATTGACTCTTTCAGACACTGTGAAAACTAACAATGTTTTAGGATGCTGCTGCTACTGTGTGTTGTGAGTGGTAAATGGTTTATGTGGTTTCAGGAGTATGCTTTGAGTCTAAGCTGAAGTTGTTGTTTATGATTTCTTTTTAGCAGGTGTGTATTGATGGATATGTTCATCAACGTTGACGTATCCGCCATTGTTGTGTTCTGCCATGAGGGTCTTTCCATCCCACTTTGATGTTGAACAACCCTAACCAATTTTGGCAGAGTTGTATCCGTTGACGGTGGTCGGGGGGACCAACAACATAGGACTGAGGATCAGTTGATTGACTGTCCTCCATCATGACAGACAATGGCCTTTCAAGTGAAATTTAAGCAGATGAAAATGTGTCAGCCTGATGGATGGATTAGATCACAGAGGAAAGATGGTTGGTTCGCCGACCTCTGAATCAACCATTTAAAGTTTTTTAAATGTGTTCTGATATAGATATAAAGAGGTTACATTTTACAACTATCTAGCTACTCCCAGAATTTACGAATCCATAGAAGATTTGCAAATATAATTAAAAAAATAAAGGCACACAATTGGACAAGGGAGCTTTTTCTCCAGTTGTGCATTGTGGATTTTCAAATTTGGCAGCAGATTAATAAATCAGCTGCATTATATTGCAGCTGCCACTACCCTGCGCAGTGCAACGAGTATAATGTTGAGAAAAATGTACATGAAAAGTATATATAAAGGGGCAGGATGAGCTTACTCCCACCCTCAGGCCCATGTGATGGGATTCCAAATAACCCTCCATGGCATTAAAAAAATCCCTCCGGCCTTTCATGAGAGGTGACGTTCTGAGACTCCTTAGCTCAGATTCGCCCTGAAGGGACTGATGAAGGTTGAGTAGACCTGATACACTACAGATGAATCTTGTGGCTCATGCCAGAGGATGGTGCCACAAGACTGACCAATACCGTGTAAATATGGTCCTTTTTTGTTTCTTTAATTATTAAGCAGAGTGACATAAGACCTTGGTCCTGAGGAATGACACAAACTTTCTAAGTCAAGGAAGGCTGAAACATGTTGACCATTAAATGAGGGGAATATCCATATCCCTCTTCACTTAGCTTGTTTGTTTTATTCTATCCATTGGGAGCACCAGAATAAAAGTTGTTCTGCCCACCAAGAAATAGCTTTAACCCACTTCATTTTCGTGTTTTTATGTACTCTGCCCCTCCTCCCTACATAGGAAATAATACTTACAGAACTAGTGACAACCCCTGTTCCTCTCTTACGGGAGAGTTGTAGCCCACACTGGTACCATGAGGTCCCAGTGTGAAGAGGGGACTCAACGATGAAGCATATCACCCTTGAGTGAGTGAGGGTTCTTGTCTTAAAACAGGAGTGCTTTCCAGTCCCCCCTCTGCCTCTGATATTTTTCTCTTTTTTTCTACCACCTGCATACATAGTGTGAGTTTCAGTATAGTAGAGTAGTAGGGTTGTACTAGGTGATTAATACTCCAATAAGTCCCTTCCCTCCCCTTGTGTGAGTTTACATTAAAATGATCAAAAAATGATTTTTATCACAGGATTCGTGAATCCTGCACTGGATGTGTAAATCCTACATCCTCACTGACACAGGTTCTGCGCCGGGTTTCCGGATTTGTGAATCCTGAACGTGATTTTAAAGTCCGGCAAAACAAATTGAAAAAAATGAATTTCATATACTACAGTAATCTTGGCAAACCCCCGCTGCACATGGCCTTGTGCCTAGGATTGTGTAGACTTAAGCAAAGCCATTGAAGGAGCACACCAAGGAAGAGAACTTCAGTGATCATGATGTTTTGTTGAATGCTTCATATCTATTAAAGAAAAGGCCAGGACAGCCAACCACATGCCATAATTAAACCCATGCATGGAGGTCTGAGCAACTGTTGATACCAGTCAAGTAGTACGTGGAGCCAAGCCAACTCAATATCTAAATGCACTGAGTGCCCAAACCAAGCTTTCTCTTAATTTCAGAGGTGCTTGACTCAAGTGGAATGATTATACTCACAGCCAGATATAGCACGTCTGACCATAGCGTGGGCCTACAAACAATGTCACTTATTCCTCCATGGAAACATTTATCATAATGACTTGAAAACAAAGGACAAATATACCCAGAATAGAATGGTGCGAGGTAGGACTAGGGATATATAATTGCACAATACACAAACTAGGAAAAGACCAACACCCGGATAACAATATCCTCCAAAATCTTATAGCAAGCATGCAAACACGCTCGTTATTTGGGGAAGAATACATGCATTACATCACTCAAATAGCAATACCAGTTGTAATACCTCTTCCTTTTCATGTGCTCACCACATAAATGTGGAAACAGAAAACGCTAACAAAGGCACGCTTTTATGTTAAATTATTATATCATGTTGACTCTTTGCTTGAAAAACACTAAAAGTTGCTAAATTATCATTATACTACTGTTGAGTTCAATCAGAACTCTTTTGGTGAGTCATCATTTCTTGGCAGTAGTTGCTATCGTGTCATAATTACTGGCTGCCAATGATGTGGTCTTCCGTGTGTGGTGCTTGGCTACGTGAACTACCACATTCACTCCAGGAATCTGTGTTTGATCTCAAAGTCGCAGGTTCCCTCAGCTTGCATCCTTCTGAGATGGATACAATTGTACCTTTGCGTAGCAGTAACTATCTGACAATTAATGCCAAGAGGCGAACATGGGCTTTATAAAAATACACGTTATGTTTTTGTATATTAATACACTGCAGACTCAAGTTTTCAATAACAATTGTTCATGAAGTACAATGACTCTTCTTCCAGAGTCAATGAATGACCATGTGATATCACTTACTATTTTGACGCAAGGTGCTCAAAGTGGGCGTGGTTTTCTCTCTCTCTTTAGTTTTGGTGAATGAAATCACTTTTGAGAGTCAAATTTCCCATTTAATTTTTTCGCCTAAATGAGTTTCAGGGTGAAACATTTGCCTAAGAGTCACAAGTGATGTATAAGCTCAAATATATGAATACACACATCAGTGGAATCCATTTAAGAAGTGCATTCATTTGAGTGTATGCCTGAAAAAACTGTTAGAAGCTTTCTTTGGGTAAAGGCACTGCCTAGTATGTTTGCACGTGTAACTCCTTTTCTCTCTTATTTACTTACTGTACTCTGCCCGTCTGCGTCATGAACAGCAAAGGCATTGAATGTCGTATATGTAAAAGTCCATTCATTTCAGTCGTTTTTTTTTCTTTTTTATGGAAACAGCGGAGGTTCCAAGTCTTGACCAAACTTGCTAGTTTGTTGGCGCACTGAATGGCCTCCTTCAACATTTATTCAACACTGCTGTGCGAAAGTCCCAAGGAACAAGTTCCAGTTTTATTAACTTAAAACAGACCATCGAGGGCGGCAGGGCCTTTTGCCCACTGTTGCGTATGTCCAGGTGCGTTCATTGCGTGCCTGCGGCCCGAGCGGCCTCCACTTTGTGTCCAGCCACTGTATAAATCGAGCTAAGCACCCCACGGGGCGCCATTTGAGGCGCGCGAGGCGCTCTCCGCACATCTGCGACTTTGCAGGTATTCCCAAGCGGCGACACCCTTGCAGGGTGAAGGACCTATTAATGATGACATCCCTGCCACAGTCCGCCCCTCTTCTTTGCCAGGTGCAGCTGTGGCCTCTTTCTGGCAGCTTTAGCTGTTAAAAGACACAACACATGCAATCGAGACTAGAGCGCGAGGGCCGTCCGTGGAGCTGATTCATGGGGTGTCCGTGTTACACCCCGGGCTCAAACCCAAGCATTTATCTGTCAGAGATGAAGGACCGCGAGTGGCTTATTTTTATGCACAGCTGAAGATTTGTGTTATTTTTAGAAAGCACGGGACAAATCACATTTCGAAACTACCATAATTCCATTGTTTCATTCGTAAAAATCATACAGGCTTGGCGTGCAAATATTAAAATACATGTTAGAGCCAAATTCTTTATACAAATTGGCAAAAGGCCGCTCTTAGATCTACTGGGTGTGCAAAATATGTCTGTGCCAAGTTCTCTTGTAGGACTTCTGCACTTTTTCTGACGCTACAAATAATGAAGAGAGAACGTCATCCATGAACACATTAGCACAAAAAATGTCTACCCAACACATTTGATGTAATTCAATCCATAGGACACAGTCATGTTAGGTAAATGGTGCCCTGACCGAAAAATAAAAAGTACATGCAGTGATCACATCTCTTCCTGAACTTACTTTTACTGTTATTTCAATTCACAAATATTCCCAGTAGTACACCTGGAAATCGGCACAGGAGCATGTTTTCTGGTGTACTGCTCTGAATGTGACAAAACATCTCCTGCTCCCTTCGGATGCACTTGTGTAAAAACCTTAGTCGGGTCGGGGACAATCGATATTTGCCCGGCAGTATTGCCTCTGTGACCCTCTAGTTATTTAATCAAATGAAGAGGCAGGCGCTGGAGACTGGAAAGCAGGAAACAAGGTTTTTTATTCTCTCCGGAGGAGAACACAACGAAACGGACAGAGAGTAACGTTCTGAGGTGCTCTAACTTACGTTTGAGGCCTGGCCCCTTATATACAGGGTTTGTGGTTTTTATTACAGTTTACATACATGTGACAAAGCTTTGATATACGGAAAGACATTCCCGGAATCCCCCTTTGGGGCCCGTTCCCACATATTTACAGTTGAAATCCCCACCCTAGTCATAACAGGTGATGAGTATCACGCAGCTGGATATTCCGCCGATTCACGGAATGTGGGGGGTTTGATCGGGTCTCATGGAGTGGGGGCTTTGATCAACCCGGGGATCCTTTGATGGGGGACGCTTTCTATTGTACGGGGAGGGGCAAGGAATGGTATCGGCAGAGCTGGGTGTCGGCCTGGGAACGGGGAAGACAAAACGGGCACACGGGGAAAAGGGGGTTTGCATCTAAGGGCCGGAGATCATGAAAGGGAAGCAGGGAGGTGTCGCGCTGGGAACAGGATGGGGGCCTGGGGCAGAGCAGCGCCGAAGAGGGGTTTATGACTCAAGGCAGGTGCAAGCAGGGGGGTGGTCAGCGCGCAGGCTTAGTGAAGGCGAAGGGCTATGTCAGGGGCCAGCGGCATGCAAAAGGGTTCGTCCTGATCGGGGCATCTTAGAAAATGGCGGGCGCGCACGACAAAAGTGTGGCATCAGGGGAAGAGGCAAGATGGCGCAGATAATGTTCACCAAACCGTGCTAATTTTCAACAGTCCTCCCTTTAACATATTCAAGACATCTTGCTGGTTCATTTTCTATTCGGTTCTATTGTGATGGGCATGAGAAAGGAAACGGTAGGAACCCTAGAGGAAAAGAGTTGTAAACAATACATTTTAACATTTCTAGTTTTTTTTTTTTAGGAGGTGAGCCTATTTGATAAACTTTGATCAATTTGTTTTAGCAGGAAAGTCATAGGAATGTAATACAAAGACGATTCTGTAGCGTGAGCAGCAAGTACATTTCATACTGGCAGGTGATTACATATATTGGAGCATGATCAATACAATGGCGGCTGGGAGAGAAATGAGGTCTAGCAGAAACGGCGATTGGGGATGTCAAATGTTCTTTGCTGCCTTTCGTTGGCGCTGTTGAGCACCGGCGGTGGAGCTACGAGTCCAGCTCTGTTCTAAGTTCTGCGTTGCAGGGCACGACCCTTTCCTCGCGTTTTTGGTCGGAAAGGTCCTTTTCGCCCTGTGTCCTTTGAGGTGATTGTCAGAAAGTTCAGATGGAAGAAGAGAGTACAAAACAGTCCATAGGGTAGGTCAGAGGAAAAGGGGGATGGAGCAAGGCCAAAGTAGGAACAAACTAGGGGAACGAGAGACTTCAAATAGGCGGGCGTGTGACCGAATTCAGAGAGCGGGGACTTGTCGACAGGCACTGGACATCGAGCAGGGGCATCAGGTCGACCCTTTCTTCTCATGTTGTCGAAAACAGTGCCTCGTCCTGAAGCTCTTTTCAGTCGTGGTCTCGCCTTGGCTAATGTCGCAGGTGTTCCTTAGTCTGCAGTCGGGCCTCGTGCTCCCACATCCGGTCCTTCTCTCCTCCAACAGCAGTACCCTTAAACAAGTTTGAAAAGACAGTCTTTAGAAAATTTGCAGATGAAGATAGTCAAAAAGTCTATTTCTCTCCCAGCTCCAGGCAAAGAATGAAAATGCCCGTTATATTTAGTGGTCACAACTGGCATATGAATGACCGGTGACGGGTCTGTTGGATTTACTATGACTTTCCTTCATAATTATTTATTACAGGCATGACAGTTCATCTGATGGTAACCCACCTTCGTGAGACAAATCTGGCAAAGATATGCCGTTCTCTAGAGTTTTAAATTTACAAAAGGGTACAGTGAGTCGTCAACATGGTACTACACAGGTATTTTGCTGAGAGACGAACATGGCTAAACATTTCCTTTCTATCGGTGCATCCTGCTTTGCAACTACTGCGGGGTTCGTTTCGATGATTTCTTTACCTTGAACTAGTCTGTTAACCTTGTAAAAACATCATTCTGGATCCTACGTAACCTTTTACAGCCCGATTACTTAATTAGGAAGGACAGGGGTTTTATGGGAAACAACCAGGGACATAGGAAACTTGTGGTAAGGGTATAAATCGACCCATCTCTCACAACCGGAAAATGGGGGGGGTCGTTTCATAATTCCAGTTTTTGGGCGGCTGATACAGGGGAGGTAACAGGGGTGATCATTTTCCCGGTTTGGGTATTGCGACAATTCGGGGAGGGGAGGGTCGCGTATTCTGAGGTCCTTGTTTTATACCATAGGAGCCGTTGACCTGTAGTTCCCTTATTTCGGGCCAGATTAGGGAACCTCTGTCGTCTTACCTGTCCTTTCCCTTACGGCCCAACCTGGGTTCAGTGACTTCTAGCGGAAAAGGAGAGGTAATGACGCGGCTTCAGGGTGATTGTATTAAAGACAAGTTTTTGTGCAAATACTGACGGTATTTGAAGCCAATTAGGTGGGGTGCTAGGGGTGGCAGTCTGCCAATTTCGGGGCTAATCACTCGGAAGAGTGGGAGTGCAAAATAGAGGGAGAGAGAGAGAGAGAGAGAGAGAGAGAGAGAGAGAGTGCAACGGCAGGCTAAATAGTACACGTGCAACAGAGAGGGTGGCAGTGTATTCAAGAAAGGCTATTTAGTGCATTACACAGTAAAGGGCATTCACGGGTCTGCGTTAGGATCTTGTAATCATGCAGTTTGAGCATTAGACAGGGTAGAGGGGACATGCTTTGAGAAAAAGGAAAGAAGAAAGGAGGTACCATTTTGTCGCACTTTCTCGCATTCTCGGTCCTTTGACCAGTTGGGTCAACGCCTCAGTCACACACACACACATTCCCTCACAGTTTCGCATCATACGTGACATGGGTTCATTCGTCCGGTCTGGGTTAAGGGTGATCACTTTTTATCAGGTTGTGCTAATTTTTCGGGTTTGTTCGATACGTGAGTAGTTTGCAGGCGTGCTTAGACACCACCCTGCGGCGCTAGTCCGTTTCGTGTATTTAGACATGGCAAGGTCTCAGATCTTCGCCACACCTTGGCTGTAATCTCTGATGTAACCTGCAGAGGGAGGAAAAAAGGGGGGGGTGGGGGAGACAGCATTCGCGCGCATTCAAATACATGGATTCATAAGTCCTTTACTTACCTCTTACTCGTCTTTCCTCCTTGGGGCAGGGTCCCCGGGGATATGGTTTCTGGAGTCGAGGGGGGTAGTGTGTCCATATAGGTCGTGTGCGGGGAAACGTAAAAAGGAAACCAGAGGTGCCTAGTGCGAGGTATCTAGTCAAAGGATGGATCTCACTATCGGGATCCTTAAACCTCTTTCAACGCTGTGGCGTTCTAAGGTTCTTCGGTTCTTGGGTCAGCTCCGTTCCCTGATACTTTGGAACGTTGTATTTTATAATATTTACATTATTTCACTTCACCCTCCTTTTACATTCCCTCATTTACACCGTTCGTTTTACCCATCCTTGGAAGTCAAGGTCTTCCTCTACGCGAGAGTTCATGAGTCGGTCGCGTACTTTGAAGGCGGAGTGTCGTGTTGTCGATCCGATCCGTCCTCCAGGGCTGGGCAACCATCTTCTTTTAACCTTAAAGAGAGAGCAGAGTAGGGTGCACAGAAAAGAACTTTCCCACCGATCCCAAAATTTTAAAATAAAGCATGCAATACCCGTTCATAGTTTCAAAAATTTTATTTTGCAAAATCATTTCAGCATGTGGATTATGAGAGTGCAGTCGTGTTTGGCCGGTCGTGGCAATGGCTAAAGTGCGTACAGTGGGGGGTGTCGTTTGCAGCAATAAAAACATCGGAAGAAACTAACAACGTCTATTAATTGGCTGGGGGTTCGGGGGCATTTATTTTCATAATTTAGAAGCATAATCATAATAGTTGTAATCAGATTTCCTATATGCATACCGTACGTGTGCGTCGTAAATGAGGTTTACATCAATTATAAAAATATAATACATTGTACATTTGTGATCAACATTTGTAACGGGGATCCTTTCATACTGTTCGTCGAGTGAGTTCTCCTTGTCTTTTCTAGCCAAGTGTACAAAGGATCATATAAAATCTCAGAACATCAAGTTTATATTAGTGCGAAGGAACACCACGAGGTGTTCGTAAGTTCCGATTAATACCAGCGCCATTTTGGGCGGGGCCGGCTCAGTCCGGAAGCAGCATCAGGGGAAATGTTTCCCATTACTGGCAGTTTGGACCAGAGTCCTTTTCGGCAGTTCTAGAATTCATGCTAACAGAAGGAGTGGCAATGTCATGTTTGTTTCGTTGGCGATCAAGGCAGCCGTCCCTTACCGGAAACCTGCAAAGGCCGAAGGTTCCGCCGGGGACCTTTGTATGATCTTCAAGGCTGCGGAGATGCTGTCGGAGATGGGGGCTCATGCTCCAGAGGGCAAATGTTCGAGTTATATTGCTGGTCAAAGTTACTCTAGTGGCCGGGGCCCGCCTTCCAGCGGACCCAGACGCCATTTTGAGGCCCTACAGGGGCCACTCCCGTCGAGTTTGCAAGAGTGGAAGAGACCCTTCGGAGTGAAAGGAAGAGGTCTCTGTTTTGTGAGAGCGGGACGTTCGGCTGGGGTGCGGCTGTGATGCCCCCACCTGGGGGCAAGGGAGACTCGTTCGCATCGTCTCCTTCTCCCAGTGTACTCCATGCCGCTCCTTTTCATCGCCCCGCATGAAGGCCTCTCCGCATCCGGTGTTCCCCAAGTGCCACCATTGTACGTTCGGTGCTGCGCAAGTACTGGGGTGCCACCATTGTACGTTCGGTGCTGCGCAAGTACTGGGGTGCCACCATTGTACGTTCGGTGCTGCGCAAGTACTGGGGTGCCACCATGGTGTGTTCGGTGCTGTGGAAGTATTGGCACCATCGCCTGACTGGGGGTGTTCGGCGTCGGGCCGGGGGCTGGGAAACCTCCTATCGGTGGAGGTGGGAGAGGCTCGTCCGCGTCGCCTCTCCCTCCCAGCCCAACTTGGACAAATTGTTGTGGAGGTACGTGCAGGACATCCCGCCGTCCAGAGCTGCTGCGGCTGTTACGGAAGAGAAAAGGAAAAAAAAGGTGCCTCGTTCTCCTCTGGACATGTGGCGGGACTACCTACAACAGCCCGGGCTGCTGGCTCCTGCCTCTCCTCCGGCTCCCCCATACGTTAAGATTTCCTGACCAAGAGTTGGCGGCCTTATATGGGTTGCCGTTGGTTGGGCGTAGCCGTAACCCTGCCCTACTTTGGAAGGTTCCAGAAGGGGGGGGGGGGCGAATGTTCTGTTTGACTTTCATTTTCTACAGTTTACCGTTATTATTCCTTGTTTGTTGTGTTAAATTAAAAGTTCAAGTTCATTAATGGTCTACGGATTTTGTTTTACCATTTCTTTCTTTCCAGGTTGCTTTTATGCTAAGTTTCTGCTAACAGAGGTTGAGTAACACGGAAACACGTGTAGAGGGATGACGCAGATTTGTACATTACATACACACAAACTCAGACGGGGGACAGTACAAGTATGACATACAAAGACCCAAGACGAATATAAAAACAGTTATTGGTCATAATTATCTCTTTCTGTCTGTGAATTTGAAACGAGGCTGGGTTCCCGTCTTGACATTGCCCGACCTAGGAGAACTTGAGCATGCCGCTGAGATTTTCCTGGCGAAATCTGTGCCATCGGGCATAATCAAACGTGGTGGTTCTGTCTGGTCTGTCTATGTAAGTCGGGTTCTTCTTTGTCTCGCGCTCTTTCTCGTACTGTCGGTCTGTCGTTCTTGTCGGCCCTTTGCCTTTACTCACGCTCAGTAGAGTCGGGCATTGGGCTTTCCAGTGTCCGACGTACCTACAAAAAGCGCATTGGTTTGACCCTAAGTCTGGTCGTCTTTTGCATAGTGTCGGGGGATAAGTTGTGGGTAGCGGTGTCCTGGGGTTGTCCTGTCGGTATATTTCTCTACTTGGTTTGTCCTCGTCTTTTCTCTGTCGTTTCATAGCCTCTCTGCGCCACATACCGAGACTGTCGAGCATAATTGGCGTTGTCTTATTATTTCGAAGGGCTATTTCTAACGTTTCTATTTTATCAAGGTCAAAGGATCCTGTCAGTGGCCACTGTTTGTCTTGACTCTCTTCGGTATACTTGTGCCACAATTTATTATAGGCTATGGTGACTAATCCATAGTTTATGAACATGTCCTTATTAGGGGTGCCTTCTAGTGGAGCTATATGGTCCACCTCTAATACGCGGTCCGGGCTAAACAGGCTATTTATCAGTGGGGAGAAGACAGACATGACGGCTCGTAACGAGGGACTAAAAAGTCAGCACTGCCTATCTTATCACTAGGTGCAAAGACCGTACAGAATATTTCTATTCAACGTTGTTTGCAGGCAGTGAATACCTCATGGATCAAAAAAAAATGATAATAAAAACCAAACGACCAATAAATAACAATGGGGAGAATGAGTAGGTCCGCAAAGATCTGCGTTACCTACCCTTTTCACTATCTGCAAAAAGGGTGGTCTCTTCCCTGTTTGCAGACAGGGAATCTCCAGGAAACAATAGTTTGCGAACAACAGTTCAGTTTCAAGCAATTATTGAGTGGGGGAGAAAAAATAAGCACGGCTGCTACCCTACCTATCCTCCACTGCTTACAAAGAGAGAGAGCCTGTTGTTTCTCCGTTTGCAGACAGTGAATCTCCAAAATAAACAAAAAAGAGCAATACTAGTATTTTTAAACAAACAAACAATCAAGCAAATTTTCGCAACTTGTCGTGGTAACACGACCTTACCCGGACCGCATGGACAGTTTCCTGTCTTCCGAATCCAGCGCCCGATCGTCCTCTCTTCTCCGTTATCCTCGCGGCACTCCTGATGGTTCCCAGTCAGGACCGTAGATCACTCGAGAGAGGTCTGTTCGGAACTAGTGAAGTTCGGATGATCGGCTGCCAGACGAGGGTCTATTGGGCAAGAGCTCTCCCGATCGTTGCAGTCGTTCACTCTGTCGTCGGGACCTCTCCCACTGGATCCACGAGTCGCTGATGGGCCCCACGCTTGGGACGCCAATTGTAAAAACCTTAGTCGGGTCGGGGACAATCGATATTTGCCCGGCAGTATTGCCTCTGTGACCCTCTAGTTATTTAATCAAATGAAGAGGCAGGCGCTGGAGACTGGAAAGCAGGAGACAAGGTTTTTTATTCTCTCCGGAGGAGAACACAACGAAACGGACAGAGAGTAACGTTCTGAGGTGCTCTAACTTACGTTTGAGGCCTGGCCCCTTATATACAGGGTTTGTGGTTTTTATTACAGTTTACATACATGTGACAAAGCTTTGATATACGGAAAGACATTCCCGGAATCCCCCTTTGGGGCCCGTTCCCACATATTTACAGTTGAAATCCCCACCCTAGTCATAACAGGTGATGAGTATCACGCAGCTGGATATTCCGCCGATTCACGGAATGTGGGGGGTTTGATCGGGTCTCATGGAGTGGGGGCTTTGATCAACCCGGGGATCCTTTGATGGGGGACGCTTTCTATTGTACGGGGAGGGGCAAGGAATGGTATCGGCAGAGCTGGGTGTCGGCCTGGGAACGGGGAAGACAAAACGGGCACACGGGGAAAAGGGGGTTTGCATCTAAGGGCCGGAGATCATGAAAGGGAAGCAGGGAGGTGTCGCGCTGGGAACAGGATGGGGGCCTGGGGCAGAGCAGCGCCGAAGAGGGGTTTATGACTCAAGGCAGGTGCAAGCAGGGGGGTGGTCAGCGCGCAGGCTTAGTGAAGGCGAAGGGCTATGTCAGGGGCCAGCGGCATGCAAAAGGGTTCGTCCTGATCGGGGCATCTTAGAAAATGGCGGGCGCGCACGACAAAAGTGTGGCATCAGGGGAAGAGGCAAGATGGCGCAGATAATGTTCACCAAACCGTGCTAATTTTCAACACTTGTGTGGCATTCCACACAGAGTAATTGAAGCATACAGTGAACAGAGTCCCTGTGCAAATCAATGTTCCCTCTGTGAGAAAAACATTTTCAACCATGGAGAATGTTCTTACCCTACATCTATACCACTCTGGGGGCAATCTCTTCCCTTTCTAGCCTAGGTTGGGAGTTACTCATACTTTTGGCAGAAGTACATTTCTGACCACTTCCAGGGTGGGAAGGGATCAATCAGATTAGAGTTTTTTAAATTTCCCACAAGTATACACCATGCCTTTTAACATACACTTCCCACCCCTTCATGATATTTGCTATCACAGATTTCCCCAAACTCGTAGTAGTGAAATTCCACAGTAGTAATTTCATTTACACGTGCCTGGAATCCTTTGTGACAGTCTGGCAGGCATAAATTGAGGTATTTTTTGGCTTGAAACATATGTTTATGGCTGAAAATTCCTTTACTGTGTCTGCAGTAGTTGTACATTTATGCAGTAAAAGAAAAAGAGTTCCAGTGTAATATGAGATTGCAAATTATCACAAGGTACTGTAGTGTAGGGTCCAAGTGTGGTTTTGGACACTAGATTACATTACCATCTGATCTCAGACTACTGTGGTCATATTATACTTAGAGAGCACATTCCCTGTCTCTGCTGCTATGCTCCTTTAACAGGTAGAGGGCATCCTATTGCAATGAGTGTGCTACCCTCGGGACATCTGTAATTTGCGTCTTCCCGGGGCAGTACAGGAGTGAAAGGTGGAGTAGCCTTTTGAAGCAGCCAGTTCTTTCAAAGTGCAGGCTGCATCTGACCTGCTCTTCAAATGGAGGACAGGAATCCCCTGTAAGTAGGTGCAGAGAGGGACTTTCCCGCCTGAAAGGAGATGTCTGGGGGGTCCATGGAACCACTTTTTTCTTCTTTCGGAGGGCACCGTTGGGGGCGCACTAACTATGTGCTGCCTCATTGTGGCACATAGTTGGCGCCCCTCCTAATGGTGGTCTCTAAAACAGCACTGACACAGCTCCAAAGTGTTTCCTCATTTTCATGGGCCACATCCGAATGAAAACGAGGCAATGCCCCCTAGGATAGATGTGTGATGGTGCAATCTGTACCAAAAAGGGCTGCACAGACCTCTGTGGCCCTTCTGTAATTTGACAGTGGCCCAGGGGCACAGAAAACAGACACACATGCATGTGGCTCCCAAGGACACTGTATGTAACACAGCCCCTCTTCTCTAAAGTTTACAGCAGACCTGTTCAGATACTGCAGACTGTTTGTGATATGAACACATATTATAAAAACTATAATACCACAAATTTGCCTAAAAAAATTGATAAGAAGCATGAGTTGCTTCCTACAAAAGCCAAAGGAACAAAAGATGGGCGGAATTCTGAATGTTGAGCATTCTGTCCATCAATTGTTCTTTTTGCATTTGTCACTTCGAGCAGGACGGGTATGCCCAGATGTAGGTCCCGTGCTCTCCATGTCACTGGAGTCAATCTGTCCTGGCTGATGAGGGCTGATAACCCAAAAACGGTCCTAGGATGCTTGTTTTCAGTCCAGGGAGGACCTGGCCTGACAGTTCAGGCTGGACTGCTCCCATTGGGAAAAGGGTTAAGACGGATTTGCATACGACTGGGTCTAAACTGGAATGGCATGGGAAGCAAAAAAACGATGGATTTAGGCCCATATCTCTGTACTGGGGTGAATGCATGACATTGTTCAGCATTCTCTCCATCAATTGTTCTGTTTACAATTGAATTATGTAGGCAAAGGCCTGAGAGAATATAGAAAAATATAGTTTACTTTTCTCAGTAATTCTTTACATTGATATAATTGAAATATTAGAATGGTGACAATCAATCTATCAAAAAAATAAAAAGTGCAACACTGTACAGTGACCTGTAAAAAGGTGGGTGAGGTTAACAAGATAAAACATTTATTAAAAGGTATCCCAATTATTAGTAGCTGTGGAACAGCACTTAAATATCGAAATTCGCAATCATGCCTTACAGTTTGTGTAAGGATGGGTGTTGGCGTTTCAACCACTGTAGTCTGATTTATGTTAGGGTCAGCATCAGGATGGTCAGACAAAGCTGCTACCATTGCCTATTACAAATGACAGCAGTGGAGCTATAGATCCACCACAGAATGCCCCACGAATTGTGGTCGGTAAATTAGCTTATCATGTGCTACAACAGATAGCACTCCTGCTGCAAAGAAATGCATCATGGACATTGTCCAAGGACAGTGCTATACATAACATCCAGCAAAAGTCTAGAGCACAACACAGAAAGAGTGATTTCAAAAATGTTACTTTCTGTAGTCAGAAATTGTATTAGAAACACTAATTTATTTGGCATAAAAAAGTTGTTGTATGAGTATATATATAGAAAGAATGTATCTAGTTTGGAAATACAAATGCCCAATGCATTCTACATAACGGAAATACAGATGTTAACCATGTGTTGTTCAGTTCGAGCACATTCTTAACAATATGTTGTTTAATCCAAGCACAGCCAACATGTGTTTTGTCTCTATCCAAGACTTACTCAGGGCGACTAAAGTGTATTAAAAAACCTATATCTTTATATGTATTCTCGTTGTGATGGACAGATAGCAATGTAGATGTTCATGATGCTTAAATAGCGAGTACTAAAAAAAGGGTGCCAATGTGAAGCCATAAAACGACCATCCAAGCCGCGCAAGGTAAGTTATATAAGTAAACATAAAATAAGCATGCCCACATCAAACTATGGTTTTGGTCTCAAGGGAGGGCTATCCTGTTGCATCACCATGGATACAAAGGAGGTTACATAATTTTAAATGTAAATCAGTGAAGGAATTTAGCCAAAGATACAACTAACAACTATTGTGAAAATGTCAACAATAGTGAAGGGGACCTATGAATTAATACAGGAATTAATCTAATGATGCAACTAAATATTGCTGTGGTAATTTCAACAATAACGAGGTAGTTTAGATATAAACAAGCAAAAAAGGCTCACCTGATGGAAAATCATGGAAACATCGATTGTGTGTAGATTAAATGCATAAAAAAATAGAAATCACAGAAACAACAGAAAGTTGAATAAGGCAAGGTGTTTCATTGATTTATAAAGACAGATATCAATTTGCCCAAGAACATAAAGGAAGAAAGAGAGTGGTATTCTCAAAAGTCCTGCCTGTCAATCTTAAAAAGTAATACAACCTCATGTATCAAAAAGACTATAGAACAGTAATTGGCATATAGAAAGAATCAACAGGTTCTCCATCAGAGATTCACCCAAACGCTCGCCAAACTACTCAATAAAGCCAACATCTGCTTCCACCTCTACGCGGATGATACGCAGATCTATCTGGAAACCTCCTCTCTCACGGACATCCAAAGACTAAATGATGTCCTGAAAGATGTTCAAGAATGGCTAACAAACAACCATCTGAAACTTAATCCAGACAAGACCGAGACACTCCTCATCTCGAATAAGGATGACAACCTTCAAATCACTGAATGGCTAAAGGCAATCGATGCGCTCAAAGGGAATCTTACTCTAGCAGACTCTGTTAAATCTCTTGGCGTCACCCTGGACCCAAAACTAAACATGATGAAACACATTAAGAGCTCTGCCAAAAGTGCATTCTTTAACCTCATACTTCTGAACAAAATCAAACTCTTCATTCTTAACAAGGATCTCAAACTGGCCACTCAATCCCTGGTACTGTCAAGACTGGACTATGGGAACGCAATCCTAATAGGTATTCCTAAATCGCACCTGGCACTGATCAAAAGAACATTACATGCGGCAGCCAGAATGATCACCGGCATCAAAAAATCTGATCACATTTCCCCGGCACTCAAAGAACTCAAATGGCTACCAGTAGAAATGCGAAGTAACTTCAGGACGGCCTGCCTAACCCACAAAGCCCTCCATACCGGCAAACCCGAATACCTGGCAAAAAAACTCAAAAAAGCTGGTCAAGCCAGAAATCTGAGAAGCTCTTACTCCCTCCTGCTCATCCTACCTAAAACCAGAAAGAAAAGAACAGCGGACTGCTCTTTCACGGGAAACGCCCCAAAAATTTGGAACTCCATCCCTAAGCACATCAGAACCATACCTACCTAAAACCAGAAAGAAAAGAACAGCGGACTGTCTTTCACGGGAAACGCCCCTAAAATTTGGAACTCCATCCCTAAGCACATCAGAACCATACCGTCCTTTGTGGAATTCAAAAGCCAACTCAAATCCTTGTTCCTCATCCGTTCCCTTGGCTGTGGATAACATGTAACAGACTGCAACACCAGATCTTTGTGCCCGCATTGAATCTTGATACCAAAGTAGCTCTACAGTACATTTATGCAGCTCCTACTCTTACTCGTGGATTGTCAATACCTTTCATATGTCATGCCTTTGTTGATTATATGCTATCCTATTACTGTAAAGTGCATTGAACCCTTGAAACCAAAGAAGATCTGCAGTACACATATGCAGCTCTCATTGTGACACTCGTTGATTGTCAAAACCCTTCTTATGTCATGCTTTTGTTGATTATTTGCTATTCTCTACTGTAAAGCGCTCTGTTACCTCTGGGTCTTGAAAGCGCTATAGAAAACTTCAAAAATAAAATAAATAAATAAATAAAATAAAAGGAGTGGAAAGGGCGCATTCAGTCAATTTCAAACTTAATACAAAAATCCATCACAGTAGCACACATGCTCATGTGCTACCAGGACAAACTTGGTGACCTCGTATGGAGTAAAAAAATATTGTCCTAAAAAATAGTCTTGAACACAGAATTTTTTTTTACAAAATAGCAGGGGGGACATTGTCAATTAATTATACAAATAAACGAGAGGTTCAAAACTTATAAATGAAAAAGAAGAAAGCCATTTGAAAAACATGGAAATCATGACCACAACAATGTAATTGTCACAGAAATCTGAGGCAAAAATCTAAACAAAATCGACAATGCAATAGTGCACCACCTGAAAAGTACACTTTTTCATACATAGGTAGCCAGTTACCTTTACTTCCTCACATCACTCTCCTGTAGCAAATTAACTGGCAGCACACATGAGTTTCTTCCACAGACCTTGGGGAAAAAAGTGCCTTCATCAAACTTAAACATCATACCTTATGGCTGAAAGTATGTATCTAGTAACTTCTGTAAGAAGTTGCTCGAAATCCAAAGACAAATTTCGAACCAACAAGCCCGAACGTGATCCCCTGCCAAGCCAGGTATTGATTTGAGTTCACTGAACTCTTTGAAAACAAAATACATAAACTGAGGTACAAAAAATATGTATCAGCATCAAAAGACATCAGTCTCCCCGACTAATATGGGCGCAGAGGTTGACCAGATTCACCACAGCTTTCTCACTGGAAGAATCATCCCAAGAATATATCCCTTCCCTAAAACCTTGCAGCTACATTGTAGACACTACACCATGTTTCTTTGTTAAAATGCCTTTCAAAGATTTGCCCCTTTCTGGCTCAATATGATCAGCACCTACTTAACGGTAAGACAAGTGGCCTGTCTTCTAAAACAGACATATGTTGTCTTCCCGGCAATCATCAATGACTACTTCCACCCAAAACGTTCAGCAACCACTTATGTGGCCGTAGGCCTGGCACTATATTAGGGGATGGGTGGAAGAATACAAAGTTTTGCAGTAGTACAGGTTGGTCCCCCCTTTTCTGGATGTTATAAACCCACTCTCCCTTCTCCCGAGGACCAGCGAAAACCTACTTTTGATCATGCTTGGGAGCAGTGTTGGAAGGCTAACTATTGAAAACCCTTAATAGAATGGCCAGCTTAAAGGGCATCTGCGCGATGCGCTGCTACTACTGGCTTATAGGAAACAGCCTTTACAAGGTTTTTACCACTTTGTGCCTTTACCATGCATTTTTTAGCACGCATGTTTTTACCACATGCAGTTTTTACAATGCATGCCTTTACCACGCATTAACGGTAAGTTGGTGGTGTGAGGTTGGGATTCCCTTCACCTTCCTGCTATTTGGCAGCAGTCCCTGGGGTCCGTAACGCTGCTCACACCACTACAGCTGCGTGGACTCTCGGCGAGGGACCAGACACGGGCAGGCGGCCTGGGACTATCTTTCCCAGCATTCCCAGAAGGCGCTCCATTGAGGCGTCATCTAGAAGCGCCAGGAGGCGCTTAAGAACACTCAGAGGCTCCCGCAGTGCAGGACGCCTCGTTTACTCGTTGGCATCTTTTTTGGATTCCGCTCACCTTCCCGCTATTTGGCAACAGTCCCTGGGGTCCACAACGCTACTCACACCGCTACAGCTGTGGGGACTCTCGGCAAGGGACCGGACAAGGGCAGGCAGCCCGGGACCATCTTTCCCAGCTTTTCCGGCGGGCCCTCCATTGTGGTGTCATCAAGAAGCACCAGGAGGCGCTTAAGAACGCTCAGAGGCTCCCACAGCGCGGGACGCCTCTGTTCCTTGTTGGCATCTCTTTGGGATTCCGCTCACCTTCCCGCTATTTGGCAGCAGTTCCTTGGGTCCGCAATGCTGCTCACACCGCTACAGCTGCTGGGACTCTCGGCGAGGGACCGGACACGGGTAGGCGGCCCGGGACTATCTTTCCCATCATTCCCGGCAGGCGCTCCATTGCGGCGTCATCTAGAAGCACCAGGAGGCACTTAAGAACGCTCAGAGGCTCCCGAAGCTCGGGACGCACGCGGGCGTGCCCGGGTGCTGCCCGTCCGCACCCGTCGAAGCCAGGAGGAGGCAGGGCTGGGCCACCCCCCTTTCATTGGACTTCTTTTACCTTGAGGACTTGGTTAGTAGATTTGTTTTTTATTGTATTTTATCTTTGAACTCTAAACTCAAGTTGCCAGCCTCCGCCATCTTCAGCATAAGTTTGCAGGCCTTGTGGGGAACTGTTTTAACTCAGTTTTGATTTTGATATTGGCTGACGGAGTTTTGTGTTTTTTAAATAGCCACTAAACGTAAAGCCACTGGGCAGAGGGTGGGGGGACGGGGTGTGGCGGGAACGCTGGACGCATTTTTATATAGGGCTGAATCGGTTCTCTAGCATAAAATTCAGCTAACCTACAAAAGACTTTCCCTGGGGTCACATGTGGAACTAAAAAGATCGTCCCCGGGGGCTATAAGAATGGCTAAATCACCAGTGGTTGTTCCGCATATTTTGATTCACCTAAGCACAGAATCAATAGAAGTGGCCGGGATGGTGGGTATGGATCCCATTTCTGATCTAGGGATGGTAGAGGTAGCCAACCTGAGTGACACGGAATTTACTAACTCCCCAAGGTTAAGTGCCCATGGGATTCCTGTGGGACCTCCCCATCTGCTGAACCCAGACCACTCTGCTGCCCCTATTCTATCCCAAGCCCTAGCACACTCCCTAAATACACCCAAGGTAGCTCAAGGTGACCGATCCACTAGGTCCAAAAGATCTGCCAAAGATAGTGAAGGGGTGGCTAGTGCATCCATATTGGGGTTGGGCACTAGCAATGAGGATGGACTTGGGGAGTCACCGGCAAAGCGCACAAGGGGCGGAGTAACTTTGAGGGGCAAAGCTAAAGCTAAACTTAAACACCTTACTTTGGAGGTAAACGGGAAGTCATCCCCGAAATCTGATAATGGTTTGCCCCTAATTTCTAATTCTGACACGCCCAAGTTGGCGGAACATGAAGATAACCCGGATGATTAAAAGTGTCTGGAGACCCTAATTACTACTCTCCTTGCATCCTTTTGGAATAAACTAGGGGTGATCGAAGAACAATTAATTCTCCTTTCAAAAGGTGCTGAAGAGATGACTAACCCAGAGGTAGTTGGGACCCATAGCAGTATTGAAGGGGGAGGCATGGAATCCATGGCGCCAGCCCGGTTAAAAAGCAGTGGCCCCGTTGGGGATCGAAACGGGGATATGTCCCTTGGGGCTGCAAAAAAACAAAGTGGAGAGATTTGCACAGTAAGTTTGCAAGTGCCGCACGTTACTCCAGGCCCAGGGGGGGTCCTCCCACAACTGAGCTCAGCATATCAAGGGGTGGGTGGGCAGGCAATTGTGTCCTGTCCAGGCGGTCAGAATTTGTCTATGTCGGAGGGCCCACCAAGGGTATTAACGGCTGTGCCTGACCGTCATAGAGATGGTTCTAGTCTTATAAATCATGTGATCACCAAGCCAGCTCGAGATAATTTAGATCTCCCGCCGGCGGCTTGTCCTTTTGTTGTGGTCTTGGCTGGTGTTCTTCCGCTCAGGTCTGACCAGCCAGAATCCTGGACCCAACTGAGAAACAAAACGATTGATTGGCTATCCAGATATAAAGGCTTTAGGGTGGCCATGAGTAATAACATTTTGATGGTGCGTAGAGTTTTGTTAGTGGGGCAGTCGCAAAAGAATATAGGGGGGGATTGTGTTGTTGTTAACTTTCGAAGCCCTGCGGTTGCCCAAATGATCCAAAAGGCCCTGGTTCAGTACCCGCTATCTGCCACTTCCATTTGGCCCCTGCCACTTGGCTGTTTTTATAAACCCCCATTGAGATCCCCGAAGGAGATAGCTTCCCATATTCCGGTCTCAAACAGGTTTGAGGTTTTGTCTGGCCTAGACGCTCAAGGCTGACTACCTGTTATCAATTTAGTTACAGTGGACCCAATGAACTCGAGGGAAATGGGAGAGGAAGAAATACTTTTCCCCATGACTAATCCTTTAACTATAATAACCCCTATCACCGAAGAGCTCTGTCCCATTTCTCCTGGACATGCCGATTCTAACTCCAGTTGACGGTCATCCAGTGGATCTTACTTAAAAGTTTTATCATGGATCATAGCAGGTCTTCGGTCTAAAAGGGGGGATATTAACTGGGAACTCTTCCTTGCTAGTCACCATATTATAGCCCTGCAGGAAACATGGGATTATAAAGAATCCTTTTTTCTGGATGGGTTTGTGTCCTTTAACAAATATGCTGTCCCATCCAGTATGGGGAGAGCCAGTGGGGGGCTTTTGTTGTCAATTAATCTTAAACTAGTATACAAAGCCAAGTTAATAGACTCATGCTCGCCTAATATTTTGGCAGCTGAATTAACAGGGAAGAATTTACCGAGTTTTTTAGTGGTTAATTTTTATAATTCTTTTATGAGAGGTGATGATCTAGAGCACTTAAGATCTCTTACTGCCTTTTTGGCTGATTATGAAGCCAAGGTTGATATGTACTACCACGTATTATTCCTGGGAGATTTTAATATTCACGTCTGTCCTAATAATTTTCTAACAAGATTAGAAGAGGAGTATGGTTCGCAGGGACTAACACACTTTGAACACACTGCTCCTGGGACCTTTCTAGAGAGTTTTTTATCGACCCATAATCTGATCCGCCCAGCGCAGTCGGATATTTCACCCCCTATACCCACATATATTGGCCAAGGCCACCAAAACACCATCGACTATATCCTAGTCTCAGGCTCATTGACGGACTTATTAGGTACATTCAGTGTAACGTATAATTGCCTAAGTGACCATAACCCACTGAAACTGGATATTAACATTTTTGTTACAGAGAAAGCTAAAAACTTGGCTCACAAAAATAATACCAATATTGCCCCAAAAGATCAAGCACACAGGTTAAAATGGGAAGTAATCACTCCGGATAGCTCTTTCAAAAAATTATCTAATGATTGTGTAGAGGAGTTTGGTATCTGTACGGACAAGGTGCTTTTGACCGAATTACAAAGCAAGTAGCAGTCAACTTGACGGTTCCCTGCAAATTAAGGCCCTCTAAACACAAAAAATGGTTTGATGAAACCTGCATGAGTGTCCACAGAGCACTTTTGGAGGAGCTTAATGGGAAACCAAGGGTTGCTGACAGGGTCAAGCACGCTAGGAGGGCATATAAAGCTGCAGTTGACAGTAGGAAGACACAGTTAAGAGAGATGGCATGGGATGAGCTCAGCCAAGTGAGTGTCCTGGCAAATAGCACTAGGTTTTGGAGTGTGGTGAACAGCCCCACATTTGACGAATCTTCTAACTCCGTCAAAGACTGTCTCATTTGCCCTGAGAGGTGGGTTCAACATTTTAGGGGCGTATACAGTGATGTGAGTCAGGGATCTTCTGTAAGGCCAGTTGACAGGGGTTGTGTTTCGAACCCTCTGTTGTTTACCTTGGATGAAGTCGCTGATGCAATTAAGTCAACATCTAGAGGGAAAGCACCGGGCCCCGATGGTGTACCGGGCAATTTTTATAGAGCAGATCCTATTTTTTTGGCAAAAATTTTAACTTGTGTTTTTAATGCTGCTAGTCAGGCCGGCTTTCCCCCATCTTGGGCCACAACAGTAATTATCCAGATTTTTAAAAAGGGAGCCAGAGATGATCCGACCTGTTATAGGCCAATTTCACTCCTGGACTCCGTGGCCAAAATGATGGGGAAAGTTGTCCTTGCTCGCCTAACAGACTGGTTAGATCAGAATAGTGTCATCTCTGATCTTCAATACGGACTTAGGCACGGAAAAAGCACATTGGGACAATGTCTTTATCTTCACTTAGTGATCGGGAAGTACACGGTCGCAAAGCATGGGGATCTCCATCTGGCCTTTATGGACTGATTCTTGGGCTGTCAAAAGAGGGGTTTGACAGGGATGCATTTTAGCTCCCCTGTTATTTACGCTCTACATTAACAAACTAGGGGACGCCCTGACTTCCTGCTGTAAAGACATCCCAAGAGCCGGCACAAAAATGATCCCTGCATTACTCTATGCCAACAACGCGGTCCTGGTGGCAAGGACTTCGAGAGGGCTGCAATCTCTTTTAGATTGTTTTATTGATTTTATGTACTCTCTGGACTTAATCACGAATTTTAAGACTCACACTCAATGTCCATTGGCTCAGGTAGAGCAAGGAAGTCTAAATTCTATTGCAATGGTATGGAATTACCTAAAGTCCCCGCTTTCCCATATCTAGGTGTGCTTCTTGATGATAGGCGCTCGTGGATTATGCAGCGCGCACACAAAAATAACACTCTAGCTTGAGCTTCTGGGGCTATTTTAGAGTTTGCAAAAAGAATTGGCTCCAAACCACTCCTGGCACTCATGAAGATTTACCACGCTAAGTGTCTCCCTATGGTGAACTATGGGAGTGATATATGGGGATATATTGAGACTAGAGAAATCCAGGCAGTCGAAAACACCTTTTTCCGTAGATTTCTGTTGGTCCCGGCCTCTACCCCAGTGTTTAACATCCATGAGGACCTTGAAGCTGGTTTTATTTCGGTCTTGATTGCGGTTGCCCCCCTATTGTGCTGGCTGAGAATCTGGGCTCAACCAACCCCCAATCTAAACCAGTTGATCATCCAAGATTGCATTTCCCTAGATAAAGGGTTAGATATACCATGGGTCCGCTACATTAAGACTCAGATGGAATCTCTTGGCTGCCCTGACTTATTCTTGAGCCCTAGAGCCCTCGGTAAGTTGGCCATCAGAGATCTGAAGCAACAGTTTTTGGATAGACCTATGTCAATAAGGGAGGAAAGGGAAATAGGTAAGCCTACTGTGAGAATTTTTGTCATGCTGAGTCTAGGTAGACAGTTGCAACCATATTTAACATACATAAATAAACCTGCCCATCTATTTGCTTTAATTAGATTCAAGCACAATATGGTTCCCTGGCTACTGGCCTTCCCGAAAGAGTTTTTTAAAGAAGGGTCGTCAAGCCCCTGTCCTTGTGACAACTTCTCTGAACAGAATACCCTACATATGATATTTTTCTGCGATTTCTATGTTTCGTTACGCAGGAAATTTATCATTCCACTCCTAAGAGGGTGTAATTTTGAGCAAGTCAGGCCAACACTGGCATACCTGCAAATGTTGGCATCTCCAGTGGTGTGCTTTGGGGTTGCAAGTTACATAATAGAAGTAATTAGGTGTAGGAATAGGCTCACTGAACCGTAGTGTGGACTTTGTGCTAAAATTAATTTATCAAGTATTTATCTTGTCTTTTAAATCTTCCTGTAAATGGATTACTTGAGACTTGGTCAAACTTTTATCTTATATATTTATTCAAACTCCGAAGGGACATCGCGTTGGTTAGGAGTGCATATCTCATGATAGTTTACCGGAAATTTATTAAAGGTGCGATAATCTGATTATATGTATGCATTAATGTATTGTGCTTTGAATTGTTATGCTCTGGATTTTTATTTTTATGGTTTTAAATATATATATATATATATATATATATATATATATATATATATATATATATATATATATCTATATATATATATCTATAGATATATATATATATATATATATATATATATATATATATATATATATACACAATGTGTGGTTATGGCATACGTTGCAAAGGAATATGCGTTATAAAAAATGTGTGGTAATAAATGAGTGATTAAGGCATGCAATGTATTTCCCTAGATTGCTCCATCATACAACCCTGGCGTGTCCTTCTGCATGCCCTTTAACAGCAGATGCAGTTAGAAGTACGGAGAAAGATCAGCGTTTGTCCTGGATGCTGCCCAGTGCTTGAAATGGAAAAATAGAAGTGCAGGTATTCTGTACCAGAGTACTTGCTTGTTTCTGAGAAGTGCCGGTATACTACAATTAAAAGTATTACGTCTCTCTTGAGAAGTGTCACTACTCTCCTTTGCAAAATAAAAAGTGCCTGTACTCCGTACCGGGCAGTACCAGCCCATTTCAAGCACTGATGCTGCCAGAGTCAAACTGGGACACTTAAGTAAGTCAGTTGGTAATGCTTTACCAACTGACTAGATCTTTACGGTCATAATACTTTGGAATGTTGGTGACGTCAAATTCAGAATTTGAAAAGTTTTGATTAACAGCCTCCGCTCGGGGGATTTCCTTATGGAATCATAATCTGAACCCGCGAAAGAAAAAAAATAATTCTTCATGTAAGCACAGAGACAAAGTTTGTCTCAAAAACCGTGGATGACTGTTAATTTCAAAACGTATTTAACTATGATTTTTTTTAATTACTCAACTTGCTGTTTACTTGTCAGATTCGTATGTGAAGTTTATTCTCAGAAGAGCTCAGTAGCTGATCTTCCTTGGGAATGCGGCACTATCCCTCATAAACTAAACTAAAATTCCCACCGTGAGACGTATTACGATACCGGATTTGCATATGCAAATCTGTCCTCCTAACATCGCCATATGTGCTGTGTGTCCCCTTCTGACTCCCACTGCACCGGCTGGGGTGGGATGCACACTGCCAAGCTCTGCTCTGCAATCAATCTTCCACCTGTGAGTTTAAATGCCTCCACAAATATCCCTGCCTGAGACAGCACAGAGGACGCGCACTCAGACCCATCAGCACCTCTGGGTATTTGTTTACCCTTTCCCTGTTTGTGTTCCGCACAACGCTTGAGTGACAACGTCCTCTGTGCTCCTTGCCAGTTATTAGCTGTGTCACAGGGATCCGAATGCCAGTGCCCGGGTTCATTCTGCAAGGAAATAGGTTCATAAAGGAAATTATTTCTGTCAATAAAGACTCTGCGCCTACCCTTTAGACATGAACTAGGATGTAGAAAGAGGTGAGTTTAGGAAAAGGCCTGACATGGCATCCCTGCTTTATGTTCACGAAAAATATAAAAATCCTAGCTGCTGTAGCACGAAATGTCCCACTGATTTTCGAAAGTTATTCTTCAAACTTGAAACAGGTTATGTACGTTCTGGTGCATTTAAGCCTTCGAAGTATATTTATAAATCTTCATATATCAGTTTTAGAAATAAAATCCTAATTTCTTTTTCCCTAGAGGCTGGGAAATGTCTGTAAATGAGAAATGGTTCTTATTGAATTGTCAAAGCAAACTTATATGTAGCATCTTGTGAGAATACATTCCAGACATCAAGAGGAGTATCCATTCCTATTTACTGTGAAGGCAGGCGTGCATGTGTGCAGCCACACATTTTTTGAAATACTTTAATGCCTGATGCAAGTGTGGGGCAACGTGGGTTGGGTGTTATTGCATCTGTTAAGTAATACACAAAATCGGGCCTTTCCCAGCAAATGTATACATAGTTTTGGCTGTTACCACAGGGGATGGGTAGAAATAAAGTTTGAAGTAGGCAGAGAAACCATGCCCCGCTTTACATGCTATTAACCTGTATCATGACCACAAACTTCAATGTGAAATCGTATAGGCAAAAGTCCTGTATAGCTGTTGTTAGACCTGTCAGCCTTAGAGTGGTCTTCCCAAACTTTTTGCCTTCCTCCTACATCTTTTTTGTCCTTGTCTTTGCTGGCCTTAGGACTCTCAGCACTTTAATACTGCTAACTAGTGCTCAACTGCTTGTACTCACTCCTCTAACCATGGTTACATTGGCTTATCCACAATTGCCATATTTAATTTACTGATAAATCCCTAGCAAAGTGGCACTACAGGTGCCTTTAAATTAAATGCTATTAGTGGGCCTGATTATGCCACGCAGCTAAGTAGCCCATTGAAACATGTCTGAAGCCTGCCACTACAGAGCCTGTGTGTGCAGATTTAAACTGCCTTCTTGACCTGATAAAATAAACCTTTTGTTAGGCCCAAATCTTCCTTTTGAATACCACTAAGCCATCACTAGGATAGGCCATGTACATCACAGAGCGGAGGGCGCAATGTATTTTAAAACTAGGACATGTATTTTTAAGTTTTACATACCCTGGTAGTGAAAAACTCTTAAATTTGTTTTACACTACTGCAAGACCTGTCGCTTCTATAGGATAACAATGTAGTTGCCTTACAATTCTGAAACTGCCACTTTTAGAAAGTTAAAAGACACACAGATGATGAACAGAATGCAGAGCAAATCACCAGCCAGGCTAGCTTGAATCCAGTGACACAGTGGGCCCGGGACCTATATGGAGGGGAATGTTTAATTAATTCAGCATTCCATTCATCATCTGTTCTTTTTACTTTTAGAAAGTTGGTGCTTTCTTACCTTAACTATTTAGTGCCTGTAGCCTGTCTCTGGTCACATGACTGGGTGTAGCTGACACATGGGCTTTGTGAATTCCTCCTAAACAGCCACACACATTAGGGAACTTAGGTGTGCCTGGATGGGCTCTTCGGAACTGCTGCATCACCCGGGACTGCTCAAGACATCTTCAGTGTGTACCCTCGCATCCCTCATCAACTTCAGTCTTGACGATGCTGACGAACTCTGCAACGCAGTCCAGCAGCTCCTCGGAACCAATGCATCACCCCGACGGCACGCCGCTTCTGCAATGCTGGACTTCGCATCGCGAGCCTTGTTGATGGGATCCTCGTTGGACGAAGCAGGCCCTCGCACCGCAGTCTCGCCACATTACTCAGAACCAACGCATCGCTTCAGCTTTGTGATGCTCCGCATATCAGGATTAAAGGTACTCTCTTCAACTGGCCTGATTGGGATCTAGTAGCTGGACCGCACTCTATCACGGTTGGCCTGAATTGTGACTTTGTCCCGGTCCAGCTCAGCCAGATATCGACAGTTGGCACTTTGCACCTTTTGATCCTATTTTCACAAAAAACTTTAAAATTCAATGTTTCCGGTTCCACTAAACCTAAAGATTACTTGTCGTTCTGGTCTAGTTTTATTTAATAAAAATGACTCCATGTTTCTAAACCTGTAGTTGGCTCCTTTGGGTTTGTCTTCACTATGTTACTGTTTGAAGTGTTGCACAAATACTTTACATGTTGGCTATCAGCCACATTTGAGTTAAGCCTGACTGTTCTGTGCCAAGCTACCCGAGGGTTGAGCACAGGTTAATTCACCCTCAGAAGAATTGTGGTTGATGCTTGAGAAGGGTTTCAACCCCCTAAAGCAGTAAAATAGTTTCTTGCATCTCTTGTCTCTGGAATTTTTGACATTGTCCCAAAATACCCTAAGGTTATTTCTAGTTATACCTAAAAATATCATCACCGAATGATGCCAAAACTCTTAACTCTGCTCTTCTGAAAATTCAACATTGGGTAACTCATGATCCCCTTATGCTAAATACACTCAAGACAGAATTCCTCCCCAAAATCACTCTGCCCCCATTCAAGACTGGCTCAAACAGCTAACGGTGCTCAACTGCGCTCCTCGTGTTGTGGACCCCACTAAATCATTAGGCATAACTCTGGACAAACACCTGAATATGCATGACCACATCAGTGCAACCACCAGAGGAGCCAATCACCAACTCAACACATTAAGGAAATTCAAACCATTCCTGCATATTGATGATGTGCAGCTAGCAGTCTAATCCCTAGTTATTTCCTGTCTATCTTAAAGACGGGGCTACCCAAAGCTTAACTGGCCCCCCTAAGGCCTATGCTGAACTCTGCAGGCAGAATCATCACCGGGTCACGAAAATAAGATCACATCACACCAAATTTAATTCAAATCAATTGGCGCACTCTCAAAGCAAGGATCTGGTTGAAGACAGCCTGCCTGACGCACTAAGCACTTCATTATAATACTCCAATTTACCTGGAAAGAAATTCAAACTAGCTGGTCTGAACTAGACCCTAAGGAGCTCAAACACTCTACTACTAAAACCACAAAAATTCAAGGAGATGAAAACTTACAACCCTGCCTTCTCCGGCCTCACTCCAAGAATATAGAACGCTTGTCCCCACAAAATCAGAGCAAACCCTTCTACCGCCTCATTAAAAAAAGAAGTCAAAGTGCTGCTCCTGAAAAGCTACCTGCAACTATAGACTTGAAGTCATCAAACTAACTTTTATCTCAGGTTTTACAGCATTGAACTACCTTTCAACCATGATATATATGCTTTGATTCTTTATATCGAATATGATCACCGTATGTCTGCTTAACTATTTCTTTTATGGTTTGCTTACATGTACAGCACTCTGATACCCTGTCAGGCCATGTGCACGCTTTATAAAACTTTTCAAATAAATACATTAATAATTCTAACTGCTAGGGACCCTCTACAATGTAGATATGTGGCCACAGGGTCATCCTTTAGGCAAACATTGAGAACGGACACCCTATTTATCTCCCCCAACCACACTCACACAGGGCTCTTACAGACTGAACTTTGTTTGACAGCTGTTTTATACTTACTAGGGTACCTATGTGCTGACAAAGTAGCTGTGTACTTGACTTTCCATTTATGGTGAATTTCATAGGCTCAGGACTGACAGGGGCCCCAGCACATGTATATATTTTTAAAATAAAAATAATGTTTGTAACCTCTATGTGCACTCACCCAGGCCTAACCCTTTGTGAACATTAGTGTGTATGACTCTCAATAAGGGATTGCAAATGTTGCTGTTGACCCAAAGCTTGAATGTCACAATATCATCAAAATATCGACAACCAAAATATTGTGAGGTAAACATGTGGTAAACATCCATAACAACGCGGGCACTACCCCGCACTGCTATTACAACGCTGCTATTACAAAACAAGTCGTTACAACGACTTGCGCTGGAGGGCGCTGTAGGATAGGGAATAGTTTAATTTTCTATCCAACCCCTTCCCTACTGTCAACGTGGGCTGGAGTTGGAATAGAAAATTAAACTATTCCGCTATCCAGCGCCCCCCAACGCAAGTCGTTGTAACGACTTGCGTGTAAAAACAGCGTTGTAATGGCATGCGGGGTAAAAGCCCGTGTTGTAATGCCATACAACCTAAACATGTTAGGGCTCCCCTTACCACTTGGAGCCTAGAGTAGTTTGGTCCACCACCACTTCAAATCAGCATTTTAACTAAATGTCAGGAGCACATAAAAGGTTCAAGAATGTTCCTGTGATTTGGAATTGCTTATTGGGTTGAAACCCATAAAATATCTCAAGAAATTTATGCTACTTCTATCCTGCCACCATATTTAAATAATGCTCTCAGCCAGCCTACAAGAAAGATATATCAGATAATGCATGAATGAAATATCTTCTATGTTAAGTGGTCAGGACATAAGCGTGAACAGTAATGTTGCTGATATTGTCTTAAAGATTTTAACGAAAAATAACTTGTTTTATATCAAAGTTTAAAGTGTAACATATTTCTCAAAAAAACAACTAGCATTGTATAATTTTTCATTTTATGAATTATTTTATTATTTGCTGTCTTGTAAATTGTATATTATTTTTGAATTATGAGTTATTTCAGTTTACTCTTTAATGTGTTTTGATTTTCTAATAAAAGAATTACCTTATTTCTAGGTTAGTGTAATTTGTGTATCCTTAATCCCACATCTAGGTAAATTGAAGATATGTATCTTCAAGGTACATACACGTGGAGTTAAGCATGGAAAACTTAAATATACTCACATATACCTTCTTTGTCAATATTTTGATCATTGATATTTTTGCTATGATATATTTGTACAAGAATATTAAGAGCTTGGTGTCATACCAAGTTAAGGTGATCTGTACGCTTTCATGAACATCTGTGGTAGTGTCAGTATGGCATTCAAAAGGTGGTGTACATGTGTTACCTGGAAAGAACAATTTAATTCCCTACTTCGTCCTTCCGTCCCTTTGTCTGAGACAACTTGAAGGAAATACACATAGCTTCCCAGAGAAAACCCATTGAAGGGTTTATCTGAAGCCACTGCACAAAATAAGACATGCCTGCTATCCAGCCTCTTAAAAACTAGACCCAGCCTGATTGCCTGACACTTTGAAATTGTGAAATGTATTGGTTATTCACTGACTGCGTGGCTTTAGCCAACTGCCCAACTTTGTGTACAGGAGCTGGGGCTGCCTAGCAGCTCTCTGATCATTTTCTGGACTTTCCATGGATCTGCCCGCAACCCTAGTTCCTGAGTTGTACTGAGAGTGTGGAGTCAATACAGTGCCTACATCCTCTCGGCTAGGAGTACGCCTAAGTCACGTGGCTAGGTTATGCCAGGAAGAAACACTGCCATTTTACATGTACACATTTCTTAAGTTGGCTTATTTTCTACACAATTACTTTTTAAACACATTTGCTTGCGAGACAGTGCAGGATTAGTTTCTCTGAAACCACAATGATTACAATTCCACTTCATAAATACTCTATCATGACACCTTGAACATTTATTATGAGGTCTGTACACACATTGTGCAAATGTTGTTTGTTATTGGTCCATGAGAGACATAGCTGTCACAAGTGAATAAACAATGTCATCCTGGGTGAATCCTTCACCGGAAGCATGGAAGCTATTATTACAAAGACGGTTCCATGTTTAAATATCGATAACAAAAATATCGTTAACAAAAATATAGATGTAAAAATATCGACTACAAAAATATCGAATCCCTATACTTAAACAGGTAAGTACAACAATATCGACTCAAAAATATAGATGTAAAAAATATCGACTTTAAAAAATAATATAACTTAAATTAATTAATTAAATAATATTAATATTATTAACAAAATAAATTAAATTACATTTATATTTTAACTAATGATAACAAATAAACTTAATTTAATGAATATAAACACATTAAATGTGTAAATATACATATATTTTCTTAATTACATTTTATTATCTTTATTTAATTTATAAACTTTATTAATTATATAAAAATAAAATAAACACATATATAAAACATTTTGAATACAAAATAATATTCTATATTTAATTAACACATTAAAGTATTAAAAAATAACAATACATACATTTAATAACAAAATACAAACATTAGTAGTGAAAACCTGATAGCGAAGGGGTAAAAAGTTACTATTCCCACTCCAGTAAGTGCAACAGTAGGGAACGCGCTGGATAGCGTAGGGGTAAAAATTACTATTCCTACTCCAGAGAGTGCAACAGTAGGGAAAACGTTGGATAGCGTAGGGGTAAAAATTACTATTCCCACTCCAAAGAGTGCAACAGTAGGGAAAGCGTTGGATAGCGTAGGGGTAAAAATTACTATTCCCTCTCCAGAGGGTGCAACAGTAGGGAAAGCGTTGGATAGCGTAGGGGTAAAAATTACTATTCCCACTCCAAAGGGTGCAACAGTATGGAAAGCACTGGATAGCGTAGGGGTAAAAATTACTATACTATTCCCACTCCAGACAGTGCAACAGTGGGGAAAGCGCTGGATAGCGTAGGGGTAAAAATTACTATTCCCACTCCAAAGGGTGCAACAGTAGAGAAAGCGTTGGATAGCATAGGGGTAAAAATTACTATTCCCACTCCAGTGAGTGCAACAGTAGGAAAAGCGTTGGATAGCGTAGGAGTAAAAATTACTATTCCCACTCCAGAGAGTGCAACAGTAGGGAAAGCGTTGGATAGCGTAGGGGTAAAAATTACTATTCCCACTCCAGTAAGTGCAACAGTATGAAACCGTTGGATAGCGTAGGAGTACAAATTACTAATCCCACTCCAGAGAGTGCAACAGTAGGGAAACTTTGGATAGCGTAGGGGTAAAAATTACTATTCCCACTCCAGAGAGTGCAACAGTAGGGAAATCGTTGGATAGCGTAGGGGTAAAAATTACTATTCCTACTCCAGAGAGTGCAACAGTAGGGAAAGCGTTCGATAGCGTAGGGGTAAAAAGGACTATTCCCACTCCAGTGAATACAATAGTAAGGAAAGCGCTGGAACACAAAACAATAAAAAAACTAACAATCACATTTTTTTAAAATTTAATTTCTAATATAATCATAATTAATATATACATTTAAATATATTATTATTTACTAAGATAATAAAAATTAATTAATTACACATTATTTAAAACTATAATATCCACCACACACCTAAAATTAATAACACAATTACATTTAAAAATTACTAATTAATTGATGAAAATTAATGTTTTTTCTAATTAATTAATTAATTATGTAATTAATTACCAGCTTTCACACCATATACACTTAAAAACACCACAACACACACCTAAAATTAATTACACATTTACAATTAATAATTACCAATTAGTTAATGGTAATTCATTGAAAAAATATTTATTAATTAATCAATAATAAATTAATTAATTACCACCCTTCACACCATTTACACGTATGAACTCCCCAACACACACCGAAAATTAATTAAACAATTAACATTATTAATTATTAATTGACTAATTGAAATTAATTAACAACTAATTATTAAACTATTATTAATTAATTAACACATTAATTAATCAATACATTTTATATAATTCAATTACTTCCCACCCTATTCCCCTATAAACCCACAACCCGCTACAGAAGTAATAACACAAAATTAAACATAAAAAACATTAATAACTAATACAATTCCAAAACATATAATACAATAAGAAACAATTCTCATTTAAAACACTAAAATACATGACATTATTAATAAATCGATATTTTTGTAAACTATATTTTTGTAAACAATATTTATTACAACTATATTATTGTTATCGATATTACTTACCTGTCAGTCAATATTCTGGTCAAACTATATTTTTGTTGTCGATATTTGTTCCACTCGATATTTCTGCGGAGATATTAATGTCAGACGATATTTCTACGTCGATATTAATACTCTGCACCATAAAGACACACGCATTTCTGTGTTCAAATCAGAGAAGCACTCTGCTGTTATTGCAAGGTTGATGTGTCGAATTCTCAGCCCAGAGGATTCCTGTTTACTCTCTGCGAGGAGGGATGTCCAACTTGTGACCAAGACGGTGACCTGCATACACTTACCTTCAGATAATAGGGAGTTAGATCATACAGTAGGGGATTCTTGGCAGAACACCTGCCCTAGGCAACTAGGTTAGGGAGCGCATAGCAGGAGTACACTATACCCAGTACTTATATGCCAAAATATATACAGAGTCTTAGCACAATGGTGGAATTGTTAATCCTTTTCACTGTTTTTATACTGCTAATAATGTTTAACTGCTTCTCTCTATTAATCATTGCAGCACATTTTTTTTATACAAGAATCACAACGGTTCAATAAATACTGGAACGCCCCTTTGTGTATTTCTTCTGTGTACTGTACCTTTCTGAGTATGCACAAGTGACTGGGGTGAAAAGGTTCTAGAACCGTTACCAGGATTCCTTGGGGATTTAGGGTTGTCATGTTTTGAGGTTCCTCAAATCATTTGTTATCTTACTAGTTTTAGGGGTACAAATGGTGGCACTGTGAGTAGGCTGGTCTATAGGTCAACAATAAATATCCTGAGGGGGTGCATAGAATCAGTCTGGCACAATTACAATGTTTATGTTGTCCAACAGGCGAACAGTTCATACTAAGAAAGTGAAAAAAATACGACATGGCTGTATCCTGAATATTGCTCAAACATTGTGGAAATTCCACCTATCACTACTATTGATTCTAAAGGATGAGGTTATGCACCACAATGTTATTGATGAGCACTGTAAGGTATACCTTCTGTAAATATTGGTTGAACAGAAGAACTGATTAGAAGTTGCCTCAAAAAGTGTCTCACATCCGCGTTCTAATTTGTACAAATCTAAGTCTTGCCTTCAGGAAATATCACACCCTAGGCTGTCAACATAGTGCCTGAATCCATTCTGTCATCTTTAGACTCACTAATCTCATGAAAAAATTCTCATACAAGGGCCCATGTAACACAATCAAAGGCCTACTCGGCATGCAACAGTATTAAAACCAATAGATCATAAAGGACTCCTGCTCAATCTAACAGCTTGGATTTTACTGGCTGTTTTTTTGTACACCTAATGAATCTGTATTGTCATTCGGTAGCTAAGGCCTGGATTGTTTCAAATATGTTAACATTCACATTAATAAAACCAAGATAAGAGTTCCCTGGATTGAGACAGACCACTACTATTGATTGCCTTGCCAAAGGAAGATGCACCTTGGCCATTACTACAGATATCCTTAATCACAGTCAACATAACTGATAAAACCTGTTCCACTTGTTCCTTACATGGCTCACCAGCTATGATCCACAGCTTAGCCATAGAGAAGAGATTATTTAAATTCTTGGACTTTTTGTAAAGTAATATCTACTGCCAAAGCTGCCACTTACTCAGAGTCCAAAACTACACTACATATCTACATGTAGATTGGCAGAAATGTACTTTAGATTCAGATGTATCACATCTGAACTGTGACAATCTTCATAATTCTGAATAAAGGGAATATAATTTCAAAATGATTCTCCTTTGCCATTAAAGCTAGAACACTACTTATTTTATCACTGATTTCAAATGTCTTAGTGCTTATGGCAAGAATACCTATTGTATGTCAAACTGCTAAATACATTTTTAACTACGCGTTTAGCGTACATGAAGGCAAGTACACAGATGCCAGTTGATGATCATTGACAGGTCAATTTGCTCCAACATACTATCTTTCCAGCCTCTAAATTATTTGATAATAAACCTGTTTCCGTTTCACTACTTCTTTATTTTTACTACTCAGATAAGAGTTACTAACTTCCCATTGAACCTTTGTTGATTCATGGGCAATTCAAGACGAAACTGTACCATGTTTTTTTGCTAGAAAAAAGGAAACTTCTCAACATAAATAAATCAAAAAGTTAAGATCAAGTAATAGGGGTTGATTTCATGTCCACTGATGTGGTCACTGCTGGAGTCAACAAGTCTTCACAATGAGCAGTGAATGGTCAGTCAAAATTGTACTTTTTACCATGGTCTGACAGTTTGCTGCCCAATCAATATACAAGTACTGTACATGATTAAAAAGTATATCCTTTAGTGGCTTCATACTTATGTCACAATAAAAGTTCTAGGTTGATGGACTGCATAAGGTGCAGAATTGCCTGACTAGTTGTATTGATCCAACGATGATAGTTTGTATTTTTAGCGTCTATATGGATTCTGTATTGCAATCTCCACAGATCACAAAGGGATCTTCCCACTCCACTAATTCGAATGCTAGCTGAATGAGAAATGTAGGTCGTCCTAGATTTGGAGCGATAGATTTAACATAAGGTAAGAGTTGGTGGCAGCTACTCCCCGCTGGGCGCCGAGCACTAAATCATTTTGAATGCAACTCGCTTTCAGAGGCTGATAATTATTTTAAATGCACATTGTGCAGTGTAATTGAGCTGAAGCTCTCTTTTTAAAAACAGTTTGAACTGATGTTGTGTATATGTGGTTTTTATATTCACTCTGATTAACAAGAGCACATACTTGCACTCACCAGTGACATTATCTGTTAGCCGGGGACTGTTTCCGCCTAGTTCGAAGGCAACCGGCACTCCAGCCAATCGCGGTTGTCGAGGGCGGGACAGGGGCGGCACCTCACGGAGTGTCGAGCGGTTAGCGCTCTAGACCTCCGCTTCCTGGAGAGTATTTAGGCTGCGAGGAGGCAGACGTTCCACGCGGTAAGAGTTGGTGGCAGCTACTCCCCGCTGGGCGCCGAGCACTAAATCATTTTGAATGCAACTCGCTTTCAGAGGCTGATAATTATTTTAAACGCACATTGTGCAGTGTAATTGAGCTGAAGCTCTCTTTTTAAAAACAGTTTGAACTGATGTTGTGTATATGTGGTTTTTATATTCACTCTGATTAACAAGAGCACATACTTGCACTCACCAGTGACATTATCTGTTAGCCGGGGACTGTTTCCGCCTAGTTCGAAGGCAACCGGCACTCCAGCCAATCGCGGTTGTCGAGGGCGGGACAGGGGCGGCACCTCACGGAGTGTCGAGCGGTTAGCGCTCTAGACCTCCGCTTCCTGGAGAGTATTTAGGCTGCGAGGAGGCAGACGTTCCATGCGGTAAGAGTTGGTGGCAGCTACTCCCCGCTGGGCGCCGAGCACTAAATCATTTTGAATGCAACTCGCTTTCAGAGGCTGATAATTATTTTAAACGCACATTGTGCAGTGTAATTGAGCTGAAGCTCTCTTTTTAAAAACAGTTTGAACTGATGTTGTGTATATGTGGTTTTTATATTCACTCTGATTAACAAGAGCACATACTTGCACTCACCAGTGACATTATCTGTTAGCCGGGGACTGTTTCCGCCTAGTTCGAAGGCAACCGGCACTCCAGCCAATCGCGGTTGTCGAGGGCGGGACAGGGGCAGCACCTCACGGAGTGTCGAGCGGTTAGCGCTCTAGACCTCCGCTTCCTGGAGAGTATTTAGCCACTCGGCGGCCCCAGCGCGCAGCGATGGCGCGCAGGGTAGGCGCCTCTGACTGCGCCGAAGACGAGCCTAAGACCAGCCCGTCTGTGCCCGTCCGGGCCAGGCCGGGTCACGGGGCAGGAAACGCTGCTACAGGTTTTATCTCTGCGGATCAGCTAAGGGCGTTGCGCCCTAGCAGCAACAGTAAATGTTCCGTACTAAAGCCTTCCTTAACGGGTACACAAGCATGTCCTCATTGTGCTTTTGCCCTAACCAATGTCCAGCCCTACCCAGAGGTATCACACAAGCCTAAGTCACCTACTCAAACCTCTGTTCTAAATCCCTGCACTTTCACTTTTTATACTGTTAATTGCAGATCACTGCCCCAACATAAAGCAGACATTTACCACCTCTTAGCTGAAGAAAAACCATGTGCGGTATTTTTAACGGAGACCTGGCTGCATGATGGTGCAGGTCCCGATGTAGCCGCCGCCTTGCCCTCTAACTATGCCATTGTTAGAGTAGACAGAGAAAGACAGGTAGGAGGGGGTATTGCTGTGATCTTTAACAGGGAGTTTAATTGTGACCTTGAAATTGTCAACATTCCCGGATGCGAAGCTGCATTTTTTAAAATTTCATTGAACCCAAATTTTATGTTTTCTGGTTTTTTAATTTACCGCCCTCCGGGAAACAGTAGTGTTTGGGCTGCGAGTTTGGTTAATTTCATTTCGCCTTACTTTCTGAATGCCCAAATCTTGACTATACTGGGGGATTTAAATCTCCATTTGGAGGACAAATCCAATAGTATAGCTGTCAACCTTTTGGAGGATTTTAATGCTCTGAATATGTTCCTGCGTAATGAGGGCCCTACTCATAAAGCTGGGCATTTGTTAGACCCCATTATTTCCAACATACAGGAGCTAAAATGGTTAAAAACTGAACCTATTTGTTGGTCGGACCATTTTTTAACGCTTTTCAGTATTTTCTTAGGCAATTCAAGTCGCCAGGCTCTGCTCGGCCCCCAATTTTCATGAGAAATCGGAAAAAGTTAGATCTGACCGAGTTGCAGAACGCATTACACGTATCCCCCCCTGTCTTGGGTGCTGACATGGAAACAAATGCGCTGGAAGGCCACACTTGGTTGGAGAGAGCAGTTGACATCTGTCTGCCCGCCACCAGGAGTAGAGGGAATGTCCATCGTCCCCCGGCCCCCTGGTTTACGGAAGAATTGAAACTAGAAAAAACCAAGTGTAAGGGACTCGAGAGGAAATGGCGCAAACATTATGATCCTCTAAAAAAGGAAACATATCGTAAGGCCAGAAATCTCTACCACACGGCCTGTACTAGAGCCAAAGCATCCTATGTAACAGAGACCATCAATACTGCTGCCAACAAAGCCCGGACCCTTTTAACACAGTTAAAGAATTAGCCGGAGCAAATTCTATGGCGGCTGCACGCCCTCTTACCCCTCAAAAATGTCAAGATCTTTCCACGTATTTTGTGGAAAAGATCGAGACTATTCTTGCCAATATTAACCCCCCGGTGAGGGATGACAGGGAAGTTTCTCCCCTAGAAAGCTCATCAGGAAATCGGCTTGAATCCTGGCCACCCATCTCCTTAGATACCCTGAAATCCCTAGCGACTTCCATTAAATCGGGCTCTCCATGCGATCCTCTCCCAATTAACATTCTGAGCCAATTGGACGACGTTGCTTTGGGGATTATTGCCGAGACACTAAATGCCTCCATTCATCTGGCAACCGTCCCAGCGTCCTGGAAGCACGCCATGGTCAGCCCTCTGTTGAAAAAGCCGTCCGCTGATCCAGAGGTGCTGGCCAACTATCGCCCGATATCCCTGCTGCCGGCCTTCTCAAAAATCTTGGAGAAGCACATCCATGGTGTACTCTCAACTTACACGGAGAATAACAACCTACTCCATTTTTCCCAGTCGGGCTTCAGGGCAGGCCACTCCACCGAATCTGCCCTCCTGGGAGTCACGGAGAAGATCAGGGGACTTTTGGACGACGGGCAAACGGTTGCTCTTGTCCTGCTTGATCTGAGCGCAGCCTTCGACACCATCTCACACAACTGACTGCTTGTCAGGCTGAGTGAGGATGGTGTCGGAGGGACGGCGCTGGATTGGATTAGATCTTACTTGAGCAACCGGACGTTACAGATCTCGTCCTCACATGCCCAGTCGGACATTTTTCTGTCACCCCATGGCGTGCCTCAGGGCTCAATTTTGAGTCCGCTATTTTTTAACCTGTATCTCCGCCCCCTTGCCGATCTAGCAGAGCGGGTAGGTCTAGAACTCATGACCTATGCGGATGATTCGCAGATTATCTTTTCCCTTACCAACTCAGAGCCTTCATCCCCCTCTGTGCTGAAGCTAGGTCTTCAGGAAGTCTTCAGCTGGATGTCAACGAACCAGCTGAAGCTCAACGGGGAGAAGACGGAGATTCTTCTCCTGGGGAAAAATAGAGATCTGTGGCAGGACATCCACTGGCTGCCATCTTTGGGTGCTTTCCCCATCCCGGCTACCCAGGTTAGAAATTTAGGGGTGTGTATCGATGACTCACTATCGATGAAACAGCAGGCAAATAAAGTGGCTGGTACTTGCTTCACGATCCTTAAATGGCTGCGGAAGATCATCTGGATGCTGCCTGTGGATACCCAGAAGACCGTAGTCAATGCATTAATTACATCTAGGCTTGACTACGGTAACATCCTATACCTGGGTTCCAATCTAGCCGTGACCAGGCGGCTGCAGCTGGTCCAGAACTCCGCAGCCAGGTTGCTGTGTAAGATCCCCAGGACAGCAAGGATCTCGAAGCACCTTAGGGACTTGCATTGGCTGAGGGTTGAGAACCGGGTCCGGTTCAAAGCCCTGACATACATGTTCAAGATCAGGGCAGGGATCGCACCCAAATACCTGCAAAAATTGGTTAGGCCCCACGTTCCTGTACGAAATCTCCGTTATTTAAATGGAGCAAATTTTGTGGTTCCCAGATTTAAACTGGCCCGAGTGGGGGGAAAATCTTGCTCCCATCTGGGACCAGTTCTTTGGAACTCCCTCCCCTTAGCCCTACGCAAGGAGGATAACCTCGCCAGTTTTAAGAAAAATGTTAAAACTTGGCTTTTTAATAAATAATTGTGGTCCTTGACAGCTGCTGCTCTCTGTGTTTCGACCTCTCAGCCCTGGCACCGGGAAACCCTTTGTGGGTATCTGTGCGCATTACAAATGCAAAAAATAAATAAATAAATAAATAAAATAAAATACAAAGGTTCATACTTGCATTCGAATTATGGCCCACTGAGTTTTAGCCTAGACCCAGTGAATCTCCATGTAAACGAGTATAGCCACCCCTCAAACTGTACCCTTTTGAGATATAACCTCTTATTGGTAGATTCACATTGAGTCAAATACTAGAGTTCCCTGTTTATTGCGAATATGTGTTTATTCTAATAACATATCAGCATCTGGTGGAAACTCCACTAGTATACCAAACGCACAACTGCTTGTAAAGTATTTCAATAATAAACCATATTCCTATAACTGTTTAAGATCCTGAATAATCACTGAAACTCTTGTACTTTGTGAAAAATTTATATTCACATTGTATTCTTGTAACTTTACATTTCTTAAAAAATAGTTTTGTATATATTCACAAAGTCTGTTGTCTTGATCCAAAGCCAGCTTCTTTCATTTCCATTCTTCTCTGTTTCCTTGTCTTTTAATCATTCTACTTTTGACCCTGCAATAAGCTCATCAGGTGTTTAACCATGTACAACTATTATTGTTCACAGCACAATATTGACTGTTTCCAGTATAGTTTGAAGAATTGCTTTTTTAAAAAAAAATTGTGCATTCATATTAACATTAAACAGAAATGTCATTTGTTTTGTAACATAGAATATTGTAAAAAGAATTGAAGAGTTCTTTATTTCTTGCAGATTGCCCCTGAAGAAGGGAGAATTCCCGAAATGCATTGGGCTCATTTCAAGTTGTGACTATGTATTTAATTGTCAATTTTTGATTGATTTCGTTTCTGGATGTGTTTAACAATATCTGTTTAATAATTGATTGACATAAATTTTGTCTTTGGATCAAGACAACAGACTTTGTGAATATATACAAAACTATTTTTTAAGAAATGTAAAGTTACAAGAATACAATGTGAATATACATTTTTCACAAAGTACAAGAGTTTCAGTGATTATTCAGGATCTTAAACAGTTATAGGAATATGGTTTATTATTGAAATACTTTACAAGCAGTTGTGCGTTTGGTATACTAGTGGAGTTTCCACCAGATGCTGATATGTTTCAGGCTGGCTGCCTTTCAACCAAACAGCACACACACGTTTGAGTTTAAAAGTAGAGAGAGAGTACTTTGAATATACATAGGGAGTGCGCAGGCAACAAGTCCACATCCTTTATTCTAATAACACAATATCTGACCTCATTTGTTACCAACAATTGTTTCTGCTGAGAATGATGAACACACAAGCGGTCTATGGGGAGTGAGTAACCTAATCAGAAGTGTACTATTCCCTATCAATAGAACACCCACAAGAGTACATCTAGTTAACAAAAGGGTATTATTGTATGTGGGAAGAGGCTTTTTTTAGAATGAGAACCCTCACCCACCGACAATGGCGTGCTTCATAATTGGGTTCCCTCCTCAGACCAGGACCAAATGACACCTGGTGTGGGCTGTAGCTCTCCAACAGAGAGGAGGTGAGGTGTTTTCGATATTAGATGAGCGGTATGTATGGGAGAGAGGCAGAGTGTTATATATATAATGTGGTGAATGTAAAACTATCTCCTGGTAGGCTAAATGTACGTTTTACAGTAGAAGCTCTTATCCGCCCGTCTTGTTAGTCCTAATGCCCAAGGTGAGGTAAATGGGTTATACCATAAAGGTTGTTACCTCAGCTCCTCTCTGTTGGAGAGTTGTAGCCCACACCAGGTACCTTTGGTCCTGATGTGAGGAGGGAATTTAATGATGAAGCATGCCACCCTTGGATCGTTGAGGGTTCTAATCCTAAAGAAACCATCTTCTCAGTTACAGTAATACCCTTTTGTTAACTAGACGTACTCTTGTGTGTGTTCTGCTGAGAATGATCGAGGTCAAAATTATCTCTATTCAGCCAATGTATATGGCCATAAAAGCACAAAATAAGAGCCATTTACATTATACGATAAACGTTTAAAAACAAGATAAAATTACATTCTTATTTTGAAAAATGCATTATGGAATCATCCCGTAAAAACAGCTAAAATGCATGAGTTCCTCTCAGCTTAATAGCAGCAATCATGTAGTTAGGAACAACAGTGCAGCATTCAAATGAGGTTAAGCTTTGCAGCTATAACAGCTCCTTTTTATAGGAGGTAAAATGCTTATTTAAATGGATCAGACAGAGGAAACTCAGTCTACTCTAAAGGAATCTTACAAGTGCTAAAAAGCATAATGTGCGATGTTGATTGAGCAGTAACAGAGTCACATAGGCATCAGAGCAGGGAAGTGTGCCATATGCCTCCTGTGGGAAAGGCTGCTAAAACGTATGTTGAATTCAGTCTCAGTCTTGTGTGATAGAATCTGTATTCTGGCTTTATTATCCAGTTTAAATAAGATGCCATGCCTAAAATTGTAGAAATTTGCATGCAACTGATTACTGAGGACATAGCGAGTGATATTTTGATTCTTCTTTCCTCTCTATGTGATCCAAAGGCTCATTTGACTTCTTCCTTTGATTCAGGAACAATGCCTTCTGGTGAATCAAAAAGGTAATTGCATCCCAGATTATAAAATGTGTTTCTTATATAGGCTAGCCAAGGGATTGCGGTCAAGGGATCTAAGCTCAGGCAGTCCGCCATCACCTGTCCTGAGAAATCTGCCTTGGGGTGCTCCATAGTTTTCGCCATAATAAAAAAGGTGCTATGCTAATTTGATCCTCGAAGAAATCTAAACCAGTTCCAAATGTACAATCAGGCTCAAGGTAGTTTTTGGGCTACATAGGAGCCTGCACAAAAATGTGTTCTCTGCTACCTGAAGTTTCTCAAAGGGTGCATAACCACAAACAGCTCCATATGTACCAGGTGTTTGACACTTACTTTTATACAATTGTAACATCCCCATACTGGCTTGTGACCCAGCCTATTAGCAAATCTAAAAATGGCGACACCAGTTGCCCCCACTTTTTGCACTCTCTGGGCCATTGACCTATCCTTTGACCTGTTTGACACCAATTAAATACTCAGATATCAAAAAAGAGTACTTTCCCAAAGCTTTTCCCTCAATATAGAATGATTTACTCTTAGTATGTTTTGGGGCCACAGGTCATAATAAATGATTTATGCTGGTTTACTTTGAGGCATAACATCTTTAAAACTATTTAAGAGTTGTTGTAGCCCATTTGCAGTCAATGCTAAAAGAACTGCATCATCTCCGTAGAGCAAAACAGGGACTGCTTGGGTACAAATTTTAGGGACATCTTCACTGCATGATTTTAATGCTCCATCTAGAGAATTTATATACAATAAAAAGAGAAAAGGGGCTAATATGCAGCCCTGCCTAACCCTTTCACTACCGGTATAGGGGCAGTACAATCCCAATCCCGTGTGTAGAGCACCCTGATTTGAAAGTCCCAATGTAAACGCCTTATCAATTCTATTAGAGGTCCCCAAACTCCTGCCTGTTCTATCAGATTCCATAGCATGTCCGTATCTACAAAGTCAAAGGTACGGGAGAGGTCCATAAAAGCCACGCGCATGGCTCTTCTCCTGGCTTTGATATATTTTCCTAAGATAAGTGTAAGACTCAGAGCTTGCTCTACTATCCCTCAACCTAAGTGGAAGCCATATTGAAGTGGACTAAAAAAGGAGTTGACATCTGCCCAGACCTCTAATTTGCTCACTATGGGCCATATGTATCAAGATACCCATTTGCGATTCTCAAATAGCGATGTTTAAGAAATCGCTATTTGAGAATCGCATATGGGTATGTATGTACAAAATCGCAGTTTTTTTGCGATTCCTTAGAATTCCTTAATTGCGATTAGCAAATTGCGAATCGCAATTAAGGAATACTTTCCCATTCATTTCTATGGGCCGGGAGGCCCATAGGAATGAATGGGAAGTTATTCTCAATTTGCGATTCGCAATTCACTAATCGCAAATTGAGAATAATTTCAAGGGTGCAGGGGTGTCCAAAGGACACCCTGTTGCACCCCTGAAATATGCATGGGTGCACATGTGCCGCACATACATGCCCTAAGGAAAAATGCAAAAATTTGCATTTTTCAAGGAATTCGCAACTTACCACCAACTAGAAGTTGGTGGTAATTTGCGATTCCTTAAGGACATTTTGCAATTTTTTTTGCTTCATACATTGCATTTAAGGAATCGCCAAATTTGCGATTCCTTAAATGCAATTGCAAAATAAGGAATCGCACATTTTGCGATTCCTTATTTTGCACCAGATTTTGCTTAATACATTCCATGTAGCAAATTTGCATTCAAATTTGCTTGATACGTATGGCCCTATGACACATCCTAAAATCTTGGCTGTGGAATCGATCAGCGATATTGGGTGGTAACATAGAGGCGAGTTCCGGTCACCCTTTTTAAAGTTGGGTACTGTAATGGCTGCTCTCCAGGAGTTAATAAGTTCTCCCTTCACTACGGACCTCAATACATTTGTAATCAGCCAGGCTCCAAACTCTAGATTTAGTTTGACCAAATGTATTGGTACCCCATCGGGCCTGGTACCTTTCCATTTGCACCACCAAAAATGGCTTTAGTTACAGAAGCAACATATATCAGATTAGTTATCCAGTTTTCATTTATGATATAGGGGGTTAGTCCTATTTTTCACTTCAGCCCCCCCCCTTTGTCTGGATTAAAGATAAACAACAACAAATATCAACCCAGTCTTGTTTGAGGATGTGACAATCCATATTAGTGGATTGGCCATCTTAAAAGAAAAAGAATGTCAGTGTCCCAAAATAACCTATTATCTTTCAGGTGGGCTGCTTTGTTTAAATCCTCCCAATATTCCTTCCTGATTTCTTGTTTCCTTTACTGGAGCGCTCGTTTGTATATCTATCTTGCTTTCCTAATATCAGCTACATTATTATGAGATTTCCGTAACAGCCAGCTTCAATGCTTTTAGTACTGCAGTGCACCCTTGGGAGAACCATGAATGTCCTGATCGCTCTTTGGGAGGTTTAGTTGAAACAAGCTCACTTGATATTACTCTACATATTCCCACAAAACTGTCTCTGATTTTGGTTGAATCATTCACCATTGATAGGCTACTTGAAATGTCATTATAGACCTCAGTTACTAGAGCATTAAAGCACTTGTGTAGGTCTATGGAACTTCAATATAGGTGGAACCCCGTGTTTGCTGAGTAGCTTACCTCCTATGCCATGATTTAGGGAAGTTTGAAACATCAGAATTAAAGGATCATGTACGCTAAGGAGCGGTGAACGCACTTCATAGCATGCAGGTTTTTGTACCAAATCCCTTGATAACAAAATAAAGTGTATAGTACTGCCCTTCTCTCTTCCTGTGAAGATAGGTGGGTTTCTTGTACCATTTCCCTGAACATCAGAAGAAAAAGATAGATTATGCACAACGACCAAATGATTTAGGGACTCACAATAAATTGAATGTGTAAAGTGGCCAATCTCATTAATAATTCAAATATGTATATTCAAGAAACAAGTAGGATGCATTACCCTTCTCTAGTTTTTACTTACCCATTTATGGCTGGACTGTTCCCATGAGGCACAGGGTCAAGACTGATTTGCATATAGCTGGGTCTGAACTGAGTTGGCTTTGAGAGCTAAAGAATGATGATGGATTCAACCCAGATCTGTGACTGGGGGTGAATGTCTGAAAAGTTTCAGCGCTCCATCCATCATCTCCTTGTGTTTGCTATGTCACAAATTCCCTTCATCTCCCTTGTGGGGGTTAGACCCACATCCTTTAGGCTGCAACAAATGCCTTTATGCTTCCAGCAGTTAAAGACGTCTGCAATCCACCACTGTTTTTACCTTTCCCAATTATATATTTAGGCCATAAATTACAGCATTTATCAAGTCATATTTCATGCAAAGCCTGTTCAACAGTGTTCATCTTTCAAGATATAAATCACCTACTTCTGCATGTTTATTCTGCACTTGAACAACCCATAGTTTGACTGGGTGACTTTCAGTGCATTTGATCTCCTGTAGAAGTGTTATAGTCAAGTTCCTGACACCAGGTATTCTGTTATGCCTTAATATTTTACCCGCAGCTGGCCTGGTATCATTGGTACAGCTCCAGTTCCCAGATAGACAAATTGATCAATCAGCTGATGTGGTCTCCATCATTGGTCTGAAGTGTTCGTTACATGCAGAGAGTGCACAAATGTCAGAAAATCATCAACATTAGTTTGCTTATTAGGTAGAGCTGAGTGAAATATTTGTTGTCGAAGTGAAAATTAGAAAGTTCACCATAAATGGTTGTTGTTTATGAGGATCCTTCCAGAGTTTAATGGGGATTTGAAGTTCACATTGTAGCTCAGTTGTAAATGCTGTTCTTTTCATTCTTTATAGGCTTTCTGCAGCAATGTTGCCATGTATGTCAGAGGGTCACAATATTCAGCGCCTTGAAGAATTCAACAAAGATTTAATGTTAGAGCATCTTTGTCACTTTTCGTGACCCTCCAAATTGTAATGGATACCCATTGTTTGCCCACTCACCTATCTTGATATGTTTGCAGCTGGTAATACTTGTAAGACTATTTCTTCCTCCTCAATAACTCAACAAGTTGATTTTAAAGTTTTATTGATATAATGTATGCCTTTTATTAGCTTGCATTGTCTCTGCCAATGACTTCGAAGAATGATTGAGTTCCTTCTAGAAGAAGCTGAATGAGTTGCATTATCACAGAGAGGTAAGTGTCTTCTGTGTGGGATGTGGCAACCTTAACATTCTCGTCTGTCTTGCCATCATGTGTGTCCTCAACTTAAACTATGATTGTACATGTCTTACTAATCCCTTCCTTCTCTTACTCCTCATCAGTGTCAAAGGACACATTAAAATGGTTAGACTGGGTATCTGTGTCCAAGATCTCAGATAATGTGAAAAACTTCCCCTCCAAATTTGATTTCTTGAAAGGGTATGGCACTGCTGTGTGCATCAGAATGACCAGGGGAGGAAGAACCAGCCTGACCCAAAGGTTGTTGTCTTCTTAAAAGGCCCATCTGCTAGTTCTTCTGCTATTTTGTACCTCAGTTACCCGTCTGCCTTGGAGGGATGCATGACATTACAACGCATGCTTTTACATCGCATGCCTTTACAACGCGGTTTTTACAACGCAAACCTTTACAACGCATAGCGCTTTGGGGTGCTGGATAGTGAATAGTTTAATTTACTATTCCAACTCCAGTCCCTGTGGACACTAGGGAAGGTCTTGGATAGTAAATTAAACTTATTCCCTATCCTAGAGCGCCCCCCAGCGCAATGCGTTGTAATGGTTTGCGTTGTAAAAGTTGCGTCGTAAAGGCACTGCGTGGTAAAAGTTGCGTAGTAAAGGATGTTTCCCGCCTTGGAGTCACTTGCTTATTTGATTGGACCTTATTAAGAGCAGCATCTGAGGTTGCAAGGCATATGTGGTGATCTGGTATGGGTCAATATTGACATAATACAGAGTAATTGTGCTGAATACTGTTTTCCTTTTCCAAGGGGCTAGTTCCGCTGGTGATTTCAATACAGCGAATTCATTGTTCTTCGATCTGACTCTTCAAGTCCCTTGCAGATTAGAGCTGCTGTTGTTCTTCTTGCTGAACAGAATGCTAGAGCACAATGTGATGGAGCCCAGACTGCAAGATAGGCCAAAGCTTCTCCAGCACCTAATAGTGGCAGTTCAAGGCTTAATGATACTTAATTGCAAATGAACATGCCAGTTTCAGAAATCAAATGACTAGACTTTGGAGCATACATATTTTTTGGCTTCCATTGTGCCATGATGTCCTTGAAAGCAAATTTGTTTCCTTGAGATGGTTGCTCTAAAAATACTCAGAGAGAGGTACATGAACCTGTTCAACAGCAGTCAACTAAACCCACTCACACTTTCAGATCCTTTTTTTGGATTATGGCTGTGAGCTTGCCTGAGAATAAGGGAGAGGGTGAGATAAGAGGGGGAGCAACAACCAATAACGTTGGCCATATTCAGAAATCTCCACCTCTGAATCATAGGGCCCGATGTAGGTAATCCCAGATTACCGATTCTTAAATACCGAATCATACCGATTCGGTATTTAAGAAATGGCAATCTGGATGTAGGTAATTTTACCGATTTAATTAACGAATCGGTATGATTCGGTAATTAATTAATCGGTATTTACCGATTCTGTAACTGCTATTGATTCCTATGGGCCTTGAGGCCCATAGGAATGAATGTCAATTACCGAATCGGTAAATACCGATTCTGTAATTGGGGGAAACATAGAAGGGTGGCAGGGTGTCACTTTGACACCCTGTTGCACCCCTCAATTGTGCATGGGCGCATATGTTGCATACATACATGCCCTTAGGGCATGTATGTCTGCAACATGGCACTGTTTTAAAAGCAAAAAAAAGTGCTTTTGAAAGGGTTTTCATAATTTACCACCAGCTTCTAGTTGGTGGTAAATTAAGAATTCTTAAACCCCTGTAGCACTGATTTAAGTGCTACCTACATGTCAAAATACAGATTCGGTAATTTTACAGAGTCGGTATTTTACCGAATCGGTAAAATTACAGAATCTGTATTTTAGGTGGCCCCTACATCTCATTTTCCAAATACTGGTCGATAACGGGCGAAATTACCGAATTTTGGCCGTTACCGACCGGTATTTGCCTACCTACATCTGGCCCTTAGAGCTGTTATATAATATTTGAAACACGTGTTAACACAGAAGTTGGACTCTGGCCATACCATACAGAAAGTAGGGGGAGAAGATGTAATGATTTTTTATGTCAACACTGGGAATAAATATGCATTTTGGAACTGAATGAGGATAACAACTTAATTGATGTTCTGCCTTTGTAAAATCTAATGATCTGCAATCTACAATAGAAACTTCTGGGGCAGAAGGGCTTAAAGACTTGAGTACTTTGCATAATAAAACGCTGGAAATATGTTATTAAAACTGACAATGGAGATTACAACCAGATTTGAGAACTGTAAATCAAATCAAAAATAGATCCATAAGACCTGCTATGTTCAGAGAGAAAATGAGGTGATCTAGCCTCTAGAACAACATTACTGGAAACTGCAGTTCAATATATTCAACATGATGTAGAAAGAAATACCCATGATGTAGTATCATTAAAAGCACAAGAAAGAGCTATGACTGAGCACCAAATCAATATAGAATGTAAAATGTCATTTAAAAACAAAAGATTGATACAACATATTATATGTACAGACCAATTCAATTATTCCAAGGGTGCAGTGATATTGGTTGGGATGGAAGCAGTACAATCAAGAACAGATTACTCTGGAAGGAGGAGTTTTGTAAAGGTTAGAATAAATCAAAATTTTCAGTAGCTGGTTCATATGGACCAAAGTCAGATGATACCACCTTTCTAAACATCCTAATTATAATTCTGCTAGGTGTTACAATCCCAATAACCATTGGAGGGAATCATATTTAGTATTGAGTTAGATAGATCAACCACATGGTTGAATATAAATAACCCTAAAACGTGACATTATTAACTGAGTATTATGTTTGACCTAACCACTCGGATCCTAGTGGCAACCCACCCTATTGTGATGAACTTGCCGCTTTCTTCACTGAGAAGGCAAGTCTCATCTCCATTGACCTCGCCGCTAAGAAGACTCTACTACATTCTTCCAGTCCTGCCCCACCCATTGTCTCCTCTGAGAAGTGTAAATCGACCTCCACAAACTCCAAGAACAATGCAGATATGGGGCACCTTTACCCCATTTAGTGAAAATGACATCACCAAGATTCTTCAGATTATCAACCCTTCCAATCACTTCAGCGACCTGTTGCCCCCCACCATCTTCAAAGAAATCAAGAATGCACTCAACCCCAACTGGACAAGGATTGTAAATGCTTCTCTATCTCAAGGCATAATCCCAGACTGCCTAAAAGCAGCTCAGGTAACACCTATACTAAAAAAACCTAATGATGACAAATCTGATCTCAATAAGGTCCGCCCCATTTCTAACATCCCTACCTTAGCGAAACTTCTAGAAAAATGTGTGCAATCCTAACTTTGTGCTCACATAGAGAATTACCAACTCTTAGACCAGCATCAATCCGGCTTTAGGAAGGCACACAGCACCGAATCGGCTCTCACTCACGTTATGGATGACATTTTAAAAATGCTTGACCAAAACGAATCCTGCCTCCTGATCCTCCTTGACCTTTCCTTCACATTTGACACTGTTAAAGGTGACCACCTCCTATCCATCCTGCAAAGCAGAATGGGTTTTTCTGATCAGGTGTTACAATGGTTTTCATCCTTCCTTCATCACAGAATACAAAGAGTCAAGGCAAACCACTCTCTCTCCAGCCCTCTCCTGTACTCATGGGGGTCCCCTAAGGGTCTGCTTTATCTCCTATCCTCTTCAACCTTTTCTTGGAACCTCTGGCAAACTCTCTAAATGCCATGGACATTCTCTTCCACATGTATGCGGACAACACGCAACTATATCTGAAAGTCTCATCCACGGATAATATCAACTCACTCAATACTATCCTAATGTTTACCCAAAACTGGTTAACGGAGAACCATCTCCTGCTCAACACTTCCAAAACGGAATTCCTGCTCATCTCCCCTCTGAACCACATCCCTAAACTAGACCTCTGGCTAAGTCACCTCAATGCTTTCAACTGCACTCCTCTCATCGTAAATTCAGCCAAAACTCTCGGTATCACCATGGACAAGCACCTGAACATGAGAAATCGTATCAGCAATGTATGAAAAGGGCAAACCACTTGAAGAGGTCATTCACAAATATCACACCTTTCCTTCCTCTAAATGACTTCAAGCAGGTGGTCCAAGCGCTTGTCTTGCCAAGGCTAGACTATGGCAGTGCTACCCTCTGTGGCCTTCCCAAATACGCCCTGGCTCCGCTAAGGGCCTCACTGAACGCTGCTGCTAGACTGGTTATAGACACCAAACGAAAAGAGCATATATCCCCAGTCCTAAAATCCCTCAATTGGGTGCCCTTTGAAGCGCAAATTCACTTAAAGATTGCTGTTCTTACACACAAAGCTCTTCACTTGAACTCGCCTATGTACCTTGGGCAAAAACTTAAACTATCCTGTGGTGTAAGAGCCTCAAGAATCGCCTCTACTTTCCTCCAGAAACCACTCATCCTTAACAAAAAGAGAAGCTGTCACCGAGCCTTCTCCAGTGCTGCTCCTAAGATATGGAACTCTCTTCCACTGGAAGTACGTAGAATCTCCTCATCGACGGCGTTCAAAGTGGAAGCCAAAAGATTCCTTGTGAACACATTCTTACCCTAATAGGGATAGACTCAAGTGCCTGTTGACATTGATCCTACTACTATTTTACTTCCATCTGATTTGGCCCCCTTACTGCATACTGTGGCTCCCCCTTGCTGCTCGCCTACACCTGTCTATTACATTACCCGCCTGGGTGAAATTGTACAGTAATATGTGACCTATCCTGGGGTTTTTTTCTCCCTCCTACATGATATGAATATTGCTTTTGTACTTCCTCCCATTATACTGCTAAGCACTCTGATATCCCTTGGGATCTTGTTCGCGATATAAAACTTTATACATAAATAAATAAATACATTATGCAAAATGTTGGGGTCAGTGATGTTTGGAGAGAACAGATAGGTACCCAGAGGGGTTACATATTCCACTCAAAAAATATGGACATTACTCAAGGCTAGATTATTTCCTTGTCTACTGATTACTACTGAAATACCTTGGTACGGTAGAGCATCTACCCTTTTATTTTTCTGGAATCTGTCTAAAGCTACATTTTCCTGATAAACTGAAATACTGTAGATGACTGATGGACTAGAAATTATTATTAGAGCATGACATACTAGAGACAGTAATACATAATTCCAAAGAATTCTTCAACATTGATATCACTTCTGGAGTTGTTTGTGACAGATAAAAGGCATATTTGAGAGGAATAATAACTAAACTGAGAAGTGGAAAATCAAAGAAGATAGGAGAAGGAAACGTAAAAACACGGAGGCAAAAATTAAAGAATTGCATTCTCTGTTGCAACAGATCAATACTTCTGAACCAAATACGCTTATTGGACACAAACTACTGGAGGAGGCACAAATGACATGATTAACTCTAGAAGAGAAAATCAGACAGAAATATGAAGTTAGTAAAATGCAACATTTGAATATGGAGAAAGATCTAGGGATTACTAGCATGGAACGTGAGATCAGAACGAAGTAGCAATCATGTAAAATAAATATTTAATAGAAAAACAGGGGCAGTAACTAATAACACTCAATAAATGGAAAGTACAATTTGGGATTTTTTATCAAGATTTATATAAGGAAAGGTCTATTTTAGGGCCAGAGACGATAAGAAGTTGTCTGGAATTATGGAAGTTATCAAGACTTAGTAAAGTATATTCAATAAAGATGAACAATCTAGCCATTTACTAGGAAATGTGTTTATCCTTGATGAGACACAAAGAAGGGAAAGCAACAGGTTTAGACAGAGTCCAAGAGAGCTACATAAAGAAATTAAGGAAGTTATAATTCCAATTTGGAAGGATCTATTTAACTTAGCCATGTTAGAGGGAGAGTCAATTCCTAGAACATGGAATGGAGCATTTATCTTGGTAATCTAAAAACCTAATAAAGAAACAAAGAAGTATGAATCATATTGACCAACATCAGTGCTTAACAGTGACTGTAAAGTACTTATGAGGATACTGTCATCAAAATTGACTAGCGTATTATCTGACCAAGTCCAGGGTGATTAAAAAGGGTTTATTTCAGGCAGCTAACTAATTGAGGTAACTCAACCTTAGTAGGGACTATTGACTTAGCAGTGAGTAACAATAGACCTCTGGGAATAATAACATTTGTTATACAGCTAAGTATTTGATAGAGTAAATTAGAAGTATCTTAGGGAAGTACTATTATATTTTGAGACAGGTAAAGGCTTTGTTAGGGCCTTACAAACTAAATATCAAGTAGAAACAGCTAAACATCTTATGAATGTCACACTGACACAGTATATAAATATAACAAGGGATACATGAAAAGGGCATCCTATCTTACCACTGGGATTAGAAATACACAATAATATAACCTCTTTTTTTTAAAGCAGCACTTTTTGCTGATGATCTCTTATTGTTTACCATAGATATTGTAAGAACTTTGCCTAGAGTAAAAGATTTAACACAACATATTGGGAGAATATCAGGATGTGAAGTAAACACAGACAAGTCAGAGAATATTGACTTCAAACATAACCACATTTGCAAATAGATTAGGTCTTTGGGATTTGGTTTTACACAAAATAGGATTTCAAATTAAATGTACAAAATGCAGCAAAGGAAATAGAAAAAATTGTTCCAGAATTGGAGGCATTTCCCTTTGACAATATATGGGAGGGTGAATCTTTTTAAAATGTGCATGTTGCTAAAATTAACCTATCTGTTCAACTGTATACCATTAAAATCTGATAAGATGAAATTGCAATAGTACAAGGTAAAATTACTTGTTTTATATGGCCTTCAAAAGAGGTCAGAACTATTAGAAGAAAATCAAAAGACTCAGGAAAGGAGGTTTAGCTTTGCTGGATTTTCAGCTATATCATTGGGTATTCTAATTAATAAGCTGCTGCGTTTTAGGTGTCTATCCATGGGAGACAAGAAGGGGAATGATGTAATTGGAAATGTTAAGGGAAATATGTAAGGATAATTTGTTTATATAAATTTCTGTTGCCAAAGTGTTTCTAGAAAATGACATTGAAAACCTTAGAAGCAGCTCCACATCTCATGTTTAAGGTTAAGTGGCTGTTAAATACTATAGTGAATTGGTTCGGATATGGGGTTCTCCAGGAACTTCTGTATTTTTGAAAGATCAACTTAGTAGCTTGTTAAAAGAAGCAGGAAGTGTGAAATGGAGCCAGTTTTTCAATTGAATGGACTTTCAGAGTTGAGATAATTTGACCGACAAAACAAAAGGGAAACACGAGTATGTGCAATTGTCATCAGTGTTTGATCAATAACACGAAATAGGATTTGGAGAACTAACTACAAAAACAACTCCTACGTAAAAAGAAGAAGGGAGAGGTATCAAAGATTATTTGAAGCAGAAGATAAGGCCATGAGGCCCGATAAAGTATCTGAAAAGAACTTGTATCCACGGGAGCTTGAAAACCTATGGCAAGTGTCTATGTGTGGGTATGCTTTATTCAATAGTAAAACCTGCTTCATTAAAGAAAAATCACTACTTTATATTGCACAGAATTGACTGGATGTTTTTATAAATTAGCTAGGATATCAGAAAAGTTTAAGGGAGATGTACAAGATGTGAATTAAGGCAAACTGATGCCCTTTGTTGTACAACTTTTGGCTGAATGTGTGTTAGACAATTTCAATGTCAGCAACCATCAAAATGTGAAGGTAAGACCAGTATCAATCAATCAATCAATTCTTACTTTATTCGTTTATTAGAACAAAGCAACCATAAAAGTTCAGATAAAATCACAACTTAGAAACAATACATATTAAATTCATCCAGTACAATTCAGTCAATTCATCACATTTCAGGATATAATAGATTTCTGGGATTTAAAAACATTTTTTTAAAACGCAGCGATAGATGCAACAGTTAAAATATTATCTAGTCTCTGTACAGCTAAAAAAGCAGGACGACAGCAATTTATTTCCATGGTCTTCAGTAAGGGACCAATCCATCTTCGTCTGGGAATTGAATAAAATTTACAGAAAAAGAGGATATGTATGTCTGATTGTTCTGTCAAATTGTCACATGGGCATTTATTTAGTAGTTTCGACCAATTGTTCATATTAGGGAAGCTAAGTGACCTGAATAATAAATTTAATCTAAAACGAGTTAATAAAAACCTCTCATAGTCACTCATTTGTAGCTTAACATATGGCTGCATTTTACTTGTAATTGTTATTAGTTCGTGTGCAACCACCGTTTTTTTCGTCATTTCTATAGTGGTTCTATGCTCTTCCAAGTATCTCATGCACTTTTCCTTCAGGGCTTTTCTGGAGATATCGCACAGAGAGGATAGGTCATCATAATAATTTACCAAACCTAAGTCAGTGAAAAACATCTTCACATAACTTAGCCATCCAACCTTACCACCATTATCTAACCTCTTCACATCATTCAAGTTAGAGCGGTTTAGTCCACATTCCTCGGTGGTCCAGGCCATATGCCATAACAGAGCCGGAGCAACATTTATAGTGTCTTCTAAATACGGTTCCCCAAGTTCGGCATGGCAAACATATGTGGAAACACTTTCCGGAACGGCTAAAAGATATTTCATGAAGATCTTTTCCACCCCTGCAGTGATTTCCCATTTGCATATCCCCACAGTCCTGCACCATATGTAGCAATCGCTACACAAGTCGCTTTGTACACTATTAGCATCTCCCCAATAGATTTTCTGCCCATATTCTTGCTAAAAATTTTTAAGCCCATTATTGATTTGCAGAACAGTAACCTTCTTGTCTTGATTGCATTGTTCCATAGACCAGTATGGTCGAATAAAACTCCTAGGTATGAAAAGGTTGGAGTAAAATTGACTGGGCTAAAAGCGATAAAAATTACCTTTCTCTTTCTAAGTGCTCCAGAGCCACATGTCATACTGAAGGTCTTTGAGCAATTTATCCTCAAATCCAAACCAGTCATAAATTCTGAAAAGGAGGTGACTATACTTTGCATAGCCATTGGCGTCCTGGCCATCAAGACCACGTCGTCGGCATACAACAACGCTGGGACTGATCTTTTCCCCACCATCGGCATATCCTTGCACTCCCTTAACAATATTCTCTCAACATCGTTAATATAGAGCGTAAAGAGAAAAGGAGTCAGGACGCAGCCTTTTCGCACTCCTCTAGCAATACCAAATGGTTCTGTACATTCACCGTTCTTCCTATGCCTAACTCTGGCGGATGCCCCTGAGTAAAGTTCCCTAAGAAAGTGGAAATCGATTTTTCTACCCCTAGTTTTTCCATGATCAGCCAGAGTTTGCTGTGGGTGACGCAATCGAAAGCAGACGTTAAGTCTACAAAAGTTAAAAACATGTAGCCACCCTTGGCTTTAGTATATTTTTCTATTAGAACATGCAAGTTCAGGATCTGTTCAGTGGTACTAAGCCTTTCCTAAAACTATATTGCAGATCACTGATTATTGTATGTTCGTCAGCCCATATTTGAAGTCTATTTAAAATCACACGGCCAAAGATCTTAATGGTGGAGTCCAGGAGCGATATTGGGCGATAGCAATGGCAACTTGCTCTATCCCCCTTCTTAAATATCGGCACTATTATAGATTCACACCAGGAAGATAAGAGGCCCTTTTGAGATGTGGCATTAAAAAGTTGGGTGAGAATCGGCCCCAGAGACCGATATTGTTTTTATATAAGTCCACCGGGACCCAGTCGGGACCGGGGGCTTTGCCTCCCAGGCTTGCGTTTATACTTGCGTTTACCTCCACTAGGGAGATACCGGGATCGAAGCTATTCTTTGAGTAATGGAAATCCTCATTTATATTATCCTCTACTGAGGAGTCTTTCTCATGGCTCTCCACAGAATATAATTCTGAATAATGCTTCACCTACTCTGTCTCAGTTATAGCTACTTCTATTCTGGCCGAGACATTATCATTTAAAAAAGGGGCGCTAACTGCTTGCCAAAAAGCTGCAGTATCTCGGCTTGAGGATGCTTCACACAAATTGTCCCATGCTTCCTTTTTTAAAATATATTTTCTCTTTTTCAAAGTCTTCTTGTAATTATTTTTCATGACTTTGATTAAGGTACGGTCTTTGTCAGGGACTTTTAAGACGTGTTCGAGGTTAGAATAAGCCTTAGTGCAAGCCGTATCAAACCAGCTTGTTAAATTCTTTTTAGCACTTTTCGTTTCAACCCATAGGCTCTTCTTAATTTGTGAGGCAATTACTACATTTTTTTTATAATATCAGTATCGTCGGTGTTCCCGCCCGTACAGGCATGAAATTGATGCTCACAGCTCTTCATTAGATTTTGGAGAAAATCTTCGGGGACAACATTGGTCCACTTTAAAGAGTAACCATTTTTTCTAACCATGGAAATATTATGTACTCTAGGTTTAAAAATATTGTTTCCATGGTGTTCTTTGGATCTGTCCAAGATATCTAGGCTAAGGGGAAAGTGATCACTCAGTGGATTATCCAGGATGTTAAATGCCTGAATCATACCCCCACGTCTAGCCGTCATCAATATAAAATCAATTTTTGAATTTGACACTCTACCATTAAAGGTGGGATGAAAGGGAATCTCAGGGCTAACCATTCTATTCGCAAATCCCATATCACAGCCAAAGATGATTTCGTTTAAGTGGTCCCCACACTTGTGCTCGAAATGACTCAGACTAATGTCGTTGTCCAGCATAACACCACAGGTGCCTCTCTCTCCTCTTTGACATATTGAACTGTTGAAATCCCCTCCCCGTGTAACACAAACATCTTTACAGCTCCCACCCAACATAGATTTTATATCATTGCCCAAGGTTTTAAGGATATCGTCCACAGCCTCTGCCGGGACATTGTTATAAAAATTTACCAGGACCAAACAAAACACTTTATCTATAGTTATCCTGATTATATGATAATACATGTTATTAAAAACAATCTCAATTTTAGTACATTGGAACAGATTTGACACATATGTGCATAAACCCCCTTTAGCCCTGCCATGTAAGGAACTAATGGCAGGGGAAAAAAAGTTTTAAAGCCACACACATGATAAGCCGCAGTGGTCCAAGTTTCTTGCAGACTCACAATCTCATAGTTATTCAGTAGATTAACCCAATTTTCGTTACCCAGTTTTCACTTTAGGCCTGCAATATTCCAGTACAATATTGACCACGTGCCCTTGTTGGTCTCACTAACCGACAAACAAGTGGTGTGACAAGACTCCAGATTAACCTCTGGGGGTAGGTTCGCATCTGCGGTACTCTCCTTCAATGTGTCCACCTCATTACCGATGATTTCACTGAGTTTGATCAGGAGAGGTACGGAGACGTGGTGGGTGTTATGGGGAGAGGGGAGGTTCGGGGATGTTGATCCTTTTGTTCGTTGATAATTAAACTTGTTGCAGAAACACTGAGCAATGTACCACTGAACGTGCAAGCGCGCACATAGAATTGTAGATAGGGGAAGGTTACGGTGTAATGTACTCCTGTACTCCTTTTTCTGTGACAATTATACCATGTTGGACTTGTACATAACCGCTTTGATGGGTTGGGAAGAAAATGTGGAAAAGACTGTACTATGGAATGTGAATGATATGACAACTTGGTGCCAATATTGTACAGTTGCGAATATAGAGTTTAAAAAAAAAAACGATGATTTCACTAGATCTAACCCCATCATTCACCTGTGTCTTATTCGGACCCTCGTTACCATGGACTCCCTTTAAACTACAGTGTCTCCTAGATAATATGGGGTTAACAAAGGGAATGCCCATACCAAGTCAGTCGACATCCTCCAACCCTTGCAGCATGTCGAAACGATTAGAAGTGGGTATATTAAACCTATCACTGTTTCTGTCCATGAGCCCCCATTGCTGCCATGAACTTACTCTAGTCGGGCCTAAGTGTGTAGACGGGTAAAAATTGGTTAAATCCAAACTTTGGATTTCGCCATTTGTTCTACAATTGTTCCAGTCACAAATATACCTTACTGCCCGTCTATCTCTAAAATTGACTATTATGCAATCCCCAGGAAGGTCTTTTAATTTATGTCCAACCCAGCCTCCTCTCTGAACATGTAAGATTTCGGCATGTAAATGCCCTGGAAGGGGTCTATTGGTATTCAGCCAGAAAATAACCTTGGGACATATTATCAAGGGGGGCGATAGGCAGTTTTCCCCGGTTTAGCGGCCGTTTTCAGCCGCTAAGCGGCGAAAATTCTATCGCCCTATTATCAAGCTGTCGCTAACAGCAGTTAGCGACAGCTTGAAGGCGATAGCGAGCGGTTTGGGGCCCGCTTTGCATGTCAGCGATATTTATCGCTAATGACATGCAAAGTGGGCGTACCCAACCCGTTAGCGACTGAAAGCAGTCGATAACGTCGCTATCGCCTATTCACAAGGCTGGTGTAGCGATGGAAATATTCCCGCTATCGCCAAAAACTAACGCCTGCTCTGACCAGTTCTTAGCCATGTTATCCAATGGGAGGTGGATAACATGGCTAAGAGTATTTCGTCGCTAATGCGAGAATATCGCTATATTCTCAGCGATATTCTCGCATTACGCCGCTATCGCTGGATATTTTAGCGCTATGGAGAAAAACGTTGCTAATAGCATGTTTTCTCCGCTAAAATATCCAGCAATAGGCAGCGATAAAAAAAAAGTCGCTAAGCGCATTTAGCGATAAATATCGCTAGTTGTTGGTAATATGCCCCTTTGTTCTTCAAGTCTGAATAGGATTCCCTTCTGTCACTTTTCAACTGTCAGCACCACAGTATATGGCGCAGATTGCGGTGGCAGATCAATTTGTGGGTAGACAGTCTTCTCTTTAGCACCACTAATCTTTCCTTGTTCCTGGTATATAATTTCACCAGCCTCCTCCCCCCCGCCACGTCCTTTGCACCGCCCTCTCGGACACTTTTCTTTCTATATTTTTAGAGACCTGTACCCTGTTTCCTGGTAGTGCATCATCTTGACCAGGGCTGTTGTGACTCCCAGTTGGCAGAGTAACTAGACTATGGGATACTACTGGGATTTTAGTGACTATAGGTGGCTCTGAGCCATTAAGTACTGGACCACTTATAGTCTTAGAATTAACCTCAAGGTTTTTCAGTAAGTCAAGATTAGCTAGGGCCATCTTCTCCAGGCTCCCTATTTTTTCCGTTAAGTTTTTGATTCTTTCCAACAAAGGTAATATTAGAGATTTTATTAGTTGCTCAAGATGGACCATAAAGCCTTCGGGATTTTGGGGCAGTGGCTCCTGAATCTGATGGGATGTACCGGCGATAAATCTACATCTACGGTAAGACCAGTAATAATTGTATTTGATATAACTGAAGAGATCAAAGAAGGAACAAACTGAAATCAAGATAACATTTTAATATTTTATTGAATGCTCCAGGCAAGACATGCAACTTCTAAGAGATTAACTTGGTTCACCTCTTATTTGTGGGAGGATTGGTTGAGAGCAATAAAGTAAATGTATAATTGAGATAACCAATGCTCAAAGGTAAGGCGTTGAAAGTTTGGAGTAAATTTGTAAAATGGTTGGATTAAGGAGAAGTTAAAATCCTGAACAGCCAATGATTACACCAGGTTACTTTCTTGGATTACATTAAGGTGGTCCCATATAAGCTGCCAATGATTGTTGGTACTGTTTAATAGCATGAAAATAGGAGATGTATCTTCAGAGGTACTAAAGAAATTACAAATGGCAATTTTCAGCTGATATGAGGATAAAAAGAGTGATACTCCTGACCAGGCACAGAGCTTCCAGTCTGATTGTGAATTTCCTGTTCAAATTCTATAATTGGAAAGTCACTGTCAGGAGGTGACCTTTCCACTTTCATCCATTTGCTCCTTTCAAATCTCGTGCTACTAGACTTCTCAGGCACTCCAAGGTTCTTCACTAGCTGCCCACCTCCTTCCATAGTCATTTCTAACTTGACAGTTTTAGCCACAGACACCAAATTGATATTTGATGCCTGCTCATTGAACTCAGTCTGCAGAATCACAACATGAAGTGGGGATGGGTTCCTTGTTCTTGTTGACAAGCCTTCTTGCCATGCAAGGACCACCCCTTACCCAAATCTCACTCTGCCGACCATGGGATTAATCTACACTTTTAGTACCAGCAAATTTAATCTGTGATTTAGATTTTACTTGTGCAGGCCATTTTTGTCTTCGACAGTTCTCCTATTTCCATTTCACATTATCATGCCCACTGTTCTGCACACCTTAGTTTATGAAACTTAGCCACTCTCAAAGCCTAAGGTGGTCCAGAAATGATTTTGATGTATCACATACGCCATAGAGCAGCGAGCCACCCCTGATGCTGCACCTACCCCTTGTCCCAATTTGCCAGAAAGTGTAATTTGACTGCGTGCACTGAACCAAAGCAAAAAGGTTCGACCAAAAGGTCAGACAACATCCAAAACACACAAGTGGTAGTGCACCGCAAGGTTAGAGTCCATTCATATACAAGATCAGCAGCATCTCCCCCCCCTCAGCGCCTTAAGACTCTCACGGGTGAACAGTCTTGCTTTACACCCTGATTGGTTGATTGATTGATTGATTGATTGAAGTCCAATCTAACACATTTCAAACAAGATGTCTGGAGGTGCACCAAGAAATATAAATGGTGCAAGACAAGGATTAAGTTGCCAAAGATGAAGGCCTAATAAGTGACCCTGGCTTAATTACTTACATCAGCAGGAGATATGAATATTTAATGCAATTAAGGGACTGGTTTCACAACAGGTGATCGATGTACAACTCTAACTGCCCTGACGGTGATCATGTATTGTGAACAAAACACGTTGGCTGGTTTTTTGACGTATTGGACTATGCACAAATTGGATTGCATTTGTATATAAATGGACTCTAACCTTGCGTTGCACTACCAATTGTGTGTTTTAGAAGTGATTTTGAAGTTGAACTGGTATCGTGCTTCCAGACTGCCAGAGGCAGGGCCAGAACAAGCTGCATATGCCTCCTTGGGGATCGGAGTTGGACAGCTGAACTGACTTCTTCTCCCTCTCTGATTGACCCAAGTGGGGGGTCAAAACCTTAATGAGGTGAGACAAAACTGCAAAAATACAAACCTTGTGAGTCACTCCACCAAAAACAAGCTCTTGATGTTCACATGAAGAAAGCTTTCATAACATAAGTATTTGTAAAGCGCACATTCACCCAGAAGGGTATCTTGGCACTGAATAACAGCTGTTTATTGTTACCCAAGTCAATGGTACTCATCGTATCAACCTCAGAAGGATGAAAGGCTGAGTGGACCCTCTGGGATTTGAACCTGTGACCATGAGGTAAAACAAATGCCCCCTACATTCGGCACATTAGTCCACTAAGCCATCTGATCTGGCTACACCCAGTGGCGTCTGAAACAACGGAAACCTACTGGTGAGTGCACATGCTTTATTATGTGTCTGGAACTCTGGCAGCACACTGGATATCAACCCCCAACTTCGCCACAGAACTGTTTTTAAAAATAATTTTGCTCTATTTATAAATGTGTTGCTGAGAAACATTAAGATATTACCATGACAAGGTTACTCTTACCGCTGGACCGAAGTTGCAACTTTTTGGGAATTCCCCCAAAAAATTTCAGAAACAGTCTTCAAAGTTTGTGAACTCAATTAATAGATCATATCTTTAATGATCCTTATCTAATGATATCTGAGGTATGATGACGCGTTGAAAGAGCCTAACAAAATCAAAGCACATCATGTGGTAGATAGAATCATAGAGAAACATTATTTAAATCATTACAAGAGAAATTGTATCCGTGCCCCTATTTTACCTTTATCGTTAGTGGAATATTTATTGGTCCAAATGCATCAATATATAAAACGCATAATTGTTTTTTATTGTATGATTCTTCTTTGTGGTGTAAACAGTGAGCAGCAAATAAGAATCGATTTGGAAGAAGACGTTTAGAGGGTTGATAGTTAAATATTTATTGATTCTTGAAATGTACTAATGGTGTGGCACCAGAGTATTGTCTTCAGAATATGGCCTAACATAAATATAATTTCCTAAATATAGTTTAAGAAATTATTGCCTCATTTTAGTTAATAATAGAAAATCTACATCCAATTTTAGTAAAGGTTATTTAAGACATGATATTCATGTCAGACATTATTTTTGCTTATAATATTCTGACGAACAACCGTGCTCAGATTTCAACCGATCATCTTATCTATTATAACATAGCTAGTGTTGTTGGACCAATCATGTCCATGGTTTAAAATGAAAATTAAAACCAATCCTTTGAGTATACCCTTCGAAATAATTTGTCATTCCAGAGTTGTTGACAATATTAAATCAATTACATCCAATTGGAGGTGGCTGCTCTTAATGTAATCAAAATGTAATGAGTTAATGGTTCTCCAAACTCAGATCACTTGATTTTATATATTTATTAATTTGACTCCTATGGCAGAACTGCTACCAGATACAGGGTGTCCTTGTGCAGAAGAGAGAAAGTAACTGCATGGTGAAGAAAAAGATAGCCATTGTAAGTCCTAGATATGATATGAAACTGAAAGATGTTGAGGGTTGTAGAAGCATCGTGAACATCAGCGAGCCTGAGATATGGTTGTTTCAGTCTTTGGAGGAGAGATACAAAAAAGCTCTGATTTGGGTTTTACAGAACTGAGCCGTGTAGAAAAGGTAGGTACTATGGGATTTTAGACTCTCTAATTATGTGTGATGCTTAAGGAGCTCAAATTGAAAGGTGGATCTATATTATAGTAATTGTGATGTGCCTCATATAGACACTTGAAAGTAATATTCATTTTGACTGGAAGCCAGTAAAGGGGCGTGAGAGATATGTGTATTCTCTTGTTCGGGGTCAGAATGAACCCAATGGTTGATGCTAGGTTGATCTGAAGCCTTAATGGTGGTAGTTGACATTCCTAGCATTAATGAGTTACAATAGTCCAATCATGCAACCATAAGCAAAAAAACAATAGTTTTCTGGATGGGGTAGGAAGGAGTAGCAGCATCTTTCTCAGTACATTTAGCATGAAGCGGGAAGGAAACAGGAAGCAGTATGTTAATTTACATGTTCCAAAAACTGGATGTTTGGAAATATAATACTGAGATTGTAAGTGCTTCCACATAGGGTTACTAGCTGATGCTGAGCATTTCCCTTTAATCATTTATGGAGGGTAACTAATTTAATAGCCTTTCAATAAACAAACATAAAGAAAAAAGGCCTTTAGTTGCCACAGACTTCAGAAGTCATGCGACTTGATCTGAGTTATTTGGGGACATTATTAGATTTTAAGAATAAAAGTGGTGTGATTATGATAATAGTGTTACTTTAGAAGGGGAAATAATAGTTGGTTGCCCCCCTTGCTCCAAGAAGGACCCATTACACTTCCCTCTTTGCCACAGTTTTAAGGTAGGTATCAGTACTATGAGCACCAGCCAAATCAGCTGTAGATTTCTTTAGTTTAAAGCTAGCAAGTGGCTCTTCCAGCTCCCTTTAGTTGCACCCCCGCCCTTACTAGGATTCACAATATCTCATCTACTTCTGATTTTATTGATTCAAATGCTTGAAATGCTTGAAATACATGAAGGCATAATCACAATTGTACTCTTCTATTAGATGAACTTTCTTTGCACATGGAAAGTTCTTCTGTTCGAAGGGTACGACTGATCAGGGCCATGCCTCTTAGTCGCATTGCGGTCGGGACACATAGTGCTTTAGACCTACCAATGGACAATGCAGAACCTAACCACCTGACGCAATAACCAGTGTAGTTTTACACTCCATTGATTTAATCAACATTTGAGTAGTGTTGGCAGCCACTAAAGTAGGTACAGTCTGTGACTCAATATAATCACTGGCTCTTAATTAAAGAAAAATTCAACATTGCAGCTACAACTGAGCCATGATCACAATAGGTGATCTATTGCTTATAGGTTCCGGTACTTATGCTATAGCTGTACCCTAAAAGACCAGATCCAAAGTCCACTGCACAGCTGCAACGGCAGGCTAGTGCCTTGTTCAGTATTGTGTGGCATACCATAACCTAACAGCACAGTGACAGCTTCTGTTGATATGCTGAGGTCTGCTGGCCATTTCGAAATGCGGGTGGCACAGATGGTGACTATGGCCCTCATCTGCCTGCTCTTCTGTGCTAGATGCTAGGTCCCAAGTGTGTGCCTCCCAGGCCCTATTTTTCGCCACTTGTGTTGGCACACAAAGTACTACAGAATACTCTATCTTGACATAAGGATGGAATGGAACAGAAACTTCAAAGCTGGGGTAAAGCTGTTTAATATAGAATTTATTCTTTTTTGACAATATTGAATACTTGCTTTTGGTGGGGGGAACTAGGTGAAATGGCTAGAATATATTCAAGTGAAGTCACTGGCCTGAAATAGAAGAATCTATTAATTAGAGATGCACAATTTACCATTTTAGGCTTTGGCATCTCAATTGCATTGTGCTCATAATGCAGGGCCCAATCCCTCACCCTTAGAAACAAAATAAGTGAGATCTAGGCCCTAAATCCAAAACTGCTACATTTTCCTAAGCCTATTTTATTGATATAAAACACACCTGTTCTGCCCCATGAATAATTGGCACTACCGGATGGTACTGCATCAATGCTGCCAGTGTGCTGGCTTTAAGATGGTGGCGGGCCATTGGCTCCACTATTAAACAACCACAGCGGTGCCCAGAGCTGAGAGAATGCTACTATATGAAAGCACTCTAGTAGACACTAACACAAATATCCAGTAATCTAATATATGTACCCTTATAAAGTTCACATTTTGTTTTCTGTACTAACATTTATGTATAGCCTCTTTGTACTTGATGTACAGCCTTTTTCCATTAAGGATATGTGGCATTATGGCCAGAGAAGACCTTGCCACAACATCAATACTTTACACCAACCTCATATGTGGTTTCTTATACACAAATCTGTAGCATATACTTCTTCCCTCCTGCCAGTGGCAATAAAGCAAACAGCAGGCACTGGATATCAACCACTTTCTACTACAATTATCTTGGCACATTATGCCAAAGCTTACCCTTTAATAGCATTGTTGATCAACCTAGGTGGCCGCCATCTCTGGATTGTAGGTGAATCAAAATCCCAGACTGTCAACTTTACAAGCAGAACTTGCTCTGGTAGACTGCCCTTTGTTAATTCATCCTTCTTACCTTTTTTTTTTCCTTCATACTCTAGGCCGTCTTTACTAACTCTCCCAGCCTTCCATGAAACCAATGTCTCTAAATACCTATCCTATGCTTCTCTGGATTCAAGCTTTCCATACTTCTCACACCGCTATTATTCCCCCCACTTTAGTTCATTCCATCATTTCTTTTCCTCCTTTTTGATCTATTCTTTCACTTGCTCATCACCAAACATGCGTGCTCCTGCCTTCCACTCTTTCTCTGACCTCATGTCTGCAGCATCAGCCCTATTACTGTGCCTTTTTGCCACGTCCATTCTCTTCTTACATTCTGATAGACCTCACTCCATTGTCCAATAGGTGAACGCTTCATCCTCCTTCATAGCTCAGCCCTAACTGCTGCTGGTCCCCCCTTTCCTATTCCTGCCCCAGTCTTTTTCTGCCTCTTTCTCTCCACCTCTCCACCTATCCTTCCTGCCTCCTTCATAGATCCTACACAGACTGGTTTCTGTCTTTACGGATACAGAACTCCTCCCGCTACATTTGAGTCTTTCTGTGTGCTTGGCAACTGGCATTTTCCTTGTGATCATATTTCCTCAACCCCTGTGGAGCCTGCCGCCTGAATCCAGATGTATTTTCTCCAACCTTTTCTCACTCTTGCTGTTCTCATGCCTGCTGCCTTCATCACTCTTGGATACTTGAGTGACCACTCTCTTCAAAAGTTTCATACCCTGCCTCCCTTTTCCCTTTCCGGAAACTGATCTCATCTGTTATCAGTGGTTTGCAAGGCCTCCTCCGCTTAAGCTACCTCTGAAATGGTTAAATCCAGTGTGGTATTGTATCTCCCTGTGGGGTGCCCTCCTTCCCTCCACAGAAAAAAACCCTGCCTATTCTACACTCCTCCTGCCCCATTGCCTGCTAATGGAGACTGCGCATTTACCTTCAGCCACCCGCTCTGCTTTGAATAAATGTAACACGGCCACCATTTCAGATTATTTAATTTCTTTTGTTGTAGCGCCGCATGATTGCAGATACGTTTCTAATGTTATTTTTAAAAATGTATTTACTTTCTTTTGTTGCAACTTGGCATGCAGCGCCCTATCTTGAAATATGTCGTCCGCGCCTTTATTTTGGAGAACGTGCCATTTACAACATCAATAGCTCCACAGATCGGATTTGCCCACTGCTGGTATTATTCAATAAATGCCTTTTGTGTTGCTGAGCGCGATGCCTCATTGGGTGTAGTACCTTATGTGGCCAAAAGAGGTCCCAAGGGACACCTAGAGATAACCTGTGGTACTACACCTATTGATTGCTTCGTGCACAGTAGTTGTTGTACCCACAATAATGTGCTGCATAGCTAAATACGCATAAGGTCTCAAAGGCGAGACCTATTGTATTGCAAATGCTTGCTTGTATTTACTGCTGGGAATACACTTGTCAACTGGAGTGCTCTGCTTTCACTGCAGTGCCTCCTTTTACCATTTGGTAAATTGTATTGTATTGTATTGTGTATTTGTAAAGCGCAGCTATCGCTCCGAAAGGAGCATCCTGGCGCTAGATAAACAGTATGCAAGAGTTATGATTAGGAAACTAGATAACAGCCATTACATAATCACCTGGGAGGGTATAGATCCATGTTTTAAGTTGCTTACTAAACTGGCTTTCTTGACTTAAGGATCTGAGGTTCTTGGGTATTGCATTCCAAGCTTTAGAGGATAAGAAAGATAAGGTCTTGCCTCCTTTAGTTTTATAGTTGAATTTCGGCAACTTAATCAAGTTTTGGCCTGAGGATCTTAAAGTCCTAGGAGGATTATAGTGAGGGTATCGCCTGATGAGGTATATCGGGCCTGTGCAATTGAATGCACGAAAGGCTATGACTAGGATTTTAAACAGTATCCTCTTATGTAGTGGCAGCCAATGACGAGTCTTCAGGGCGGCCGAGGCTGACGATCTCCTGGGTACCTTGAGTACAAGTCTGGCAGCTGCATGTTGTACGCCTTGGAGTTTTTCCAGTGTGGCTTTTTTGCGCCTGCCATCAATCCGTTGCAATAGTCAAGGCGTGCAAGAATTAAGGCCACTGCCACCGCCTTTCTTGAGTCAGTGGGAAGGAAGTCGAAAAACTTTTTAAAGGATTTAGGGCCAGATGTAGGTAATTTTAATTTACCACCTCTTAAATACCGATTCATACCGAATCGGTATTTAAGAAGTGGTAAAATAGAGGGGGGGAGATGTAGGTATTTCAGATTCGGTAAATACCGAATCGTTAAGATTCGGTATTTACCGATTCTGTAAATACCGATTCGGTATTGCCCATTGATTCCTATGGGCCTTGCAGCCCATAGGAATCAATGGGCAATACCGATTCTGTAATTACAGAATCGGTAAATACCGATTTTAGCAAGGGTGCAGGGGGTGTCACTTTGACACCCTCTGGCACCCCAAAAATAGGCATGTGCGCCATGTGGCACACAGACATGCCCTGAGGGCATGTCTGTGTGTCACATGGCACAGGTGTGCATGCACACATGTGCATGCACACCTGGATTCGGTATTTTACCACCCAATTGGATTGGGTGGTAAAATACCGAATCTTAAAGCCCTGTGGCACTCTGACATGTGCTACCTACATATGCTTTTACAGACTCTGTATTTTTACCGAGTCTGTATTTACCGATTCGGTAATTTTACCGAATCTGTAAATACAGATTCGGTAAAATACCGATTCTGTAAAGCATGCTCCTACATCTCAAAATCCAATTACCGGTCGGTAACGGCCGAATTCGGCCGTTACCAACCGGTAATTGGCCACCTACATCTGGCCCCTAATGATGTTAAAACAGCTTCCTGCAACATTCCTGACATGCTGGTCAAAGGATAATTCGGCGTCAAATAGGACGCCCACATTTCTGGCTGATACCACAGCTTGTGGGGGCGCAGGGAAATCCTCTGGCCACCATTTGCTAGGACAGAATTGGTTTTGTTTTCCCATGGGAAGAATTTCTGTCTTATTGGTGTTGCATTTAAGGTGGTTATGATCCATCCAGCGAAAGACATCCCTAAGGCACTTCTTTAAATTTTGCTCAGCATCGGTGGAGTTGTTCTCCAGGGGGACAATGAGCTGAGTGTCATCGGCATACGATGTCACCAGTATGCCGTATGACTCAAATTAAAGAAATGAGGGGGATCATATAGATATTGAACAATAATGGGCTCAATATAGAGCCCTGAGGGACTCCAGACTGCACCTTTTTTTCCTTAGAGAGGAAAGGACCCAGGGAAACGGTTTGGGATCTATCTGTCAAGAAGAAGATTATCCAGTCTAGTGCTACATCTGCAATTCCGATATCTCTAAGTCTATCTATCAGTATGGAGTAGGAGATGGTGTCGAACGCCGCCGTGAGATCTATTAGGATCAAGACGGCGTTCTTCCCTTCGTCCTGTAGTAGTTTTATAGAGTCGGTGAGTTCAATCAGAGCCGTTTTCGTAGAATGGTGTGGACGGAAACCCGATTGCTGGGGATGGAGAATATTGTGCGTTTCTACATAGCTTTTTAGTTCTCTATAGACCATCTGTTCGGTTATCTTACCCAGGACCAGGAGGAGTGAAATTGGGCGTAAATTTGCAAGGTCTGTGGTAGATTTATTAGGTTTTTTCATGAGGGGTTTCACGATTGCTTGTTTCCATTCTCCTGGCACAACCCCTTTACTCAGGGAAACATTTACAATCCTGTTTATAATGGGATTGACAACATCAATTAGTTGATGGAGAGTTCGAGGGGGGCATGAATCAGAGGGAGCGCCCGATTTACATGCCAGGATTACTTCCAGAGTTTGAGGGAGTGTAGCCGGAGTAAAGGCTCTGATACAACCCGTCATGTTCTCTCCACAGTCCAATAGTACGGGTGACTGGGATCGACGAGGTGGTGGGAAATCCTTTTGTATTAATACCATTTTTTCCTCGAAGAAGTCCGCAATTTGGTTGCAGAATTCTGAGGATGGTGGGATTTCCGGCTGTAAGGCTCTTGGATGTGTAGAGGCCTTGACAATGGAGAACACCGTTTTTTGTTTTTGCTTGGCTTCATTGATGGCGTTAATGTAAAAGTCCTTCTTAGCGATTTTGATGACGTGAAGGTAGAGTTTCCTCTGCTGAATGTAGAGTCTTCTATCTGTAAGATCATACGTTTTACGCCAGCTACGTTCTCTTTTTTTACATAATAGATGGGCTTTAGCTAGCTCTGATGTAAACCACAGGGCGTTTATCTTCCCACTTTTCCCCCTTCCCCGGGGACGTTTAGGTGGAACTCGAGCTTTAATCTCCTGCTGCATCCAAGTGTGGAAACATTTAGAGTCCTGTACTACATCTCCAGACATGTTAGGGATCTGTGCCTGAGCGATTGGATTGAGCTTAAAGTTATCCTCTACTAGTGTCCAATTGACATGGTTCGCTGGATGTTGACTAGATTTTGCTGGTAGTTGAGGACGTGATACCTGAATGTGGAAAGGAATCAAGCTATGGTCTGACCAGATTTGTGGGACGGGAATCTGGGTCTCCAGAAGGGGAAGGTTAGTGCATATCCCGTCAAGGGTGTGACCTGCTTGATGTGTGGGCTGTGTTACTCTTTGCTGAAGGTTAAAACTCTCTAGAGTCTGAAGAAAATTCAGTGCAAGTGTGTCAGATGTGGACTCAAGCTGTAAATTGAAATCTCCCAATAATGTAAAGTGTGGATAGCGAAGCAGGAGTTGCCCTAGAGAGTGACTTAATGATTCTAAAAACACAGTAGCACTGCCTGGGGGGCGATAAATCAAGCCTCCTGAGAAGGAGGAGGACTCATTTAACTTAATGGAAAAACCAAGTCCCTCTACTCCTTTGAGGGGATCTAAATTGAAGGTGTGGCATTTTATGTTGTTTCTAAGCACCACCGCCACTCCTCCTCCTTTCCCCTTCAATCTGTCCTGTCGGAAAATAGTATAGCCAGATGGGAGAGCTATTGCTAAATCTGGGTTACTATTCTCAGTCAGCCATGTCTCAGTTATAAAAAGGCAGTCTAACTTCAATTCCTGGATAAGATCATTTATATCCTGACTATGGCTGCCCATGGACCGTGCATTAATCAATCCCCCTTTAAGATACGAAGTGTTGACAATAGTATTGATAGGGGGAGTTTTTGTCTTAACTGGGGACCAGGGCGAGTTCCAGTGACAAGACCTGCATGAGAATGGCCCCCTTATTTTATCCATATCGCTCTTACAGGGACAACCTGTTCCCGTATTGAGGTTCTTAAGCTCGCTCACCTGGTATAATAGGGCAGGATGGGATTGCCCAGCCCTTCCTGCGCCTGACGCAGACTTGGCGCGGATGGGTGCAGACGGGCTTTCCTTTGGCGCGCCTTCGGCGCACCTCCGTCGCGCCCGCTGCGCCCGCCCGCTGCGCCCGCCCGCTGCGCCCGCCCGCTGCGCGCACGGGGACTGGTGTTCCTTATATACTGGTGGGGTGTGGTAGGAGGCATCCCGAAGCTGGAGCGCTACCCGACTTCCACCCCCAAGATGGCGGCAATCCCTTTGTCCGATCGCGTCAGCCCTTACTCGGCTGCGCGTGGACCAGGGTTCGAAGTACTGTGAGGGCAAGGGAGCGTGTTGGTAAAAACAGAAAGTAAATCTTCCAAATACACCAAAATAAGTATTTACAATTTTTAAAATGTTATCGGCCTAACCCCCGGCTTTCTGCCTCAGGGGAGAACTGTTTGCACACTAAAAAGTGTAAATCGGAGATCTGATCTAGATTCTGCTTCTGGACAATTCTGTATTTCACAATGAGCCATGCAGCAGTGAATATAGCACTGTTGAATGCCGCTTCCTTTCTTTCCCCCCTCCACCCGTGAGTTTCTGTGATGGCAGGGTGGCTCAGTGAGTTGAACGGTTGGCAACTGCAAAAAGCAGTGTTCAAAGTTTTCAAGAATGTTTAATCCCCACTAGGAAGGCTTAGCCTTTCATCCTTCAGAAATCGGTAGTCTTCCCACTGTCCTTTGGCAATTAATAGCATCTGTAATTCAAAGCGCTTCGAAATGTCAGAAGTCAGGAGTGTAGCGCTACATAGCTCAATAATTTTGTTATTCTATTTTCCAGCAGCATTTCAACTTGGCTCCATTCTCTTCTATTCTGCTTTCTAGTATTTTAGCATGCTGTTATTGCTGCGCTTTAAACCCCTGCCCAGGCCTATTCCCAGCTGCTTCTGTGGACAAATCTCACTTTCTATATCGGTACTCATTAGATATTTGCCTCCAGGGTCTCTTTGTGTTCCTTTTATACATCTTATGAGTTCCTGTAATTCCTCGAGGATCCTGTTTCGGCAGTAAATCATCCAGTGCAGAGAGGGGCTTTCCTTGTGCTGTGTGATTGTTTTATGTTATTATATTTTTCACTGCAGTTACCAGATGCAGAAGCCTCTTCAAACAGGTTCTCTGGAGTGTAGGCGGATTAATTTCTGTTCTGGTTGAATTTCGCTTTTTACCATGTGTTAAAGGAGCATATGTTTCATCCGTTTTTGTAGTCGCAAACGCTGCGATTCGCAAAAAAGCAGCATTTGCGACTAAAAATTCAGAAAACGCGATGTATGAGTAAATTCACATCGCAAAATTTGCGATTCCTTAATTTTGCGTCAGCATTTAAGGAATCGCAAATTGCGATTCCTTAAATGCTATGTATGAAGCACCCAAGTTGTGCGATTTCTCATTAAGAAATCGCAAATTACCTTAATTCGCAATTTCTTTCACAAATGCACTTTTTGGCATTTGTAAAGGTGCCATATGCGCACACATGTTCATTTCAGGGGTGCATCAGTGTGTCCTTATGACACCCTTGGACCCTTGAAATTATTCTCAATTTGCGATTCTCAAATTGCGAATTGCAAATTGAGAATGACTTTCCAATCATTCCTATGGTGGCCCATAGAAATGAATGGGAAGGTATTCCTTAACTGCGATTTCGCAATTTGCTAATCGCAATTAAGGAATATAAAAATTCGCAAAAGAATTAAATACATCCAATTTTGCAATTCTTAAATAGCGATTCTCAAAAAATCACTATTTGAGAATCGCAAACTCGGATGCTGATACATCTGCCCCAAAGTGTCTTTACCAGGCACATTTTCAGTCGCTGTCTGTGATTGGTCGTCTCGTCTGTTACGGTTGCTCTATTGTGCTGCTGACTGAATACTGCCTCGTCGTTTCACTCGGTGTATTCCTGTTTGCTGTTTTGCTTACTGCTAGTGTTGTACAGAAAACTGCTAGACTCCTTTGACCAGACTTTGCTATTTGAAACTCTGTTCGTGGTTTCAGACTAGCTTCTTTGTTACTCATATAATTCATTACCAGCAAGCCTGACAGGACGGAACTAACAGATGCCACCACTCAAACATGGAGTGCATGTTACACAGGTTTGAGCCACGCTTCTTATTTTCTCGTGCAATGTACGTAATTTTCACAAAATGCGTTGTATTACCCAGGCCCTCTGCGTGAGAATTGGACGCATACCTCGCATACAAAAGTTACACGTCACACAGGACACCAGCGGGACTGTTTCGAGTAGAACATTTCACTCGGCCAAGGCACACATCTGTTCAACACTTCTCGCAAGACATTCTCTCCTCAAATCGTCCTCTTGAGTGAATATGCCTTTTTTTAAACCATGCAATTCCTTATAGTTTAGTTTTTTTGCCGTTTTAGGCAAATGTAAAAAAAAAAACGGTAACTATTATAGCTTACCCTAAAGTTATACAAACGTCAGCTGCGTCTAATATTATTGGACATGAAATCAAGTAGTGTGTGGTCAGTGAAGTACGAAAGATTGCGATTTGTTTATGTGCAGAGAATCCACTGAATTACATGCATATGAATATTTGAACTGGTTGTTTGTTTATTTCTTCTGTTTCAGACTGTCTTTGTTGGAAGAGGTGTATTCCTTGCATTTAAACAAGATTTCGTGGCTCTTCCTGACAGAACGAGAAGAAACTTAGGGCCTGATTTAAGAGTTTGGTGGAGCGGTTACTCCATCACTAACATGACTGATTTCCCATCTGGGATTTGAAGGGATGTTGAGAGATTTGTCAAATTTGTGACAGAGAAAACCGTCTGCCAATATCTAAATCAGATCCTAAAACATTATCATTTTTGTAATGCGCTGCCCTGTGGTAAGTATGGTGTCTGATGCATATTTACTTCAATTTCCTAGTTCACATTTGTCAGCAACCATAGCCAATGCTATAGTTTAGCGTTAATTAGGCTTTTAATGACAAAAATCGAGTCATAGTCCTACAAAATCATATTTGCTGCATTTTTTAGCAAAATAATATAAGTCCCGCCCATACTGCGGCTTATGTTGGTACCTTTTATAATAATATGCACCTTCACTGTCATTTGAAGATGAACGTGGATCACTGTCTTCATTTTAAGCTTAGCTGTATCTTAGTTATGACTAGCTAGGGCTGGGCGTAGTTTGCGAAGTAGCGATACACGAAGCTACGCAAAGTGCACTTTGCACTACGCAAGCTACGCGTAGCACTACGCGAACAGCGTAGTACCCTGTTCGCACTGTACAAGATGCCGTTTTCAATGATTGCACAGTGTGGACAAGCATCCGGCATGGTGCAATCTTTGAAAACGGCATCTTGGACAGTGCGAGCTATAGTTTTCTGACGCTCGAGTAGATTTTCACTCGAGCGGCAGCTCTCTCAGCGCGGACTGGTAGTCTCTCATCGCGAGTGGTCGCGAGCATACGTGACCACTCGCATTGAGAAACCTGACCTCCCGCGTTGAGAATCTCGCCGGGAGGTTTATTTTCCAAGCTCGCGATCGGCAACTTGATGTTGCTGATCGCGAACGAGGAAAAAGTCTCGCCGGGATGTCATTTTGCTTGCTCGCGGTCGCCAACTTGACGCTGAGGACCGTGAGCAAGCAAAAAATGACCGCTGCACTATGCTACGCTATGCGTGTTTGCACTGTGCTACGCGCAGTTTGTGCAGTGCGATGTAGCGCAAACTTCGCAAACTACGCAAGCGTAGCGTACTGCTTTGCCCAGGGTTACTACTAAACATCCTAGGGAAAACATTATGCCTGACTGCATACCTCCCTCCATCCAGTTTACAACACATCTCCAGATCAATGGATGCTTCTGCAATGCAACCTGCCCATTTGTTTGCATTCTTCTGAATGTACTAATCTGGCACAGCACAAAGAGTCCATTTGCAAAAGTATTTAGAAATTTCTTTCCAAATCTTTGGGTAGACACTGAGGTAGGTTTGCAAGGGACAATAAAACTCCACCTCTTAATTCACATTAAGAAAGTATCAGCTTGAAAGGACAGTAACTGAAATACTAAAAAGATGGGACAGCAGGGTTGGGTGTATCGTTCCAAGGGCCCCTGTTTCCTCCCCTAATGTCAGCAGCTGCTGATCACACAGTTAACGGTATCCCTCCTGTACAGCTTATAGCTTGTGAACACACAACAAATGCTATTGGCAGTCATTATTCTTTCAATAGTATTGTCCGCATAGCATTAATACACATTCTTGCAAAAGAGAAGAAAGTGGAAATGCCTATTTACCATCTTCTTTGCCTTGAGAATTGTAATTAGTAGCATTCCTGACTGTGAAAACAGTAAAGTAATTTGTGATAAATAATGTCATCGGTGATGTCATCGGTGATCCTAAGGCAGTGAGGTTCTGCTGGAGCGCCCGAGTCTGGCTGAAATGCTCAAAATGACGAGCTGGGGCGAACGTCTCGAGCTCAATGCTGACGGAGCTAAGATGGACGATGTATGAAACTCTTGGGACGGCAAAGACCTTGGAGTGGTGTCATGCTTGTGGAGGTTACCCTAGTTGAAGACATTGCAAAATGGGGCAAGCATACGGATGCCCTAAACAGCCACTCTGATGGAGACCGTTGAGCTACATGCCTACATGATCTGATCGGGTGACTGGACTGTGCGAAGCTGGTGTGGGCCCACTGCTGAGCAGATGCTCCATTGAGGAGGCACACGTGACTGGTGTTCCTCAAGGATTGCCAGTGCGGGAGAACTACAGGAGTGGCTGTGCACAGGAAGTCGTCCTCATCCTTTGCCCATGGGATCCTTCGCTGAGGATCAGGCAGGTATGTCCTAAGGCCTGGTGTGGGAAGTTGGCACAGAAACGAGCAAGGGCAGGAGGGAGACGGGCAGGTCCTGTGCCACCCATTGGGGGACACATTGCTGAGACCTCCTCTGTCGTGCCCCCTGATGGACAGGGAGAGCGATCGGGGGTGTAATGGCGAACTACATCTAAGCACCCCCATCGCAGTGTAGAAGACCTAACGCCAGACTGGTAGTGCTCCAAGGAAGGCCTGTAGTGCACTTGGAATGCACTGGCGAGGAGAAGTGCTGCTGCATACTACCCCATACCCATGCCTGCGGAGTGTCTCATGAAGATATCAAGGTGAGGCCTGGGTGGTAAGGAGGAGCTGTCAATGGATGCTGGGAGTACTGGGACCCCTGAAACTACGAGAATTCCTGTGCTTTGCTAGACCTTCTGCTGGGCAGGTGATGCAGCAGAAAGTGCTGGTTAGAAGCGTGTGCCCTGATAGGGGACGTAGGAACTATTTGGCCCTGCCAGTCCTGCGCACCCCTGGGGATGTACCTTATGCTAGATGGGGGGATTAGGCTGACCCATCCCCTGCTGCAGGCCTGGTTGGGACACAGCAGAGTGCAACAAAATGGAGGCGGGATACCCAATCTCAGACTGTGGGCCTAACCACGAGGCAGCAGAGCTACTGGAAGGAGGCCTGAAACACAACACAGAGAAGGAGGTTTGACAACTGAGGCCCCTGCCATGAGACACTTCTCTGGTCACACAGCGGAAGTGAGACGCACTGAGCACACCATCAGGACAAATCCTGTAGAAGTGAGGAGGCCATTCGGGACTGGTATACCGGCCAAACAGAGACGTTGCGGCCTCTGATCAAGAGCTGCAAAGAACTTCAAGGGCGGAGCAGCCGTATGCTACCCATGGATAAAAATGGGGAAAGTAAATCAGCTACGCAAACCAGACACCTCTGATCAGATGACAAACACAGGCTCGGCGGGAGAGGCAACAGAGGCATTGGTGCTCCAAGCAGATGGTGATCAAGGTCACTTCGTGCTCCACAATAGCATACAGTTTATAACCACGTCTCAAGGGCCAATTGAAATGAAGATGGATGCCATAGAGACATATCTGCGCCTCTTAAAAGGTGACCACCGACCTCTTACAGAGTGGACCATGCCTGTAGAGAGTACGCTGGTGGAGGTGCCACCAGAGGTCACTACACTGCGACATAGGCTGACCGCTATGGAGGATAAGTTTAGAACACTAGTACTGCAAGCTAAAGACAGTGAAAATGGATTGTGATGGAATAACGTGCAAATCATTGGCCAGCCGGAATGCATAGCGAATGATAGTATGGCAGACTACTTGGAAAGGTGGCTGAGAGAAGAGGTGGCACCACAGGGACTCTCCTCTTTTTATGCCCTTGAAAGAGTGCATATTGAGCTGGCTCGACAACTGAGACCGGCGGTGCCCACGCTCCAGATAGTGGCCAGACTTCTATATCTACAGGGTACATGGTCACATATTAACACAGGCCTGGTTGAGGGGGATCAAGTGGATAACAGTAAGATTATGATATTCCCGGACTTTACAAGGGAGGCCCAAAAGCAGAGTTTCAATTTTCTGGAGGTCAAGCGCTGCCTCCTGCAGCTGAACATTTCCTATGCCATGTTGTTTCTAGTCTGTCTGTGGATGGTTACGCCGGAGGGTGTGCAGTTCTTTAAAACCCGTCAAGAAGTGTGGGATTGAATTGAGACACAGCCACAATACAAACCTGGCCAGGAGCACCCACCGCGATCCCTCACGTGCTGCAAATTGTGGACACAGTGGAGGGGAGCTCCATCGGGAGTGGAGCCACAGCATGAGCAGCAGAGTGGTCAGGGCAGTAGAAGAAATAAGCAGAAATGGAGTAAGCCCAAGATCCTCTCTGACGGACATGGGCAGCCTAAACTCTGACTGTACCAAAGAAACTAGTTCAGCAGATGATACAGAACCCTGGTTGCCTAGTTGTTTGGATGGCCGGAGCTATTGTAGAATGGCAGACCTAAAGGAGCCTCATTGACTCATGGAGAATGCTACATCCGGGGGAGCGGTACTATTCTTTTTTTTCACCCGTATGTGAGTTACAAGTGAGATTGGATGCAGTACTTTGAACGTCTGATGTGCATGAGCTGGCTATGACTAGTGAATATCTATTTAGGATCTATCTGGTCATAACCCCTTACTACTTGTACTGAACTGGGGGAGAGACCAATCTTGCATATCGATGTGGTAACTGAAACCGGAAGCCCTAGAGGACTTCGTTTTTAAGAACACTATCGGGACTGCCCTCTGGCAATAACCTACTGAAAATGCAGGCTGGACCTCTATCCCACTGATGGAATGGGAAGCGTTTAGGCAACAATCAGGGCTGGTGGGCCTGACCCTGCTTGGGGGGAGACTATAATTGTGTGGATGAACCTAGATTAGACCGATCCCATCCTCCCATGAGGGACTTCCTAGTTGTTCAGATGACCAGAGCGTTTGTAGAATGGCAGACCCAATGGAGCCTCATTGACTCATGGAGAATGCTTCCTCGGGGGAGCAGGACTATTCTTTTATTTCACATTTCCATGAGTTACACATGAGATTGGATGTAGTACTTTGTACGCCTGATGTACATGAGCTGGCTATGACTAGTGAACATCTATCTAGGATCTATCTGATCATAACCCCTTACTACTTTGACTGAACCATGGGGAGGGACCAATCTTGCATACCGATGTGGCGGCTGAAACCGGAAGCCCTAGGGGACTTGGTTTTTAAGGACACTATCAGGACTGCCCTCAGGCAATAACCTACTGAAAATGCAGGCTGGACCTCTAGCCCACTGATGGAATGGGATGCGCTTAAGGCAATGAGCGAAACGTCAATGCTATATTTTCAAGTGTTGATGATCACCCAGGATAACAAACTAATGATTAATCACTCACTGGGCTGATATTTCTTCTTTTTTCTTCAAAACTTCACACTGTAGTTAGATATAATTTTTCTATGTAGTATATGTCCATGTATCTTGTGGAATGAATTGTGGCATGTAAATATTTTAATGTTGGTGCACTTTAAGTCCTAAATGTTGGTTTCAAAGAACTGTTCTGTGTGTATGTAAATATATGTATGTACATAAGTTTACACTATTTTTTCAAATTACTGATAAAGAAATATATTGTGAAAGGAATTTGAGAGTTTTGCGATTTTTGGTTTGGATATAAGGTACATTGTGCTCTTTTTCATTTGTTGACTGTTCTCATCCATTTGGAGAGACATATTTGTTTAAAAATAATTTTTGACTTCGAAGAGTGGCAGAACCACTGTTTTACTTATAGCATTAACCCCCAGGTTCTGCACTAGACTGGGCTACCCCCTTGCTTTATATCGTAAGGCAATGAGCAGAGCAGGTGTATTTCCGAATTTGTGGGAAACTGAAGGACCCTACTGATGGTGATGATTTTGGCAGAGCAAACACTAAGGGACGTTGGCAGGCACAGACCCTGACAGTTTGAGAAGCAGGTAACACTACTGGGGGCAAAAGAAAAAGTAGCTGATAGGTCTAGAGGTTGAGGTGCTTTGTCTATAGGAATTATATGTTGAGAGCACATGCAGAGAGGGACCACATTGGTACACTCCTAGCATGGCTGACCAACCCAGCTAAACAGGGGTTGGTGATATTGGTAATATTGGAACTCTGGGAAGACAATGATGTCATCCTGTATTGTCAAGCTGATTTTAACCTTGCAGTCCATAACTACTACATGGATTTATATAGCAGCAAGGCGGCCTGCTCTGCAGTTGAAATTGAAGCCTTTTTGGGGGCACTAGCCCTGACAGTTGTGACTTTAGAGGTGGCAAACGCTTTGGGAGAGGATATCATACTTCCAGAGATTAGAGCTACCATAAAATCCTTGGCTAGAAATAAGACTCCTGGCACAGACAGCTGGTGGAATTGTATTTCATACGTATGGAGAACCCTGTGCCCCGATTAGTGGAATTATATAATACTGTAAGAGACACGGACTACTCCCTGTGACTGCATGGGAAGCCCTGATTGTGCCCCTATTGAAGCCCAGAAAGCCTGCTTATGATAAGATGGCCTGTAGGCCGTTGTCAATGCTAAATCTAGACTAAACGATTATCCGCAAAGGTCTGGCCATCCGACTTCTAACACACATGTCCACCCTCATTCACCAAGATCAGTCGGGGTCTATCCCTGATCGTAATAGAGCCATCAACATCCGGAGGCTGCTTAGGGTGTTAATGGTCAACACGTATGATAAAGAGGAGGACATGATGTTTGCGGTTGACATAGAAAAGGTATTCAGTAGTGTAGAATAACCCTATCTTGATAGTGTGATGTGACGTTTTGTCCTAGGCCCGAGATTTGTGGCCTGGACTCGCTTATTATCTATGGACTCTTCGGTCAGGGTGTGAATAGGATGTGACACCAGGCAGGGGTGCCCGCTGTCACACCTGCTGGGTGCCCTGGCCATGAAGTCCTTAGCCCTCCATGCCAGGGGTGGAATTGAATGCCACAGACTGGAGATGCTGGAAGAGACCCACCGTATTGCGCTTTATGTGGATGATCTTTAACTCTTCCTTCATGATGTGGGGGGAGACTTTACAGGGTCAAAGAGCTCCTGACACGATTTGGGAGAATCGCAAGTTTCCAAATTAATTGGCAAAAGTCCTGTCTGTTTCTAACATGAGCCAACAGGGATAGTCCAATGGAATTGAGAGATTTGGGAATCTCAGTACTTGCCTTACCCATGGGTGAAGATTTATCATTACCCAGCTGATCTCCTAAAGGGTAATGTAGGGAAGGCTTTCTGCAGGGTGTGAACAAGTGGGGAGCACTGGTCCACACTTCACCTGTTTGTAGCAGGGAGAGTTGCCTTACTGAAAACCATAGCCCTGCCCTAGGTGTTATATTTCTTCCTCGTCCTACCAGTGTGGATTCCGCAGAGCTTTTTCCGAGACATCAGCTTGTTATCCACAGGCTTTATTTGGGGATCAGGCCACTGAAGAGTGACATTAACCACAATGCAACGACCAACTGAGGGGGGGCTTAGCTCTTCCAGACAGAGTTACTATCTGGAGGCGCAATTACAGCGGCTCATGCAATGGGTGGTGAGTAGGGTTACACAGAGAGGGGACTTCAGTTCAGCTGTTCCGTATATTCGTTGCTTATCCCAAGTTTTGCTGCAACTGCCTTCTCCAAGTGCTGGAGACAACACTGAATTTAGGGTGCTATGCAAGTGCTGGACTAGGAGTCTACAGAAGGTAAAAGTGTGGCAACCATACACCACATATATCCCTGTGGAGTTCTTGATGGAACTACTGCATGGGGGAGATTAGCGGGGACTGAGCGGGTGGGTGATGGCAGGTGTAAATACGGTACAGGTCTTATTCGAAGATGGACTCTTGCTTCTATTTGCAGATTTTGAAGAGCAATAAAATATACCTCAGGGACACTACACAGGGCACTTACATTGGTGGTCCATAAATATTGGAAGGCGGGAATGACTGAGCCATCACACTCCAGTATATTGTCGCCTCCTTGAGCACTTATAAGGCAGCCATCTGCCCATATAGATGACTACAGGGAGATGTGACTTTGCATCTCAATGGACTCTGGTCATGATGGGAGGATGACCTTGTAGCTCGTATCACCAAAGTATCTAGAAATGCCAGATTCAAGCTCAGATCAATTTTTACATGCTGCACAGGGCGTACCTGACACCAGGGAGAAAAAACAGACACTTTGTGATGAATGAGGCAAAATGCCCCGTTGTGGGGAAATAGGGGCTGAGTTCCTCCACATGTTTTGGAGCTGCTGAGAACTGATGGATAATTGGAAAGTTGTCACGAACACCTTAGCTGAGGTGACTGAAAGGGATCTCCACTGTACACCAGGCTACTGTATACTATATTGGTTCCCACACACTGCTAAGTCTAAAGTAACAAGTACGTTTCAGTATCTGGCGCTACTTTTAGCAAAGAGAGAAATAACTTGGAATTGGACAGCCCAGAGGGAACCAGAAATGAGGGGTGGACGAAGGAGCTTATGAGATGGGTGGATTATGAGGAGCAGTATGGATACGGGAAGCCAGGAGGGGTCTGGGGTCACTGCAGCTGGCCAGGGCATGGGACGTGCTAGTGGGAGAAATGAGGCACTCTGATCTTCCCTCCCAAGAGGAGGGCTTAGACATCCCCTGACTGCATCCACAGGGATAGGGGATCTTGATTTAACATGCTTTAAAAAGCTGTAAGTGGTTACTGCCTATCAAAACTCAACCTTGTTTTACTGGAGTATTTTTATTCAAGTCCCAACCTTTAGAGAAGCCACGGCATGCTAATGGGTGGGGAGGGGGATAAGGGGATTGAGTTTACGGTTTATATTGAAAGTGGCCCATGATCATCAGTGGGTAATTTGATGGGGCTGGGGTCTTTGCATACCACCTTTGATTCTATTGTTCCCCTCAATGATTATCTGTTGTGAGCTACAAAATTCCATTTAATGTTTCAACGACCAAAAGAGAGAGGAGCTAACAATAACCCCAAGTTGGGTGCAATGCATATGTATGAAAATCTGCATACTGTGACTTGTTTTAATGACAAAATACAATAAAAAAATGTAATAGAAAATGGATGTGTCAGTGTATGTATCAATATGTCATGGGATGTTTCAGCCTATGAATGAGTGAGTCTATGTATGGATAACATTGTGGGTGTGAGAGTCTGAGTATGGGTTTCTGAATTGGTGTAACAGTGTCTGTAGGATATCTGAATGGGTGTGACAGTGTAAGGGTATGTTTGTAGGTGAAAAACTGTCTAGGTGTAAGTGTAGGTGTGAGAGTCTCTGTATGGGTTTGTGAATGCATGTGAGAGTCTCTGTATATATTTATGAATGGGTCTGGCAGTAAATCCAGTGTCTGCATGGGTGTAAGAGTGGGCCTGAGAGTGTCTGTATGGGTATATGAGTAGGTGTGCAATATCTATATGAGTATGTGAGTTAATGTGAGAATAAGAGTGAGTGTAAAAATATATATATATATGTTTTGAGTCATGCTATAGCTGCGTTTTCCCCATGGAGTTACACTGTGGGGTCGTACTGAGCCCTGCGAGGGATCGGTGGATCTCGAGAAAAGCAAAAAAAAACATTTTTAAGGAATCCCAACCTCATTATACATACTTAGCCCTCTTTTAAAACACTCACATGGGGTCAGGACAGCTCTTACCTAATCACTTCATTTTATATACAAACAACTTTATAGCCCCGGGAACCATTCCCCAACAAATAAAATGGCAGCCACAATTTTTCTGTGAAAGCGCGGCCAGCCAATCAGGACTTTGCTTTGCCGAATGAATCCTCAGATTCCCCCGGATGGATTCGCAGAGGATCCGTTTCCCTATATATACCATTTTTGTTTGCGTTAGTATCTCTAAAACTACTGAATGGATTTACACCAAATCACAAAAAGCATGATCTGCAGAACAAAATCTATATTTCTGCCAAATTTGGTGCAATTCTGTGCAGCAGTTCGGGCTGTAGTCATGTTCAAACTCGTATTGGAATAAATATGGGGAAAACACGTTCTGGGACCCCCCCCCTGTTTCTTGGCCCCACTTTATGGGCGACCATTAAAACTATCCAGTCAGAAGCTTAACTAAGTGTTGAATTCTTTTGGAAAATTTCATGACGATTCGTCAACTGACGCTAACGATATAGGCAACTGAAAAACATAGGGGCGATAATCCGCATCCTCCGGGCCGGCGTAATCCACCGCCAGCCTGGAGGATGTGGATTATCTGCTTCGGACTGGAAAAAGATCCCCGCCAGATTAGGATGGCTGGGGGATCTATTTTCCGTCCGTCGCTTTTCCGCCACGGTCGCCTTCTGACCGCGGCGGAAAAGCACTAACATGGCTGGCTGTGTCTATCAGACACCGCCAGCCATATTAGGATAGCTGCGGTCATATGTCTTTCCACGGCGGCATTTCCGCCGTGGAAAGGCATACAGTGTTGTCTTCGGGGGCCCGTTGCGGGCCCCCAGGGGTGAAGGGGGGTCGGGGGTGCACATGGGGTGCCTGCAGCTTCGTGCATGCAAAGGTAAACATGCATTTTTTAACATTGCGGCGTGTGCTGCTTCAAGCAGCACCCGCCGCAATGTTAAGAATACAGGATGTGACCGCCAGGGTGGCGGTCACATCCTAATTGGCACGGAGGGACCGCCGCTGCCCATGAGGACGGTCCCTCCTCCTATGGGGTGGCGGACGGACACAGGTCCGTCCGCCATCCTAATAGGCCCCATAGTTAGGACTTAGTTTGCATCTAAAAAGCCTTTTTTTGACTTGCCTATAACTTGGCGTCATTTGACAAATCTTCATGAAATATTCCAGAAAAAGTGTCAAAGTAGGTTCTGTGTGTCATGGACTGTTTGGAGCTGATTCCTGCAGTGGGGGGCGAGAAATAGCGGCATGAATTAAGGGGGTGTTTGTAATGTTAATTCCCATTGGAACGAATTGTCGAACCAACAGCCCAAACCACTGAACGGATTACATCAAATTTGGCAGAAAGGTGAACGTTGTTACGCAAATTATGCTTTTTGTTATTTGGTGCAAATTCGTTCAGTAGCTTCTTGAAATTAAATCCAAACAATATAGTGATATCTCTGGCTGTGGATATTTGGCAATGGTTTTGCAGTGATCACGGTTAAATCGTGATGGTTTGAGGTAAATCGTGAAAGCATGCACCAGAGGGATTGCTCTGATTGGCTGGATGCAACCTGAATAGAAATATGTGGCGGTTTCACGGGGATCGCGGTTAAATTGTGACATGTTATACATAAATCGCGAAAGCATGTGCCAATAGGAATGTTGTGATTGGCTGGACGCAACCAGAAAAAAAATTTATCGATCAGGAATGGTTCACGGGGCTGAATAATTGTGTCAAAACTAAGATAAGGGGTCAGGGTTGAGATACTCTGACCCCATGTTTGAGAAATGGGGGTACTGGTGGCACAAGTTATGTGTCCAAAATAGATTTTTTAAATCGCATGCAGCCCCCGGTGTACTGTCGTGGGGATATTGCGACTATCACAAAGTCGTCGCAAATTTTTGTGGAAATATAAAACAAAAGGTGTCTCTATCTATATACACACCCTTGCTGGTCATGGTCACAGGCTCATGCCCACTCACAAACTCACTCAGACACTTATATACCCATTCACATACCCACTCAGATACTTATACATTCAGTCACATACCTACTCAGATACTCATGCACCCACTCACATACTTATTCAGGTACTCATTCACCCACTTACAGACTCGCTCAGAGAGTGATGCACCAATGTATAGACCCACTTAGAGACTCACACACCCACTTAGAGACCCACTCATAGACTTAAGTGCACAGTCTCATACTCACTTAGAGACTATTACACCCAGTCACACTCCCAACTGAGCATTTATGCACGCGCTCAGAGAACCACTCAGATATTCATACACCCACATGCAGACTAACTCAGAGAGTCACGCACCCTTGTACAGACCCAGTCAGAGATTTAGGCACCCACTTACAGACCCACTCACATATGTACTCACAGACCCACAGAGACACTCACACACCTACTGGGAACCCAGTGAGACACTCATACACCCACTGACAGATCCACTCAGATACTCATACACCCACTCACACACCCATACAGTCACTCATACACTCAGACACAGTAATGCACTTAGTCACACACTTACATACTCAGAGACTCACACACATACTCAGACTCACTCAGATGTACATGCACCCACGCTCTCTCTCACTCAAAGACTCATGCATCCACTCACACACCCACCCAGACACTCACTCTACCAGTTACAGACCCACTCAGACACTCATGCATGCACCCATTAACTCACCCACACAGAGACTTATTCTCTCACTCACAGACCCATTGAGATACTCATACACCTACTCACAGATCCACTCAGGCACTCATAGACCCACGCGTAGACCCACTCAGACACTCACAAACCCATACAGTCACTCACACACCTATGTACAGACCTACTCAGAGACTTATGCACCCAGTCACTCATACAGTCAGAGACTCACGCATCCACTCACAATCCAACTCAGAGACCAACACACTCATTCACAGAACCACTCAGATACTCATGCTCCCAGTCATAGATCCTCTGAGAGACTCATCCACTCACTCACAGACCCACTCAGACACTCATGCATCCACTCACTCACCCACTCAGACATCCACTTAGACACTCATGTATCCACTCACAGATCCAGTCAGTCATACACCTGTTTGCAAGTGCACAAAGGCACTCATGCATCTACTCACAGATTGGCTCAGAGACGCATTCAGCCAACACAGACCCATTGAGACACTCATGCACCCACTCATAGATGCACTGAGACAGTCACACAGTTCATTACAGAGCCACTGATAGACTGATGCACCGTCTCACAGATTCACTCAAATACTCATACAGTGAATGAAAGACTTGCTGACACAGTGATACATGCAGACGCAGATTCCACTGAAAGAGTCTTACACTGTGTTATAGAAATATTAAGGGAGTTATACATGCTATTATAGAGTTATTTAGATAGTAATGTGCTAAGTGTGTTGGTTATAATCCATTTTGCGGTTATAACTTTTCAATGTGGTGGTGTCTATTGAATGTCTGCATTTGTTTTGTCATTTTGTGACGTATTTGAGTTGATCGAGGGTAGCGACATTATTGCGATGCCCGGAGACACCACGAAAACGGAAAATCGGGCTTTAAAGATACATTTTATTCAAACTACCTAGCAATATATGATTTTAAACAGTGCACTAATAAACACCAAGGGGCCCATTACGATGTCGGGAGGATCGCCACCGCCATGGTGGCGATCCGCCTGACATTCATGCCCGGCCGCCACCCAATTTCTCCCCGCCATATTACCATGGCGGGGGGGACCGCCGCGGACGTAAACACCGTCCACCGCTTTTCCGCCCCGGTCGCCTTGCGGCCGGGGTGGAAAATGTTTAATATGGTGGCGGTGTCTATTAGACACCGCCAGCCATATTATGATGGGCTTGCAGACATGCCTTTCCGTGGCAGCAATGCCGCCATAGAAAGGCATGCGGAGACTCCCTGCGGGGGCCCGTTGCGGTCCCCTGGGACTCCGGGGGTGGGGGTGCACATGGGGGGTACCTATGGTACCTCCCGCATTTCAAAGTGCAACATGGCAGGCATCGTGCGGTGCCTGTCATGTTGTGCTTTGAAATGCACAACGTACATTTTTACCATCGCGGCGGGCGGCGCTTTCAGCACCGCCCGCCGCAATGGTAAAAATACAAGATGCGCCCGCCACGGTGGTGGGCGCATCCTAATGGCCAAGGCGGGACCGTTGCTCCTATGGAGAGCGGTCCCGATTTGCACTGGGATGGCGGACTGGCAAAGTCCGCCCGCCATCCTAATGGACCCCCTAGTGTCTAAAATACTGTAACATTGGTGCATATATATTTTTTACACTTTGTTTATAGAAAAAGGTGCAATTGTCACAGTAACTGACGTCATTGCAATTTTTGGAGCAATTGCAAAAATTGAAAATTGGTTTGAAAGATTGTCTTTATACAAATTCCCTATAAAACTATCATTTTAAACAGTCCAGTTATAAATCCCTAGTGTCCTACGCGAACAAGGAAAATGCACTTTGATGTAATTTTTCTCAACAAATGAATACAAAGGGGAAAGTTAAATTAATATCTTGCTAAACAGCTAGACTCAAACTTTATGCAAAATATGTCTATATATGTGTTTTACACTTTGTCAAAAACACGCAGTATTTAATGTATTTCCTCAGCGATCGCAACGTCACTAAAAAAACTAAAAATATCTTGAAATAAGATGATTAATTTACTTTTAAAATAAATTGATGACAAATATAACAATAAGTAGTGCACCATGTGGATGTAATGTAGAACATCAAATAAATTAGAGGGACATTATAGTTATAAAATACAATTAAAACAACCTTAGAAATTCACTGAAAAAAACAAAGGTAACATTAACATTATAGTTAGGGTATAGATAAAAAAAAAACTAGAAATCTACTAAATAAAACAAAGGTTACAGGGACGTTATAGTTAGGCTGACATTTCACTTGTACAAAACCAGATAAATTCAGCTTTCAAAGTTACCTGAGCTAACTATAACTCACACCCCCACAACGAACTGCTTATGGCCTCACATATTACATCACTCATGACATGGTCAGTGACATCACTGATGACATCACTGACGGTATCATCCACAAAATCCCTATCGCACCCACTCTCACCCCATAGAACATTTCATACATCCACTCCCACTCTCACACTTGCATCAGTGATGTCATTGACCATTTCATGAGTGATGTAATATGTGAGCTTATAATTAGTGCATTGTGGGAGGCTCAGCTAACTATAAGTGCTGCATTTCACTGGTTTTGTACGAGTGAAACCTGAGACTAACTATAACGTCTCTGTAACCTTTGGTTTTCCAGTGCATATATATATATATATATATACCTTACCTCCACTACAGGGACATCCGAGATGTGGCTATTGCAATGTATGTCATCTTACAAAGAACACAAAACCGATTGACGTGGGTCTAGCATACCCATGGGAACAAAGAACACATACCAATTGCAACTCTGAAATTGTCATTTGACTGAACACATGCCCTTGCAATAAGCAATATATCGGCATGACCACCAGAAAAGTCAAGACATGAATAATGGAACATAGAAGCACCATCAGGTACCAGAAATCTAACACAAAATTGACAGCACATTACTTAGAAAAACATCACACAACAGACTACCTAGCTGGGACTGTGGTTGAAAAACCAAGACAATCCAAATACAGGCGATAAAACAAGGTCATTGTTTTTAAGGGAGCGAAAGTGGGTCTATAGACTCAAAAGCCACATTGTAAGTCTAAATGACGACATACCCTGGAACGCCCTTAACAGCTGATATCTTAAAATTATGATGTGCCCCTAAAGTGGCATATATTGGGCACCTTGAAGATGAAGCATGGTGTGGTTTATATTCACGAACATTGCCACCACTCCTGGGAGCCTTGTAGTCGGTTTCACATACATCTGTTTAGTGGAAAAAGGGTCACTACATAGACATGCTAACAGCGATAAAATGATGGGGTGTCTCTTTTTGGTGTCCCTCGCACATGTAATTGCCCATGCATCTGTGGGTATCGTAGCCCTTTGTTTAGAATGCGCCATGGATATGTCATTAAGTGGATAGCACCCTTTAATTTAAATGTGCCATGGATATATCATTAAGTGAACACAAATTATTATCAGAACATGTTTCCGGCATGCCCACAATGTACAAAGATTAAGGGTATCTGGATTTATTTAATAGGGCCAGAGTGTTGATTAAACTCAGATAAGTGAATGAGCAGGAATAAAAGCGTCTGCTTTTTTGCAAGAGGAGTAATAGACGCAGGACAAACTGCAGTAACCTAGGAAATGCTTGGACGCTCATGCGCCCATGCGCGTTGACCACATAACAGGCCTCACCCCCACAAGTGACGGGAAGTGCAGGCATGATAAGGCAGCCCGACCATGATCCCGGTCACCTACAGAACAGAATCGGGGAATCCTTGGGCAGAGCACCCACCTTGACGAAGTAAGGAGCAGGGGAAAGGAGGTCAGGAATATCCAACGGACACCTGGGTCCAGTAGGCCTTTACACGAAGCCAGCCTTTTTTATGCGCTAATGGTACCGAACAGCATAGTGTGTTGGCGTTCATCACGTAGGGTGTAACAAACAATTACACGAACATTAGAGGCATGGGAAGCGACCAGATATTGCCAACTTTTTTAAGGGTGACAATAGACATCAAGATCAATGTTCTTACGCTTTACCATCAGAGTATTTACTCCAAGGGGGTTCCATTAGTGATCTGATCAACACTTAACAATCGGGTCCGATTCACAAGTGCAATGTGATAAACTACTGATTAACCATTGGATTTCTTGTTTTTTTACCTGTCTCCCCTAGTGTGTGACTACAGGGGGGCTCTCCCTCGTTCTTGCCAGTTTTAGCTTATTTGCTTGTGAAACTTGGTGAGTTGAGCGTTCTATTTTAGAGTTTGTATGAGTGGAGCTGATATGAGATGGACACAAGTCCAGCAACGTATGACTACCTGCATCTATATATTTATGAGGTAAACTTACCTAAAGTATGATTGACATGCCTGAGTGTGGACAAGCATTGAGTGTATAAGTCTCTTGCTTGTTCTCATTCCTTACAGTACACCGAGAGCAAGTTACATAGGGCACCCTCATTTTAGGAACAACTGATTCCTAAGGAATACCATATCCTGGTATTGAAGGCAACATAATACCAGTGGGATCAAGAAAGGTCCTGACGAATGCCGATGTGACCTATAACTGCGGGCACGAATACGGCAGAAACATGTTGACGAACTGGCAGTAAGAAGGGGTATAGGAATTCCTTACTCTTTCTTGTCACCACCATCCTTAACATTTTTAGCCCTGGCCGGAGGGTCCAGGAATACATTTTTGAGTAGTGACACCTCCGAGCTAGTTTTACCATCCACTGCACTTTTCTTTCGTAGTTCTCATTATAATTTGGCATAAAGAATTTTTATATTTTACATGTTTGTATTGTCTACCCCTCCCTTTTGCTCCACCCCAGGCTTTGGTCTGCGCAGGTGTGTACTGCACCAAAGCCCGATGATGAAGCATGTCACAACTTAGTGAGTGAGGGCAGTATTTTCACACTGTGCATGTGTCACCACTAAGACCTTTTCCTTTTCACACACTCTACTCCTCTTTGTGTGTATAAGTTTGCGCTTTAGAGTTATTAGCCTCTCTCCCATTCTTTATGTGTGACAAAATGGTCAGTAACATCACTGATGACATCACTGATGACATCTCAAACTGCAACGTCTCATGGGTGGGCACACTGAGACATTGCTGGAGCTGGCCCTCGGGGGTGGCGGTCCCCAAGGCAATCTACAGCTCCAGGAGAAGGGCAGCACAGCCCTCTCTGACCTTGAAAATAGCCCCTGGGGAGGTGATGGTCTCTGGGGCAGCAGGGATGGCGTGTGGCCACTGCATTTAAGTTTATTAGCCCCGGGGAAGTGGTGGTCCCCAGGGCTGTTTGGGGGGGCAGAGCACCCCATGCATCTTAATTACATATAGCCCCAGGGAGGTGGGGGCCCCCAGGGCTGCGGGGGGCTACTTGCCCCCGCATTTCAAACAATGAGCCACTGGAAGTTGGTGGTCCCCGGGGCTGTGGGAGAGCATTATAATAAAAAATAGCCCCCAGGAGGTAGTGGTTCCCGGGGCTGCAGGGGGTGTGGCCTCCCCGCATTTCAAATAATTAGCCCTAGGGAGGTGGCGGTCCCCAGGGCTGCTGGGGCCCATGTAGGTCCCTGCATTTTTTTTGTATTGCCCTCGGGACCTGGCCCACTTGTGGGCCTAAATTAAACAAAGTGCGGGATTTGCAGAACCAACGCTGCTCCTGAAGGGACTTCCTTCTCCCCCACTCTTTTTCTCCCCGACGCAGTGATCGTGAAATATCGGGACTCGCCGGTTTTTGCCTATGAGGAATGTTGCTCAAGTATTGACGTGAGTAATTCCGTCGTGGGAGATTATGCGACACTATGGACTCATTTGTCCTTTTTCACGCTTTTTTCATATAACACGGGTGTTTTTGTTTTCAGTAATACTCTCTTGCATTATCATGTAGGGTGTATTCGGCCTACGAATATCTAATTCTACCACATACTGGCGTCTTCATACCTTTAGGCCGGTTTATAGGTAAGAGCACCTCGGTTAGGGTTCCTAATTTTTGTGGGAGAGGTGACCTTTGGGTCCAGGCTTATTAGAAATAGTGATTATTACACTGGGTGGCTGAGTGAAACCTTTTTTATAAACATGCCGACATATTAAGGTCTTTGGGACTACTTTTACGTATGAGGCCTCGGGATGAGGACTACTATCTTGCAAAATATGGATAATATTGGATGGATGATGCTTCTGGAGGAGTGGTGTCTTGTTCCTTTTAAAATTTGGTTACGGTACTGGTATAGGATGACCTTGCAAATGGAATTGATATTTATTTACTTGGGACTAATGTTTGGGGGTTGATATTGACCAATATTCCTTCTATTGCTTTTACCTTTCCCCGATACTGGCGCCTGTTGTTGCTGATACCGCTATCCGTGAACCTTGCTAATTGAGACGATTATTAATTTTGTGTTAACCAACCGGGTTGGAAGTATCACCGGAAGTGGGGTGAGTGTAGTATTACAATTCTACTACACTTATTTAGATGCAATATTTTCTTGTTATCATGAGCCATTAAAACAGTCCCCTTTTTCTTCTCTTCCTCTTCTTTTATTATTTTCCTGTTCTCTTTATCCTTGCAGCGTTGCTACAATTGGAACAAGCCATTTAAGTATTGCTTGAATATCTTGAATTCATTTACAATAAGGGAATTGGATCTATTGTATTAATGTGGTTTTGTGGATCACAATTAGTGTAAAATATCATTGAGAGACCTTTACATGGAATGTTGTGGATACTATAAGATTTATGAGCTGACAACACCTTTATTAAGTTATACTGTGCAAGTTATACTATGGAGAGTGTTGTCTCTGTTGGGCTCCACGAGTGTTGGGTGTTTTTTGTGTTTCATAAATTATTGCGCACAGAAATGTGGGAATCAAATGATTTTAAGTATGTTATCTCCAATGACTAAGAATTGTGGGAAAATACGGAATGCTTCCCAACACTGAAGAGTTGTGGATTACGTTTTCCCACAACAAAACACGTGTCGGCTGGCTGTTTGTATTTATTATCTCTGGCATACGATAAAAGAATCCAGATCGGAACAAAGAACCTACTGTTCTATGGTCCTATTTCTGAGAATTTAATCATTGTATTTGTAATTTATATGTGTGCGCAGGAACTTTGTTTCTCTCCGACAACAGGCACAAACAATAACGCCATATTTGCAGCGCTTTAAGTAATCCCGCCCCAATGGGCATGTCAAGGAAGTGAATCATGGTCTATGTAGTTTTCAGTCCATGGTATGCGCCTGCTTTTGTCTTTTAAAAAGTTCAAAATCCTTTAGTAGGGACTGTTTACTCACAATGTAGATGCCCTACACTGTTCATGTTCTGCCAGCAGGTTACACTGCTCCCATAGCGCCTGACTTCCTACGGCGCTTTGAACCCGCATGATGTGTGGTGGGGCGTCCTCGCGACCAGAGCAGGGGCCGCTATATATCCAAAAGATAAGGGTGCTCTCAAATGAGGCGTCACACGCGGTGTGTTTCATATCCTTTTATTGCTGGGGAACTGCAGGACATACAACGTTGTCTTCAACAGCTTGAATCGTCTTGCCAACCTCCTGCCATACGCGTTTCAGGCACATCTGCCCTTGATCACTGGGTTGGCTCTCCGACAACAGGCACAACCAATAACGCCGTATTTGCAGCGCTTTAAGTAATCCCGCCCCAATGGGCGTGTCAGGTAAGTGCATCATGGTCTATGTAGTTTTCAGTCCATGGTATGCGCCTGCTTTTATCTTTTAAAAAGTTCAAAATCCTTTAGTATGGACTGTTTACTCACAATGTAGATGCCCCACACTGTTCATGTTCTGCCAGCAGGTCAGACCGCTCCAATAGTGCCTGACTTCCTACGGCGCTTCAAACCCGCATGATGTGTGGTGGGGCGTCCTCGCGACCAGAGCAGGGGCCGCTATATATCCAAAAGACAAGGGTGCTCCCAAATGTCTCATTTGGGATAACCCTTGTCTTTTGGATATATATATATATCCCCGCAGATACGGAATCACATACTCTCAAGACACGACTGGTTTGCAAACTTCACGAATATTTATTCTGCTTCTCCGCAACGCGTTTTGTCTGTAATATAATAAATATATAATGTCATTTTAAATGCCATCAGTGATGTGATGTATCAGGTTGTTAGCAGTGCATGATGGGGTCATGGGTTACAGTTACAGCAGTTTATCAAGGCTTGTAAATTTCAGTGGATTTTAGGTTTTGGACTGCAACAATAATGCCACTTTAACTGTGACTATTTAAGGGTATTTCTCAGGCTTATCCAAGCTAATATTCATATATTATGAGGTATGGTAATGATGACGTGTTTTAAAGAAAGCTTTTTCAGTACATATTGAGGAGTCTTTATTATATACCTTAATTTGAAACTACAAATAATACACTGGACATGAAACTTCATCCTCTTTTGTACCATTAAACCCAAAGAAGTAAAATGAACAGGGCAGCAATCTATTCGACTATTCACTCATATTTCGTTATTCACATTTTCAAGTAAAAGCTGATCCTGGTCAACACGTGTTTCGTGACTTCGCATCACTTCGTTGCGGAGGGGCCACCACTGATACTTCATCACAAATGTGGCGGATATTCTGTCTGCTGTATTACAGGAGCACTATATCCTTTGGCACTTGAAAAAGGCAGATGTGACTGTAACTGATTAATCCGTATTTTGAACTCTAAATCAGGCCCTATATCCTATGCCACTTGTAATACAGTGGATATCTGTCACTTTTGTGATTGAATGTCACGTCTTCCGAACTCTAAATCACACCTGTGGTCTTTCAGCAGACTCACAGCCCACCTAGTGACTAGTAAATTGCACTTTGACTAGCTGCCCAGCAAACACCAAACACTGAATATAGTCTTCCGACCACAACATTTCCCAGCACTCTGGCAGGAAGAATGATCACACAAATAGTGGGGAAGTCAACTTTGAAATTTACGTTAGGCCTAAGCTGCATTGTACCTGCCTACCACTCAGGGGTGGCCCATGCAGGTAAGCGAGGTGAGGGGAGCGAGGTGGGGTTAAGTCAACAGACGACAACAAGAGAAACGTAAATTTAAAAAACGAAAAACACTTACCTTGCGCTTGCTGCATCACTGAGTAGGCGAGGTGGCGAGCGCAAGCTAAGCGTTTTTAAAAAAATATATATTTTTATTAAATTCAAAACGTACAAAAACAGAAAGAAGAAAAGAAAACACAAGGCAGTATATTACAGATGTGTCACTTCGGTGTCGGGGGAGGGAGTACACAAGCAATCCAATCGGCAGAATCATACAATGAGAAAGGGGGGGAGGAGACCAGGAGCAAGCAAAATGTCTAATTAATCGTGAAGGAAACAGTAGGTTGGGAGGAAGACAGGTCAGAACCCAAGTCTGTGGGAGGGGGGGTACATATCTCACCACGGTATGTGTTTCATTGACTCCAGATCTTACCCCATTTACGGGGCGTGCCACGGGCTACATATACTGTCTTCTCTCGAAACATGCACCAGTCCATGTTCCGTTGCCACATCAGAACCGTCGGTGGCCTCTGAGCACCCCACAATTGGGCTATGTCCCTCTTAGCAATCATATTACCCAGGGTCACCCATCGAAGCTGCGCCACGTCATAGTCATTCGGCTCCCAAACATTCAACAAGCATCTCCTCGCCTCAGGCAGCGACTGCACACCCGTGACCTCACTCATAACCTCATGCACCCGAGTCCAGTAGCGCGTCACTGCAAGACATTCCCAAATGATATGGAGAAATGTACCCACGAGACCACAGCCACGCCTGCACAGACCATCCAAAGAGAATCCCATGCGTACCAGACGGGGACCAGTTACATACACCCTATGAAGAATTTTGAGCTGGACAAACCGAAGGCGCGCAGGGATCGCCACTTCCTTCGAGGAAGAGATTGCAGCCTGCCAGTCCTCATCATCAAGTTCCAAACCATCACTGGTCCAGACCTCCCGAAGGTGACAGAGGAGGTCAATCCTGTTGTTGATCAACTTTTTGTATATGAGCGATATCGTGCTGTCTGGGACGTACCCGTCCAGAATCCGATCCTCCAGCGGCGACGCCTCCGGAATATCTGTGCCCAAGGGAAAGACAGATAACACCGCATGCCGGATTTGCGCATAGCAAAAGAACTCCCTATCATTCAAGTCATACTCAGCTTTCAGCTCCTCAAACGTCTTGACCCTACCCTTGGTCCATACATCATTCACCCTGCTGATACCGATCACATCCCACTTATCAAAACCCTTCGACTTCCAGAGGGACCCGAGCTTATCAGACGCGTAAAGCGGAGTCGCGCGAGTCGGTTTATCCGCCCAGCCCAGAGCCGCCGTTGCACGATACCACACCTGTACGGCTGTCATGGTGGGGCCCGTGAGAGTCTTGCAGACAGATCTCGTGTACAGAGCCCTGTTATAGTCTCCGCCGGGTAACAGCCACTTGTCCATTTCGAACGCCGGGTTCGGCGAAGGACCGTAAGTACCATGGTTAATCGTCCCCAGCTGAGAGGCCCAATAGTAACGGCGGATAACGGGAAGCGCGATGCCACCGTAATACCACGGGAGCATCATCTTCGCAAGGGCAATACGGGAACGGCCCCCCCATATCAATTATCTCTGTAGACTTTCAACCTCCCGAAAGTAGCTAGCAGGCACGTGTCGAGAGTGTTTTGCAACGCATAGAGGAACCGGGGCAGCGACATCATCTTGACAGCGCCGCTCGTCCCAAGGGGGAAAGAGGAAGCCTACCCCACGCGATAACATCAGCTCGAAGGCGCTGAAGCGGGGGCAGCAAATTGCGTTCATAACGAATTACAGGGTCTAAGGTAATAAAGATCCCCAGATACTTAAAACCTTCCCGCACCACCGAAATAGGACAGCCACGGGGCAAGAGAGGAGCATCGCCCGAGAGAACGTAGATGCACGACTTAGACCAGTTGATCACGAGACCAGAGTTTTTGCGGAAGGAGGTCAAGACGTCAAAGAGGACGATCAACAATTTCCGAGGTGACGTGAGGTACAACAGGATATCGTCCGCATATAAAGACACCCGGTCCTCAAATTCCGAGGTCCATCTAATGCCTTTCAAAGATGGCTCCCACCTCAACCAGGCCGCCAGTGGTTCCAAAGCGAGGGCAAATAAAAGAGGAGACACAGGGCAGCCCTGGCGCGTCCCTCTGCCGAGGGCAAATGGGGCGGAGATACGGCCGTTTACGACCACTTGTGCTAAGGGGTCGGTGTAGAGCAGTTTCACCCAGTTAATGAAGGTCGGGCCAAAGCCAAATTTAGAGAGGACCGCCCAAAGATATGGCCACTCCAGCGTATCAAACGCCATAGTGGCGTCTAGAGACGCCAAAATGGCCGGTTCACGCAGCGTCCCTGCCCGCGCGAGGGCACCATAAAGGCGCCGGAGGTTCAATGCCGTGCTGCGGTATGGTATAAACCCGGATTGGTCCGGGTGAACCAGATCGGCTATGACAGTTACTAAGCGGTTAGCCAGCAATTTAGCCAGGATCCTTGGTTCAGCATTGATCAGAGATATGGGCCTAAAGGAGGTGCAGCGATCGCGTGGCTTACCATCCTTATGAATCACAACTATGGAATCCAATCTTTGGTCAGGAGTAAGGGAACCCGACTCCAACGATTCCAAGAACATCGACCGTAGATATGGAGCTATCGCATCCGGACGGAGCTTCTAGAGCTCAATAGGGAGCCCATTGGGGCCCGAGGCCTTCCCCGAGCGAACTGAGCGGATGGCAGTCGCTACTTCCTCCACTGTGGGCGGCGCCTCGAGGAGCCCCCTTTCAGGGTCCGACAAACAAGGCAGTGAGATGTCTCGCAGGAGCAACTAGGAGTCATGCTCGGGTCTATCGGACACTGGGGAGTACACATCCCGGAAATAGTCCGTGAAACACTCCACGATGTCAGCAGGGTCAGTGAGACTCACTTCATTCACATTCACAATCACAGGGACCACCCGACTCGCGCGCTCCCTCTTATCCAGCCAAGCAAGCAACTTCCCTGCTTTGTCACCCACATCATACAGACGTCCCTGCTCATTTCTTTCGCCGCATCAGTAACCAGTGCTCTGTAGTCAAGTTGTTTAAGACCCAGGAGGTGTAGTCTATCCGGGGTGACCTCGGATTCCAACTCCCCCTCGAGGACAGTGATTTAGTTCTCGATTCGAACAACCTCCTCCTGTTTAACCCTCTTAACATTGCTAATCAAGGAAAGGGCTTGGCCCCGAATCACAGTTTTGTACGCTTCCTACAAGGAAACAGAGGAGGATACGGAGCCCACATTCTCAGCAAAGTAATGATCAAGCGCTTTAATCAGTTCTGCTCTCACCTTAGGATCACGGAGATACCAGGGGTTAATCGGAGCCACTCGGCCCCCGTCCCTAGCTTCGTGTCTACGACCAACCATAATGGGGAGTGATCCGATATACCCCTAGCAAGGTGTTTTATCTCCCTTATAGAGGAAGCCTGTGAGGAGGGCATCAACACATAATCCAGTCTCGAGAGACTGCCGTGGGCCCCAGAGTGGAAAGTGCACTGCAACTGCCCAGGGTGGAGCAGGCGCCAACAATCAGTGAGCCCCAGAGTGTCTAAGAAGTCCCCCAACCATGATTGAGACCTTGCAGTTTCCCGGGGAGGGTAGCGATCGCACATCCCCGACACTACAGAGTTGAAATCCCCGCCCACTACAAGCTGACCCTCCGGGACTCCCAGGATTACTCTTCCCAGATCGGCAAAGGTAGTAGTCTGCAGACCAGGCGGAATGTAAACGGAGAGCAGGGTGATAACCCTCCCCTCCCAGCGCCCCACAATGGCAGCGTACCGTCCCCTATCATCAAGGATGATGTCATCAACAGCAAGAGGGAGGGAGTTCCGGACCAGAATGCCCACCCCCCTAGAGCCAGAAGTAAAACCGGAGTGTGCCAGGAAACGATACCCACGCCTATTCATTGCGTGGCATGTATTGCCAATCAAGTGCGTCTCCTGAAGCAACACCACATCAGGGGATAAACGTCGCAACAGTTGCAACACCACTCCCCGTTTTATCCTGTCCCCCAACCCGTTGACGTTCCAACACAACAGTTTAAGTCCCCTATCCCCCATCCCAGAAACCAACCCCAGCCCCACCCCACACCAGACGCAACACTATATAGCAGGAGCTAATCAATACTATGCCTTGAAGAAAACAAAGAAACAAAAACTGCAACCCCCCCAACCCCCAATAAGACCCTAAACACCTTGCCCCCCACCCTGCACCCCTGCGTAAGACTCAAAAGCCACCCCAACTTGCAGTGTGCCTGTCGCCCCAATATACAACTAATCTACGAAAATAACCCTAGAGGAGGAAGACTCACCCATCCCCCGCCCACACCCCGAAAAGACAAAACATTTGCTGGCAATAATCGCATAGCATCAAACCACAGCTGAAAGTCAATACGGTGAACCGGGAGCCGGTGTTGCTCCCTATTCCTGCTCCACCGGGCCGCCCTCCGCTCCTCCGAAATGTCCAAAGTGTTCAGAATGTTCCTTCCCCGAGGGCAGCGTGTCAAGCCAGTCACTTGCGGCCCCAGGATGGTCGAAGAAAAATGTTCGATCTTTGTAAACCACACGTAGCCGGGCCGGGAAAAGCATAGCATATTTCAATTCCTCTGTTTCTCAGCCTCCTTTTCACCCCTTGGAATCCCAGTCTTTGCTTCTGTACCTGCTGGGTGAAGTCCGGGTAGAAACTAACTGTAGAGTTTTCAAAAGCAATGGGACCAGTCTGACGCGACGCTTGCAGGATCGCATCCCTGTCCCGAAAATGGAAAATCCGAGCAATGATGGGACGTGGAGTGGCTCCCTGCTTAGGCGGGCCTCCCGGTATCCTATGTGCACGTTCTACAGCAACGAACTTACTGAGGCCTTTGGGCGCGAGGTGATTCAGAACAAGATCCTCCACCAGCAGGTCCACCGAAGAGGCTCCCGAGTTCTCCGGGACCCCAACCAGATGGACATTGTTACGTCGTGCACGGCTTTCGAAGTCTTCCAAGCGCCGAGAGAAATAGTCATTGGAGGATCGCAGGTTGCCGACTTCTGCCTGTAAATCGGAGACGTCAGTAACGAGGCTGGATGTCTTTAGATCGAGAGATTTGACCTTCTCGTTGGTTTTCGCAAGGTCTGCCCTGATCAGGGTAACGTCGATAGCAACCGTGTCCAGCTTATGGGCCAGGGCTTCATATTGTTGACCCAGTGTGGCCTTCATGCCAGCAATGGCGCCCATGACGTCTTTTAGCGACAAGTCCTCACCCGTCGAGGAATCCTCTCCGACATTATTCGGGGATTTGGTCGGTCCTCCCGGAGAGCCTTTGGCGAGAGTGTATCTGTCCATGACATTCGACTGCACGGAACTCCCACGGAGAGCCGGCTTGGTCTTGCACTTTTCGCCCTCGGGCTTGGTGGCCATCTTAGATATCGTGCCCCGGAGGGTAGCCTGAGATCTGGTGAAAATGGCTACACTCGATGCGCCCACAACAGTTCAAAGAAGAAAGTGGGCACTTCACACCATTCAGTGAGCCGTAGTAGGCCCGGTCGGCAATTGTTGAGTTATGGTTGGGTGGAAGGCGACCAAGACAGGCCGATCCGGACAGAGTCGGAGAGGTCGCAGGGCGAAAAACGAAACCGAAAGTAGACGACCGAGCCGAGGAGACTCGGGCAATCCGTTGTTGTTCGATTACTGTCCGGCTGGCAGAGAAACAGAGCCCGGGGTGGCACCAGGGAGCAGGCCAACAAAGTTCAGAAACCCGTAACTTCGGCTCCCGGAGTCCAAATCGAAATCTGGAAACAAATAAATGATCAGCAGGGCTGTGCCATTTACAACCCGTCCTCTAAGTCAGGATAGGATACAGGATAAACGGCGGAGGTGGCGAAGGTCCGGAAGCCCTGTGCTCACGCGACCATCTTGGTTGCGCGCGAAGCTCCTCCAAGCTAAGCGTTTTTTGTTTTTATTTTATTTGTTACTCCCGTCGTCGTCTGTCGACTCTCCCCACCTGCCCCACCGCTCTTACCTGCACGGGCCGCGCCTGATAGCTCTCAGCTGGTCTATAATCACATTGTACTTAGCAGCTACCGACCGTGAATAAGACGTGCAGCTGTACTGGTTTTTATGTAGATCAATCCAAACGTGAGGGTTCCCAATTCAGCATTCAGGAACAAGAATTAAAAATCCAGAGCCTCATTTATGAGGCCCTACTGGCACTATTGCGCTGCTGGAACATCACTTTTTTGACGTTCTGGCAGCACAATGTGCCACTGGCATATTTATAAGGCCATGTAAAGCCACGGTATGTGGCTTTTAATAGCCTTTTAAATATGTGCCCCTTTCATGCAGAAACTGTATGAAAGGAGGTTCCATAGGTGTTGCTGGTCCCCAGCAATATCCAACGCTTTTTGACACTGCCCCAGCTTTATCAGAAATCGTAAGACTGAGGCGGTTCCAAAATCGTACGCCTTCCCAGGAGAGGCATAAGGGTAGCACAGCGAGGAGAAATATCTTTATTTCTCCTCGTTTTTCCTCTTTCTATCTGTGCTGCATTCTGCAGCACACATGGAAAGAGGAAAAAAAGCCTCTTGTGATTGTTTTTGTGCAGTAAGGTTTCCCTTCCTGCACAAAAATAATCATCCCCAGCAATGTGGGCATCCTTGCACCATGGTGCAAAGGTGCCTGCGTTGGCGCAGAGCAGCCCATTGTGCGCGGCACAGGGGAACAGGACAGGAATGTACCGTAGCTAATTGATATGGCGCATTCCTGCCCTTTTTTTGTCATAGGGCAGCGCATCAGCAAGACCTGCTGCGCTGCCCTACTGCAAAAAAACAATAAATTATGCCCCCCATTTATCAAACCTGGATGGGATTTATGCTGACATGACAGGTACATCAGTACCGATAATTCCGCATAATGGGGTGTTTTGGTGGGAATGAGGTGTTGCAAATTAGAAAGGTTTGCTTAAGACTTCCAATGTAAATATACAGGTAAAGTGAGCGTTATAACTGGTTGGTATGGACATAGCTAGCTCGTGATTTGTATTTATATGAAGGCAAAATGCACACAATATAAAAGTGACATTTGACTATGAGAACTATTTCCTCATATTTATATACCCCCATTGTGTTCGCCTGTTTGGCATTATAATGATATTGATTTGGAATCAGGGCAGCACTCTGCATTCATGTTATAGATCTCATCTACAATTCTAATACTCTGACCTATAGAGCCAGCGGTGTGATTCGCCCGAGGCCCTTGATTAATACAGTCCGTCGTCAGATCTACTGCTGCGCATCTCGCTGGTGAGGAGGGCCTTATTAACCGAAGGGAACGTCTAATTGTGGTGGGTGGAATAATCTGTGATGTGTGCAGCATGGAGTGCCTCACGTGAACGACATACACAATGGGTTAGAATTTGAACCTTTTTTCCCTTCGCCCCCAACATCCCCCCTCCCCCCTCCCCTCCAACCCCGCAATCACTGAGTCAATTCGCAAAAATGCACATTGAGAAATTTCGCACAGATTCTGCCCAGGGGAAACTGGTTCTCACAGAAAATGTCTCACCGAGAGACATTTTCTGCTTGATTGAACGAGGCTCTGCTGGAATTTCACGTGACTTTTTACAGGAGGCACGTCCTCGTGTGCAGATAAGTTTTTATAAGCTGCAAAGTTTAAAAAGAAAACAAGTGATTTTTCTCAGATCTGCAAAATATATAAGTTTGTCGTAAGTTATTATACGGAAAATGCTCGCAGCACAAACATTTTCATATCAACATTTAACTTAAAAAATGTTTGTCTGGTTAGCTAAAAGTGTTAAACTATTCATCACATGCAGAATGCATGTTTTTTTATTCTCTCTTTGTTCTAAATAGGGGACATTAGGTTTATCTTTTCTCAGAATACTGTAAAGAAATTCCAAGTTCATTTTATGTGTGGTTCTAGAACAACAGGAATAGACTGATTATTTTGCATTGTTTAATATACTGCAATATATTAGTCTAGGCATATAAAAGCAGTACATGGTCAGCAGGTTTGTCAGTGTTCTAAGGGAGAATCTATAGATTGGGTGAGATGTGCAGGGGTAGGTAGATGTAATATGTTGTAGATTTGAGATGCTGCCACACGTTTGACACGTGAAACAAAAAATCTCTTGGCTTTCTTTTTGTATCATTCAGTAAAACCCGAGATTTAGGTTTGGATGGTTATTCCTATGGTCTCTTTCTTATGCGGCCATGTGAGATTAATACATTCTTGCAAGAAGAAATACTAGAGCTGTTCATTTTTGATCAGTTAAAGCACATCATTTTAATCTCTGCTTTTAAATTGGATTCTATATTAGCTTGTCACCTTGCACTTCTCGGCCATCAGCTTCTTTTTGAGTTTGCAGTGATTTCCAGTTTTGTGACAGAACCTCCCTGATCATTATGAGTGGGGTTTGTGTCCATGGAGCATGTCTGTTAAACCTGTGATTCTTTGTGTTATCTTCACTAAAACGTTTTACCTGATTACCTCCCTTTTTTGTTGATTCTTTTTGTTGGCCTTAGGATTCTGAGTACTTTACCTCTACTGACCAGTGCTAAAGTGCATGTGCTTCTCCCTTAAACATGGTGACATTGGTGTATACTCAATTGGTGTATTTAGTTTACTTGTAAGTCCCTTGGAAAGTGGTATCCCCATACACCCAGGGCCTGTAATCTAAATGCTACTAGTGAGCTTGCAGCACTCGTTGTTCTACCATCACAAGTAGCCTTTCAACCCTGTTTCAGACTCCCATTGCAAGGCCTCTGTGTGTGCAGTTTACTGCTACTTCGACGTAGCATTTAAAATCACCTGCCAAGACTGAACCCGCCCCCTTTTATTGCACATAAGTCACCCCTAAGTTAGGCCCTAGGTAGCCCTAACGCCAGAGTGCTGTATAACTACAAGGTAGGCTATGTACTTTTAAGTTTTACATATCCTAGTAGTGACACACAGCTACATTAATTTCTCACTACTGTGAGGCCTACTCCACTCATAAGCTAGCATTGGGAATTACTTAAAACACTTTTAAGCTGTTATTCCTGATTAGAAATGAGTAACTGCATCATGTTTCATATCTTTGGAATGGTAATGACAAATCCTCTATACTGATAAAATTGGATTTAACATTACTGTTTTAGACATGCTTCTTTTAGAAAATCAACATTTCTCTGCTCTTACTGCTCTGTGTGCCTTGCAGCCTGTCTCCAATACACGTCTGGCATGGGTGACAGTTACACTTGTTGCACCCTCTAGACACCCACAAACACAGGAATGGTAAATGTGAGAGAGAACTCATCTGCATTCATTCATATTCTAAAAGCTCTTCCTGGACAGGAAGAGGGAGGTAGAGCTGACACTTAAACCTGAATAGGCAGTGTCCCACATAAAGAGACGATTACCCTCTACTGATAGTCTGGAGCCAGGGTTAGGATGAAAGGGGGACCTGTGCACTCCAAGGACTTGCTTTGAAGTCACCCCCACTACAAAGGCACAACTAGGGGAGAGGAGTTGGCCTAATGGCTAGGGCTGTTGATCTCGAATCTGGGGAACTGGGTTCGAGTCTCGGCAATGACGCTGAACATCCTGTGATTCTGGGCAAATCACTTAATCTCCCCGTGCAGAACAAAAAATGAATGTGTCCTCATGTAATGCAACTGGTGATATGTAAAGTGCTCTGATACCCGATTTGGGTCAAGTTTGCACTATATAAAACTCTTAAAAAAATGTTTTAAACTGGGTACAAGTACTGGGCTTCACACCCTACTAAGACAGTATGCTCCTGGACCTGAGAAGAACTCTGCCAGGAGTAAGGACTGTTGTGCTACAAGGATTGAATTCTGCTCTGAAAGAACTGCTTTCTGCTTTGCTGTGCTGGCTTGTTGCCTGCTGATCTCTGCTCTGTTGAGGACAAAGGCGGGACCCATCTCACTTGATCCCAGAGTGACTCCAAGGGCTTACTGGCTTGCCCCCTGTTCTGAAGTCTCAGGGCCATCAAAGACTTCCTGCACCTCTGCAACAACACCTGTAGTCTGCCATATGTGAGCCTTGCCCAGCCAAGTGGTGCCAATCCAGTCCTGTGAAATGGGAATTCTGCTGCCCAGAACCATCAGAATTGACACAGTGTTGACTTTGCACTGATCCGAACCGAGGCAGTGCCCTTCAATGCCAAGACAGTGGCAATACAAGGACTTCCTTGCACAGCTCGATGACAACGTGGGATCCAACTGCGAGGTTGGATGGTGACGCAGTGCCTGCATCATTAGGGGATCAATGACAATTCATGATCTGACTGTGAGGCTGGACAATGATGCAACAACCCGACTGCGTGAACAGGAACTGACGCATCCAGTCCAGCTGCAGTTTTTCCCCAGTTTAGAGCACTGATGCCTCATGCGTGAAGCTTGTTCTGCTGTTGAGGTCTCACAATGGCTATCTTGCACAAGTAGCCTAGAGCGGATACGTTTGTATGCTTTACAAAAAGTGTCCTTTTTTAGCCAGGTAGAAAACATCCACTTTTTGAGAGAATAAATAACTTTTAACGAGACATCGTTATTTGGGCCTCAAAGAAGTACATTTCCCTGAGGCAGATGAAAACTTGAAGAGAAACAAGAATATCCATAAAATAAATTGTGCACCTTTATAAAAACAAGTAACATGGCAGGAAGGGTAAGGGACCAGGACAGGAGCCCAAGGCATAAGGGAGAGTGGAAGGGGCTGAATATGGCGCAACATACAGAGCTGGCAAGTTTGGTACTGGGGAGCCGGGTTTGAGTCTCAGCGTCGGCTCTCCTCAATTGTAATAACTAAAATTAAAAAATGTGGTGCCACACAGAGAGCAGCTGACAAATAAAATTAAACAATAACAAAATAGGAAAGGAAATAACTAAAGGAGTAACATGGCAGGAGGGGTAAGGGACCGGGAGCAACTGACATAAGGGGGAGGGGTTGAATGTTGCGCAAAATACGGAGCTTCCAACTTTGGGACTGGGGACCCAGGTTTGAGTCTCGGCATTGGCTCTCTTCAATCATAATAAATACAATTTAAAAATGTGGTGCAACATACAGAGCTGCCGACAAATCAAATTAAACAACGCAAAAATAGGAAAATAGACAATGGTGTACTACATTAATGGTAAATGGTTGGAGAATCGAAACAAAATACAGAAAGGAAACAATGCCCTAGTACAGCAATGGTTGAACTTGCTTCATGAAGCGTACAGAATTGGGTGTACAAAGAAGCCCTTCATGAACTACATGATCCAGTAAACAGAGAAAAAAGTAGGCTAACAAACCAGAAATAAACAAGTGAGTAGGGGGACATGTAATATGCCAATACTCCAGGGGAGGAGCAACACACAGGGGGGACATCCAGCCGGGTAACATCCTTTACAACAAAACTTTTACAACGCGGTACCGTTACCATGCAGGTTTTACAACGAAAGTCGTTACAAACGACTTGCGCTGGAGGGCGCTGTAGGATAGGGAATAGTTTAATTTACTATCCAACACCTTCCCTACTGTCCACGGGGACTGGAGTTGGAATAGTAAATTAAACTATTCCACTATCCAGCGCCCCCCAACGCAAGTCGTTGTAACGACTTGCGTTGTAAAGCCTGCCTGGTAACGGTACGCGTGGTAAAAGCACGCGTTGTACCGTCATACATCCCATACAGCCACATGAAACCATAGAGAAGAAAGCTTTTGAAAACGACACACACTTTAACCAAGTGCCAGCAAGGGCGGGGCCAAACCCCATTGAGTGAATATAGCATGTCTCAAAGACAGCGCAGGCTCATTGCCTAGGCTCGAAGTAAAAATGGTATATAATGCGAAAATGCACATTCATCTCCTTTAATATTTTAGAATATCCTTCCCAAGGACAATTCGCATGCCTGCGATTTGGGAAAACCAGTGTGTAGGCTTGAGGGTGGATACACAAGGGCTTTACAAATTTCAAAAACAGTGAAAACTGTGGATGTCATTATCAGAAGCCTGAGACTGGTGATTGCCAATTTCTTTTTTTTTATTGAATCATAAAGCAAATACTAGTAGTGTTTTGGCTGGCATGCAAAAAAAGCTCATGCTGCTTTCAAAACATATATGGGCAGGTGTCTACTGAGTATAATGTGATGGCAGAAAGCTGATTGCATGATGATATACTTGATTTAAAAATAGTGGTATGATACCAATAATACAACCAATGCTATGTCGCAAGAAACAGAAATACAAGCTCTGCTACTAATGGCAGGGATGAGGGTACTCAGAAAAACACCCATGACAGCATAAAAATATCTGATTACGGAAAATGTCTTCCTAGAAAAAAATGAGTGTGTTCGACACCAGTGCTCTTTCTCCGAGCATAATATTTTCCAACATTTACACACCTACGGCCTGTATTCCTTTTATCAAGCAACGGGTATTCTTTTTCATCCGCAACAGGATTACAAGTTGTCTGTTAATTCCATTAAAGTCAATGAGGTAACTCGGTGTCCCTCAATACCTGGGTAATGTTGATATGTTCTAGAAATAGGTTCTGTTTGGTGAAAACAATTATTTCTTTAGTGCATCAATGCTTACATTTAACAATAATACTTACCTTTAGACCTAAACTAGTTTTCTGCACACCACAAAGATTCTATGAATTGTACAAATATTTCTTTTATATGTTTCAATTAATTGAAAAGGCTGTTAGATAAGACATAACATACAGTGACATGAACAGAGCAACCAAATAATTAGTGACTAATGTACCAAATAGTGATACAACGTAGTAGAGTAAAACAATACATTATTTTATACACAACAGGACAAATACAAAAATCTCGGTCTATTTTGAATTTTATCAGTAACCCGCAATGTCAGATAGTTATAGTTACAGTGACTCAGGACATGAGTAGGTTATGCATTGATGTTTTGACCCTGATCTCTGTGTTAATGAAGGGACATCACATACGGTCTTCTTCAGGACAAAATAAAACACGCTTTGACAGCCGAGATACAAAAAGGGAGGATTTTGTTAGGGGCGTGTGTACAAAATGAGAAGTAAATTTGTGTTTTAAAAGGAGCTGTGTTGGCCAAATTGCCACTCACAGTAGTATTCCAAAAATAGGGGGAAGGGAAACTCTGTAGCAAAAATTAAAAGGAATAAATATCTTGGTGTGTGTCTTCTCTCCATCTTAAAGTGCTTCCTTCTTTGAATTGGGTTCAGGTTGAAACTAATTTCAAGGGTATTCAAACACATAGAATTACAATCCAGAATGGCCAAGGGCAGGCCTGTGTATCAGCACCTACCTTGTTTGCTCTCTATTTGGCCAAATCAGAAGACTTTCAAGGTGGATTTATCAAACAATCATGCAATGCAGCACAGCACGTCACCTTGCTGAACTACACTGCGTGAAAGAGAAAGGGCAGAAGTGCACTTTATTTAACATTATATGGCACATTCCTGTCTTTTCCTTTCGCTGGTTTACAATGTGCTGCCTAGCGCCAATGCAGGTACCCTTGCCGCATGGTGCAATAGAGCCTGCATTGCAGACAGGATTGTTTTTGTGCAAGGAGGAGCACCTTCCTGCACAAAAACATTCCTCTGAGGTATTTTCCCCATTTTATGCGTGCTGCATAATGCGGGATGAGTAACATTTTGACACATCCCCAGGACTACCAGTAATGATAAATCTGAGAATGCTCCAAAATCCAAGGGTGGATGCGTGGGAACACCCTAGGGTAGAGTAATGCAATGCAGCAGTTTGGGCTGTGTTGCATTACGTTAGATAGATCAAGCCACTCAGGGCCACACAAAGGGTGTCTTGTGTGGCTTGATAAATCTAATTACGGTTTTGCGTTGCCCTTGCACCCTGTTGAATAGCACAAGGGGGACGCAACACTATGATGAATTTGCCCACAAATCTTTTTCCCCAAATGTTTACAGAGTGCATATATCTCATGTTTACTGTATGCAGGTAATCTTGCTTTCATGGACTCCACTCAACTCAGGATCTAAAAATTACAATCCTTCATGATTATTTTTAAAAAAACTTCTAAGTATTACTTTAGATTAAAAGAAAATTAGTATTTGGTAAAAAAATGTAGAACACTTTTCTGTTTTTCAGGAGCATCTCGAGTCCCAAAAGGAGAGCATAACAAAGATGTAGGACTGACTTTCCACAAATGTTTTGAAATAGTTCTATCTTTTTGGTCAGCTATATAAAACTCTTTTAAAAAAATTTTTAAACTGGGTACAAGTACTGGGCTTCACACCCTACTAAGGCTGTATGCTACTGGACCTGAGAAGAACTCTGCCAGGAGTAAGGACTGTTGTGCTACAAGGATTGAATGCTGCTCTGAAAGAACTGCTTTCTGCTTTGCTGTGCTGGCTTGTTGCCTGCTGATCTCTGCTCTGTTGAGGACAAGGACGGGACCCATCTCACTTGATCCCAGAGTGACTCCAAGGGCTTACTGGCTTGCCCCCTGTTCTGAAGTCTCAGGGCCATAAAAGACTTCCTGCACCTCTGCAACAACACCTGTAGTCTGCCATATGTGAGCCTTGCCCAGCCAAGTGGTGCCAATCCAGTCCTGTGAAATGTGATTTCTGCTGCCCAGATCCATCAGAATTGACACAGTGTTGACTTTGCACTGATCGGAACCGAGGCAGTGCCCTTCAACGCCAACACAGTGGCAATACAAGGACTTCCTTGCACAGCTCGATGACAACGTGGGATCCAACTGTGATGTTGTATGGTGACGCAGTGCCTGCATCATTAGGGGATCAATGACAATTCATGATCTGATTGTGAGGCTGGACAATGATGCAACAACCCGACTGCGTGAACAGGAACTGACGCATCCAGTCCAGCTGCAGTTTTTCCCCAGTTTAGAACACTGATGCCTCATGCGTGAAGCTTGTTCTGCTGTTGAGGTCTCTCAATGGCTATCTTGCACAAGTAGCCTAGAGCGGATACGTTTGTATGCTTTACAAAAAGTGTCCTTTTTTAGCCAGGTAGAAAACATCCACTTTTTGGGAAAATAAATAACGTTTAACGAGACATCGTTATTTGGGCCTCAAAGAAGTACATTTCCCTGAGGCAGATGAAAACTTGAAGAGAAACAAGAATATCCATGAAATAAATTGTGCACCTTTATAAAAACAAGTAACATGGCAGGAAGGGTGAGGGACCAGGACAGGAGCATAAGGCATAAGGGAGAGTGGGAGGGGCTGAATATGGCGCAACATACAGAGCTGGCAAGTTTGGTACTGGGGAGCCGGGTTTGAGTCTCAGCGTCGGCTCTCCTCAATTGTAATAACTAAAATTAAAAAATGTGGTGCCACACAGAGAGCAGCTGACAAATAAAATTAAACAATAACAAAATAGGAAAGGAAATAACTAAAGGAGTAACATGGCAGGAGGGGTAAGGGACCGGGAGCAACTGACATAAGGGGGAGGGGTTGAATGTTGCGCAAAATACGGAGCTTCCAACTTTGGGACTGGGGACCCAGGTTTTAGTCTCGGCATTGGCTCTCTTCAATCATAATAAATACAATTTAAAAATGTGGTGCAACATACAGTTCTGCCGACAAATCAAATTAAACAACACAAAAATAGGAAAATAGACAATGGTGTACTACATTAATGGTAAATGGTTGGAGAATCGAAACAAAATACAGAAAGGAAACAATGCCCTAGTACAGCCATGGTTGAACTTGCTTCATGAAGCGTACAGAATTGGGTGTACAAAGAAGCCCTTCATGAACTACATGATCCAGTAAACAGAGAAAAAAGTAGGCTAACAAACCAGAAATAAACAAGTGAGTAGGGGGACATGTAATATGCCAATACTCCAGGGGAGGAGCAACACACAGGGGGGACATCCAGCCGGGTAACATCCTTTACAACAAAACTTTTACAACGCGGTACCGTTACCACGCAGGTTTTACAACGAAAGTCGTTACAAACGACTTGCGCTGGAGGGCGCTGTAGGATAGGGAATAGTTTAATTTACTATCCAACACCTTCCCTACTGTCCACGGGGACTGTAGTTGGAATAGTAAATTAAACTATTCCACTATCCAGCGCCCCCCAACGCAAGTCGTTGTAACGACTTGCGTTGTAAAGCCTGCCTGGTAACGGTACGCGTGGTAAAAGCACGCGTTGTACCGTCATACATCCCATACAGCCACATGAAACCATAGAGAAGAAAGCTTTTGAAAACGACACACACTTTAACCAAGTGCCAGCAAGGGCGGGGCCAAACCCCATTGAGTGAATATAGCATGTCTCAAAGACAGCGCAGGCTCATTGCCTAGGCTCGAAGTAAAAATGGTATATAATGCGAAAATGCACATTCATCTCCTTTAATCTTTTAGAATATCCTTCCCAAGGACAATTCGCATGCCTGCGATTTGGGAAAACCAGTGTGTAGGCTTGAGGGTGGATACACAAGGGCTTTACAAATTTCAAAAACAGTGAAAACTGTGGATGTCATTATCAGAAGCCTGAGACTGGTGATTGCCAATTTCTTTTTTTTTATTGAATCATAAAGCAAATACTAGTAGTGTTTTGGCTGGCATGCAAAAAAAGCTCATGCTACTTTCAAAACATATATGGGCAGGTGTCTACTGAGTATAATGTGATGGAAGAAAGCTGATTGCGTGATGATATACTTGATTTAAAAATAGTGGTATGATACCAATAATACAACCAATGCTATGTCGCAAGAAACAGAAATACAAGCTCTGCTACTAATGGCAGGGATGAGGGTACTCAGAAAAAAACCCATGACAGCATAAAAATATCTGATTACGGAAAATGTCTTCCTAGAAAAAAACGAGTGTGTTCGACACCAGTGCTCTTTCTCTGAGCATAATATTTTCCAACATTTACACACCTACGGCCTGTATTCCTTTTATCAAGCAACGGGTATTCTTTTTCATCCGCAACAGGATTACAAGTTGTCTGTTAATTCCATTAAAGTCAATGAGGTAACTCGGTGTCCCTCAATACCTGGGTAATGTTGATATGTTCTAGAAATAGGTTCTGTTTGGTGAAAACAATTATTTCTTTAGTGCATCAATGCCTAAATTTAACAATAATACTTACCTTTAGCCCTAAACTAGTTTTCTGCACACCACAAAGATTCTATGAATTGTACAAATATTTCTTTTATATGTTTCAATTAATTGAAAAGGCTGTTAGATAAGACATAACATACAGTGACATGAACAGAGCAACCAAATAATTAGTGACTAATGTACCAAATAGTGATACAACGTAGTAGAGTAAAACAATACATTATTTTATACACAACAGGACAAATACAAAAATCTCGGTCTATTTTGAATTTTATCAGTAACCCGCAATGTCAGATAGTTATAGTTACAGTGACTCAGGACATGAGTAGGTTATGCATTGATGTTTTGACCCTGATCTCTGTGTTAATGAAGGGACATCACATACGGTCTTCTTCAGGACAAAATAAAACACGCTTTGACAGCCGAGATACAAAAAGGGAGGATTTTGTTAGGGGCGTGTGTACAAAATGAGAAGTAATTTTGTGTTTTAAAAGGAGCTGTGTTGGCCAAATTGCCACTCACAGTAGTATTCCAAAAATAGGGGGAAGGGAAACTCTGTAGCAAAAATTAAAAGGAATAAATATCTTGGTGTGTGTCTTCTCTCCATCTTAAAGTGCTTCCTTCTTTGAATTGGGTTCAGGTTGAAACTAATTTCAAGGGTATTCAAACACATAGAATTACAATCCAGAATGGCCAAGGGCAGGCCTGTGTATCAGCACCTACCTTGTTTGCTCTCTATTTGGCCAAATCAGAAGACTTTCAAGGTGGATTTATCAAACAATCATGCAGTGCAGCACAGCACGTCACCTTGCTGAACTACACTGCGTGAAAGAGAAAGGGCAGAAGTGCACTTTATTTAACATTATATGGCACATTCCTGTCTTTTCCTTTCGCTGGTTTACAATGTGCTGCCTAGCGCCAATGCAGGTACCCTTGCCGCATGGTGCAAGAGAGCCTGCATTGCAGACAGGATTGTTTTTGTGCAAGGAGGAGCACCTTCCTGCACAAAAACATTCCTCTGAGGTATTTTCCCCATTTTATGCGTGCTGCATAATGCGGGATGAGTAACATTTTGACACATCCCCAGGACTACCAGTAATGATAAATCTGAGAATGCTCCAAAATCCAAGGGTGGATGCGTGGGAACACCCTAGGGTAGAGTAATGCAATGCAGCAGTTTGGGCTGTGTTGCATTACGTTAGATAGATCAAGCCACTCAGGGCCACACAAAGGGTGTCTTGTGTGGCTTGATAAATCTAATTACGGTTTTGTGTTGCCCTTGCACCCTGTTGAATAGCACAAGGGGGACTCAACACTATGATGAATTTGCCCACAAATCTTTTTCCCCAAATGTTTACAGAGTGCATATATCTCATGTTTACTGTATGCAGGTAATCTTGCTTTCATGGACTCCACTCAACTCAGGATCTAAAAATTACAATCCTTCATGATTATTTTTTTTTAAACTTGTAAGTATTACTTTAGATTAAAAGAAAATTAGTATTTGGTAAAAAATGTAGAACACTTTTCTGTTTTTCAGGAGCATCTCGAGTCCCAAAAGGAGAGCATAACAAAGATGTAGGACTGACTTTCCACAAATGTTTTGAAATAGTTCTATCTTTTTGGTCAGCTATATAAAACTCTTTTAAAAAATGTTTTAAACTGGGTACAAGTACTGGGCTTCACACCCTACTAAGGCTGTATGCTACTGGACCTGAGAAGAACTCTGCCAGGAGTAAGGACTGTTGTGCTACAAGGATTGAATGCTGCTCTGAAAGAACTGCTTTCTGCTTTGCTGTGCTGGCTTGTTGCCTGCTGATCTCTGCTCTGTTGAGGACAAGGACGGGACCCATCTCACTTGATCCCAGAGTGACTCCAAGGGCTTACTGGCTTGCCCCCTGTTCTGAAGTCTCAGGGCCATAAAAGACTTCCTGCACCTCTGCAACAACACCTGTAGTCTGCCATATGTGAGCCTTGCCCAGCCAAGTGGTGCCAATCCAGTCCTGTGAAATGTGATTTCTGCTGCCCAGATCCATCAGAATTGACACAGTGTTGACTTTGCACTGATCGGAACCGAGGCAGTGCCCTTCAACGCCAACACAGTGGCAATACAAGGACTTCCTTGCACAGCTCGATGACAACGTGGGATCCAACCGCGAGGTTGGATGGTGACGCAGTGCCTGCATCATTAGGGGATCAATGACAATTCATGATCTGATTGTGAGGCTGGACAATGATGCAACAACCCGACTGCGTGACAGGAACTGACGCATCCAGTCCAGCTGCAGTTTTTCCCCAGTTTAGAACACTGATGCCTCATGCGTGAAGCTTGTTCTGCTGTTGAGGTCTCTCAATGGCTATCTTGCACAAGTAGCCTAGAGCGGATACGTTTGTATGCTTTACAAAAAGTGTCCTTTTTTAGCCAGGTAGAAAACATCCACTTTTTGGGAAAATAAATAACGTTTAACGAGACATCGTTATTTGGGCCTCAAAGAAGTACATTTCCCTGAGGCAGATGAAAACTTGAAGAGAAACAAGAATATCCATAAAATAAATTGTGCACCTTTATAAAAAACAAGTAACATGGCAGGAAGGGTGAGGGACAAGGACAGGAGCACAAGGCATAAGGGAGAGTGGGAGGGGCTGAATATGGCGCAACATACAGAGCTGGCAAGTTTGGTACTGGGGAGCCTGGTTTGAGTCTCAGCGTCGGCTCTCCTCAATTGTAATACCTAAAATTAAAAAATGTGGTGCCACACAGGGAGCAGCTGACAAATAAAATTAAACAATAACAAAATAGGAAAGGAAATAACTAAAGGAGTAACATGGCAGGAGGGGTAAGGGACCGGGAGCAACTGACATAAGGGGGAGGGGTTGAATGTTGCGCAAAATACGGAGCTTCCAACTTTGGGACTGGGGACCCAGGTTTGAGTCTCGGCATTGGCTCTCTTCAATCATAATAAATACAATTTAAAAATGTGGTGCAACATACAGTTCTGCCGACAAATCAAATTAAACAACACAAAAATAGGAAAATAGACAATGGTGTAATACATTAATGGTAAATGGTTGGAGAATCGAAACAAAATACGGAAAGGAAACAATGCCCTAGTACAGCAATGGTTGAACTTGCTTCATGAAGCGTACAGAATTGGGTGTACAAAGAAGCCCTTCATGAACTACATGATCCAGTAAACAGAGAAAAAAGTAGGCTAACAAACCAGAAATAAACAAATGAGTAGGGGGACATGTAATATGCCAATACTCCAGGGGAGGAGCAACACACAGGGGGGACATCCAGCCGGGGAACATCCTTTACAACAAAACCTTTACAACGCGGTACTGTTACCACGCAGGTTTTACAACGAAAGTCGTTACAAACGACTTGCGCTGGAGGGCGCTGTAGGATAGGGAATAGTTTAATTTACTATCCAACACCTTCCCTACTATCCACGGGGACTGGAGTTGGAATAGTAAATTAAACTATTCCACTATCCAGCGCTCCCCAACGCAAGTCGTTGTAACGACTTGCGTTGTAAAACCTGCCTGGTAACGGTACGCGTGGTAAAAGCACGCGTTGTACCGTCATACATCCCATAAGCCACATGAAACCATAGAGAAGAAAGCTTTTGAAAACGACACACACTTTAACCAAGTGCCAGCAAGGGCGGGGCCAAACCCCATTGACTGATTATAGCATGTCTCAAAGACAGCGCAGGCTCATTGCCTAGGCTCGAAGTAAAAATGGTATATAATGCGAAAATGCAAATTCTTCTCCTTTATTCTTTTGGAATATCCTTCCCAAGGACTATTCGCATGACTGGGATTTGGGAAAACCAGTGTGTAGGCTTGAGGGTGGATACACAAGGGCTTTACGAATTTCAAAAACAGTGAAAACTGTGGATGTCATTATCAGAAGCCTGAGACTGGTGATTGCCAATTTCTTTTTTTTTATTGAATCATGAAGCAAATACTAGTAGTGTTCTGGCTGGCATGCAAAAAAAGCTCATGCTGCTTTCAAAACATATATGGGCAGGTGTCTACTGAGTATAATGTGATGGAAGAAAGCTGATTGCGTGATGATATACTTGATTTAAAAATAGTGGTATGATACCAATAATACAACCAATGCTATGTCGCAAGAAACAGAAATACAAGCTCTGCTACTAATGGCAGGGATGAGGGTACTCAGAAAAACACCCATGACAGCATAAGAATATCTGATTACGGAAAATGTCTTCCTAGAAAAAAGCGAGTGTGTTCGACACCAGTGCTCTTTCTCTGAGCATAATATTTTCCAACATTTACACACCTACGGCCTGTATTCCTTTTATCAAGCAACGGGTATTCTTTTTTATCCGCAACAGGATTACAAGTTGTCTGTTAATTCCATTAAAGTCAATGGGGTAACTCGGTGTCCCTCAATACCTGGGTAATGTTGATATGTTCTAGAAATAGGTTCTGTTTGGTGAAAACAATTATTTATTTAGCGCATCAATGCTTAAATTTAACAACAATACTTAGCTTTAGACCTAAACTAGTTTTCTGCACACCACAAAGATTCTATGAATTGTACAAATATTTCTTTTATATGTTTCAATTATTTGAAAAGGCTGTCAGATAAGACATAACATACAGTGACATGAACAGAGCAACCAAATAATTAGTGACTAATGTACCAAATAGTGATCCAACGTAATAGAGTAAAACAATACATTATTTTATACACAACAGGACAAATACAAAAATCTCGGTCTATTTTGAATTTTATCAGTAACCCGCAATGTCAGATAGTTATGGTTACAGTGACTCAGGACATGAGTAGGTTATGCATTGATGTTTTGACCCTGATCTCTGTGTTAATGAAGGGACATCACATACGGTCTTCTTCAGGACAAAATAAAACACGCTTTGACAGCCGAGATACAAAAAGGGAGGATTTTGTTAGGGCCGTGTGTACAAAATGAGAAGTAAATTTGTGTTTTAAAAGGAGCTGTGTTGGCCAAATTGCCACTCACAGTAGTATTCCAAAAATAGGGGGAAGGGAAACTCTGTAGCAAAAATTAAAAGGAATAAATATCTTGGTGTGTGTCTTCTCTCCATCTTAAAGTGCTTCCTTCTTTGAATTGGGTTCAGGTTGAAACTAATTTCAAGGGTATTCTAACACATAGAATTACAATCCAGAATGGCCAAGAGCAGGCCTGTGTATCAGCACCTACCTTGTTTGCTCTCTATTTGGCCAAATCAGAAGACATTCAAGGTGGATTTATCAAACAATCATGCAGTGCAGCACAGCACGTCACCTTGCTGAACTACACTGCGTGAAAGAGAAAGGGCAGAAATGCACTTTATTTAACATTATATGGCACATTCCTGTCTTTTCCTTGCGCTGGTTTACAATGTGCTGCCTAGCGCCAATGCAGGTACCCTTGCCGCATGGTGCAAGAGAGCCTGCATTGCAGACAGGATTGTTTTTGTGCAAGGAGGAGCACCTTCCTGCACAAAAACAATCCTCTGAGGTATTTGCCCCATTTTATGCGTGCTGCATATGCGAGATGAGTAACATTTTGACACATCCCCAGGATTACCAGTAATGATAAATCGGAGAATGCTCCAAAATCCAAGGGTGGATGCGTGGGAACACCCTAGTGTAGAGTAATGCAATGCAGCAGTTTGGGCTGTGTTGCATTACGTTAGATAGATCAAGCTACTCAGGGCCACACAAAGGGTGTCTTGTGTGGCTTGATAAATCTAATTACGGTTTTGCGTTGCCCTTGCACCCTGTTGAATAGCACAAGGGGGACGCAACACTATGATGAATTTGCCCACAAATCTTTTTCCCCAAATGTTTACAGAGTGCATATATCTCATGTTTACTGTATGCAGGTAATCTTGCTTTCATGGACTCCACTCAACTCAGGATCTATAGAAAAATTACAATCCTTCATGATTATTTTTCAAAAAACTTCTAAGTATTACTTTAGATTAAAAGAAAATTAGTATTTGGTAAAAAATGTAGAACACTTTTCTGTTTTTCAGGAGCATCTCGAGTCCCAAAAGGAGAGCATAACAAAGATGTAGGACCGACTTTCCACAAATGTTTTGAAATAGTTCTATCTTTTTGGTCAGCTAGTAGAGCAAGCTCAGACCACTAATGGTGGTTTGTGTAAATCGAAAGTCGGTTTGGGTGAATTCTCGTTAAATACACGATTTTTTTATTATTTGTTAGAAATGGGGTCTCTAGTTGGCAGAGTTATACACCCTGACCAAGTAGGGACCCACACTCCAATCAAGGTAAGTGTAGTACACACTAAAGGTTTACCTGTGCTCACCCTCTGGTAGCTTGGCACAGAGCAGTCAGCCTAAACTAAAGAGGCAATGTGTATAGTATTTGTGCAAACACACAGACAGTAACAAAGTGAAAACACTACAAAAGTACTCCACACCACTTTAGCAAAATAGCTAATATTTATCTGAGTAAAACAAGACCAAAATGACAAAACACTAACATATACAAGTCAAAATATGAATTTTTAAAGATTAGATCAAAATGCGGTGGTCAGAAGTCAATAGCTCCAACTGGGGCTATCTGGGCGCGCTTGACTGTGACAAATTCAAAAGTTCAGTCTTTTGTGATGGAGTGCAGGTGGGATATAGGAGTCATGCAGACTCCTTTACGGTACCGGGGATGCGTCAGAAATTGAAGATGACGTGTGGCGCAAAGGAGGTGAGGCATCACTGATGCTCATGATGCGTCTTTTCCTGACGGCGGTGCAAGGCGGTTGAAGCTTTAACACCAGGGGACAATGTGTTGCAGAGAGGATGTGATACATCCATTGCTGGTGCGAGGCCTCATTTCCTGAATGCAATTCGGCATCAATGAAGCACGATGCCAACAGCAGAATTCTACATCATCATAGTCGAACCGCTGGGCTGAAGACGAAGTGTCGGGTGAAAGCCACGCAGGGTCAGCGGGGCTGCGTCACAGACTTTGGAGAGGCATGCTCAGGACTCACACAGTGGCAGTTCTTCAAAGGCACTGCGGCAAAGTTGAGGCTGCATTGTAAGTCATGGTCGATGTGGCACACACTTGGTGAGCGTGGATCACAGCTTTGGTGCAGGCAACGGTGATGCGTCGATCTCACTGGGATGAGCTGATTCTGAAATGACACTTTGGAGTCGCTGTGTCAATTTCTCGGTTGCAGCACCAAATTCACCTCCAAGGGTCAAGGACTGGATGTGGCACTACTTGGCAGGGCAGGACTCACAGCAGAGGAGCCCAGGTGCTGGTAGCAAGATGCAGGTGAAGTCTTTGATGTCCCTGAGACTTCAGCAACAGGAGGCAAGCTCAGTAAATCCTTTGGAGAACATTTGAAAGCAGGATGCAGAAAGTAAAGTCTAGTCCTTTCACTCCCAGGCAAGAAGCAGCAGGCCAACACAGCAAAGCAAGAAGCAAAGTGGCAGTATCTCCTGGCAACATCACAGCTCTTTTTCCTGGCATAATGTCCTCAGTTCTGGAGTATTCTGTATATACGGTGTCAGGCCCAGTTATACCAATTTTTGCCTTTGAAGTAGGTAGATTTCAAAGAAAGGTCTTTGTAGTGCACAAGACCCTGCTCTTACTGGCCATGGCTCCAGACACCCTACAGAGATATGCAGCTCTTTGTGTGGGGACAGGCACAGCCCTATTCAGGTGCAAGTGTCAGCTCCTCCCACCATTCTAGCTCTATTATCCTTGTGATGGGCCATCGGGATATTCAGGGCATATCTCATTTGCCTTTGTGTGTGACTTGCTTTAGAGAATTCACTAAGTCCAGCTGTCACCCTGACCCAGACATATATTCTAGGGATGGATAGAGGCACAGAATGGTTAAAGTAAGAAAATGCCAACTACTTAAAAGTGCCATTTTCAGAACTGCAATTTAAAAACCAACTTCACTAAAAGATGTGTTTTTAATTTGTGAGACCAGAGACACTGAACTTCAATTTTTCTATCTCCTCCCAATTGGAAGTTACACTTGTAAAGTGTTACAAGGCAGCTCCGATGCTAACCTGTGGGAGAGATAGGCCTTGCTGTAGTGAAAAACGAGAATAGCAGTTTTTCACTACCAGGACGCACATGCCCTACCTTTTAAATAAACTGCACCCTGCCCATGGGGCTACCTTGGAAACTACCTTAGGGTTGCAATATATGTAATAAAAGGGAATGTTTGAGCCAAGCCAGTAGGTAAACTTGCCAGGTCGACATGGCAGTTTAAAATTGCACACACAGACTCTGCAGTGGCAGACCTGAGACAGGTTTGAAGAGCTACTCATGTGGGTGGCACAAGCTGAGCTGCAGGCCCACTAGCAGCATTTGGTTACCAGGTCCTGGACACATGTAGTGCACTGTAGTAGGGACTTATCAGTAAAATCAAATATGCCAACCATGGAGAAAGCAAATGCCATTATATTTTAGGCACAGAGCACATGCACTTTAGCACTGTTCAGCAGTGGTGGGTGGGTGTATGTGGCATATGGACAAGACTATTGGTTTAGGTCATTTTCCAATTGCGTGGAAGGAAACATATGTTTGCGCTTATCAGTTATAAATATGTAGTAAATTGTACTAGTTTTATATTCATTTTTAAGATGTGTTTTTATTGCATTGTTATGTTTTTATTGCTTGCTAGACTATGGTCTAACTAAAGAAAATGTGAATCTCTCCAGCATCTGTTTGTGTAGTAACCCCCATAGTATCTGTAGGAAACCTCCTCTGTAGCTCTACAAATTCCTTATGCACAGGTGTGAATTGAGGTGAGATTAAAGTACTTTTCTTTTTCATAATAGAAAAGCAGGATATTCATTTATACTGCTTGTGGTTTGACTGCTTTCAAGTCTCTACCATCAACGCCACCTCCTGCCGAAGCCTTCGACTGCTCACCTTCACTATCTAACGAGTTAAGTGTGGTAGGTGTGTACTTGGCTCAATTTGTAGCTCTGAAGTGGGACAGACCCCAGAAAAACAGAGGCAAAAGACCCCAAACCTCTGGTTGTGGTCTAGTTGCACCTAACTGCCCTTTAGCCCCACAGACTAGGTCTGACAGGCCCTTAATGGACAAAGAGTAAAACAAATATATCTCCCTTCTCACCTCACATTTAGAGAAGATCTGTATGGCAACACAGCTAAGACTTCAGTTCCAGGTGTTCTACATGCTGACTTAGTTCAAGACCAGAATTTTTGCATCAACAAACTGAAGACTAATCTACCTTCAAGCAAACTGATTAAATGAAACACAACATTCAGGTCCAACACGTGATCTCTGGTTCAACATAGAGTTGTCAGTCATTCCTATTGTATCAGGGAGAGAAGCTGTAGCCTTAATATGAGGTGTGGGTAGGAAACTTGTTTCTCTGAGAAAGCCATGGTTCAGACTAGTTAGATTTTCACAGGTAGCACAGCCTTCCTCTGAGAAAAATGTATGTGGTATATGAACAGCAACATCAAAAAACATTACAGTTAAGAAATAAATCACTTGAACTTTTCAAACCAATTCAGTACAAAAACAACAAAAGCTGCTAAAAAGAGACTGTGCAATGCACATGATTAACGAGTATCTGGTACAATTTCAAAATGCCCCTGATAGCTCTCTTTATTTTAGAATTTATATACTGGGAATGTACATTGTAGAACTGTATTATAAAGAAGGACTGATGTTTTGAAAAGGAATTTATGTCCTAGTAACTCCAAATGATGATGGGTCCGAATTTATGAAGGGTGCTTCTGGTTGCATGCCCGCATTAGATGTCAGGGGACAGTGGGATTGGTACTGCCCACAAAGATAGAGCTAGAGAAACCCACAAAGTGAGGGTTACCACCCGTCAAGCAGTGATGGAAAGGTATCCTTGACCTGATAAGCTTCTCTAAAAGGTAGGCCTGTGCGACTGGAGACAATGCCACCATTATGCCTATTCCCTTGCTTCTACCAAGGCAGCCAGGAGCTGAAAATGCAGTAGTGATGTTGTCTCCATTGTCACACAGCAATGTCTCACCAGGGTTTTACTCAGCAGTTTTCCAGTATCACATGGTAAAAACAAACAGGTATCTGTTTAGGAAGATAATGTGATGAATCTCAGTTAGCATGCATGTAGCCAAAATTGGCACACATTTTCAATTCCTGCAAACTTGCTACTGTTTGTTGCAAAGAGTGACATATCTTCCTGGATTGACACATCAGGTGTTTTATGGAAGTTCACACCGCAGCAGCTCAGAGAGGTGATAAAAGTGAGAATTAAGGGGCATATTACCTAGAAGTATGTTAAAAACGCACAACGCACATTTCCATATCGCCGGCTATCGCCGGATTCCATCGCCGTGATAGCGCGCAATTATCTATGTGCATCACGTAGGCAAAATGAAATCCGGCAATAGTCGGCGATATGGCACATTAGCGCATGAAAACAAACATTGTTTTCATGCGCTAATGTGCTCCTTGATAATATGGGGGGTGGATTCAGCTTTATGATCCACACACCCATGTTATCAATGCCCTAACACCTGGTCAGAGCAGGCGTTGGGAGACCTGCGATAAACAAGGTTATCGCAGGTCTCCCTCTCCCAACGCCTGCCTTGGTAATAGGGTGTTCCCACCTCCAACCACATTTCACATGTGGTTGGACGTGGGAACGCCCACTTTGCATGTCATTAGCGATGTTTGTCGCCGACATGCAAAGTGGGCTTGTGCCAGGCGTTGAAATGCCCTTGTGGATAGGGCTCTAGAAGTATCGCCGCTTTCTCGGCACAAATCGCTGAAAAAACGGCGATACTTCCCCTTGCTAATATGCCCCTAAATGTGGTAAGAGAGTGGAAAGAGAAGAGATAAATAGTATGGCATGCCACTTGGCTCTTTTTTTCAGGGATGATGAAACTGGAAGGGTTGCTCCCCCACAACTCCGACTTTCTCCTTACATCTGACTGTAGTACCTTGCCTCTCTTTTTTTCTTCCCTGGCTGCAAGGCTCACCTCTGGTTTCTTCCTTAATTGCGATCGTACTATGGACTTCGGGGCATATTACCAACGTTAAGCGATATTTATCGCTAACGATGCTTAGCAACGAATTTTTTAACGCTAAGCATCGTCAGAAATTATCGCAGATAAACCTTGCTATTATCAAGGTTTATCGCAAATGCGATAAAAAACGGCCGCAATGCATGAATATCGCTAAAAATTCAGCGATATTCATGCATTACCGAGCTAATGCTCTTAGCCATGTTATCCACCTCCCATTGGATAACATGGATAAGAACTGCTCAGGGCAGGTGTTAGTTTTTGGAGATATTCGCGCTTAGCGCGAATATCTCCAAAAGTTGGTAATAGGAGATAGCGATGTTAGCGACTGTTTCCAGTCGCTAACATCTTGGCACGCCCACTTTGCATGTCATTAGTGATAAATATCATTGACATGCAAAGTGGGGCCCAAGATGGTCGCTATCTCCTACTAGCTGTCGCTAACTGGTGTTAGCGACAGCTAGGTAATAGGGAGATAATTTTATCTCCGCTTTCTTGACTTTTAAAGCCAAAAAAGCGGAGATAAAACCCCTTGATAATATACCCCTTCATTCTCTCATTGATGCATGGAAGAGACTAAGAATGAATTTCAATCTACTTTTCAGCTATTATTTTTTTCCTTTCAAGGACAGTGCGGTTTATTTGACAGAAAATAGCAAAAAACAAAACTTCACAAACCATCATTCACATTTTGTTAAGCATCTCAGCAGCAATTGGGAGGATAACAATTCTAGTGCTTGTGCCTCTTTGGGAATGGGAAACAGTCGGAACAACGCAGGCTCAGCTGCATGTGTTCTGACAACGCAAGTGCTACTACGCTTGCCTTAACCACGAACATGCGTTAACCACACATATGCAGGCTAAGGCAGTACGTGGTCTAGCTGCTGCTTGGTGGAAGCAGGAAGGATCGGGAGGGCCAGAGGACGTGTTGAGGTAAGTGGGGCTGGGGCCAGGTTTTGGGAGGTGGGGGGTAGTTTGAATGGTTTGGGGGTCAGGTAAGTTTTCAGGGTTGGGGGGTTGGGGTAGTTTACAGGGCTGGGTGGTCGGGTTGTTTTCAGGGCTGGAGTGGGGTCTAGGACGTTTTTAGGTCTCTGGGCTGGTTGTTTTTAAGGCTATGGCGAGCGCGGAGTTGTTTTTAGGGCTTGGGGGGCAAAGAACATTTTAGGGCTGGGGAGGGGTTAGTTTTTAAGAGGGAGGCAGTGGTTTTTTAGAAGGAAGGGGGGTCGTTTTAGGTTTCAGGGCAAGGACTTGGGGCCATTTTAGGGCTTGTGCGGGGATCGGGATAGTTTTTGGTGCTTAGGGGAGGGTGGGTCATTTTTAGGAATGGGGTTAGGGACCTTATTAGGACTTGGAGAGAAGGGGTTGGTTTTCAGGAGGAAGGGGGTAGTTTTAGGACTTGGGCGGGAGCAGGGGTTGAGGGGTAAGACTTACCTGTCAAGTCTTAACCACGGATATGTCTTTGCCATAGATGCCTTAACAATGCATATTTCGTTGTAAAGGCATGTGTGGGAAAGGCATATGCGTGGTTAAGATTTACATAGTTGAAATCGCATGGAACCAGCATGCGTGGTAAATACATTTGTGGTCCCATCACACAACCCTTTAGGAATCAGTGCTATAGCAAGAGTTGTTCTGGCAAACCAGTTGGCGCCTCACTGTTATTTAGTAAGAGCAGATCTTATTACAGCATTGCATTTTCTTAATGATTAGGCCTTGCATATCGTAGGGCATTTTTCACTTTCTATTTAATTGGTCTGTAATTCGAGATGTTTGTTTGAGTGCTATTTTGTAGAAGGTGCTAGTATTATCCAGAGCTGAAGTGCATGTGATACCTTTAATAGATTTTTTGTGTTGAGGTAAAGTGAATGAAGAAGTGGGGACTAGGAGAATGCAGAAGAAATAGGAATCAGGAGTGAAGTACAGGAGGGGGTGAGCAGGGAGCCACAGTTATTGCAAGATATCCTGATAAAAACATTCCTACAGATACCCTCTGGGGTAACCTACTACTGTTGAGTTACGTGGATCCTATCTGAGGCATATCATGGAAAATCCAGGGCTCCCGGATCCAACATTTGGATTTCAGCAAAATAACCTCCCTTCCACAGCTGGACTGCTGCGGATGAGAGGCTGAACCTGAGATCTGTAGTATTTCAGGAGAACTGATAGGATTGTACCCATACACCCAGTACACATCAATGAGGAAACAGAGCCACTCCTTTGCTTTGCCTGAAGTAATATCAGAAGGCAGCCAGGGGTGATTGGAAAGATGGTGTTACATGAACATGAAGAAGATAAGAGTAGGAGAGTTTGGGAGATTGTGGGTTTAGACATTCAAATGTATATTCACCTCAATCATTGGGGAATTCATAATATGTATTCAAATGGAAGTGACGCAACATTAAGCAGCAAAATCCGGGTGAGTGGTGTAATTTTCTGTAAAGCAGAGTGGGGTAGGAATGGACTCAAAATGGGTGTGCAGACATTATTGTTATGTAGGGACAAATGCTACCCTTATCAATATTGCACATAGTACGTAAAACTAGTAAATAATGCTTTGGGCAAGAGAGGCTGTGATCTAGATGTTCAATTGTCTTCTGAAGTTAATTAAACAAGAGGATGCTTGACAAGCTAATTAAAAGGTTTGGAGAATTGTTTTTAACTGAAATGTGCACCTGTTGTTTATCAATTAAGTATTCACCTGCCATGTATAGGATGAATGAGTGGGCACACCTAATCTAATGAGGTACAACTAGGCAATGTGGCAGCATATTTATCATTAGGTGTATTTTAAGAATTGACATTGTCACCTTTGGTCGGTATGGATCATTTCATATACATCTATCTTATAGGAGTTAGCAAAGAGTTCAGGTCAATTTATCCTCTCCCATATTGTTGAGTGAGAAAAACACTTTCTGCTCTTACTGCCAACACAAAAGAGGCATTGCCAAATCCAGCAGGTCTGTTGTTTTTAGAGTAAGTGTTTGGTAATAGCTGGGCGACTTTGTACTGTCTCCAGCTGTCTTAGAAAGAGAAATTCATAAAAAAGCAACATTTTGAGGGACAGCAATAAAGAAGCTGAAAGCAGGGCCCGGTTGTAGAACAGAGTGTGAGTTGAATTGCACCCTTTAGGACTAGTGATATCAAAAGGAGTCAGAAGACATTTGCATTGCAAGTGGTGAACCTAAGAGGCATACATAGCATTTCCTATTAGATACATTTGACAAAGGGCTAGTATTTTTGTTGCATCTTTAAGAATGTCCTTAGACCTTTACTTTGTGAACTAAATAAGGTGTGAATTCAACAACATGTTGTCAAGACAGCAAGGCAAAAGAAATAAACATGCAAGTATGATTAATAAATAGCACTGTCTGTTTAGGAAAGGTCTTGGCATCCAGACAGCACACATTAAATAATTTAAAAGGCCCCATCAGCAATTAAAATGTTGTTGCGTCAGCATGGTAACTACATCAAAGAACTCACTCTGGCTCTGAATTATAAGTTACATGTCATCATATTACATTTGCGATCTAAGAATAGGAACACTTGATGTCCCATCACCAAAACCTAAGGGGCACACAAGTCGAACAATGTAATCATTCATAAAATACCAGAGCCCTCATGGTGGACAGCCTATCCAAGAGTTGGCAAACTCTTAAAAACACATGAAAGACAACCACTGAAGAGGACTGATTCTTATACTATTTTGAAGAATTGATGACATGGTGTCAATGGTGTGTATTGCTAAGCTTAAAAATGGAAGGATAAGTTCACAGGCACTACTAATACATTTCTAGGATAGTGCCAAGTCAGCTGTGGAGCAAAGATGTTAGGAAACCCATTTCACCTCAATGTAGAGAAGATGAGAGTGTGTGTAGCAATGTAGATGATCCAATGAGAGCAAAACTCAGAGCCAACTGCACAATTTGTGCTCGTGTCTACAATTATTGAGAAGTGGCACTCATTTTTAGGGACGGGTACTAGTTTCATCATCAGATTTTCACCTACAGCAAAAGAGAAAGTCATAAAGGGGAGAAAGAAGGGGGGAGATAGCAACACAATGATAAAGGAATCAAGCAAGGTTTTAAAATAAGCTGCAAGAATGAGAAAAAGTCAGGACTTTTAGGGTGGTGAATGAAAGAGGCAATGGGCGGAATCAAGACTAGGCAATCTTAGCATGCACTGCATTTAGCAACATTGACATTCACTGTCCCCTGAACACTCCTCCCCCTAACAAAAAATGTGGACCCCCTGCACTTCTGTAATTATTTTTACAAACGAAGCACTGCAGGCAAGATATTTGCATTTGGTGAAATCTGTACTTTAGAATGATCAAATAAATATAGCTTAACATAACATAATTAAAGAAAGAACAAAGATGTGCAGAGACTACAGCGACCTTGATAAGGAATCCCATACACATAACAGAACACAATATACAATAATTTAACCTAACATAACACAATGTAACATAATATCAGTTTGTTATGAAACATTTTCAGACCTCCTTGTTTTATTGGATCACAGTTTCGTTTATTTCGCCATTATTACAACACTTGACAAACAACTTTTGAACTCAAATTCTTATCAATTTCTAGTCAGCGCGAAATAGATTAGTATTAAATGTTTCCCTGCAATTTACTTTAAAATATGACTTAAAAAATAGCTGCTTTGTTCAAAGCAGCCGAATGTTAATTATGGTATGGCGATCAGAACTGGTGTAGTGAAAATGTACTGAGCTGAGAAGGTGGTGTGTTGCCCCACACTCATAATAGCTTCTTGCTGTTATTTTATTTTATTCTGTGCACACCATTCCCTAAGCGTGAACCCACCCACGTGTGCCATGAAGTACTTCTGAACAGAACGATAATGTCTAAAACTAGTCACGTGATACAGAAAAACAAACCCCACAACATTATAGTTTTTGCAATATATAAAACCCTCATACAACAGGTATACCTCTATTCATATAATACCTTTGCTCAAGATTACTTAAAGATATCTTATAAAACACATAACGCACACCATAAGAGTTACATACAATTAGGTAATGATTATAATAATTCATATGTATTATTTTAAAACATTAGCATGTATTGTATGTGTCTTTATTTCAAAGTGCTATTATTATACGTGTTGTAGCATAAATATACTACACTCATTGTAGCATAGAAAAAAGAGAAGACGCACCTTGCAAAACCAGAATTTAGACCCCTTCTTCGAGTTTTCCAAAGCTTCTTCTCGCTACCTGCTCCAAGAACCCTCACTATTCCCAGGGAGTAAGCAATGCCTAAGAGAGGAGGATTTCTGACAACACGGCCAACTGCTCGACGCTGACAGCGTGCTGAAATGAAATTAATCTCAGTCACCCACGGCCGGCTAACAGGTCTCAAACATTCTACAACTCATCAAACTAGGTCCCGGGGGAAAAACGTCCAGCGTGAGATCACACATAGCGCGGGAACAGCTGCCTCGCCTCATACACCGCGCGCGCCCTCAGCCACACTCTGAACGCACACACGGCCACAAGGAAAATACACAACTGGCTCAACTCAACGCGCCGAATGCAAACATTTCTAAGTGCTGTTTTTCCTACTTCAGTGAGGCAGTGATATCCTGTCACACTTCTTGTTCTGGTCAAAGCGGCCGCCTACCTTTACTTACTCTCTGCGCGACTGGCTGGCCCCATTACTCCCTCAAAACGCCTGCGCTATAAACGGCCCTTAGACTGATGACACATTACGCGGAGCTCCGTTCAGTAACACATGTTTACTTCCTGACATCTGCTCTCAACAAGTCCAGTAAAAGTGGGCCCGTTTTAGCCAACATTTCCGTCAGCAGCACCTTGATGCGAGCAAGCCGTGTGTATGTTGTTCTTTGTTTTTCATTCCAGCGCTTTAAAAAATCCACTCACTTTATGTGTGCGTAGTTTCTTTTTTTCTTTTAAAGAGCCGTTTGAGATAAATAACTTCAGATTCCGTGTGTCGTATGGGGCACACGTACATTCAATAACACATTTGACAGGCAAACCTGCGGTTGTCACTGAGCGCTATTTTGGGCCTGGTTGTTAAGGGCTGTGTTTCTTAACGCTAATGGCTCAGATGCGCTTAGGAATGTTTTGTCAGGGTTCAACAGCTATGCAGATGTACTATGCAGATGTATACATTTTTCTGTATAGCACTTTTAACTTTCTTCTTTTTTTTTCCACTCATTTGTCTTGAGACATGCCACTTTAAAAATGAGGGGATGAAATTGTTTTCATGATTGGGTGAATTGGCTTTACCTTTATACATTTCCCTTAATATTTTTTAAGTGTTTCCTTCATTTAGCAGTTGCCACATTCGCTTACTTTGCAGATTTACATTTCCTGGCGCATCCCTGAAAATCAGCAAGGATGCGCCACGAAAGATGCTTGACGCAAGTTTACCCTTGCGCCACCACAGATGCGCCGCATTTACAATGCAACACATCATGGCGCAAGGATAAACAGATGCGTGTCCCATCTGCCGGCGTAAAGTTGGCGCAATGCTGGAGTTGTGTCGCGGATGCGACGCAACTCCAGCACTGTTTCAACGTGGCTTATCCTCAACATGGTGTGTGACGCCTTACCCCCTGCTTCAAGCAGGCGCAAGGTTTTGACGCAGATTTCTTGTAGATTTCACTCAGGCACTTTTCCGAGGCATTCCTGCGCCGGAACGCCCACCCTTTACAACGTGACGCATCTCCCTAGATGCGTCTCGTTGTAACTAGGGCGCAACGTGTTGCATGGTTTACGCCACCGCTGCATCACAATAGTGACGTAACGGAGGCGCAAATGTGGCGCACGGGGCTCGTAAATCTGCCCCTTAGTCTTCACTTACTCAGTCCACTCATTCATTCTGGTGAACTGCTCAACATAGGCCCTATTTACAAGTTGCTCTGTTCTGGTGAGGTATAAACTTTGCAAGTAGGGAGGGGCCTATTCACATACTGCATTTTTCTAGTGTATTTGGAAGTACTTCAACCCTATAAGGAGGGAGGGGCCTTGGGGAGAAGCTGGAAGAAGGGCCATACTTACTATTTAATGAATACGAGTAAGGAATGGTCCAGGAAGGGTGAGGGTGGGGTTTAGGCAGGAATATGTACACAACCATAACAAATAAGTCCATTGCTATTCAAAAAATGCAATTCGAAGTTACTATGGCCAAAAAGGGACCCAAAACAGTAGGAAATTACTCCAGTTCAGTGGTGGAGTCAGTTCAGCAACACACATGGCCAACCTCTGGTGCTTCAACAACCTTCCATAGAAAATAATGATCTAGGGACTTAAAATAAAATCTCATAAGAAATAATGCTAAATTACATTACATTATTTAGGGGTGGTTGGCACCAACCCTGCACCCACCCCGGCTTTCACTGTGCATGGGATTCGGTACACATGGGGGGGTTAGGATGCCAAAGCCCATGCGCTGTTGGGGTTGTGTGTCCACTGGGGTTTTAGGCACAGAAGCTGTCCGTCAGCCAGGCCCTGTGCCCAACACCACACCTCACACAGTGATGGGCATCTATCTTTATGCAAAAACCCCAGAAATTTACTGATAAAACCAAAGGTTAAAGTGATGGTGTAGTTAGGAATTGCAAACATATTTTACTTTAAATTAAGAAAACATTAGAAACTCACTGACAAAGCAAAAAGGTTTAAGGGATGTTATAGTTTTTTTAAAACTTTATTTATGATATTTTTTACACCATAACGGAGCGGTCAATCACAGAATCCTCCGAAATGATATCCATCAACTCATTTTCATTAAATACATTTGAGTCCTGAACACATTTCAAAATTAGTTATACTTTACACATTTATGGCACAGCAGCAAACCCAACATCATACATAGTTAGGGTTGTCCCAAGCACCAACATTTACACGCTGTTGCTACTATCAGACCCATTATCCTGCTCACTTCCAGTCCCTGTTGGATTTAACAATTCTCTACATAACTCCCTCCAGATTGCAATGTCCTCTAGCTTCTCATCCTACGTCGGGCTTTCATATGCAGTTCATCCACTAGAGACCACTCTTCCACATCCCTTACCCAACTTACGAACGACGGAGCCCGTTCACCCATCCAGCATATTGCCACCCTCCGTTTGCCCAACACCAACGCTAACTGTAATAACTTATTGGGCATTTTTCATTTCATGCATTGTGGTACCAGCCCCAGGAGACTGTTCTGGAGTAGCCTATAATAAAATTCCCAACCAATCACAGAGTCTTTCTACTATAGTAACCCAACTCCTGTACTTCTGGGCATTTCCACGCCAGGTGCATGAACCCAGAATGTGCCCTGTGACATATAGGGCATTCATGTGACGGGCGGCGTCTATACAGTGGAGCCTCACAGGGGTCGTATACACACGCTGTAAAAAGTTAAAGTGCAGTAGCTTCAGCCGGGCATTACTAGACACCTTACGCGTTAATGTACATACCCGCACCCAATCCTTCTCCAGCAATGGCACCTGCAGGTCCTCATTCCACGCGCCCATGCCTTAAGGGCTAGAGACCCGAGTCCCCCCTCATGGCCTTATACAACAATGACACCAGCCCTCACTCACCGCCACACGTTAGTAATATGTCTAGGGTCTCAGTGGTCCGGAGCATGTCTGGGTAAGGGGGCCATGTGACTTTGGCCAGCTCCACCAGGCCTGCGTATTGAAGATATTGCCCCTGCCCAAGTCAAACCCTTTGCACGCCTTCTCAAAGGTAAGGAAGGTGTCATTCACGTACAAGTCCCCCAGAACCATACAGCCACCCTCCCTCCAAGCCTGGAAAGACATGCTCTCCACCATCTTTCGCACTGGAACAAACTGCAAGATGGGCAACTCTGAGTGAAAGGGAGCCCGCCCCAACACTCGTTCCACAACTTTCTGCCACAAGAAGGCTGTTTGCCTAACCACATATGGTAGTTCTGCACTCACCCCAGCACCCTACATCAAAATCACAGGTAGGTCCTCTGGTTGCACCCGACCGCTAAGTAAGCGCTTTTCCCAATTATCACCCTCATCCAACCATTGCACAGCATGCTGAAGGTGTGTCGCGTAATATTAGAGGTCAAACCTAGGTACCCCCAGCCCCCCTCCTCATACAGCTTCGAAAGGACCTGCAGCATTACTCTGCAGCATTTCTCCACCCAAAACAGGTACATTAATAGTGAGTTCAGTTGACGAAACACCTTCACAGGAATTTGGCTCAACGCATTCTGCAAGACATACAGACATCTGGGCAACATCACCATCTTTGCCACAGCTATTCTACCCATTAGGGACAGTGGCAGGGTGTTCCAACAGCCCACGGAGCGCCTCAGTGACTCTGCTACCCTAGTTATATTCAGCTGAAGTAACTTTGCATCCCTGTGTGCCACCTGCACCCCCAGGTATCTAAAGTGGTCCGTCTCCCATCTCACACCCACACTAGGCAGCTCTTCCATGCTACACTCTCTCAGTCTCGTCAGGGGGAACCCCAAGGACTTGCGCCTATTGATGTGCAATCCTGAGTATGCCGCAAATTGATCCAACAACAGCAGCAATTTCAGTATTGCCTCTTGTATGAACATAACATAGAACAGCGTGTCATGTCCATACAACGAGATAAGGTGTGTACCATTTCCGATTTGTATGCTCCAACGACCTAGGTCTTGTCTTGCCCATACCGCCATAGGCTCAATGGTAAGAGCAAACATCAGCGGCGACAGGGGACATCCCTGCCGCGTGGCTCGCCCCAGCAACCACTGTACTGACCTGGTTTGACCCAACCGCACACAAACCGCAGGGTGCGTATATAATATTTTAAACCACCTACAAAAGCGTGGTCCAATCCCCAATCTTCTGAGAATTTGCAAAAAAATAACCGGAGTCCACCGTTTCAATCGCTTTTTCAAGGTCAATAGAGACCATTGCCATCTCCTCAGGGGCCGCCTGCGTCTCGTGCAGTATATGCGCCAACAGTCGGATGTTCATGGACGTGCTATGGCCCGGGATAAAACAGCATTGATTCTCCTGAACTAGGTAGCCCATGTGCGGTCCCAACTATTTAATCTGTGTTACCCCTGTGCACTCAAATCTTTCCTATTGTAAGCAAAACGTTTTTTTTTGGAAAACATTCAGGGTTGCGCAGGCATCTGTCACACGTCGTCAATCCGTGCCTTTTAAACTGTGAAACTGAAGTGAGCAACTTGTACTCACAAGATGCGCGCACAATATTACATGGAACGTTGGGTTCCTTCACTGTTTTATCAAATTCGAATCAAAACAGGGTTACTCCATGTTTATCCAATTCCGAAGTTGTGTTTATTATCTTTTTAAGTTCATGATTTAACTGATGTCATCTCAGGAAAACATTCAATTTTCGATCTTCACAAAAAACCCAATGCATTTCGGGTCATGAAAACAAAGGACCCTTCCTCAGGGGTCTGCAAGGAAACATACGGGACTAAATTAGTTACCAGTACAATACAGCGTGATATGCATTATCGCTTAACAAGTTCTAACATGCAAAACAACGATAACAAAGTGCAAATGAAAAAAGTAAATTCATCAAAAGTGGCTTTTCTCCTGATAGTCTCACTCAAGAAAAACGATGACTAAAATAAACACAAAGGCGAAAGCCTGATACGAGCAATTTGAAGCAAAATAATAACCACCCTAAGTGGCGGTTCATACAAACATGGCGGGTGATGGTAGAAACATTTAAAAAGAACGAAGCATAACACTTACTGGGAGATCGAAAAACCACGCTTCTCTCACGACGCTTCAACAAACGGGCACTGACCCTTCAGGTGAAGTATTAACCAAACGCCAGTGGAGAACTGTGCACATGACACCAGGTCATGTGATCTGAGTATATAAGCTTCAACATGGCAAAATCGTATGCGATTTCCTAAATGAAAAAGGGGTTTTCATTTAGGAAATCGCATACGATTCCCAATCCTGGCTGGGGTTCTGCACTAGGCCGTCCCTCCAGCGGGTCACACGGTCTGCAGCAGGATTGCAGCTCTCCATGCCCAGGCTTCCGTCAGTGGCAAATCAGCACCCTGCCACCCGATGGCAGCCCATGGATCCAAGGCGCAGAGAAGAAGCACCTCAAGCCGAGATTCCACTCTGCGTTTCCTGTAGGCCCAATCGGCTCCACGCACTTTCTCGCTGCCAGTGATGTGGGCTTGCAGCTCACCCCAAGTCTATCCCGCAGGCTCCAGGAGCAGCGGGGTTGGTTTGAGCGCATGGCCTGGGTGTAACTTTAAGTAAGGCAGACTCACTGACTTTATCAAAGGATCAGAGCTCCAAAATATAAAAAAGTGAGCCTATTATCTTTCTGAAAGTATCAGGATATAAACACATATAAAACATGGGTTATCTTTGTAAAAAGAAATTACCAATATTTATAATGAAATGTATGGCCATCGCCGACAGCAGCATCTGCACTTTCTCCCTGGGGACTCCATCCCCCAGCAAGCACAATCCCAGGAGGCGCCAACGCATCTGTTCCCTGTGCCAGGAGGCGCATAAAGGCAGCCTTGGGCTCCCGCAGTGTGGGAGACCTCGCCGACCACAACACCTACACTTTCTCCCCGGGAACTCCATCCCCCAGCACAGTGTCAGGAGGCGCCAATGTGTCTTTTCCCTGCGCCCGTCAGCGGCAGGAAGAGGCAGGGCTGCCCCCCCCCTCTTTCATTGAACATTACTCAATTGGTCTGAGGGGAGTGCCCATATATACTATCTGAATTGACAAGAGCGGGCTCTAAGCACTAACTATGGGGAAAGGCACTAGGACATTGCCTGTGCCCCCTACCAGCATTGACAGAATGTTAGAAAGGGTTGTCAGCATTGTGTCTAGTGATATTGAACTAACTGAGCGACATCTGTCTCTGGGAAGTGAGGCTTTACAGAAAGGTTTTCTAGCTGGAGGGGGTTTAGTTGACTCTATTCCTGTACCTGCTCCTAGCCACGTATCTACCATTGTACTTCACACTCCCCTGCGCCAGGGATCTGGGCTTAATAATACTGTACTTCCTAGTGGGAGCCCAAAAAGAGATGACACCGATGAACCGCAGTTAAATATGGGCACACCAACGACTACTGTAGTCCCAGCGGCTAAGAGCAAAAGGAAGCCTGGGAAGGACACTTGCTCAAAAAGGAAACAACCCATCCGTACCAGTTCATCTCGCACTTGTTTGACCTCGTGGATACAGCCCCGTTGAATGCTAGTACCCAAGAGGTTGCACCAAATGGGAAGCTAAGTTGTTCTATCTTCACTGAGACCGAGGCTGTATTTTCTGCACCTGACCACAGTGGTCCTGGGGACACTTTTGTCAACACTGTTATTGACAATGTCTCTGAGCGGATTAAAGATTTCATAGACATGAAATTTACCTGCCTATGGACGCGACATTATTGACTGTCCTCAATACTGGAGACTAACGAGGTAAACCCCATACCTAATGCCCCAATGTTTTTTTCTGTGACATGTAACCCTGTTGCTGCATCAAAGGCTACCACTGATTTCAAACCAAATACATTGAGTTGGATTGTCACTGGTTTACAGTGAAAATTACACTTACCGTACCATCGGGTGGTCTCAGGATTTGGGTAAATATTTCTGTAGGAGGTCATGTCAAGGTTCTACACACAAAAAAGACATATTACAAGCCCTACCATATAAAAGGGGAGGCTCTATTTGTCTACTCAATTTTTATAATAATGGTTTTTATACTACACCTAATATTAATGTTATAAATGTGTTTGATTTCATAACTACCATACAGCATCGATTTGACAACATAGCTGGCATTTGTTTGGGGGGGGGACTTCAATGCCAAGATTCCCAGGGAAAAAACTGCAACTATAGGGCCCAGCAATAGAGTGCAAACCTGTAATAGGGGCGAGGAACTAATGGAACATCTGTGAAATCACAATCTAATTAATGTTATGGAAATTGCTGCAACATCCAACAACAATAACCTCCAAGAGCCAACATTTAGAGGCGAGGGCAGTGTGACTACTATAGATTATGTTTTTATCTCACCCACTCTTGAGGATTGTCTATTGAAAGCTGAGTTTGTCCCTACTACCCATGGCGACCATAATCCAATTAAAAGAGTACCCCACGCCGAAATATAAAAATGAAAGCGGCTCTAAGAATCTGACTCCTACTACTGACAATCTATGACTGGTCTGGCGAGGCGTCAATAACACTGACTTGTTGTATACGATGGCAAGGGACTACCCGAGACTTATTGACTTATGCCTGTCATCACAGGACCATAACCCCAAGGTAATTGGCACCTTTATTAAACTCTGCAAGGCAATTAAATAAATACTATCAAAACCAATGGTCGGAGCACAAAATGGACCAAGATGGTTCAACAGTGAATGTTCAACAATAAACAGACAGTTACGATGCCCTTGCCTATAGTGCCACTCTAAAGAACGGGAATGATTTTTGGGCCGTGGTCAAAGACATGAGCTCTATGGGACAATCATTGACCCCGATAGGTTGTAATATAACAAGTGTGAGACATGGGAGGCCCATTTTTCTATGATTTACACAGCCCCAGCACTAAACGAGATTTCCTTTGAGCACTAGGCCCCCATTGGGATCCCAATATCTCTATCCGAAGTTGAGGAAGCCATTCAACAGAGCTTGGGCAACAAAGCTCCTGGACCTGATGGGCTGCCCATTGATCTCATTAAGCACAAACCTGATTTCTGAGCGCCGCTTTTACTAAATGTTTTTAATAACCTAACTAACACCCCGTTACCAGGTACCTGGTCAACTAGTATTATTGTCCCGATTTTTTAAAAGGTTGACGGCGCCCAATCAAGCTGCTATATACACTAATTTCCCTGATAGATAATACTCTTAACATTTTAGGGAGGATTTTATACAATAAGATTAAAACATGGACAGAGGAAGATTGCATTTTAGAACCATGCCAGTTAAGTTTTAGGAGTAAAATAGGTACAATCGAACAGTGCCTAAATCTTAATCTAATTATCGGAAAGTACACCATAACCTGGCTTTTATGGACATCACCTCAGCCTTCGATTTTGTCAATCGGTCACATTTATGGTCCATTCTTTTAGAATACAGTTTAGTTGAGGTTTTAGTCCATTTTTTAGCCTACCTGCACCAGTAGCGGTCATTGGTGGGAGTGCTGCTGGTCGCTGACCTGGGGCGGGGGAGGGACAGGGTGGGGGTTAGTAAACAACAGATTATGGCCGATAAGAGGTAAGCAAACATATAAATAAATAAAAACGAATTTCGTTGCGCGCACTGCATCGCATTTGGCAATGCAGCGCGCACAACACGGGCATTGTCATTTTCTTACTCTGTTTCCCTTTTGGGTACATTGCTAATCTAGACCACCTGCCATGCCTGTGTGATGGCCGGAGTGGGCAAACGGTACTTCATTTTTTTATTCTTTTGTAAATTGTAAATAAAATATGCAAAATGGTTTTTGATATCCTTTTTAAAAAAAATCGTGCCTGTCCACCTTGAGGCTACCTAATGAAAATTCTTACAGATAATGAATTAGTTCTTCACGAAGGCTCCTTTTTGAAAGTTGCAGTGCGTGCCCGTAAAACGATGTCTACCTCATGAAGGATGTTCTCACTGAATTAATATTAATACTGTTATTATGATTATGACCATGATGGCACGAATGAATGGGCATTAATCGGAAAACTGTTGTATCCGTTAATAATATGATGCATATTTACGTAATTCAACACTAATCCTTTATGGGTTCCGTAGTAGTGTGCTACTCGCCAAAAAAGCACTTCAACACCCCATCAGGGGTAACAAGTGCTATATAAATGCAAACCTTTTTCCCCTCTTCTATCCCTATGCTATCCTTCTCACTCCAAATAACTGATTAATATCTACAACTCAAATTACTTTCATATTTCACCATACTAATTCACCACTAATCCTTTATGGGTTTCCGGAGTAGCGTGCTACCCGCCAAAAAAAGGGCTTCAACACCCCATCAAGGATAACAAGCGCTATATGAATACAAACCTTTTTTTCCTCTTCTATTCTTCCGCTATCCTTCTGAATCCAAATAATTGACTAACATATCCACCACTTAAATTACTTTCATATTTCACTATACTAATTCAACACGAATATTTTATGGGTTCCGGAGTAGCGGGCTACTTGCTGAAAAAAGCGCTTCAATGCCTTGTCAGGGGTAATAAGCACTATATAAATGCAATTCCAATACAATACAATACAATGCTTTTATTGAATTTGCTTTTTATATTATCCTTATGACTAATATGATTTTGTGTACTTTTATGCTGCTATGTGACTTTTGCTTTTATGGATATATTTTTATCCGAATAACATTTTTTGAATTGAATTGAATTGAAAGTATATTTCACCAATTCACACAGTGCAATGTTTAATAAAAGTGATTGTCATAACAAATGTAATAAAGATGAATTTAAAAAAAACACCAATATGCCTTTAAGTCCTTTTTTAAACATTTTTTAAGCTGCAGCTATATGTTATGTTATGCTATAACAATTTATATCAGGCACTACTACTCATAGGTGTCTATGCGCATTTATAACCCACTAAAAGGGGGCTCTGCACTCCAGCTAAAGAGCATAGAGCTCCAGCTAGGAGAGCTTTCAAAAATACGATAAGGTCTCCTGGGGTCACAAATTTAATGACCCAGGAAAAGTACTGTTTTCTTAATGTTTCTTAATGGTGCTAGGGGATGCTGCACTCCCTGTAGTCCTCCACATCATTAAACAATTGCTTGAATGTTTGATGGTGCACCTGAACCTCCATCACCAAACTTCCCATAAAAAAGCAAGTTTAAAGAGCCCTCACAGGGTATTATGGGGCGCTCTTTCAAGGACCAGTGAATAATAAATTAGCAGCTCCTGACAATCATTTATTATTCATTTTTTTGTTATTTTTTATTTTGTGTGTCCCAGTTATTTTATGTGTTCCAGTGCCCACCCGGGACATCCAGATGCTTATTTTTTGTGGGATGCTCCATGGGTAGCCCCAAGTCCCATGGATCCCCACTCACTCCCCTGCCAGCACCATTTCTTGGTGCAGGACAGAGCTTTCTTTCAAATTATTCTGGAGGTGAGCATGCTATCCCCCTCATTAGCCTTTACATCCCCAGTGACCCTCGTCCCAAGGCAGTATTATATTTTTTTTAAGGGGGAGGGTGTGCACGGCTCTACTCCCATAGCGAATACTGGCCGCCGGGACCTTGGGTGAATGACCCGGTGCCCACCTGACAACAGAGAATTGCCCCTTGCATACTTTGTTTGCTGCTGATTTTGTGTCCCTGGTATTGTTTTCTGCTTCTGTTTGCGCTTGACATACTCTGTGGTTTATCACTACTGCTTGATCTTGTTCCTGCGCACTGTTTTTTCATTTTATCTTTGTGTCAGATTTTGTTGATACATTGTATTTCCCACTTCGCACACTCATTCCTGCCATTTTTTTCCCTCCTGCTGGCCTTCGACCTCTCAGGATCTACTTAATGGAGGTCGCAGCGTGAACGTGTGCAAAAGGCGTGACGCTGGTGCAATGAAGGCATGCCAAAGGCACCTGTCCACACCTAGACTGCACCCAGGTCCAGGAACCCTGGTGATTCAGCCACCCACAGCTACTCTGCCGTAGAACTCTGAGACTTGGACCTCAGATGCCACAACAACAAATGCTATATGTCATCTCCTCAATCAATAGTAGGACTGGTCACCTGCCGCTGCTGTCTTTTCACCAGCAATGCAGAACCTACCACACTCTCAGAAAACCGCACCACTCTACTTTGCTGACCAAGACCACTCCAAAAACACTCCAATGCCTCCTGCTCAATGCCAGATCGCTCTTCAAACATGCCACCAAAGCCTGGGACACCATCTTCACACTCGTCCCCAATGTGATTTTTATCACAGAGACCTGGCGCAACCCCTCCTCCACCCTGACATCGCCACTGCAACACCCAACAGCAGTAAGACGACACACTGCCACCGCACCAACAAACACATAAGGGGCATTGTCATCATCCAGAAATAAACTATCCGCTGCAACACTAGGGAAGCCGACACCATACTGATCATGGAACACCTCAATTTCCAATTCCACACTGATGACAGAATGACTATGAGAGGCACCCTCACCTACAGACCCCCAGGACCCCACACCAGCTTCTGTGAAGTCATCACTAACTTAATCGTCCCTCAAGCCATTAAGTCAAATCACTCCATCCTCAACTTCCACCTGGACGACCCCACATAGACTAACTCCGTCAACCTCCTGGAATGCACAGGCAACATCAGCCTCACCCAGCTGGTCACAGACCCCACACACAGAGTAGGGCACACCCTGAACCCAATCTTCACAGCCAGAGACAGAGTCAAATACAGCCATGCCACAAAACTCACCCGGACCGACCACTCCATCGTCCACTTCACCATCGCAGAATCACCGCGCACCGCCACCAGCCTCCCACCCCACTCCTCCTTCCGCAGCTGAAACAAAGTGACACAATCAATCAATCAATCAATCAGTTCATTTGTAAAGCGCACTACTCACCCGTAGGGTCTCAAGGCGCTGGGAGGGGGGGGGTGCCGCTACTGCTCGAACAGCCAAGTCTTGAGCTTCTTCCTGAAGGAGAGGTGGTCTTGGGTCAGGCGCAGATTGGTGGGAAGTGAGTTCCAGGTCTTGGCGGCCAGGTAGGAGAAGGACCTTCCTCCTGTTGTCTCTCTTCGGATGCGGGGGACGGCGGCGAGGGCGTGGTTGGTTGATCTGAGGAGGCGCTTGGGAGTGTAGAAGTTGATCCGGTTGTTGAGGTAGCTCGGGCCTTGGTCGTGTAGGGCTTTGTGCGCGTGGGTGAGGAGACGGAAGGTGATTCTCTTGTTGACCGGGAGCCAGTGCAGATCTCTCAGGTGTCCGGAGATGTGGCTGCGTCGGGGGATGTCGAGGATGAGTCTCGCCGAGGCGTTCTGGATCCGCTGGAGTCTCTTCTGGAGTTTGGCCGTGGTTCCGGCGTAGAGGGCGTTGCCGTAGTCCAGTCGGCTGGTGACGAGGGCTTGGGTGACCGTCTTCCTCGTCTCGGTGGGGATCCACCGGAAGATCTTACGTAGCATGCGCAGGATGTTGAAGCATGACGAGGAGACGGCGTTGACTTGTCTGGTCATGGAGAGGGAGGAGTCCAGGATGAAGCCCAGGTTGCGTGCGTGGTCCGTCGGTTTGGGCGCGGTGCCCAGGGCGGGGGGCCACCAGGAGTCGTCCCAGGCGGAGGGCGTGGAGCCCAGGATGAGGACACACAGACCCAATGGATGGGCTCCTCACGACTGTGAAATGAGAGGAATTGCTCTTCCACATTCACTGCTCCTGCCAGTGAGTGGCCCATAAGGCCCTGCGAGGGCTATGGATTTGAATATTTTTATTCTCCTGGTGGCTCTATAAGGGGCATGAGCACCACCAATAATTTATTTTAAATGTTGTGGGGCTGTATGTATTGCATCACCCCCAGTGAGCATTAAAAAAAGTTGCAGTAAGTCTCCTGGGAAGTTGAACATATTTATAAATCTCTCCAAGATGGAGCTGTATGCTTTTCAGCTAGAGTGTGGGGATCCATTGTGGCTGGTTCTATGGCTGCATTTTGTGCCCGAAGACTTTTAAACAAAGACTATGAGACATGCATTTAACTTTTTTTGAATAGAATAATATTTAAATATGTTTGTTATAATAATTATTATTAATCCGTATTATGTATGCATATAGGAATGCATTGAATTATAATCGTTGATAAATTATTGTGAGGTTTTAATGATTTGGGCCCTTGCCATCCGCTGCATATGACCTCACCTGTTACAACACTCATGACATGTTCTATGACATCATTGATAAGATAATTACTGACAACTGAAATTACATCATGGATGTCAACACTGTGCAAGGCAAAGGCAGTTAACTATAACACGATGAACTACATTTTTTTTGTTTAAAACATTATATTTTTACTGACATTTCCACTTAACTATATTGGTTACATTGAAGTTATTGTTTGCTTTAGTTATACGTTGTTAAACATATGTTTAAAAACAACCCTTGGTAATTTACTGGAAAAATCACACTTAAAGTGAAGTTATGTTTACAAAGCAAAACCTAAAAAACAAAAATTCACCAGATATGCAGTGCTTATGACTTCATATATAAACTCATTCAGGACATATTAAATAACATCAATGTAATCAATAATGACATCTCATACATCTCAGATGATATCATTGATGGCATCACTCATGGTATCATTGAGAACAACATCCAATGTTCTGTTAATTTTACTATAAGAAAACTATTTACTAAGTGTCTTACCTAAAATTCAGCAATAAATAATTGACTCATTTCTCAAAAGATAATCCCTGTAATTTGCCTATAAATACACTATGGGCCCGATTCCGATCTTGTTCGCAAAGCAAACCGAACGACTCGTGTTGGGAATGCTCTCCGTCCGACCGTCCGTCCGACCGAAAAAGTACGATGCATTTGAATGCATCTGGATACGATTCAGTTGGTCTCCCATTGACTTTAATGGGAGCCTGTTTACCGAATGCGTACACAGGCTCCAATTGACAAAAGGGGTGGCTGGGGATGATTGTGCACCCTGTGGCGGACACCCCTTGGTGCTTGCCACACTGTGCATGGTCTGAAAGGGGGGACCCATGAATACCCCTATGTGCCCCCAAAGACTGATTCCGGCAGCCTTTTCGATCCAGGTGAAAGGAATCGTAAATGCTGTCCGAATTGTTCATTGTACTTGCTCGCTTGGAAAACCTAAGAGCTGTACTATTCGGCTCTGGAGGGTTCTATCTCTCTGTATGCCTTCCGGAAACTATTCAGTCAGCGATAAGGGTTTCCAGGCATCATACTTGGTCATTCGGAATTGGGAACGAGTCGGTCAGAAATAAGGGCCCCGGATCCGTTTAGGTGAAACCAAATCCAATTCGAAGCCCTTCTGACCGAGATCGGAATCGGGCCCTTTGTTGTAACACTGGGACTCTACTGTCTTTCAAACATTAACCCTATATAATCGTATGAGACATGAGAGGGAGAGCAGACCCCAATTCTTGCATTTGGATTCCTTGCTTGCTCATGCCAAATGTCTTTTTTAAAAGCTGCGCCTGCCCATGACAGAGACAGGTGCTGCTTGAAAAAGGTCACCATGTTAGGAATGACATCATAGAAAGCATGTAGCAGTGGTCCTCGAACCACCGTTTGCTCTCCCAAGGCTGCCCACCCTTATTTAGTAGGTGGGAGCTATCCCTAATGTCTAGCTACAACTTTGTGATGGGATAACCTGTCAATGCAATTGCAGTCACAAAGCATTTAAATAAATCAATGGGGCTCTCAAGAAGGATGGTGAGGCCGCTTTTAAGCCTATTCGTTCTTGTGATTCATAATGAACCGCAAAAGTCACTTTTTGTGTCATAAAGACTCTTTCAATTCATAAGTACATTCGATACATTGCTACTCGTAATTTGGCTGGAGTAATTCCTGTGATTTTGCAAACCTTAAGCTTTGAAGCTGCAAAAGCACTTCATATATCAGGCCTCTTTGAACCACCAATGAGTTGGCTGTCCAGAAGGGGACTATTGTAATTTTTCTGACAATCAACAAGCTTCCAGCCTCAGTGGGAAAATGTGCTAATTGAGACTGAATTCTTCTTAGAAAGGATTTGTACCAGAGGGAGGGGCACAGAGTCGACAACACCAAAATGGCGCAGCAATGAGCTTCCGTACCTCAAGCTAAAGGAACAGCCATCAACATACCTTTTGTAAAATTGTCCCTTCTTTTCTTCATATGTAATGACCACTCAGTGCAGATGCATCTGATCATCTGACACCAATTAAAACAAATACAAAACAATGCACTTTTATCCAAGGCTTCTGGGGTCACTCTCTTACCATATTTCTTCATCCGGTGAAACTTTCTTATCCACACTGAGGGGTGAGGAGAGTTAGTGTTTCATCAATAAGTATCAATTAACAGTGCATCCCATTTGGCTACACAATGAGGACCAGGAATCAGTAGCTTAGGTTAAGAAGGTTTATTATGAGTTCCACATCAAGTTACGCTACCCAACTCTTAACACCATGTCATAAAGATACAGAATAACATCAGGCAGGCCCAACCTACGGAATGAATTGTGGCAGACCAATATTAGTCAAACAAGCAATTCTGTAACCGCATTTCAAAAGATGAAAAGATGAATCTGATGCTCAGAAAAGAGTCGCAAGTTTTGTTTTTGTTGTCAATACATGGATACATCTAGATCACCTAAGGTAGAGCTCCAGCTACAAGGATGATTCCAGAAATCTAAAGAACCTCAAAAATCTGGTATTTCCATAATGGATATAAGAATTAAGCTAGGGAAAAAAATAAGTAGGAAAGATGAGAGCATTTCAGGAGCTCCGTCAAGAGTCTTTTTGGGTCAGATAAGTAAGTGTCAGTCTAAGCCACACTCAGCAGCGAATCAAGGAAAGCATAGAGGTCTAAACCTCTCAAAGTCCAGGGAAAAGGGTTCTAAGCATTCAGGAGAGAGTCCATGAAGGGATATCAAAAGAGAATCTGAAAGGCATCTATGGGGCATTTGAAAGGAGTCTGGAAAGTGTCTAAACCTCCAGGAGTGTGAAAACCAAGTTATAACACAAAATAAGCTTCTTGGGCAACACCCCTTTGCACGCATCATCAGGGGTCCATTACATTTCTCCACGTCTCATGTTGTAGACTGCAACAATTTCCAAATATCCCACACCAAACATGGGACAGACATTGTCTTCTCATGTACAAGCCAGGTTGAAACATTGCTAAATAGGCCTTTCAGTTAACACTCTTGCCTGACGTTCTTTCATCAAGGTCTTTTCTCAGGCTCTTTCTCTATTTCTAGTACTGTATTTTATCTTCTCAACAGCTAACAATGCCTGTGAATACCTGCAAGAAATGTCATATTAGAGGAAAAATGAAAATCAGCATGTATGCAGCATGAAGAAGTATAGGCCTAAATAATCAATTTAAAATATTAGCAAGAGTGCATATTTAATAAGCGAGTGCACATTTAAACACCAACAAATATGAATAATCAGTGTCTTAAGTTCACATTACATAAAGCATGCATTAATTCTTTGGAGAACCATGTGTAAGTATGGCTAAGAACTACATTAAGATTAAATACATGAAATATTAATGCACATATAAACTCTTTATTGTTTGTAGTGTAATCACATTCCACATATATCAGGATTGTTCATATCCAGTTATCTAAACAGTAAATGTTATTCAACATGTTAAGCACACATTATGAAAGTCGAATTTCAACTTAATAGTGAGTACATATCTACTAAGTATGGATGGTTTATTAATTTCTCATGTAATATGGTTAAACACACAGTTTGAGTAAACTCACTAATTCTACTGAAAGTGCATTTCAGTAATAATGTCAAATGGAACATTTATTTTAATATCATTAGACCATATAAGAATCAAGTGCTAAATGCACAAAACATCTCTGAGCTGCTCTCTCTCAGTGAGGAAATTGTAGCCAGTACTGCAACTAGGCATCATGGTACAAAGAGATTCCCAATGATGAAGCATGCCATCTTTGGCGGCTGAGGGAATTCGTCCTTTTAAAAGTGAATACCCTTTCATGGCTAGGTCTCCCTTTGTAACAGGTGTATATTTCTTAGACCCAAGGATTTCTTGATTGTAGTAGATGTATAGGTTGGGGAGTCAACCCTTGCAGGTCTCTAAATCTCCTTGAACCCCCTTTTCTATGACAGATATCTGCAAGAAATATCATATTTAGCAGAAAAAGGAAAACAGCATTTATGCAGCACAAATAATTAGAGGCTTAAAATGTCAACTTAAAATATTAGCAACAGTGCACAATTAAAATGCGTAATCACATTCTACATATATGAGAATGGTTCTTATCCAGTTATCTTAACAGTAAATGTTATTCAATTTATTAAAACACACATTATGCAAGTCGGATGTTAACTTTATAGTGAGTGCATATCTACTAAGTACAGATGGTTTACTCATTTCACATGAAATATGGTTAAACACATGGGGCTTATTTACTAGTTTTTGACATAGGGCATTGCAGCAAGTCACTTTACTACACTGCCCTGCATCAAAGGAAATGGGGAGGAATGCGCTGTATCTATAAGATACGGCTCATTCCTGACTATTCCACTATGCTGGTGCAAATTGGTTGTCTTGCACCAATGCAGGTACCTTTGCACCATGGTGCCCAAGGGTGTCTGCGTTGTAGGCATTACTGTTTTCATGTGGGAAGGGCATCCTTCCTGCACAAAAACAATCAAAGGAGGCAATGCCCTTGTTTCAATGTGCTGCAGAATGTAGCACACAAAGAAAGAAGAAAAAACGTGGAGAAATAAAGTTATTTGTCCTCGTTACAGCTCCCCTAGGGAGACGTTGGCTTTTGACACATTCCAAGGTTAACAAGTCATTGTAAATCCGGGACTGCATTAAAATCCATGGGTGTTGTATGGGGACACCTAGCACAACGCCCATAGAACGCCTCTGACGCAGAGTAAGGAAACGCAGTGATTTGCTCTGCTTTGCCTTACTCCACATCTACGAGGCCATGAAAAGCCATGCAAAGTGGCTTTGCGTTGCCTCGTAGATATGGGTCAGAACTCTGCGTTGCAGGTGCTTCAAAAAAAGTGACACACTGACAGTGCAATGTGCTTGTAAATAAGCCCCACAGTTGAGTAAATTCACTAGTACTACCGTAAATTATGTCAAATGCAACATTTATTTTAATATCATTAGACCATATAAGAATCAAGTGCTAAGTGCACATTTATGCCATGTATCTGTAATTAAGTTGTGGCTTATTTGTAACAAGTAAAGGATGGACACATTTGGACTGCAACAATGTCACAGAAAAGATTTACTCATGGCGTCCTCAATGTATAAAAAAATGAATGTAGGTAATCGCACTTTCCCAAAGCTGAGGATAAAGTCGTGATCTAAAGGTGACATTGGTGTAGATAAGAAAGTGTTTTGATGGGAAATAAGCGATTTCTGCAATAACAGGCGTCTAAGCGATATTGTCAACCCAACGAGTGTACTTCCTCCTTGTAAAATTTATTTTGTCTTAGCCCAGCAATGAAGTCTTTTTTGCATATATTAAAGGAGATCCTAGTTTTCCCGCCTCCACTCATTCCATACTTCGTCCGCACATTTCCCGTTCATCCCTTCAGTGTTTGCCCGCGGTATATTGCTTTTCTCACAGCAGCTTACTACAATGGTGGTTTTAAAATGGCGTCTTCGGCTTATGTTCGTAGGATGTGTTTTCTTTACCTAATGGACATTAACAATGAGCAAGGGTAGCAAGTCTCGCCCGTCGGATTACTGGCAGTAAACCTATCATTATCACCTTTTCAGAGAAGGTGGGTCGAAAAACGCAGAACAAATGCAAAGCATAGCATCCCTTGCTTTCCTAAAGCTGTGAAGGTTAGCTTTTACTTCATCCGTCCTATGGCTGCTTTCCTCACCTCACTCTTTGTCTCTTTTCCGTGAATGGGGGTTTGAATAAGTTTGTTTTCTAATGTGTCTTAGAGCTAAGCCCCTTTGCAATACGTCTCATCTCTTCTCAAAATAACCTTAATTCCATGTTTTCTTCAGTAGCTATGGAAACTACATTCGATTTAATTATCTCAGTTATTTTCACATTTTGTTCGATTGTACCTACCATAGTCCGAATTGAAAATGGTGTATTTAAGAAACATGAAGCATTAAATTTCACGTCACCTTATTACTATTTCAGCACACTATTCAAATTCAGAAATGCTTGCTAGCTTTCCCAAGATTTTAAAACAAAATTCTAGATGGTTTGATGTGACATAGATCAGGACAGATTTAGCACAAAAAGCAGAAAAACACCAGCACCTGTTTTTTATTACTTTTTTCCCAAAAGTATTTTTTAAAGATTCAAACAGTAGACAATAAACATGATTTAAACCCACTGCTAGATACCTTGATCGTGCACATACAGCCGCATCTGGATGAAACATCATTGAACATATATTTTACATTTCAGGATATAGCATACAACGTCACACGTTCTCTCTGCCAGCCCACTTTTTCTGCCACTCTTCAAATCATGTCACAAGTAAGCAGAAAGGTTGAGTCTGTACATTTCCAATCGCGGCTTTCTTCCTCACCGCTGGACAAAATAAAGGACATCATGCCCCATGAGATGAACCCCTTTGTGCACTACAACAACAAAGCATACCACAGATTCATTGTACATTTGGCATGTGAGGTCCCAACGGATAAGGCCACATACCTTAAATGCTGCCTGGGACACTGGTATGATGGATCAAATACAATTTACAAACATTCATCTCATTAGGTGAAAAATGTATATAATTAGCTGCAATTTGATAAGAGTTTTGCAAACAATATTTAGCACTCAATATTTTCATCAGACATATTCAGTCCACGATATTCTGGTACCATACCGAGTCTCAGCACAAATGTAAGTGACAGAAATAGGAAATGTGTCAAACTTATTGCCAGTTGTGTCAGAAGTTACATAAACACAATCAGTTGCAATACATATACTTTCAAGTTGAGGTGTTGTGGGAGAGGTGACGTCCAGCTTCACCGGAGCACTGGGGGTTGAACTGCCTACTGTGTCAATGCAACTCGATGCACAGATACCTGTTTGTTCCTCAAAGTAGGCCTTGTGTTGGGCACATGACTACACACAACACTGTACCTATATTAATTTCCCCATCCCCGCCTACAAAGGATAGTGGACACCTCTGAAGATATTAGAGCCAATTCACAAACTTCATCTTGTAGCTTGTTTAGTAGTGCTACAATAGTGACACTCACATACTACTAAATGCTATTCACAAACCTATGGGTGGAAGTTTAGCCTCCTCTTCTACTTTTCATGTGCCAAGATCTCTGCCCCGATTTTGGAGATCTCTGCACATGTAGGTATAGATTTTAGTTGTAAATGTGGGAGGGGCAGGGGGGGATAGAAAATGGGGAATACTTACTTCTGAAGTTGAGGGATGTATGACGGTACAACGCGTACCGTCACAACGCATCCCTTTACCACGCATCCCTTACAACGCAAGTCGTTACCACGACTTGCGTTGGGGGTGCGGATTTCGAATAGTTTAATTTACTATTCTAACACCAGTCCCCGTGGACCCTAGGGAAGGTGTTGGGATAGTAAATTAACTATTTTTAATCCTTTAGCGCCCTCCAGCGCAAGTCGTGGTAACGACTTGCGTTGTAAGGGATGCGTGCTAAAGGTACTGCGTTGTGAAAACATCGTGGTAAACGATTTTTACCGAAGTTGAGAGGTATTGGGAGTAGTAAGAAGGCGTTAAGGGAGAGCTAGGGAGGGCTTAAGAGAGGGACATGTACCCACCCACAAAAGAGTAAGACTGTTGCTATTCACAACTGCACTCTATAGATAATACAGCCAAAAAGGATCCAAAACATTTTTAAATATACTCAAGATCACCGGTTCTGCAACACCATCCCATAGAAAATAATGGAGGACAGAATGTTATGGAGGTAGTGATACCGCGAAGCGCTGCGGAGGCTGGTGATTTTGTAGTGAGAGAAAGAGAGAAGGAATAGGAAGAAAGGAACAGGAGATACACTCATATTAAGTGAAACACCACAAAAAGAATAATAGTTACTTGGGTTCAGCAGTTGAAGAAAAAACTCAAACAATCAGAAAGAGTGAAACCTAAATGTTACAGGGAAGGGATAAACTTAAGCAGGCTCAAGACTGATTTGCAAATGGGATCCTTCACAATCGAGAAGCTTAATTGTCTTCAGTTGGTGCTGGCTATTATGTGGTCCGAATAATTACTACTGGCTGTAATTAATTCAAGCATTCCATTCATCACTTTTTTATTGTATAATACAAAAATTAAGATTTTGCTTATTTCGGCAGTCTATGTTATACAAAGAAATATTTCAGAAATTAACAAAAAGCATATCTCTAATTCACTATTATGCAAGATGGAAGATAACAATATATATTCTTTTTTATGAGGATTCCTAATCCACCATACTTCTTCCAATATAAAGGTTGATTCCAAAACTAATAACTAGTACCTGAATTTGGACACTATGAATTACTAACCCTTTGATCTGTCAAGTATTCCATGAAAAGCAACCCTGAAGTCACCTACCATTAATCAGCTTCTTTCTCAATTTGTCGGGTGACAAAAGTTGACCTGATGCTGATGGATATGTTCAAACTTTGGGAGTGTAAATGTAAAAGGACTGCTTTCTGGTCTTTTCCTTCTTGCAGTTATTTAATTTAAGTCCGGGTATGTCTTGGCTCCTAATGACCGACTGATGACCTGGCTGAAGTACTGTCCACCAGAGGTGCTGTTTCTGATGGCCTTGCAGGTGGTGCAGCTAGTCTTGAAGATGATACTGCCTGAAGTGGGAGCCAGTGCTAATTGATGAGTATTGGTAAGATGAGGAAAAGAATCTTCAGCCTATTGCCAAAAAACACTACATCAGGTCAGATACCTTTCATGGTTGTTAGTATGATGCTGTGAAGCCAATGAGTAGGACATTGCTTCCATCCAGGCGTTAGAGGACATGTCCTTGCACTAATGTTAATAGGTCTATTTTGGATAAGAATGGGATTACTCGTAAAGATCTGGTACTCAGCTGGCTTCTTTTTCTTGTTGATGGGTTCTTTTAAGGTGAAGTCTGTGGCAAGACAGAATCCAAGTGATTCCACATAACATGTAATCTGGAGAATCGTGCTTAAAATGTGAGGTTGTGTGGTACTCTTGGTAAAAAGGAAAATTATGTTTTTATTGGAGTGAGCTTTAAATAGGTGAATGTCAACCAGTTTTATATTAGTCTGTGGCATTTTTTAAGTTGCAGAACTTCCTGAAGTGAGAAGATATTTACATTGAGTTGTGTTTCCTTTGTGTATTGGTGAATATTGATTTGGTTGTTTATGAGTACTGAAGTATGTGACTGAGGTATTGTATGTAGAGACTGAAAATAATGTAGAGTGTTGGATCCCTGGGGTACTTCCCTGTCAGCGTGGGTGTCTGGGATCTTGAGGTGTCCATCTGGATAAGCTTATGGTAGCTCGAAAGATAGAAAACCACTGCATATGTTTCCACTTAATAGAGTAGTTCAGACCCCAGCATTAAACGAAATCATCTTTAGAATAAATATGGACTTCAGCATTTAGGTTTGTGAACAGCTGCAAGATTTTGGATATTCATCATTTATTATTTCATAAATCAAACATTCATTGGACTAGGGAAGCCAATGGCAGAATATGATGCAGAACTGTAGGCTAGCCTTGGTATAAAAGGCATTGTAAATCCTTAAAGGTACTTTTACTACAAGCATGGTGACAGAAGTAAGAAACGATTATAAGAGGATCACTAGGTTAACAAGGAACAAATGGCAAGAGCAGCAGAGGACATGTCTGTTGAATACAATCAAGGATAAAGATATTAGATGATTCTGGCACATAATTGACCTTAGCAGTTTAATTGCTAACACTTCTACTGAGACCAAAATTGTTCCTGGAATCTTAGTCAAACATTTTGTACATGTATATAAGAATGTAGAAGCGGATCCATTATTTCATAAAGAGGCATTCCCTCTGTCTCCGATGGGTTACAAGGAAATAGTGACAATATCCTATTCTCACTAGAAGAGGTGAATGACGCCATAACTTCACAGAAAATAGGAAAGGCGGCAGGGTTGAACAAGGTGCCAGGTGACTTGTTGTAATCAGAGATCATCATATGGGCTCCATAAATCAGTGTGGTGGTCAATGAAATAGCAGCTGGAGCCTTACTCCACAAACATAGTTAGGGGCTTAAATTCTCCCAAGACACAAGGAGGGAAGCATATCCGAGTCAAGAAATCATAGGCCTATTAGTTTGATTGACACTCTGTAGATTTCCACAAGTGTGGGGCCAAAGAGATTAAAATATTTGGCAAATGATGGGAATGTTCTTTACCATTATCAGGCCAGGTTTAGAGAAAACATTAGCACAATTGATCAGGCATTTAGATTCATGATGTTGTTATGGAAAGTGGTAACCATTTATTCATGGCCTTTGTATATTTGAAAGCTACTTTTGGCAGCGTACCACGAACCACTCTGTGGAAAGCTCTGCATGAACTGGGTGTACTAAGCAATCTCCCTGCATTAACTATTCGACTGCATGCTAACACTTTTGGCACTCTAAGATAGGGCTCTATGGGCAAAACTATAGTGTCATTTCCCATGAACAAAGGTGTCGGAAAAGAATGCATATTGGTCCCAATTCACTTTACTATTTTTTTAATGGTATAGTGGATCATCGATCATTATATCTCCATGATGCTCCTATGCTGGACGGTGAAAACATTTTTACACTACTCTTTGCTGGTGACACTCTACTTATTTCAAAGATGGCGAAGGGCTTGCTGAATCACTTAAACATATTTTCTGCCTTCTTTGAGATGAATGGTCTATAAATAAATGCTGCTAAAACAAAACTAGTGATCTTTAATCCACCCCAATGATGACGATGATGATGATGGTATTTGTAAAGTAGCGGAGTTGCCCCCGGAGGGGTATCTTTACACTAGAGGAGTGGAGTATGCCAAACCAGAGCAGTCAGTTACTGAAAGGTTCTGCCTTTTAGAAGTTTTCTACAGTGGAGGAGATTAGTGCACTTTCGTAGTTGCACGGGCAATGAGGTCCAGTACATTAGCGCAAGATATGCAAAAGCTTTGCCCCCCGCACAAAGTTTTCACTAGTGGGCGATAACAAGCAGAGCTTTTTCCAATGAATGTATCGATCTGCCAGGCAGATAGTGCCTACGTTTATCCACGATATAGCTTGGGCTTCTGCCATATATGTTTTGTGGACTAGACTGCAGATTGTAAACTTTATTCTCTGACGGCTGGGAAGCCAGTGAAGCAGCTACTACAGTGGCCGGGAAGGGGTTCTGGGGAGCATTTTAAGAGCCAAGTGAGCTGCTGTGTTCTGAACCAACTGCGGTCTATTCGATAGGGATTCGTTAGTGGACACAAGAAGGGCTTTGCAGTAATAGAGGCGGCCAATTACCAAGGCTTGAATCACGGTCCCGCGGACAGATAGGGGAAGGAGATGGAGCACTCTACGGAGGAGACTCAACGAGTGGAAACAAGTGCCGGAGGTAGTCATGACTTGGTCTCATTTAGCCACAATTTTAGGGGTAGGGGCTGAGCCTAATTCTGTGGGCCACCAGTCAATGGACCACAGGGTTTGAGCGCTGTCAAATAACAACATTTCAGTTTAGCAGCATTAAGCTGGAGGAAGATTGCTTGCATGCCATCAGCGAAGAGAGATTTGATCGCAACCTTGTCATTATCAAAAGATAAGAGGAGTTGGGTATCGTCTGCATAGGAGTAAGGGGTGAACCCATGGTCTGGGATTATCTTGGAGAGAGGGGCGACGTACACATTGAACAGGTTAGGGCTGAGACAGGAGCCCTGTGGTACTCCCTCAGTGAGCTCCAAGGTGCGTGGCTGGAAAGGGCTCAAGTTAACAGTTTGGGTAAGCTGGTCCAGGAAACTCATCAGCCATGGCTGATGAGGGCTGTTAGCCCGAAACCGCTCCCAGGATGCTTGTTTCTGGTCCAGGGACGACATGCCTTGGCAGTTTGGGCTGGACTGTTCCCATGAGACACAGGGTCAAGACTGATTTGCATATAGCTGTGTCTGAACTGGGGTGGCGAAGTGAGCTAAAGAATGATGATAAATTCAACCTAGATCTGTGACTGGGGGTGAGATTTTCAAAAATGTCAGCGTTCCGTCCATCATCTCCTTGTGTTCGCTTTGTTTGTCCTAAGTTGGCAGGGTATGCCCAGACGTGGGCCCCTTGCTCACTTTGCCACTGGATTCAAGCTAGCCTGGCTAACAAGGGCTGTTAGCCCAAAACCGGTCCCAGGATGCTTGTTTCCGGTCCAGGGAAGACATGGCTTGGCAGTTTGGGCTGGACGGTTCCCATGAGGCACAGCGTCAAGACTGATTTGCATATAGCTGTGTCTGAACTGGTGTAGCGAAGTGAGTTAAGGAATGATGATGGATTCAACCTAGATCTGTGACTCGGGTGAGTGTCTAAAAAAGTTTCTGTCCATCATCTCCTTGTGTTTGCTTTGTTCGCCCTAAGTTGGTAGGGTATGCCCAGACGTGGGTCTCTTGCTCACTTTGCCACTGGATCAGCGAAGAGAGATTTGGTCGAGACCTTGTCATTATCAATAGATAAGAAGAGTTGGGTATCGTCCGCATAGTAGTAAGGGGTGAACGCATGGTCTAAGATGATCTTGGCGAGAGGGGCAACGAACACAATGAACAGGGTAGGGCTGACAGTAGCCCTGTGGTACTCCCTTAGTGAGCTCCAAGGTGCGTGGTCAGAAAGGGCCCAAGTTAACAGTTTGGGTACGATGGTCCAGGAAACTCATAAGCCATTTCAGTGCTAGTCTCAGAGTACCTATCTCACTCAATCTATAGAGTAGCTTCTGGAGAGACACAATATGAAAAGCTGCGGACAAGTCCAGCAGCACTAACAGCCCCACCTTATTGTTATCCAGGGCAAGTTTGATGTAGTCTGCAACACCTATGAGGGTGGTTTCAGTGTAGTAACTAGGTCTGAAACCAGACTGAGAGGGGTCAAGTTAGCTTTGAGGTTCTAAGTTCCCCATGAGCTTAGTATTGATATGCCTTTCCAGGGGTTTACTCAGGAGTGGGAGGAGTGAGATAGGATGGTAGTTTGCCAACTCTGTTGTGGGTACATGTGCCTTTTTTGGATCGGAAGCACTAGTGCCGCCTTCCATTTAAGTGGAAGTATTCCTTCACTCAGAGAGGCATTTAATATAGTGCAGATGGAGGGGGTTAGTTGCGTGGCTAGTGAGGCAAACGGATTTGGTTGTTCTCAGCATCTCTTCTACTTGACCAGTAACACTCTCTAGGCAAACCTGTTTCTCTCTCTGAGATGTAGACAACAGGACAGAGATATCCAGGGATTTAGAGTCACTGGGAAATTGATCATATATTACATTCATTTTTTTCTCAAAATAGTTGGCAATATTATCACATAATGTCTGAGAGGGTGGATCTGATTGGTACAGGCCGTGGGGTTGGTAAAAGAACAAACACTATTAGCAAACCATTGGCCTAGAAAATGCAATTAGTCTGAGCCTAAATTTGACTATATGGGTATTAGGCAGGCAGATAATGTTACATGGACGAATCAGACCATTAAAAATTACAATTATTCTGAATCATAAAGTCAAGGCTACATCAGCTTTTGTGAGAAGAATAAGATCGCAAGCTATAGAATTATATATACCTCAGGCCTGAATTATGGGGTATTGTGCAGACCCTCCAGGATTTAGCGATTTTGCGGTTTGCCGCGAAATCGGCACTTTTGAAAAAATGCCGCGATTTTTACAAAAGTGCCCGCGTAATCGGCACTTTTGAAAAAATCCGCTCACACCCAACAGAGGCAGACAACAGGTCAAATGTCCCTGTCTAATCGATTTCCCCGTCTTACGCACTCCCCGAGCTTAGAAGTCAGCAAGCACAGTAGTTTCTGCCAGCACACTAGGCATTCGGATTGGCAGAGTCAATGTCAGCATTCCGTGGGAGGTGCTAAAGTTATTTATGGCACCTTTCCATTAAAGCACTGTGCAATGTAACAAACACATCAAGATCAACCAACCACACGATGAAAAGATAAAAATGCAACTCCAATGGTAGGAGGAAAGTAAGAGAAAGGAAGTGAATATGAAACAGGGGGACATTTTCACACAGCCCAAGGTGCGGACACTCACTCTCTGCCCCGCTGACCTGACTGGACGCTCCTGGGGGGCTAATGCTGCAGGTCACCCCGCTGTCGCATTCCAGATCACCGCGGCCGGGGACTACAGCTCCCAGCGAGCTTAGCGAGCACTTCCTGGTTCCCGCCCACATCACGCCCGGAGGCGCTACTTAACTGGAGTTGCTCCCTGGGTGGAGTGGGGGACATTTTCACACAGCCCAAGGTGCGGACACTCACTCTCTGCCCCGCTGACCTGACTGGACACTCCTGGGGGGCTAATGCTGCAGGTCACCCCACTGCCGCATTCCAGATCACCGCGGCCGGGGACTACAGCTCCCAGCGAGCTTAGCGAGCACTTCCTGGTTCCCGCCCACATCGCGCCCAGAGGTGCTACTTAACTGGAGTTGCTCCCTTGGTGGAGCGGGGGACATTTTCACACAGCCCAAGGTGCGGACACTGACTCTCTGCCCCGCTGACCTGACTGGACGCTCCTGGGGGGCTAATGCTGCAGGTCACCCCGCTGCCGCATTCCAGATCACCGCGGCTGGGGACTACAGCTCCCAGCGAGCTTAGCGAGCACTTCCTGGTTCCCGCCCAAATCGCGCCCAGAGGTGCTACTTAACTGGAGCTGCTTCCTCTGTGTCGCGGGACGCGCGCGGGACTAGCCGGGTTAAGCCCGGGCAAAGGGCGGGCCCTCTATGGCCCTCTGAAGCCTGAGGAAGACGGGATGGACCACCCCCCTTGGCTTTACCACAAGAGGAGGTAAAGAGACTTGGACTCCATACTTTGTGGTCTAACCTAATATTTGATTTGACTTTATTAGTGGACTTTAACTTTCGTACACTAAAATTTCCTGATCGAGTCACTGCTTGGTATTACCCATATCCATCTCAGCCATAACCAAGCCACATTATGACTCGCAAGGGGGTTAACAGAAAAGCCACCCCTCAGAGCGGTTCGTGCCATGGGACACAAGTCCACCACCCAAATGGGATAATATTGCCCATCCCTAGAGAAACAGATGAAAATAATTCTCGCCAGTCCGTAGATAGCATACTCACACAAGACTCTCCTTCACTAACAGCGGGTATTGTGCAAAGCCTCTCACTGGTAGAGGATTTAAATATTCTGTGTAAAACTAGGTATGTTCCAGTGGAACCGAGAATCGAACAAAATAGTGCTCTACCTTGTCTTGCAAATACTGTCGGAACATTATCCCCTAACGACTGCCCGCTGGAACCTCCCCTTTTACCTAATAAAGTTAACACCCAGACCATAGCACTCCCCAAGGTCTCATCCGTTAAAAGGAAGCACGAGGGGAATAAACACAATGGGAATCACCTAAAGCTACAAAAACTGTGCGTAAGCCCCTCGTTGCCCATCACTAATTCCCCTTCAACCTCAGAGGCTGCAGAAGAATTAGACCATCTAGTAACTCCCTCCCAGTTGGCTTTACTGTCCCAGATTGAACTACTGGTCAAAACTATTATATCGCCATTGGTTGAAAAATTAAACACTCCAGGGGATAGGCTGACGGGTCTAGAAGAAATGATCAAGGCCAACTTGCCACCTATTTAAAACGTTGTATCATCTAACCGCTCTCAGTCACCTGCTGCCTCCGAAGCGCCTACTTTAACTACACAAAGCATTAATGATCAGATTCGGCCACCAGCCCTTAATACATCAGCCCCGAACGCTCCTAAGATCCCTTCTAAACCCGTATTAGTACAGTATACTGCTCCTAGAGCAGAGCTTAATAAAGCACCTTATATACACCTACCACCGGAGGCCGCCCCATTTGTGTATGTCCTTTCGGGAGTACCAGCACTCACTTATGGAAAAGTCGAAAGACAAGAAGACCTACTAAACAAGGTCATGTTTTGGTTAACAAAAAATAGACCCTTGCCAAACGACCTTAATGGAAGAATAGTGAGTGTCAGAAGGGTGGGCTGGTTAGGTTCTCCCCCAAAAGACATTCCGGGTGATCTAGTGCTAGTTAACACCTTCGCTGCGGCGGCTATTCCACCGCAGCGCTAACGGTCGCGGGGGGGGGGCGCGCGGCGCTCCTGCGCTGGTGACAGAACCGTTCCGTCACGGCTCGCGGGTGAGCTGTGCTTGTGACGGAACGGTTCCGTCACGGCCCCGCCCGCTTAATGAAACCCGCCGCACAGGCGCGAAATCAGCGCCGCGCAGGTGCGGCGGCCGGGCCGTGACGTAACCGTTCCGTCATGAGCACAGCCCACCCGAGGGGCATGACGGAACAGTTCCGTCAATAGCGTGGAAGGGGTTAAATTTAGGAACAGACATATTGTCCCGTACCTGCAAACCTGGTAGCCCCAAGAAGGAGACGGCCCTATATCCACCTGGGATTTACATGACTTTACCCCAGTGCGTCATACACCCCTCTATCAAGACCAAAGACAGGGTATAACCATTAGACGGGCAGAAGCATCTGTGTATTGAATAGCAGTAGCTTTTCCACTTCTAATCGACTCGAACCAATGTACAATAACTATAAGCATGGAAAGTTCTATTAATTTGCTTCTAGTAAGTGACAATCTGATGTAATGGTAGAACTGTGAGTGGCATAGGAGACAAACATTTTTAACCTAAATGTTAGCAATTATGACATTTTATCGTTTTTCTTCATTGATAACTCACAGTTTAATTCTCTTCTTAAACGTATAATGATTATTTATTGTTTTAACAATTTGTGTTGGTTTGTAATTTATGTGCACTTTTATGGTCATTGACCGAAATAAAGTTATCAATTGAATTGAAACGCTGATATTGAAGGAAGGGGCGAAGAGTTACAATTTGGTGGAGCATTGATGGTGACCGAATGGAAACAAAAAGGTGCCCAAGGGATGCACGGTGTAACTGAGACTGTCTGAGAGACCAGCAGCGACAGCGGATAGCAAGCGGCAACCAGCTGGCTTTCAAATGAGGGTGAGGTCAGATGTTTATGAGGGTCAGTCCTGCCAAGTGACTAGCTGCTTCAGTCACAGTTTTTCCTTTCAATTCTGGGCGCCTCATTTATAACAAGCATTTCAAATAACTGCGACGGAGGGAAAGATGTGCAGTGTGGAGGCGGGGGGGAGGGGGGGCTGAAAAGTAAGAGTTGAAGGGGCTGCGAATGAGACCTGAGAACAAGGATTGGAGGGGGAAGGGAGGGAGAAGGAGAAAGAATGAGGGGACGCAAAGGGGAGGGCAGGAGGTTGCAGAGGTGAGGGTAAGAGAGATTGGAGGAGGGGGAAAGGTGAAGAGACAAGAAGGGGAGAAAAGGGTGAGATGTGAAGGAAGAGTTAAGGAGCTAGAAAGGGGAAGGTTGGAAAGAAATGGAAGGTGTGAGTTGGTGAGGGTGGGAAGGAAGATAGAGATGGCAAAAGAGAGATGGGATAGAAGAATTAGATGTGCGAAAGGAGGCCAAGGCTAAAGACGGGAGGGAAGAGAGAGGCCTTAAGGGGGGCAGAACGAGGTTGAGATGGGGAAAAGAGGGGCAGAAGAGATATGAGAAGAAGGGAGAAAGAGTACAAGATGTAGAGAGCGGTGGGACAGGAGAATAGAGATGCGAGGAGAATGAGTAAACGGTTCCCCTAGCGGAAATAGAGAGGGGGAGGGAGAGTTTGAGAGCTGAAGTGGGGGAGGAGGGCAAAGAGGATGGAAGAGAAGAGGGGGGAGGTGGGGAGATGGTATATAAATGAGAGACAAAGATAGAAGAGATGGGAAGACATAGAAGAAGTGCGGGAAGTGAATGAGCAAGAGAGGCGGGGAGGAATAAGTGAAAGATAGGGAGGGAGGGAGCGAAAGATGCAGAGGGAATGGGAGCCAGAAGGTAAAGAGGAGAGGAGAAGAGAACTAAGAGGACTTGAGAAAGAGTGAACGGTGTATAGAAGATTGAAATTGAGAGGAAGAGGAGGGATACCTGGGAGGAGGAATAAAAGGGGTAGAGGGAAAGCTAGAGGGCGTGACGTGGGGAGAAGAAGAGCAGTAACCCAAGGTTCAATGCTCTTCATTCATGAGAAACGCAGACTCTGTTAGACTAAAATGGCCCTAAGAGGCCGGACAGGCTGGCTGAGTCTTTATTTCAATTATTTATCTACTTGATACTTTTTGGTAATTCTGATTTTGTGGGGCAAAAACATGTTAATTGTATTCCTTAATGCACAAAAATGTACCAGTCCTGTACATACCATGCCTTTTCCTCTGCCTAAATTCCTGCAGGGTTGCTTTGCTGAAATCGAACAAAGGGTAATATTGAGTGTGATAGGCATCACAACACTTACAATCTCGGTCTCTGGGCAAACAGGTGTTTGAAGGGGGATCTCAATTTAATGGGCGTGTTATAATCCGGGCGTATACTTTTATGTATTCACTATCCAAGATACATAGAGAAACTTATGCCTGCAAGCAATGTTACTTAAATGTAAATACTAATCAGGGCCTATTTCAAAGTGGAATACTATGCTAAAACAGTTTTCATTGTTTTAATGCTTAAAATGAATGATTAGCAGTAAAATAAAGTGCCGCAAAAATGCCGCTAAATTTCCATATTTGTGCCGCTAAATTTCCATATTTGTGCCGCTAAATTTGCTAATCCATGCCGCTATATCCTGGGGGGTCTGATTGTGTACCTGAAAAAGATGAAAGAGGCTGAATTACATTTTTATTAATTTCCTCTTCAGTTTGATGAAGTGTGCCCAAATTTACCAAAGACAATTGATTTGGGCATGAGAAATGCAGATCACATTGCCAAACTTAAGCCCTTGACTTTCTGGCATAGCATTTGGTCCAGTGACACTTTTTCATATTATAGAGAAGCTAACAATGAGATTCTCACCATTAGGGAGGCAAGAAAGCAAACTTGTTACACCATCCAAAGCAAGAGACCTAAGGGGAATGTATGGACTGCAGCTGATGAGACCAAAGCACAGAATACAGCAGTGGTAACCTGCTGAATATGTTGTATTATTTAAGTACGCACTGAGTCTTGAGATCTACCAGGATTTATTTTAGCCACTTTTCGCTAAGGCATTATACATGTGGTTGAGACGTGGTATCTTACTGTTAGCAAACTTTACAGCAAACTGGTAAAACTATTCAGAGGATTCACAAAATTGTTGCAGTTTTGATAATCAATGTATAACTTTGATGCACTTTGTTTTCTTTTTGTGCTTTGTAGCATACATTTAGAATTAAATGGATTACACCTGCATTCCTGAACATGGAATACAAATGTATTTAACTGCTTGCAGACTTGCAGGTACTTCAACTGCATTAACAGTCACTTTTGCTGGGACTAGGGGGCAGATTTATGTTAACTGGCGCATCCCCAGGGATGCGCCAGTTAACATGCGCCACAGTGCGCCACTGCTCCGCCACCCATGGTGCGCCGCATTTATGATGCGGCGCACCATGGTGCAAGGCAGTGAGGATGCGTGACGCATTTCTCGGCGCACGGGCGGCGCATTGCAGGAGTCATGTCGCAAGTGCGACATGACTCCTGCAATGCACAGGAGCCACCTATTCAATGCATTGTGCGTCACCCTTACGCCTGCTTCAAGCAGGCGTAAGGAATTGACGAAGAAAGTGGCTGAGTGAAATCTCATAGATTTCACTCAGCCACTTTTAGGAGGCGTTCCTGCGCAGGAACGCCCCCCCCTGCGCAGGAACGCCTCCTTATGGCGCAGGGGTTTCCAACGTGACGCATCTCCTAGATGCGTCACGTTGTAAATAGGGTGCATTGTTTGCGCCGCCGTTGCGTCACATTACGTGACGCAATTGCGGCGCAAGGAGGCGCAAGGGCATCATAAATGTGCTCCTAGATTCTTAATGCAACCATGGAAGATAAGAAAAAGTTATACTGAATTTGCACAGATGGTTAAAAAGTAAAACATAAAAATACATTGCATGCAATGGTTGGATCTTGGAATTGAAATCATGTGAATTTGCACTTTAAATAGATATATACAGTTTTTACATTGAAAATATTGATATTTTGGTTTTAGCGATGTATGTGATTGTTATTTACTGGTTAATGGGTATTTAAACCTCAAATAAACAAGATCATGATGATGATAAAATAACTACTGTACAGCATTTTCATTTAACAGATCACTACAGACCACAGAATTCCAGGAATCATTTTCAGATTAAATATTTTATCTGGAGAGGTGCACACATACACTCAACTCGACAGAACAATAATCAATCTAATGGTTTTTAATGGGTATAGGATTAGTTAATTTTTGTATGGAACAAAAAGGATGACATGCAAGAGAGAGAAAAAGATTTACCACTCAAAGAACAAAAACAGGTAAAGAGAATCGATGAGATAGTAGAAAAGGAAGACTGTATAATATGAAAATCTATTCTATGAATTGATATCTATTTCCTTTGTAAATTAAAATTATATACAAACCAAGGCAAACCATTCCAACGGAACGGTTCAAACGGGGGTATTTTAAAAGGATTGCCGTTGCACCCTGCACCACTGCCTACTCCCCCAAAAACTTGTTTTTACACTCACAAAGTGGAATCCCTTCCTTTTTCAAAGTGTTACTATGTTACTATCCCAATTCGGGATTCACTAACTTTGCAATGCTTTGCAACTGGATTTCAGTGACTCAGTATTGATACTTACCATAAAAATTAACTATTTAGAGGGGAAGAGCTAAACACAGCCTCTCCGAATAGCGATTCATTTTGCCTTTCTAAACCCATGTTTTGTTTTGGTAACCAAATCACAAAATAGACTAAGTGTATTTAAAAAAGCCATCGAGTGGATTCAAGGAATGTGATTTACTGAATCACAGGCTTTGTAACCAACAAATACCTTTGTACATGTGGCCCTAAATGTCATTTGTATTTCCATGTTCCCAAATGATACACCGATCCTAGAATGTTTACATCTGATAGTACTGTGAAACAATATTGACTTTCACTTAATAACTGCAAACAGTTCAACAGAATTGAAGAAGAAAAAAAGTTAGACATGAAACTGGTTCCTGAATGTACATTGGAGAGAGAGAGGAGAAAATGTACAGACAGCATGATTGTTGCATACCCAACGTGCTCAACCCATGCAATTCTCCTTTATGAATAACAGAAATGGGGCATGAGTATTTTTTGTGCAGATTTTCAGAGTAGACAGGAGACTGTTTGTAAATCTCACCTACTGCTGCAAAGACAGTTCCTTCGGACCTGTAACACACAGTGTACATAAGCAATTTTTCAATTTGTAGATAGGCAATCTTTGTAATGTATACTGCACCAGTTCCGAAAATGCAGACACTAGGGGGCATATTACCAACGTTAAGCGATATTTATCGCTAACGATGCTTAGCAACAAATATTTTAACGCTAAGCATCGTCAGAAATTATCGCAGATAAACCTTGCTATTATCAAGGTTTATCGCAAATGCGATAAAAAACGGCCGCAATGCATAAATATCGCTCAAAAGTCAGCGATATTCATGCATTACCGAGCTAATGCTCTTAGCCATGTTATCCACCTCCCATTGGATAACATGGCTAAGAACTGCTCAGGGCAGGTGTTAGTTTTTGGAGATATTCGCGCTTAGCGCGAATATCTCCAAAAGTTGGTAATAGGAGATAGCGATGTTAGCGACTGTTTCCAGTCGCTAACATCTTGGCACGCCCACTTTGCATGTCATTAGTGATAACATTGAAGAGTAGACTAGAGCAGTGGAACCTTGCAATCACGAAGTTCTAGAATGTTGTGATTAACAAAAACAGCATAATAAATCAGAGATCTAATCCTTTAGACTCTGAATAACTTGGTATATTGGATGTGATTCACTGTGTATACTTAAATTTATTGTATACTACCTGACCATTTTGTTTTTGTACAGGTATCAAACTGGTTCTCGTGCTCATGTGAGTGGATGCTCAGAGTCAATTTAGTGGATTGCTGGGATGAGTGGAAATAGTATGGAATTTGACCAGTTTACGAGAATCCCAGATTGTTGGCTATAGTGGATCAGCTCTTGTATTATCGGTGCAATATTAGTCTGAGGGTCTCGAACATAGAGTGTAACATCATCTATGTACATAGAAATTAGTATCCCATGGGCAGTGAAGGCTAATCGTCCTTGTGAATGATGTTGTTATAATTATTATGAGTGAAGTATCCGATTATCTCTGTATGGATCTCGTTACAAAATACAGGGTCTCTGAGTGCCTGAGAGGCAAGCAAAGACCCTGTGTAGGAAGTGCCCATTTTGCATGGTTACCCCTAACTTTTTGCCAGATACCTGATGCTAACTTGACCGGGTGTGTGCTGGGATCCTGCTAACCAGGCTCCAGCACACCTGAGCCAACCTGTAAGCCTCTTGTAAAGGTATCCCCAGTACCAAGGGCCTGGCTGACCATAGAGGGCCTCTGAGGGATGCAGCATGTATTAAGCCACCCTCAGGGACCCCTCACCTTAACATCCACACACTGCCATTGCAGGCTGCGTGTTTTCGTGCAGACCAAACCGAAGAGTCAACATGGCCCACATCACTGTGTGCCATACCCACCAACACTGCCTGTGGCATGGTTAAATCACCCCTCTAGCAGGCCAGTCTGAAGCTGACTTGCTTGGACGCTTTTGATTTATAGATTTGTTCGGGATTACTCTCCAGTGCATTTATGACAATGTAGCGGTGCCATCATTAATATAGAATGGACAGAGGACATATACTTCACAGATTACAAATCTCACATTATCGCATGGGTGGACCCTTTTGTGTGTGATACAGTGCTTCAACTTACTACAGACTCCGGCTTAATTATTTATAAAAAAAATTGCGACTATCGGAAATTGACGACGACAAGGCACGGACAACCCAACAGCAACTACATCAGTTTGATACTTCAATTGACCCCTGATCACCTGGACAGTTATATGTATGATTACCAGGTTACGCAAATATGTAAGGTATGTTACCAAATACGGGGCTCCAACAGCTTATACTGCTATTCCTCGCGTTGCTGAGAAAGAGACTTGTGAGTCACGTTAACGAGCGGTTCACATTATGGGCAATAGACTCTGCAAGCCCATAATTTAAAACGGCAATGGCGCATTATTACGAGGGATTGTTTAATGCGCAAAAGGCACAGGGACTGTTTACTGATTAACACACAAAGGGCACAATAACTTTAATCAATAAATCAATAGCAAAAGTTATTGTGTCTTATTCCACCGCCTGTCATCGTCCCGCATTTCAGACAACCAACAACACCAGTGGGCCCACCTTCGTCATTACATTGGGATTGTGTCTGTTCAAATTTACTTATTGCGGCAACACGAGTGGGCCCCACCTTCAACATATACTTTGGAATTTTGGTTAAATCTACTTAAAGTGACAACTCCTGGCTACTGCGTAGGTTCCATGTGCTTGGGAGGCGTTTACAAAAGGCTGGGAAGGATTTTCATCATAAACACGCATCACGTTTTTCGAGTGTGTGCATTGTAATTGCATGATACAATATCATTACTGTTACAGCTGTGACACACACACATAACTCATTGTGTGTCATATTATCCAACTCATGTTGGCATCAGCGGTGATACACACACCTCATCATTTCCTTGTGTACCTTTGCACCAGCATCATCGGTGATACACACACATCTCTTCTGCAATAATTCTGTATTTAATTTTTTTTCTCCTTTTTCTCGCACGTAGGACATTTTTGCTTTACTCATAGTTAGCATTATTACAGCACTTTATTGTCAAAATGAATGTTGCCAATTCTATTCCTGCACCGCCACCATTTCATATGTCTTCTGGGGAACCTTCTTTGGAGTGGGATGATTGGTGTGACTCCTTTGAAAATTATCTTGTAGCTCTAGATGGTTCTAAATAGTCTGCTGTTTGTAAGAAAGCTTTACTGTTAGGTGCTTTGGGGAAGGAGGCACAACGGATATTCAAGTAGCGAAAACCAGCAACAGGCCTCCAAATCCCACGCATCTGATGGGAAAATGCACTACAAAAACTACAGAAACAACAAACCACGAACAATCCAAAGCACGTAGCAACATGGATGCACCCTGACCGAGGGCAGAGGCCAACGCGAACCCCACAACCCCCACAGACCACCAGCAAGGAACAACGGAGATGGGGACGGCCAAGGAGAAGAGGGAGAGGAAGACGGGGTGAAGTCCACAGCAAAACCGGATCTGCGTCACGGAGGTGACAGAACAGTACCTTCAACTGACACACAAGTAGACCACTGGGAATGGGGATCTTATCTGAGCAACCGGACGTTTCAGATCTCGTCCTCACATGCCCAGTCGGATATTTTTCCGTCATCCCATGGCGTGCCCCAGGGCTCAATTTTAAGCCCATTATTTTTCAATCTTTATCTCCGCCCCCTCGCTGATTTAGCAGAGCGGGTAGGTCTTGAACTTATGACCTATGCGGATGACTCACAGATTATTTTTTCCCTCTCCAACTCAGAGTCTTCATCCCCTTCAGCCCTGAAACTTGGTCTTCAGGAGGTCTTCAGCTGGATGTCAACAAACCAGCTGAAGCTCAACGGGGAGAAGACGGAGATTCTTCTCCTGGGAAAAAATCGTGATCTGTGGCAGGAGAGGCACTGGCCGCCATCTCTGGGTGCTTTCCCCAGTCCAGCTACCCAGGTTAGAAACTTAGGGGTGTGCATCGATGATTCTTTATCGATGAAACAACAGGCTAATAAAGTGGCTGGCATTTGTTTCACGATTATTAAATGGCTGCGGAAGATTATCTGGATGCTGCCTGTGGATACCCAGAAGACCGTAGTCAATGCGCTAATAACATCTAGGCTTGACTACGGTAACATTCTATACCTGGGCTCCAACCTAGCTGTAACCAGGCGGTTACAGCTGGTCCAGAACTCCGCAGCCAGGCTGTTGTGTAAGATTCCTAGGACAGCAAGGATCTCGAGCCACCTTAAAGACCTACACTGGTTGAAAGTTGAGAACCGGATCCGGTTTAAGGCCTTGACCTACATGTTTAAGATCAGAGCGGGAACTGCACCACGGTATCTGCAGAAACTGGTTAGGCCCCATGTACCTGTACGGAATCTTCGCTCTTTAAATGGAGCAATTTTCACGGTACCCAGATTCAAACTGGCCCGAATGGGAGGTAAATCCTTTTCCCACCTGGGACCAGTTCTTTGGAACTCCCTTCCTTTAGCTCTGCGCAAAGAGGAGAACTTCGCCAGTTTTAAGAAACAAGTTAAAACCTGGCTGTTTAATAAATAACTGTTTAAATAAATAGCGATCATCATTGTGTTGCCAGCAGTTGCTTTCTGTGTCTTGTTCTCTTAGCCATGGCGCCGGGAAACCCTTTGTGGGTATCTGTGCGCATTACAAATGCAAAAAATAAATAAATAAAATAAATAAATAAATGCAGTCGGAGTGTCGAGGAGGACAATTGAGGAGGCCAAGAGGCACTTTCAGGATGTGAAAATCTAAACCAGGCAGAATGCCGCTGCCAACAGGAAGGACGCAACTGCGACAGGAGGTTGGAGTCCTGCACCACAGGAGGAGCTGGAGGATATGGAGGCCACAGTCATCAGTGTGGGGACGGTGCAAGGAGTAGGGAGTACGGACGCAGCTCGAGAGGACCTGACACAACATCAACAGGGTGTGTAATGACCAGGGATTGAGGGAACGGGGGAGATGAGCACAATGGCTCACAGGCACAATGAGGAGTAGCACACGGCACACCCACAATGACCCTGGATCATGCCCCTGATCCCCGTGGCACACTCCAGCACACACACATTGCAAGAACAGCATACCCACATTGAGAACAATGTGGTACAATGCGCAAACCCGACGCTGCAGGACAGCGAACACAACTGGCTCCGCACACACGCAGAAACAGGCCTACTACATCTGACAGAGCTGGAAACTGTGAAATGGAAATGTATGCGTACAACCTCACATCCGTCATGTAGTCCAAATGTACACGGTCCCGCATCCAAATCCTGCACTTCTCAAACAGTTACAAAGTACATTGTCATACAGTCTGCATGTAAACAAGAACAATGCGCTAACATACATGTCAACACAATGTCAACATGCATCTCCCCTTTACATTGCAGAGCAACATACAAAACCTCTAGCAGAGCACAGAAGACCACACATCAGTGATGCTGGAGAGGACTACCACACCTTCGGCACTGACGCCCTACAACAGCCCATTAACATCCCACGCAAACCACCACCTGGACCCAGGCAGCCAAGTTACTTAGAGGAGAACACAGACCCTGCAACAGACCACACAGCAGGAAGCACCCGCAAGCATGGCTGGCTCAAGAAACTTCACTGACTCACACATGGCACCCCAATGCCAGGTGTCAGAACGCCAAATGGAGGTGGCCGAACAGGTGCAGATGGGGTCCGAACCCATGGAAGGCAAACTAGATCACATTTGTGGGTGTGTATTATCCTTCAGGAACCGCCAACACCCCACAAAGGAGACCCACACTGCTATAGAGACACATGCAGATGCACATTCCCACACCTACGTCTGGGTTTGTGTGAGTATGGTTTGAATAGTGGTGTGTGAATTTGGCTTGTATTTCTCTACCTGGTTTTATATTGTATGTTATATTTATTGTCTTTTTCTTGTATGATTATTGATGTACTTATATAATTTATGTTGATGTAAAAACAAAAAATGATTATAAAAATATATATGATGACGAAAACATTATTGATAAAAGAAATGAAATAAAATAATATAGTTTTGTAATTGTTGGAGTATTTGTTTATTGATTAATAAGTTATCTTGGTTGCCCCCATTATACATTTGGATTAATTTGTTTATATAATAATTTGAGATCTGGAGGGAGATCACTTTTTTGTTCTGCTATTATTTCCCCTCTTCTCCCTGACCTTTATTGTTTTTCAGAGGGGGTCCCCTACATATTGCATAGCATTCACAGCTGTTTAGCTGTGGGACGTTCTACTCCAGTAGTTAGTGTCATAATTTATTGTAAGTATATTGATTGGACCGTTTTTCCTTATTGCTTTGACGTTAAGTGGTTCGTAATTATTTGTGGTCACTTGTTGCAGTCTGTCTATTGTTGTGTCGTGTATGAATATGTAAGTTTTGTGGTTGTGCCTATTAAGTCTTGTTTTTATGTTTCTCTTTTTTGTTTTCTTTGTTTGTAGTAATTGTTAGGTTTTCTGGGTTTAGTTTTTTCCCCTTTCCACACAGGTTGTTATTGACGCTGCTGGGTGAGTGAGAATTATGGAGGGATTAAAAACATTTGGTTTTACCGAGGAATATTTCTCGGTATTAATGGGCCAGGTTATGGCTAGTGATAACCCAACCTCCTCCCATCAAGGTGATAATACAGAATGGAGCAATCTTTTAAATTTGAGAAAGAAACTCAAACGTATGGAGTCTCATGCGCATTTTATGCGCGAATATTCAAGAGCAGGGATTATACCGTCTGGTTTGAGGTTGCGGAATGTCCCAGCCTTATTTGTGGAAATCCGGAAATTCCTGGAGCGGTGGTGACATATTGCAAACCGTTGCTCCAGGGATTGGATGCTTCTCATAATAGAAACTGTAAGGGAATTCCTGGAAGTCTTGAACCAAGAAATCTTGGACTTGGAGGATAAATTGAAATACTCAACTGCTTTAGAAGAAGCAAAAGCAAAATTGGCGAAAGTCAACACAGACATGCAAGATTTTGAAACTTACCTGATGAATAAAAAGACAAAAAAATTAAGGAAGGATATCAGATGGTACTCCCAAGAGAAAGCATACCCTTATCTCCATACATCTTATTATCAAGATTGGAATCAAGGATCTGGTCAGGCCCAGGGTTATCAAGGAAATAATTATAGGAGGAGAATTATAAATTTTTCCGATACCTACTCATCTGGTTCCGACAATGATAACTACCAGGAAATGGCTGGGGATCGTTATGACCCACGACAGTATAGGGGAAGACAAACTGGCCAATGTTCATTTCGTGGTCAATCTCCTTTTTTACCGAGGGGTCAGTACAGAGGCAGGAACAGGAGATGGGCACCAGACAGGGGGGATCCCCAACAGATGGCCCTTCCACATCAGCAGCCCTACATGAAAACCCGGAACCAACAGTATTGGTGGTAGGGGGTCCTTCGTCCATGGTTGAGGTTGTCACGAAAGATAAACGACCTATTTTTAATCTCTCCCCTACAAATTTGAGTTCAGATGGACGATCTGTCCTTAGTCGGGGCCTTTCCTTTGTCCCATACACTCGACCAAATATCTTTAAATTACATGAGGACCTGTGCTCCTTTTTTCGAAAAGTGAGATTACATTTTTTTTTCTTGACCGTCCATTTGAACACAATGAGGAAAATCGCTCACATTGTAAACCTCCATCCCCATTTACACCAACTCTTGATATGGTGGGGCCTGAGGTTAAGATATTTGAGCAGAATGTCATCATAGAGACTGCTCGCATTGTCAAATCTCCTCAAAATGCACGTGGCAATCTGTCACATATTGAGAATCAGGCTATAAAAAATATTCAAGAAAATAAAGATCTGGGGCTAGATGTAGGTAATTGACATTTAACGATTCGAAAATACCGAATTTTACAGATTCGCTATTTTCTAATCGGTAAATGCTATTTAGATAATTTTTCGGTAAAAAATACTGAATCGTTAAGATTCGGTATTTACCGAATCGGTAATTACCGATTCGGTATTTGCCATTCATTCCAATGGGCCTGGAGGCCCATAGGAATGAATGTCAATTACCGAATAGGTAATTACCGATTCGGTAAAATTGGGATAAAGTAAAGGGTGGCAGGGTGTCACTTTGACACCCTGTTAGACCCCTGATTAGTGCTTGTGTGCACATGTCGAACTGATAACAATTGGGGCCGGCTCAAATCAGTAAGGCTGAGCCAAATAACTAAACAACAAAAGAAGGATGCCAATACTGATACTTGATTTCAAAACAAATTAATTCCCAAAGTAAAAACCACAGTTCAATACATGTAAATGCTAATGAATAGCTATTTATTTCGATTTTTTTTTTGTTTATGCACACTTTTTTGAATTAATGCAGTGGTTCAATAACACAGTTATATAAGAACAATCGAGATAAGGACACAAAAGTGGGATGAAAAACCTCATACATACCATCACTCATAATTCTTCAGACATCTCACAGTCAAACCTCTTACATTCCAACATTCAAACAATGTACTCAGCACACAAACTGGAGGGGAAGTAAACCAGTTGGTGAGGTACTAAGTCTGCTAAACAAATCAAAAAAGCTTTCCTATAATTCAGGAAAGATTTTTTGATTTGTATAGCAGACTTTTTCGAAATAAATAGCCATTCATTAGCATCTACATGTATTGAACTGTGGTTTTTACATTGGGAATTAATTTGTTTTGAAATCAAGTATCAGTATTGGCATCCTTCTTGTGTTGTTTAGTTGTGTGCACATGTGGCACACATACATACCCTAAGGGCATGTATGTCTGCCACATGGTACAGGTGTAAATGGACAGATTTGCATTTACAGAGGAATTCGTTATTTACCACCAACTAATAGTTGGTGGTAAATAACGAATACTTAAAGCCTAGAAGCACTCTTTGAAGTGCTTCCGACATTTCGTTTACCGATTCGGTGAAGACCGAATCGGTAAATGATGATTCGGTAAATACCGAATCGGTAAATACCGATTCTTTATTTACCGAATCGGTAAATGTGCCTCCTACATAGGAAAAGTCTATTACCAGTCGGTAACCGCCGATTTCGGCCGTTACCGACCGGTAATAGCCTTCCTACATCTGGCACCTGGTTATCAAACCATGTGATAAGGGTGGGGGATAGTCCTGATGAAACAGTCAGATTATAATGATAAAATGCTTTAAATGCTAGATATCCCTGAGCATTATAAAAAAAAAAGCCACACCCTAGAGAACTTACTAAGTTAAGAACTACCATTGAGGAAATGACAGAAAAGGCTCTTGAATTGGGATATATTTGTCAAGAGGAATTTATTTTCCTTAATAAAACATGCCCAAAAAGACTGTCCCTGTATGGGCTACCAAAAACCCATAAAGATGTTGAGAATCCCCCTATGCATCCCATCATCTCTACTATCGGTTCCAGTACGGAACCCTTTACAAGTTCGTGGATGTGTATCTGTGTCCGTTGACACAGAAGTACGCCTCGTATATCCGCGATACAGGTGACATTATAAGCAAGATTGAGGGTATGCCTTTTAATCAAGATACTGAGATTCTTGTAACGCTTGACATTGAGGCTTTATACACAAATATTCCTCAATGTCAAGCGTTACAAGCGGTCGCCGCCTTGTTGCAGAGGTTGGCTGGAGAAAGACCAGATGGCTTCATTCTTGAGTGCTTAGAGATAGTATTGAAGAACAACTATTTTGACTTTAATGGCACTATTTACCAGCAGCAACTATTTTGACTTTAATGGCCCTATTTACCAGCAGCTGAAGGGGACCATCTTGTGCTCCTAGAGTAGCCAATACCTGCATGGGTGAATGGGAAATTAAGCATGTTTTCAATGAGGCGTCTCCATTTTTCGACCAGGTCGGTTTGTGGAGACGCTTCATTGATTACATCTTTTTGTTTGGAAAGGAGACGATGTGTCACTACAGGAGTTTATATTGTTGCTGAATGCAAGTGATGCCAACTTGAAAAAACCTGCACACAGCAGTTCCATCAGAGTGGAATTTCTAGGCATTTCGATATTAGGTACTAATAGCTCCTTGGAGGTGAGTTTATTCAGGAAGCCCACTGCAAAAAATACTATCTTGCAGTATAGTAGCTACCATCCGACCTGTCAGAAGGACTCCATTCCCTTTGGAGAATTTCTGAGGGTCGGGCGGAATTGCTCAAATATGGCTGAGTTTCACAAACATGGTGATGCCTTGAGGACACGCCTTCTGGCTAGAGGGTATCCCCGTGGATTGGTACGACACACGTACAAAAGGGCTAAGTATTACAACTGTGATGCCTTATTGGAAGGCACACGTCGTATGCCCCAAGATCGAGTTGTATGTGTCGTTAACCATTCTGCCCTGAATTTTAAAATCAAAAACATAATTCAAAGGAATTGGAAAATTCTTAATAGTGATGAGAGTGGGACACAATTGGAACAACCATTAGTGGCTTACCACAGAAATCGAATTTGCGAGATCTTCTGGTCCACACGAGACCAGTGGTGAGCACTTTGCGTCAGACCTCTATTACGGGTTGGCCAGTAATATCAGGCAACCACAAATGTGGATCGTGTCACGCCTGCGAGGCCGCTATTGTTACAGAATCACTATGCTATCATGGCCGTAATATTACGCTGTGTGACTTGACTAAATGTAGAAGCCTAAACATAGTAAATCTGCTCATGTGTTTGTGCGCGTTAGTTTACATCGGGGAACCCGCGTGAGAATTTAGAGTTCGATTTAGCAAGAATAAATCAGCTATACGAACCAGGAAGATGGAAGCACCACTTGCCCAACATTTTGTGGACAAAGATCATTCTGAGAATTATTTTAGATGGTGTGTTTTAGAAAAAATAAGAAACAAAGCGGGATTCCCTATTGATGTTACAAATAAAAGAAGGGAAACCTTTTGGATTTTTACACTGAACAGTGTGAAACAGGTGCTTAATGAAGACATCCAATGGCATGTGACTCAATCGTGGTAATTTACTTAGCAATTCTCACCTCTATGTAATGGAAAATGGGTGAGGTCCATGGGTTTAGTCATGTTGCAAGCTTTAGTCTGCTGTTCAAATTGTTTTGAGCTTTGGTCTTTGGGCCTAATTGACCTGTTAGGCTTCACTATTCAGTACTCTCCTGGCTCTGCTTTAGGCAAATGAGAATTGTTGCCTTTGATAATTGCCCTTATTAATAGATATGGGAAGATGAGGAATGGCAACCACATAGTATATGTAGTTTTTGAGGTTGGTGCGACCATCGATGGTGGTGACACCATTTTGTGTTACTAGGTGTAGGTGATTATTGGTTGCCAATATAATATTTTGAGGATACGGTGATATTCTATGGAAGCCTTAACATGCCAGCAATTTAAGACACTGCTTTTTAGATACATCATATTGGTCTAAAATATTGGGACATTGTTTGTTGGAATGGGATATATACCATCTTGGCCTTAAATATTGGGTCATCATTCATTGGAATTACCTCACTTTTATTCTTGCGCCGGTTTTGATTTTAGGGGGGCACAGAGTTTTTATGGTGCATGGTGCCCTCGACTCTGGCGGTTTGTTCATCTGTTAACTAAGGTTATTGGTTCGACTTGGCCGGGCGCATCATTTCACGCAAATGCCCGGCGTTGGGGTGAGGAGCGGGCCGTGATACGCTGCACACCCCCACCGCCCTGCAGCAACCTACCTCCCACCATCTCCTCCTAAACCGAGCCCGCACTGACAGCCCACACGACACGACAAAGCTCCTCTCCCCTGCACAACGTGGCACGGGCCCTGAGGCCGCTGTGGGAAAGGCTCTGCGCGCATTGGGACGAGCTTACCGGACCTTCAACGGGGCCGTGGTGGACCCCCCCTACTGCTCACGAAGCACTCCGTGGACCTACCTTTGCTGACGGAGGCCACAGGATACGCACAACTGCCTGACTGCGGGCGCATGACTCTGGCGGCGCCTCTACCTGTATTCTCACAGCGCTACGCCGGCCACCGGAGTCCCGACCGCCATCTTGTGCTTCAAGGGGGACTACGGATCATCACTGTCCAGAGGCCCATTTTATTATTTTTTTTCAGCTAACAAGTGCCGCACAACCGCGAGGATCCTCCAGACACTGCCGCGATGCCCGCGCTATCGCCCACGCTGTGTGCTGCGCCATCACTGGCTCGAGAGGCGGCCCCTGTGCCCCGCCGAGATATCCGCACCTCTGTGGGAGCCAAACGGTGCGTCAGTGACTCGGGCGCCACTATCCCACTCCCACATTGCGGTGAGTCACAGCGCGAGATAGGGGGTTCCAAATACACCGGGCACGGGCTGGGACCTCACCTCCCTCCTGGACTGTTTGATAAGGGCACTTGCGCTGACACACACACACAGAGGAGTGCGCCAAGGATACACCTCGCCAGAACCTGTGATACCCTACAGGAGCCATGGGTAAACCTGACAAGTCCCAGCGCCGACTCACGTTTGCGCTGCGAAAAGGGACAAAGCCTGACCAGGCTGAGTCATCGGATACTGAGGTAGATGTGCCCACGGGTTCCCCCACTGCGCTCGAGAAATCTCTGGCAGCCATCCAGGCGAGCTTACAGGCCATTGACTGCAAGATTGAGGCACTAAATGGTAGAATGGACCAATTCTCATCTAAACTGGACAAACAAGTGACGCGGATCGGGGAGGCTGAACAGCGCATCTCGAATGCAGAAGATGGGCTCCAGCAAGTGGCGGAGAAGCCCTCATATATCTCTAAGCTGCTAGAAGTCATCCAAGCCAAGAATGAGGACATTGAAGCGCGCTCGCGCCGGAACAATATACGAATTTTGGGCCTGTCAGAATCCACGAACGTGGGGTGCCTCGAGAAGTACGTAGAGGGGATGCTCCGAGACATCTGCGGATAGGACGACTTGTCTCCCCTATTTCCCGTTGATCGCGCGCACCGGTCACTTGCGGCGCGCCCACCGCCAGGGACACCACCAAGACCCATCATTACGCGCCTACTCAATTTCAGAGATCGGGATACCGTCCTCCGCACCACCAGATTGAAGGGCTCAATCACTTATCAGGGCAACGGACTGTCATTTTACCCTGATTTCATGGCAAATGTACTCAGCACACAAACTGGAGGGGAAGTAAACCAGTTGGTGAGGTACTAAGTCTGCTAAACAAATCAAAAAAGCTTGCCTATAATTCAGGAAAGATTTTTTGATTTGTATAGCAGACTTTTTCGAAATAAATAGCCATTCATTAGCATCTACATGTATTGAACTGTGGTTTTTACATTGGGAATTAATTTGTTTTGAAATCAAGTATCAGTATTGGCATCCTTCTTGTGTTGTTTAGTTTTGTGCACATGTGGCACACATACATACCCTAAGGGCATGTATGTCTGCCACATGGTACAGTGTAAATGCACAGATTTGCATTTACGGAGGAATTCGTTATTTACCACCAACTAATAGTTGGTGGTAAATAACGAATACTTAAAGCCCAGAAGCACTCTTTGAAGTGCTTCCTACATTTCATTTACCGATTCGGTGAAGACCGAATCGGTAAATGATGATTCGGTAAATACCGAATCGTTAAATACCGATTCTTTATTTACCGAATCGGTAAATGTGCCTCCTACATAGGAAAAGTCTATTACCGGTCGGTAACCGCCGATTTCGGCCGTTACCGACCGGTAATAGCCTTCCTACATCTGGCACCTGGTTATCAAACCATGTGATAAGGGTGGGGGATAGTCCTGATGAAACAGTCAGATTATAATGATAAAATGCTTTAAATGCTAGATATCCCTGAGCATTATAAAAAAAAGTCACACCCTAGAGAACTTACTAAGTTAAGAACTACCATTGAGGAAATGACAGAAAAGGCTCTTGAATTGGGATATATTTGTCAAGAGGAATTTATTTTCCTTAATAAAACATGCCCAAAAAGACTGGCCCTGTATGGGCTACCAAAACCCATAAAGGTGTTGAGAATCCCCCTGTGCATCCCATCATCTCTACCATCGGTTCCAGTACGGAACCCTTTACAAGTTCGTGGATGTGTATCTGTGTCCGTTGACACAGAAGTACGCCTCGTATATCCGCGATACAGGTGACATTATAAGCAAGATTGAGGGTATGCCTTTTAATCAAGATACTGAGATTCTTGTAACGCTTGACATTGAGGCTTTATACACAAATATTCCTCAATGTCAAGCGTTACAAGCGGTCGCCGCCTTGTTGCAGAGGTTGGCTGGAGAAAGACCAGATGGCTTCATTCTTGAGTGCTTAGAGATAGTATTGAAGAACAACTATTTTGACTTTAATGGCACTATTTACCAGCAGCAACTATTTTGACTTTAATGGCCCTATTTACCAGCAGCTGAAGGGGACCATCTTGTGCTCCTAGAGTAGCCAATACCTGCATGGGTGAATGGGAAATTAAGCATGTTTTCAATGAGGCGTCTCCATTTTTCGACCAGGTCGGTTTGTGGAGACGCTTCATTGATTACATCTTTTTGTTTGGAAAGGAGACGATGTGTCACTACAGGAGTTTATATTGTTGCTGAATGCAAGTGATGCCAACTTGAAAAAACCTGCACACAGCAGTTCCATCAGAGTGGAATTTCTAGGCATTTCGATATTAGGTACTAATAGCTCCTTGGAGGTGAGTTTATTCAGGAAGCCCACTGCAAAAAATACTATCTTGCAGTATAGTAGGTACCATCCGACCTGTCAGAAGGACTCCATTCCCTTTGGAGAATTTCTGAGGGTCGGGCGGAATTGCTCAAATATGGCTGAGTTTCACAAACATGGTGATGCCTTGAGGACACGCCTTCTGGCTAGAGGGTATCCCCGTGGATTGGTACGACACGCGTACAAAAGGGCTAAGTTTTACAACTGTGATGCCTTATTGGAAGGCACACGTCGTATGCCCCAAGATCGAGTTGTATGTGTCGTTAACCATTCTGCCCTGAATTTTAAAATCAAAAACATAATTCAAAGGAATTGGAAAATTCTTAATAGTGATGAGAGTGGGACACAATTGGAACAACCATTAGTGGCTTACCACAGAAATCGAATTTGCGAGATCTTCTGGTCCACACGAGACCAGTGGTGAGCACTTTGCGTCAGACCTCTATTACGGGTTGGCCAGTAATATCAGGCAACCACAAATGTGGATCGTGTCACGCCTGCGAGGCTGCTATTGTTACAGAATCACTATGCTATCATGGCCGTAATATTACGCTGTGTGACTTGACTAAATGTAGAAGCCTAAACATAGTAAATCTGCTCATGTGTCTGTGCGCGTTAGTTTACATCGGGGAACCCGCGCGAGAATTTAGAGTTCGATTTAGCAAGAATAAATCAGCTATACGAACCAGGAAGATGGAAGCACCACTTGCCCAACATTTTGTGGACAAAGATCATTCTGAGAATTATTTTAGATGGTGTGTTTTAGAAAAAATAAGAAACAAAGCGGGATTCCCTATTGATGTTACAAATAAAAGAAGGGAAACCTTTTGGATTTTTACACTGAACAGTGTGAAACAGGTGCTTAATGAAGACATCCAATGGCATGTGACTCAATCGTGGTAATTTACTTAGCAATTCTCACCTCTATGTAATGGAAAATGGGTGAGGTCCATGGGTTTAGTCATGTTGCAAGCTTTAGTCTGCTGTTCAAATTGTTTTGAGCTTTGGTCTTTGGGCCTAATTGACCTGTTAGGCTTCACTATTCAGTACTCTCCTGGCTCTGCTTTAGGCAAATGAGAATTGTTGCCTTTGATAATTGCCCTTATTAATAGATATGGGAAGATGAGGAATGGCAACCACATATTATATGTAGTTTTTGAGGTTGGTGCGACCATCGATGGTGGTGACACCATTTTGTGTTACTAGGTGTAGGTGATTATTGGTTGCCAATATAATATTTTGAGGATACGGTGATATTCTATGGAAGCCTTAACATGCCAGCAATTTAAGACACTGCTTTTTAGATACATCATATTGGTCTAAAATATTGGGACATTGTTTGTTGGAATGGGATATATACCATCTTGGCCTTAAATATTGGGTCATCATTCATTGGAATTACCTCACTTTTATTCTTGCGCCGGTTTTGATTTTAGGGGGGCACAGAGTTTTTATGGTGCATGGTGCCCTTGACTCTGGCGGTTTGTTCATCTGTTAACTAAGGTTATTGGTTCGACTTGGTGCGTGGCTTGAGGCTTGGCAAAATGGCCGCACTGTAGTGTTGCTCTGCCTGCCACCTACAATCGTCCTGCAGTTATCCTTCCCCAGCTCGGATGAATCGGCGCTACATTGCTGGGACTGTGCTCTTGATCCCCAGAGCTATCTATCGCTGTGCGGCAATCCTGTAAAGGTGCTCGGAATCGCATCGTTGAAGATCGCGCGGCTGCCATGAGGGATCGTGTAATGGCGGCCTGAGACTAGTGGTGGAGGCTGTGGGACTTTGATTCCATCCCGGCGACAGGGCGCAGGCCAGACCACCACCTCACTGGACACTGTCGAGGGCAGAGAGGCACCTACCCACGGTCCAGGTGGTGAGAGACAATAGTGGAGGCGACCCGGCAGCGGCGGCAACAACAGCGGGAGGTCCTCGCCGGGCGCGTCATTTCACGCAAGTGCCCGGCGTTGGGGTGAGGAGCGGGCCGTGATACGCTGCACACCCCCACCGCCCTGCAGCAACCTACCTCCCACCATCTCCTCCTAAACCGAGCCCGCACTGACAGCCCACACGACACGACAAAGCTCCTCTCCCCTGCACAACGCGGCACGGGCCCTGAGGCCGCTGTGGGAAAGGCTCTGCGCGCATTGGGACGAGCTTACCGGACCTTCAACGGGGCCGTGGTGGACCCCCCCCACTGCTCACGAAGCACTCCGTGGACCTACCTTTGCTGACGGAGGCCACAGGATACGCAAAACTGCCTGACTGCGGGCGCATGACTCTGGCGGCGCCTCTTCCTGTATTCTCACAGCGCTACGCCGGCCACCGGAGTCCCGACCGCCATCTTGTGCTTCAAGGGGACTACGGATCATCACTGTCCAGAGGCCCATTTTATTATTTTTTTTCAGCTAACAAGTGCCGCACAACCGCGAGGATCCTCCAGACACTGCCGCGACGCCGCGCTATCGCCCACGCTGTGTGCTGCGCCATCACCGGCTCGAGAGGCGGCCCCTGTGCCCCATCGAGATATCCGCACCTCTGTGGGAGCAAACGGTGCGTCAGTGACTCGGGCGCCACTATCCCACTCCCACATTACGGTGAGTTACAGCGCGAGATAGGGGGTTCCAAATACACCGGGCACGGGCTGGGACCTCCCTCCCTCCTGGACTGTTTGATAAGGGCACTTGCGCTGACACACACACACAGAGGAGTGCGCCAAGGATACACCTCGCCAGAACCTGTGATACCCTACAGGAGCCATGGGTAAACCTGACAAGTCCCAGCCCCGACTCACGTTTGCGCTGCGAAAAGGGACAAAGCCTGGCCAGGCTGAGTCATCGGATACTGAGGTAGATGTGCCCACGGGTTCCCCCACTGCGCTCGAGAAACTCTGGCAGCCATCCAGGCAAGCTTACAGGCCATTGACTGCAAGATTGAGGCACTAAATGGTAGAATGGACCAATTCTCATCTAAACTGGACTAACAAGTGACGCGGATCGGGGAGGCTGAACAGCGCATCTCGAATGCAGAAGATGGGCTCCAGCAAGTGGCGGAGAAGACCTCATATATCTCTAAGCTGCTAGAAGTCATCCAAGCCAAGAATGAGGACATTGAAGCGCGCTCGCGCCGGAACAATATACGAATTTTGGGCCTGTCAGAATCCACGAACGTGGGGTGCCTCGAGGAGTACGTAGAGGGGATGCTCCGAGACATCTGCGGAAAGGACGACTTGTCTCCGCTATTTCCCGTTGATCGCGTGCACCGGTCACTTGCGGCGCGACCACCGCCAGGGACACCACCGAGACCCATCATTACGCGCCTACTCAATTTCAGAGATCGGGATACCGTCCTCCGCACCACAAGATTGAAGGGCTCAATCACTTATCAGGGCAACGGACTGTCATTTTACCCTGATTTCATGGCAAATGTACAGGCAGCTCGCGAGGAATTCCAAGCCGTCAAGAAGCTCCTTCAGAAAACCCAGATGCCATATGCAATGTTGTACCCAGCCCGGCTCCGTATTGGCACCATGGAAAATGGCAAGATCTTCGCAAATCCCAAGCATGCGATGGAACACGCAAAAACTCTACGGCGCCAGAAACAGCGCTCACCTGCCTCCCAAATGTTGGACATTGATGATTGAACAGTAAGGGGGCTACTGTGCGACCACTAGCAGGGCACGCCCTGATTTAGTTGGGGGGGAGGCAAATGGATGCTAATATCATACATGAGAGGCCTTCGACCTATGCAGGTTCCTATGTTGCTATCTATATAATGTTCACTTATTGTACCGAAGTAAGAGCTGGGGGGAGACAATAATTGGTGGCACCACTCCCTATTTCCCCTGGGGGCGGCTATGGCCAACACGACCCCCTAATGGGTGATCCCCAATGGGACTTATATTTACTGTTGTTGGGGTTCTTGAGGGAGTTAACTGAGGGTCATTTCTTTAGCAGGTTGGGATTGCTGAAGGGGGAGGCGGGTGGGGGGTTGTTCTTGTTTCTTGTATGCCAAAGTCATGTACTGCACAATCCATCATGTTACACTATTGTGTCTGTTGGGCGCACCCCGCTGCTACTAGACCAAATGCTGCATCCGGGCTCTGGCACGCGACCTATAGCTGGGTCCACATACAACTGTGTCACTTAGAACGTTAGAGGGCTCAACTCACCGATGAAAATTAGGCAGGTACTAGCGCAATTGGATAGACACAATGTGCACCTCGCACTCTTGCAAGAAACACACCTGATGAAACGGACTGAAGACAGGGTGGCTAGACGCTGGTCGTCATACCGATTAGCCTCTTCTTACGCCTCTTATGCTCGGGGGGTCCTTATACTGGTAAAGCAGGGTGTGTCCTTCACGGCTCTTCGCACACATACAGACCAGGAGGGCCGATGGGCGATTGTGATGGGCAAACTGGGCAATGTATTGGTGACACTCGTGAATGTATACGTCCCTGTGGTGGACGACCCGACGGTCTACTTGCAACTGTTCGGGGTGCTACGAGACTGGCCAGACACGGAACTTATACTGTGCGGTGACCTCAATACTTATCTTGACCCCACTGTTGATAAATCTAATCCGCTGAGCACTAGGATGGCCCGAATTGCCCAATGTGTGAAAGATGGCATGCTGGAGTTTGGTTTGAAAGATGCGTGGAGACACAGGAATTTGGGGATCCCGGGGGGGACAACCGTCAGGCCTGCGACCAATGGCTGGTCCCGACTAGACTACTGGCTGCTAAGTGAGGGCGCACACACTTGGGTTACAGATGTCCGCAATCTTCCCAGAACGCTCTCAGATCATAACCCGGTAGTCCTGACCCTACACGTCCCACACAACCCGCACAAACCGTTCACATGGCGCTTTCGAGCGGAGTCTCTTCTTGACCCGATCTACGCTGACACCATAAAAAGGCCATAGTGCAATACTTCGAGAATAATGTGGGATCGGTGGACAGCTAGGAAACATTATGGAAGGCCTTCAAGGTCACGATTAGGGGCGCATGCATCGGCACATCCGCAGGAATACTAAAAGACATCAGAGGTCGCCTTTCCACTGTGGAGTCGAAACTGCGCGAGCTTGAAACATGGTATGATCATGCGCCATCGATTACCATCCTTGCTGACATACGTGAACATAAAGATGAATACAACACCCTTGCAGACACTGAGGTGAAATACCTTTCCAGGAGACACGTAGCCAGACGGTACGGCGAGGGTGGGAGACGGGGCAGAACACTGGCAGGTCGATTGCAGACGAGATCATGTCAACCCCTAGTAGACCATATTGTAGATAATGGTGGCCAATCACATTTTTCTCCCACTGCTATAGTGGAACAATATCGTAGTTTTTACTCTACACTGTACGCGTTTGCAGGAGGGATGGCCGAGTCAGCAATGGATGACTATCTCGACGACATCGTCTGTGCGTGGCTATCGGACGTACACCGCAAATATCCTAGTCTCCCAATAGACATAGAGGATGTCACAAACGCCATCAAGGCGTTTCCGAACGGGAAGGCTACCGGTCCGGATGGCCTAACAGCAGAATTTTATAAGGCATTCGCTGACATACTGGCTCCCCACCTCCTGGAGATGTAAGCAGAGGCATATGACTCTGGTCGGTTGCCCCCACGCTGCGCGAGGCGCTGATAATTACTTTGTTGAAAAAGGACAAGCCCCCCGACCGTTGTGAATAATTCCTCCCCCTATCCCTTATCAATCTAAATGCCAAAATCCTAGCAAAAATCCTCGCCACCAAATTACAACCCCTGATGCCGCTTCTTGTACTCCCCGACCAGGCCGGGTTTATCCCTGACCGCTCCACTTCTCTAAACCTACGCACTAGCTTCGCCATGCTTCATGTCCTGGACCCCGACCTTCCGGCTGTCGCGGTCCTACTGGACGCCGTAAAAGCATTTGATTCCATAGAATGGCGGTATATGAGACACATCCTGCGTAGGATGGGCTTCCCCTCCGTTTTCCTACAGTGGATCCAGGTACTATATACGGAACCAACCGCGAGGGTCCGAGTGGGTGAAGATAAGTCGGAGCAATTTGCGGTGAGCAGAGGCACCCGATAGTGGTGCCCTCTCTCCCCGCTACTATTTGCCATTGTATTAGAACCGTTGGCTTGTAAAATTCGGCAGATACACAGAGCGGCGGCCCTGAATTTTCATAATCGCCCAGTGGGGATCTCACTGTACGCGGACGATATGGTCCTATACATTCGGGAGCCAAACACATGCTTGTCCCCTATATTACGGGAATTCATTAAATTTGGCCTATTCTCCGGATTACATATAAATTGGGATAAATCGGTGATCATCCCCCTGACAGACATAACTACTCCCCCCGGGGTTGAATATCCATTGGTTTGGTCAACCGACCCTGTTTAGGGGTATGGCTACACAGAGACACTCAGACAGTGTTTAGTGCAAATTATGGTGCTGCATACACGGCCCCTGTTGCGCAGATAGACAGATGGCAGTGTCTCCCGCTATGTTTGGCGGACCGCATTTCCATCATAAAAATGGTGGTATTACCTAGATTTGTATATCTTTTTTGTAATATCCCGATCCCGCTAACTATGCATTTTTTTAAAAAGCTGCAGACGCAACTGTTGCGGTTGATTTGGGGCACCAAACCGCCACGGATAGGCTGGAAAACCTTATCTCTATCTCTATTCAACGCACCTGATTTTTATGTTTATCATCTATACTGCCAAGCTCACCATGCATTCTACTGGTACAAGCCACACAGGTTCGTTCTGCATGTCGCGGTTGAAGAGGGAGATGCCCATCCTGTCCCCCTATGCGGCATTTTAACGCACACTTACCGACACACGCCCAAGCTAGAGATCAATACTCTTGACACTACGGTGGCAGCGTGGCCGGCGATTGGCCGTCGGACACAAAGACTTCCCTTATACGCACCTGCTTTGCCCATAGAGGGACACGCGGCACTATCGGTTGACAGTGACAGGGGATCGATCAAAGCACTCAAGGAAGCGGGCATCACACCTATGAGCGACTTGTTCCCAGTACATATCGGGTGACGACTTGGCGTACATCCAAAACCCCACACTACTCTTCCAATTTACATGCTTCAGATTACATCGCGCGATGAAGGAACACTACACATGCTTCCCAGATGAACCCGCAACTCTGTCCGCTTTACAACTGACCATGATTGCACCCACGAAACGTAAGCTGGTCTTTAAGCTATACAGGGCCATACAGAAAGATACACCACATAGGTCTGCCCACTGCTTAACACGCTGGAATGCTGACATTGACCCTCCCATAACGGAGGAGGAGTGGAAACGCATTTGCTCGGTCATGGGGCGATAGACGTCCAACAGCAACCTTCGTATTCTACACCTTAAATTCCTCCACCAAACCTATCACACTCCCCACAAGCTGTGGAAGATCGGACTGAGGGCGAATTCCGACTGCAGACGATGTGGGATGGGGGAGGCAGGCTTTGTACATCTAGCATGGCAATGTCAACGAGTCTTCCAGTACTGGGAGAACGTGGTGGGTCTTCTCATCAGCATGACGGGGTTGACTTTATGTAACACTCCAGCACTGTGCCTGCTGGGCCACGGCCCACACCTGAAGGGGGTTCTGGGGAGATTTGTACAACTGGCCCTACTTTTGGCAAAAAGTCGTACCCTGTTCACATGGGACAGTAGACTATATCCTAAGGCAGACAACTGGCTCAAAGATATGGTATACTGCCGGGATCAGCTGGAAACTTACGCTGAGGAATTGCCACGTGCCTCAGGTCCAAGGGATATTTGGGCTCCCCTGCTAGAATATCTACTGGCCCAGGCCGAACTGGACTCTGAATGACTCTGTCTCACTGAAGGGACCTGGGTTGTGTGATAACTGTGTATAGGTTTTTGATGCAACGATGTCGTTATGTTTGGGGGGGGGGCACCCAGCCGGGCACACGGATATATCTGGAATGTACAGATTGTAATGGTGACCATGTGACGATACGGGATTTGACCTTTGGCACTGTTTATGTTTTTTATTGTTTAAGTTCTTCTTGAATTGATTGCTCACGAGTGTCACGCTTCTGTAATAGGACAAACACAGATACATGCTATTTGTATGACCACTTTGTGATCAATAAAGTTTTTACAAATGAAAAAAAAAAAAGGTTATTGGTTCGACTTTGAAGAAATGGCACTTTTTCAATATTACGGCATTGTTAGAGGTCCATCTATCTATCTCGATTAGAGTCACCTTGTAATTTGTGACTTGCCAATTCCTCTAAGATGGCGGCGTTATCTTTGCCATCTTTGTGACTAGCCTACCCTTGCTTATGGCGGCGTGAATTTTTAAATTCTGGCCATCTTTTATTTTTTTAATCGGCCTATATGTACAGAATAGGCATTAAGAAATGCGATGCAGGTCGGCCTCGTTATGCATTTTCAACTCGCATTGAAGACGCTGTGTGGTCTCTTTTATCTTTGTGATAACGGCGTGACTTTTTCAACCGTGTCCATCCTCTATGTCTTGAGATTAGCGTACAGAGGTGTGTAGTAGTCATTCCCTAGTGTGACGTAGGCGGGCCTCTCAATGCTTTTTGCGAGGTAGCCTGGACCGTGTTTATTATCCTTCTAAGATGGTGGCGTAATACCATCTACGTCGTCCATTGTTTGTTTTTGTAGCATAGGCCACAGGTGTGGGCTATTGGATAAACGCGCGTGTCCTGAGAGAGGATTCGAGTATATAAAGCGGATCTGCTTTGAAAATTCAAATGACGGGGCGGATCCGAGGACTATGCGTGCTATCGGTTATGCTGGCCACTAACCACTACAGAAGGTGAGGAGATAGTAGTAGGGATAGTAGTCTCATTTGCTGTAACAAGTACTGCTTGGTTGTGTAGGGAATATCCATTCAAGGGTGATGTAACGTAAGGGTATAAGGGGTATGCAGCTCATTTCTCTCGAGCAATGTATTGGTTTTTGAAATAGAGGTGACTATTTTGACACGCTTTGGTAAGGAATTCTGCTTTTAGCTGTGGGTTGGATATTTTGAACCTACAGGGATTAATTTGTACGTGGAATGCAGCAGTAATTGAGAACATTCGTGATAATGTGTAGCTGGTGTCATTTTATTTTTCAGCTAACAGAGATTGAAGCTCACTGCCTAGTGGTACAAGAGCAGGAGGTTTTGTGGCTGTTGAGAGGGCCACTGGTAGCTTTGAGGTAAAACATTAGTTAGTAGTTATGTTGGAGAGGAACTGTAAACTGTTCAGACCATCTAGTGCTGACGTGTTGCCTTATACTTTGTTCACAGTTAAGGTGGATATTTACTATGAAAAAGACATGCTGCATAAATGGATAATTCTGGAAGATATAACCCATGCCTCATAAGGTATTTTTGTTGTATGGGAGCCTCTTCGTTGCATTATAGACATATAGGTGAGGGGCAGCTTAGTTTTTATGCTGGGAATTCATATAATGTTTAATACTTTTTTAGTGTCGTCATTTTGTGAAGGCTTGAGAACATTGGCTATTCCGCACATCAGGATTCTGAAAGGTGAACTCTCAGCGCAACTGTACTTGTTCTAAAGGTACCTTTATTGTGCTATTGACACACTTAAATCTAAATACCATGTGGAGGCTTCCACGGTTATTTGATAAGAATTGTATTTGAGATATGTCCTCTCTTTGTTCACAGGAGAGGAATCTTGGGATTGTTTTACCACATTTTCTCGTTGAAGAGTGACAATATATGGTGTTTAGTCACTTTGGGTAAGAGAATGTTCTTATTGGTTAAACTACCGAAGTATGGGTAAGGGGAGCCTTATGAAGGAGTGTCTTTAAGAGATATGACACTCCTGGATTACTGGTAGATTGCTGGAGTTTTTTCGAGATAGGCATTGGATGGGCCTTCTCATGAGTACCCCGATATATATATTTATATATCTGTCTTATGTGCATTCTGCCCCTACAGGATTTGGGAGATATATCTGTTGACTACCTTTTGAGAAGTGGCAGATACTCAATAAGCCTACATAAGACAACTATCTGTATCATAACAGACTATAGTGGAACTGTTTTTACAGTAAGTACCTCTGGAGGAATGGTTCGGGTTTGGTGTGCACTGCTAAACAGTGGTCAATTGCTGTCTGCTTACCGGGCTGTTTGCTGTTAGCCACCACTGCTGGGGCACTTTCACCGGACTTTGGCAGGCGTGGCCCCCGCTCCACGGGCGTGCCGCTGTTCCGGTCTGCACCACTGCGGGACTGCGAGGCAGGGACTGGACACACCTGCAGCCTCTTCCCGCAGCGGCTACGCCCTCCTGCCATGGTTCGGGTTTGGTGTGCACTGCTAAACAGTGGTCAATTGGTGATGTTTACTACACATTTGATGCGTGTTGCATGCTTTTCACGACTTTTGGTGATGGTAAATGTATACACTGGGTGTATCTGTACAACCTAACGTTAGCCCTGAGTAGGTAGGGGCGCGTTGGGTTGTGTTATGTGGTTGTCTTTAGGTGAGAATGATGCACACTGTGGGTGGAGAGTTTCCAGTTGACAACGTCAAAGCAATGAAAGTTATGAATATCCTATTGTTATTGTGGAAATTGGTCCAATCAATGTTAATTCATTCATTCATTTAATCTTTATTTCGATCTATAGATCATCAAAGATATACAATCAATAAAATCATTTCACAAATCAATAAAAACATTGCTTGTAAGGTTACGCTGCTACACATTAATCAATTCATCATTGAAATAAGGTTAAAAATCAGTAATGAGATTAAGTTTGTTTAAAAAGCCAATTCCGTCTTCAAAAAGCGATTGCGAGTGAACCACATTGCTGTTAGGTTCTTTGCCACTGCGAACACGATTGGGGGGGAGACATCAGTTTTTAAAATTCTGTACGCAGGAAGGAACTGTCTGAAGCCCAGATTTTTAAAAAGGGGGATTAGTCAATGTCTTCTGATTCTTTTGTAAGCTTTGCAAAAGAAGACCACATGTAGATCATTTTCTTTAAAATGCGCACATGCCGGGCAGTGCTCAGTTGTCGGGGGAGAAGACCAGGAGCTCGTAAATGTTCTAAGGGGAAGTGTGCCGTATCTCCATTGGAGAAATAACTTTCTGGTCAGCACCGGAGTTATACCATCCAGAACACATTCCAGTAAATAGAAGTCTTTGCTTTGAATAAATGAGTTGGTTAGGGATCCCTCACTCATTGTGTTCAAGATATTGGCCAACTTTCGGTCATAATAGACTTTGGACAATACCATGCGTGGAATCCTGGTGCTTGCATTTACCGGATCAGTCCAAAGCTCCGGTAGGTCCAGGCCCTCGCAGGAACTTTTTATGTATCCAAGCCATGGGATGTTGGAGGCTTTTGGTAAAGTTAAGAACTCCTGGAGCTCCATTCTGTAGTTGATAAGATCTTGGCTGCTCCATAAACGTCGCCAGAAGGTTAGTGGTTTAAGACCCAGTTCTTCTGCAATTGGCCTGATACCCAAATCCATTCTCAGTGGGAGTAACGGGGTACTTGGTGGGAGAGCTACCAACTGCCTGATGAATTTATTTTCAGTGCTTGTTAGGTTTTTGGCAGAGGTATGGCCCCACAACTCACCCCCATAGGTGACTGCCCCCCTTGTCTGGGATTTGTAGATCTGGATGACAGGACCAAATGGACGATATGATGATGTATTCGCCATCCTAGAGCTACCACCCGTTATCTGGACCAATTTCATATTTGCCCTATTCTGTTGTGTACCCCAGGTCATGTTCTCGTTGAGGGTTACTCCCAAATACTCAAATGTAGATACCCTCTCTAGCCGCGCTAGACCTAGCGAGGGATTGGGACGTGATGATGGGGTAGGGTTTAAGATCATATATTTTGTTTTAGTGACATTAATCTCAAGACCCCTCTTTGTGCAGAATTCCAGAAACCCATCCAGTACACGTTGTATTCCCATGGGGGATTTCGACAACAGCAGGGTATCATCCGCAAACATAATTGCGGGTACCCTGCTGCCGTTCAATTTGGGGGCGTCAATGTCATTAATCCTAAACAGATGGGTGATTACCCCATTCACAAAGAGGCAGAACAGGGTCGGTGCAAGCACACAGCCCTGTCTCACCCCTCTGTCAATGGGGAATCTTTCAGTTAAATTGCCATTTCTACCACATCTGACACGGTCGAAGTTATTCTGATGTCGTTTCATCAGAATGGCGAGAATGTCTAGCAGAACACCTAGATCAGCCAGGACATTCCACAACTTAGATCTTGGCACCAAATCGAAGGCGGCCCGCAAGTCCACAAAACCTGTGTACAAGCTGCCGCCCTCGATTAGCGCAGTTCTCCAATAAATGAGATTCAGGCGGAATATCTGATCAGTTGTGGACACCCCCCTCCTGAATCCCGCCTGATAAGGACTCAGAGTGGCAGTTTCCTCAAGCCAATTCTGGAGGCGATCCAGGATGAGCCTACCGAAGAGCTTCTGGGAAACATCTATTAGGCTGATTGGCCTATAGTTGGCTGGGAGCCCTTCTTAAATATCGGAACTACCTCTGCACCCAGCCAAGTATTTGGGACCTCCATGCCCTTTAGGATGGCATTAAATATTGTCAACAAATAAGGTGCCCAAATGTCAGGTTCTTGTTTAAAGATGTCACCAGGGAGGCCATCCAACCCTGGAGCCTTACCTGACGATAGGCGTGCAATAGCAACTCGTACCTCCTCTTCTGTAAAGGGGTAACCCTCAGGATAAGTAGTGTTATCAAGGGAAGGATAGCATATAGCTCCAGTTTCCTCTGTATAGAGGGACTGAAAGTGCTCCTTCCATACCCTGGGTGCAATATTTGGTTCTAGTGCCGATGCCAGGTGCTCGGATCCCATATTGACAATTCTCCAGAACTTACGGTAGTCCCTGATCGCTAGAGAGTTTGAGAGTTTCTCCCATTTATCTTGGTCCCATTCAATCTTGGACTGAGTAACCAGTTTCTTATATTCCCTTCTTTTGGCCTGTATCTCTTGTCTTCCTTTACCCTTCTTGATACTAGTCAAGAGATACCCCTTTGCCTTGCGGCATGTGGCGTTATACCATGTATTACGACAAGGTCCACCACCTTTGGTTTGTCCCATGGAAAAGAGATCTGTGGCCAGAGTCTTAATAAGTTCCTCATGTGCCATACCTAGTAATCTGTGGGTTTCCATTGTGCTGGGGTCCTCACTTAGGATGCTCACTTTTTCCAGTGTCGGAATAAGTCTAGCATAAAGTTTGGGAAGATTCTCTCTGCCAGACACTAATTTTTCCCATCTTATTCTTCTTCTATTATTTTCAAGTGAAAGCCCTGTGTTTGTAGCTCTCGTAGTTTGGTCCGAACCCTCCTTGCCAGGGAGGGTATAGACCAACTCAAGGGCGTTATGGTCGCTGTCCGTTCTATCTATTACCTTGAAATCATAAATATGCGACCACGAGGACAATTGAACTAGAACATAATCCAATCTAGACTTCCTGCCTGATCTATTGAAGGTGTATTTACTGGGGATATCAGATTTGATGCGCCCGTTACACGCTCTGAGACCGTATTTAAGAGTCAGAGCGGTAATCTGTAGGGCGAGGGGTGTCCATGCTCGGGCCGGCGGAGCCGCCGTGGGGGGTACTGACCACCTTGCGTCCTCTTCCAAGGAGGACCCATCCAAGAGACCTGGTAGGGGCTCAAAATGTGAATTTAGGTCCCCACCTACCACGTATTCAGTCCCCTTAGGAATTTCATTAAGGAAATTTGACAATTCCTCGATGGTGGCTGATTCTCGTCCTATGTTTACAGGCCTGGAGTATACATTTATTACAGCTAGTCTAAGGGAGTTTGGTCATTCCAATAACACAGCTAATATGTCTTCAGAAGGCAGGGAAAGGCGGGTGGCTTGACAACCCAGGTGGATAGCCACCAAGGTTTAGAGGCCTCCGGAGGGGCGGCCCCTACCCCCCCATTTCGCAGGGATGGAGAATGCCGCGAAACCCTAACAGGAGTACTCGTCCCTTGACCAGGTTTCTTGGAGCAAACATATATCTTTGGAATTGGTGAAAGCAATCCATTCCTGGAGTTCGAGCTTGTTGCCCAGGCCAGCTACATTCCAAGATATTATTTTCAGAGGTGGCAAACCTGGGTTAGAAGCTGGGACGCGGGAGGGATAGTTGTCATTTTCACTGCCCTGGGACCTTGTTTTTGTATCCAGGTCTCCGTGTGCTTCTCCTGGTACCATTGCAGTGGGAAGAGGCAGGTCAGGATTGGCCTGGTTGTCTTCCGAGCTGTACAATATTGCTTCGGACTGCCTGAGCTCTGTCATCAAAACAGTGGTGGGTCTAGGAGGTATGATGTCTAATTCCTCGCCCACCCGTGGGTGGCAGTACTGATTGCTGCCAACGCACATAAACTGTCAATCCACCATATCTAAGTGGGAGTACCTATTTGATGTCTGGAAGAATGTGTGATGGTGGGCTCTGGGGCGGTGGTAATCTCCTCTCTCTCTACCTCTCCAGTCACCCAACCCTCCCATAACAAGTTTCCCAGCCCTCCTCCCTGTTGTTTAATGTAGAATACGTTTGGTATTGGATTCTAGGGTGGTGGAAGTCTCCTCTCGATCTTGCATCCCACCTGCCCACCCTCTCCTGTAGGCCATCCCATCTCTCTTCCTCCCATACATGTGTCAATGGCGGGTAGAAGAAGGAAAGGGGTAGGGGCTGAATATTGCTCTCTTGGTCATCGGAAGACCAACCACAAATATGGGAAACGGTCCTGGGATCTCTAAAACTAATCAGGACACAGTCTCCGTTAATAGATTTTCTAGTGCTACCCACCCATGGGACCCTTCTTACCATGAGGACCTCGCTCGTAACACCTTGTGGAAGTGGTCTGTAGATAGATAGCCAACTTACCACCTTGTTCTTTAGAGAGGCGGTGGATTCTTTAAAGGTTGCTTTTAACTCTGGGACCCCTGCTAAAATTACTGTATAAGGGCTCACCTCCGGCGGCAGGTTCACTACCCTTGCCTTATTAGCTTTGACTGGTGCCTCATCTGTTGGTACTAATACTTTCTGAGGCTGGTTGGGAACAGAGGAATTAACCTTTGGCTGTTTGGGCTTCAATTGCGGTGGGGATGTGTGTGGGGGTCGGGCCGGGGACTGTTTGGGGATGGGAATATTGGCTCTGCGCTGCGTGGTAGTGTTTTTGATGGGGGTTGGTTTGGCCTGTCGGGCCCGGGGTGCAGCACTGTTGAGCACCTTGGTGGAAGCTAAAGTACCCCTCTTGTTCTTTGCCTCGGCCCTCCCTCTTTCACCATTGCTATCAGCTTTATTGTTTACTTTCAGGCTGTCTGCTAGTTGCACCGTCGATTTCTCAATATTCACTAGCCTAGCTTCGATCTTGATTAGGCGAGCTTCCAGGGGACTTAATAGGGCCCTCAGAAGAGTTCCTATGTCGGCCAGGGTGATATCTTCATCTGAGATCTCGAAGGGGTTCATATTACCATGTTCTGTAATCTCTACGTGTGGAGTCTCAGTGGATAGGGCCTCATCTCTATTAATAGTCAAAATCCCCGCCGTACTCAATCCCGGACTATCAGGACTATCAGCCTCCAGGGTAGAGATGGGTTTCTGGATCTTTGGCTTCCTTCCCCCTTTGTTTTGGGCCCCTTTTTTCTGTTTTGGGATCGCTCCTTCCCTCGCACCCTGTAGCGCATTGCTATCTCCACCATTGATGTTACCCGCATCAGGAGCGCATTCAAGGGGAGATGGTAAGATAGGGTGGGTTTGGGCCAATGGCAGATTTAACAAACTCAGATTGCCAAGGTCACTAAGGTCCTTCGTGCTAATGTGAGAGATAGAGTTGGTCAAATCTAAATTCGGGGTATTGTCTATAACACTGCTTCCCCCCGTGTTGCACTCAGTAATGTCGGTACGCTCATATCTTGTATCCGGGGTCTTGGCCTGGGCCAAGGGGCCCATAGAGGATCTTCTCATCCAATCTATTTTCCTGCGATATACACCTCTCTAATATAGTAATTTCATCAATCAGTAATGACCCCGCTTTTACAAAGTAGTTGTCCAAAGTACCTTTGGCCGCTCCCGTTGCTGCCAATGCGGTTTTGCTCCTTGTTTCCCTCGTGGACATCCTCAGAGATGGACCAGGGGGGGTGGCCCGGTCCCGGTCTCTCCCGTCCTCTAACGGCCTCAAACGGCCCGCCCTTTGCCCGGGCTTCGCCCCGCGCGCGTCCCACGTCGCGGAGTGAGCGGGCTAGTTTTAATCCTCCGAGGCAGGTGGGCGTAGCCGCTGCGGGAAGAGGCTGCAGGTGTGTCCAGTCCCTGCCTCGCAGTCCCGCAGCGGTGCAGACCGGAACAGCGGCACGCCCGTGGAGCGGGGGCCGCGCCTGCCAAAGTCTGGTGAAAGTGCCCCAGCATTGGTGGCTAACAGCAAACAGCCCGGTAAGCAGACAGCAATGAGTGGCACCCGCGAAGCGGGTGCCGTGAAAAGTTATAGGAAGCCAGGCAGGAGGGCGTAGCCGCTGCGGGAAGAGGCTGCAGGTGTGTCCAGTCCCTGCCTCGCAGTCCCGCAGCGGTGCAGACCGGAACAGCGGCACGCCCGTGGAGCGGGGGCCGCACCTGCCATAGTCCGGTGAAAGTGCCCCAGCAGTGGTGGCTAACAGCAAACAGCCCGGTAATCAGACAGCAATGAGTGGCACCCGTGAAGCGTGTGCCGCGAAAAGTTATAGGAAGCCAGGCAGGAGGGCGTAGCCGTTGCGGGAAGAGGCTGCAGGTGTGTCCAGTCCCTGCCTCGCAGTCCCGCAGTGGTGCAGACCGGAACAGCGGCACGCCCGTGGAGCAGGGGCCGCGCCTGCCAAAGTCCGGTGAAAGTGCCCCAGCAGTGGTGGCTAACAGCAAACAGCCCGGTAAGCAGACAGCAATGAGTGGCACCCGCGAAGCGGGTGGCGCGAAAAGTTATAGGAAGGCAGGCAGGAGGGCGTAGCCGCTGCGGGAAGAGGCTGCAGGTGTGTCCAGTCCCTGCCTCGCAGACCGCAGCGGTGCAGACCGGAACAGCGGCACGCCCGTGGAGCGGGGGCCTCACCTGCCAAAGTCCGGTGAAAGTGCCCCAGCAGTGGTGGCTAACAGCAAACAGCCCGGAAAGCAGACAGCAATGAGTGGCACCCGCGAAGCGGGTGCCGCGAAAAGTTATAGGAAGCCAGGCAGGAGGGCGTAGCCACTGCGGGAAGAGGCTGCAGGTGTGTCCAGTCCCTGCCTCGCAGTCCCGCAGTGGTGCAGACCAGAACAGCGGCACGCCCGTGAAGCGGGGGCCGCGCCTGCCAAAGTCCGGTGAAAGTGCCCCAGCAGTGGTGGCTAACAGCAAACAGCCCGGTAAGCAGACAGCAATGAGTGGCACCCGCGAAACGGGTGCCGCAAAAAGTTATAGGAAGCCAGGCAGGAGGGCATAGCCGCTGCGGGAAGAGGCTGCAGGTGTGTCCAGTCCCTGCCTCGCAGTCCCGCAGCGGTGCAGACTGGAACAGCGGCACGCCCGTGGAGCGGGGGGCGCGCCTGCCAAAGTCCGGTGAAACTGCCCCAGCAGTAGTGGCTAACAGCAAACAGCCCGGTAAGCAGACAGCAATGAGTGGCCGCGAAAGGTTATAGGAAGCCAGGCAGGAGGGCGTAGCCGCTGCGGGAAGAGGCTGCAGGTGTGTCCAGTCCCTGCCTCGCAGTCCCGCAGTGGTGCAGACCGGAACAGCGGCACGCCCGTGGAGCGGGGGCCACGCCTGCCAAAGTCCGGTGAAAGTGCCCCAGCAGTGGTGGCTAACAGCAAACAGCCCGGTAAGCAGACAGCAATTGACCACTGTTTAGCAGTGCACACCAAACCCGAACCATTCCTCCAGAGGTACTTACTGTAAAAACAGTTCCACTATAGTCTGTTATGATACAGATAGTTGTCTTATGTAGGCTTATTGAGGATCTGCCACTTCTCAAAAGGTAGTCAACAGATATATATCCCAAATCCTGTAGGGGCAGAATGCACATAAGACAGATATATAAATATATATAATGGGGTACTCATGAGAAGGCCCATCCAATGCCTATCTCGAAAAAACTCCAGCAATCTACCAGTAATCCAGGAGTGTCATATCTCTTAAAGACACTCCTTCATAAGGCTCCCCTTACCCATACTTCGGTAGTTTAACCAATAAGAACATTCTCTTACCCAAAGTGACTAAACACCATATATTGTCACTCTTCAACGAGAAAATGTGGTAAAACAATCCCAAGATTCCTCTCCTGTGAACAAAGAGAGGACATATCTCAAATCCAATTTTTATTAAATAACCGTGGAGGCCTCCACATGGTATTTAGATTTAAGTGTGCCAATAGCACAATAAAGGTACCTTTAGAACAAGTACAGTTGCGCTGAGAGTTCACCTTTCAGAATCCTGATGTGCGGAATAGCCAATGTTCTCAAGCCTTCACAAAATGACGACACTAAAAAACTATTAAACATTATATGAATTCCCAACATAAAAACTAAGCTGCCCCTCACCTATATGTCTATAATGCAACGAAGAGGCTCCCATACAACAAAATACCTTATGAGGCATGGGTTATATCTTCCAGAATTATCCATTTATGCAGCATGTCTTTTTCATAGTAAATATCAACCTTAACTGTGAACAAAGTATAAGGCAACACGTTAGCACTAGATGGTCTGAACAGTTTACAGTTCTTCTCCAACATAACTACTAACTAATGTTTTACCTCAAAGCTACCAGTAGCTCTCTCAACAACCGCAAAACCTCCTGCTCTTGTACCACTAGGCAGTGAGCTTCAATCTCTGTTAGCTGAAAAATAAAATGACACCAGCTACACATTATCACGAATGTTCTCAATTACTGCTGCATTCCACGTACAAATTAATCCCTGTAGGTTCAAAATATCCAACCCACAGCTAAAAGCAGAATTCCTTACCAAAGCGTGTCAAAATAGTCACCTCTATTTCGAAAACCAATACATTGCTCGAGAGAAATGAGCTGCATACCCCTTATCCCCTTACGTTACATCACCCTTGAATGGATATTCCCTACACGACCAAGCAGTACTTGTTACAGCAAATGAGACTACTATCCCTACTACTATCTCCTCACCTTCTGGAGTGGTTAGTGGCCAGCATAACCGATAGCACGCATAGTCCTCGGATCCCCCCCGTCATATGAATTCTCGAATGTGGGTCAGTTTTTCTTGTTGTTTCTATACTTTTTTAGGTGGTATTTTTATTCCCGGGTGGAGTGGCTCTTGTGAGGCCTATATATCTGGCAGGTCCTGAGGAAGGTGGCATTTCATCGTCTTGCAGCCACCGAAACTCGTTGCCCACTGCCTTGATAATATCCTGTTATATGCAGTTTTTGCACTTGGTCATTCAAACTACTATGTTACACTGTAATTGTGTCCCCCAGATATGTTATGAATGTAGAGGTTTGTCTGGGTTTGTGTGAGTATGGTTTGAATGGAGGTGTGTGAATTTGGCTTGTATTTCTCTACCTGGGCTTATATTGTACGTTATATTTATTGTCTTTTTCTTGTATGATTATTGATGAACTTATATAATTTATGTTGATGTAAAAACAAAAAATGTCAATACTAGGCGTGGGGAAAGATGGCGGCCGGTCTGTGAGTCCGGTCGGGAGCTCCGTGCTGACCTCCTAAAAAACTATTGCGCGTTCAACTTTTAGACCTGAGAAAATGTGAGCATTTTAGCCTCATCCTTCGGAAAGCTATCGGCGCACCAGCTAACTGAGATCTTGCCTAAAAAAATGCACCAAATCGCTATCTGCTAACATGCTTGTCTGACTTTAAACTCAGCAGCCTTTCTCCACTGACTCCACTATTTCCGCACTCGCACCCGGACTCCGGCTCGGACTCTAGTCAGCCTCACCACGTCTCTTCGCGTTTAAAAACGCACTTTACAAATTGGATTTTCTCTTTTCTCTTTCCTCCCTCCTCCCCTCAGCTCTCTCGGGCTCTCTCGGACATGATTATTGTGACCGGGGGTAGCCGTGCAGAGACGCTGTTTTCCTTACCTGCTTCGCGTGAGAGCCGGGCGCCGCTGCTGCAGCCGAGCTCTGTGTTCCAGTCTCTCCTCAGCCGGTGGGGGGCGGCCTCTGAGGCTACAGAAAACTGCCGGAGGGCTGCAAGGAGAATCTCCGTCTTCTTCCGGGGCAAGGGAGGTGGAGGCAGCACACCCTATGCTAATGCTGCTGGTCTCCGCAAGACTCCCGGACTTGGGTGCGCTGTAGTAAGGCTGGATTTGACTGCAGTGGGGCATGACTCGGAGCTCGCTGTGAATTCTTTCCTGATTGCAGACACGGAGGGGAAGAACACAGAGACCTTTTCTACCCAACATATGATCCGGGTAAGCGAGGGGGGGATCCTGAAGGCGGGGTGCAGCGCAAAAGGTCCCGATAAGGCACAGACAGCAAACAGCAATTGTGAAAGTGAGAGCGTGGAAAAGTTACATAAGGGGGATTGCTCTTCTGATACTGATACCGGGGCGTTCCCCTGTGCTTCAATCAAAGAGGGGGGTCGTGGGGCTGTAGAAAAGTCTTCTGGTATCCCGGAGGTCCCGGAGGTGACGGGGCAGACCTCTGATTGCTCAGGAAGATCAACATACTGTCTAAGGAACAGGCAATTTCTAAAATCCAACCCTGCCATAAGTACAAAACCTCTAGTTCCCCCTCCTCCTCGAAGTTCTAAAAAGAAAACCAGGGAAGCCTGTAAGGTACAGGCTAAGGGTGGGAAGACATTCAAAAAATCCGGGGGTCCTACTGACCTACGAGAGGGGGTAGACCCCCCTAAAATCAAAGTGACTCCCTCATTGAGATCCTTCTTTAAAATTCAAGAACAGAAACAGGAAGAAAAGAGAAAGAAGGACGGTGAGCTTAACATCATTCAAGTGTCTAGTGGAGCTGAGCCCAAGGTCGGAGCCCCTCCTTGTATCAACTATAGCCCCCCCCAAACCTTAGCCGGCCTGATGTCTACTCTGCCTCCGTCTTTAACGGAAGATGGACCTCTAATCCCCCAAGACCCTCCTTCCATTCAGATTGAGCCTCAATCAGAGACCCCTATTTTAACCTCAGACCAGTCTCACTCTGAGCTCCCGACAAAATCCTCCACTGAAGTCTTTTTAGAGAAAATGATGGTTGAAATGAGGTCCAGATTTGAGATCTCGGAGGGAAATCAAGGCAAGATACAGGTAGCCTGTGATCTCTTAGACACAAAACTAAATGCCCTTGGAGACAGAGTCACGGCAGTCGAGGCGGAGGTTGTCTCACTATGCAGGAGAGTGGATTCCAACCAAAAGGAAATAAGAAAGCTAAGAGAAACCGATAAAATCTTTGCAGATAAGCTGGAGACGCTAGAAAACCACTCCAGACGTAATAACCTGAGAGTCTTAAATGTTCCGGAAGGCAGAGAAAGTACGGACATCAAAAAATTCATTATCGCACTTCTAGAGGAGTATTTCCCATGGTGCAAGGACCTAGGACTGGAGGAGGACATACAGCGGGTTCACAGAGACCCCTTTGGTAGAAGTAAGGAGAGGAAGAACCCGAGAAAAATTCTGATTAACTTTCGAACATACTCCATCAAGGAAAGACTACTAAGTGAAGCAATAAAAAGTGGTTCTCACAACAAAGACGATTGGTCCTTTAGGATCAGATCAGACATCTCCAAGGCTACCCAAGACAGGCAGTGGGAGCTGGGGCAGTTGATGCCGGAGCTGAAAGCTCTGGGCGCTTCAGTCCAGATGAAATTTCCTGCATCTCTACGGATAATGTGGAGAAACAAAATGCATAACATAAAAGACATCAAGGAAGCCGAAAATTTCTTAGAACAACTGCGAGATCAGATGAGGAACTAGTTGGCGCCTCATGTTTCTTTTCACGTTTGTCAAGCACGGAGCTCAAAGAGGGCTTTAGTAAGCCCAAAGAAGAAGAAAGGGAGGTTTCCCCAGGGGGGGGGGGGGATTCTTTTAATATACTTCGTTTTTATAGGTACACTATTGATTTAATGAAACAAAAAAATATAAAAAATATGCACGGGGTACGGGAGCAAACTAGGGAAAAAAAAGAAAAAATAGTCCTCAGCAGCAACAGAATGAACAGAAGGAGAACTCGGAGCGCCCAAAAGATAAAAACAAAAATAAAAAAAACCCACATAAAAGGAATAAAGATAATACTCAAGTTAAAATTATTTCCTGGAACGTCAATGGACTAAGAATCAAGAGTAGAAGAAGGAGAATACTAGAATACTTAAAAACGGTAGACAGCGAGATAATAATACTTCAAGAAACTCACTTATTAAAAAAAGAGTGGGAAGACATCGTGAAAAAACTTCACTGGGTCGATTCATATGTCTGCACAAACCAGGAGTGTGTTATCAAAGGCATTGCCATCCTTTTTAAAAAATCTCTGAATGTCAAAGTGGAAGCTTTTGAAGCGGACCCAAAGGGGAGATGGGCCCTGGCTAAAGTAAGGATTCGAAACAACGCCCTAACAGTGGTGGGGTATTACGGCCCTAACTCGGATGATCCGGCCCCCCTACAATCACTATATTCTCATTTACTCTTGGTCCCTGCTCCAATAGTTTTAGGGGGTGACTTTAATATAATCCTTGACCCAAAAACAGACCGACTCCCCATAAGAAGACAAACAACTTTGCCGAAAATGAGAGACTGGCTGGGGGTTTATAAAAGAGATTTGAGGTTAGTTGATATATGGAAATTAAAAGGGGACAATCAGAACAACTTTACTTTTAAAAACAAAAAACTTGGAGTACAATCAAGAATTGACTTTTTTCTTGTGGACCATAGTCTGATTGAAAAAACAGTCAATGTAGAACACATCCCCGCCCATCTCTCAGATCACTCAGCCGTCCAGATCACCATGAAACTAGAGCCGAATAATGACATCTTTAGATGGACTCTGGACCGCACAATTCTCTTAGATCCCCAGATTATTGACCAGTTAAAATCACGAACTAACACTTTCTTTGAGGAAAATAAAGAAGGTACCTCTGCACAGATCACTTGGGATGCGTATAAAGCTGTATTAAGAGGCTATATTCGTAACTTGGCGGTGCACAAATCAAAGGGCCTAAAACAATCGATTTCAATCTTGGAAGATAAGATTAAAAATCTGGATATACAAATAGATGCAGCTACATCTTCCGCTCTTAAAGAACATCTAGAGGCGATCAGAATGAACCAAAGAGAAAATCTAGCTGAAATTTTAGAAAATAAAGTGAGAGAAAAATGGGAAGCAAGCAAACTAGCTCATTACGAATATGGAGAAGGATGTGGCAAACTTCTTGCCTGGAAAACGAAGACAGAACAAACTAGGAATAAAGTCGTTTGTGTCGACCCTAGAAACATTGTAGAGAATGGGTCCGATGATATAGTAATAAAACAAGAATTCTTCTCCTTTTTTTCTGATCTATACAATGAAGATTGCCATCCTAACTTGGAAGAAATAGATCACTTCCTAGACCCCCTAAATCTCTCCAGCTTAACGCCTGAATTGAGAAAGGAACTAAATGCGGAAATCTCAACTCAGGAAGTGGAGGAAGTATTAAAAAACCTTAAGAATGGTAAAGCAGCTGGGCCAGACGCCCTTCCCAATGAATTTTACTCAAAATTAAGAGAGGTCTTGATTCCACCTATAACTTCACTGCTGAATAAAATATTTGTAGATAAAGCTAATCTTCCCGATTCTTGGAATGAAGCCATAATTACCATCCTTTTAAAACAGGGCAAAAATCCAAGAAAATGTGAGTCATATCGTCCTATCTCGATCCTTAATTGCGACTATAAAATCTTCACGCAGATTATGGCGAAGAGACTGGGAAAAATAGCAGGGCTCTTAATAAACAACGATCAGAAGGGTTTCATTCCGGGAAGACAACTACAAGATTTAACGCAGGAGTTGTTTGCCACCATAGATATTGCTTCCAATGAGAAAACCCCTCTATCGATAATTACCATCGACGCCGCAAAAGCGTTCGACAGAGTTAACTGGGTATACCTAAACAGAGTTTTGGAAAGGTTTAATTTAGGGGGAAACATACTAAACGCGGTCTCTAAAATATATACTTCTCCGAGAGCCCAAATCCTAATAAATGGCAGTCTGACCCCAAACATCCAGATAAAGAGAGGAACTAGGCAGGGATGCCCCCTTTCGCCTCTCCTGTTTAATTTCTTTATAGAACCGATGGCGGAACGTCTTAGATCAGACCCCCTAATCTCTCCTTTTACTTTTCAAGACTGGTCTAAAAAAATCGCGCTTTACGCAGATGATCTTATGATCTTTACAGATAACCTTAGGGGGACACTAACTACAGCTGAGGAGTCACTGACCAGGTTCGGGAGTATCTCTGGCTATCAAGTCAATCAAGACAAGACTGAAACCATGACCTGGAACGACAACTTTATTAGCCCCCATAACAAAGATAAAATTAGATATCTTGGTATAGACCTAGTCAAAGAGTTAGACAAAGTCACCCATATAAATCTCCAAAGAATAGACAAGGACGTTAAAAGATTATTGAAAGTTTGGGGGGGTCTCCCTTTGTCGTTTCAAGGCAAATCGAACTTAATTAAAATGTCAATCCTGCCAAAATTTACTTTCATCTTTGGTGCTATCCCCCTTGAATTTAATAAAATAAACCTAAAAAAAATCCAGAGCGAGATCACAAGCTTTATATGGTCTTCAAAAAATCCTAGAATTGCCTGGAACAAGTTAAGAAGGAAAAAAATCCAGGGGGGCATTGCAAGCCCTGATCTCTATGATTATTGTAGAGCTTTCCAATTTAAATCTAATAGAAAGCTCCTATGTGCTTTTAATTGCTACCCTTTGTATTTCCAGACTATGACCGGTAAAACCAGCCACTTTCTATATAAATTCGGACACCCGAAGTTCTTTAAAAAAATTAAACTAAAGATGCTGAAATCCGCGGCCAAATTGTGGTTTAGCATAAGATGCACTCTAAACATTCCCTATTATAGCGACCTGGCCCCCATCTGGGATTCTCCTGGCACCCCTGAGTGCCTTAAAGACAAACTAGCTCTCCCTATAAAAGCAGCTGGTCTAACCACGTGGGGTCAACTGATGTCTGGAAACAACCTTTTGGAGTGGAATACCCTATCCTCCAAGACTTTGGGCACACTTTCTAAATTCAAGTTCTATCAACTCTCAGGTTGGTCGAAATCATTAAAAGAATCTAGATCTGGGAACCCTTCCCTGGAAAGTGAAATGCAGAAAACAGACACTATTCATAAAGAAATCGCACTTTGGTATTGGGCCTTGATTCTGGGAGGAGAGGAAGATTTCAGGATTCCGGAGAGAGTATGGGGGAAAGATCTGCCGACGCCGGAGTTGAACAACCAATGGCAAGTATCTATGAGTAAATGCTGGACAATCTTGTCTTCAGCTGCCTTAAAGAGAAACCATCTTTTCACCTCTCATAGAGCCTACTGGACCCCTAAAAAGTTATCGAAGTTTGCTGGGTCAACGGTGAAGGCCTGCCCCAAATGTGGGCTGGAAAGAGCCGACGATCTACACATGTTTCGGCAGTGCCCCCTTCTCGACGGCTTCTGGAATGATGTGGGTAAGACTTTGGATGGGGTGTTAGGAAGACATCTAAATGTAAGTACCGACTTAATTATCTTTGGGGTAAGGAGCTCAAATGCACTTGATAAGTTTTCTACTCTCCAGGAAAATCTCCTTTTTTTATTAATTTTGCTTGCAAGGAGAGAAATTTGTATAAATTGGGTAAGCTCTGCTCCTCCAACTCATAGTGATTGGTTAACCTCCATACTAAGAATCTATAGACTTGATAAAAGAAAGGCCCCCAGAAAAAAACTCAAGTTCTGGGAAATCTGGGAAAATTACCAGCAAGGTGCAAATTAAATAATGGAGGTATCCAAGATGTAAAACTGGCTGTGTGATTGGTACGACAAACGTTTACATAAGTCCAATGATTATGTGTAAGCAATGGAAACGCAGGAGAAGGCCTGCATGAGTAGCCATAATGGCTAGCTCCACCCCCCGTACTCAATCCTTCTACAAAGTATTGGAAACAAGGGGACCCTCCTCTCTCTTAAATGACGCTCCAGGGGAACTGTCCAGTTACACACACCCTATGTTAGGACAGTGAAGGGTAAGATTCAATGAGAGAAAGGGGCCCCGACAACTCCTTACTTCAAATATTGCACTTATGAGGACTAAAAAAAAAAAATACAAAAAAAAACAAAAAAAAAATGCTTAAGAAAATATATATGATGATAAAAACAAATTCTGAAAAAAGAAATGAAATAAAATAATATTGTTTTGTAATTGTTGGAGTATTTGTTTATTGATGAATAAGTTATCTTGGTTGCCCACGTTATACATTTGGATTAATTTGTGTGTATAATAATTTAAGGTCTGGAGGGAGATTAATTTTTTGTTCTGTTATTATTTCCCCTCTTCTCCCGGACCTTTATTGTTTTTCAGAGGGGGTCCCCTACATATTGCATGGCATTCCCAGTACAGAACCACGCCCATGGGCACGCAAGTATCAGTCACACACCCACTTTGGCTCTGCGTACAACGGCTCAGGCCACTCCCCTTATGAATTTCGTGGGTGACGACACAGCTACATGTCCAAGCTCCAAACTGCTGCCTGCTGTGACATGTCTGCGCTCGCTGTACACAGCACAATGTAATGTTGTAGGGCTCAGGTCCCTCATGCATACAACAAGACCACAGGGACACACGCAGATATTATTTTGAACTGGCTATGGGCCATGCATCCGACCCCTTTATTGGCAGGGACACATGTACAGTAATGCCTGTGCTGGATGTGTGTAGGGTGAGTGTAAGCCAGCCCGCACGGAGTGCTTGGTGCTGGCAACAACTTGAACAGTGGACACCAGTGCAACGGAAACTGAAAACACCTGCATAACAGAGTCAACTGTTGAGCAACATTGAGGGAGCCGGAGCAAGTACAGAGGTCACCCAACATGCAAACAGAAGTGTCCGTGAGTTGCAGTGCACTGAGGTTGGGGCACTAGAGCTGAGCGCGCTCATGTGATGAAAGGCTTGTGTCCATTCCGGATATTCCTGATGCAGATGCAGTAGGGTGTGTTAGACCTGCATCATCTTCCTCATCAACGTCCCAGATCTCCCACACTGCCTGAGGTGACATTGCTGCGCAACCTCTCCACAGCACAAAACTCAATCAGCAACGGTCCATGGGTTGCGGTGCACTGAGTCAGTGGCACCTGGAGTGCTGAGCAGGGGATCAGGCAGACGATGGGTGTGAGCAACTCCGTCAGGCTGCCAGTACCACTGTTTTGACTCTGGTAGATGGCGGTTGGAGGTGGTCCAGGCGATGGTGGCCTGTGCCTCCTGCTGTGATGCCACGTCTGGACCGGTCAGGACTCGATTGGAGGTGGGAGTCCTGGTGGATCACAGTTGAGGCCAGAGGCAGCGGACAGCGCAGGGCCACATACACATGGCGTCGATGACCCCAAGACCACCGTCTCAGAGGTCATCCAATATCACAGAAGTAAGGGTCCCGGACTTGACCAGCACAGAGTTAGTGGCCCCGGATGCACTGCGGTCGGCACAGGCACCCCGCCACCGGACGGTGACTTGCGGTTCACTGAGGTAGGGCCATGAAAACTGAGCAGGTCCTCGTCGATGTTGAAGGTGAATGTGGCGGAGGGTTGCGGGGATAGTGGAAGGTGTCCTCCAGGGCATGATGCAGAGGTCTGATGTTATCCGGAAGCAGCAAATGGAGGAGTGGAAAGCGACAGCCTCGTTGCCACCACCAATTTGGTAGCTCTACATGAGGATGAAAACTACCCCCTAGTCCATAGACTCAGACACAACCAATGTACGACCAGTGAGTTTCCATTTATATCGGGGTAACAGACTTAGTGGCACTGGGGCTGAGCGGGGATGCAGTCTGCGATGATGCTGCTACACTGTTATGTACTCCGCCATTGCTAAATCAAGACTCAGTCCCAAATACGAGACCTACTGGACTGCTGTGTAAGCCAGAGGCAGCGGTCAGCAGTGGCCTACAGCCATGTGTCGTAGGCTCACAATGCACAGAGTTAGTGACACCAGGGCAGTTGTCTGTAGTGTTCGATCACCTCTGTAACCATGATCCTTTTTTCCTTCCAAATGTAACGAGTCATCCTCATACGCCTCTCCTTGCGAGCAATGATATGTACTCTGCCTTAGAAAAATCAATGCTCAGTTCTAATTGTGTGACCTACTCGAGCGCAGAGTAGACCGAGAGCAGTAGTCCGCGTGGGCCCACAGAATTGTGCGTTTGTGATGCACTACTAAGACCTGGTGGCACCACATCGAAGAGAGTATAGTGCACATGAACTCAGCCATAATTAATGTGCTCGGCCATGGTGTAATCAAGGCTCAGTTCCATATGTGTGACCTGCTAGTCCGCTATGTCAGCCATTAAAGTACATAAACCAGAAAGTAGTACTGCGTGCCTTGCTCACGGAGGCTGTGACTGTCGTAGCAGGTTGCCAGGGTCATGGGCCTCGGGCTTAGGGCTTGCACCGGCATGTGGTGGACCCTGTTCAACACACCCCGGTGTCTGCAGGTGGGCATTGAGGACTGGGTGCGCAGGGGCGGGTAAGACAGGTTCTGGGACCAGCGGCCCAGGGTGCAGCTGGCGCACAGGGTCGCAGGCAACACTTCTCACAGCGACGGCCTCGTGGTGGGGTGAGAGGTGCTGCCCCCAGAGTTACATGCCTTTTATTCACGCCCCTACGCTGGCCTGGCATACGCCAGACCAGCCCACCCCGCTTACAGGGGGAATGTACCAAGCTACAGTGCCACAATCTTTCCCACTGGCTGGGGTGTCATGGTTGCGTCCACTGTCCACTACACTCCAAACACCAGCGGTGTGTATAGACATGGATATGTGTATGTGGTCTGCATACCGCAGTCTGGCCATCACATCCACGCCAATCTTGGCATTGTGTACATTCTCATTCATTGGTCACTTGCCTCCTTCGCACATGCCTGGTCCCCACCTCTTCCTACATTCTGCTAATGTGTGGCTGAGGTGACATGCCGTTGATGGCTAATATCCATGGCTGGGCCCCGTTCCCACAGTGAGTTGTGCTGTTGTGTCTGGTGGGTGTGCATGTTGTATGTGAGCTTGTGACATGTGCATTTCCTATGTTGTGAGTTGCTGGATTGTGGAGTTGAGGTGTGTGCTGTGTGCATTTGGTATTGGCCAACGAGCAGTGAATTTCCGTGGATGCCATCCTGGAAGCATTGGTTGATGATGGACTGTCGGAGGTGTATGAATCATGCACCTTGCCTGGGTTGTTGGCAGCAACGTTGGTGGAGATTCTCCGGTGGTCCACTAGTGCCTGCACATTGGTGGGATATGTGCACTTTCTATTGCGCTTATTGTGTGCAGTGTCAGCAGGGGGCACAAGTAGGACATGTGTGCAGTCAATTGTCCCCATCACTTGCGGGAAGCCAGCTTTGGTGTATGTGGCTTGCTTGGTCTACAGCTGTCCCTGCTCAGTGTGGGGGAAGTATAGATAGTGGGGTACCAAGCTGATGGTGTCATCCATGACCGTTGTGAGGGACTTGGATTGGTCTGGCTGTGTGACTCCTCCGACTCGTGCAGATGTTAGTTGAAGGGTACCAGTGGCCAATAGGTGCATCACAGCCACAGCTTGGTGTGAGGTGGGATGCTGGTTGTCCGCTGTGTTGGTACCGTCAGCCTGTGGACAATGGTGGTCAGGTTGCGGAGGTGGGTTGTCTCTTTGAGCATGTAGTGGGCAATGACATTCTCTGGTGTTGGGTCTGTGAGGGTGGTGCATTTTCTGAGGGTCAGTGTCTTTGTCTGCGATGCCTCAGTGTTGGTCCGGGGGGGGGTGGTAGGTGTCTGTGGTAGGGGGGTCCTGGAGATGGTGGCAGTGGGTGTTGTGGCCCTCTTGGGCGTCCAACCCGCATGTTAGGTGGCTCCATGGCATTTGTTGTTCTTCAGGTGTGGTTTTGGGCTGGCCTCCCTTTTGTGGTGCAGGCTGTCGTCCAATTTTGCACCAGGGCAGAGCAGGTGTTAGATTCCTGCTGCTAACGCGCCTTGCATGTTTTGTGGTCCTATCGCCGATCTGGCTGGTCGTTGAGAATGTTGCGGAGTGGTGTTGTTGCGGTTTTTGGCACGGAATCGCCTACTCTACATCTCATTAGCGATAGTTGCCGGGGTTATCTGTGGCGATGTTTTTGCGGCTGCTGTCGTGGGTAAACTGGTGATATCAGCTGGTATCACCAGCTTGTGAATGGGGCAATATATTTATCATGACTTTGGCTGTCATAAAGTGCCTTTAACTCAGCGATAACTCCTATAGAGTATGCCCCTGAGTGGGATTTTTAGGATTATTTTTGGGGCTTGGGGATTCTGAGGAAGAATGTTTATAAATGAATGAATGAATGAAGGAATTAATTAATATTAGCCTTATAAAGCCCTATAGGCATGGCGAGGTACATTGGAGTTTTTGGATAATTTAGGGACAGGTGTAATAGTGGAAATTGGGTTGAGTTTTGGAATGGGTTAATGTGATAGTATGGTGACAGGTGATGGAATGGCATCTGGGGTTGGAAACTGGTCTGAAAGAGTAATAAGGGCAGATGTGGCAGGAACACTGATGTAAGAAGAGGCACTAAAAGAGACAGGACCTCTCTCTGTGGCGGAAAGGGCAGAGCATATATCATCCAGGATATCAATCAATTGAGACAGTTAATGATTGGCACCCTGGATGGCATGCAACAAGGTCATCTGTCTCACAAAGGGGTTTCGTGGAACCTCCAGTCCCTTCTCTGGCACCAGTGCTTGTGGGATAGGAGCAAGGGGCAAAATGCCATGACAAAAGAGGCCCCAGTCTATGTATTGACTGGGTGCTGGCTTGTTACAAGTGTTACAGTAGTAAGGGTGGGGATGGTGGTTGTGAAAGGAGCAGGCACTATGGCCTGTGATGTTTCAGCCACCCCCACCACTAGGAGCCAACTAAAGTTGGAGGCCTCAAATTTTGATAGACAAATGTACTCCTGGCCAGCCCTCTCACCTTCAGTGCCACCGGGGACTTCCGTGTCGGTGGTTCCACCTGCTGACTCCCAGTGATCCTCCAAAGTGTGGCCAGCCTCTCCCAAGCTTGCTTCGGAGGAAGCTGAAAGGAAACAAAGTGAAATAACAAAATGTATATCAACCAAAAAGGTCCTCGATTTTTACAATGAAGGTTAATATTCTGAATAAAGAGCACCCAATGTGACATCACAAACGCCCTGATTGAGAATATGGTGGGTGGATAAGCACATCAGAAACATCATGGCTATCCCATCTGCCTTATTACAATTGCATGATATCCTGTGGCATTTATAATAAGGTGAATGGGATAGCTTCCACATGTGCGAAGGAGTACTTGTCCACAAACTGAAAATCAGGACCAATATCTGCTAATGCGCAAATTTAAAGCCAAGCCAACATTTAACAAAGTATGCAGAATTGTTTATGACTCAAAAACATTGTGTCATGTCAGTAGAGTTTGATGCACCAGATATGCCATCACAAAAATCAGGACCATCATGTTACAAGTGCCGTATGATTTAATACACTTGTAATACTGTAGATATGTGTTCTGCTATGGTTGGGAAGAATGATCCCTCTGGCCAACCCAATATCAAACTCATAATGCTACCTTTAATGTTTGTATTTTTCGGTGACAGGAATGTTTCCTGCATGGTGTATACTCCTAACCCATGTCCTGCATTCACATATGTAAGTATCTATCATCACACTTTATGTAATATATGGACATAACCTTTGACACAATATTCTGCTCAGACACTTCCTGGATGTCAACTAGTAGTGTCTCCTCAAAATGCATACAGGATACTATCAATGTCACAGACTACTTAGATTAGCACAATAATGGCAACGAATCATGTTCATTAAAGATCTGAGAATGGTCAATACTTTTTACTTGCTCCACACAAGTGTGAGCCTCATGAACTACCTGATGAAGGGCCTGGTTTCAAGGTTGGTTGAAGGAATACATCATCATTAATTTGAAAGATATCTCATCACCATGCTGCAAATTCATTACTGCATATGTTACATGTAATATAGCAGATGGAATACCCTTCATGTTTCCAATGGAGACTCACATCATCAAAAAACTTTAAAACAAATTTGTATTCTTTATAAATAAAACTTGTTAGGTAGCCTTCACATACCTCTATTAGTACACATATTAATGTCCCATCATGTTCACATGCAAATCTAAAACCTGAAATTCAGTAAAGCGTTGACACAGATATCATTGTGGAGAAACATAAGGCGGGATTTACTGGTTGATGTCTGGGTTGCTTTGTGACTAGTGAGATGGAAATACAATTTGCTGAATTGCAAGGCTAGAATATCCTATGGCAGTGTATCTACCACATTTTCTATGCAGTATTCCAGCCAAAAAACAGTAAAGAAGATTTATAAGCAACATCAGTATTCATAAGGTAATGTTACTTACCCCCTTGTAACTGCTCTATGGTCATTAGCTCCCCATCCAAGTCAACGTAGGTCACTGCCCGAACAAAGCTGTTGAATGTGCTTTGTCTTACCTTCCCAGCAAATCTAACACAATTAGGTATGTCCATCTCCGAAGGTCCTCCCAAAGTTTGTGGCAGTGAATGCTGCAGTGCCTCAAGACCATCCATGTCTATGCTAATGCTATTAATGAACATATAATGGGAATATCACCATTTTTAAAACAATTATGAAGATATTATGTGAAGCTGACTTAACATACATTGTTCTGGTTTTAGTATTGTTAACATTTTTTTTTTTTATATTATGGAGAACATCACTCAATGTTGTCGGATGCCACCAGATAACATATGCTGCGCCTAACTTTGGTAGACAAGCCAAGCGATCACAAAGTGAGGGGTATCATGTTCACTTTATTACATGGGCATTACATACTATAGGACTTGTAATAAGGTGTACTGCATATCTTCCACACTGTGATGAAGTAACCCTTCTGCCAAACTGTAACTTAGGACCTTTCCCCCAAATTCATCAAGAACACATTTTCCTATTCCTTAATAGCGAAAAATACCGAATCGCTATTAAGGAATAGCAAAATGCTATTCATCAAGAAATCACTTAAAAAATAGCGATTTCTAATAATTCCTTAATTGCGACTCGCAAATTGCGAGTCGCAATTAATGAATATCTCCCCATTCATTCCTATGGGCCTAGAGGCCCATAGGAATGAATGGGAAGACAATCTCAATTTGCTAATCGCAATTAGCGATTCGCAAACTGAGATTGCGATTTCAAGGGTGCAGGGGTGTCCAAAGGACACCCTGTTGCACCCCTGAAATTGATGTGTGCACATATGTTGCGCGCACACATGCCCTTAGGACATGTGTGTGCGCAACATGAAACTTTGAAAAATGCACTTTAGTGCATTTTTCAAAGTTTTTGCTATTTACCACGTAGTTAGACTTCGCGGTAAATAGCGGCCCCAGATTGCGAATTCGCAATTTTAAAATGGTTCATGAATTGCATTTAAGGAATCTCAAATTGGGATTCCTTAAATGCAATTAATCGCAATTTAGCGATTTCTAGAATTGCGTTTTTTGCATTTGGGATGATGAATCCCAAATGCAAAAATAGCGCTCGCAAAGGGCCAGATTCACAGAATCTGGCCCTTTGCGAATGGATTTTAGTTTGATGAATCTGGCTGTTTGTATTTTATTGAGAGGATACTCCATCCAAAATGTAAGAATGTCCCCTGTCCACAAAAATGACAGTATTATTGGTCTCTCAAGGGCAGTTTTCAATGACAGTGTGCCCAATGGCTTTGCTGACAAAAAGCGTGTTTCTACTGGCTGTTTTTACATCAGTAATGGTTGGAGAGTACATTACATCACACATCCTGAGGTACTACTGTACACCAAGTTCAAAACAGGCCCAGACTAGTGTCCCATGCCGATCCGTATTACAAAAAAATAACACTCTGTTGGTCTGTGGCAAGCCAATGACTTTAACTTGTGAAAACTGGGCGGTCAACCAAGGCATTTTCATTTGAACGTTGAAGGTAAACCAAATGTGAAATAAAGTGAACAAACTCAAAAGCACAGCAGAAAAGAAGTGACAGCGCATGAGAGATTGTGAGATGAAGATTTCATAGACTTTGCGATAAGCCGAAAAATTTTAAATGCCAGGGAATTCCAGTATTGGAATGACATTCAACACATATGTAATATCAAAAAATCCATGGGTTGGGAAGATGAAGCTAGGCTTTAGAAAGTTGAGGAGATGTCAATCAGATGCTCTTTCATTAATGTCAGAAGCGCTTCCATTAGCGAATAAAAATCAAAAGCTTCACTAAGAAACAGGTTGTGTATTTTTAAAAAGTGTTTCTTGTAAAATCCTAACCCAGTGCATAACATGTGAATGGTGGACACATAGAAAATGAAAAATATGACAGCAAAGTATGTCATGGGCAATGCAAACAACAAGAAAATGTCTAACCTTATTATTGAGTTATTGAGTTGTATAATCCTTACACCCTCATGTTATTTCTAGGTGGTTGGCTACTTGTAGCTAAGGCACCAAATCGAAAGCGTTTTCTTGAGTTTTCTTGAGTTTGAGATTGTTCACACAGTATACCTATGTTTTCATAGGGAATAGCACGGTGTCTATTTCATCATTATAGACAAACTGAAGGCCGCTTCGTCCAACTGCCACCTCTGACTAAGGCTGCTGCTGCAAACTGTCTTGACCTATGCCTCAAAAGACATGAAGCAAAGTACCTCTCTAACCTTTAGTCCAATACCTGGGTTTCTATAGTATATCATTATCAATCTTATCTTACATTTTAAAAACAATAATGGGACTAGCAGAACACTAATTCAGGAACAAGCCAAACAATCATATAAATGTGTCAACACGATGTGTCAACACGGTTATCATATTGACAGGATATATTTACAGTCTATGAACAATCTGTAGTGTAGTTGCATAGGGTACAAACATTTATAGCTTGTCTAAAACTTCACACTTTCTATGGAAGAAATAGAAGAGTTCGGAAAAGCAAAAAATGGAAAAAGTAGTCCAAAGGGCCAAACTGATGGAAAGATTTGAACGGGAACTATCGCAGAGTTCACAAAAACTTCTCCCCACAATATAGCAAATTGTTGGTGTGCACATTTTGGACCAAATTTGCACACATCCTTCAAGGATATTTAGCATGTAATTTGTAATTTACAATTGATAGATTCCTAACCTGTTATGATTAATTTAGTGAAGATAGACCAGTAAGTGTTCAAATTGGAACAGAAACCGATATATAACTCTACTATTTCTGGCTTCATAAACTTTATGTCTCCGGGGGTACGTTGTTTAGTACAATACAAAACTCAAGGAAAAAGTTGTTGACATCGGTTTCAGCATAGCAGTGCCAGGTGCGATTAATGACGACATTTCTGCTGCAATGGCAGCAGATGATTTCCTAAGGGCGCATTATTCCATAAGCGGTCCTCTAGTTAATAACTAATTGCAACTTTAAAGAGGTGCACCCTGACTTGAACAAAACCCACTGCCACTACCAGGGACTTAAAATGACTTTAATTTAAAATTGTGTTTTTGCATTGCTACAGCTGAGAGAGAGAGTTGATCAAACTGGTTGTAATTTATAAGAATTAGGGGAGGAAGGCCAGACTTCAGATGTAGCTTCTTGCAAGAGAATATGTTAAATGTTTCCAGAATAAGACATGTGTTGCACAGCGAGACTTGCTGAGTTTCTATAAAAAAAAGAACACTATACATCATTGGTTGGTCTGATTACAAGTTATGCACATGGAGTTATATTTTGCAATGAATGTACACCAAAGTAACTCTGAAGTTAATGATGTTGGAGTGTTGCACAGTCCCATTTATAATTCAGCAAGCCAAAAGACCCACGTCATAGAACTTGTGCCACAGGCACGGAGCATGTATCACACACTTCCAGATTAATTCACCCAACTAAACGGATAGGTGACGTGAAATGAACACACGTGGGGCCCTTATGCAGGTTCTGAAATGGACTCGCCCACAAGCAGTGCCCCACAGTGCAAAAGAGTAAAAGAAAGACTACACGCAAAAGGGACAGAGGTGGAACCGAATTGCCTCCTCATGGCAGCAGTGGACTTGGGGGACACTCGAAGTTTGAATTTACTATTCGAACTCCAGTCCTAGAATATTTAGGGAAAGATCTACTATCCCCCAAATATTCCAGGAGGTTTATTTACTATTCTAACTCCAGTCCTGGAATATTTTTGGAGAAAGTTATAAATTCCCCAAGTATTTTTAAGAAGGGTCGAAAAGCAATAATTTTGTATTGGAAAAAGTTCTTCCCTGAGGGCACAGCTCAGGACAAAAAAAAACAGGAATACCGATCAACTTTTTCATGACAGAGTAGCAGGGTTGCTAAGTTTCTACAGGCGGTAGAGCGCGTACGATCTTATAACATGGGTTCCTTGTTTCAGCTTACTTAAAGCTACTCCTTTTCCCACTTTGTCAGCCAAATGTCATTTGAGGACAGAAAAACCAAGAAAAGCTGATTCAGCAGAATAGCTCCGGTGCTAATGTACAGGCGAAAGCCTGAATTCTATACCCATCTGCTGCTTGTAACAGAAGAACTCGCTCGTTTTGCAGACATGTGCAGCGATTGACGCTCCGTAGTCAGGGAAAAACACTTCGGGACCTGCGCTGACGGCAATGACGACCACAAATGTTCAATCCTAGCCTAGGCCTACGGAAATAAACAGAGCGATGTCGAGTGATATACGAAAGAGAACTGCTACAAAACACACGTTCACGTAGGACTGACTACGGGAGATATGCCAAGCCAATACGAGGATATGGTGGCGGAAAAGGAGCTTGTGTCGGCACTTCGGGCGGCAACAGGTGGAAGGGATTTGTGGGACCGACAGCAGTGCTATCACCAGTGGGTATGTCATGTAAATCCATCCGTCCCTTTAATGCAAGGCTCATCTTCGCACCTCATTAGTGGATTGTGTCACAGTATGCCTCCTACATACAAGCCTTACACACATTTTAGACTGCGAAGACACAGCGTGCATTATTTTAAATGGGGCTCCTATCTTTATGGCATACATTTACTTTTTTCTTTTTGTTTGCATCTAGCCTCAATTATTTTGTTCTCATCTTATTGGCTTTTGTCAACATTTAATAGCTAATGTATGAAAAATTGACATTGAACACCATGTTTTTAACAGAAAAATGTTCCTTGTAAGGTTTTACCGCCGTAAATTGTCTCACTCATTTGAAAACGTTAACATTGTTGTACAAACACACTAGTATCAGTCTAGCGGTTGTGAAATGTCCATGCTTGTAACTCTGCATGTCGTCAATTTGCTAATATAATAGCCTACCTGTAATGACTGACAACCGGGCTAGCCAACCAAAAGAGAGCTCATTAGCAGTGTCCTACTCTTAAAAATAGGCACAAATACGCAAAATAGTGTATTTTGTCTGTATTTATCTGCATAAATCTGCATTGGCATTAACGCAGGAGCTTTAAGAATAACTCAGAACACAATATAAATTACATTAGACACATCTCCAAACAATCTGCAGTAAAAATGCATCGATCCAGAAGAAAAAAATCGCTGGATCATCTTAATAAAAAAACCTGAATTAAGGATAAATATTGTTACACTTAATGAAATTCACCATTTACTTCTCTTCATACAAAGAAATGGGAAAACCTTCAAAAGAGAAGAAGAACTTCGGTTTTATCTTCAGGACAAGCTAATGAAGGCTGCACAAGATGGGAGTATAGCAGTTACACATTCATGATGAGATCGTATATCAGAAAAAACATTCTACAGAAATATTATGGCTTAAATATAGATTACAAACATATCACAAATGTATGTATACATGGCTTATTTCTAAATTTACTATTCTGAGCTTCCACGTTTAATGTACCTTAAAGATAGTGAAGGTTAAAGTTATAATGTAGGTTGATGAAAATATCAGTTAAACGTAAAATAACTTAAAATAATTCAATGTAATTCACCAGTTATAATTAGCTGAAGTAACTACAACTTGTGCCCTCACAGTGTTGCCATCAATTATGTCATTTAAGTTGTCATCAGTGATGTTATCAATGATGTCATAGAACATGTCATGAGTTTTGTAATGTGTGAGGTCATAAGCGGTGCATGATGGGGGAGCGAGTTATAGTTATTTCAGTAAACAATAACTGGTAAATGTCGGTGTTTTTTCGAGTGTAAAACATTACACTTTTAACTGACATTTTCACCCAACTATAACCTAACTTTAACCTTCGTTTTTTTTACAGAATTTCTGACGTTTTCTTAATGTAAAATAAGATATTATTATCTAATCTAACCATAACCATAACTTCACTTCATCCTTTGTTTTTTTTTGTGAATTTTTGAGTTTTTTCAACGTAAGGTAACAATAAAAAGAGATGTCATTTCAAACAGTGCAGACATAGTGCCTTTGTCAGAGAGTCAGCTCACCAAAATATAAAAAAAACTGACCGAGTTGCTTTAGCAAGGTGTCAGCTCATTAACATTTAAAAAGCAGACCTATTGACTTTGCCATAAAGTCACCACAGTAATTTATCAATAACTGTATTCCAAAGTAATCCATATAAATATACTTAGGTTAATGAATTATAATTGTTCTTGCAAAATATTTAAAATACGGCATTTGTATTCAAACAACTCTAAATGTGTGTTCGGGTCTTTCTTTAACATTCTTCAGGCCACAAAATACAGCCACAAAACCAACCAAAAGAGGTCCCAGCCCTCCAGCTGAAGAGCATACAGCTCCAGCTTGGAGTGCCTTACAAATAATGAGTAGCTCTCCTGGGGTCATGCCTTCAATGAGGCTTTCACTTTTTTAAATTAAAGTTTCTTGGAGGCTGAACTTCTCATTAAAGTCCAGCACAAAACTTTTCTAAATTGCTGGTGGTGGTTCTGCCTCTCCTTGGAGGGCAGTACCTACACAGCAGAATCTGATCATCAGACTCCTTTTGACATGCAAAGATTCAGAGTTCCAGCGATGGACCCACACACCTACTAAAATAAGAGGGCTAAAAGCTGGATCCAGGTTTGCTAGACAACCGAAAAGTGCCCCCCGCCCCCCAAAAAAAACCTTTCCAAGCCCTGAAGAAGACCTCCATCAACCATGAACAAGGACGTGTAGGGAGGTCGAAATGCATCAGGCGTACATTTCACTGTGGCCAGGAAATATTAAATTTTTCAACGGAATAAATCACCCATACGACTATGCCAATAGTGACATGTTTGAAGAACCATCAACATTTTCCAACCACCAAAACAAGGGTCATTTATGACTGATAGGATTATATCTCACTAGGGGAATGCATGTACTCCATTTTTAAGCAAATAATATAGGACACTATTGTTAATTTTCGTTTATTTTATGTCAATTCAAATATATTAAATGTTTAATCCTGCTTTTTATAAGAGAGAAATGTTTGACCATTGTTTTCATCACAATTTCTAAATGTACATAATGTCTCTGTGAATTACGTGAAGTACACACATTTATTGAATGATGTGTATATAATAACTTTTATGTACTAAAAAGAAAAAAGATTATTAAACCATATAACACAATCTCCTGCCCTGCATTTTGTTTTGGGGGAAACACATGAACATACAAACATGTGGCCCATCGTGACAACAGTGTGCAACTTGGTATAATTTTAGAAACATAACACTGGTCATGGATTGACCAGTTGGAAAAAGAAAGTGAGGCATTTTCCTGCAAAAAAGATCCAACATCTATGGTATAAGGGGTATACTTAGGAATACATTATCTATTGATCCCAGACCCTAGGTACTAGAAACTCTGCCTCTCCTTGTGGCACCACAAAAACTATAAAGTGTAAAAGCGAAACCCATTCAGGGCATTATGGGCCACTCCTCCCGGGGCACTGGTTCATTTCGGGCCCAACGGGGTGTTGTCCCCAAGGCCATCCTGAGGCATAACTCTAATATATACCATTTTTACAACTGTATACAATCCTATTTCTGTAATAACCTCCTCACTTGGCTTTGTGATTGTATTAAAATATACATTATACATTTGATATGGATGTTGAACCTTTATTTCTGCATGTACAATATATAATGAAAGAAAATATATTTTACAAAATAAAAATGGTTTAGGTGCCCTACAGAGGCATAACATTAAAGACATGTAAGCAATGCAGGTTCATATTCATTATTTTCTCATGTCTTCAGTTTCTCTGACTCATAAATATTTACCAGATTTTAATCAAGAGAGTGAAGTGTTTTTAGTATATTTCTATTCTTCAGAAAATAGCCTTAAAAATGCTGGTCATATTTGCCCCCAGGGCAGCACATTCAGGTGAAAAAGAATGGCTGCTTTAAAGCCGCTCCATGTTTTCACAGTGCAGGAGGCAACCTGCCTGCACTTTTAAAAGGGATTAGAGATCCCTGTGGAGGCAGCCGCAGTCTGTGACTGCACCTGCCTGCATGGGGGGATCTGGGGGGGTCCATGGGAACCCTTCACCCCTTCCAGAGGGCTGCCATTAGGGGACGCACTGACAGTGCGCCTCCTTTCAGGTGGCACACGGTCAGTTCGCCTCCTGAGAGCGTCTTTGCTTATGCACACCCATCTGTAATATGGCATGGACGTAGAGGCAAATGGATTCCCTCCTTTGCATGGGGCCACACCCCCATGCAAATGAGGGAGCACCCCCTGAATATAGCGCTGGAGCTTTATGTGCACAAGCGCTATCAGTATTAAAGAAGGGGCCGCACAAATATCTGCGGCCCCTTCTGTAATACCAAAGTGCTCCGGGGGCACACAAAGTGGGTGGGAACGCCCTTTCGGTCCCCGGGGCACTTTGTGTAATACAGCCCCTGATGCATCTTATAGGATTGTATATGTTTCACATCCTTCCTAGTATTATTTCTTCCACTGATGCATCATTCTATCTATCCTTCACCTTCCCTTTTATCCTTCTGTCTTTTTATCTATACTCCCATTTTCATTCCATCCTTCATTCCACTGTGACATGCTTCCTTTCAGCTTCTTTTTGCACCACCCTTCCTTTCATCTTATCTTGCTTGCTTTCGTGAAGCCTTCCATCTTTCCTTCTATTGTTCCATTTTTATTTATAGTTTCCTTCCTTCCAACATTTCTTTTGTCCATTCTTCCATCTTTGCTATCATCTTCCTTCTATTGTCACACATTTCCATGCCACTCCTTACTTTCTTCTCTGGTCTTCCATGCATCTGTCTTTTCTCTATTCACTTTATTTGCCTCTCTCACTTTTTTCCTTGCTTGCTTTATACATTCCCAGTCTTCTATGTGTTTAAATTCCCAGGCACTGCTCAGCTCCCACTACATAGCTCTGCCACGTGGCAGCATTTCATTTATTAGCTTTTGACTGACTTTGGAGTCAAAGATCAAAGCTAGGAAGGCCATACATACAATTTCAGTGGGGCCAGTGTAAACCCCTGTGGCAGCTGGTAAATCTGGCAGTGCCCTGGGTGATCACAATGTGACACTGGCACTGCTGGGGGTTGGGATGACAGTCTGGTCCCACCTTCCAGCCCATGGAGTACAGCTCAAGCTTATGAGCAGCAACACAGGGCAAAGAGTCAATGTATCACTTTTCAAGTCACATCACCCATGGTTCGCTCACAACTGCCCCTCAGTAGAAACGACTTGGGGCAGCTGCAGGTTTTGAAATTGCTGGTTTTTCATTTATGTGCACATGGGCAGCTACCCATGTGCCTGTAAGTGAAGAACGCCTTTGAAAGAAACAGCATTTAATTAAATCAGTACCTGCTACTTAAAGCATAAGTATTGGACCCATGATTGCCCACTATTTACAAGAGTGGCACACTTCTGTGTGAGTTTCATTTCAGCACTTATATAATGCATGTCATTAATTTGGTGTTGAATGGATACACACCATTTGCAATCCCGCAAGGCAAAGGGCGGCAGTTCCGCATGGGTAAATATAGGCTGGTTGTTCTACGCGTGTTTAATAGCAAAAAAACAGTACTGTTGAAGCATTGACCAATCAATGAAGACTGCTGCGCTGCTTTCTCCAACCAGCAATGAGAATGTCTTGCTTTTCAGCCTTTGAAACACCCACTTGAAGCCTTTTGTAGGTGTCAATGTAAAGGGTCACATTCCTGTTGGCAGCGTTCTTTAAAACAGCAAGCAGAGGAGTGGTGGAATTATCAGTGAATTAGTACTTGAAACAGTAATATAAATGCGCAGGTACTCACTATCCTAGAGTACCAGTCTGCTACTGAGAAGTGACTGCACTCTCCTGCAGTCGTTAATTTGTAAAAAAAAAAATAAGTGCCGGTCTCTCGTTAGGAGGCGGCTTGCACCAGCCCTTTTCTCCTCCATTTGCGCCGCCTAAAACAGAACTAACTACTAAGCATGAAAGCGGGGAGATGATGTGGTGCAATGGCCAGAGCTGCTTATTTCAGAGCTGGGAAACCAGGTTTGAGTCTTGCCATCGGCTCAACAGCCTGTGATTCTGGGCAAATCATTAAATCTCATCGTAAAGTAAAGTTTCCTTAACTGGTGACCAGGAAAGGTGCTGGAGTTGGTGATTAAGTGCTGGTGCTGAGCACCTGAAACCACCTTCTCACCACTCTCCTTTAGTCCACCCATACTGAGAAAGGCCAATCTTCTTCCTTTCTAATAAAGTGCTATTGGCCACATGCATCAAGTGAATTTGGAGTCGCAAACGGTGCGAATCGGAAAAATTGGCCGTTTGCGATTCCAAATTCACTTTTTGGTATGCATGAAACAATTTTTAAAGAACCGCAATTTTTTGCATTTCCAAAAAATGCGATTGCATTTAAGGAATCGCATTTGTGCGATTCCTTAAATGCAATGCATGAATTTTTAAAAAAATGCGAATTTGGAAATAGGAGGTGCAAATTAACACGAGGTTGACCCTCGTGTTAATTTGCGAAATCTTTCAAAAATGCTCCAAAAAGCATTTTTGAAAGTGTCATGTTACACACACACATGTCCTTTGGACATGTGTGTGTGAAACTTGCACTTAAAAAACATTTCAAGGGTGCAGGGGGGGGTCCTTTGGACCCCCCTCAGCACCCTTGAAATGCATCAACAAATTGCGATTCGCACATTAAAAAAATGCAAAAAGGCATTGATTCCTATGGGCCTCTAGGCCCATAGGAATCAATGTAATGCCATTCCTTAAGGAATCGCAAATACCGAAAATTAAGAAATCCAAAAAAGTTTAAAGATTTCTTGATGCATAGGATTTTGCAATTCCTAAATTGCGATTCCTTAATTTTCGCAATTTAGGAATTGCAAATTCCTACAATGATGCATGTGGCCGTAAATACTTCCAGCACTTGTCCAATTAAAGCATGTTTCTTGACCTGACATGTGCCCGAAGCGCAACAGTGGGAGTGGGGACATTGGAAGGTCAAAATTACTATTCTAACTCCAGTGCTAGAATATTTGAAGAAAGAGCGACTTGCCCCCAAATTTTCCATGAGGCTTATTTAGTATTCCAACTCCAATCCTGTAATATTTTGAGGGTAAATTAGACATTCCCCAAGTATTTTTAGGGATGGTTGAAAATAAGTGATTTTGAATGGCTGAAAGTGCTGCCCTGAGGGCGCAGCTCAGGGCAAAAACTAGCAATACCCCGAATCAATCCCTCCAATAAACCAATAGCTTCCAAAGCAACGAAAGCAATGTCTAGCGAAAGTTGTGGAGATAAAAAAAAATGGTAACATGCTTACATCTATTTGAGCTGCTGGTTAAATCCATCTTTTTTTGCGGTCAGGTTCCAAATTTTGGGCAGAGTTTAAGAGCGTCGAAATGTCTGACCGGAGCTCTTTGAGTAACACGTTTTTAGCATTTATTTTCATGTTCCCTTAATCCCACAGTAATGATCCGTGCATAAGGAGACAGTTCACGCTCCCCTGCTTCCTTGCAGGAACTGGGCCAAGTACGGGATTCCAAGTTCATGAGGGTGATTTGTGAGAAGTTGTTTTGAGTGGTGTGTGTACTTTTAATCTGTTGTGCCTGCATGCTGTAATTTTGGATTCTCGTTTGGTTTGCGGCTTTGTTGTATGTGTGCTGCTGTCATGGAGCACTGCTTGAAACCCAAACAACACGAGAATCTGTTTGCTCTCACTCATTCCTCAAATGAGCGAGTGCACATGTAGGTGCTGTTTTTAAAACGAAACCGAAGTTCAGTTTGTTTGCTAAAATAGTAGCTAATGTTGCATGAGCAAAGGCGGTAATTATTCGAGGTCTAAGCACTCGTTGATGGGGCCAGGGATTTTAATAAGAGCTATCATGTATCACGACTTTGTTCTGAGCTTTGCAGTGGCTTCCAGGCTGGGTAAACTCAGCTGTGAGGAGATAAAGTGGCTTTAGTCAAATGACATATACAGGTCAGCGGCAAAGATAAAAATACTTTCAGAAAGGAAACTTCTGATTATAAATACTCTTGTGACTGATGAATGGGAAAGCTTAGGGGATAAGACATGATGGGGGTGGTAAGTCTTGGACATATTAAGAAACCATTTCACAAAGGGAAGTATGCACATGTAGTACTTACAGCTATATTTACAACTACACCTAAGTACAAATCTACACTTTTTTGATCTCCACCATTGCGGAGTGTAGATTTACACCGCGTGTAGACTTGGATGTTTCCACCCCTGTTGCAGCCTCCCATGACAGAATTTACGAATGTACAGTTACTACTAGTAACTTTTCACAAGTAGACAGAGATCTCCCCAAGGGAAAGTATAGGAAAAAAATTCAACTTTAAAGGAATTACACATATTTTAATCTGGAATATAAATGTAAAATAATTAAAATACTTATTAGTTACCTAGAACAATTGAAAATGCTATAGTACATTCACACATTAACTGTATTGTGTATAAAATAGTTAATAAATATATATTTTATCAATAATATTTCCTAAACAATATTTAAAAAATAAATTCCAACCACGTTTACATTTTCTTTTTTATTTAATATGTATTCAATTTTGATGAACATTATGTGTTGAATTAATTTTAATTATTTTGAATTGTTTTACAAAAGTTTAATTTAATTTGTAATTTGAATTAATTGTAAATTATTAAGTATTTATTTAATACGTATTTATATTTTTTACATTAAACAAAAACAATACATGAACAAAAATAATTTTATTCATATATCATTTCTTCATCTTGGGTGCTATATTAGGCGCTTGCATTTGATATTTTTTATAGGAATGTCTCGCATTACACGAGTGGCCATGTGTGGCATTTGACTTACTCCAAGGCCGAACTGTAGTACATTTATTCCTATTTTGGGACCTTTTGGCTGTTGTAACTTTAGAAGTGCATTTCTTGAATAGCAATGGGCTTACCCTTTTGTGTCTAGGTGTTTGTATTTGCATGTTCCTAGCTTAGCACTTCCTCAGCCCTCCCTAAATTCGACCCATTTAGGAGTAACTATTCCCTGTTTTCCAGCAACTCCTCCATTCCCTCCCACATTTACTGCTAAAATGTAGGTACGTGTATGAAGATCTCTGGGAAGTTGACGAAGCTCTCCGCACAGATAGATAAGAGTGTTGGGGCAGAGTTCTCAGTGCGAGGGTTTGTGAATTGCAGTTTGTAGTACTTTAGTGCTAATAACATCTTAAACAAGCATTGGTAAAGCCAATAAGTCTCGCCTTTGGGACTTTACAAGTGCTTAGCCAGAGCTATTGGCTTGTTTTTAAGCTATGTGACCCAACCGGTGCCTAAGAAGAAAAGAGAGCATTTGATGTACTCAACGATTGGAGATCTTGTAGGTGTGGATTCAAACAATACAAAGACCTTAATGTTTTAGTAAAATGTGTCTCAAAATCCGATAAATCCATCCACTGACTCTCAGTTCAAGCCACATTAAATGTCAGGTATGTTGGGGCTGGCACAGAATTCTTTAGGGGCTGAGCAACGACCTACCAGATCAAAGAAATATCATATTCTTCACCACAAACTGCAAGCCAAGGCAATATGCAGTGTTGGTCGCTTGTAGCCCTCCAAATAAATAATGCAGCACAGTTGGGTTGTGGAAGTAAGCGGTCATCACCTCATAAATTGTAGCAGCATTTCAGAAATTTTTCTGAACACCTACATGTAGCCACTGACCATTTCTGAAAATGCAATGCCACTGGAGTGTGGGTGATATATCTGGCGATATTCATATCCCACTCCTGTTATTATGCATTTATGGTACGTGCTATGGTGGGTGGTATTCACCAGGTAAATTAGCATGTGATTGTTTCCTTCCTAGAATCCTATCACCATGGGAAGAGGGGTGGGAATGGGGTTTGGAGGGCTCTCCTGTGGGAAAATGGCAATGCCGAACAGCATCACTCAAAGGTGTTATCCATAATTCAACACAGGCAGGTCGGGACTTTGCCACCCAGGTGCCAAGTGTGCTGTAACTGTGAAAGAACCCAGTCGTGTGCAGTGTGAATTACCACAGCAGCTGTGCCTCCCCGGGAAGGCCCAGCTAGCAGACCCTGAGGAGAAAGCTGGCACCCATCTGTTACGAAAACACCCCAAAATCTTATTTATCGATACTGCCCATACACTTCATAAACCAGTACCATTCCTCAGTCTGTCCAGGCTTACCTGACCTCTGTGAGCGCTTTTTATTTTTTAAACAAAAAAAAAATGAAAGTGTATATTTTGAGGCATAAAAATAACAATGTGAGCATCTCCACAACATACACTAGAAGGTGGCTTTAGAGATGCACGCCATTTTAGAAGGTCCAGAGCTGTTCCTTAGGACCTCATTACCATAAATACCTTTGCGAGGCATAGCCTCTCCCACGGTCTTTCCATGTAATGCGAAAACATATTTCTGACATGTGATGGCACAGGTGGCTTTATTCGTGTTTTAAAAAAACTCTAGATCCCGCTTCTCTCTAGCTCCCTCGGCCGATGCCTTCGTCTGACTTGGCCCGTCCCCCAAAACTCAGGAAATTGTTTACATGGCAATGTAACTGCCATTTTGAAAGATATTTCCCTTCCACGCCAGCATGATGTGGCCTTTAAACCACTCAAAGCTGCTTGTGACCAGTGCAAAGGTAGAACGCTATAGTCACGTAAAAGCAAACACTCTTAGCATAACGCTCTTTGACGAGGTCCTAAAGACCAAAGGTCACCAGCAGTTACGTGAACACTTTACATTAAGCGTTCACCCACAATAGCTCTCGTCTTATAGTGGCGTACTCGTAGGACACTCACCTTCCATCTTCAAGTCCTCTGGTTCGTTGAGCTGCTGTTCCCCGGGGTGCCACGCGGCTGAGGTTGGTGGTGGTTCTTGTCTCCGGCCTCCTCTACGGTAGATGCTTTTTTAAGCTCATTTGGTGGAAGCTCTTGAAATGAAGATAGTTACTGCGGTCAGTGGTCTTGGTGTAGATAGATGTTATCAACTGGTTATCTGCAATCTTGATCTGAACATCCAAGAACGATATCTCCGATGTGCTTAAAGTGTGAGTGAATTGTAGCCTTTCATCTACTTTGTTCAGGTTGTCAATGGCGGCAAGCAGTTGAATTTCAGTCCCTTTCTACATCAGGAAAATATCGTCGATGTAACGATGGTATGCACATATATGCTGTTGCCAATCTGGATTTGAGAAAGACGCATGCAAAGGCCATTAGCAGTGAGCCAGAAAAAAAGCACATGAATGTGTGGTCTTGAAGTGAAAGTCCTTACTAAAGCCTTGCAGGGCAGCGCATGCATGCTGGCTCAGGCGAGACCTAAAAATGCAGTTTGTGAATTGGGCTGCACATAGACATGTGATTGTAGTTCTCAGAAAATTATGCTTGTAAGTAATGTTGCTATCTAAGAAAAATGAAAAAGGGTTTACACTGAAATCCACGAAAAAATACTTCTCCCAACAAGGAACCAACTAAAAAGAAAGTCTAAAATTCCAGGATTTATGGCAAGTGCCTGAGCACTTCGGACATTAACAGCTGGTAAGCTAATTCACCACATGTTATCCCATAACTGATCTTAACACACTTGTGACTGACAAGAACATACATATGTGCTTCCGAAATATATTTTCTTCTCACAAGCATTGTTTCTCTATGCATGTATTTACTAATTCTGCGCATTGTATTCCTAAACTATTTTGTTCATTTTCCCTCATGACAAACAACTTGGTGCAGCGTCTTTTCATTCCCTGCATCCTAAAGTAATTCAAGGTGCTGAGATTAGTTCCGATGTTTAATCATTAATATTTTGTTTCTATGTGAGTCTCCCTAAGTGGTAAAGATATGCCTTGGAGTCCCGAACATATTGGGAAACAGGACCAGGCCTGTAGCAGGAATAAATGTTTTGAGGGGCTTGGCCCCTGTAACAATAACAATATACAAAGGTTGCTCGGGGGATCTGGAAAGAAATCCTCCCACCCATGATTTGTTTGGAAAGATAATACAAGTCAGTGAGATTTTAGAGAGCCCTGCACAATTAAGATGCTTTAATATGGTATGTATTACTTTGCATTTGAAGGCATAATGGACCAGAAACTTTGGTTGAAGCTGAAACTAATTTTATACGAGGGATCCTCCCAGGAACATGTAGGGAATGTCTCCCAAATTGTAAATTTTAAAGCCCACTGGAGTACTTACTGGTTTGGATTTAAAGGCAATTTTACAGGGGTTTCGCTGATTACCATAAAAATGTGCTCGATAAAACGAGTGGAAAATAGGGGATTTTAAAGCACATTGGCCTGTGATATTGTACAGCGTTCCACAGCTACTTGACAAGATTAGAACAATACAAATACTACATATATATCTATCTTTCTATAAATCTATACATATATCTATTTATAGATATATATATATATATATATCTTCCATTCATATATATATAATATATATATATAAATTATCCCTGACCGTCATTTCCGAGATCTATGAAAAAGATATTTCTTGGTATTTTACTTCATTATTAGGTACTATATGCCCCTGTTGCTGGTATTATGTATACAGTTGGGCTAATAGTACTTTTGATAAAACTGATAAGATATTTTAGGTTGTTCATTTGCAATGAATGAGAATATTTATATTGTAAAACATTTTTATATATTTATATGTTTTATCATTATTCTGAATTGCTTATGCCCTGTCACCTAAATATGTGCAATATCACTTAGAGGCTGCTATATATATATATATTTATATATTTATATGAATGTAGTAAGTCAGTATATTTTACCTCTATTTGCAAGTCTTTTTCACGCATTATGTGTTAATAATGATAGTAACCTTAGTATGTCTATGATGTAACGCACTTTGCACTTTAAAAACCGTAAACCAGCCCCCATGACGGTGTCATGTGATCAAGGCTTCGTTAAGCCGAAACGCGTCATGGCAGTTTGGTGTTGGGCTAAATAATAAATAATCTGCACTATTTCTGGGTCTCGCCTCGTCTGTTCTGGCTGAATTGCTGACTTTCGGACGTCTACATACCTCAAATATTTTCGGGATTGCTTCCCCGTAATCGGCGAGACCCCTCCACGGATTGGCTGGTACGGCTTGAAGCAGCAGTTCCGTTTTTCAGAATCTCCTTTCTACTCCGAGCAGGAGTCGCCGTTGGTGCCCCTGGAGAGTCGGAAGCTCTGACAGCAAGACGGGGAAGGACCGGAGCGGTTCCGGGTCAGAGGTCGGCGGCGGCTGGTCGAAGACAGGAACTGCATCGGGAGGACCTGAGACGCAGTTGGAGCTCCGCGGAAAGTCCTGTGTGGAGTGTGCGAGGTACCTACTCCCCTGCATTTGTTCGTAAGGAGTATTGGTTTTCCTGCAACTGACTCTGCCCACAACATACACCATGTCTGCTGACACGGTAAGGGGGCGTGTGAAGGCATCGAGGGCTATGTTCTCGGATTCCCCGGCTGGGGAGTCCCCATCTAATATAGTTTCGGGTTCACTGCCAGAACCAAATAACAGTGCCAAGGAGCTGTTCAAGGCTTTAGAAAAATGCTGTAAAAGCGAGCAGGCTAAATGGTGGGAGCACAGCTCCCTATCGGGGTACTTAGAAGTGGGCAGGGTGCCACGTGGCCTGAGGATAATGCTGGCCCCTTCTTATGAGAACCCCGACCCGCTAATGCTCGCTGCTTGGGCCCAATGTAACCTTGATTCGTCTCGGCGCCTAATTGAAATTCTCATCGAGTTTGCTGAAAGTGATAGGACCAAACTCCTGGCAGAAATAGACAGAATCAATGGTGAAATAGACAAAATACCAACCTCCCCCACAATAACCAAACTAAGGGAGGATATGGTTGTGAGACTCAAGCGCGAAGAAGACATCAATAAAACACGTAAAGCGTTCAAATTTCTACGTGATCGGCTAGATTACGAGCATGGCCAGATATTCACGTTTTCAAAGAAATATGACAATCTAAAAGCACGCCAACAAAAGAATACTGCCAAAACAAACTCCTTGGCACCATCTACCAGCATTGGACAGGCGGAGGCCTCGTCAATTTCTGAGGAGAGCTCGCAGGTGGACAGTGAGTCTGACACTGTAATGAAACGCAGTCAAAGGTCGGGGTTTCGCAAATTCACCCTGGCACAAGAATTGGAGGTAGTTCGACAGGATCGAAAGTTGACTCTCCGCTCTGGTACTCAGGGAGCTTCAGTAAAACAATCAACAACAGGAAACGCACAGAAAGGAGAAAGTGCAACAAAAGGAGGAAATGCGGGCGGGAGACAAAAGAAACAACGGGCAAAGTGGCAACACAATCAAGTGCAAAAATAATGGATGTCAAAACAGTTGATAATTTGTCGGACGTAGTACTCACCCCGGGCGAAACAGCCATTCTCTCGCTGGGTCTCACCTACAGCCCACGTGGGGACTTTGATTATGCCAGTACAAAAATTGACTTGTTCAAATATGTCCGCAAATTGAAACTGATAAAACACCATAGCACGCACACTACAAACAAAACAAACCCTCCAACTCAACCAATTATTGCGCCTAACAGTCCCCCAGTTATGGGACTAGCACTTACTCAAGAGCTCATGGAACTTCAAAACGAAGAAGTGTCGACACAACCGGTTCCCGGCTGGGGGCCAACATCAGGTACAGAAAAGACTCCATTTAGACCAAAATCCAAATTTTGTCCACTGATGTTAAAGGACAATCTAGACATATTTCATGAAAGAGTGTCCTCAGAACTCAAGAACCTGCATGTAAAGATTTCAAGTGCAACAAGGAGAAGAAACTACCGAGACATTTAATACCACAAACTGATCAAAAAACTAAGAACCAACAAAAATCTAATCATTCGTCAATCGGATAAGGGAGGAAACGTGGTCTTATGGCCACGCAAGATGCATATGGAGGTGGCACTGAGTCAGCTAAATGATAGTGAATGTTACAAGAGAACTAACACGAAACAAGTACAGCTGGCCAGCAATGACATCAACTCCAAATTGATGGCTTGGAGGAGTAAAGGCTTATTAACAATGGACGAATATAAGTATTTTGAAAATTGATTGTCCAACGACTGCTGTCATGTACTTTATCCCCAAAGTTCATAAAAATTGCCAACAACCACGTGGCCGACCGATCATTTCCGCCCGCAACAGTATCTTGGAAAATTTAGGCAGGTATATTGACTATTTTTTGCAGGACTATGTTAAAGCACTACCCTCTTTCATTCTTGACACCGGGGACCTGTTGAAGAAATTGTCCAAGTTTAAATGGGAACCAGGTTATTTACTGGTGTCATTAGATGTCACATGCTTGTACACAAGTATTTTTCACAGGGACGGAATCAGGGCAGTCCAGCATTATTTGAACAAAAGACCTACCTGCCTACTTGAACATTCAAAAATGATTGTAGCAATGATTACCATGTGCTTAGAAAACAATGTGTTTTTATTCTCTAATCAGTTGTTTTTGCAGACCAGGGGAGTGGCTATGGGGGCCTGCTTTTCTCCCAGGTATGCCTGTCTCCATTTGGGCTACTGGGAGGAGCAGGTCCTCATACCCAACTTCAGTACCATTATGAACACCAAGGTAAAAACCTGGTTGAGGTACATCGATGACCTCTTTTTCATCTGGGATGGTTCTGCAAACGATGCTGCTAAGTTTATAGATCAATTGAACATAAATAATCTCAATTTAAATTTCACTAGTAGCATCAGTACTAATTCCATTGTTTTTCTGGATGTAGAAATCTATGTTGACAAGGGTCAATTGGAGACAAGGCTCTACCGAAAACCCACAGCAGGCAATACTGTGTTGCATGCTGCAAGCCACCATCCTGCGCACCTGATAAGGAGCATCCCCTACGGGGAGATGCTACGCATCAGGAGAATTTGCAGCAGCAACACAGAATGCCTAGAGACACAACAACAATGTAAAGCCAGGTTTTTAAGTAGAGGCTACTCAGCTGAATCAATAGACAGTGCTATCATTAGAGCTAACAAATTTGATAGACTGCAAATGCTGGCACCTCGAGATGACAGTGTAAGTGACTCAAAAAAAATAGCGGCCAGTGAAACACGTCTGATAATTGGTTTTAGCAACCAACATCAAGCAATCCACAAGATTGTGAAAAACAATTGGTCTTTGATCACTAGTGATCCAGTTGTGGGCAAACTGTTTACTAAAGCACCAAGCATTACATATAGAAAAGCAAGATCTATGCAGGATAGCCTGGTCTCTAGCAGTCCTGCAGTAGTCACGGGATCGTGGCTTGATGGTAGTAAGGGCTTCTTGAGATGTTCTACCTGCAAGGCTTGCAAAAATGGTGTAAGTAGATCAGAGTATATGACTCCTCTCTCTCCTATTCCTATCAAGATCAGGGAAAAACTCAATTGCAGGTCGGAGTACGCTGTCTATGTTTTAGAATGTCCCTGTGGTCTGAGTTATTTAGGGAGCACCAGACCACAGGTGTACAAAAGGATCTTGCAACATTTAAGGGCTATCACGAATGCAGATCCATCCTACCCCGTAGCCAGGCACTTTGAGAAAGTCCATGGGAAAAATGCCTCCGGGTTACTGTATTTTGTCATCGACACTGTACCACCACAGAGAAGGGGTGGTGACAGAGAATCCCTCCTGCGGAGATTGGAAACTAGACATATCATATTACTAGACACAAAAGTTCCCAATGGATTAAATACCAGTGAAGATTGTTACACTTACCTGTAACTGGCAGTACCATCTTCTGTATTGTATTATATTTTACTAATTCATTGAAACTGAAACCTTGAAACTTATAAACTTGAATGAACTAGCACCCCAGTCCTCCACATGAATACACAAACATGATAGTTGTTTCATGATTTTAACTCACTGGTAGCACATAGAGAGGTAGGCCGATCCCCTACCTTAGCCCATCGAGCAACTAGGGGTAGGGGATCGGCCTACCTCTCTGTTAGCATCCGTCCTTACTGTAACTCTCGGAACCTCCGTTCCAACTCCCAACATCTGCTTTCCATACCAAGATTCAGGAAAGCATGTTCTGGAGGTAAAACCTTCCAGGTCTGTGCCACAACTCTCTGGAACAAACTCCAGATCGCAATTAGGATGATCCAGGAAGAATTACCCTTCCATAAGGCACTAAAAACTTTCCTCTTTTGTTAACCCCCCCAGGATTATCACTCTGCTTTCACCCAGAAGCGCCGGGACACCCCGTTGGGGTAGCTGCGCGCTATATAAAATACACAATAATAATAATAATATATATATATATATTTTTTTACCGTTACAAGATATGCTTTTTTGCACAATTACTTAATATTGCACACATAAATCTGTTAGCCCACTTGGGCGTCCTTGACCGTCATTTCCGAGATCTATGAAAAAGATATTTCTTGGTATATGACTTAATTATTAGGTACTATATGCCCCTGTTGCTGGTATTATGTATACAGTTGGGCTAATAGTACTTTTGATCAAATTAATAGGATATTTTAGGTTGTTCATTTGCAATGAATGAGAATATTTATATTTTAAAACATTTTTATGTATTTATATGTTTTATCATTATTCTGAATTGCTTATGCTCTGTCACCTAAATATGTGCAATATCACTTAGAGGCTGCTATATATATATATATTTATATATTTATATGAATGTAGTAAGTCGGTATATTTTACCTCTATTTGCAAGTCTTTTTCACGCATTATGTGTTAATAATGATAGTAACTTTACTATGTCTATGATGTAATGGCACTTTGCACTTTAAAAACGGTAAACCAGCCCCCATGACGGTGTCATGTGATCAAGGCTTCGTTAAGCCGAAACGCGTCATGGCAGTTCGGTGTTGGGCTAAATAATAAATATTCTGCACTCTTTCTGGGTCTCGCCTCGTCTGTTCTGGCTGAATTGCTGACTTTCGGACGTCTACATACCTCAAATATATATATATATATATATATATATATATATATATATATATATATATCAAAACAAAACCCTTTCAGGCATATAGTGATGCATACATTATGCAAAAAAGAAGGAGAGAACTCTGGGTAGTTCTCCAGTTTAGGTGGAAAGCAGCTCCTGTTAAAGCACTCTCAACACCAGCGACACTCTAGATCTGCTCACCTCAAATGTCTGTTTTTCTATCAAAGTCTTTAAGCATAGGATTAGCACAGTGCTATCCACGCCGAGATAGAAAAGGACAAAGTCTTTTGCCATTTCTACAGCAAAGTCTTTAAGCATAGGACTAGCACAGTGCTGTCCTTGCCAAGCTGTAAAATGACAAAAGCCATTTATCACTCCAGGCACAGTATTACAGCTTTGAAATAGTAAAATACCAACTCAAGTCAACCTGAAATGAGTAAAAGCAACCCCTGACACAGTGTTTCGCTCTAATTAGAGCTCTTCAGAGAGGTATAGCTTTGTCCAGACACAAGGGAGCACCCAGTATAAGTCAAAACAAAACCCTTTCAGGCATAGAGTGACGCATAAAGTATGCAAAAAAGAAGAGAACTCTGGGTAGTTCTCCAGTTTAGGTGGAAAGCAGCTCCTGTTAGAGCACTCTCAACACCAGCAACACTCTAGATCTGCTCATCGCAAATGTCTGTTTTTCTATCAAAGTCTTTAAGCATAGGATTAGCACAGTGCTATCCACGCCGAGATAGAAAAGGACAAAGTCTTGTGCCATTTCTACAGCAAAGTCTTTAGGCATAGGACTAGCACAGTGCTGTCCTTGCCGAGCTGTAAAATGACAAAAGCCATTTATCACTCCAGGCACAGTATTACAGCTTTGAAATGGAAACATAACAACTCAAGCCAACCTGAAATGAGTACAAGCAACCCCTGACACAGTATGTCGCTCTAATTAGAGCTCTTCAGAGAGGTATAGCGTTGTCCAGACACAAGGGAGCACCCAGTATAAGTCAAAACAAAACCCTTTCAGGCATAGAGTGACGCATAAATTATGCAAAAAAGAAGAAGAGAACTCTGGGTAGTTCTCCAGTTTAGGTGGAAAGCAGCTCCTGTTAGAGCACTCTCAACACCAGCAACACTCTAGATCTGCTCACCTCAAATGTCTGTTTTTCTATCAAAGTCTTTAAGCATAGGATTAGCACAGTGCTATCCACGCCGAGATAGAAAAGGACAAAGTCTTTTGCCATTTCTACAGCAAAGTCTTAAGCATAGGACTAGCACAGTGATGTCCTTGCCGAGCTGTAAAATGACAAAAGCCATTCATCACTCCAGGCACAGTATTACAGCTTTGAAACGGTAAAATACCAACTCAAGCCGCCCTGAAATGAATAAAAGCAACCCCTGATACAGTGTTTCACTCTAATTAGAGCCCTTCAGAGAGGTATACCTTTGTCCAGACACAAGGGAGCACCCAGTATAAGTCCAAACAAAACCCTTTAAGGCATAGAGTGACGCATAAATTATGCAAAAAAGAAGGAGAGAACTCTGGGTAGTTCTCCATTTTAGGTGGAAAGCAGCTCCCGTTAGAGCACTCTCAACACCAGCGACACTCTAGATCTGCTCACCTCAAATGTCTGTTTTTCTATCAAAGTCTTTAAGCATAGGATTAGCAGAGAGCTATCCACGCTGAGATGGAAAAGGACAAAGTCTTTTGCCATTTCTACAGCAAAGCCTTTAAGCATAGGACTAGCACAGTGCTATATAGATATAGATATATAGATATATGTATATAGATTCCCCACTCCTCACCATGGAGTGCGCCACCACCTGCCTGATCAGCGGGTTTGTCGTCGTCAAAGGACCTCTGTAGTCAGGTCCTTAACATTGATACTCCAAACACGCAGCAAAACACCACACTAGACGACACGCTACTACTACTAATCCCTTCGAAGGGCTGACTTGAATAAACTTTTGGCCAGCACATGGTGTCGTCTGGCGTGGTGTTTTGCTGCGTGTTTGGAGTATCAATATGTATATAGATATATAGATATTACCTACTGGCGGTCACCAGTAGGTAGTTATAGTTAGGATTGTTTTCCATAGGGAAATCGCAACATTCTACTGGGAATAACTTTGGCGCCGGTTGAGGAATCTGCCTGAAATTTTTCTCAAATTTGCCTCGCGGCTCTCCGCTCCTTACCTGAAAGTTTGGGGGGATTCGTCAAGCGGGGGCCGAGATAAAAGGGGGTCCCAAAACGTGTTTTCCCCATTTTAATTTTTATAGGGCGGTTGGACTCACTTTTAGCCCGAACGGCTGAATGGATTTCCACCAAACTTGGCAAAATTGTAGGGACTGGTAGCCCGATGTGCCTTTGCTATGTCTCAAGATATGCGCTCCAGTGGATTTTGAGTAATTTAGGTTAAAAAAAATATATATATCTATAGGCGCGCCCCGGTACGCGCACCGGGGAGCGCAATAGCGCGTACCGCGAATACGCGAGCGGAAAGCTGATTGGCTATCGGGTGTTTGTAAACATTCCAAACAGACTGGAGCGGCCGCCATCTTGTGTCTCGGTAGGATAGAGACACCAGAGGGGCCAAAAACGGGGGGAGCGACCGGTACGTGCCCCGGTATGCGTACCGGGGAGCGTACCGTGGAGAAAAAAGCATGACAGAGTTTACCAAAAAAGTTGCTTTTTTTATACATTAGAGGTAGTTCTAAAAAGAACTGTTGTTTTTATTCTTTTTGTTTTTTTGAACATTTTTTTACTTTTTTTGACTTTTCTGAACAGTTTTATATTTTTTTTGTATTTTTTAAGGGGAGAAACAAAAAACAGGGAATTCTAAAGGGCTCAACAGTAGCAAAAAAAAAAGCGGAAACAATTAATGTTTGCTTGGGCACTTGTGGTTATCCCAAGCATGGTTAATAAGTGTGATGCTTTTCTCTCCATAGCATATTGTTTGTCCACAAAAAAAAAAAACCATTTTAAAATTGGAAAACTTTGTTTGTATGGTGGAGCACATCTCCCTAACTTCCGGTCCCGATGGGGTGGGAACATTAGTTTGGGAGGTGCTGGCAGAAGATTGGACAGTGTTTTTGGCCAGTTCCCTGACCTCTGCCCTAGCATAGTTATTTGGATGCTTCCGTTGCATATGTCTGATCATGGTATGGTTGCCAAAGGAGTATTTTTTGTTGGGATTCCCCCTTCACAGCTCCTGATGACATATTAAGCAGGTTGCCTTAGGCGCATTTACTTTTTTCTTGTCCTTGGGGATTGAAAAAAACTGCCAGATGATGTGCTCTTTAGGTTTGTAGGTAATATTGTCCTCTCTGACGAATCTCCTCTCCTCCTCATCCTCCTCCTCCTCCTCTTCTTGATCTCCACCACTGTGAAGTTGTGGTGGTCCTTGTGGAGGTGGTGGTGGTGGTGGTAGTGGTCCAGAAGCTCCAGCAGCTGCAGCTAATGTAGCCATTTTCTACTGAAATAACTGCAGGTCTATCTCTCTCAAAGCACAAAGGTAGAATGAGGAAAAAAGGTGGGGTCTTTCATCATTTGGAAAAGAAAACTGTTCTGAACCAATGAAAAGTGTTATTTTTAGGTCGCATGACCCGACGCGCTTACGCTACGCGCCCGAGGCGTGCAACGGTGCGCGCCCCGGGGCGCGCCCGGGGACATGTACGCCGCGGGAGTCATACGCACCGCGCGGCTATGCGATACGTCACAATGTTGTTTTCGTTCACGGCAATAGCGTTAACGGGACGCTCCCCAGTACGCGCATCGGGGCGCTTACTGGGGCGTTTACCGGGAAGCGCACCGTGAGCGCTCCATGGCAAAACACAAAAAAATAAAATAAACATGATCACTATATTAAAAAAAAATAGTATTACATAAATATACAATATATGATTCATTATAAAAAAGTAAAATATTTAATAGCTACAGAAATTAGCTATTAAAAAACCTATGAAATTCACTGAAAAACCCATAGGTTTCAGAACAGTTATAGTTAGGAATTAGCATTAAAAAAAAACTATTAAATTAAAATATTTAAACATTACTCACTAATATATGTATTCACTAAGATACACTTAATAAGCCAGTTAACCAATCAATTTTCTTTTTAAAACATCCATGTAAACACTTATTTAAACATTTATTCTTCCATCAACTTTTACATATACATATATAACACATAATTATTTTTTTTTAAATACACACATTCACTGGATGGTGTCATCAGTGATGTCATGAGTGATGTCACTTACCATGTCATGAGTGATGTAATATGTGACGTCATCAGCAGTGCATTGCACGCGCAAGTTATAGTGAGTCCAACTAACTATAACGTGGGAATTTCAATGGTTTTATGCGAGTAAAATTTCCAGGTAACTATAACTGGTGTGAAACCTATGGTTTTTTCAGTGAATATAGATATATATACATTGTATTTATCGTCTGTGGGGTAGGTCCTGGTATGGTACGTAGCAGCGGGTCAGGCAGAAATGGTAGGTTTATGTGTTTGTGGTCAGTGCAGATAAGACTCAGACAACATTTGTGGCCAAATCTTGGATTATACAGAATTACTAATCCCTGCTATACACTGCATACACCAATGTGTTGGGAACCAGGCTTGGGAGCCAGAGGACATCAGTGTGTCATCTGGCTCTCAAGCCTGGCTCTCAATACACTGCCTCCTCTCACATTGGTGTCCTCCAGGCAGCTGCTGATCCCTCCTGCAGAAGCCATGAATTGGAAGAGCCTACACAGTGACTGCAGAAAGCATGGGGTCATACCGCCAATGATGGAAGCGAAAAACTTTGGAAAACTCACAATTATTAGACATGTATCAATGATTACTAGGCTTGGAGCTGATGCTTCTTATGGATAGCTGATAGAAAAATGTAATTCAGTCATTACTTTCATTGCCAGACTGGTGCTAGCATTTCTGTGCTTGATTGCCATACATCTCATTGCTGGTAATAGTGCTTCTAAGCAGGCTTGCCCCCTCAAGCATTCCACCCATCACTTTGTTTGCATTCGTTAGTGTGTCACCCTACATGGGATGGGTGTGCCCAGACTTGGGTCCAGTAAAACTGGAAACAAGCTATACCCAGCTGAGGACCCCTAATAAGAGTGAAACGGATCCTGGGTTGTTTGTGTTTTGGTTCAGGGAGGACCCAGCCTAATAGTCTGGCTGGACTGTTCCCTCTGGTGCAGGGCCAGGACTGGATTGCAAACGGCTGTGTCCAAGCTGAGGTGGCATGTTGTGCAAAACAGCTATTGACTGAGGTGTGGTCCAAAGTAATTACCAGTAATTCTAGCATTCCATCCATCCCTTTTTTGTATACTTCTGTTGGACACCCAAAGTGGGATGGCTATGTCCAGACGTGGGTCCCATGTAAGCTGTGCCACTGGAACAAAGCTATACCTGGCTGATGAGCCACAATAGGAGTGAAAGTGATCCTGGGTTTTTTTTTGTTTCTGGTTCAAAGAGGACCTGGTCTGGCAGCTCGGGCAGGACTGTTCTCATTGGGGCAGAGTCAACACTGATTTGCATATGGCTGGGTTGAAACTGAGTTGCCATGGTGTACTAAATATTGATAGACTGGGATAAAGGCCCAAATAATTTCCTGTGGTTGAGATTAATTCAATCATTTCACCCATCACTTTTTTCTATACTTCAGTGTGCCATCCTGAGTGGGACTGGTATGCGCAGACATAGGTTCAATGCCCACTACGCTACTGCATCTGAGCTATACCTGGCTGATGAACCATAATAAGGATGAAACTGCTTCAGGGTTGCTTGTGTCCAGTTCAGGGATGACCTGCTCTGGCAGTGCAGGCTGGCCTGTTCCCATTGGAACAGGGTGAAGACTGATTTACATATGGCTGGGTATAAACTAAGCTGGTATGGTATGTAAAATAATGATGGACTGGGATGCAGTTCAAGTAATTAGCAGTGGGTGAGATTAATTCTAGCATTCCTCTCATTCCTTTTTTGTATAATGCTCATGTGAAAAGAACAGCACTGCTTACCAAGCCTGCTATAATTTTCATTGTCAGGATCAAAATTTCTCGGAAGGCTGCAAGATTTTTCACTGACAGCCTCATCACCTGTTATGTTATGTGGATTTGTATGGCTCAGCTTACCACCGTGAGGATATCCAGATGCTGGAGAAGGAGTGTAGGTCTGCAGTGCTCCTAGTTGAAGACCCAGGTTTTCAGCTTCTTGCAGAAGTTGAGAAATGGAGTGGCGGTCCTGATGAGTAGAGGAAGCTCGTTCCAGCTTTTGGCAGCAATGAAAAGAAAGTACATACTCCTGTCTTGCTTCTGCAGTTGCAAGGATTCATGCAAGGGAGCTAGAGGAGTGTAGCTATTTGGAGTGCTGGTAGAGTTGGAGTTGGTTGTTGAGGTAGGCTGGTCCTGCATTGTGGAGGGGTTTGTAGGCGTGGATTAGAAGGTTGACTTTGGAGCATTTCTGGATGGATAGCAAGTGAAGTTCTGCTAGGTAGGGAGTGGTGTTCGCACTTTTATGGACTTCTAAGATAAGTTTGGCATCAGTATCTTTGTGTGAGTTGGTTGGAGATTTCGATGTAGAGTGCGTTGCTGTAATCCACTCTGCTGGTGATGAGTGCCTGGGTGACAGTGCATCTTGTGTGCATGGGGAGCCATTTGAAGTTTTTACAAAGTATTCTGAGGTGCTGGCAGTAGGATGCAATCATAGAGTTAACCTGTTTGTTCATTGATAGCTTGTCATCCAGGATGATGCTGAGGTTTCTGGCATGGTCTGTGGGGATAGGCGTGGGACCCAGGTCAGGTGGCCACCAGGAAGAGTCCCAGTGGGAGTTGTTAATTCCAAAGTTCAGGAGCTCCATTTTGTCAGTGTTGAGTTTGAGGCAGTTCTCTAGCATCCAGTGGACTGCATCAGATATACAGGCAGTGAAGTTGTTCCTGGTGGTGTTGTTCACATCTGTGAGGGAGAGGATGAGCTGAGTGTCATCAGCATAGGAGACAATGTTGTTGTTGTGGGTTCTTATGATGCATGCGAGAAGTGTCTTGTAAACGTTGAACAGGGTTGGACTGAGGGAGGAGCTGTGGAGTACTCCCCAGATTAGCTTCTTGTGTTCGGAGGTGAAAGTAGAGAGACTGACTCATTCTGTTCTGCTGGAAAGGAAGAAGGCAATCTAACTTAGGGTGGGTCCTTGGATTCCTCATTCTAGAAGTCTGGCAATGAGGGTGCCATGGGAGAGGGTGTCAAACACCGATGAGAGGTCGAGCATGCTAATTGCAACAGTTTCTCCTCTGTCTATGATTGATTGGATGTCATCTGCCGGGAGGGCGGTTTCGATGGTGTTGTTGCTGAGGAACCCTGACTGGGTGAAGTCCAGGAGGCTGTGCTGTTCAAGATGGATTGAGAGCTGCTTATTGATCTCTTTCTCCAGGGGTTTGGCCAGGAAGGGTAGGAGCGTAATGAGCCTGCAGAGGCTGAGGTCTTTTGGGTTTGCCAATGATTTCTCCAGCAGGCCAGTGACCTCTGCATGTTTCCAGCTATCAGGGAAGTTTCCATTGAGGATGGACAGGTTGATGATGGTGCTGAGGTTGGTGCTGATCAGTGTGCTTCCCAGTTTGTACATGTAGTAAGGGCAGAGGTCGAAGGGGGACACTACGTGGATGGTCTGCATGATTCTGGCGGTGTCATCTGTGGTGAAGGGGCTCCACTTCATTAGGAGGTGGGTGCTCCTTAAGGTGGTGGGGGGTTACCTGATGATGTCCTCTATGGTGGGTTGAGGTGCAAAGTTGGAGATCTTGAAACTTTTGTTGTGGAAAAAGTCTGAAAGATCACCAAGATGGTCTGTGAAGGAATGAAGTGGTTGCCGGTGGCTATCGGGTTGGTGAATTCTTTGACAATGTTGATATGTTATTTGCTGGATTTCGAGGAGGATTTCAGTCTGATCACGAGGGACACTTTCCTGGCTTCCTTGATCTGTGCATAGTACCTTCAAAGTGCGGATTTGTAAGTGTTTCTGGAGGTGTTATCTCGGCTAGTCTTTCATCTTCATTACAGCTGCTTAAAATAGTATTTGAAGTCTCTTAGGTCCTCCGTGTACCAGTATGCTTGAACATGGTTCTTGTTCATGGGGCCAAATTGATGGCTCAGTTTGAGATCCACTTGTTGAAGAGGGATAGGTCACTCTGCAGGTCGCCTATGAGGGTGGGTTGGTTGGATCTGAGGGCTTGCGTACAGTCTCTTTATGTTATGTTGGTCCTGTTGTGGCTGAGGTTTATGGTTGGGTTGTGTTTGTTGGGTTGGGGTGCACTAATGAAGAAGTATATGATGGAGTGGCCTATTCATGGGAGCAGATAGTTATGGCTGAGTGTGATCTTGTTTCTGGCTCTGATGTTTGTGTCAAGTGTGTGTCCGGCAATGTGAATTAGGCCTTGTACAAGCTGTGTTAGTCTGATGTTGCTGAGACTTTCTAGGAGACTGACGGCCTTGCGGTCCATAGGGTCTTCGAGATGGATATGCAGGTCGCCAAGTAGGAGGAAGTAATTTGATCTGATGGTGATAGGGGTGATGAAGTTGATGAGGAGGTTGTTGAGGGGGGTGTTGGTTCCTGGTGGTTGGCAGGTGAGGGTGCCTGAGATTGTCATGTAGTGGGTGAGCTGCAGTTCAAAGTGCAGGTGTTCCTTGAGTGCAGTTAGTTCATCCAAGGAGGTAGTGCAGGTGATGGTGTCATTGTGAATGATTGCGAGGCCTCCTCTAGGTTTGTAGGGCCTGTCGTCGTAAACGATCTTGTAACCAGGGGGGTTGGCCATCGAAATAGTGTGGGTAGAAGACAGGCTGATCCAGGTCACAGTGAGAAAGACTATGTCCAGAGAGTCAAAGTCGATGAAGCCCCAGACTTTGGAGACATGCTTGCAGATGGATCTGGTGTTAAGGAGCATGCAGGTAATGTGGGGTGAGTTGTGTGCGGAGAGCAGCTTGGGGATGCTGCAAGAGAAGCGTCAGTGAAGGAACAAGAAAGGTCCTGTCAATTAATGTGGTGAGGGGGCAGTGGCTGTGGCAGCATTCAATGTTAAGCTCCAGTAAGTTGGCTGAACTGTAGCGGTGGCAGGTGGATGAACAAGTTCTCTTCGATTCAGTCGAACAGATTAGTTCCACTTCTCAAAAGGCCAGTCTTTTTATATGAGAAGAACACCACTGCTTAGCATGAGTGCTATAGAAAACCAAGACTTCCAGGCTGGGCCACCATACGTTTCAAAGGACAGTATCAGCACTACTCACTAGTAGTGCCCAACACAAGTTCCACACTTGTATTGGACACCACCTAGACTTCTCAGAAGGGTGTTATATTTTTTTGGGTAGAAAGTGTGCATTTCCTGGAAGGGTCACTATACATTTAATTGAAAAATAAAAACACTTTTCAAGACAGTTGCTATTCTCAATAAAACAAAACAAATACTTCTCAGGAGGGCTGAATTACATGGACACCACAAATATTTCTCCCGAAGGCGGATATATATTTCATTGACAGTGCCAGCACTTCTCATCAAGGTTTTCATAACCTAATGAGAGAGTATAAATAATCCTAAGCAGTCTTGTTTGTTTTTCATTAACAATATCTCTGCTTGGAAGGGCTTTTATAATTCGTGTGCATGGCTGCAACGTTCTGTGTCCTGAGAGGGGCTGTCTGTAGTACTTGTAGTGGGAAGTACCAACACGTCTCAGAAGAGATTTTATACTTGTCACAAAAAGTACTAGCTATTCCAAGAACCACTGCAGTGCTTTTTACGAACAGATGCAATTCTTCTCAGCAGAACTGCACTACATTTCACAAAATAGCAATTCTTCTTAGCAGGACTGTGCTACTTTTCCCAAATGTGCCAACTCTTCTTAAAGGGTTTGCACTTCTTTTCATAGGTAGTACCAACACTTCTCAGTAGGCCAGTAGGGCTGCAGTACTTGTCATGGGGTGGCCCCATATTTCTCGGTTGGGCTGCATTATTTTCCATGGCAGCATAAAGCCTTTTTTGCAGACTGCACATAAAAGTATCTTTCAGTGAAAGAAAATCTGCCCACATTACAATTTGAAATCTGAAAAGGTTTATTAACAAAAGAAAAAGTATCTAAGTTACAGAAATGGGCTACTAGTGAATCGATCAGCACCTTAAATTAACCTAAGCTGCACAAGCAGAGGCAAGACCTAATTAAGGGGCTGATTAGGATGGCGGACAGACCTGCGTCCGTCCGCCACCCCAGAGGAGGAGGGACCGTCCGCAGGGGCAGCGGCGGTCCCTCCGTGCCAATTAGGATGTGACCGCCACCCTGGCGGTCACATCCTGTATTTTTAACATTGCGGCGGGTGCTGCTTGAAGCAGCACACGCCGCAATGTTAAAAAAAACATGTTTACCTTTGCGTGCCTATTTGTCCGTCGGGACGGAGGATTTCTTGATCCAAAAGAACTTGACTTCTTAATGAAGAAGTTTCCAAGAACCCCAGTTCTTTATCTACTGCCCAAAATTCATAAGAACTTACAAGATCCCCCCGGTCGCCCTATAGTATCGGGCTGAGACTCATGTCTTGAACCCATATCAAGATATGTCGATTTTTTCTTGAAGCCCTTTTTGCAAATTGTGAAGTCATACCTAAGGGACACTACCGACTTTTTGGTCAAGGTTGAGGGAACTCCCTTTATCCCTACAACACAGATAATGGTGACTATGGACGTCACGTCCTTATGTACGCAGATCCCCCAGGATGAAGCACTGGAGGTGATTGAGTTGTATCTTGAGAGTCGGGAAAGACCACATCAGGTCCCTACTTCATTCATTCTAAAGTTAGCTGAGGTGGCCCTAAGAAAGAATTATTTCAGATTCAACGATCAATTCTTTATGCAAGTGAAGGGGACTGCCATGGGATGTCCTTATGCCCCGGAGATGGCAGTCCTCTTCATGGCACAATACGAAGAGAGATTTGTGGAAACAAATAATCCTTTCAGACACCATATCAACCAGTGGTGGCGTTATATAGATGACATCTGGGTCCTGTGGCAGGGGAACCAGGTGGAACTGTTGGCGTTTCACGGCTGGTTGAATGCAAGACACGCTGACATTTCATTCTCAACTGAATCTAGTACGGCACAGATGACATTTTTGGATGTCACTATGATAGCCTCTGATGGAGTGCTAAAAGCATCTCTATATAAAAAGGCAGTGGATAAAAATACAATTTTACACCACAGAAGTGCCCACCCTAGAAATCTAAAGGCTAACTTGCCGTTTGGGCAACTCCTCCGAATAAGGACGAATTGTTCGGAGCTCAGTGATTATGACAACTATTCGGATACATTCTCTAGAGAAATGACACAGAGGGGTTATCCGAAGAAACTCCTTAAACATTCTCGAAAAAGAGCAAGGTTTATTCCTCGTGAACACTTGTTGGAAAAGAAACCAAAGAAAAAACTTGACAAGTTAGTATGTGTTACCACCTTTGGCCCAGATACACATAAATTGAGACAAGCGGTTCTTAAGAATTGGCACCTTCTAGAGGGACTTGAGTGTCCATTCCCGCGACCGATTTTCGCCTACAAGAAAAATCAAAGCATAGGGCAGCAAATTGTTAGAGCAGATATTGTTGCTCCCGAGGCCAAAAACGATCTACGGAGTCAGTGGAAGAGGAAGCCACTTGAAGGGCATCTTAGGTGTGGCAACTGTGTTGCCTGCCCAAGTACGATAGAAGGAAATGAGTTCCAACATCTGGGCACAAAGTGGAAACATTCAGGATTTACAACCTGTAAGACAAAAACCGTTGTGTATGTGGTAATATGCCCGTGCAGCAAAATTTACATTGGTAAAACAAACCAACAAGTCAATTTGAGAATCTGCCAGCACAGGTCACGAATAAAGAAAAAAGTAATAACAGCCCCCATGGTTGAACATTTTATTGAGAAAGGCCACAGTGAGAACGACTTTAAATGGTCTATTCTTTTTTCCATCAGTCAGACAAAATGTTCAATAGATATGGAGAGACTTCTGTTGCAGAAAGAAGCGTACCTTATCCTTAAATTTAACAGCACAGTGACTGGACTTAACAACTTGTCCGAAATATCACGACTGTAAACATAAAGTGGTTTTTCTCATTGCTTGAATGGCTAATTGTGTCCCTGTTCTGACCAAATAGCGATACTAAAGATCAGTAAACTGGTCCGCCCCCTTGTGTAAGCTGATTTGTCTCCCGTTTAGCCTTATCCAAGCTGTTTATCAACAGTAAACAGCTTTGGTGATGAATAAGAAACTACAGGTCCCACAAACCCATGGGACAACCAAGATGCATGTATATGGATAATCCAAAAAGGCCCCCGTCACATCCGTATAGAGTGAACGCGTCCCGGAGAGGCTGTAGTGATTCAGGTACGTGGCAGAGCATTTAGGCTGGTCCTGGGTGTTGCACTCTAGCGTTAAGAACCTCCAAATAGCAGTATTTGTTGTAATTTTAGATACCGCTACGGAGGATTGGGGAGTGTTGAACGTACCAGCAGTTGTTTCTAAATGGAAGCACGGCGCGCGCCGCGCGGCAGACGCCCCGAATCAAATGGCAGAACTAAGCTAAAAAAGAACTCCACGTATCGTTTTTGAATAAAGGTACGTTGGTTCACGATATATTTTGGCATCATTTTAAGGCGACTATACTAATTGATGGGCCCTAATAAGATCATTTAACATTGGCAGATTACTTCTTAAAAAGCGGACAGAAAAGTCGATCGACAGCCGCAATTGAATTTAATCCGTTGATGAGAAAGGTAGGACAATGCTGTTATCTCCACCTTCAATGGGTTTTGATGTATTTTTAGAAAGGAAATCTAAGCTTCCAAATCCCTCCCTTCTTGTAGGTTGGGACCGTCCTTCACCTAAAGATAATACAACAGTATAGAAGTTTCAAACCTGGAGAATAACAAGTGTGGCCAGGATTTAGAAACTGACAGGTATTGCCCAGTGTGATGAATTGGTGTTGCGACCTAATTTCGTTTATAGAAAAAATGAGTGCAGTGAAATAATAAAAATTTCATTGTGTTTCTGCATGTCAATACAGATAAAAACAGAGCCCTGATGACAGTCCAGAAATTGAGTTGTTTGCACTAGAAACGCGTCGGCACATTGGAGGGAGTGATTTGTAACACTAAACGTTTCAAAACATAAGCTATTACTCCTTCCTTCATTGACTTTGTCTCTTCTTCTTCTGTATGATTATTGATTTGATCATTTTGTATAACAGTATCTTGAATCAATTTTTGTTTTCGTTCTGTATTATATGTAGAATGTTTGTCAATTGTATAATTGAATTGTATATATTAAGTGTTTTGTAGATAGTATTGTACAAACTTATTGTGAACAGGTGAATGTATTTTTCCTTCTTTGATAAAAAAAGTATAAAACAATAGAAATACTAAAGTTGATGGGTATAAATAAATATACCAGGTCAAATATAAAGAAACTGTGTTTGTCCTATTGCTCTTAAATAATTGGCTTCTTTCTGAAGAAATAGGTGGGTGTTGGCAAATTGTGCTTTTGTTAAAGCAACAGTAAGTCAAGTGTTGAACTTTGGAGGTGTCAGATTTGCTATTCCCAATCAAACCTAAGCAAAACTAGGGAAATCATTGGACTTTGGAAGTGTCATATTTACTATTCCCATTCCAATATAAGCAACAGTAGGGAATGAGTTGAGCTATTCCCTTTCCATCCTAACCCATCCTGGGCCACGGTTTAATGATACTTTGAAACAGGAGGAACAACTCTGCAAAAAGCTAAAAAAGCTTGGCATGAAGAATACAGCATAGAGGACAAAACAAAGTATAAACAGGCACTTAAGAAATACCAGTCACAAGTTAACTCTACTAAGAGGGAATACTATGAAAGTAGAATTGAGGAAGTGGATAACAATGAAAGAGGAGTGTTTAAAATTGTGAAAAACTACTCCAATCCAGTAGCCTGTCATAGAAGTAAGGATGACTCTAATAAGTGGTGTGAGCAACTGGGCACGTTCTTTCATAATAAAATTCAGGAAATTCAAACTAACCTAAATGTGACATAGTTACCAGATGTAGGTTTGTACACTCAGGCCAAGAGCCCAGATAATGTGTCTTGTGACTTATCTTCCTTTCATTTGCTTTCTATGGAAGAAACTAGGGAAGCCATCTGAACACTGAGGTCAGGCTCTCTCTCAGATCCCTGTCCCCTTTTCCTTTGAGTCCTGGGAGTGGATGCTATTAACCCAGTGGTTAATACTTTGTTGAATGAGTCTCTGTCAGTATCTTCCCACATTGTGAAAATAGACTAAAATCTTACCATTCGTCAAAAAACCCACAGCTGAGCCTAATGTCCCAGGAAACTACAGGCCTATTTCCTTGTTACCAGTGTCGTCCAAACTGTTGAAAATTTTGAAAAGGGCAGCTGTCAGAATATTAAGAACCAAATGAGCTACTACACCCCAGCCAGTCTTGTTTTAGGTCAAAGTTTAGTATGAGACTCCTCTCCTCTAAGTATCAGAATTGTTCAGAAATACCCTGGATGCGAAGGGAAAGGCTGTCTTAGTTCTCTTGGACCTGTCAGCAGCTTTTGACACTGTCCACCATTCCAAGCTACTCTCTTGCCTACAGGACATAGGGATTGGGGGTTCTTTCAGCATTGAGGTGGCAGAAATCTATTTTGGATGATAGGAGGCAGGAAGTCTTGATGCCTCCATATTCCTCAAGTATAGGGAGAGTCACAGTAGGAGTGCCTCAAGCGTCTGCCCTTAGCCCAACAATGCTTAACATCTATATGACCCCACTTGCTGCCTTGGTAGAGACCTAAGGGGTCAAAATAATCTCCTATGCTGACGACACTCAGCATTGTTTTCATTTAAGAAAGACAAAGTAATCCCCCTTGATGCTGGCAAAACATGTCATGCTACAGTTTTTCAAGGGTTGTGCTTCAGCCAACTCAAGTGCAATGCAAATAAGATAGAGGTATTCAGCTTTGGACAAAATTTCAACCTGGATTGGCAAATGCACTGACCAGAGGGACCTGCACATCCAAATTTGCAAGATCAGGCTGTCAATAATCTGTGAGTCTAGGTCGACAAACAGCTGACCTTTCATAAACAAATAAAAATGGTGGTAGAAACCTGCATTGGTCTTTAATGCACTTCTAGAAATTTTTTGCACTTCCTTTCCATCCCTGCAGAAAAACTGTAGAATCGGCCTTGATTAGGGCCAAGTTGGACTATGCTAATGCTCTCTACTCAGGTCTCCCACAGTACCTATTTAAATAATTGCAAATAGTACAAAGTGCTCCGCTCGCCTTACACTCAATCTCCCAAGATGGGGTCATAACTGCATTTGCTTATTCAAAATCCTGCTCCTTAGGTACAGAGTGCTGCACCAAACTGGCCCAAGATATTTGCCCTCTAGGATACTACGCTACAGCCACAAGAGAGGCTTGTGTTCATTGAAACGCCACATGGCCACAGTCCCGAGGGTTGACGTTCAGGGTCAGTTTAAAAAGAAACTAAAGACTTGGCTTTTCACTTATTAGTCAGCTGGCATCCTCCTATTCACTAACTGTGAATACTGCTGGGACACTCTTTTGAGTAACTGTGTGCTGTATACAATCCTGTTTCATTTAATTTAATTTCACAAACAACATTGGTAAAAGCGATGGACATTGGAGGTCTGAAATGTAATATTCCTACTCCAACCTAAGTAAATTCAAATTCAAAGTCAAAAAGCTTTATTCGGTACATTACACATGACCATAAAAGCATTCTAATAAAGAATATAAAAAAGACATATTATGATTAATAAAAAAGCCATTAATTCTTGTACATCTTCAAAATTGTGTGCATTGATACAGTCCATTTTTTGATTATTAATCCAAAGATTTCAGCCTTCAGAAGGTACATTAAAATTGGTTAAAAAAAGTAATTAATTAATAAAACTTCTCAACCTAAGCAACATTAGGGAAAGTGCTGGGCTTCTGAGGAATCAGAATTAAGTATTTCTACTCCAATATAAGCAACAGTATGGAAAGTGCTAAAAATATATAAAAAAGTATTATAATATACGTTTAAAAGAATCTCAACATTAAAACTTCGTTGACATTTTTTAAAGTTTTCATAATTTTTTTATTTTTTAAAAGAATTTCTATAAAAAAACGAAAATTATGAAAAGTTATCAAATGTAATTGTTATTTATTAATTAAAAAACCTAAAAAATGTACAGTAAAAAATGTCTCTCCCTACTTCCCACAAACAAATGGGAAATTTTAAAAAAACTAATCATAAATAACAAAAAATGGTACATTTTTAGAAAATAAAAACAAACATAAAAAAGGAATTAATTACATAAATTAGATAATTAATAATATGATTGTCCAATTCAAATAAAACAGTGATTAAGAATTTTAAAAAAACCTATACAATTAATTTACATATTTAATTGTATAATTAACAAATTGAAAACATAGATAAAATGTATAAATGATATAAATTAAAAAATGTAGTTAAGTCATTTACATAATTATTCATCAAGGTATCCTATTAAATTCTACAAATTATCAGAAAACTGTAAAAATAATTACAATTCGCTCAAAACCAAGACTTTAAAAATATTAAAAGAACAATACAACAACCACTAATAAATCACTAAATTAATCAAACAAGCATCTCAAATTACTTTATTATTAACTTAAAACACACAAAATTGTAAAACATCAAACAATAATCCAAAATGGATATTAAAGGCAACCTTATTTAAAAAATGATATTAAACACTTAAAACACCCAATATTCTTACTTGCAATGTTGTGTACTACAATGCTTTTGTCACCACGATATGTTGTGAGCTTCAAAAATGCCCATAGCATTTGTGCAAGGTAGATAAAAGAATCCCAGATGTAGTGTTAAATTTAGCTGCATTTTTTAATTAGCTTAAGTTATCAGATCATTCCCTTCAAATGGGAAGATTTTTCAATGACATATAATTCAACTCTTGAAAGTCCCAGAACATTAAATCCTGCTTGCAATGGTTGATAAGTCCCTGGTTTGAGTCACATAGCTCATGCATGGACAAATAGACAAGACTGAACAGATAGGGCCAGTTAGCATGTGAATATGAATGAGAGCAAAATGAGGCACAAAGGGCAAGATGTACGACCCTTTTTACTGGTTTGCGACTGGTAAAATGCATTTTCAGATGTACCAACTCTATTTTGCGAGTTAGTAACCTATTACGTGCCAAATACGTGCCAAGGACATCCCTTCCAAATAGCAGGTCGCATTTGTAGTACGTAGGAATGTTGGATGTAGGATGTAGGATGTATGTAGTATGTAGGATGTAGTAATGTTGGATGTAGTATGTAGGAATGTTTTGCGACCATGAATGTGGTCACAAATTATTCGCAGTTTACCACCAATTTCAAATTGGTGGTAAGCCATTCACACGGTAAGGGATCCCTAAGGGATCCCTTCTCCTATGTGATTGGGGGGGGGGGCAACATTTTTTCCAGAGCAGGCAGTGGTACTGTGGACCACTACCCACTCTAACAAAATGAAAAGAAAACTTTTCATTTTTATTTTTTAAAAGCATCCCGTTTTCCTTTAAGGAAAATGGGCTTCATTTAAAAAAACTGCTTTATTTATAAAGCAGTCAAGGGCATAGTGGTCTTCTTAACCCAGCAGGCCACCATCCCTGTGAGTGCCAGCCATTTTCATTGGGCCACAAATTTCAACCTGTCTCATGAATCCCAGGCACCTTGTGACCCATTTGGAAATTGCAAACAGTTACTCAGACACTGTTGTACATCAGGTTTTGTGACTCGCAAATTACGAGTCGCAAAAAATCACAATTTGTGAGTCGCAAACCATGATGGTTGTACATCTGGCCCTTTGTGGCTTCTGTACCAGGTAGCAGGAAAGAGTGAGGTAAGATCCAGGGCATAGGGTTCTAGGTTATGCTTTTATTCAAGAACAATTGCTATAGCAAAAAGACCGACACTACTTTCATCCCGGTAAGGAGGAGGGAGTAAAGGTATTAAGTACTTATTTGTTTGCAGAAAAGGTTGATTATAATAACCCAAGACAAAGTTTTTTGTTTTTAAACTAATTTAGGTAATACACTTAGAAGTTTTAAATTGTTTTTAGTTAAACCTGCCTAGAACTTCCATCTTGATTCTATGTCTAATAAATAGTTTTCAACTTCTAGCAACTACTTGTACAGTGGTGCAAGCAAGGGTATCATTGGTCCTTGTGCAAGCAAGGATATTGTGTTTGCATCACCTTTTCAGCTAGTAAAAATTAATTGGGATGAAGTGGGCTTCTCAGACCACTGCAACCCTGCATCACTGCACCTGCTGCACTATTGATAGAAACTCTTCTGTACTTGCAATGTAAAAGAAGGTCTAAAAAAGTTCTGACACATTTACTGTGCAGCAAAACAGTATACAAAATTAAACTTTACAAAAAATAAGTAGTCATCCTGTGCATTTTGTAACAAAGGTCCTGGCCCCTATTAGTCGGCCGGCACTTTAAAATTGTGCAAGAAATGACGTTCTTGCAAATAAATGCCCGTTAAGGTTCTCACTCTCGTGCTTCGTTCTCCAGAGCAGACACTTTTTTGGAGCTCATTGCATTAGTTGGAGAGATTTTAAGATGATATATGCACCCATCTGACTGGCAATACAAAGCCGGAAAGAAAGTAAGCTCTATTTCAAGAGGCAAGAAGAAAAAACATATAAAACGATGACACAGCCACATATTGGCACAACAGCAACCTTAAAATAAAAAAAGAATGAGGAGAGAAACAAATTTATCTGAATACAGTGTTGCACTAAAATGTAATATCACCCATACTAAGTAAATAAACATGTAAGCGAAACCAACGCCGGATATTTCGATATGAAACATGACACTGTAATAAAAACTATGTAATACTGAACACTGAAGGTGATGATTAAGAAGTGGCCATCTTCATTGGTTGAACTTCCCAATGTTTCCCACAGTTTATAACTAACTGAAGCCAAGGGCTGCTTGCAATTATAGTATTTCAATCGTGCATCTATTCAAGTGCCATTTTCTTCATGAACATATTGTGAATAAAAATTAGAAACTGTCGCCTTTTTTATACAAACCACTGTAAACAAAACAGAATGTCTTTCAGCCTTTCCCAAAATAAAGGATTTTAAATGCGACGTCTCGACCTCAAAAGTATTCACTTTGCAGGATTTTCTGACTTTATTCGGGTTTTTTGATGAATCATGCTCAGATTATCCAAGCATTTTTGTGCCACAGCAAGGATGGGCTCTGTCAGGCATGAGGACTGAGCCAAGACCTCAAGGCCTCAATCTACAGTACATGGGTCCCAACTATGACTAACGTTAAATCCAGCCACTTAAATCCAATGACATTGGAATGAATGGCACCAGAAGAGGGTTGTTTAACCTATGCAGGGTAAACCTGCACTTGCTTTTTAATTAAATTTCAAAAGAGTAAATATTCAAAAAGCAGCTAGTCTGTATGTCAGAGTGTGGCTCTGTCAACGGATCATGTAATGGGACATGCAGCCCTCTTGGTGTTCCGACACGCCAAGCACAGCAAGGGAGACGAGTGCAACCCTCCATGAGGCCTGTGGATTGCTGGCATGGAGTGGTTCCGGTCACCAGCTAAACTGTATAATGGCGGCCTTACATACAATGAAATTAGCTACCATGATTCACGTTCATTTGGAAGATATACCTCATAGTAAACTGCTCAAACCCACCCACCATTCGCAGAACCCCACCTGCAGCAAGATTCTGAACCCAATAACTGAGCAGAAGGGTGCAAGGAGGGGAGGAAGTGCACAAAACCACTGAGGAAAAAAAGGTATCACACAGGGATGCTCACAACCATCAATGTAAAGCTCCAAATGTAAGCAGTTCAGAGTATGCAGTTGCCACACTTGCTTTTATTAAGTGCTCATGGGCAATTCACCCTTTTACTATCTGATTCTTTTCTGGGCTCTGACAATCTGGAGCTGCTAAGTAAATGCTAGCAGTCAGGGCCGGACTGGCCAGTCGGCCACTCAGACTTTTCCCTTGTAGTTTACAGGCAGGGCTTTAAGTGGGATGACAAAAGTCGAGGGTCTACAAAAGGGGCGTGGCCTTTGTAGTTATAGGCGTGGTTTAAACATTAACTACATTGCTATGGTTCCCATAGCGTGTGCCTGACTAGTAATTTGGTGGCACTCTGAGCCTTCTTTTATTGCGTCTAGATATAAAACGCAACAACTAATATACGCCTAAAACCAGCCTGGACTGTTGGCGTTGTCAATGGTTGTCTGTGTACACTCTGTATAGAGGCCACGAATTGGATGGCCATGTATTCTGAACACCTTTTGGCCCACTGACAGCCACTGCGAGAAACTCTACTGCCTTCGGCCTGAACATTGGAGCTAACTTTTGTGATGCTAATATACACCTGGAGGCGACTCAGTTCAAAGCATGCACTACTCAAGAGTAATATGCTGAAAGATAAACAAAAATACAAAATCATAACATCCTGGCAATAGCTAACACGCTAGTGCAGAGCACGATTCAGTAACACGTATTAAATAGAACCGGGAACTAAATCACTGACATGGCTCACCTGAACATTTATTATAGTCATTGTTCAGAAATAGTCTGTATTTTTCTCAGTGAAGTACGTGATAGGGCCCAGTAGTGAACCGTTACAATGTATGTTTTAAAATAATACAGGGTCTGAGAACCCTTAAATAGCTGTTTACAGACTAGGGGGCGTTTTCACGTCCGGTCTAGACGGGCTGCGAACCCTCAACCATGAAAGCCACCATCCCCCATTCTAGTCACGGTCACCTGCAATATGGCGCCGCTGTTTGCAACATTTCTACCAGGGTGTATTTCAGTTTCCAGTCTTGGCCTGTCAGAAGTGCCGTTCGAGCTGTCTTCACTCTGTCCATGCCCATGTCATGCCCAAACCAAGATGACGTCCCCTCGACCACCTACAACTGGTCGCCATGGCCAGCTCTCTTCACATAAGCAAACAATTCGCGGGGTGCATTCTTCAGTGATTCCCGTAATGTGCTCTCCCTAATCCACTGACCAAAAAAGTGCTGGGATGATAGGGAAAGAAAACATCAAGGCAGGGCTAACAGCTGAAGGGACGTGACATTGCCACCGTGAAGGACAACACCCTTTCGCGCCAGCAGTTTCCGAGAGCGGCACCCCTCTTCTGATGTCACCGCCACGCTTCTGAAGAGCCATTTCAAAAATTCCCACGCTCGTAGCACCTGGGCGGCCAGGCCACGAATCTCTTGGCACCACTACACAGGGACGGGGCGCGCTCTGGATTCCCGACCCCTTATGCCAGACTTATAAACAATGCCTTTTAAAGTTCTATTTCTAGAGACGCATTCTGTCCTCACTCCACGTTGTCGTATTTTTTTTTTATAGACCGCGCTGTCATTCTTTCTATTGTTTTCATACGGTCGATCTTTTCAACAGGTGGCGCCTCTCATATCCCTCACCTAATTAGGGACTTTCCAGACACGCTCCTGTGACTTCCCATATTGGTGCCTGTGCTGCAAACCGGCGCACAGGGAGTCTGGCCTCTAGGCTGCGGCGCTTCCCAGGCCCATTGATGTAATGAAGATGTCAGCACGTGCTGGAACATGGCTGAGTCCGAGCTTATGTATGAAGAGCGTCTATGTATTTAGGGCCTTAACGGGCTTCTGTCTGCATTGTCGCTTCTCTATAACAGTGAATGGCCTGCTTATCAGCTGGATATTATGTACTCTATCTTAATTGTAAAATGAAATGGCATGATCGACTGAGCTCTGCTCTAGAGAGACCCTTGTGGCATAACAAACATAGATTACGCAGTTCATAAATGTTTAACCGGCGTCAGTTAAACTTGTAACAGATAGCAGCGTGTACTATTGGACAGGTTGCGTTTGCTGTGTTGATACACACCTCCCACTTTGTGCAGAAGAAGCTCTGGAAATGTGAAACTCCAGTAGGTACATTGGGTCCATCGTTCATGATGTATGGTACCCCAAAACAGTTTTCAAGCCGAAAGAAATTAAACAAGCACAGATCAGAACGTTTTTGAGCTCATACATATTACTAAGCGGTGTTAAAAAAGCAATTTATAATAATACATTGTATATTGTGAGTCACAAAATCGGGATTTGTATAATTTACCAATCGGAAATTTGTCGCAAAATGTGGAAAAATATGTTCGTGTGAGTCATTTTCCACGATCAATAATTTAGATTTAGCGGCTGAACTGAGGTGTTCCTGATATGACTCATAAATTCTCACCTTGCAACCACAAATGTACTCCTGAGAATGGCTGTAGAGGCCTCCATGGTGAGATTTTTAAGAGAACATCGCTAAATATCAAGTGGTTGTAGTGGACGAGGTTGGAAAATGTTTTCCTGGTGGAACAAAAAAGTACGTGCGCAAATACATTTTCGCATGACGTATTCCTGTAGATTTGCCACTTAATGGAATGTCGAAGTGTTCAAGGGTTATAGATTTCCAGGCGTACTGTAGGTGATTTTTGTGAATCTTGTAATCAAGGGAGAAAGGATCACTTGATTACAAGATATCCTTTGGAAAATGAATGGATCAATATTCCATCTCCCCCACTTCTGATTAGAAGATTTTTGTGAATCCCCAAAACTCTGAATGGTTCTCTTATATATAAGCTTAACACATGGGAGTAGATTTCTGGCTTTCCAATCTGGGCATTGTATATCAAGCCCTGATTCTTCTGAAAGCCTTGTACTGTTAAATAAAAAGTAATTGTGCGTATAATCTTTACAATGATAAAACATGTCTCCTCTTTCTTTTTAACTGATTGATAGCTTAGTTTAGGGTTTAAATGTGCTTTAATCTAGCTAGAAATGCAGTTATATACCATTCAATTAAATCAGTAGAGCTATCCAACGAGGAAGAGGAGGCCTTTGTCTCCATTAAAGAAAAGTCACTGTGGTTTCGCAGTTGACCATTTAGTACTGGATCACAGCTTCAATAAGAAAGGAAACAGTGTTCATATAAGTGACTTAATAACAAATCTTAGACATTGTTTCCCATATCATCTAAAAACCTGCTCCTGGCACCCAGTAAATGTGTTAAAAAGACCATCCGGTTGGCAGGGTTAAATACTGGAAGGGCCACAGGGCCCAAACGATTCCCATGCAAATTCCTTAAAGCTTATATGCCCAATCTCTAGGAACATATGCTGGGGATAGTCCTATCCAGGGAAAATGAAGCCATTCTGCCACCTGATTAAAGCCATGCGGAAATTGTAGTCTTTCCTAAGCTGGGTGACAAGCCAACAAACACTTCTTGTATTGCCCAATTTCCTTACTGAACCTGGAGGTCAAGAAATTGGTCAAGAAATTGGCTAAGGCGCTAGCGAATAGGCCCACCATGCCACTTGTCATAACATCCGGTGCTTGAATAACGTACCAGTGCTCGCTAACAGGTTGGAGGGACTGGCGGCAATCCTTTTTGGCTATCGACAAAGCCTTTGACTCCATGAGTTGGGTGTACTTGTTTCTTCTCCTTCAATGCCTAAATTTCAGCGCTCATTTTATTTCTTATCTTAAACTATTATATACTGATGTGACAGCGTCAGTGCAAGTGACCAGTGCCAGATCGGACACATTTGCTGTACAGCAGGGGGCGTGATACAGTTGTGCCCTGTCCCCCCGGCTGTTCACTCTTGCCATGGAGACTCCCGCGGTGTGGGTGAGGATGGACCGGCAAGTACAGGGGTTTGAGTGGTAGAAGGTTCTTTTCGACAGAATAGCACTCTATGCCGATGATGCCCTTTCGCCCTCACTGTGCCTGCTATTCCAGGGCCTGGATCCTATAGAATATGTGCATCTTTGGGGAAACCTCGGGTCCCAGAATTAATATGAATAAGTCCACGATGTTCTCAGCAGGCACTTGTCCCCAGGATTTTGCGTGGACATCCATACTACGGGGTGTAGAGCGCAGGTTCAAATACTTGGACGTTTTTGTGTTCTCTGATGCGACAGTGGCATGGATGGCCAATTTGGAACCGGTGCTAAAGGAAAATATTAAGATCGGGTCTGTTCTCCCCTTATCTTTGACTGGATGGTCTTCCATCATCAAGATGCTGTCCCTGCCCAGATTCCTCTATCAATTGCAGAACTTCACATACGACATTCCAAGGCAGTGGTTCTGTAAGCTGAATTCTATCCTTACTACCTTTCTATGGGAGGGAGGAACCCCTCGTATCGCCCTCAGAAACAGGCTTTCAATCTATTTATTGTGGGAGTATAGCGGCCACAGATATTGAATCGTACTACCTTAGATCCCACCCCCTGATGCTAAATGACTGGTGGTATGAGGTAACCCAGCCTACGCATTTGAAAAATAGGTGATGGGAATGCTCTCCCTCGGCGATGAGAGTGACATTGAATCTATGGCTCTCTTCTCTCTGACAATTAAAATGGTGGAGCAGACTGATGGAGCAGCCCCCGCTCTGGGAGGGACATGTGCTTTCACAGGTGGTTGCACTTGAGGGATTCCAGAAATGGGACCTCATCGGAATATCGACCCTGGTGGATGTGATGCACTGTAAGATCCTCATGTCATTCCAGATCATGCAGGCAGTGTACAAGCTCCACTGAAGCCATTTTCAACGGTATCTTCAGCCCCACTATGCACTGACCCCCTATATTACACCATATCTGATCTTCTAAATTAATATTAATCCATTAGAGGGGAAACTTCTCATGGGTGACCTAGGTGCCCACAAAGTTGCAAAAAATTACCAGACGCTTGTCTCCAACCATCCCAATGCTTTTGGTACCATCTGCACGGCCTTGGAGGTGGATGTGGGGACGTTGGAGAACAAGGATTGGGTGGAAGTCCTGGGGACACCTCCCAGGCTACCATTGTGGCCTGGCTCCAGCTGATTCAGCTCAAATATTTCCGCATGGTCTACTTTATGCATCATAGGCTTTGGCAGATCGGGAAGATCGCCTCCCTGTTCTGTCATCTATGTGGTTCAGGGGAGGGCACATTTATTCTTACAGTGTGGAGCTGTCCTGAGTTGGATTGATTCTAACATGGGGTTACAGCCTGCTTCGGCAGAGTTTTGTAATGGCATATCCCAATGGACCAGAGACCCCTCCTCCTCCATCTCACAGATGAATTAGGCGGGGATAGGTATATATTGTCCCTGTTATATTTAGGACTGACATTAGCAAAACGGGATATAGCAAGAGGCACAATCATCATTGGCGGTGTGGAAGAGAGGGATGGACCACTGTATGGGTTTGGAAGAGGGAGTGTATAAATCAAGGGACTGCCCTCAGAAACATTCCAAGATCTGGAAGGGATGAGCTGATTATTAGGGAACAGAGGTGAAGGCAGACAGTCCCATCCACCACCAATAGATGTTGCATTTCGGGCATTCAAGGGAGAAGGGTGGACTGGGTGGACGTGAGATGGCCAATCTACTACTTTGACAATTTTGTGTTTTAATGATGGAATGTGGCTGGGGAGGGAGTGGTTAACAGAGGGCAGGTGTTTGTTTCTTTATTTGCTTTTTTTCTGTAATGGTCTGTTGTATGTAGGTCTTACTGTCATGTTCAATATTTCAATCTCAAAATCAATCAAATATGTTAAAAAAAAAGGCCATCCGGAGAACAGAAGTCCTGTATCCCCAGCAGCCACCAACAATAAGCTTTCTAGAATACATCTTTTTTTAAATTATGTTTACATAGGTTGACATGGTTTGTGACATCATTCACTGAATGGCTCCTTTTAAAAAGTGCCAAAGGGAAGCAAAGAAAATGACAAATGACAATACACATTGCATATCACCACATTCATCAACCAAATGCTTAGTTGCTTCATTTATGAACCGTATATATCTGAAATGTAAGCTTACACATGTATAACCAAGGCATTGTGACTTCCTACAGTAAAAATGGATGTAGCGAGGACACACTGCATGCATACTCCTATGATGACACTGCATCCTATTTCTGTGAGACTGCTCATTCCAAAAGAGGGTTTGCTGCCAATCATTCTTTGGAAACTGGGCACACCTCCTCTTCATTTTATGTGAAGATGCGGAGATAGATTTGGGAATGTTGTAAACAGCCTTTATTGTAGCCCATGTCTAAATTTAGGGTAGTTGGGAGGACGCAGAAACAAAAAGATTCCAGAAGTCATCCACTGCAAATGACAGATAACTGAGTTGGAAGGCCAATAAACACACACAGATTTACATGTGATATGTTCCCTGAAGTCTAGGCAAAAATTGACATTTGATAAAAAATGACTGACCAGTCCAATTTGTCTATTTTGCTGCAGTACATAACCCTGTTCTCCAGACCAAGCATGGTCACACGGGTTCACCATCATATTGGACACGTCAGCCAGTGACATAATGAAAACTCTAGTGGATGTACCATATTCATGTAGAGTTTTACCCCTTTTCCAATATGTCACAATCTACAGCTTACACGGTTTACTTGGAAATTCAACGAGTTAGTTAGTGCATGAAATGGAAACAGCATAGTTCGGAAACAGGGAGATGCAGCACTGCTCACTGATTTCAAGCTGTGTTGTTGTAGTACACTATCAGCAGTCTAGTGTTTCAAGAACGTTCTCTATATTGTCTTCTATGTATTGGTTTGAGTTGAGGGTTCTCTTCCAAGTCAGTTGTGTCTTGACCAGCTTGGAAGAGTCCACTCTCACCTTGTCTCTGCTTTGATTAAAGGCCTCAAGCTTACATATGTTCCAGTGTACAGATTATTTACTACATTTTGGCGACGATCTTGTGCAGAACTCGGAGACACTTGTTTTCCTGCTCTATAACCAAAGTTGGAAGAATTGTTATTTTAAGGCAACTTCAAGGTTAGACAAGTATGCAGTGAGAGCGGGCAACGGCAATCCTTGGCAAGAGTGAGTTGTTTCATTTTCTTGGTCCACTCAGCATCCAGATTACCAAGAATATTAAGGAAATTCTGGATTAGCGCTACTTTCGTGACGTAATTCAGCTGTGAGCCCACTTCCAACCCAAACCGTACTTGAATACAATAGTGGCCGTTTCCAAGCAACGTGACGTCTTCAGACAATTCAGCCAGTGAGCATTGGACGTCAGCTGTGTTCATCTTTCAGTCTGTACCCCAGCAACTAAAGTAGATGCACCCGGTGAGCTCATCCTGCGCAGCACAGAGTCACGTTCAATAAAGGCGTCATTGATCTCACCACGCATCACGTTTGTGTGTCCACGTTGTCAGCCATTTTGTTTGTTGCAAAATACCTCGTAACTGGTATCCTAGCAACCAAACTACGGAGACGATCTCCGTCGGCCTGATCAACTGAGAACAAGGAAGCATTCTCTTCGGTGATATACACACCTGAGGTATATCGTTTGATAACCATTTCCTTTACTAAGAAGGTACTTTCATTTGTTTTGTTTATTATAAATACTCAGACTCAGTGGTGGTTTCCCTATATGGCACTGTGATTTTTGGTCACTTTATAATTTAGCATGGCATCAGCTCAAATTTCTGTCGTATTACCTCCTAATTTCTTAGCTCAAGCAGGACCACCCTGCATTCCATGGGAAGATTGGATTCTCATGTTCGAGAATGATCTCAATGCTCTTGATAGTCAGGAGTTTTCTGCTAAGAGAAAGAAAGCATTGTTACTCAGTACATTGGGGAAATGAGGGGCAACGTATTTTCCGTTAACTGCCGGAAGCCCTGCAAGCCAATGGTCAACCCATGCCCGATGAGTACAAGGAAGCCATTTGTAGACTGGAAGCCAGATATGCTAAAGAGGAGCATTTAGTAATGAATAGATCCAAATTTTACACCCAACCTCAGAAACAAGGAGAAACGATAGATGAATTCATAGCGAGACTTAGGGAACTATCTATCAAATGTAAATTTGGAACAATGACTGATGAATTGATAAGAGATCAATTATTTGTACAGTGCAACAACGAGAAAATACAGGAAAGACTTTGGGCGGCTAAAAATCCTTCCCTTAAAACAGCCATTGAATTGGCCAAAGTTTTTGAGCAATCTGAAGGGTGTATGAAAGAAATGGAGAAGCGAAGTTTAAGTTATGATGTTTCTGAAGTGTCAGATGGTTACAGACAAGACAATGAATGCATTAAGGATGACATGGGTGCAGTAGTGGCTGTTAAAGATAAAGGAACATTTATCAAAATGCCCTTTGCCTCTAGGAACCTTGGTTCTAAAACACGAAATAAGTTTGGGAATGGGACACACTCTTCTGATTCTAAATTTTGTTTTGCCGCTAAACAAGAATGTCTGAAATGTGGTCGAGTTGATCATTATGCTAGGACGTGTAAAAGCAAGTTCCATCCTAAAATTGCCTGTGTCCAAAGTGAAGAAGAGGTGGATGTGAACAACATTTTGGTTGTTGGTGAGGATGGGTCTGAAGATAATGATAGAAGAAAGTATAGACCCAAAGCAATGTTCATTATTGACGATTGTGAGATGTGCTTGATGGTTGATACTGAGTCAAAATATTCAATAATCCCTAAGGGGTTATTTAAGGAACTATGGGTCGAGAAAATGTTATTGCCTAAAGACATTGCTCCCGGTGGATATAAAGATGAATCCATCACTATTTTGGGATATTTTGTTGCACACATTAGTTTTTCCGGGAGACAAATTCAAGGTAAAGTGTATGTGGCAGAACAAGGTCCAACTATCCTGCGGTGGGTGCACCAGTATGATTTGAGGATCTTTGTCAACCCAAGAGCACCTACACAGGTTATGATTGTGGATGATGAGAACATTGAAAGTATTCTTGAAGGGGAAAGCGCTGTATTTAGTGATGAATTTGGATTACTCAAAGGATATGTGTATCGCATTTTATTAAAGAAAGGTGCTGTACCTGTACAACATAAGGTCAGGAGGGTTCCCATTGTGGTGAGGGAGGATGTCAAGATACTTATTAAGGAAATGCTGGATTCTGGAGTGATTGAACCCGTGAAGGCCTCTCCATGGATTTCTCCGGTAGTTATTACTAAGAAGGCCAATGGCAAACTGAGATTCTGCGTGGACTTAAGATCTTTAAATCAATGTGTCATTGCTTATACATTTCCTCTCCCAAATATCACAGAATTAGCTTCTACACTTAAAGATGCCAATTTTCTTTTGAAACTCGATCTAAAGAGGGCCTTCCACCAAATCAAATTGCATAATGATTCTAAATATCTTACAGCGTTCATAACCCCTGAGGGCACTTATCAATTTACGCGGTTGCCTTTTGGGTTAACTTCAGCCCCTAGTGTTTTGCAGCGCATGGTTACCGACATCTTTAAAGGAATCAACAATACTATTTATTTCCAAGATGACATTTTAGTTTATGGAAAATCTGTGGAGGAACACAACTTAATCCTGAAATTGGTGTTGGAGAAACTGTCTAATGTGAGTCTCACACTACGTAGGGAGAAATGCAAATTCCTAGTTGAACAAATTGAATATCTGGGGTACACCATTAGTGCTGTGGGCGTCAAACCAAAAAAAAAAGCCTTTGTAGTGCTATTGAATTGGCACCTTCCCCATTAGACAAAGACTAATTAAGATCATTCTTGGGCTTAATTGAATATTATGATTAATTTCTTAGGAACCTTTCTGACAAAACAGTTTGTTTAAGAAGTTTACTCAATAAGAGGGTGAGTTTTGTGTGGGGTGTTCAGCATCAAGAATGTTTTGAACACATCAAGAAAAAGATCTGTGAAGCCAATGTTTTAGTACCTTTTGATCTAAATCTCAAGTCCATTATCACAGTGGATGCTAGTGCCACAGTTTTAGGTGCCATGTTATCACAGCGAAAAGCAGGTTCTGAGGGAGCTGTAGCCTTTGCCTCTAGGACATTGACACATGCAGAACAAAATTACTCAGTCATTGAGAGGGAGGCACTTGCTGCATCTTGGGGGGGTTGAATATTTCCGTACCTATTTGTGGGGTACAACATTTTTGCTTCGTACTGACCACAAACCATTATTTGAAATCTTATCACCTGGTGATACTGGCAAAGGTTCTACAAGGAGGAACGTTCGAGCAGACTGTTTGTATTGGATGTCTGTTGATTGGAAGTTGGTGGAAGGACCTGAATTTCATGATGAAGACAACGATATCACTGTGGCTTCTGTGGATGATGTAGTTTTTGTAGGTGAAGGTGTTTTTGATGCTAAAGATTGGACAAGTGAGATGAAGTTGGATGACACACTTCATGCGGTAGTTGATTTGTTAAAGTCAGGATCTAGGAGAGAGAATTGTGTCTCTATTCAGGTTCGTCCTTACATCAAAATATTGGTTGAATTATTTTTGTGTGGTGAGAACGTGTTGATGAGGGGGGAGAGATTTGCTCCTTCCTTTGGTTTTAGAGAAAAACTATTAGCTTTGGCTCATGAGGGTCATCTTGGACAAACATTAACCCAACGTCATTTGAAAACAAATTTTTGGTGGCCAGGATTGGATAGTCATGGTGTCTATTGGGTGGAAAGATGCTCTGTAAGCAAGGAGGGTGTGAAGAGGTTAAAAGTAGGTTGCAAATGAGGTGTTGGCAATATTGATAATCCTGGTATGGCTTGGCACAGTGTTTGTTTGGATTTTATTGGCACGATGGGAGAGTTACACCAGAGAGACAGGTTTGGCATTGTGGTTGTGGGCATTTTTTCTAAATGGTTGACTGTAAAATTTGTGAAGGATGTCACTTCAGAGAGTACTTTCAAGTTTCTCAGAGAGTTATTTAGGGATGAGGGCTTCCCTCAATCCTCATAAAAGACAATGGTACTCAATTGGTCTCAAGGGAGATGCAAGGTTTCTTGAAAGATTGTGGTATTGCCCATTATTATTATTATTATTATATATGAGTTTATTAAGCGCGCAGCTACCCGTGGGTTTCCCGGCGCTAGGAAGACAGAAGTAAAAGAGGGCAAACAGAAGTGCAAGAAACAGGTTACAAAGAAAACAGCCAGGTTTTCACTCCTTTGCGGAACTTAAGATAGCATGTTTCAGACCGCAGAGGGATGGGATGCGAGTTCCAGAGCGAGGGCGCCAAGTAGGAAAAAGAGCGCCCACCAACTCTAGCACACTTGAAACGGGGAACAGAGAATCTGCATTGGGTGGAGGATCTGAGAGTGCGGGAGGGACAATATTGATGGACTAAGGTGGATAGATAGTGAGGGGATTTTCCAACTTTGATACGGTGCATAAAGCATAGAGCTTTGAATTTGGACCTAGATTCTATGCGCAGCCAATGCAGGCTGCGCAGGGAAGAGGAGACTGAGGTGGTTCTAGGCAGATTGCAGAGTAAACGGGCCGCCATGTTCTGGACCACTTGAAGCTTACGGGTGACCTCCTTGCAGGCACCCAGAAGAAGTACATTACCGTAGTCCAGCCGCGATGTCACTAAGGCCTGGACCACTGACTTCTGGGTGTCTGGGGGAAGCATCCATGTGATCTTCCTCAGCCACCTGATGATGGTAGTACAGGTGGCTGAGACTTTAACCACATGTTGCCTCATGGATAGCTGATTGTCAAAGAGGACCCCGAGATTGCGTGCAGTTGTTGCTGGGACCGGCAATGGTCCCATTTGCTGAGGCCAATGTTGCGGGTCCCAGAGAGCGGAGTCCGGCCCGGCCCATCACCTTACTTCTTTGTATAACCCACAGGGTAATGGTTTGTGTGAACGGGCCAACAAAGTTGTGAAAGGAATTATTCAGATGTCCTCTGCCAATGGCTCTGTTGTGCATAAAATGGTTGATGAAATGTTGTGGGCTTACAGGACCACTTGTCAGAGTGATGGTACTAAATCGCCTTTTGAGTTGATATGGGGTAGAGCTCCTGGTTAAAAATTAGTTCCTACATGGATGAGGGAAGTGGTGACTTTGGATAGAGTTCATTTGGATTAAAAAACAAAGGTAGTTAATTCTTGTGGTTTCCGAATTGGTGATTTAGTTAAAGTGAGAAGCGGGAGGATTGGGCGTGGTCTCTCAAAGTTTAAGTGACCCTACACAGTTAGAAGAGTTGTCAATCACTGTGTCATTCTTGATAATGGTGAGCGATGGAATTTTTGCCATATTGCTCTTTACCAAAGGGGTGGTGGAGTTCAATGTAAGCAAAGTGATCAAGGCTACAGGAAGAGCAGTCCATCAAGTAGTGGATATGTCCTAGCTCAAGAAGCTGAGGCTATCTCTAGTCCTTGTATTTCTGGTGCCAACATTGGTGGGGGTGACGCCTTGATTCCTGTGGGTTAAGTTCAAATGGATTCTGCAGGTTCTGTTCATGGATCTGAGGGTTCATTGTGCCAAAGGTCTGTGAGAAGTCGCAGACCACCTGCTTATCTTAAGGATTTTGTTTGTTGAGTTTGTTTTTTGTTGTTAGTTTGTTTTTCTTTGTCATTGGGAAGGGGGAAGATGTGTAGTACACTATCAGCAGTCTAGTGTTTCAAGAATGATCTCTATATTGTGTTCTATGTATTGGTTTGAGTTGAGTGTTCTCTTCCAAGTCAGCTGTGTCTTGACCAGCTTGGAAGAGTCCACTCTCACCTTGTCTCTGCTTTGATTAAAGGACTCAAACTTACCTATGTTCCATTGTCCAGATTGTTGACTACAGTTGTCTTCAGCTCAGGCACTAATCTAGAGAATTTCAAGATAAGTGTATGTGTTTAAGGCAGTGCAATGCCTTAAATACAGGCTCACAGCTCTGCTCTGCCCACAACAGATGTTTTTGACATGACCCTGGGCCCAGAATACATTAAAAAAGACCTTGGTGAAACTGCTTACAGTTGACTTACGATTTGACTGCAACTACAGTGTTGGTCACTCTTCCCTTTATCCATTCCATTTCAACAGCTTTATTCGTCAATTTACAGACATAAAAGCATTTCACAAAAATACAAAAGTCATAAAAAGACATGCATTAAAACACATGAATAAAACTGCTTCATATTCCAAGTTTATATGATTCGTTAATTAAAGAAGTAGATCACGCTCTTAAGCAAACCTCCTTTAGGGGCTGGTCGTGTGTCTAGTATAGCAAGTTCTCTTAATCTAATTATTAAAATCTCGTTAGAGAACAACTTAAAAACAATTAAGATATATACAAAACTCATCACTAAATACCGTACCATTATAAATTAATTTATTTCTGCTTTATGCAACTATATAAGGCATGGTATATCACTCGCTATATTCCACCTTAACCTACTCAGTGGTATCAGGTGAGCCCTCAAAGTCCATGACCACCCTAGAAGTTTTGCCATTACTATTACAATGGGCAATGAGGTGTCAGTCCACAGGATGCGTTCTGCTTCTGCTGCACGCCTCAAGCCCAAGAGCCTGCAAAATACCCGACGCGGGATAGCAGAAGCAGCACAGACAAAAAGGATATGGGCCAGGGATTTGTTACAGGTTCTACACCCCGGGCATGAAGATACTTCCTGGGCTGACCATTTTACAGTAAAAGATCTCACCAGGAGCTTTCCCACCGTGAACTGGAAGTACAACTTACGGTCCAATGGTTTAGTTATTATGTCCCAGTAAGATTCCAGCTTCGGGGTGGCTTTATGATCCAGGAAAAGGCCAGTCAGGGTAGATGCCTCCTTTTTCCTGATGTTGTTAACCTGGAACCAATCCCAGTACTTAGCCTTCATCACCTTTTTGGACGTAAAGTGAGAATATTCAGGGTCTGCCCAAATCGAGATCATGCCTATATCCACCAATAGATCTCTGACTGCCCATAGCCATTTGATACGATGTGAGGTATCAGCCCTTAGGAAACCTTTTGCGTAGCCTGCAAGTTCTTGTGTGGTCAAAAAGTCTCCTCCAATACAGGAGGAGGCGAAGTTTGGCTACTGCTGCAATAGTTTTTTTTACCTAGATCAATTAATACGGGGAACAGTGGGGTACTCTGGGGTAATCTAGTGATTTTTCTTAGGAACCTGTTTTCTGAGGAGGAAAGAGCTACAAGGTTCTCAAAGCCCCAGAGTTCCGAGCCATATAGGGCTGAGCTGACAGCCTTCAGATTATAGATTTCTAAAGCTGGACTGATGGGCTTAGAGTGGGAGAGATTATGTACCTGTAGAAGAATCCCTGAGATCTGCCTGTGTTTAAGGGACGCTAGTTCGATCTGGTGATCCCACTTCGTGTTTTCTTGGAAGTTCACCCCTAAATAGGTGAACTCCTTAACTGTTTCTAGCAGACCATCCTTGATTCTGACCCCCCCACCCCCATATGGACCTTATGAGCAATAAAAGCTATTAACTTAGTCTTAGACACAGTGACCTCCAAGCACCTCTGTGAGCAAAAGCCTAAAAAATGTTGAGGGCTTTCTGCAGCCCACTCGGGGTCTTGGACAAGATCAACGTGTCGTCGGCGAACATCAATATTGGTGTTTTTTCTCCGGCTAGTGAGGGGGCATCAGTCGGCGTTACACTCATATAATCAACTATTCTGTTAATATATAATGAGAATAGCGTAGGGGCCATAACGCAACCCTGTCTCACACCGTGTTCTATAGGGAATAGTTCTGTGACTTCCCCCTGCCCACCTATCTAATTTGGGCGCTATTATCATCATGAAGCCTTACAATCAGTGTCAGGAGATCTGGTGGGAGCCCAAGCTGTTGTAAGACAAGCCATAACTTCCTGCGGGGAACAAGGTCAAATGCCGCCGTGAGATCCATAAAGGTGGCATAAAGACTGCCCTTTCCTAACGTCACAATCTTCCAGTGTATCAGAGTAAATCTGAACATCTGGTTGATGGTGCTTATGAACGCTCAGAATCCAGTCTGCAATAGGGATAAGACCCCCGAGTCCTCGATCCATTCCTATAGTCTATTTAGCACCATCCTACCAATTATTTTTTGGAGCCAATCGATTAGGCTAATGGGCCTGTGGTTCCCCGGACTTGATTTGTCCCCTTTCTTATAGACAGGGATGATTTCCGCGCTCTTCCAATCCTTTAAACAGTGTGGTAAGATACTAAAAGCACAGGATGATAAAGATGGTGTTTGAGCTGCACTAACTACGTGCAAATTCAGGAAGATGGACCTTGTTCATGAACCACAGCTTACAGCCATCAATTGGAGCATTTCAATGACAGTGAAGCATAATCTGTCCCAGTGAAACGGCGAGAGAAATTGATTTGGAAACCATAAAGTTTATTAACACATTAGTAAGACTACAATCTCAAAATAGTTTATTCAATCATAAATTAATGATCAAGTGCTGGGCCAACCTCTTACTATTTTTGATCCAATGGGTCTTTTTGTGCGACTGAGTGGTGATGGTAGTTAGCACTCAAAAAGGACCAGTAATCAGTAAATAAAGTCAAGAAGTTTATTACAAGTTGGCAGCTAGATTATGGTAAATCAACCTTAATACCATGCTGTAAAGGTACAGAATAACAACTGGATAGCCAAACCTCCTAAAGAAGTTCAGGAGCAGCGGTATGAGACAAACAGGAATTTCAGTCACAGCAGTACAAAGAATTAATTGCAAAATCTGATGCTCAGAGAAGAGTCTTCGATCTTTTCACTAAATTGTGAGTCATATCTAAAGTCATCTAGTTTATAATCTGAAATTATTAAGAAGGATTATTCTAAAGGAGTCTCAAAAAGTCAGGGAAATAGGGAAACAAAGAAAAAATGTGGGAAGTTTACGGGAAGGTATCAGCATTTCAGAAGCTCGGTCAACAGTCATCCAGGGATAGAGAAGTAAATGTTATCCTAAGCCATTCTCATTAAAGAATCAAAGAGGTAAGCATAGAGGTCTGTATCTCTTAAAATCCAAGGGAAAAGTGGCCAACATCAACCAATGAGAACACTAGTTAATACCACACACATCTTTGATAACACCCATTGATTACACCATCATCTGCTCCACTCTCCTTTTTATTCTCACGCCGTGAGCTGCGCCATCAGCCCAGGAAAGTCCTGAGAATTACATCATCCTTCGGTACATTACTGCAGTTAGTGCTCTGGCTCCCAATGTTCTTTGTCAAGGACTTCCTTTCAGACTTTCTATTGCTAGTACAGAGTTAAATCTATTCTCAAACTAACAAACCATGTGAACGTACCTGCCAGGAAACGACATGTAAGCAGAAATGGAAAAACTCAATATTATTCAGAAAGAAATACATGCCACGGTAAGTCAAGTTAAGTCTATTACTCAATGGTGCACATTGCTATGCATGGGTTGTGCACATACAACTACTTATGAATGACATGTAAATACATAAATTCAGCATTAGACTCATGTTGCACTTTGAGTAAATGTAAAGTAACTTTGAATGCACAAATAAAAGTATGACTAGAAACTACATTATGAATACCAATGTGAAAATATTAGTGCATGTTTACATGAATCTCTCTTGTTTCTAATGTAAATACATTTTCAAAGTGTGAAGATGATTTTATCCAAGCTCTAAAGACTAGATTTCATTTTAATAAGATTAAATCACACAGTGTATTTGATGTCCTAGTTCTACAGTGAATGCACTGCTGTGTTTCGATAATCGAATATTTCTATATGTGCAAGACATACAATTTCTCCATTCTCATTACTTTGTTCAATCACTTCTCTTTGACCATAATGTATTATAACTATAGGCCACTTCAAAAGTTGATATGACAAGTAATTCTTATTTGGAGAGCTATGCTTAATTATATATCTGTCTACATGCATGAGGCTCCTTTTGTGAGGTACCTGTGATTAAATCCAAGAGTATTCCTTTTATCCAGTCCTTCAGTCAATGTTCAATGTGTCCCTGATACGCCTAAATGAAGTACTAAGAGTATCCTCACATTCCTTAATGTACGCTGTATGTAAATCGCAAATCCACAATGTCATTATCACCAAACCATTATGTATTATCAGAAACAAGGTACCCTCACTTAGGACTGTTGCACACAAATGTACACAAACTTGAAAACGAACTAAAAGATTTAAAATCATGTTGTTAAGAAACCCATGCTAGCCCTCAGTGACCACTTTGGTTCAATATGGCCCATTTTCGTGAGGTTCATGCATCAAGCAAAATTTAGGAGACCCTACAACAATCAGGGCCGGCTTTAGCGCTGGTGGCGCCCGGTGCAGCAATCTTTTTTGGTATTTCCACGTAGGCCTCAAAGCTTTCCTTCTTCTTCTTCTTACGCTAATATAAAATCACGTGAAGCAGTCACCTAAGCCCTATAAGAACTTACTGTAAAGTTTCACTTCTGTTCTAGCTAACAATGGACTCATTTCTCACTAGAAGTATATTCAATAGAACTGTAGAACACATTGTTGCAAACCCAGGGAAAAGTGTCTGGGAAGAGACCAACTATGAACGAGTAAAAGTACCTCCAACTTCCATGGAAGTGATGAAATGCTAACTAAATAGAGCATAATGAATTTTAAGAAAATCTGCAAAAAGGAATACTTAAGACATCCAGAAGCATATGATTTAGTGAACACCCCATAACAGCTCACTGTGAGTGACCAATAAAACCCCATGGATTGATGGAATTGATACATTAAGGGGTGTAAACCTTGAACATTGGAGTATAATTGCCCCATCTGAGGAGGATACAGGTGCTGGCTGTCATTCACCTTTCCAGCCTATCACAGCCTCTTGATTCCTATTATCTTTCTTGGTGGAAATAGACTTTAAGGAACTGAACTTTATTCAAACTGTGACTCCAAATCCTGTGCTTTGCTGGCTGGCAAAGGTGCATGGGAAATAACCTTTAGGCTGAGAGGTTATCTGATTCCTGTTGTGGCATGTGCTGCTGCAGGCTGATCCTGAACTGAATTACCTGAGTGGCAGACTGGAAGCGAACTGCCTTGCTTGGTTTGTATGATTAATAACTGAACCTGTATTTTTTCCATGTTCTCAATAGGCTGAATCACGCTGTTGTAGAATATCTGTGCTAAACTGTGTGGTTACTTACATTAACAAATTGTTATTAAATCTGATGTTGAAAAAAATTTCCTGATCTGTCAATGCAATTTGAAGCATTAGATAAATATATTTCCGAAACTATCTTTATCGATTCTGACTCATTCTTCTAGTCATATCTATTATTTCAAGAAATATGTATGTGTGTCTAAAGAAAGTTTTATGTTAAGTTTGAGAAGACTTATGGTCAGGGTAAAAATGATCTATTCCAGATCCTCTTCAGATAATTGTTTATATCTTCCAAATATTCTAGTCCCTATCAGTTCAACAAAAAAGTTCAGTCGGAGGACCCAAGTGAATGAAATTGATGGGTAAAGCCGGAAGATACATTAAGGTTATATTTGGTAGAAAATGGCCTCGTAATATCCGAGTTATAGAGAGTAATAAGAGAAAATGTTAGTAAATTTCCGCTGCATCACTCTCTAGCAGGAACATAAATCAATTACACGTTATCTTGACATTTTTATTGCTGGGTACTCTGCAGCAGGTGCTTTTAAATCATACGTTATTGCAAAACAGTGCGCCACCCCCTCTGCCAGTGCCCCCTCAACTTCCAGGTCAGCGTCCAGGACGGCTGCACTGGTCGTACCCCCTAAACCTGGCCCTGACAACAACTATACATTAGCAGCCATGACATTTGAACCCACAGCTCAGCTGCAATATTCAGGTCATTTCTCGATAAAGAAATCTATTGTCACTACTCAATAACCAAATCAAATCAAACAGTTAATAAATGATTGTGTCAAACATTATTGGCCCCACATAACCCTGCAGTCCAGCGATTGCAAGCCAAAAACAATGCTGTGTGCACTCTACCATTGCGGTCCTCGATATATACATAAATCACTGATCAGTTGTACGGCAAAGTTAAACATTAATCAGGAGTTTTCTTACAAAATATTCTTGTATGGCATATTTGTGGGCGGTTCCCAAACATAGTTATTCCTTTTGTGTCTGTATTCCAGTACAGCACCAGGTTATGCTAATTTTAAATGCACACTATTTGCATCATCACTTCAAAGTCGATGCATGGGTAAGGTCAAAGTTAGCGGAGCTAATTTATAAGGTCATGGAACCCTGAGGTGGCTTGTAATATCTGTATAATATATTTCAGGGGGTTCTCTATTCCTTATAAAACATGGTCTCACCATAACACTTCCCACAAACTATAAACCATAGGCGTGTTGCTCTTTCATATGAAAGTATGTGATATTTAGAGACACACAGGCATAACAAATAAAAGTGTAATCTGTAGTGAAAGGGTGACACACCAAAAGCAGTTATATATGCAAAAAGATATTGTTATCAGTTAAATATGAGTCAGATAAAAAACACTGTAGCTCAGAATGTGTAGAAACATGCAGAGTCTGTCTTCCCTATAATTATGTGTAGTGTGCAAAAAAATAATGTTGCCATTAAATATCTCCTTTCTTCTTACAATGCATTCTGCTATCTGCATGTTATACAGTGTGCATTTCAGCAGGCACATCAACCCTCTATGCCAGTATATAGGTAAAAAATGTGACTAGACAAATAAAATATCTCTCCAGGAAGTGCGCTAACCACCAGTTCTCTTACCATTATTATTATGCCCTGAGAATTGCTTGGCCCACAAAGATCGGTGCAACAGGTGACATAACAGTGTAATATATTTTAAAATGCAACCTCTTTTGACCAATTAAGTAAGCTAGAAAAGCGTTAGTGTCACATATTTCTCAGTGCCAATTTCTTTTCTGCAGTGTTTAAAAATAAATAAATGTAGGCTTTGACTGTCAATCTCTTTTTTTATGACTCCACTTCTTTGTGCTGACACACCTTGACCCCCAAACTATGGGTACCCGTAGTAAGTGTTTCCATTCCTGTTGTGTTTAAAGAATGGGTCTGAAACTAATGGAGGTAGGTATAATTTATTCCTAGATAAGGAGAGCAGCCCAGTGCAACAGCTCCATATCCCACACTCCACCAATAAATCTACCAGCTCGCATTCCATTACATCAACATACATTGTGAAGCTACCTGAACACCAACACAACACTTCCCCCATTCTAATATCCAAACAAAACAAAGTCAAACGGAACAAAATATAAAACATAAATGGAAAAAAAAAAACACAAATAAAATAGCAAAAACAATTGGGCAACAATAAATGATAAGCTCAAGGTATATAAAATGATTTAGAATTGTCATCATTAGAAACATTTTAACTTGTCAACACTGAATAAAAGGAACAAGGTAACTACCATGAATTAGAATTGTCATCATTAGAAGAATTAGAAAATTTCAAACAAATAAGTAATCACTAGTGTAAGCCCTACTCAGCCACACACAGAGAGTAGTTATACGCATCTTTATTCTTCAGTTTGTAAGCAAGAACTCAAAGTTCTAAACCTGCATTCACTTCACTACCCTCCTACACCTATGTCACAGATCTATGGAGTCAATCAGGAACCAGAAGAGGTTGGTCATTCTTTCTTTACACAAAACTACAACTAGTATAATCCTTCATCCACACAGGAAGTTTCCTGCTCCTTTTAGTCAAACACTGATGCACAAGTGAAAAATCCACCTGCAACGAATTCCCTAGTAAGGGAGATCCTTCCAACATATAAAGGAGAAATCACATCATATAAATGAGGACCAGAATATTTTGGTGAAACCTCTCTAGGAATAGGATTCTCCAAGGTCACATTATTATCTCCTTCTACACTCAGAGATATACATACATACATCTTCTTTAGAAAGAACATCATTCTCCTCAAACATGCCAATACGGTTGACACTATTGCGCCCGATTTTAAAACAAAAGGTGACCCTACCTTGGACTCACATATATCTGAAGACGACTGGGTGACCTGTAATAAAGTAGCAACACTGGTATATTTCGTAAGTAGGAGAGGTTTAATATATCGACCCCATCCAAAGCAGACCTGAGCCAACTGACACAGGTAGAACCCCACACGCTCCAAGCTCCACATTGGAACCTAGAACTAAGACACATCACACTTCTTCCTCTTTACAATTTAAAATATAAATACAGTAGAAATAACATAAAGATTATCAAGTAGATATGAAATACAATAAAGTAGAGTTAAACAACAAAACTAACTCTTTACAAAATCTTTAAGATGGACTTGTGTCTTGCGAGATTTGATGCTTTTGCGAATGGGCACCAATGCTTCTTTATCCAATGAAGATCCAGTGGAACTTTCTTCTCCATCTGTAACCCCACATCTTGACTCAACTCGAACCCCACAGCTATGATTCCAAATGCGCCCATCATTTGTTTTCACAGCACATTTGAACAACTTCACCACAGTTTTAACATCTGTGAACTTTGACCAGTTTAGACAGCCTACTGGAGCTTTGATCTTAACTCTGTCTCCCACTTTAAATTCAACAGACTTTGCCAATTTATGATAGTCCACATACATCTTCCTTTTCCTTTGCATATACAATTCTTTTTTTTTCTCCACTGACCAATTTGGTTATTCTTAAGTCCTTTATCCATAATCATCCAGCCAAGACAGTTGATTGTGTTAGCAAATTTTCCTTTAAATAATTCAAAAGAAGTCTTCCCTGTTGAGGAGTGAGGTGTGAACCTGTAGGCTGTAATCCTATTTTGCAACTCATCCCTCCAATTCAAATTGCTGGCCCTAGCCAGCTGTACACTTTCTTTCAAAGTTTTGTTTAACCTTTCAACTGCTCCTTTGCATTTTGGATGATAAAGAGACGTCTTCTTATGTTTAATTCCACACTTTGCTAAATATTCCTCCATTTCACAAACTCCAGTGTAATAAAGTAGCAAAACTGGTATATTTTGTTAGTAGGAAAGGTTTAATATATCGACCCCATTCAAAGTAGACCTGAGCCAACTGACACAGGTAGAACCCCACACGCTCCAAGCTCCACATTGGAACCTAGAACCAAGCCACATCACAGACCCATTATTCAAGTATTTTTTCCACCAACTTACCTGACCTCAGGCATCACATTGTAGGACCCATGAATCCTCAAGTAAGTTTAGTATTTACTTTGTCGGAGGTTAAGTTTGGCCTAGAAACCTGCAGTAAGGGGAAAGCACCAGGTCCGGAGCAGGTCCCAGTTGACTTTTTTCACATGGACCCAGTTCTCTGGGTCCATTTGTTGACAAATGTTTTTAATACGATAGAGGCATTGGGTCCCCTCCCGTCATGGAAGACGAGCCTAATAGTCCCAATTTTCAAAACGGGAGATAACGGAAATCCTAAAAATTCCAGACCCATCTCCCTCATTTACACAACTGCAAAATTGTCTCCTTCTGTGCAGGCTTGAATCTTGGGCGTCTGATAGGAATTTTTTAATGTCAACCCAGTATGGCTTTTGAGAGGGGAAGGGCATCGTGGATCAGTGTTTGAACCTTACTCTTATACGGATAAATATGTGAGGGCCAAGGGTGGGAAACTATATTCAGCCTTTATTGATTTAACTGCAACGTTTGACTGCGTTTTCCACCCGAAACTCTGGGATATTATGTCACAAATGGGATTGGACCAGCCCCTATCTGATTTAATTCGGCAACTGTACTCAGATGCTTCTGCATCAGTCCAATATGGGAAAAATGGGGAGAGGACCGGCTTGTTTAAGATTCTAAGAGGGGTAAGGCAGGGCTGCGTCCTCGCGCCGTTTTTATTTTCTATTTACACAAATGGTGTGGAGGACGCGCTGGGGGGTGCCTTTGGATGTCCCCATGTGTGACTCGCATCGGCTCCCTATCTTGGCATATGCCGATGATGCCGTACTCCTTTCAAGAACTGGCGTGGGGCTCCAGCGGCTGATAACAGCATATGCGGATTTTATGAGTTTGCTGGACCTAAAGGTAAATGGAACAAAGACATTCATTTTAATTGCAGGAGCAGGGAAAAACGATAAACCACCACAGTCTTATATGGACTCTAAGAAAATCAAAGTGGTTAATACTTTCTCCTACTTAGGAGTCCTCTTCGATAACAATCAGCCCTGGAAACAGCAGGTGGAAAGTAGAGCACTGACGATGAATAGGAGATTAGTGACATTAAAAAGTTTTACTAAGCGGTTGGGTGCCAGACCTCTGGGCACTATAAAAAAGATCTATCAAGCCAAAACAATGTCGGCTGTGACATACGGGGCAGGCGTATGGGGCATGGCTCCGATTGAATCACTACAGATAGCTGAAAACAAATTCCTGAAATCCTTGATCTCCCCTCCACAGTCAGATGAGAAGAAGCCAAGATGGCCGCTGAACAGGAGCTCTAGATAAGAGCTCCGGGATTAGGGATCGCCAAATCATGGTATAAATCCCTGAATATCCCCCCTTGCGACCCAGGACCTACGAGAACAGAACCTGAAGAACGAGAACAGAACCTGAAGAACCTGAAGAAAAGAAGAGAAGAAAAACACCTTACCGGCGCAGGAAACTAGACTGCTTATCGTCATCCGACTCCAGGACTGGGAGGTGTGGCGGACTCGGAGGACCCCGAGCAGAGTCGGCACTGGTCGTCACGTGGGGGCTACTGGCGGCGCAGGTAGAGAGTGGATGTCTCCCTGGGCAATGTGAGGTGGATCCGATCCGGGAGAAGGCCAGGGCTGCTTCGGCTGCATCGTCGGAACTGCGGACGGGGACCAAACACTGAGCACAGCAATGAGGAAGTGCCTGGCGAATCGAGGTACGGGCACTCTCGCTTCTCACTTCTGCAATGCGGCCCCCCCGCTCCCCGCCACCCGCCCCCCACCCAGACGGGTAGCCGCTAAGGAGAGAGATCGGGGTGCTGTGAAAGTTTTCAGTCCGCCCCGCCTGACCTTAAAATGGCGGCCAGCGCGGACATGTAGCTCCCAGCAAAACAAAAGAAAAACAAATGACAAGAGGATCTGGCGCTAACATCCTCACCCTCTTGACCCACTGAGGTGCAGGAAAGCGGAACACCGTATTTATAGGGTCACAGTAATTAATTAACTGAAAGAGAGCGAGAAAGACTATTTGCTACCTCGCCTGAACCTAAAATGGCGACCATCGGAGACAATTAGGTCGTTCTCACAGCAATGACAAGAAGATTCAAGGTGAAGCGTCATTTTCCTTCCAGCACGAGCCACGCCAGCCAATACCCGCTGGTGGAGAAAGTATAAGGGCATGAATGAAAGGGAGAGAAGAGGAGTGAATAAATACTCGTAGTGGCACGCCTGATTCCAAGATGGTGGCCGCTTGAGACACCCAGAATATCTCACCGAGGCAGCTTCTAATGTAAGCTGAGAGACATTAATCTAAATACTCAGACACTGAAAACGGACAGGCGAAACTAGCAAACACAGGGAAAGGAGCCAACCTAGACCCTTACCCGAGGAGGGAGAGTGAAATCAGCTCAAGTTCTAAAAGGGAAAGTGGGAGAAAGTCCTCTGCCCTCAAACAACAACCAAAATGGCAGACATCTTGGAACGGTTAGCTCGCCCTCCTTCTGCTATACTACCTAGAGCATAACAAGGACCAGTTACCTACTATCATTTGGAAATTAGTTATCGGAAGGAACCCACATGAAACAGGAAACGCTACCATTAATCAACATCAGCAATGAAACTGCATAAGTCAAGCAGAAAAGAGCTATCTTAAGACTTGGAAGGAAATCTAAAATTAAAATTAACACCATATTACACCAGCAGGGGAATAAGACGAAGTCCTATAAAGTAGAGCAATCTGAATACCTTCAACGCGGAGCAAAATGAGCGAAAGTTACCTAGCGGCGATGGGTTCAAATGCAAAGAACATAAAATATCCACCCACCCTAACAAAAAACGCCGCCAAAAAGTTCAAACATAATACCTTGAGAAAAAACCCGGACATACTGTTCGCCGACCCATATTTTGATATTGTGAAAGGCGCTACAATGAACGACTTGATATTCTACACCAATAAAACAGCTAAATGGCGTAATGCACTCACAAGAATGCTAACCATAAAAGATATGAAAAACATCCCACATGGCTCAAAAATAATGACCTCACCATCAAAAAGATGTGGAGCAGAACTCTGCATTACAATTTATAAAACTGGAGTAGTACTGATTCAAGCAGCGAGCAGTGAACTAGAGAAGTTTGATAAGGTATTCCAAACGATAAAAGATTCTCTAGAGGGCCGATGTTACCAACCACACCCGACCCCACAAGAAGACTCTTCTGACATCAACGATATGACCACCAGAGACAACAATCGAACTAGAAGCCAACATAATCAAACCACTAACTCGAGGAATAAAATTGAAACAGAAATGACAGTACCGGAGAATGAGTTAGAAAGGACAGAGAGATCTACAAGCCAGGAGAAGGAAGAACATGACCTGTCCCAAAGGGTTGAGCTGACGCCGAGTATATCACACCAAGATAGCCGGGAATTGGATAAGGTAAACAACACCAACCTCCCTCTACCTCTCTCTAATACAAGACTAAAGCCCTGTAGACCCTCTACTACAAAAACACTCCTAGCATATCATATCGCAGACAACTCTAATGTCATCACTAAAACCAATGGAAAACCAAACAAGGGACACAAAGAAAAGGACAGTGTCATTGAGAATAGGTCAAAAATTGAGTAGAGAAAAATGCAAACATCGGATAAACAGGTTATGCACCCCTAAGAATTTTCATCTATATCAGAAAAATATTAAAGAGCTTCAGAAACTAGTTGTCAACCTGGCACAAGACTCAATCAATAATCTGAAAAGGATTGAAAAAATATGGGAGATGACGATAAGCACCCACTCTAAGGTCACGCATATACAAAATCTCGTACATTCCTCACAAAGAAGGAAGAACGAGATGGCCATGCCTTTAGCAAATAGACACAACCGACCAGTTAGGACGAAATCCATGTCAAAGGAAGAAACGCTTGCCTTACTCCGAACGTATGAACCCTCAGACTATGCGAGGGAGCAGAGAATCAAAACAGTACCAATCGACTCCAATAGAATATCCAGAAAGAATGATAGAAAACCCAACATGCACAACCTACAACACATACAGCCAACGACAATCGAATCCAAAAATGAGAGTCTCAGTAATTCTGACAAACAGCTGTCCTGCCTTCTACTCAACTGTCGATCGGCGAACAAACATGCATCAGACATAGCAGCCTTCATCATCAACAAGGAAATTGACCTGGCAATCCTTACAGAAACCTGGCTTTCGGAATCGTCATCTCCAACCATGGATCTTTTAGTACCACCTCAATACAACATTGTGAGACTAGATAGACCAAGAAAATCGGGAGGAGGTATAGCCTGCATACACCGTTCTGACATAGAGGTCAACCAGATTCATGCTGACCCTCTAGAATCTTGTGAATACCTAGGTCTTAACATAAGATCAACTAGTAAACAAAGATGCATCCTACATGCGATGTACCACCCACCAGGAGATAATGAAAAGTTCACTGAGCAATTAATGGAGATCATAACGGCCAACTCGAACCCGGATACCTATAACATATTTCTAGGCGACTTCAATTTGCATTGGAATGATCCCAATGACAAACTGGTTAACACACTCAAAGATTTCCTCGTCGAGCTAAACTTCACCCAAGCCTGCATACAACCTACACACTCAAAAGGAGCGACCTTAGACTGGATTATCTCGAGGAACAATCAAACATCAAACCTTTCCATAACTCCTTGTGATTGGTCTGATCATCATACTATAACTTTCGAAATACCCAAAGTGAAAAAGGGCACGAGTGTGCAACCTCCCAGGTCCAAAAAATGGATTCGAGACACAAAGGAGGTCAATATTGAGCTACTGGTTGAAAGCTGTGAGAGAGACCTAAAGCCATCTAGCTACTTACAGGATGTAAATGAGCTGACCGATCACTACATAACATCAGTCGGAAATATCGTCAACAACTCCATGCCATTAAAACTGAAAAGAGTCACGGAGAAGACGAAGAACCCTTGGTTTAATGGGATGCTGAATGAAGACAGGCGCAAATTAAGAATGGCCGAAAGAAAATGGAGACAACACCCGTCATCCCCCGAGCTGAAAGACCTCAGAAAGATTAGGAACCAATATAACAAAAAGATCATAAAGTGCAAAAAGGAATTCATAAGATCAGAACTGGACAATTCAAAAAATAGACCACGAAAACTCTTCGAAATACTAAAGCAACAATCAAATAGACTAGCCAAATCCGCTCAAGAGAACGCAAAAAATCCCTTAAGCTGCGAGGATTTTTCCACATTTTTCACGGAAAAGGCCAAATCGCTTGATGTAGAGCTCAAGAGCGCCGCGGCTAATCTACCGATCTTACCTTCGTTGCCTATGAGTGATGCCATCTTGACAACAGAGTGTGCTATGACAAAAAACAAGGCAAAATGGGATACATTCGAACTATATGATCAGGACAAGATCAACAAAATGCTTTCGGATATCAAACCTAATAACCACTATCACGACCCACTTCCTGCAAAATGCCTTAAAGAAATCAGGCACATTGTGGTTCCAATCTGGACCAAAATAGTAAATGCATCACTATCACAAGGGATCCTCCCAGACTGTCTAAAAACAGGTCAGGTTGTTCCCATAATCAAAAAACCTACAGCAGATGTCACAGATCCGAATAACTATCGCCCAGTGACCAACATCCCTTTACTGGCCAAACTAATTGAGAAATGCGTGCAGAGCCAACTGAGTCAACACATCACCAAGTTCTCCCTACTAGATGAATGCCAATCAGGATTCAGAGCAGGGCACAGCACGGAAACAGCGACGCTCCATATTGTTGATGATGCGCTACAAGCCCTTGATCAAAATCAAGCATGCCTACTAATTCTATTAGACCTATCATCGGCGTTTGACACGGTAAATCACGAAGCATTATTGACCAGGCTGCAGGACAGGATGGGATTGTCCAGAAAAGTGCTGAAATGGTTTGAGTCCTTCCTACAGAACAGAACACAACGTTTCCTGGTCAACCAATCGATTTCACCTCCATGCCCTAACTCAATAGGAGTCCCCCAAGGATCGACGTTATCCCCAGGTCTGTTTAACTTGTATGTTGAACCTCTCACAGAAATTCTACGGAAATCTCAGATATCCTACCACATGTATGCTGACGACACGCAAATTTACATAAAGATCGCCTCCCTTGAAGACATTGAAATAATGAATGAGTCATTAAAAATGGCATTGCAATGGTTAACCACCAATCATCTGAAGCTAAATGCTAACAAAACAGAGTTCCTACTAATTTCACCTACAAGGAGTAATACGGATATAAAAGAATGGATCAAACTGGTGACTGCACTAAACTGCACCCCAAACCTAGTCAACTCAGCTAAATCGCTAGGAATCATCTTAGACGAGAACCTAGACATGAAAGCCCATATTAATTCAATGGCGAAAAGTGCCCGCTTCCACCTGAGCTACTTAAGAAAATTGAAACCTTTCATCTCTGAAGCGGATCTTAAACTAGCAATCCAATCGCTAGTTATTTCTAGAATTGAATATGGCTGCACTACCTTAGCTGGCCTACCAAAAACGCACACAGCCCCACTAAAAGCATGCCTCAATGCAGCGGCAAGACTCATCACTGGATCAAGAAAATTTGATCATATATCTCCCCACCTGAAAGCTTTAAACTGGCTACCCTATGAAGCCAGAATCCAAATGAAGATATTATGTATCACACATAAAGCGATTCATTGCAATACTCCAATATACCTAGCTAAGAAAATTGAGATATCTGGAGGCAACAGACCAACCAGGAGCGCCAAAGAGTTGCTACTGCGGCCAGCCCTCTTCAAAAAGAAAAGAACCTATGACAGAGCATTCACAGGAGCTGCCCCTAGACACTGGAACTCGCTCCCCCCTAACATCAGGAAGATTCATAACATCGTAACATTCAAGCGGGAAGTGAAGAGCCTTTTGATGAGTAGATACCTTACATAGGGAAGCCTACTAATCAATATTATGGTCCATCGCTGTCCTAACACTGAACAATTATGTCACCAGAAGGGGAAAACCCGACATAAATTGTAGGATGGCTAATTGAGGACACCTCTTTCGCCGGGGAATGTTGGCGGGAGAAGACCCACATTTTTTGAAGACACCTGATTGACACCTCATTTAAGACTATGCTGTAACATTACCGTTACCCCAGGTCAATATGAACATACAACCATACTTCACATCCAAAACTATTTAATCCTCTACCTCAATTTATTGGCTTATGATATAAGTTAAGTCCAACCTTACCTCCTAATGTAAAGTGCACATGCGTGAGTACCATAGATCATGTACCTCATCTATGCTTGTTCTTGTAGAATTGTTTGTATATTTACTAATCTCCAATTCACTTAAATGTGTTTTTCAGAGCTTATGATAAGTTAAGTTTAACCCTACCTCCTAATGTAAATTGCACATGCGTGAGCAACGTATATCATCTACCTCAGCTTTGCTTGTTTGTTTATGTAGAATTGTTTGTTTACATATTAATATCCAATTCACTTTCTATGTTAAGCGCTCTGATACCCAAGGGTCTTGTTCGCGCTATACAAAACTCTATAATAAATAAATAAATACTCTAATTATATGTCCCATATATCACTGATTCAATTCATTTGGCTCCACTATGCTGTGGTTCTCGATTTGGCTCAGGGACACTGTCCCCCTGAATCAAGGAACTATTACCAACCTCCTCAAGTTGGAGAACCTTAGCAAGTGTGGCTGGATAAGTTATGTAGAGCAGGAATTTAGCGCCTTAGGCTTGTCGAACCTCTTTAGACTTCCAATGACATGCCGGGACTTTTCCAAGAGTAGGCTGGCTGAAAATTACAAGGCGAGGGCCCAATACATCCGTAGGGAGAAGAACTTTGGTGCGCAGATGGTGCGGCTGTATCATCTAACTCCCCCAATTGTGGAGGGTGAGTTTTCATATCTGGCAGTGGTCCCACTCTCACACCATAAGTTTATTCTAATGAGATTCCGTCTAAATCTAATTCCACTAATGCTGGGGTATCCAGACAGAAGTTTTAGGCATTCTGATTTATCAAAATGCCCTTGTGACTCTAAGTCGATACAAAATGATTTGCACTTGATATTTTTCTGCACTTTGTGTGCCCTAGAAAGAAAGCGTTTTATTGTTCCAATTTTAAAGAGACATCATTTTAGTCAATGCCGGGTTGCATTGTATTTTTTAAAGTCGCTCCCGAATACATTTACGTGTTTCACAGAAGCATTCTTCCTTGGGCATGTATGGGGAAAAGGAAATTTGAGCGTTAATATTGAATTATGAGAAACGCCTATATGTTTACAACTTATTAATTCTATGAATTTTAGCTGAATTTTGATTAGGGGAGTTCGGTTTTATGAAAGTATTGTGATTGGTTATATTTTAACTGTTTTGAAAGTGATTTTATGTACTTTTATGATCTTTATATAAAAGATCAAATAAAGTGTATAAATGAAAATGAAAATGACATTCATTCCCCTTTTCATGCGAGTTACTTTAATTCTCCAACCTACTGCTCTCAGCAGTCCTTTTGCGATTCCACACCTTGCGTCACCCAACTGAACAGCTTTACTCAAGGTTTCAATGACCTCCAGAGGTTCTGAAAATTGACGGTCCCTCCTGGGATTTTTAACTAGATTCCTTACTCTGACCCTCAAACCAACATTATTCTACACAAGTTTGGTATTATGCTTTTGATCATAAACCCTTTTTTGGTTCTGCTAGTTTATTCCCAAAATCGCTTCTACTTCTTCAATATTCCAAAGTTTCACACAAGGCTTCAATAACCACCCTGGATTATACTTAGTTCTGGATTTCTACCTCTCCTCATCACAGACTGTGCACTGTTATCACTTAAAACAGTTGTGGGGATGCCCTCAGAAGTAAAAACACCATCAAAAATGTTCAAAACTGAATCAGTGTCAATATTATTCACCACTTCCACAACCAAGTTGGAAACCAATGAAGGCTATAATATATATCTGAGACTCTCCCACTAAACTGTATTATCTATTGCAACAGATTCCCACAGAAGGTTGGGGACAACCCCTGCCAACATGGGATGTCTACAGGTCCTTAGTGATTTATCAGCCATAACAAAAGATAAACATGATCTCACAAATTGTTCAATAGTACTGTAGATATCAGACCACCAGTACAATTATTTCACCACTTGTTTGGTTCTGATATTGCCAAAAAGTCCTTCATGACATAAGCTAACAATATTTTGACACATCATTTTTGGAGATACCACTCTTTCACCTATCAAGAGAACATAATGCACAGTGGACAACTCTGATCTTACTTCACAAAATGGTTTTACAGAGTACCTTTACTGGGCCAACCATTTTGTATCTGACCAATCACCAACTGCACAAATAATTCAGTTTTTTTACTCAATTGTCCACTTTTCCTTACTGATAGATACGTGACTTAAATCAGGAAGATGTGCCACCCAAAATTCATTCCACACCTCATCTTAACATTCTTCCAATTCTATGTCAAGACCGGGGGTGAGGATTATGCTTTCTTTCTTTGCTTTATTCAAACAGCAACCATATAAAACATTAAAAACCACACATCCAGTGAACATTAGGGATGAAGTTCAAAAGATTTCAACAGAGGTTAACCAATCAGGATGTCCCAGGGCCATCATAATCCCTCGACAGTGCCCTTTCTTCCTCTTTCTTCGCTGTTCCTCGCAGCCTTCAGATAAGTGCAGGCTTGATAGCATTTGCTTATGACTGTGCTTTGAATTTTATTTGCATTAATTTACTGGCTTCCCTTCACAGGGCCCCTCAATTTGCACACGGAAGCGTGCTCCCGTCTATGCTGTACTATTTTGTATGTTGGGGCTGTGCGGTGCGGTCCTCCGACCACTGGGTGGCGCCCACACACAGTTTCTGGAGCCCAGCGTGAACACCAATGGCATCGCATTCCTGTCAGGACAGCGATCGCATTGGTTGGCTGCTGTGTCTCCTGCCAGACCCGGAGTGTCATCAGGCCATCCGCCTACCATGCCAAATTTCAGTTAATCTGCAGCACTCACCACACACCAGACATCTGCTGAGCAAGTGCTCGAGGTCATTGACCTCCCTTTGTTTGCCCCACACGCAGGCCCATCTTGGGCATCACGAGGCCGGACTCACACCTCCCCTGCCATGCGAAGGCTAACTACCTGGGGAAACCTCCCTTTCACTTTGTTTCTGGTACACCCTACCCAGGCCTTTGCTCTGAGTGCAATAAAATAAAATAAAGTAAAATAAAATAAAGCACTACCACCATAAAGACAAATACCGGTCTTAGACACCCCTTTGCTAAGGCAATTTATAGCATTCCACCCTGGGAAATTAAAGGGCTGCTGGTGTCCCTCTCAATTTGGTGCCTCAGGCCCCTCTCATTGCACTAGTGCTAACCAGATGACCCTAAGCCACCATAATGCAGGATAGCCATGACTCCTACACTGAAGAGGAGGCATTAACCAAACTCAACTTAGACAACAACTTTTGCAACGTCATGGAGGCATCCATTCACCGGGCTGCCTCGGAAGCACTGATCCCATTGCAAAATAAACTGCTGACGCTGGCATTGCAATGCCTAAGACTCCTTCACCCGAGGGCAGAACCCAGCCCCTGACCCGCCAGCCTACAGGCAGACCCAAGACATCCAAACACGTTGGTAAGAAGCTCGCTGGCATAGATTTGCATGCCTTTGCTCGACTTAAGCATGCCTTCCTGGACCATAGCTCCTTGGAGCCAGCAGGCCCATCTGTTCCCCTGCCCAGTACCTCACCTAGACCCCTCATCCACAACCCCTCTCTCACCCATCTCAGATACTGATTTAGAGCTGGATAGGTTCTGGTGCCCATTATCAGCTCCCGTACCACCTGACAACGAGGGACAGCCCTCAGTCCCTGCCTCTGATCTTATTAATCCAGGTGACTTCCTACACCCCAGATCTTCAAACTGGGTTCTGACTGAAAAGGTGGCCACCTACGTGGCTTAGAGACTCAGGAAGGCAAAGGATAAAGAGGTCCTCAATCGCCTGAAGGCAGAGTGTCCCTGCTCCTCCTTGATGAATAAAGTAGCCCTAATGCCAGGGTTAGATCCCTGCATGGCAACCTTCCTAGCCAATTACACTTGTGACCACAAAAAGGGCATAGATTGATCCTTCAGGTCCTGTTAGGACAAACTTCTTGGTGTAGATGACTCGCTAGCTAAAATTCGTAATATGGTGGAGAATGCCACGGCCACCAGCTCCCTTATTTTACACAAGGTTCTCTCTTGATGGGCTGAGAGAGCAATTATATTTCTTGGAAGAACCAACTGTGCCCTGTCTACCGAGAGAAGAAGGTCCCTTTTAATAAAGATTAAACCTAAGCTGGGGGAATTAGCCACCTCTGAAGCAAGGCAACTTGTTTGGGGAGCCTTTCATCACAGAGCTCACTAAATTTGCTCAAACATTTAACTCCTTAGACAAGGTCGAGTTCTCCATTAAAATGATCTATACCTGGGTTTTCACCGGGGCCAGTCATGTAAGGGGGGAGCTCGGCTGGCCGCAGGCTGCAACACCCGTCTTTCCAGGGTTCCAGATTTGGTCAGTACCAAGAACAATTCAGATTCTGCAGTTTCTACTCCACCCACTCCTACCCTAGACACTGTGGCTCTAGAGGTGGATCTAGAGGTGGACATCAGCAAAGTGCCTCTCACAATGAGTGTCATTCCTTTCTCTACCGTGCAATTGAGGGGCAGGCTGGGACAATTCACACACAATTAGATGCTTGGGTTCTATAATCCATCCAGGGATTACACATAGAGTTATATGGCTCCCCCAGCACTGCCAGACCTCCACAGCCTATTCACTTTTCTTCAGAGCAATCTTCCTTGGTAAATGCAGAAATGTGAGACCTTCTAGTCAAAGGTAACATGGTTCAGATGACCCAGCGCCATCGCGGTGTCCTCAGCCATGGTTTCTTAGTGGACAAACGTGATGGGGGGGGGGGGGAACGACCAGTCATCAATCACAAACAATTCAATGAGTGACTGGTTTACTGCAACTTCAAGATGGAGGGAATTCACCTCCTGCTGGATCTTCTCCTCCTCAGCGTCTGGTTAGTCCGCCTGGATCTAAAGGAGCCTGTGGTGATGTGGTGTTGGCATAGCTTTATGAGTATTCCATGACAGCATCTACCCTTTCTAGATGACAAAATCATTCCATCAAAGTTGTGACATGAGGTGTATGTGGGAATCTGCCTACAAAAAAATCTACTGAGGTTTGTTCTAAATCCCAGGGGATTCCTACCAAGAAAGAAACCCACAGACTTTGTGTTGGAGATTGGGTTAGAGTTAAGAATCCTGTTTTAGTAAGAAAAGGTCTCTTTAAGTTTTTATATTCACATCAAATTGTGGAAATTCATAAAAATGCTGTCAAGTTGTCCAATGGAAAGTGGTGGAGCACTTCTCGTGTTGCAGAAGACCCATGTGTCCTCTCTGAAACTGTTGAGGTTAACAACAAGGTTTTAGGGGGGTGGTGTTAGGAAGAGCACCAGAATCCACGCCAGACCACAAAGTTTAGGAGCCTTTGTTTAATCTATGCATTATTACAAAGTTAATGAAATCCATGTATTTCTTTTCTTTCTGTACCTTCTCCCTTTCCTTTTCCGTTGTTTTTGTATTGTCCTCTAAAAATGGGGAGGTGTGGTGACGTGGTGTTGGCTTAGCTTTATGAGTATTCCATGACATCATCTAGAGTGTTGGTAAGCATACTGTTCTGAGTGTGTTCTCTCAGTGACAGTTGCAGTTTGTTCCTTGGTTGTGTCAGCTGGGACGGCTCTCTGTACCTGTTATAAAACGCTACTTCAATATCTACAAGCGTGTCCTACCACTTCTTATCAGAGACATACCTTACAGTTCTCATATCCTACCCCCCCCCCCCCCCACGGCACTTCATCTAGTCAACATCACTTATCAATTCACTACCCTGCTGTTTGGCCTCTCTTCAGCTCCTTGGTGCTTCACCAAGATCCTATGACGAGTGGTGGAATACCTTCATGCTGGGAGCGTTTGTCTCATAATATACCTGGGCGATCTTCTACTGATGATCCAGGACCTGTGAGCCGCACCCATCTTCAGTGGACAATTTCCCTTCTGCAATCACTGGGCTTTCTCATCAATGAGTAAAAGTCAGTCTTGTCTCCAACGCAATCCATAGTATTCCTGAGCATTGTGGTGGACTCTATCCAAGCGATTCTAAGCCTCCCCTTTTGGAAGATTGCCAAGATCCGTCACAAACTGATTTGCACTCCAGCAAAATCAGCCACCTCCTTGCACCAGGTAGCACTAGTGGTTGTCCTTCTCTCCTCATCCATCCAGACCATATTTCTGCGACCCCTGCACTACAGGGCCTCCTGCATCTCAACATTTCTCACTTACAAAGAGGCCTGACATATTTGGAGTGCATTCCTTGTCAGCAGAAGCAAGAGCAAAACTCCAACGGATGCTGGCACATATGGAGGTGTCAAATGGCCGTGCCGGTGAACAACACTTACAACGGAACTTTTACATCGCAGAGCCTTTACAATGCAACCATTACAACGCAAACTATTACAACGCATTGCTCTGGGGGGCGCTCTAGGATAGGGAATAGGTTAATTTACTATCCAATAACCTTCCCTAGTGTCCACGGGGACTGGAGTTGGAATAGTAAATTAAACTATTCACTATCCAGCACCCCAAAGCACTATGCGTTGTAATGGACTGCGTTGTAATACTTGCGTTGTAAAGGCATGCAATGTAATTGCATGCGTTGTAATGTCATACATCCGGCCGTGCCATATTCGGGTCACAACCGGACCTAGTGATAGAGTCAGATGTCAGCGGTGTGGGCTAGGGAGCTCAAATGTGGGGAATCCTCCACAAACAGAAGATGGTCAGAACTAGAGAGCTCTTTTCACATCAATTGCGCTAAGTTGATGGCAGGCTCCTTTGCAGTCAAGTGTTTGACGAAGGAGCGAATCCAGTGCAATTTTCTTCTCAAGACGGACAAAATGGCTGCTGCCAGATACATCAACCACCTTAGGGGGACCTTGTCAAAACCCCTTTAAGATTTAGCCCAAAGCTTCTGGGAATACTACCTGAAGAATCAGATTTCCGTCACTATGGAGCACCTTCCAGGCACAAACAATCAAGTGGCGGATTGGCACTCCCGCCCCCTGAGGGATCTCAGGCTGTGGAATTTGGACCTATCGCTCTTATGGGAGTTGAACCTCTGCTTGGGTCCCTTTTAAGTGGTCATTTTTGCTTCCATACTGGATCACCAGGTCGCCAAATACTTCAGCTGGAGACCAGATTCCTCGGCTCAGGTGATGGACACATTACCACAGGACTGGAACTCAGACAAGGGCTATGCCTTTCTCCCCTTCTCAGTGATAATGCAGCAGTCTGTGCAGGTCCATCGACAGCAAGCACAGATGGAACTTTCTTGGGCTTCTCTAATCCGTCTACCCTTGTTTCAGTCTCTTCTCTGAGATCCCTCTGGCACCCCCTACCACCTAGTCTTGGAGGGAACTCTGCAGCTTATTGCATGGAGGGTTTCCGAAGACAATGGCATGTCACAGGCCTTTCAATACAGGCTGCATATCTTCTCTCAAAGGCATGGTCAAACAACACCATTAAAATATATAGATTAGCTTGGTATAGATGGCAATGACACCGGGATCCCTTGGGGACCTCCATCGTCCATATCCAGAATTTCTCGACTTACCTAGCATCAGCAGGCTTGGCATATCGAAGATAAATACCTTCCAGTTTGCAATTTGAGAGGGTCATCCCCCTATTCCTGGACTTTCTGTGGGTGAGCATAAACAAACACATAAACTTTTCCAGGGAGTACGCCTGTCTATCCCTCTGGAACCAACATATTCAGTCCTCTGGGATATCAACGTCTTGTCCAACCTGTTCCTCTCATGGCTAAGACACAAATTATTGTCTCGAAAGCAATTATTGGCTAAACTGACATCCCTTCTGTGCCTGATCTCAAGCAGTTGAGTTTACGATGTCAGAGCATTGGACATCACAAGTAGAGTTTTTACTCCTGAACGGGAGACTTTTCATACTACACGTAAGACTAGGACCAATTCCAGAGTGATTCTGTACTGGCCTTTCCACACACTCCTAAGTTATGCATAGTTAAATGCTTTAAAGCGTATGACGCTATGGAGGAAGATATCCATCCCCATGGAGAAAGACAACTTCTTATTGGCCTTATAAAACCACGTAGAGCAGTTTCCTCCCCTACCATTGCTAGATGAGTCACGAGGGCCATGCAAGAGGGAGGCATCAACACCCAGAAGTTTCATGCTCATTCCACCAGAGGAGCCGTAGCGTCCAAAGTGTTCTTCTTGGGGGCTCGCTTAGAGGATATCTCTGCTTTGAAATGTTTTTGCTTTAAGCCGCTCCCTAACATGGCATTCCTTGTTGTTGATAAGCTTTAAACTAGCATAATCCTTGCCTCCGGTCCTGACATAGAATATAACATTTCCTATCTTCTGTAAAAGAAAGTTTGTATTCTATTAAGTACTTGGAGGCGAGTATCATCCCACCTGGGGTTGTGAATTCACAACATTCCCCCCACCCCAAAATTTAAATGAGAATTCATAGAGGAAAGTGAGTAATTAATTTCAATTTTAAATTGCTACAATGCTCGATGAAGTTGGTGTTAAATGTTTTATTCTGTATGCAATCACAGTTCATGCAGTTGTGAGTAACTTTTGATTCTTGTTGGGTGACTGCTTAATACTGTCTTCTATTGCAGGAAACTATTTGGGCAAGCAGGAAAATCGATTGATCGTCGCTTGAAGAATGAGGAAGAAAGGACATTGTTGAGGGATTATGATGGCCCTTTGCTGAACTCTTATGAACTTCATCACTAAAGTTCATGGGATTTATGTTTTTTAATGTTTTACATCGCTGCTGTTTGAATAAAGTGAAGAAATGTAAGCATAATCCTCATCTCTTAGTTCTTAGAATTGAAACTTTCTTTTATGGTAGCTATAAAATGTTATATTGTTAGGGCATCCATGACAAAACATCTGTCACATTGTTAACCTTACCTGGTACATACACAATATTGTAGTGGTAATCTTGTAATTGAACAGAAAGTGTTTCCAACCTGGGAGGCATATTTACACTACCTCCTGTCCTGCTTCATATCGTCCTGAAATTTAGCGACCTTGCTCCAGTTTGATTCAGCGGGCTACACTAATCCGTCGCATGCCAACAGCCTGCCCGCAGCAGTGGATCAACACATCAGGTGAGTACAGAGCAGACAGCAACCAGGCCATCTGGCGCAAGTAGCTGTTAGGGTGTTTGCGCTAGGGGAGGAGATCGGGTGTGGCTGAAGCGGCTGAGCTAGGAAGCGGTGTGGATTGCAGCCCTGCACCTCCCTGGTGGCTTGCTTGTTGCTTATTGCTGATGCTTTTGCTGCTACTGGGCACTCCCGCCTCATGCCATAAACCACCAAGAATCGAATGAGGATAAGCTCACTTATAAGCTCACTGCTGACATTTTTACTACAGTACATCTGCACTATTAGAGTGGACCTCGCCTAGATTGTGAATAAAACTAACGTGCTGAGTGAGGAATCTAGAGATGCGGCTTCTAGCTCTAGGATTAACCAGGATTTATTAGACCATGACTCCCATTGGGATTTCCCGACTCCATACCTTTGGCCTTTAATCCAGAAGGTTTGCATTTTAAGTAATGATGCTGTGTGTTTGTGGCTGATAGGGGACTCCAGGTCCCAGTATTCAAATCGCCATGAGGTGCCAACATTTCTCCCCTGGGGGCAGGAATCCATCATGCTATAAAGTGCTGCCCTGTTTCCCACTGTGCGGGATGAGTGTGGGCAAAGCCTGAGCCAAAAGCAGGCCTATCTGGAGCCCGTTAGTGCCCGGAAGAGGCTGGGCTATCTCTCTTACCACTGCTAAACTACAGGCATTGGAACTATTTGCCCTTTTCCAACTGCTGCTTTCCTCCTCATGTGCCCACATACTAACTGTGGGTAGCCATGGGGAAATGGAAAACAATAGAGAATGGCCCTAAAGCACCACCAGGTTCTATCCTTGTTGACTTTCAACAGAGATCAGTAGGATTCATTTGTAAAAATATCGAACTGGCAGAGCGGTGATTATCGCTTTCATCTCCTCTTCCCAAGCCATTGGATTATGCCCCAGGGGCACAACCAGAACTACTGGAATCACTACCTCCAGTCATAACAACCATTGACACCAACCCAAGCACAGGCGGGGTGTGGAACATAACAAACTGATCCCATCCTGACTGCGGAGCCGGATGTGGCTCTTACCCAAACTAAATTGAAATTGTGCAGTGGGGGAGCGAACGGGGATACTGGTAAAAGGAAAAGAACAGATCAAGACCCTAAATCAAAGAGAGTGTGTATTCCACCCCCTCGGTGGGAGGGGATCCTGAACCTGGGGTAATGGAAAAGGACATATTTCTTGATGCAATAAAAGACCTGTGCATAGAAGACAAGATTCGGAAAATCAACTTCCAACCAGCCAAGAAGCCCTGCCTGATCGAAATTAGCAACACCCCATCTACCAGCAAGGACAACTCTTTGTGGACTGAGATGACTTGGGATGACCCAGGGAGACCATTGACTTTGGCTAGCACGCAGTTAGCCCACACTCACACTCACGCTACATGCATGCCAGAGAGGGTGGAACCACCAGCCTTGGGCAAGACTGGCAGAGCAGAGAGTGGTGTGATAGAGGCGGGAAAGGTGAGGAAGAGGTGTAGGCCTGCAGACGTGTGGGTCTGGCACCTGATTTACAATCAACCCCTTTAAACCTACCGCATGATGCCTGTTCATATGTAATTGTACTGTCCAATGTTCCCTGCGTAACACCCGGTGTAGAGGAGTTGTTCTCCCAATCGACAAATCAAGTCCTACATTGGCTTTGTACGCATGCATGTTTTTTCATACTCTGATGTTTGCCATATATTGATGGTGAGGAGGGTGGGCTCGTTGGACCCTCGATTAAATCTATGGGAGGTGACTGCATAGTTGTAAGTTTCAGGCATCTCAGCATTTCCCACAACCTCCTAGCCAATTTTGCACAATCTGAATTGTCAGGCTCTAACATCTCTCTCTTGCCATAGGGTTTCTTTTATCACCACTTAAGAGACAGACCTCAACTTCTATTGGCGTGTCAGCAAGAATGTAGCTGAGAACACATGCTATTGTGTTTTAAACGGGGTGTACCCTGAAAACTCGTGGACCTGGGTTTCTAAGTACAGTACAGAGAGAATGGTCTGAGTTAGCGCAATTATTTACAAATATTCTGTCTTACTACATAATAGACGTTCACCACATACATATATCATTATTCATTTGTTAGATCAAGTGAACAATAAAGCTTGCAATCTTCAAAGTCTGATTGTATTTATTCTTACATTCGTGTAGGTTATGAATTACTGCATCGCAGAAGTAACTTTTTTTATCTTCAAAGTATATATGCGTGAATATCAAAACATCACAGCGATGGTGCTCTCAGTGAAGGAAGGAAGGGATGTGATCGGGTTTGTGAGGGACTGGGTAAAGGAGGTGTGACATTGATAGCATCACATTAAAATCAGTAGACCTTTACACTCAAGCTAGTACACATGTTCCCTAAACACATCACAAATAGGCTAGACAAATCCATTGTATTGAGTCCTATGGCGTGCTGGGTTGGTGTAGTCTACGTTTCGACCCCTGTATATATGGAAGGGTTATTCTTGCCTCATGTTGGGGTCTTCGTCAGGACAAATACAAATTGTGAGCACCTACAAAATAGAATCGGGCATTAGATGCTTGTGGTGGTCTGTAATCATAGTATGGGCTGTAAGTAAGGGAATACCTACAGTGATGTAACGGTCGCTGTCTGTACCGTCACTGTGTGGGCCAACGTGGGCTCCTAAAGGGAGCCATAGGTGCAGCTTTTCTCACACCTAACTGCACTAGTGTAGACTACTCCTTGAGTGAAAAAATAAATAAACTTGAACGTTCGGAAAAGGAGCTGGTAAGAACAAAGTTACATGGACACCTCCTTACTGGATATCTAAGATCTAATATTATACCAACGGGACTACAAGTCCGTAATGAACCTGCCATATTCGTCAACAACCCTAAGTTCAAAGAAGGCTTCAGTTTCGTGGCAAATAACTGCTCGCGCCACTGGATGGTGTTGGGGGTCAAGACGGCTAAGGAACAAGTAGAGCAACTAACCAAAGAGATCGACGAGCTCAAAGAGGAAATAGCCAGCCATTCTGCCTTTGCAAGTGCTAGAGAGACACTTGACAGACTGAAAAAAACTCTGAAGGACTTTGATGTGGAGACACAAACAAAAAAACTGGATAAGTTAGCGAAAGACATCCAGTACTACGATAAGAAGAAGACTTATCCCTACCTACAAGCAGACTATTACAGGCAGGATACCCAGGGACGCTTCTTCTACAGAGGAAGAGGCGGCTACAGAGGAACACAGAGATTTACCAACTTTTCAGATTCTTCATATAGCGGCGACAGTGAAAACGAACAGGGCGGACCAAGTGGAAACTACCAACACCAAGAACAATGGTACCAACCACCCCAAGAACGCATGAGCGGCCAACAGTCGCCTTTTTTAGGGGACGCCCAATGGAGACCACCGAGAGGCAGAGGCAGAGGTGGATCCTGGAACAACTGCCCAACTCGGGGACAGAACCAACATAACTGGGACTGAGGGAGACAACAGGGCCAGAACACGAAACAGGTGAGATTCCAGCAAGAAGACCACGGGGAGAGGAGTACCAGGAGGAAAACCTACAGATGGTAACCGGTGCTACCCCCAGGCCAACAACCAGAGCCAGCCCAATAATTAATCTGTCAAACCATACGCTGACCATTGAAGAAACAAGTGTACTCAGCAAAGGGCTATCATTTGTACCCACATCACATGTCAACAGATTTAAAATCAAAGCTGAACTCACCAGATTTTTCAGAAAGATACGACTGAAGAACTTCTTTCAAAACCGACCGTTGACGGCCATGGCAACCTTCACGAACCTAAGACCTCCATCAACATTCATGCCCACTATGGCATCAGTTTCTCATAGAATTTTGACATATGAGAGCGTGGTACTCAGGGACGTTTTAAAAACCTGTAAAGCTCGACCTTATGTGAAATACAACATCACTGCAGGAGAGTGTACAGCACTGAACCTACTCAAGAACAATAAATCAGTGGTGATCAAACCAGCCGACAAAGGCGGATCCATAGTGATGTTGAATGTCGAAGACTACAAGGCCGAAATCCATTCCCAACTAAGGGATGGGGTCAGCTACAGACCCGTAGCAACGGACCCCACTAGGAGATCAGATTGGAGATCTTGGCTATTACCAAGAAAGCAAGTGAAATGGGTTTCCTCACAAAGAAGGAATTCGACTATCTCAACGTAGACCAACCAAGGATACCAACGATCTATGTACTACCCAAAGTCCCCAAAAATCCATTGAAACCACCTGGACGTCCAATTATATCTGGATGCGGTTCGCTTCTAGAGCCACTATGTAAATATGTGGATGTATTTCTAAAACCACTCACCGAAGCAACACCCACGTACCTCAGGGACACGATGCAAATGATCAATCTGGTGGACCAGATGCCCTACAATAAAAATAGCCAACTCCTGGTAACGATGGACATCGTCTCTCTATACACCAGTATTCCGCAGAGACCGGCTCTGGAATGTATGAGAAGAGCACTACAAAGGAGGGAACAACTGGCTGGAGTCCCCACAGAATTAATCATTGATCTTTTGGAAATCGTAATGACAAAAAAAAATTTGTGTTTCAAAACAAGTATTATATCCAAAGCAAAGGGGTGGCGATGGGCGCTGCCTTCGCCCCGGATTTGGCGATTATATATATGTCTGAATATGAACAGCAATGCATCCTATCAAGACATAACCCATACCATAACCAGATCTCTAGATGGCATAGGTACATAGATGACGTCTTCGCGATATGGACAGGTGACGGGCTTAACCTGAATGCCTTCATAGAATGGCTGAACATACAATCCGAGGATATCTAGTTTACCATGAATATGGATAAGGAATCTATCGACTTCCGGGATTTTAGCATGAGGGAAAAGGATGGAAAACGATATACTACACTATACAGGAAACCAGCGGAAAGAAACACTCTCTTGAGATACACGAGCCATCACACCAGAGGACTCCGGGACAACCTGCGATTCGGACAATTTCTCCGGATCCGGAGAAATTGTACCTTAAAGGAGGACTTTTTCAAGGAATCTGATGATCTTATTTCCCGCCTGATGGATAGGGGTTATCCCAAGAGACTTGTGACAAGATCCAGAAAAAGAGCTTGGTACCAGGACAGATCGACCCTACTGATACCAAAAGAACGCACGCCAACTCAGGAACGGATGATATGTGTAACGACATACTGCACGAAAAGCAACAAAATTAAAAAATAGTCAACAAACATTGGGGTCTGATTGCTGATGTCATTGACACCCCTGAACCACCGTTGCATGCCTTCAAGAAGGCGAAAAACATAAGGGATCATGTGGTTCGTTCCTTGCTGGACACGCCACATGCACCGACCATCCAGGGACTTTGGAACCTACCGGAAGTGGTAGTACATTTCAGATGTACCACTTGCAGAGCATGTCCCACATGTTGGGAAACTAAAAAAGTGACCCACAACAATCTCAACATAGACCTCAAGGCCCTCACAAAATGTAACATCAGTGGAGTTATTTACGCCATTCTTTGTCCATGTGAGCTCTTGTACATTGGTCAAACCAGACAAAAAATAAAGAACCGGATCTTCCAACATTGCAGCAGGATCCGATGTCTAACGACAGGGGCACCATTAGTAGAACACTATATGGACAAGAAACTCACCCCAGAATCAATGAGATGGGTGATACTCGAGAAGATCACTTTGGGCCCCAGAGGAGGCAATCTGAACTCCATTCTAAACACTAGGGAGTGTAAATGGATGCATACGTTCAACACTATAGCAAAAGGACTGAATGAACTGGATGCTAACTTTGCACAAATTGATTCAGAAAAGGGGGTGGTGATGAACAGAGTGTCTGAATTAAGCAGACCACTCTTACCCAGTCCAGAGATCAGGGCTTGATCCATCACCGTTATTTAGCTCACTGCCCCATCCCAGCTCAGAACCTGGCTATATGCAAATTAGTCTGTCCCTGGCCCAGTGCATCATGGGAACAGGGCAGACCAAACTACCAAGCCAATTCTTCACCAGAAAGGAGACAAGCTTCCGGGGACCGGTTTCTGCCATTTCAGGCGGCGTCGTGAATTAAGCAGAACACTGCTACCCAGTCAAAAGATCAGGGCTTGATCCATCACTGTTTTTTAGCTCACTGCACCATCCCAGCTCAGAACCTGGCTACATGCAAATTAGTCTGACCCTGGCCCAGTGCATCATGGGAACAGGGCAGACCAAACTACCAAGCCAATTCTTTACTGGAAAGGAAACAAGCTTCCGGGGACCGGTTTCTGGCATTACAGGCGTCGTTGGCCCGGCTTGCTTGAATCCTGATGGAGCAGTGAGCAAGGGACTCATGTCTGAGTATACCCTTCCACGCTTATGGTGGACAAAATGATTCAGAAAAGGGGGTGGTGATGGTGAGCTAAAAAACGGTGATGGATCAAGCCCTGATCTTTTGACTGGGTAGCAGTGTTCTGCTTAATTCAGATACTCTGTCCATCACCACCCCCTTTATGAATCGTTTTGGCCACCACAAGTGTGGAAGGGTATGCTCAGATGTGAGTCCCTTGCTCACTGCACCATCAGGATTCAAGCAAGCCGGGCCGAAGACGGCTGTAATGCCAGAAACCGGTCCCCGGAAGCTTGTTTCCTTTCCAGTAAAAAATTTCCTTGGTAGTTTGGTCTGCCCTGTTCACATGATGCACTGGGCCAGGGTCAGACTAATTTGCATGTAGCCAGGTTCTGAGCTGGGATGGTGCAGTGAGCTAAAAAACGGTGATGGATCAAGCCCTGATCTTTTGACTGGGTAGCAGTGTTCTGCTTAATTCAGATACTCTGTCCATCACCACCCCCTTTATGAATCGTTTTGGCCACCACAAGTGTGGAAGGGTATGCTCAGATGTGAGTCCCTTGCTCACTGCACCATCAGGATTCAAGCAAGCCGGGCCGAAGACGGCTGTAATGCCAGAAACCGGTCCCCGGAAGCTTGTTTCCTTTCCAGTAAAGAATTGGCTTGGTAGTTTGGTCTGCCCTGTTCCCATGATGCACTGGGCCAGGGTCAGACTAATTTGCATGTAGCCAGGTTCTGAGCTGGGATGGTGCAGTGAGCTAAAAAACGGTGATGGATCAAGCCCTGATCTTTTGACTGGGTAGCAGTGTTCTGCTTAATTCAGATACTCTGTCCATCACCACCCCCTTTATGAATCGTTTTGGCCACCACAAGTGTGGAAGGGTATGCTCAGATGTGAGTCCCTTGCTCACTGCACCATCAGGATTCAAGCAAGCCGGGCCGAAGACGGCTGTAATGCCAGAAACCGGTCCCCGGAAGCTTGTTTCCTTTCCAGTAAAGAATTGGCTTGGTAGTTTGGTCTGCCCTGTTCCCATGATGCACTGGGCCAGGGTCAGACTAATTTGCATGTAGCCAGGTTCTGAGCTGGGATGGTGCAGTGAGCTAAAAAACGGTGATGGATCAAGCCCTGATCTTTTGACTGGGTAGCAGTGTTCTGCTTAATTCAGATACTCTGTCCATCACCACCCCCTTTATGAATCGTTTTGGCTACCACAAGTGTGGAAGGGTATGCTCAGATGTGAGTCCCTTGCTCACTGCACCATCAGGATTCAAGCAAGCCGGGGCGAAGATGGCTGTAATGCCAGAAACCGGTCCCCGGAAGCTTGTTTCCTTTCCAGTAAAGAATTGGCTTGGTAGTTTGGTCTGCCCTGTTCCCATGATGCACTGGGCCAGGGTCAGACTAATTTGCATGTAGCCAGGTTCTGAGCTGGGATGGTGCAGTGAGCTAAAAAACGGTGATGGATCAAGCCCTGATCTTTTGACTGGGTAGCAGTGTTCTGCTTAATTCAGATACTCTGTCCATCACCACCCCCTTTATGAATCGTTTTGGCCACCACAAGTGTGGAAGGGTATGCTCAGATGTGAGTCCCTTGCTCACTGCACCATCAGGATTCAAGCAAGCCGGGCCGAAGACGGCTGTAATGCCAGAAACCGGTCCCCGGAAGCTTGTTTCCTTTCCAGTAAAGAATTGGCTTGGTAGTTTGGTCTGCCCTGTTCCCATGATGCACTGGGCCAGGGTCAGACTAATTTGCATGTAGCCAGGTTCTGAGCTGGGATGGTGCAGTGAGCTAAAAAACGGTGATGGATCAAGCCCTGATCTTTTGACTGGGTAGCAGTGTTCTGCTTAATTCAGATACTCTGTCCATCACCACCCCCTTTATGAATCGTTTTGGCCACCACAAGTGTGGAAGGGTATGCTCAGATGTGAGTCCCTTGCTCACTGCACCATCAGGATTCAAGCAAGCCGGGCCGAAGACGGCTGTAATGCCAGAAACCGGTCCCCGGAAGCTTGTTTCCTTTCCAGTAAAGAATTGGCTTGGTAGTTTGGTCTGCCCTGTTCCCATGATGCACTGGGCCAGGGTCAGACTAATTTGCATGTAGCCAGGTTCTGAGCTGGGATGGTGCAGTGAGCTAAAAAACGGTGATGGATCAAGCCCTGATCTTTTGACTGGGTAGCAGTGTTCTGCTTAATTCAGATACTCTGTCCATCACCACCCCCTTTATGAATCGTTTTGGCCACCACAAGTGTGGAAGGGTATGCTCAGATGTGAGTCCCTTGCTCACTGCACCATCAGGATTCAAGCAAGCCGGGCCGAAGACGGCTGTAATGCCAGAAACCGGTCCCCGGAAGCTTGTTTCCTTTCCAGTAAAGAATTGGCTTGGTAGTTTGGTCTGCCCTGTTCCCATGATGCACTGGGCCAGGGTCAGACTAATTTGCATGTAGCCAGGTTCTGAGCTGGGATGGTGCAGTGAGCTAAAAAACGGTGATGGATCAAGCCCTGATCTTTTGACTGGGTAGCAGTGTTCTGCTTAATTCAGATACTCTGTCCAGCACCACCCCCTTTATGAATCGTTTTGGCCACCACAAGTGTGGAAGGGTATGCTCAGATGGGAGTCCCTTGCTCACTGCACCATCAGGATTCAAGCAAGCCGGGCCGAAGACGGCTGTAATGCCAGAAACCGGTCCCCGGAAGCTTGTTTCCTTTCCAGTAAAGAATTGGCTTGGTAGTTTGGTCTGCCATGTTCCCATGATGCACTGGGCCAGGGTCAGACTAATTTGCATGTAGCCAGGTTCTGAGCTGGGATGGTGCAGTGAGCTAAAAAACGGTGATGGATCAAGCCCTGATCTTTTGACTGGGTAGCAGTGTTCTGCTTAATTCAGATACTCTGTCCATCACCACCCCCTTTATGAATCGTTTTGGCCACCACAAGTGTGGAAGGGTATGCTCAGATGTGAGTCCCTTGCTCACTGCACCATCAGGATTCAAGCAAGCCGGGCCGAAGACGGCTGTAATGCCAGAAACCGGTCCCCGGAAGCTTGTTTCCTTTCCAGTAAAGAATTGGCTTGGTAGTTTGGTCTGCCCTGTTCCCATGATGCACTGGGCCAGGGTCAGACTAATTTGCATGTAGCCAGGTTCTGAGCTGGGATGGTGCAGTGAGCTAAAAAACGGTGATGGATCAAGCCCTGATCTTTTGACTGGGTAGCAGTGTTCTGCTTAATTCAGATACTCTGTCCATCACCACCCCCTTTATGAATCGTTTTGGCCACCACAAGTGTGGAAGGGTATGCTCAGATGTGAGTCCCTTGCTCACTGCACCATCAGCATTCAAGCAAGCCGGGCCAAAGACGGCTGTAATGCCAGAAACCGGTCCCCGGAAGCTTGTTTCCTTTCCAGTAAAGAATTGGCTTGGTAGTTTGGTCTGCCCTGTTCCCATGATGCACTGGGCCAGGGTCAGACTAATTTGCATGTAGCCAGGTTCTGAGCTGGGATGGTGCAGTGAGCTAAAAAACGGTGATGGATCAAGCCCTGATCTTTTGACTGGGTAGCAGTGTTCTGCTTAATTCAGATACTCTGTCCATCACCACCCACTTTATGAATCGTTTTGGCCACCACAAGTGTGGAAGGGTATGCTCAGATGTGAGTCCCTTGCTCACTGCACCATCAGGATTCAAGCAAGCCGGGCCGAAGACGGCTGTAATGCCAGAAACCGGTCCCCGGAAACTTGTTTCCTTTCCAGTAAAGAATTGGCTTGGTAGTTTGGTCTGCCCTGTTCCCATGATGCACTGGGCCAGGGTCAGACTAATTTGCATGTAGCCAGGTTCTGAGCTGGGATGGTGCAGTGAGCTAAAAAACGGTGATGGATCAAGCCCTGATCTTTTGACTGGGTAGCAGTGTTCTGCTTAATTCAGATACTCTGTCCATCACCACCCCCTTTATGAATCGTTTTGGCCACCACAAGTGTGGAAGGGTATGCTCAGATGTGAGTCCCTTGCTCACTGCACCATCAGGATTCAAGCAAGCCGGGCCGAAGACGGCTGTAATGCCAGAAACCGGTCCCCGGAAGCTTGTTTCCTTTCCAGTAAAGAATTGGCTTGGTAGTTTGGTCTGCCCTGTTCCCATGATGCACTGGGCCAGGGTCAGACTAATTTGCATGTAGCCAGGTTCTGAACTGGGATGGTGCAGTGAGCTAAAAAACGGTGATGGATCAAGCCCTGATCTTTTGACTGGGTAGCAGTGTTCTGCTTAATTCAGATACTCTGTCCATCACCACCCCCTTTATGAATCGTTTTGGCCACCACAAGTGTGGAAGGGTATGCTCAGATGTGAGTCCCTTGCTCACTGCACCATCAGGATTCAAGCAAGCCGGGCCGAAGACGGCTGTAATGCCAGAAACCGGTCCCCGGAAGCTTGTTTCCTTTCCAGTAAAGAATTGGCTTGGTAGTTTGGTCTGCCCTGTTCCCATGATGCACTGGGCCAGGGTCAGACTAATTTGCATGTAGCCAGGTTCTGAGCTGGGATGGTGCAGTGAGCTAAAAAACGGTGATGGATCAAGCCCTGATCTTTTGACTGGGTAGCAGTGTTCTGCTTAATTCAGATACTCTGTCCAGCACCACCCCCTTTATGAATCGTTTTGGCCACCACAAGTGTGGAAGGGTATGCTCAGATGTGAGTCCCTTGCTCACTGCACCATCAGGATTCAAGCAAGCCGGGCCGAAGACGGCTGTAATGCCAGAAACCGGTCCCCGGAAGCTTGTTTCCTTTCCAGTAAAGAATTGGCTTGGTAGTTTGGTCTGCCATGTTCCCATGATGCACTGGGCCAGGGTCAGACTAATTTGCATGTAGCCAGGTTCTGAGCTGGGATGGTGCAGTGAGCTAAAAAACGGTGATGGATCAAGCCCTGATCTTTTGACTGGGTAGCAGTGTTCTGCTTAATTCAGATACTCTGTCCATCACCACCCCCTTTATGAATCGTTTTGGCCACCACAAGTGTGGAAGGGTATGCTCAGATGTGAGTCCCTTGCTCACTGCACCATCAGGATTCAAGCAAGCCGGGCCGAAGACGGCTGTAATGCCAGAAACCGGTCCCCGGAAGCTTGTTTCCTTTCCAGTAAAGAATTGGCTTGGTAGTTTGGTCTGCCCTGTTCCCATGATGCACTGGGCCAGGGTCAGACTAATTTGCATGTAGCCAGGTTCTGAGCTGGGATGGTGCAGTGAGCTAAAAAACGGTGATGGATCAAGCCCTGATCTTTTGACTGGGTAGCAGTGTTCTGCTTAATTCAGATACTCTGTCCATCACCACCTCCTTTATGAATCGTTTTGGCCACCACAAGTGTGGAAGGGTATGCTCAGATGTGAGTCCCTTGCTCACTGCACCATCAGGATTCAAGCAAGCCGGGCCAAAGACGGCTGTAATGCCAGAAACCGGTCCCCGGAAGCTTGTTTCCTTTCCAGTAAAGAATTGGCTTGGTAGTTTGGTCTGCCCTGTTCCCATGATGCACTGGGCCAGGGTCAGACTAATTTGCATGTAGCCAGGTTCTGAGCTGGGATGGTGCAGTGAGCTAAAAAACGGTGATGGATCAAGCCCTGATCTTTTGACTGGGTAGCAGTGTTCTGCTTAATTCAGATACTCTGTCCATCACCACCCCCTTTATGAATCGTTTTGGCCACCACAAGTGTGGAAGGGTATGCTCAGATGTGAGTCCCTTGCTCACTGCACCATCAGGATTCAAGCAAGCCGGGCCGAAGACGGCTGTAATGCCAGAAACCGGTCCCCGGAAGCTTGTTTCCTTTCCAGTAAAGAATTGGCTTGGTAGTTTGGTCTGCCCTGTTCCCATGATGCACTGGGCCAGGGTCAGACTAATTTGCATGTAGCCAGGTTCTGAGCTGGGATGGTGCAGTGAGCTAAAAAACGGTGATGGATCAAGCCCTGATCTTTTGACTGGGTAGCAGTGTTCTGCTTAATTCAGATACTCTGTCCATCACCACCCCCTTTATGAATCGTTTTGGCCACCACAAGTGTGGAAGGGTATGCTCAGATGTGAGTCCCTTGCTCACTGCACCATCAGCATTCAAGCAAGCCGGGCCAAAGACGGCTGTAATGCCAGAAACCGGTCCCCGGAAGCTTGTTTCCTTTCCAGTAAAGAATTGGCTTGGTAGTTTGGTCTGCCCTGTTCCCATGATGCACTGGGCCAGGGTCAGACTAATTTGCATGTAGCCAGGTTCTGAGCTGGGATGGTGCAGTGAGCTAAAAAACGGTGATGGATCAAGCCCTGATCTTTTGACTGGGTAGCAGTGTTCTGCTTAATTCAGATACTCTGTCCATCACCACCCACTTTATGAATCGTTTTGGCCACCACAAGTGTGGAAGGGTATGCTCAGATGTGAGTCCCTTGCTCACTGCACCATCAGGATTCAAGCAAGCCGGGCCGAAGACGGCTGTAATGCCAGAAACCGGTCCCCGGAAACTTGTTTCCTTTCCAGTAAAGAATTGGCTTGGTAGTTTGGTCTGCCCTGTTCCCATGATGCACTGGGCCAGGGTCAGACTAATTTGCATGTAGCCAGGTTCTGAGCTGGGATGGTGCAGTGAGCTAAAAAACGGTGATGGATCAAGCCCTGATCTTTTGACTGGGTAGCAGTGTTCTGCTTAATTCAGATACTCTGTCCATCACCACCCCCTTTATGAATCGTTTTGGCCACCACAAGTGTGGAAGGGTATGCTCAGATGTGAGTCCCTTGCTCACTGCACCATCAGGATTCAAGCAAGCCGGGCCGAAGACGGCTGTAATGCCAGAAACCGGTCCCCGGAAGCTTGTTTCCTTTCCAGTAAAGAATTGGCTTGGTAGTTTGGTCTGCCCTGTTCCCATGATGCACTGGGCCAGGGTCAGACTAATTTGCATGTAGCCAGGTTCTGAACTGGGATGGTGCAGTGAGCTAAAAAACGGTGATGGATCAAGCCCTGATCTTTTGACTGGGTAGCAGTGTTCTGCTTAATTCAGATACTCTGTCCATCACCACCCCCTTTATGAATCGTTTTGGCCACCACAAGTGTGGAAGGGTATGCTCAGATGTGAGTCCCTTGCTCACTGCACCATCAGGATTCAAGCAAGCCGGGCCGAAGACGGCTGTAATGCCAGAAACCGGTCCCCGGAAGCTTGTTTCCTTTCCAGTAAAGAATTGGCTTGGTAGTTTGGTCTGCCCTGTTCCCATGATGCACTGGGCCAGGGTCAGACTAATTTGCATGTAGCCAGGTTCTGAGCTGGGATGGTGCAGTGAGCTAAAAAACGGTGATGGATCAAGCCCTGATCTTTTGACTGGGTAGCAGTGTTCTGCTTAATTCAGATACTCTGTCCAGCACCACCCCCTTTATGAATCGTTTTGGCCACCACAAGTGTGGAAGGGTATGCTCAGATGTGAGTCCCTTGCTCACTGCACCATCAGGATTCAAGCAAGCCGGGCCGAAGACGGCTGTAATGCCAGAAACCGGTCCCCGGAAGCTTGTTTCCTTTCCAGTAAAGAATTGGCTTGGTAGTTTGGTCTGCCATGTTCCCATGATGCACTGGGCCAGGGTCAGACTAATTTGCATGTAGCCAGGTTCTGAGCTGGGATGGTGCAGTGAGCTAAAAAACGGTGATGGATCAAGCCCTGATCTTTTGACTGGGTAGCAGTGTTCTGCTTAATTCAGATACTCTGTCCATCACCACCCCCTTTATGAATCGTTTTGGCCACCACAAGTGTGGAAGGGTATGCTCAGATGTGAGTCCCTTGCTCACTGCACCATCAGGATTCAAGCAAGCCGGGCCGAAGACGGCTGTAATGCCAGAAACCGGTCCCCGGAAGCTTGTTTCCTTTCCAGTAAAGAATTGGCTTGGTAGTTTGGTCTGCCCTGTTCCCATGATGCACTGGGCCAGGGTCAGACTAATTTGCATGTAGCCAGGTTCTGAGCTGGGATGGTGCAGTGAGCTAAAAAACGGTGATGGATCAAGCCCTGATCTTTTGACTGGGTAGCAGTGTTCTGCTTAATTCAGATACTCTGTCCATCACCACCTCCTTTATGAATCGTTTTGGCCACCACAAGTGTGGAAGGGTATGCTCAGATGTGAGTCCCTTGCTCACTGCACCATCAGGATTCAAGCAAGCCGGGCCAAAGACGGCTGTAATGCCAGAAACCGGTCCCCGGAAGCTTGTTTCCTTTCCAGTAAAGAATTGGCTTGGTAGTTTGGTCTGCCCTGTTCCCATGATGCACTGGGCCAGGGTCAGACTAATTTGCATGTAGCCAGGTTCTGAGCTGGGATGGTGCAGTGAGCTAAAAAACGGTGATGGATCAAGCCCTGATCTTTTGACTGGGTAGCAGTGTTCTGCTTAATTCAGATACTCTGTCCATCACCACCCCCTTTATGAATCGTTTTGGCCACCACAAGTGTGGAAGGGTATGCTCAGATGTGAGTCCCTTGCTCACTGCACCATCAGGATTCAAGCAAGCCGGGCCGAAGACGGCTGTAATGCCAGAAACCGGTCCCCGGAAACTTGTTTCCTTTCCAGTAAAGAATTGGCTTGGTAGTTTGGTCTGCCCTGTTCCCATGATGCACTGGGCCAGGGTCAGACTAATTTGCATGTAGCCAGGTTCTGAGCTGGGATGGTGCAGTGAGCTAAAAAACGGTGATGGATCAAGCCCTGATCTTTTGACTGGGTAGCAGTGTTGTGCTTAATTCAGATACTCTGTCCATCACCACCCCCTTTATGAATCGTTTTGGCCACCTCAAGTGTGGAAGGGTATGCTCAGATGTGAGTCCCTTGCTCACTGCACCATCAGGATTCAAGCAAGCCGGGCCGAAGATGGCTGTAATGCCAGAAACCGGTCCCCGGAAGCTTGTTTCCTTTCCAGTAAAGAATTGGCTTGGTAGTTTGGTCTGCCCTGTTCCCATGATGCACTGGGCCAGGGTCAGACTAATTTGCATGTAGCCAGGTTCTGAGCTGGGATGGTGCAGTGAGCTAAAAAAACGTGATGGATCAAGCCCTGATCTTTTGACTGGGTAGCAGTGTTCTGCTTAATTCAGATACTCTGTCCATCACCACCCCCTTTATGAATCGTTTTGGCCACCACAAGTGTGGAAGGGTATGCTCAGATGTGAGTCCCTTGCTCACTGCACCATCAGGATTCAAGCAAGCCGGGCCGAAGACGGCTGTAATGCCAGAAACCGGTCCCCGGAAGCTTGTTTCCTTTCCAGTAAAGAATTGGCTTGGTAGTTTGGTCTGCCCTGTTCCCATGATGCACTGGGCCAGGGTCAGACTAATTTGCATGTAGCCAGGTTCTGAGCTGGGATGGTGCAGTGAGCTAAAAAACGGTGATGGATCAAGCCCTGATCTTTTGACTGGGTAGCAGTGTTCTGCTTAATTCAGATACTCTGTCCATCACCACCCCCTTTATGAATCATAACTTTGCACAAATGGCAGGACTAGATCCGGAATAAACATACCTCAGTAAACCATACCTGACGCACCTCATATGGTGCGGTTAGTGCTACCGCGAAATAACCTAACCTAAAACCCTGTTAATACGAAACCTAAGGGTTGTTTATTACATGCATAGTAACCTTATGACCATTCTGATAGGCACGACCCACAGTAGATAACCTATTGGCCTGAAAACACTGTCTTGTACCAACTGCTGATGTAATATTTACCGAAACGGTTTTATTGTGAATGTACATGTGTACTAGCTAAAACAAAGGATTAGTTGCCTATCCTTAGGCCGGATATCTATAACATGGGATTGTATTATTATATTCCTCTGACTGTACACTGTGAATAATCTCTTTCCCATAGGGCATAAAGTTACTACTTAGACCAGACAAGGATGCTAATCATAACAATGTGATTGTATTGCCTATATCCGCTGATTATGCACTGTACTGTAACGTGCAAACATAGATAGAATGTATTTGCTTCATATACAATAACCGCATAGCAGGAGTGCTGAAATTGTTGGCATTGTTAATTCAAAAGGAAGAGAGACTCCCACACCATACTGATTAGGTCGTCATGCGCGAGACGCTCCCACACAATCCTAACTAAGGCTAAACTTGCAACCAAGCCTCTTTTTAGACGTCCCCTAGACCGTGTAGCAGTCTTTGACACGGCCCCTCATGATACCCGCTGGCGATTGGCCCCGACCTGCCGAGCCTCCCAAACCAGCATTCAGCAGCGGCACCGCGAGCTACTAATGACTCCGTTTGACAGTGCTCTGCCCTGACGATAGAGTTAACGCTGACAACTGATCAGGTAGGAGTTCATCCACAACGTTCTGCCCGAGCCCTCTATTCGGAACAGACGTGTTAGAAACCGCACTGCCACACTGAGTCTTCCCCCCTTTCACCTTTTTGAATTATCACAAGTGATTCCCTGCCATTTTCTACACGGACCGTAGCGCCGTACATTGCCATGAGTATGTATTGTTTTAAAAGTTTTCTGCTTAACGCAACGGGCGCCCACTCGGAATGGCGAAATGTGTAATTTTCCAACTAGCAACACCGCTAGATTAGTATTGTCACTTTAACCTCATACACTGTCAGGTTGTATTGCAGTAATGGGTAACTGAACGGTGATACTCGTGTTTTTATATTTTCTACAAATGACACCGTTGTATTGTTGCCTTAATTTAACGTATCCTTCAACTGGGTCTGAACAAAATGCGGTAATGATTTCTTCATATAGATCATTCAGGAGTCCGCTATAGTTCGCTTTAACATAGCGAAAGTGTGTTTCACTTTTTCAATTTGCTCACAATTTAGCCACGAACCTGAACGACAAATCCCTTATTATGCTTTTTCAGAATGATGTAAGGCACGCACTGAACAATAGAAATCGTCTTCGACCTATTCATGACATAGGTGCAAGAGTATGCTCGACCACAGGAGCATTGCCCAAGTAAGTCTCCCGCCTAATTACCCACTTTTTCGGGTACACGGCCCATATGCCAATGAATTACATTGAGACTTGTCCTTTTTTCCTCAGAACCTTTAGGAGCCCACGTTGGCCCATACAGTTACGGTACAGACGCCGACTGTTACATCACTGTAGGTATTCCCTTACTTACAGCCCATACTATGATTACAGACCACCACAAGCATCTAATGCCCGATTATATTTTGTAGGTGCTCACAATTTGTATTTGTCCTGACGAAGACCCCAACATGAGGCAAGAATAACCCTTCCATATATACAGGGGTCGAAACGTAGACTACACCAACCCAGCACGCCATAGGACTCAATACAATGGATTTGTCTAGCCTATGTGTGATATGTTTAGGGAACATGTGTACTAGCTTGAGTGTAAAGGCCTACTGATTTTAATGTGATGCTATCAATGTCACACCTCCTTTACCCAGTCCCTCACAAACCAGATCACATCCCTTCCTTCCTTCACTGAGAGCACCATCGCTGTGATGTTTTGAAAATTACGCATATATACTTTGAAGATAAAAAAGTTACTTCTTTGATGTAGTAATTCATAACCTACACGATTGTAAGAATAAATACAATCAGACTTTGAAGATTGCAAGCTTTATTGTTCACTTGATCTAATAAATGAATAATGATATATGTATGTGGTGAACGTCTATTATGTAGTAAGACAGAATATTTGTAAATAATTGCGCTAACGAGAACACATGCTAGTCACCAGGCCCTTCCTACACCAGTAGATATCCCTTCCCACCTCTCTCAGATTGATTGACTTGCTAGTCGTTTCAATCTCGGCCTACACAGAGTAAATGGGACTCCACCGGGAGAGAGTCTAATGTCAAGTGTCGCCTTCAATTTTAAAGATTCTGGTGTTATAACTTGTTAGTCCAGACCTCCCATCAATGGCTCTAATGGCATCAAAGATATTGAGATAATGGATGCAGAACATGCAGGTAGAAAAATGCAAGCACCCAATGCATTAGAGTGCACACAGATTGACCCTACAGATTTTGTCGCCCTGCCACAAAGTTACCATTACAGATGACTTTAGCAAGGTGAAATATTTCAGGAAATAAGGTCAAAATATGTGATCCCGAATGGGGTAGAATGTACTGATGTACTTGATGGCCACTATATAGGTTTACTTCAGGAGACATGGGCAACTGACCAAGTGCACAGAAGTGGGTTTAAAAATAAAAGAGTGCCTGCCAACAAATCCACGGATGGGAATCTGTCAGGTGGGTTGCTATCACTGTATATTGCATTCTATTTCTGTAGTTGACGTAGATTCCCATGATCACCAAGGACAAATTTTCTCCCAACTAAAAACGCTACTGCTCATATGTAATAGGAGTGGTGGCCATAAGCAACAATCCTAAACTCTGCAAATCTTGGACCAAACATTGGTAGCTCACTCTGGACCACAAAAAGGGCCAGATTTTGATCTTAGTGGGACTCCTGTTGTCCCTCTGTGGCGGCGGTTACAAGTACTCCGTCGAGCTGATGGCGTCGTGCCTGCAGTATTTAAATGTGGGCTGGCTGAACCGTTGTCCGCATTGACAAACTGTTTACTATCTCTTAAACTGCACACCTCCAAAGACTTAGCGGGCTCCATTGCTGGCTAACAGTACTCCACCACCATCAGGCCAGCTAGTTTTGGCCAAGTCAATTTAGATTTCTCCATTGTGCTGGTGTTGTCCTAGTAGCGGATTTCTGAGCCCCTGGTGGAGTGGACACTGGCAAGTACCACTTTTGTAATTGTCACTACACATATAGGTTGTGTTTGGTTAAACAATATATGTAGTGAATGTGTCATGTCCCTTTTGGTACATATAGCATAGTAGATATAGAACATACACACACTATTGAATGCACACCCATTGGCAGTGAACGCTGCTACTGGCAGTGTCCCATACCTTATTTACAAAAACAGCGCCCGAGCATGAGCCGGTTGTAGGTAATCTAAGAAATCCTCAGCCTTGCTTGTGGATTTGTGTAGCAAGAAAGTACTTGTCTTGTTTCTGCTTCCACTGCAAAACCATTACGAACAAAGACAAACACTTGTTATTCTTTTGCCCCATCTATGCTAAAGCCAGAATCAGGTGAAAAGGGCCCTTGTGCCGATCCCTTAATTTGGCAGAAAGAAGAGAAGATTATAGAATTTGTAAATGTGACACCTCATCGATAGTGGTAGTGGCGGTGTCTAAGTTTATGCACATAGCAAGGTCAGTGTGGCAAAAGCTACTAGAAAGCAGGACAGATTGATTACCATAGGGTACTGAATTGAATGAAGTTAGGATAAATTATGGAATAATCTTTGATACCATTTTGTTTTACATATGTTCTTAACCTTAATATTTATTGCTATTCTTATCAGTGTGCAAAGTGGAAAATGTCATTGTCGTTTTTACTGAGATTGTTTCATGTATTTTGACAATGATATTTTATTTCAAACTATCAACAAATTACAGGGTACACTAACTTTGGTAGTCAATGTCCTCATCAAAGGTTTGTGATCACACCTAATAGTGAAAGGCTAACCCCAAGCAAAATCTCTGAAATGGTTACATGCACTTGCTAAAGTCCCCTTTTCAATTACAGAATATTTATCCTCAGTGGGAGAAACAGACACAGAGGTATACAAAATTACACATTCAAGTCCAACCTCACCAATCTGAGACAACGCTGCCCCCAGACCCTTATTTCTCGCATCCATGGTAATGACACAATGTGCTCCAGGGTCAAAAGCCTTTAAAGAAGTGACATTAGCAATGGATTATTTCACACTCTGAAAATCCAATTCACAATCAACAAACCACTCAAATTTATCCCTGTTCTTAAGAAGTTGTTTAAGATGAAATGTTTTCTCAGTGAAATTTGGAATATATTTTGAACAAAACTCGACTAGACCAATGAAAGATCTGACTTCATCTTTATTACCTGGTGCTCACACACTGAATTGTCTTAGAATGGCATTGCCACTTAATTGAAAGTTGTACAATACTTTTTATATTTGGAAAATACATTTTAGGATGCAGGTGTATATATTTTTGTCAAATTTTATAAAGGAATTCAAACTTGAAATTACAGGGGTTCAGAATATCAATCTCATAATACACTGGCAATGATCATTGCAGTACTTTTCCAACACCTGGGACGCCATTGTCTAGCACCAATATGGTGAATGCTCACAAAGATTTATACATATGCTGACTTACCACCCAAAATACCACTGTATACTTTTTTAGTGGGACCTTGAAAAATATTTGGGGGGAGGGGTCCTTCATCATCTTCATGAAATGACACAGTCCTGAAGATGGACTCACAAATGCACAACAACTGAGACTGAAACATCAATGCATAACCCAACTTTCTCTTTAGTGATTGTTCATCTTCATCTGCAGCCTAGCTTTTATGAGTGGGACAGGCTCTAGCTGTATATTCAGAAAGTTCAGAACGTGGGCTTGACATACATTGACAAATGGCATACTAACTTGGAAAAGTACTGCAATTATCACTGTCAATGTATAATAAGATTGATATTCTGAACCCCGGTATTTTCAATGTTGAATTTCTAAATACATTTGACAAAAAATATATACACCTGCATCTTGAAATATAAAAAGGTATCTTACAACTTCAATTAAGGTGCAATGTTATTCTAAGACATCTAAAATAATCAATGTATTGATATGTTAATTTGTTGTCTGAACAAAATCCCTTGTTGACATCTTTACCTACCTGACCTCAAATACCCAAGCCCACAAGGGAATATTGGTTTGCCTTTTTTATTTAATAGACACACACTGAATGCCATCTATTAATGCCACTTTGGGGTTTATACCATCAGCATTAATAGCATGAGCCAATTAAGTAATGCTACCCTGATCAAAAGAACATTTGGAAAATACCACAGTTAAATCCCTTTGATGCTAGTGTGTACAAAACTTCTCTCATCCTCAAATCATGCTCATATCCAGTCTTTCAAAAAATTAGGATATTATCTTGGAAAAATGGTAATCCTTTGGTCTTTCTAAACAGCTGAAACATTAGCTTCTAGAAAACCACTAAAGCTGAAGCCAGACCAAAAGGCATTTGTTTCAATTGGAAACAACCAAAAGGAGTTATGGACGCTGTCAGATTTGTGAATCTCTTGTCAGGGGTATCTGGTACTAAGCTGATGAAAGATCCACAGTGGACAACCACCTACTTCTGTTCATAATGACAACATTTCATTAGTGTATGGCAATGGAAACTGGTCAACAACGATGTTGTTGTTAAAGTGACGCAAATCAATAGATTGGCCCTCATTTAAATATCGTGCGGATCGCCACCGACAGGCCGTTGGTGGCGGTCTGTCCAACATCTAGGCCATTGGTCCACCTCCGGATCACAATACCGGCGGTCAGAGCGATGATGTCGGGGGGAAGACTGCTGCCTCCGACAGGCTCATGTAGCCCATCGGGGAGGCCGTTGGACTCTAACACCTACAATGGAGGCACTGCAGTATGGATTAGGATGTCCCTTTCCGACTGCCTCATTGAAGTCCCACCGCTATCTAAAGGCAGCTGAAAAGGAACTTTGGGGGCTCCAAGCAGGGCCCCCAGCCCTGTGGGTGACTGCTAAGTGGCTAGGGGGCACCTGTGATGCCCCCCAACACATCCATGCACCCTGTGACAGGCACTACATGGTGCCTGGCACACAGTGCATGGATGTTTGTAAAGTGCCTTTTCTACTGCGGCTTGTGCTGCAGCCCTTTTCTGGGCCGCAACTGAAGCCGCATTAGAAAAAGGCATTTCACGACTGCCTTCACAAAGGTCTTATTGTAATAGGGTGGGCAGGACCACCAACCCATTGTAAGACGGTCACCTGCCCAAGTCGATGGCGGCTGGACTCTCATCCCAATGCCATCATAATGAGGCCCTTAGTCTCATTTTACCATTACCACAGTGTGCCACCATCAAAGGACAAATCCAAGCAGACGACTCCACTGGTTCAATAATGTTTGCCTTCACTAACTTCTCTAATTCTCTTATGACTTCATCCCACAAAACAAATGGGTTGTTTCTAACTTTTTGTATTTTGGGAGACACAACATCATTTAAAACAATCTTGTGTTCAAAAACTTTTCATTTAAACAAGAAAGACCTGGCTTTAAAAGGGTTGGCATTGAATTTTTACAAGGGACTGGTATTGAGGGGTATCCAACTGATACATTTTTTCAGTCTAAGCCAATCCTAGGCACCCCCAACATTCAAAATTATTAAAATAGATATAGTCTACCCACTCTACAAACATGTACCCTTAAACACGAAGGGTACACACAAGACACTTCAAAAAGTGACTCATCAATAAATTAGTGAAAGAGCGAGAAAGCACCTCACGTGCACTACACCAGGGGAGCTACTGGCAGGTTCTTCTCACCAGCATGCCCACGTATATCATCATTGTTTGCTTTCTCACTGAAAAGACAGAATTTGTGTCATTTTGAGTAAGTTACTCAAAATGAGTAAGTTATTAATTTTGGTATTCACAGAAGGCACTAACTCATCAATGAGTAAGCACCTTCTGTGAATATCAAAATGAGGCAATGCATTCTGTGAATACCAAAATGAGTAAGTGCTTTCTGAGAATACCAAAATGAGTAAGTGCATTCTGTGAATACCAAAATGGTAGTAAGTTTATGACTTTGTAGTTAGTTAGTTCTGTGAATCGGGCCTGTGGTGTTTTAGGACACTTTGATGGGTAAGTGCCTTCTGTGAATACCAAAATGAGTAAGTTACTCAGAATGAGTAAGTTACTCAAAATAAGTAAGGTACTCATTTTGGTATTCACTGAAGGCACTTACTCATCAATGAGTAAGTGCCTTCTGTGAATACCAAAATGAGTAAGGGCATTCTGTGAATAGTAAAATGGTAGTAAGTTTAGGATTTTGTAGTAAATTAGTTCTGTGAATCGGGCCCCACCTGCATTACACTTAACTTTATTAGTGGGACAACCATTGAAGAAGGCTAAATATTGTGAACTCCACATCAACAGCATCTAGGCTGACATTTTCCTTACCCTTTCAAACCATTACCAGTACTTGCCTTGGTTGCATTAGCAGTAGTTTTTCTGCTCTGTGCAGTTCTAATTTTATTAGCTACCTGAAAATTCTTCTCTTCCTCTTTTAACGCATTTGACTGACAAATGAGTAGAACTTTCAGCTCTGTGTAGGATAGTATTCAAATAAATATCATCATTGACCCACAATCTCTCTTAAATTGCTGAATTACTGGCATACATCCCTTGATCTCTGATAAGGTCCTCAAGCAAATTCCCAAACTTGCAATCCGTGGTGAGCTTTCTCAATTCACTCAAATTGTCAACAATCGACTCGTGTTTGTTTTGCTTCCTCTGGAGGAATATATAACTTGTTCTACTGATACATACTTTAGGGGCATAATAGCTATCCATATCCACTATGGCAGCATGAAATACATTAATATCTCCCATAACTTGTGATTTTATTAGAAAACTGCAAATAATTCTTAACTTCCAAATTGGCCCAAGGAATGTATCAGTATACATTTCTTATGGTCAGGAGACATACTCTATCCATATCAGTAGTGTCAATATAATTCATGAAATATTTATTCCATTCACACCAGCGCATTGGTGGATCAGTACCCGTAGACCAGAATGCTGTGGAGGACTCAATGGAATCTCTGATGACTCATGTTAAATTTGTTGTGGTATTGTTTTACGTCAGCACTTCACCATCAATCCTGGACTAGTTCAAAGTCCTAACTTCACCACAACAAAAATGGCAGATAACTCAGCCAAAGTTTCTGTGAAGATTGCTCCCCCCATTCCAACTTTCCAATAGTGTAGCAAAAATTGCAGAAGACACCAATATATGAATTGAGCACATGGAATCTCAGTAAACTGAGTTAGTATCCTTACCCATGAAAATTTAAAAAAAGCCTTCCTTCAATCAGCAAAGGCCGATACACGATCAATACTAGGTACTGCCCAAAATAGTGCAGACAACACAATACTTCCAACAAATGATACCGTAGGGGATCCAAAATGGCTGCGCCATGCTTGAAGTTCAAAGTGAGACTTGGAACTCACAAGCATCACGTAGGTTAAACTTGCAAGACACCGCTCACAAGAACAAGTGAGAGGCGTGAGCAAGAATTAACTGCCGTCTGTGATCTGCGCGCACAACCAAAGTAGTTACTTATATTTCTTTAAGAGAAAGAGAGCACGAGTGACTGAGCAAAAGGTTACTAGATTGGTTACTATAGTGCCTGGGGGATCAGGGTTGTCACGTTCAACGGTTGCCACCCAGGGCTAGGGGGCTTATGGTGGCACTGTGAGCTAGCTGGCCTAAAGGACGATATAGCCTGAGGGGGTGCATGGAATCAGTCTGGCGCAAGGCCAACGGTTATGCTGTCTACAAACTCGCAGTTCCTACCATAGGGTAAAAAGTACACAAGTCAAAGAATCCCAGATCTTCACACCGATTGAAAAGCCACTGGGTGTCTGTCAGGCCTCCGCCTGCTCCCCACCTACACTCCAAAACCATCACGTTATCGCCTGTGTGGTGTTTAAAGAATGGTTCCAACACTTTTGGGAGTAAGTATACCGTATTCCAAGGTAAGGAGAGCAGCCCTGTACAATACCTATGTATCCCTCACTCTGCCAACAAATCTACCAGCTTGCATTCCGTTTTATCAACATTGAATGCGAGCTATATAAATACCAACATACCAATTTCCAGTACAGCTTGCAATACCTCAGCTATCACGGGAAAAGATTGTAATATGAGGTAACTTTCATGAACAGAATGTGCAATCAGGCATACGCAGCAGGAAGTGGCTGTGACTTTTCTTTCATGCAACACAGTGCAGGAAGGCAACATGCTCCGCTGTGTACCGTGTCTACTAAGATATGGTGCACTTCTCCTCTCTTCCAGCGCTGGCGTGCTTATGCTGCCTAGCACCAATGCAGGTACCCTTGCACCATGGTGGAAGAATGCCCGTGTTAGAAGCAGGATTGTTTTTTCATGAACAGATGTCTTTCCACAAAAACTATTCTTAGAGGTATATTCTTCTTTCTAGGTGTGCTGCAGAATGCGGAAAGAGGAACGAACAAGGAGAAATAAATATAATTCTCCTTGTTACACCTCTGTCAGATAGGTGCACCATTATGGCACAAACCCAGGTTTAGAAGTCTTTGTAAATCTGAGTTTGTGTCAAAATACATGGGTTGATGCATGGGTATGCTCATGCTCCACCCATTTAATGCTTAACCGATGCAAAGTAATCATGTGCTATGCACTGTGTTGCATTACTTAATATTTACTAAACCACGTAAATCTACTTCATGTGTCTTAGTTCATACTAAAATGGATTTTGCATCGGGGATTTGCACAAAAGTGACTCTTCCCACAAGTCCAAATCTTAGCATTGTTTTCTGTGGTATGTAGTTACTCCCAGTGAATGGCAGCAGAAAACTGTAGTGTAACATTGAGGCACGCACCAGGCAGTGAGCACTGCGACATTCAAGGCCCCAAGCGCAGGCAGCACAGTGCTATCTGAGCTCGAGAGGTTGGGAGGAAGGGGAGGGAGCAACACAGTTAGATGACAACTGTAGGGCTGCCTATGTAGCATCAGCACATACAGCCACAATCGCACGTTCCTTTGCTCCCGCTGCTGAGCTGAAGCCCACTGTTCCCCCTGCTACATGTTATTGGGGGTTGGGAGTGAGTGTTTTATCAATGTAGTGCTGTTATGGTTGTATATTGTTGTATTTGAAGGACAAACAGAGGAAAGCAAGCTGTTCAGCTGATGGGCCAAAAGGTGGTGGGGGTTGAAGGAGCAAGCAAAGAACAATGGATCTAAGATTTTGGGCAAGGACGAGGGCCTTGTCCAAGAGTGGGCAGGCTTGACAAGATGGCTAATACGGGTTTCGGTGTGCGGATCAGAAGGACCTACGGTATTTCAAAGGTTGTGTGCAATTCAGAAGTGTTTGGGAGTTAGGATGCTGTGGGTTGGAATTACTAAGGGAAGAGGGGTTGGTTTAGAACCTTTTGTTAGCCCTGTTGACAGGGGCTCAGCTGAAGGGCAAGGTTCTCTACTTGACAGCAGTAAATAAAGAAGCCCTTTGCACTCAAAGCAAGCTGTGATCACTTCCTCCCAACCGCTTTATTTTCAGCTGCAGCACTGTAGAGGCATGCGCTGCCACTTTTCTTTAGGCCACTTAATCATTTTAAGTTTGCAGTCAAGCGTAGCTAATAAAAGTAAATCAGGTGCTAAGGAGTTTGTGATCCATGGTTCGTGCACAGAGTTTGAAATTCCAAAACAGTGTGCGGAAGGGACACGGGATTAAATGTTTACAGGCAGAAACAGGAAGCTAAAGTGCATGGCAATATTGAGCGGGCAACTTCATCATAAATAGAACCTATTTCAAATGATTTTTGTTGAGTTTTTAAGGAAAAGCACATTATAAATCATAATAACAATAATAATAATAACAATTATACTGACAATTATAACGAAATAGTAATAGAAAGCAAGGAAAAGCTACAAAAGAAGAAGAAAATGCCACAAGGTTACAAATTAAGTGACAGTTGGAATTGCGGTTATGCTAGAGATACAGGTGCATTTCCAAAAGTACCCCAAGGGCATCCTAGCCTAATTCAACCTCAAGTATAAATATTGAGAGGGTTGGAGATGACCTGATCAGGTTGCTGCAATTTGCAGCTCTTTGTATGCATTGTGTTTGAAGAAGAATTGTAAGAAACGCACAAAACGGTTTCCTCTCTCTAAATGTTTTTGCTTTTACCTAACTCCGTTTAAAGACGTCTTGCGTGTGAAATTATTTGCTTACCCTTCTCTCCTGGGTGCATTCTTCTTTTTCTTTGCCCCTCGTACCACCTTTGTCTGTTTTTTCCTGGTGCATTTAGTTTCTCTGTGTTCACTGTGACATTTTTGTTTTCTCTGCTGCTTATACACTTTTTCTTTCTCTCTCTGTTCTATGTATTGGCTTCTATTCATTCCCATCGTTTATTTGTATTTTTTTCTGTGCAGATTGACATTATTTTTCCTCTTTCGTCCAAGGATCCTAATTTTCCTCTTTTTCTTGTTGTGTCTTTTTCTCTTTTTCAGCGAGGTCCGTTTTAGTCTTGGTTACAGACACTTTTAGCTGTCTGAGGCAGGCTTCCTGTTACTAATAATTTACATATAATAGAGGGGACTTTTGAGCAGCTACTTGCTCAATTGGACATCTTTGCTGTCTATCTCATGTCGTCGCTGTTGATGCATCGGTCTTCCTTCCTATTTTTTGTATTTGAACAACCAAGTAGTAAATGGATGAGGTATATTCTTCCCCTACAGTGTGAAGGGACTCTTTTTTTCTTTGCAATTCATCATTCCATGGGAGTGTAGGTGTTTGGTTGATCTCCAAACATCCTTGTCCACCTGCTCTGATTTCCCTTAATTCCTCACGTTACCGTCTGTTGCTCCCCATTCCTCTTTTCAACCTTCACCCTGCTCGCTGTATATTTTGTACTCTTCCCCCTCAGCTACTGCTAACTGACCCTAACCCGCATCCCTTATTTTGCACCATCCTTGCTCATCCAGTGCTACCCAGACTCAGTTTTGAATTCATATATTTTTTTTGTACAAATGCCTGGCAGCTGCAAAGGCTACCGAACCACTTTCCTATTTAAATCTACCATCTTTTCTGTGAACCTAAATGTAATTTTCTTTGTTAATATTTGCCTGCCTCTCTTTCAGCTCAAGGGGGAATATTATCAATGGCAGTATCCCTGCTTTAGCTGCACTTTTTGCAGCTAAAGCAGCGATTTTCTTATTGCCCTATTAACTAGGTGGCGCTAACATGCATCAGCGCATGTTAGCAGACGATTTTCTAACGCTACACATCTTAACGATCCACATTGCTAATGAGATGCAAAGTAGGGGTTCCTTACAATTACTGCATTGAAAAACGTTGCAAACACAACTTTACTATATTATCAATGCTGCCCCGGACCCGCGGAACAATGAGAAAAGGCGCGGTAAGCTCCCATTAACGCGTGATCCTAACGCCTGAATAAAACCTGACTTACATTATTGCCTAAGGGAGGTGGATTGCATGGTAAAGTACACACTCCCCTATTACCAAGCTTTTCATTAGCGCTGTGAAAGCATCACTGGATTTCACATGCAGTCTATCGCTGGATTGCACTTTACCTGTTAGCAAAGCGTTGCCAATAGGCCGCTAACACGGCAATGTAATTCAGCGATAGAGGGCGATAATGTAAAATGAGCTAAGCGCTTTTTGCAATATTTATAACAGTTTGTATATAATATGCTCCAATGACTTTTCTTTATATTGGGACGAAAAGTTTGCTATCAGAACTCTGCTTCCCTAAAGGTTTGAAAATTCATAATCTCTTAGGTGTCAGCATTTTTCTGCATTTGTGCACTGACAAAGTAGCAGACTAGAAGACCGAAAAAATAGGTGCCCAATAAAAATCAGAAAACAAGGTCAAGGACATGGAAAAAGTAGTTTTCAAGGGTACATCTCTGGTTCTCTTTTTCTCCTAAGTCCAGTCAGTGGATTCTCTTTATACCCCTAGTGATTTTATGCGTCTTGACTGTCTGTGTTCAATTTCTACCCCTTTCTTTAACTTTCACCAATGAAAGCAACCACCTCTGCTGCCATGTCCATTTTGATTCCTTGCTGAAGAATAAACAAAAGAAGACATCTAAGTCTTCGGAGTCGATATTCTTTGGGCACGCACCTCTTTAATTTGCCTATTGTTAGGGTTACTGGGATTCCGCGATTCTACGGCTTCTGCATTTTCTGCATAATTTTATATTTATTGTGCTTGCCACATCATCCATCATCTCCTGTATTATTTGCAGATTACACCCATTTTTTTTCTAGATTAAACCTTTACCTATAAATTATTAACATGTCAGTAAATGACAACATAGTGAAGTAATACTGCTTCAAAATGTGCTGCATTAAGTAGCCTAATTGTCTTTTCTTACCACATAATTTAGCGAACCTGCAGCATCATTTGCTCCTCCCTTGCTTTTCAATTCTAGTGACCTGTGACCAGGCCCTGCAGCCAACCCCCAGCTATGCACAGCCTTCGACCATGTGTGGCGGGAGGTTGGCCAACTGTGTCCAAACTCACAAGTGCCCTGGGGCCCTAGTGGCCCAGTCTGCTTCTTGCATGCTGCCACATGGACAATACAAGAGCTGGCAATGTTTTTTAAAATATTTTTTTTAGAGCTGGAATGCCCTGGTGCCCATCTCGGGCACCCATGCATCCTTTTTTTATTTTGGGGCCATGGGGAATACTAGTGCCCCCACGGCCCTGCCAGATACCCTGCTATGAGTCAGCCATCTTTTGGTGGGTACTCACCTGCAACACCCACAATCCACACTACGTTGGGGGTAATGGTGGCTCCTCAGCAAACACCATACTGGGTGATGGAGGGTGCAGGCACCTTTACTTTGCTCAGTACCGGGCGGCAGCAGCATTTTTTACTTCTCTGACTGGGCAGGAGCAAAGTTTTGTTTTCTCCCCTCAAGATTTAAGGCAGGGTATGCTCTCCTGAGCAGAAAACAGCAGCTGTCCCAGGGGTTAGGGTCCCTGGGACACTGCTTAGACTCAGTTTGAGTCTTACAAAAAAAGTCAGATAAACAAATGAAAGTGCAGGGTAAAGATGCCCTGACCCCTAAGGCCTAAAAGGGGGGGGGAAATTTTTTTTTCAATGTTGCTGCTAATCTGTGGCAACATTAAAAAAACTTAGATTCTGTGCTACAAGAAGAAAAAGCCCTGGGGTGGGCCAGGGCCTGGGGAGGGGGGTGACACAATTGAACATATAGCGAGTCCTCGGATCCCCTAGCGGTGTCATAATTAGAAAGGGTCACACTGCCCCCTCCCCGAGCCTGAAAATACCCAGGGGGCCCCCTTCCCTGGTGCCAAATAGAAAAAAAGGGAAGAGTGGCGTGTTTCGCAGAGCCTGAAAAGCTCCATGGACCCCATCCTTCAGACCAACATTAAAAGAACTGGGAGGGGGTGCAGAGCTCCCCTCCCTGAGCCTGAAAGAGCCCTGGTTACCCAATCTCCTGTGGGTAAATACTATTTAAAAGGGGAGGGATGTGCACATCCCCTTCCCGAGCCTGAAAATGTCCCGGAGACCACATCCCCCAGGACTTGTCCTCTGGAGCCTTCTCCCAGAACACAGTAGTTTCTCTGCCACAGGAGCACGTGCAGGAAAACTCAGATTGTGCCCAAGATGGGTGCACACGCGAAGACGCGAGAGCTGCAGGGGCCCTGGGGTTGACCTCATGGGCCCCTAATGTAGTGTTTTGTGGGTACCCGGGTTGGCAGCAGGGCATCCATGTAAGGCCCAGGCGGAAGGGCCCCCAGGGCTAATTTGGGCTCAGAGAGGGAGGCTACGTCCTCTGCCTTTAAAAAAGGACAGGCCCTAGGGGATGGGGGCTGTGTCCCCCCTCTCCTATTGAATAAAAGATGCCAGAGGATGATGTCCCCGAGCCCCAAGAGGCTCAGGGAGGGGAGCTGCACACTACCTCACTATACAATGATAAAACTGCCTGGGGAAAAGGTGTCCCTGTGGTGGTAAAGGTTCATTAAGGGGGACAGCAAACCCTCCCTTCTTATAATACAAACAGCCCTGGGGGATGGTGTTTTCAGATCCCGTAGAGGCTCGGGGAGGGGAGCTGCATAATCCCTCCCCTTAATTAAATAACCAGCCCTTGGGGATGGTGTCCCCAGGGCGCTAAAGGCTCGGGGAGGGTTGCCATGCGTCCCCACCCCATTATATACTTTTAAAAAAAAATGCGGCTCCTGCTGGCACTTGTGATTGGTGCTGGCAGGGAAAGCCAGAAGAGTTCAGAGGCCTTGGGCTCCCCCAGCAATCCCTACCAACAAAACATATCTGAGTGTCCAGAGTGGGCACCGAGACACAAGAAACCCTGCAGCCCATAGAGGATTGGGAGGGAGGGCATGCACACCCTTTCCCCTTAATTAAAAAAAAACAGCCCTGGAGGTTGTTGTACCGGGCGCACTAAAGGCTCAGGGAGAGGGGCCATGAGTCCCAATATATAAAAAAAATTGCAGATCATTGCTGGCACCCACGCTGGCTGCTAGCAGATTGGATGGAGGGGTCTCAGGGGCCCTGGGGCTCCTCCTTTGCCCTCACCAAAAATAAGCACCTGAGTGTACCAGGTGGGCACCGGGACACCCAAAATATATATTTTAAAAAAATGTAATAATAAATAATTAGCAGAAGCCGCTCATTTATTACTCACTTCTTCTAGGAAAGGGCAATCTATAATGACGTAGGACATTTTGAAATAGCATTCTTTTATGCTTGTGGTGCCCTTAGAAGTGGCAGTGGTACCACCTAGCATTTCTTAATGTTGTGGGGCTGCTGCATGGAGTGCAGCAGACACACAACATAAAAAAAGCAGTTAATCTCCTGAGTTATTAAATCAATAACACCAGGATAACTTACCATATTTTTAAAAGCACTCTGATCTGGGACTCTCTGCTCTTAAGCTAGAGAGCAAGGTTGTCTTGTGGCTGTTTTTATGATTGCATTTTGTGGGCTAAAAATGTTAGAAGAAAGACTTGGAGACATGTTGGTTGTATAAAAAAAACAAGATGCCTGAGTCTTTCTTTTAAGATTTTTTAGCCCACAAAATGCAATCATTGAAACAATGATAAAAGAAAGACTCACAGACATGTTGATTGCTTTTTTATTTAAACATTTTTGTAATAATCACTATTATAAAACTTTGCACTGTGTGAATTTCTTGAACATATATTTGATTAAAATTGTGGTGACTTTTGAAGAAGGATGAAATATCTGCTTTATATATAGTGATACACTCACCCCTTGATAGAGCCAATAGGACCCCCTTTTAATGTTTTGGTGTTCTCACTCTTTGAGAAAGTCAGTAAGTCAACCTGAATGCGACCAGGCCCACGTCCAACTCAATGCTGTGCACAGCCGAAGGCAGGAGGCCATGCGTGATGCGGGGTTAGCTGCCCACTGAGAGTTGAACGCAGTACTTGGAAGCAGGCCAATCCCTGTGACCAACCCCAGGAGTGGTGCAGGTTGGCTTTACGGATGGTAATAAAATATTACATTATGTTAAACAAAGGCCAGAATTTCACTGAAAAAAACAAAGATTAAAGTGACTTGATAGCTAGAAATTGTAATTATATCTCAATTTACATTAAAAACAATCTTAGAAATTTACAAAAAAATACAAAGGTTAAAGTAACAGTATTGTTGCGTCAAAATCACAGACATTCTCCAGATATACTTATCTCAACTAACTATGACACATGCCCTCACCATGCACTGCTACTTACCCCATATATTATATGACACATGACATGATCTGTGACATCATGTGTAGTATGCAAAAGACACACAATTGATGGATGGAATGCAGAACTAAGCAAAACATTCACCCCCAGTCAAGAGATCTCGGTTAAATCCATCATTCTTTTGCTCACCATGCCACCCCAGTTTAGACCTGGCCATTTGCAAATAATTCTTGACCCTGTGCATCATGGGAACAGTCCAGCCCAAACTGCCAAGCTAGGTCCTCCCTGGACCAGAAACACGCATCCTAGGACCGGTTTCAAGGTTTCACCCCTTTTCAGCCAGAATAGCTTGATTCCAGTGGCACAGTAAGCTCAAGAGCCACGTCTGGGCATACCTGGCGTACTTAGGGCGAGAAAGCAAAAGACACACAATTGATGGACCGAATGCAGAACAAATCAAAACATTCACCCCCAGTCAAGAGACATGGGTTAAATCCATCATTCTTTTGCTCACCATGCCACCCCAGTTTAGACTTGGCCATATGCAAATCAGTCTTGACCCTGTGCCTCATGGGAACAGTCCAGCCCGAACTGCCAAGCCAGGTCCTCCCTGGACCAGAAACAAGCATCCTAGGACCGGTTTCGGGGTTTCACCCCTCTTCAGCCAGGGTAGCTTGATTCCAGTGGCACAGTGAGCCCAGGACACAGGTATGGGCATACCTGGTGCACTTAGGGCAAGAAATCAAAAGACATACGATTGATGGACGGAATGCAGAACAAATCAAAACATTCTCACCCAGTCAAGAGATCGGGGTTAAATCCATCATTCTTTTGCTCACCATGCCACCCCAGTTTAGACCTGGCCATATGCAAATCAGTCTTGACCCTGTGCCTCATGGGAACAGTCCAGCCCGAACTGCCAAGCCAGGTCCTCCCTGGACCAGAAACGAGCATCCTAGGACCGGTTTCGGGCTGGCGTAGGGGGCAAAAGAACAATAGATTTAAACCAGATCTTTTGACTGGGGGAGAACGTTTGCATTGTCAGCATTCCGTCAATAATTTGTTGGCTGTAACACTTTTCTAAGTGGGATGGGTATGCCTAGACGTGGGTCCCTTGCTCACTGTGCCACTGGATTCAAGCTAGCCTGGCTGAAGAAGGGTAACATACCCTGAAACCGGTCCCAGGATGCTTGTTTCCGGTCTAGGGAGGGCCTGGCCTGGCAATTCGGTCTGGACTGTTCCCATAGGGCACAGGGTCAAGACTGATTTGCATACGGCTGGTTCCAAACTGGGGTGGCGTAGTGGGCAAAAGAAGGATGGATTTAACCCAGATCTTTTGACTGGGGGAGAATGTTTGCATTGTCAGCATTCCGTCCATCATTTGTTTGCTGTAACACATCATGTATAATATGACTACAACAACAGAAATTACATAATTGATGACAAGACTGTGCATGGCGGAGGCACGAGTTATAATTACTTTAGGGCATGAGTTATAGCTTCTTCCTGGAAAGTTTCAAGCAGGGGGCCAGAAAAAGGGCAGTTCCAAAAGTCAAAATTCCCATGCTGTTTTCATGGACATATTCGAAATGCGCTACAACTAAAATGGTTGAATGGAATTACTTTAGAATTGGCAGGAAGCTTCATCTTGGTCCAGAAAGCGGGCTTTTTTTATTTGGTGTAAATCCATTCGGTAACTTTTGAGAATTTAAGGTTCACAATTTACAGCTATCTGGACTGTTGGCCCAAAACTAAGTCATTTGATTGGCTGAGAGGGATTTCTCAGAGCGAGGGCTCTGATTAGCTGGCCGCAAAATGAAAAGAAATGTTGTGTGGGCCATTACAGGATTCTGGGGCTTAGTCTCCTGTCCGGGAACAGTTTTAAAAAAAGAATATAAGGGTGACGCCTTTTATCACATTTATTTTATTTATTAGGCACCCTGCTTAGTGGGCCTTCTTGTCACACCTTATGGTGACTAGCTAATACAAAAATATGTTTTCCTAATTGGGAAAGGCAGTTTTCATTCCCTTGTTTTACTACAGTGTACAGTGGTGCTCCTGACAGCCATATATGTTTGCCGTATATGGTAGGGGTGGTATAACTATACACTACAGGCCACATATGGTACTGGTGGCTTTATGGATTAATACGTCCACTGTAGAGGCCTGTGTTTGACCTCAGGGTCAGAGGTCCAAATCCCAGCGACCCCACTCAGCCTTTCATCCTTCTGAGGTAGATAAAAAGAGTACCATTTTGTTGGGTAACAATAAACATCTGTTATTCAGCGCCAAGATGCCCTTCTGGGTGAACATGAGCTTTACAGTCACAAATGTTATGTTGTATGACATTCACTCCCATAGCATTGGTGCATTTTGAACACCATCTACTATGGCCTTACAGAGAAATTAAGTGGGCCTACTGGGTGAGACCAATTTTCCAAATACCAATATTAGGGCCACAGCACACACACTATAGAGCTAGTTAGCAGTGCCATGGGGCATAGTGTCCTAATACCACCAACTAAGGATGCAGAAACAATGGAGTGGCCTATTGGAGTGACCATGTAGAAAAAGTAAATTTGTTACAAGATCCACAGGTGGTAACCAGCAAGTGACCATGATCTGCCATCTGACCTTAAAAGCCTTACCTGAGAGGTCAACAACATTTTGGCGGAGTACACCAAACAACTGTAGAACAATTATTCATTAATTATCAAAACATGAATACCAGTTGTTCCTTTCTCGTTTTCAATAGAAGTGTTCTTTAAAATGCAACAAACAGCACAGGCTAGATCTTAATTTCTGCACTCCATTTTTAAAAAAATAAATTGAAACAAATGTTTATCCATTACACAATATAAAATATACATTTTTACTGCTACGTCGAAAACACTGCATGATTGCAGTTGCACCATGGAAGTGGTTTTTGGTTTCTACTGTTGCCTATTTCACAGCTGAGCTCAATGTACAATCCACTCAAGTTTTCTGGATATCAAGACGATATATGTGAAATTTACATATAATGTATTTCAGTAGAGAATATTGATATGTTTCTTGGACAGTCTGAAAAGCCCACTGTATTTTATCTATGAGTCAGCAAGTCTCCGACCCCGATTACTCGTTTGTTCTAGCAGTATTCCTCCAGCCAATAGAATCGCGTGAGGTGTGACCTACAAGGGAGCATTCCTCGTGCCTGGCACCGGCCTCCCCAGCGCCATGACACACTGCCCTGCACTCTGCTCAGGCCCTATCCTTCTCATGATTTAGCTCCTGCTCAGAGCAGGCATTAAATGGGAGCCTTAATACCAATGGAAACGGAAATGCTATGCTGAATTTGAAATAGAAAAATTAAGATTGCATGATTATTCCCCATTCTGTGGGTTAACTTACAATTTCACGGTATTGGTGGGCTGCAACCACACAGTAAGGGCGTTTTCTAATAAAGCGTTTGGACCCTGCCATTACTGGGCAACTTGTAATCCGGGCCTCTACGTCAATACGGTCTGCTGCCCACAAAAGGATATGCTTTAGAATTTAAAGGGAGACATCACAAAATATCCCCTTTTCATCCTGCTGTAATTTTACCTTAATTTTGGAAATGTAAAGGCAGCTAATACAATTGACGACAGAATAACAAACGATAATTATTCTCAGCTCCAATGAGCAACATACATTTTTCATCGTAAAGGCAAGGGTAATCTCCATGCTTGCTGAAGGAGTATTTGTTGTCACAGTTATGACAGTTTTCAGAGAACTTGGCTCTCTCAAAGCAGCTAACCCGATTTTCCGATGTCATATTCCCGAATTTACATAAAACATTACGACTAGGCATTGCAACAATTTTATACATAATTTAACTAAGGGAAAGCCAAGCCACAATGTCTGCTGTGCCATCTACCGAGGGCATTCAATACTTCTAAATTGTGTTCTCTGAAAGTCACAACCGTCTGGAACAAATCTTTGCCTTTTCAGTTTATTCCCCGAGCATACGGCTGATTATTAATGCCTGCTGAGGTTTTGTGGCTGAATTTCCATTTGTGAAACCTCACTGATCAGCATGCCAAACCTAGGTCAGTGTTAAAACTAGCAAGGCGTCCAAGAATGTAGCTTTCCACCCTGGTTTATACTGTTAGTCACGGGAAATCAGCGGGATATGCCACTGGTTGTGAATTCATCCAAGTAAATGTTTCTTTCCAAATAATAAAAATCTAAATATGCATTTGAAGTAGCTGGAATTATGCGAGTTCTTCAACATTCTGCAACCCTAGTTGTTAAACTGAATGGTTTGAATACCAATATTTTGGTCAGATATTGGAAAATCATCATATGTGATTCACTATTCATGTCTCCCCGTCAAGTAAAGCAACTTGAATAAACCATAAATTTAGAAGGCAATAGATTTTTTAGTGTATTAGTCTAACTTAATGTGTAACATAGTGAAAGAAAAATTGTTCTAGTATTAATAGCAAAAGGTAATAGCCTTTAAGGAGCACAATTATTGCAAAAATAAGGGGATGGCAGAACCCGCAAAGATTATGCAGAGTTACATAAAAATTGTGCGAGAGATTCCACGGAGTTTTGCAAATGGGCTGAAAATATGCAGCTCGTGCTGATCACACTGCAATGTAGGCTGGTAGCGCTTGAGTGCTGAAAACTCAGCCTGAACGGCACCATGCGTTGCGCTTGAGTGCGTGGCCATTCAAGTTGATTTTGCTTCCGCTGGAGTACAAATTTAATTCCAGTGGCAGCAAATTTACTTGAATGGCAGCCCTCTGACCGTGACCGTTCATGACCACCCACATTAGAAAATCATACTAGGGGACCTCAAATCTCGCTCACTCCCTCCAGCTCGCATTTTCTGAAGACTTACGGGTCAAACATTGTGCCACGCCATGATTGGCGGAATTTGGCCGGAACTCCGTGTTAAATAGTTGTGCAGACTGGCAAGATTCCACCAATTCCCCTGGAGGAATGAACCATTTTGCAGACCCCTAGTAAACATTGAGGGACTTATGTATGAGCCCTTGCGTCACTTTTGTGCCGCTGGTTCAGGCGGTGTAAAAAATGCACCATGTTGCGTCATAATTGCAAAGTGACGCATCTAGGTAGATGTGTCACTTTGTAAAGTCCTGCGCTACAATATAGCTGCGCCAGGTATAATGTATGCAGGGTGGGCGTTCTGACACAAGTAAGCCTTGTAGAAGTGACGCCGTGAAATCTATGAGATTTCACTGTGCCACTTCTAGGGGGCAAATGCGTCAATATGTTAAGTCTGCCTCACAGCAGGCGTAAGACTGGCGCAGGCACATTTGAAATGGAACTTGCCTATGTGAAATGACCCATCGCTGAAGTTGCGTCACTTTTGTGACACACTCCAGCAATGCTTCATTTTTACCCCTAGAGATACGCCAGAAATACCAAAGTATCTGTAACTCCTTGCGACATGATGCATCAAACTGTAAATATGATATATCAGCATGTCGCAAGGAGTGCGCAATGAAAAGTGACGCATCGCTGTTTTCTCGCAGCAATGCGTCACTTTTCATAAATGAGGCCCTGAGAACTTGTAGAGAAATACGCTAAACAGCCATAAAAACCTTGGGGTAGATTCACAAAGGTAATCTGAGCCAAAAGTCTAACTTTACGACTTTTGGTATTCACAGAAGTCACTCATGACTTTTGGTATGCACAAAAGTCATTTCCGACTCGAATCTTTACGGCATTACCCGAGCAGGAATCTCTGCACCCGGGCCAGAGACTCCGCACTCGGGTCGGAGACTCCACATTCGGGCATGATGATGATCAATGTCTTCAATGCTAAACACCTGTGCAAGTGCTTACAATCCCCCCTGCTTGAATCCGATGAAGTAAATTAACACCACCTGCACCACAAATCACATAAAAGCAGCACACAAACAAGGAACATGTTTGTCCACAGAGTCCCTGCTTACCTGCTCTGCACATCACACCAAGAAAATGCTAAACCAGAGGAGGAAGAAAAATTACACAGTTGAGGAGACCACCATGATCTTGGAGTTCTTTGTGATGCACCACAAACTGCTCCATGTTTTCCTCTGTTACAGCACCAGTGACACACAGAAGGTAGCTGTATGGCAGCATTTAGCCACTGTAATCACAGCATTGGGAGAGGATGTGCACACTGTCAATGATATCAAGAAGAAGTGGCAGGACGAAAAGAGGCAGGTGAAGGAGAAGAACGCCAGGATTGAGGTGGCCAGAATTCTCCCTGGTGTACAATCCGGACCCTGCCTCCGTCTCACCATTCGTGAGGAGGATATCCTCAACACAATGCACCCGACATGTTCCATGGGCTGCCTGTGAGTGATGTCCACAATGTGGTACCAGGCAAATGTGAAGACAAGAACATGTATATAAAATGACTGTCTGCGTTGCACTCCAATTGTGATTAAGGAAGTTGTCCAAAGTATGTATAAAAAGTACAGTGCGTCAGAGTCTCATGTGTCTACTTATGTGCATTGCACCACAAGTCCCAGAATCCTTTCAGATAGAAATGGCAAATCCCCTTCCCAATATTGAAAACATGGGCCCAGGACTGCTGTACCTAACACTGGTAAATAGCAATTGACAAAGTGCCCCTTCCACTTGGCCAGCTGCGGCTGGGGCAGTCAACAGCGGTGGGGGGTGGGGCGGGTCAGTGGAAAATCGACAGACAACGTAATAGATAAAATAAAATAAAATGAACAAACAAAACCACTTACCATGTGCTTGCCGCATCGCTGAGCACAAGGTGAGTGAATCCTTATTTTTAAAACATTGATTTTCCCAATTCCGTAACCTGTCTATTTTCCATCCTGCCCTGCCATGGCCCCCCACCGCCCACTGCTTCTACCTGCACCGGCCGCGGATTCACTTAGCATACTGTTAGCATATAGAAGCACTGAGGGCATTTCTGACAAGTTGCACATGTACATTTCTGCTCTGCTGACTTCTCTCTTTTCTCCCCTATTGACAAATTCAGCCAAAGTACAGCCAACCACAGAAGCAGATTTCCCTGCATCTACTGGGAGGAAACAACATCATTCAGAGCAAGGCACACCACCCTCACAAACTAGTAAGTAAAACTGGTCAGGAGGGGTTCCAAAAGCCCACATTGTCAGCAGACAACAGATGAACATTTAGGGCCCGATTCACAAAGGTATCCTGAGATGAAAGTCTAATTTTATGACTTCGGTATTCAGAAAGGACATTTACGAATAGTAAATGCCTTTGTGAATAACGAAAGTTGTAAAATAGTCCATTTGGAAGGGAGAAAGGGAAACAAATAATGTTCTTTAAACAGAAAGGACATGGGACTTGGAGGGGGCAACATAAATAAAACACTTCAGAAAGCATCAGGGGAACCAGTCGATATACAAGGAGCAAAGGAAATAAGTGTCCAAATCATAGTTACAGTCCAACAAGTTTAAAAAAAAATAAAAAAATTTGCAGAGTTTTATATAGCGCGAACTAGACCCGAACCGAATCAGGTATCAGAGCGCTTTACATAGCACCAGTTACGTTACATGAGGACGGACACACATTCATTTTAGGCACGGGGAGATTAAGTGATTTGCCCAGAATCACAGGAGGTTTTGGCGTCGTTACCAAGACTCGAACCCAGATCCCCAGGTCCGAGGTCGAGCGCCCTAGCCGTTAGGCCAACTCCTCTCCCCAAGTCAACTGTCTTTCTGGTAATCCCCAATCACAACAATAATCAGATCCCCTGATTCCGAAGCGGGCTTATGGCTGGCCGGTGCAGGTCCAGGCAATACACAGGGTTTGAAAACATGAGGAGTATGGGGGTAAACAATGTGGGATAACGTACAGGGGGAAACATTAAGGGTGGTTTGGAGGGATGTTGGGCTAGGACAGACAACATGGCTGCACCCAAGGAAGTGGCACTGGTAGTGAGGGTGGCCATAGATCTTGCAAGTTCCTCTCACAACAGATGCACCCCCATCTCAGATCTGCAGCATGATGCGAGAGGACATGTCTGGCTGACCCTCACATGCCCCCATCACATCCTGGGGTGCAGCCACAGGAGTTACAATACAGGGAGGGGTTTGGGTAGAACAGGAGGGTTTTGGTGTCTAAGGGTCAGTGCTTATGTTGGGAACTAGTTGCAGGGGATGCAGTTGGAGACACCGATGGAATGGGGGCTCTAGAGTCAAGTCAAATAAGTCTTTATTGCGAATTTTCATCATAAAAGACATACTATGCAATGCAAAAATCCATACAAATCATCCAAATTATACAGAGTAAAATTGATTATTCCTAGTAAGTACATAAAAATATAAATAGATTCAAATTTTAAAATAGATGCTAAAAAAATATTAAATGTGCAAATAGCAAAAGACTTTGACAGCTAGATGTTAGCTAATAAAAAACTCCAATCAATCAAAACCCCTAACCCATGTGGGGTGCCTACTTCCGCAAGGAACAACCGAAGATGTCATATACACCACATAATTAGGAACTAATCTTTCGGGTCCGGAGTACCCAGGCCCAACTCACAAATTTGGCTACGCCTATGGCCACTAGAGTAGAGGTGTCAGATTTCAAGATTCTACTTGCAGCCTGCGCGGATCTGGTTCCCTTTAACAGGCAGACAGGTCTTAACCACAACCGTCTGGGTTGTCGATACACTGGGCAGACAAAAAGGAAGTGATCAACCGTTTCGACCTGATCCAAACAAAATGGACATTTATCACTTCCTATGTTATTCCATCTGCTCGTTAGCCAGCGTAGTGGTAGGGTGCCTACTCTAATCTGGTGGTACAGTTTACGGTCTTGTTGCTTCGTTATGATGTCCCAATATTCTTCCAGGCATACATCATCCTTAATAACAAGAAATGTTGCAGTCAATGTGCTACCTATCATGGATGCATGTCTCTTGGCTTTGATTGTATCCCAATACACATCCCTAAAAAATGTTTGGGGAGGAAAAACAGCTGTGTCGGGGTTTGCCCATAGTTCCCCCATCCCCATGTCAGTCAGTATTGATTTTATTTCTACCAACCAAGGGATCCTGTGGGAACCACCCAACCCTTTAACTTCCAGTAAGGCTCTAGAGTCAGGGAGGGGCTGATGCTAGACCCAGGTTGAGTTGCGGCCTACCCGGGACACCTCGCCAAAAGAAAGTAGTGAATGGCAGGGGGAGAGTTGATCTCCTCCCCCCTTGGCCAGAGGTGTCCAGTTCTTCACCCCCTTCAAGCTCCTCAGCCTCCATCTGGTACGTAGCACCAGAGGTGTCTTCCTTCTCAGTCTGGGATGGCGCAATTCCCCTGCCTTCTGATGTGGAAGGTCCCTTCTCCTCCTCCTCTTCCTCATCAGTCATACAGAGAGGTCATGGCCGCAGGTGCCCAAACGATGTCCTGCTCTCAACCGGGTCCTGGTCCTCTTGGCCAGCTGAGCCCACTGAAATGTAAGACAAATCATAATGTAGTGGTTGTACCTGTTAGAACGGGACACATAACTACATGCTGCAAGGGCAGACATTGTTCTCCTCTCATCACACTAATCAGATATAAGAGAATTTGAGCCTAAAGTCAGTGTATGTTCACTGTGATCTGATTTGAATCGCACATGGACATCTCACATACATTTTGTTGGCTTACACCAAACCTCACCTTCTGCATTCTTGTGATCTGTGTTTCCTATCATTGCTACATCGGCATCTTCCAATGACAGTCTACAAAAGGAGATTGGAGACAGTCCCGATGGTATTGAAATTGGCCTGTGATATGGAGTCTCTGCACTTTTACTTTCTGACAAATGTCATCTGCTGTGTAGCATTGTATGAGACAACACACATGCAGGTTTGAGGGTACATATCCAAAAGGGCTTGGGATATTAGCTTTGCTAAATGTGGAGTATAACCTTTTGATATTCCCTCACAAAAGCAGACAATCCAGTGCCACATATTGGCTTCGAAGACTGATCAGGTAGTGCTGTACCCTGGTGAACAGTTGTGGCTAGTTGTTACAGCTTCCCAGTGGCGGCTGGTGACATTTGAAAGTGGCAGGGTGTAACATTATTTTCATACTGCACTGGAAGAACATAAAAGGGGCTCGCGGGGGGGACCCCCTCGAGAACATTTTGAAAAAAGAGTGGACAAATGCTGCATTTTCAATAAAATTTGAGAAAGGAAGGTTAATAAAGAAATGGTGAAAGTGCAGTTATTACATTAATAAAGATCCCTCCCAAAGATATGTCCAGTACAGAGCCACAGGTGGGCAGGCTGTTCAGTATAAACTTCAATGGAACCCCCAAGACTTAGGGGCCCATTAGGATGTATGGCGAATCGCCACCGCCCACATGGCGGTGGTGATCTGCCCTACATTCTACCCCGGCCGCCACCCATTTCCCCCTACATATTAGTATGGCGGGGGGACCGCAGCGGATGGGAAGACCATCCGCCCCTTTTCCGCCTGGTCAACGAGTTGACTGGGCAGAAAAGGGTTTAATATGGTGGCAGTGTCTATTAGACACCGCCAACCATATTAACATGGGTGCGGTGAGATGCCTTTCCGCGGCGGCAAAAGGCATGCGGAAAAAGACTGCGGGGGCCCGTTGCGGGCTGCCATGGACTCCAGGGGTGGTGGGGGTGCACATGGGGGGTACCTATGGTACCCCCTGCAGTTCCATTCACAACAGTTGAACAGCTGATCAGTTCCATTCACAACATGGCAGGCATCGCGCGGTGCCTGCCATGTTGTGCATGGAAGTCCACAACATGCCTCCCTGGGATTGTGGCGGGAGGTGCTGAGTGCACCGCCCGCCACAATGTTAGGTATGCAGGATGTGCCCGCCACTGTGGTGGGCGCATCCTAATTGCCCCCACATGACCCCTGCCCTTATGGCGGACGGTCCCGTTTTACGACGGGATGGCAGGCGGACAAAGTCCACCCGCCATCCTAATGACCCCCTTAGTGAGGAATTTCTGCTACTGTAACTTAGAATGACAGGACCACCTACACTTGTTAGCATCACCGACTGCGCTTGCTTACCTTGTGACACTGCATTTGAGCACAGAAAGCACATTTTTTCCTTTGGTTTCTCGCTTGTGCTAGAAGAAACATCAGATCAAGTGCATTCATTTAAAGTTTGCTGCATTTCCACTTTTCTCTGCCTAGCATAGCATTCCCCTAATGGCCCGCCGCCTCTCTCTGGAGAAGCAAGCAGCCACCATTTTGAACAGTCCGTTCTTAAGGAAGTAACTAGGCTGACAAAAAATTTACCATCTGTTCAGAACAACTTAACAATCACAGAAAATGTCGCCCTACAGGGCATTAGGACCAATAGCGAGTTGGTTGTAAAGCCTTGTGATAAAGGCGGTGGTATTGCTGTTTTAAATAAATCTGAATATGATGACAAAATCAACAGCATGTTAGCAGTGAAGCAGCACTATAAAAAGGCTTATCCGAGGGATATCATGAAGCTTAAACAAACCATAGAAGACATGACTAGTAGAGCCTTAGAAAGTGGTGACATCTGCCAACAGGAGTTCAATTTTTTGAACAAATCCTGTCCGGTGTCGCCAACACTTTATGGACTCCCCAAAACACACAAGTGTATAACTAATCCACCTATGCGACCCATTATTTCAACGATAGTATCTAGTACAGAGCCACTGTCGAAATACGTGAACTCATTTTTGTGTCCTCTCACTCGAACATATGTTTCCTTTATTCGTGACTCAGGGGATATCATCTCTAAATTGGAAGGCATGCCTTACAACGCACAGGCTGAAATATTGGTGACGCTTGACATTGAGGCGTTGTATACCAACATCCCTCAGTGTCAAGCGTTACAGGCCGTGGCGGACCTTCTCTCCAGAACTCCAGGTGATAGGATGGATTCGTGTTGGAGTGCCTTGAGTTGGTTCTCTTTAACAACTTTTTTGAATTTAATGATGCCCTACATCAGCAAATCAAAGGCACGAGCATGGGAGCTTCCTGTGCTCCCAGTGTCGCTAATATCTATATGGGCGAATGGGAGAGGAAAAATGTCTTCAATGAGGCGGCTCCATTTTTTGACAACGTCATCACATGGAAACGCTTCATTGACGACATTTTCTACATTTGGAGAGGTGATGCAGACTCTCTGAATGAGTATGTGCTTTGGTTGAATGCCAGTGACTCCAACCTTGTCTTCACAGCCAATACCAGTACACAGAAGGTAGAATTTTTGGACATCTTAATTACAGGGAGCAATGGAATATTGGAAGTAAGTCTGTATTGTAAACCGACAGCAAAAAACACAATTCTCCAATACCAAAGTTATCACCCTAATATTCAAAAGGATTCTATTCCATTCGGGGCGCTTCTTCATATATGAAGAAATTGTACCAATATGGGAGATTTCCATCGACATGGCGATGCACTTAAATCTAGGCTTCTGGCTAGAGGCTATCCTAAATGACTAATCCGTCATGCCTACAAGAGGGCTAAATATTATAACAGGGATGCCCTTTTGGAAGGCAACAATCGTACAACAAAAGAACAAGTCGTCTGCATTGTCAATCACTCCCCATTTAATTTCAAGCTGAAGAACATCATCCCAAAAAATTGGAAGATAGTCAATTCAGGAGAGGATGAGTTGGACTTGGAACAGCCACTGGTGGCATTTTGTAGGAACCGTAACTTACGCGACATCCTAGTGCATACCCGTCCTAGAACTGTAGAGAGAACAGGACAAACAACGATCACGGGTTTGCTCTTGGTGCTAGGCAATCACAAATGCGGATGTTGCCATGCGTGTGAAACAGCCTTAGTCACTGACCTCTTTGTCCATCAGAACAAACAAATCAAACTCAGAGATCTCACCAACTGCCGTAGCAAGAATATTATTTATTGTATTACTTGTCCATGCAATATGGTGTATGTTGGCGAAACGTCTCGAGAGTTCAGAGTTCGTTACTGCGAACACAAGTCCGCAATCCGGAATGGTAGGATGGAAGCCCCTCTTGTTGGTCACTTTCATGAGAAGAATCATTCCGAGAAAGATGCCCGGTGGTGCATCTTGGAAAAGGTGAAAAGCACTAATGGTACAACTATGGATATAACCCGCAAAAGGCGTGAGTGCTTCTGGATTTTTTTTCTAGACTCACTTAAGCATGGATTAAATGAGGAAATCCAATGGATGATTACAAATCCTTGGTAATTTGTAAGGTACTGCCTTGCCAATAATTTCTGAAAATAGATCTATGAGAAGGAGAAATGTTAGTGGATACCTTTAGGATCTTATATGTGGTATTTACCATCATTATACGTAGTCTTGCCCACTATTATAGAACTGGGGGCTGTGGCTTGGCTGCCAGTAGTTTGGATATAGACTATGAGAAGTACTATTCACACAAACTCAGATGAAAACATAGTACCGATCTACTTAAATTGTTCGACACGAGAATATGTAGAAATTGACTACCAGTGGGCGTAATGCAGAATGGACACAGTGATATATCTTACATCTGTGCATCAAACAAATAAAAGTGTTCGATTTCTGCTATATCCGTGACAGACTTGCGATGTATTGAAGATTGGGTACCTTCAATATGGCGGCGATACAGTCCGTCGTCTATTTTTGTGACGTAACCCGGAAGCAACTATTCCGGTGTTGCGTGAGAACCACTACCCTTCTCGGCTCAGGTGTCGGTGATTACGGGTGGAGGATCTCGAGCGGGAAGCCGCTTAGTATTTAAGAACGGCGTTTCATTGCACACTGTCGCTGCGGTAGTTAGATCGATCCGGCTTGTTGGCGAAGCTCTGGAACGTGTAGCAATCTTTTGTACACGGTAAGTGGTAGAGTGTAGATTGTTTAAATCTGGCGGCTATGTCAACGGTTTAGATAGGTTCTACAACCCTTTCTGCTTGTAATATAGGAGAATAGCCACTTTGGTTGTAGGAGGCTGGTGTCCTTATATCTTAATACGACATTGGGGTATGCATTGTATGGTTTTTAACAATATCTGCATTACCCCCTTTTTGCATTGGGAGGCTCGTGTCCCTTTTTTCTAACAGCACTACCGGGTCTTAACTCTCGGTGAGAATTGCCTTTAAACGTATGCATTGTATGGTTTTTAACAATATTTGCATTTTGCCCTTTCAGCATTAGGAGGCTCGTGTCCCTTTTTTCTAACAGCACTACCGGGTCTTAACTCTCGGTGAGAATTGCCTTTAAACATAATATTGGGTACAGTTGCCAGGTGTTGAATACTGTGCCCTTTTATATATGTATTGTTTAATGGACAAGTTGTAAGCAGAGTAGCATAGCTATAGTGTAATAGATAATCCTTGTGTATATATGAGAAATACGGTAACAATTATTGAATAAACACCCCTTCCCTACTAGTTAAATCTTATATTTTTTAGATGTGGAGGCTATTATAAATACAAGTATTCACATCACGTTTAGGGTAGATGCCCTCATTTTTTGTCCTTCACTATTGATTGAAATATTACTGGTGAGTGGCAGTAGTCACAACAAGGAATGCTGACCTGACTACATATGGTCTAACTGTAGACTAAAACTTTGGTCATATTCTCATCTTTTTTATAGATAAATATAAAACAAAAGCTCACCAGAGCTATCGTGTGCAAAGAAGAGGATTGAGCAATTATAGGATATACGTGGATTAATACAAAGTAAGTGGTTTCGAGCCTCCTTGTGGAAATAAGTCTTCTTATTTCACGATATTGAAATTAGATATTAGAATGATATGTCTATTCCCCACTACAGACTTTGGATACAGTAAGAAAGAAGGATTTGGGATACATTGAGAAGTGACTATGAAGACCATTCTGGATGAATGAGCAAGGTAATCGTAGATTAGATTTCTTGCCGTAGTGTCAATCTTTGGCATGTTGTAAAAGATAACATCTTGAGTTTAAATAACAATATTGTCCTACCTTTTTAAGTGCTTATAGTCAAAGTCTTCCTAAGGCGACATATAAATAAAGTCTCCTTCACTGTATGAAATTATGTAGGCAATCAATAGGAAAGTCTCAAGTATTTGTCCCTTCATTCAATAACTTGTTAATTGAAGAGAATGCCTTTTATATTTTTTCAGAATGTTGGATAATACTTTACCGTAGGATACCACACTGTAATGGTCCTCTAACCTCAGATAGACAGTCAAGGTGTGAAGAAGGATTGTCTAGCGGTTTTTCGATGCAATAAATTTTATGAAGAGGTAGATATTAACGAAATGGTTGTTGATTAGGCTACATAGGAGATTCACAACTTCTAGCTCTACTCTCCCAGCTCTAGATATAATTCTGGTCACTCTTTGTTCTAATAAATCCTGTATATATTTGCACACTCAAGCTTTTAGGGCTATAAGGTGGCACAGTGCGGTGAGCATGTTTGTTTGGTGTGTGTGGTCGCTTTCACGGTTGTCTCAGAAAGATATATGAATTGACATGGGCATACCTATGAAATGACTTTTTATATATATACTTATTTTTTTCACAGACATTAATCCCAGGTTGCAAGACACACTGTTGAAACTGCCCCTGGCTGCTCCTGATGAAGGTGGTCAACATCGCTGTTTTTTCCACCGAAACGGGTCGACCATTCCTTTAGCTAGATCTAACCTTTTAGTTACTGGTGTATAAACAACAGGATGTCTTTTTGGTTGTAGCGGAGTTATGCATGAGTAGGGTGGGTGTGTGAGTGAGTATATGTGGTTGTGCTTCTCGACCTGGTGTATTATATTTGTCTTGTTTTTTAAGAAATATATATAAAAAAACCTTTTTGTGTAATTGAACTTTAAATGAATTTTTGTATATGTATCAAACAAGAAAATGATATGAAATACTGTAAATAACTATCTGTTTTCAAAAATAAGAAATAAATGATTCAATGAATGATAAAAAGATTTTATAAATAAAAAATCAAGAAAACAAACAAAAATAAGATGAATATGTGATCCTTGTATGCCCTTTATATTAGAGGTGTTTCCCAGTGGTAAAATAGTTAGGTCAAGAGGGAGTACCTTTTTTTGTTTCTAGTTGTCTTTCCCCTTCACTCTCTGACCTTAAAGTACAATTGGGAGGGGGTCCCTATCTATATTCTACTGCAAGCAGCCATCAGTGTCAGAAGACGTCAGAAGACTGACTGTCATGTGAACAGTATACAGCTGCAACACCGCTCAGTGTCTCCTTTGAAAAACGATGCATGCCACAATTCAGAACTGCCATACCCATGCGCAGAAAAAGTTGAATGGCACCAGATCTCGAGGTACATGGTGTTACACCTTTACAGGGCCAGCCAGAAGAAACCAAAATGTCACTCGATAATACAGTAAGCAAAATTTAAGCATGCTTGTCATGTGACCATTCATATATACACCCAGTAAAAGAAGGCAGCAGGGTCTTAATGTACAGCACCTCCCACCTCCAAACCAGCGAGCACTAAACCAATTTTCTTTACCATCTGGACTCTGTGTGAAATAATGGCCTAATGCCACACAGCAGAGATTCTTTGACATGGTTGTTTGTTTAAAATAATCATTTCCCGTTTCCCCCCCTCTGATTCTCACTTCACTACTGACCCAGACAGCTACAGAACAGGAACAGAAATAAAAAAAACACATTGTCTCCTCCATCAAACAAAAAACTAAATTCCACTGTGCGATTTATTTTTAAAAAATTACAACACACACAGGTGGTGAAACATTTGTTAGATTCTAAAGAAAGCCAACTGATGGTACTCATATTCATTGAGAATAAAGCAAAGCATGAATCAAAGGGGCAAGCCACTGACTCTTGCATGTGAGACACTTTCAGCAACTTGGTGTTACACATGTCAGCACTGTCTGCACAACCAGAGAGATGGCAAGCATGCTTTCTATTCCGCACCACAACTAGCGCTGCCGCAGAACCCATTAAACATGGATTTCCGACTAATTCCATACACTGGATGCAGATAAAGTTCTCTTTTTGCATTATTGAGAACTTGGGCCACAAGCGGGAAACTGCAGAGTATATAGAACCCCTAGGTGTGAAGCTGGTGTCTGGTGCACAGAAGTGAAACCTCTATATAGGTGGGGGCTATATATATTATAATTCCAATTTTTTGAATTGCGCACTTCATCAACTCAGCCACATGACAAGGATTGAAATCAATGAACTGCACGGAGCGCACACAGCTCTGGAGAATACACATCAAACTTGTATGAAATTACAGCCTCTCTCACCTGCAGGTTACACACACAGCAGGCTACAGACTGCAGAAACTGGACTTAGTTAATATCGGGAATCTGTCTGCAAATCTAGACACAGTGTGTTATCGCTTCTTCTGCACAATTAATGGCCGGTCTATATGTCCCGGTGACTAATGGCCATGTGTCAGATAACAAAACGTAGTTGGCTGTTTAGCACTATATTAGACATGCTCACACCTTCCTCTGTTACTCGAGGCCAACCCCTTGCACATAGGTGTGTGTATGTAGCATCCCCTCTTTTAAATCCTAATTTCCCTTACAAACGGTGCTTACTTGCCCTTCTCACACAATTATCCTCCTCTACACCGTGCTTTCTCTTGTTAATGGTATTTGTTTCTTATCTCCTGTTTCTCACAGGCATTTTCACTTTTCTCCTCTTCGTTCCCTAATACACATACAAACGCAATGAGGGCCGTATTTCAGAAACATAGGTGCCTAGCGTTTTAAAAAGGTTTCGAATGTAAGCACACTGGATGCAGTGCAATCCCAGCCTCTGTGGTCCACCTGTTCAAAATGCTGAAAGCCGCCATTAGTACAAACACACATCGTTGTGTATTAAAACACCATTTTTAGGGCTCGGGCCTTGCGTACACTGCGCAGCAGTGTCGCGCAGCCCAGAGTCCTATTCAGAGCAATTTGAAAATGGACCATGAAATTCCACACGCTCGTGCGTGTGGATTTCCAAGGTCCATTCCCATTGGCCTTGGCGTGCGTACTGTTTTTAAACAGAACACGCAATAGGCCATAGGCGGTCGCGTAGCTCCGCCTATGGCCTATTGATGTCTGTTACGCGCACCAGAGGCCATATGTTTTGAATTATCGCGGCTTGACAGCCGCGATAATTCAAAACATATGCGCACACCACTAGCGGCCTTTTTTTTTTGTAGTTCCAGATCGCTTTCGATCGCTTTTTGGGTTTCGCCTGCCGAAGGCTGCGCTTTTCGGCGCAGGTGAAATCCTTTGCTAACAATAAGGACTTCAGGAACGTCCCCCGGCTCCCATTGGCTAGCTCCATAAATGGAGGCTAGCCATTGGGTGCCGGATCTGTCCGTCAAGGCCGGACCAGATTCGGGGGCGTTCCCGAGATTTTTTCCATGGGCGGAGTTTCGTTTTTTCCCGTTCCCTCCCCTTTCACTGAAAGTGATATTCAGATGCGCTGTCCATTCCCGCCCCCCTCCGTGTGCCTCGCCGCCCCCGCCCCCCTCCCGCTGTCCGTGTGCTTTCCCGCCCCCGCTTTCCCTTAATTGACGTGATTCAAGTTCAGCAAACTTTCTTCCTTAAAGTAAGTCTGTTATTTCAATCTGTTCTGAGGGATGTTTAAAATACATTTTAAGAAGGGTGTGGGAATAAGTCTTGTCGAAAAATATCCTTTCCCGTCTTTCCTTTTCAGGTCCAGACTATTGCTGCTGTTGGTTCGTTACCTCTCGCGAGACGTTGTACGAGAGTACGACCGGTAAAGATGGCGGAGGCGGAAGGGGAGAGTCTGGAGTCCTGGCTGAGTGAGTGAATTTGGATGAAGGGATAAATGTCACCGGGAGGGTAGGATGCTGGAGACACCGAGGCCATCCCTCTATGTTTTAGACCCGTGGAACAGGGTTGGGGTTACTGTAGGGTGCGAGTGTACTGTGATGTTGCAAAATAGTGCCTTGGTATAACGAAGAAGTAGTGTTGTTCCCCCGATGCACGCGGGTGCATTTCTGACAGGCAACAGACTGCCCTTTTTGTGTGTATTCAAGAATATTTAGAGATGTTTACACCATCTGAGTGCACCGCCCAGGAGCAGCCTTTCCGTTCACCTGTGGTTCAAGCGTGTATAATACAGGATGAATGATCAGCCGCCCCCTATGGCTGTGTTGTGAGTGGAAGCTATGAGGTGCGTTGTGCCCCCCCTCCCCGTGCGCCTGGTTGCAGCTGGGGAATGGAATGGGGTGGCGGATGCATTAAAGTGTCTGTGCGGGCATAGGCGGAAGGAACAACAGGCGCAGGATGGCAGCGCGGGTGTCGGGCTCTGTGCCGCCGCGTGCAGAGCCTGCTGGGGCCGGGTGGGGGGTGTGTCGCCGGTGCCTCAGTCTGTGTTGAGCTACAGTGCGCAGGTGGTGCCCGCGAGCTCCCTAAGTGTCCCCCTCTCGCTTGCTGTGTGCAGGGTCCTCGCGGAGTGGCTGACATGAACTCCCAGCAGCAGCGGATGGCCGCCATCGGGACGGACAAGGAGTTGAGTGACCTGCTGGACTTCAGTGCGGTACGCTATCCTTCTTCGAGGTCTTCTGCTTATGGCTTCTCCTGCACGGTAAAGCGAGCACCCCGGCGGGGCCTGCCCCGGCCTCCCCTCTCATGTCTAGACTGCAACACTTTAATGCCTTTAGCACTGCCGGGGTCAATCGGTTTAGAAGGGAGGGCTGGGGGAGGACCGTCTGACCCCAAGATAAAATAATCTCATTGGCTAGCTTGTGTTAAATCGCCCTTTTTATTGTATTGAAAATTATATAGCGCCTTCTCACTTCTTAAGGTGCTCGAAGCGATGTATCGTTATTTTTTCTTTCTGTTTTCATGCAAGTGCTTAAAACCGACCAAATCTAGCAGGCGCGAAGGCAGTCTGCAGCTGAGGCGCCTCTGTTTAGAAGGCTGAGCACAATAAATGTATTTTACTGGTGTAAATGTCTCAAATAACGCAGCGGCATATAAGGGCTGCCTGTCATACCTGTGTTTACGTTTATAACATGACCCCGTTTTGCAGCAACACATGAACATATTTAATTTTATGTCATTAAGTGTGGCAGCGTATGCGTATTTTCCTGCATAATCGTCATACTAAATATAGACACCTGTAAAGAAAACATTGGTGTTCCTGTTGGGTTATGCTCACTGTATGCACACTTTGTTTCTGATGGCGCAGCATCGTCATGGCAAGAGATGTCGAGGGCATTCCTCAGTCTGTTGATAATCTCATGAGGATTGGGGGAATCGCACATTTTTTTTTAAACTTAAAAAAAAATGTCCCCCCACAATTAATTCACGAATCTACATTTTAAGTGAACGCTTAACTCTGCCTTTAACTGAGGTTTGCATAACTTTTAAAAACGTGTTATTTGGGGTTTTACAGATGTTTTCCCTGCCGAAGTACCCATCATACAAACTGTAAATCAGGAGCTTTGTCCCTCCCCAGCCTCCTCTGCTCCCTATGTTTTCCCTTGTCTGGTTCCCACTCACTGTTTCTTTCTATGTTCTTCCTCCACTCGCCATAACTTGTTTCCTGTTCAGAGCTTCTCTCGCTCATCTCTTGACTTGGCCACTACTATGCTACCAGACACCCTATCCCATGCTCCTGACATCCCTCCCCCTCCCACAAGATTGGGAGGCACACAGAACTAGGATCTGCTGATCAGTGAGGACACACACCCCCTACTCCCGCCTACCCTGACTGGACCACATACCATGCAGATCTCAAATAGCACCACCACCACACCTTCAGGTTAAGAAGGCGGAGCAGGGCGCATGACATTGTGTGTATGTGTGTAAGTGTGCATGTATGAGTTGTCATGTATGTGCGTGTGAAGCATGGGTTTGTGTGTGCGAGTATGAGTTTCTGTGTGAAAGGAGCTGGAAAACATGTAGGGAATCCCAGGCATAATATTGGCCTCGACTTGCTTTGATCGTGATTTAGGATGTTATGCACTTGTAATTAGGTCAGGGCCGGCTTTAGGGAGGTGCTACCAGTGGGGTTGCACTTGGTGCTGACCTTGAAGGGTGGGGGGGGGCACTTACCACAGGGAGGCGCTGTGTTTAGCAATTACATAGGATTTAAAAGCACCTGCTGCAGAGTTCCTTGTGCATCCAGCTTTCGGGCAGCAATGAAAATTTAATTATAACTCTTGTGATTAATGTTTCTGCTAGAGAGAAAGATCATAATTTTAGCTTCAGGCAGTTTTGGCTGCCATAAAGTAGCACAGAGGGTTAATGTTCCTGCTGCAAAGAACGGATCTGTATTTTATGTGGATACCTAAGAGGAACAGTAAATCTAGCCTTTACCAGTCTTTAAAGCAAATGAAATGTATGTGAGAGAGGCCTATGGAGAGAGGAGGGGCACTTTTGCCCAGGTGATAGTGAGGGGATCCAAGGAGGAGGACATATGGGGGGGGGGGCACCAAAAAGATTGACGCAGTGAGTCCCTCAAGACTTGTCCTCAGTCTCCCTCTGTGTGCAGTGAGTCCCTCAAGACTTGTCCTCAGTCTCCCTCTGTGTGCAGTGAGTCCCCCCCATGCTTGTCCTCAGTCTCCCTCTGTGTGCAGTCTCCTTCTGTGTGCAGTGAGTCCCTTCAGGCCTGTCCCCAGTCTCCCTCCCTGTGCAGGGAGTCCCTCCAGGCCTGAAATGAGACTCCGCCTTTGTGCAGCTAGCTCATGCAAGTGGGTTCTAGCCTGCACCAAAATAACAGATACAACTTTGTTTTGTTTTTTCTTGCCTTCTGCCTTTTGATTGTGCCTGTGCCTGTTCCCGCCCCCCCTCCCGCTGTCCGTGTGCCCGTTCCTGCCCCCCCCCCCTCCCACTGTCCGTGTCTCTGGCCCCACTTGTAAATGCTTGTTTTATTTTTGCAGTATATTTCCTTGGGAAAGCACATGTCTGTAGTTGCATTTGGGGAATGAATCTCCGAAACTGAGATCTGTTTTGAATTTGGGAAGTGCTTCTCTTAGAGACAGCAGCATAGTGTGGGCTGTGAGAGCTGTGTGGGCTGTGAGAGCTGTGTGGGCTGTGAGAGCTGTGTGGGCTGTGAGAGCTGTGTGGGCTGTGTGGGCTGTGTGAGCTGTGAGAGCTGTGAGGGCTGTGAGGGCTGTGTGGGCTGTGTGGGCTGTGAGAGCTGTGTGGGCTGTGTGGGCTGTGTGGGCTGTGTGGGCTGTGTGGGCTGTGAGAGCTGTGAGAGCTGTGTGGGCTGTGTGGGCTGTGAGAGCTGTGAGAGCTGTGAGAGCTGTGAGTGCTGTGGGCTGTGTGGGCTGTGAGAGCTGTGAGAGCTGTGAGAGCTGTGTGGGCTGTGTGGGCTGTGTGGGCTGTGTGGGCTGTGTGGGCTGTGTGGGCTGTGAGGGCTGTGAGGGCTGTGAGGGCTGTGTGGGCTGTGTGGGCTGTGAGAGCTGTGTGGGCTGTGTGGGCTGTGAGAGCTGTGTGGGCTGTTGGCAAAGTAAATAACAATGCCATTTATTTATAAGTAAAAAAAAAAAAAATGTCATGAGCAATGCAATAGCTCTAACTTTTCCAAAGGCGAAACCATTGCATTGTAAATGCTTGTTTGTTATGACATCAATATCACAATCTCTTCTTGTTTGCTACGTCGGGTTATTGGCTGCGTCCTGCCAAGGCAAACTCATTAGAGGACGAGTGATTGCCTGGGTCGAGTCGAGCCCTGCACGGCTCCCGCGCGTGACCCCCTCCTTCCCGCAAGCGCCCATATGTACAGAACGCATTCTTTCATCCGAGCTGCTTTCAATTTCCCCCCGTTTCTTCTGTTTGGCTTCGAGGTTGTTTCATCGAAGGCCGACACCATGAGGGCGGGTCTCGAACTTCTATTGGCTGTGGATTCGACAATCGCAAAACATTGTGCTGACATCCGTAACTTCTGACTAAACAGTGAAAAGGAGGGTCTGTCCCATCAGATATCAACCAGTCTCTGTTTTTGTTCTGCTGTGATTTAGCCAATCCGTTGATCTGTCCTGTCGAGGTTCATCCAATCATATTTTACTTCAACACCAATGTTGCGATGATCGTATCTCGTGGCAGCTGGGTAAGCCCAAAAAAATCAGGATTAAATATGTTGTAGTGACCATAAACATAAGGCGGAACATAAATTCCAAGCCCCACCTCCCCTCAAAGTCATTGAAGAGAGATGTCTCTATGAAGGGTTATCTGCTGACGTAACCCTACATCCTCTCCTGGATACAAGGAAACGCATGGTTTCTCTTTTACAATACACTTAAAGTGGATGAAATAAATGATACTCAGTTACCAAATATCAATATTGGTGGCTGCATTGATTAGCCTGCCCTACCAGTGCTTACTTAATCTCATACACAACAAGCATGGTCCAATATGGCTGCTGCATACCGAATGAGATTACTGGAAAAGGGTCAATAGGGTGGGTCTCCAGACTACCGGGTCATGTTCGTAGTCTGTTCTCTGACTAATTCTACGTTAGAAAGGCGGGAATTACAATAGAAACAAAGACGAGCCACAAGACACAAACAGCTGATAGCACGCCTGCAGGAGGTAATATTCAGCACAGCCCAGCCCAGCATTCGGGTGATCGATATATTTTAAAGAAACAGACGTTAACGGGCAATTTTGACCTTCTTAACGCTACCCCGCGCATGTTCGGTTTCTTACAGATGTTGGTGCAAAGAACTAGAGCGCAAAGGTACTTGTTGATTACGTCGTGAATTACACTTATGGTATCTTAGGGAATTTCAACCCCCAAATAACACGATAGAAAGATGTGACTGTGAAGGCAAATAAAAGACCATTAGGAGTCCTCATTCCCATGTCTTTACTTGTCTATGAAGGTAGTTTGCCGTATCCTATAACTATATGTATTTGTGTGTCAATCATACAGACAATCAGCAAGCTGCTAGTATCTCACTGTAGGACCCTTATGTGAGTTCCCTAATATTGTAATTAATGTTGATACTATTTTTCCATCTTACACTGGACTCAATAACTGAGCAGACTGATTAGGTTAGTGATATACCAATCTCTTCTCCCCCTTTTAATTCTTCGACCGAGACAGAATGAAAAACAATTTATGATAACTCACATGTTCCCTTCACCTTCACATCTTCTGTCATGTGGTCACAGCATAACTCTTGAATTCTGAAGGAAGACCGTCTGCTGAGGGTGTAAAGATCCCTTTTTGAGAAAAGAACTGGGTGATTGCCTAAGAACACAGTGTAAATAGGTGGCCCTAAATTGTCTTTGCGGTTGAGGTATATGCTTATTTTCACCAAATTGAAGTGGTTTTAAAGTGTTATCAGAAGAAGTCTAGTGCTTCAAAATCCAATGATACACCTGAGTTAGAGAAACGTAAGAAGCTATATGCGTTTATCTCTAATTTGGCGCCTATTAAATCATTCACAATTGTTTGTTACTTAGAGGTCAAAAATAGTTTCAGCAGCCATTGTCAGTGCTAATGCTTATTGGCTCAAAGTGTGTGTTGGTTTGTGATGAGAGTTCTCCAGTAGACCAACCACTGATGGTTTCACTGCTTTCTTAGGTTGAAGCTACTAGACAGCAATTGCTAAAGACTTCTTTGGGACATTCTGAAAGCTGACCTAGGAAGGCATTCTGCCCATTGCTTACTGTTGGGTTTGTGGTTTGTAACTTACATTTGCTTACTTTCTATTTTCTGGCTTTATTTGTTTTAGGCCCTCCATCATGTCTTTGTCCCTCCCGTGGAGCATAACCTGTTTACTGTATTCTTCCACAAGTACTCACTTTCTTTAAATGGGCCTTAGATTTTGTTCATATCTTGTCAGATGTGCTGTGCATTCAAAGACAGAGGTCAAATGTCAGACTCTGTCTTCCGAGGGAGCTTGATGTTTTCTTTTTCTGACTTGAAAGTGAGAGGATTTATCTGACAGTATGGGCTGTGAAAGGAAAGGCGTTTGTCTAACACACAACAAAATGTAAATGGCTGTAAATTAACTGTGCAAGTAATTCAGAATATATCAGAATTAGGAAAGCACAAATGAAACACTTTTTTTGTAATTCTGAAGTGTGGTGGAAACAATTATTTTTAATATGATGAAAGCAAATCAATACACTAGGTGATGAAACACATTATCGTTTGTGCGCTGCCTAAGTTTATTAGTAAAACTGTATGTCTGTGCAAATGTAATGGTCAGTTCATTAAAAAATGTGTTGCTTGTAATGGCAGTGCACTACCACACCATGAATACTCCACTCCACACTGCTCCACTCTTGCCACATGCCAATCCACTCTACTCCGCTCTATGCCTCTCTGTTCTACAACGCTCCACTCTATGCCACAACACTCCATGCACTCTATGCCCCTAAGTGCCACTCCACTCTACCCCACTATGCTTTACTTCACTCTGTGCCACTCCACTCTGAAACACTACTCTGCGACACTTCACTCTACAACACTGTTCAACTGTGTGCCACTTCACTCTACTCCACTCTGTGCTACTCTGCGTCACGCCACTTCATAGCACTTTACTCCACTCTACGCTTTGCCACTATACGTCCCTCCGCTCTGACACTATTCAACTCTACTCTACAGTACTCCACACCACTCTATGCCAGTTAACTCTAGGCCACTCTAAGCCACTTCACTTTATGCCTCTCCATGACACTTAACTCTGTGCCACTTTACTCCACTCTGTGCCACACCGCTCACCTGCAATCTACGACATACTACTCTACAACACTCTACTCGAGTCTGTGCCACTTCACTCTACTCTACTCTATGCCACTCTACACCACTCTACTGAACTGTATAGCACCCTGTTCTGCACAACTCTACTCTGTGCTACTCTACGACACTGTGTGCCACTTCACTCTACTCCTCTCTATGCCACTCCACGCCATTACAATTTACGACACTCCATGACAGGCTCATTTGAAAGTTTCGATTTTCATCTATTTTTCTTAAATTTATTGGCGCACCTTAAGCATTGGCAAAATGGGTCAGCAGACCAAATGAAAAAAAGTAATATAAACCGAAGTATATTGTGACCAGTAGGTCATTATCATCATTGGCACTTGGTTATTTCACAATAAAAAGAGTGTTTTTTCTCTCTGGTCTGTGATTGCCCCGTGAAAGCAAAAAAGAGTATCTACTCTTGGGACCGAATAAATAACAATTGTTCGCCGTGTGAAGTGCTTGCAGGTGCTGCAGAAACAATGGACAGATAGCGACACCCCCGCACTTCCATTCATCCGCGGCGTAAAATGGAAATATTGCTCTGTCCTGCACCGGGAGATCTCTTTCACTCCTACTATAAGCACCTGAGGAAGACCCTTTGTGGCCCGGCAAACAAAAACTATAGCTGTGTGTTAGCCCAATAAAGGTATCATCTTCGCAAGATGTTTAAAAAAAAAATTAAAACATTGTACTTTCTGTTGACGCACAGCTGTGCTGCTCCGAGAGAACTGACTTCATAGCAGAAAGGGAACAACAACTTGTGAAGAGTGTTTGCGCGTGGCAAAAAGTTATTGAACTGCCTGTCATTTCTATGAGAAAGATTGAGCATGGTGGTACTCAGGACCCAAGTCAATTTAGACAGGTTCATTTAGGGATAGGTATGGAATGTTAAGTGATTGAGCGCCAATGACAAACACATTGTGAGAGTGACAGCAGTGTGAGAGTGACAGCAGCGTGAGTGTGACAGCAGAGTGAGTGTGACAGCAGAGTGAGAGTGACAGCAGAGTTAGAGTGAGAGTGATAGCAGAGCGAGAGTGAGAGTGACAGCAGAGAGAGAGTGACAGTGACAGCAGGGTGAGAGTGACAGCAGGGTTAGAGTGACAGCAAAGTGAGAGTGAGACAGCAGAGTGAGAGTGACAGCAGAGTGAGAGACAGCAGAGTGAGTGACAGCAGAGTGAGCGACAGCAGAGTGAGTGACAGCAGAGTGAGAGTGACAGCATGAGAGACAGAGTGAGAGTGACAGCATGAGAGACAGAGTGAGAGCGACAGCATGAGAGACGACAGAGTGAGAGTGACAGTGGAGTGAGAGTGACAGCAGAGTGAGAGTGACAGCAGAGTGACAGTAGAGTGTGAAAGACAGCAGAGTGAGAGACAGCAGAGTGAGAGTGACAGCAGAGTGAGAGTGATAGCAGAGTGAGAGTGACAGCAGAGTGAAAGAGACTCAGCAGTGTGAGAGAGACTCAGCAGTGTGAGAGAGACTCAGCAGTGTGAGTGTTCCAGAGAGAGCAGGGTATACTTGTGCGCTCACACGGTGCACTGACACACAGGAGCTAAAACAAAGAACAGCTGAACACGTGTCTTGGGAGCTTCATGGAGGCAGCCGGCCCTCTGTGAGCGGAGCAGCAAGGAGGGGACGCCCCAACCAATCAAACACAACTACCTATAACCTACTGTACGATTACAACACAGGCCAAAGGGCAGAGCTAGGTCTTTTCGTATTACATAGGGTGAGCCGTGTGTGAGTGTGCAGGGTGAGCAGTGTGTGAGCGTGCAGGGTGAACAGTGTGTGAGCATGCAGGGTGAGCAGTGTGTGAGTGTGCAGGGTTAACAGGGTTAACAGTGTGTGAGCGTGCAGGGTGAACATTGTGTGAGTGTCTAGGGTGAGCAGTGTGTGAGTGTGCAGGATGAGCAGTGTGTGAGCGTGCAGGGTGAGCAGTGTGTGAGTGTGCAGGGTGAGCAGTGTATGAGCATGCAGGGTGAGCAGTGTGTGAGTATGCAGGGTGAGCAGTGTGTGAGTGTGTAGGGTGAGCAGTGTGTGAGTGTGCAGGGTGAGCAGTGTGAGAGTGTGTAGAGTGAGCAGTGTGTGTGTGTAGGGTGCACAGTGTGTGTGTGTGTAGGGTGAGCAGTGTGTGAGAATGCAGGGTGAGCAGTGTGTGAGTATGCAGGGTTAACAGGGTTAACAGTGTGTGAGCGTGCAGGGTGAACATTGTGTGAGTGTGTAGGGTGAGCAGTGTGTGAGTGTGCAGTGTGAACATTGTGTGAGTGGGTAGTGTGAGCAGTGTGTGAGTGTGTAGGGTGAGCAGTGTGTGAGTGTGCAGGGTGAGCAGTGTGAGAGTGTGTAGGGTGAGCAGTGTGTGTGTGTAGGGTGCGCAGTGTGTGTGTGTGTAGGGAGCGCAGTGTGGGAGTGTGCAGGGTGAACATTGTGTGAGTGTGCAGGGTGAACATTGTGTGAGTGTGCAGGGTGAACATTGAGTGAGTGTGCATTGTGAACAGTGTGTGAGTGTGTAGGGTGAGCAGTGTGTCAGTGTGCAGGGTGAGCAGTGTGTGAGTGTGCGGGGTGAACATTGTGTGAGTGTGTAGGGTGAGCAGTGTGTGAGTGTGTAGCGGCACACCACACACACGCACATAACACCACACACATAACACCACACATATAACACCACACACACACCACACACACACATCACCACACACTCACCACCACACACTCACCACCAAACCCGCAACCACACACACACACAACCACACCATCAGTGCAAGTTTTCACCGGGCACAAACACCACCAGCCGTCAGTGCACGCTTTCGCCGGGCACAAACACCACCAGCCATCAGTGCAGGCTTCCACCAGGCACACACCACCAGCCGGCAGTGAACGCTTCCACCAGGCACACACACCACCGGCAGTCAGTGCACACTTCCACCAGGCACACACCACCAGCCATCAGTGCACACATCAATTGTTAACGAATCCACAATTAACTATTGTAGCAATCGCAGTATGTCACACTTTACAACATATTCTTCTAAAGCGCAGCATGCCACCATTGCTACAATTCCAATCCAACCCACATAATACCACTACACACCACATGCATACACTCCATAAAACATGGCTAAAAGACATTGCCATTTACAATGCCATTAGCTCTGACTCAAATAAGTCCGAGACCTATTGCATTTCCAATGCTTGTTATAGTTGTTGTTGGTCTGTTTTATGACCAATCTTTGCAAAGCAAACTCACTGAACAATGTTAAGCCTTCCGAATATTCTCTTCCTGTTTCAGGGAAGGCAAAGAGTGCTAATGCTCGTTTAATATTATTAAAGTGGATTCTAAGGTTGTGTTCCTTGTAAATATTGGCATGTAAACACTGTTGTGTCCAGTTGCTCGTTGGCTTCATTTCTATAACAATACAATGTACCGTTACACACATAACTGGTGTCTTTCTGTAGCTGTTTCAATTGCCTTTTTACAACCTGCACTTTGGATAATTTTGGACAGAATGTCCGTGGTCACGTGGTGCTGCCCGTGGACGTCTCCACATACTCGAACAACAAGCTTGTTTATTTGATCTTTAAGGCTCAGGGCAGAAATGCGATCGAACACAAGTAATCCTGTAGTGTGGGTCACATCTATCAAGCAGGACTTCAATAATTCAGGTTCTTATCAGGTGTTCCCGCTCGCTGGCCTCGGCCTGTGCTGCTAAGTTTCAGTGTGATGGCTACGTATATTGTACACACTCCCAGGGCCTGTCACGTGCCAGCATGCTTTCATTCTACTCTGTAAACAAAGTATTGGCAACCCAAGTGCAAAAAGCGCTTGCGTTTATTATATGCCAAGATGTTATCTAAAAAAATGCACAAAGGAGCACAGATTTTGTCAGAAGCAGCGACGCCTGTGTTGTGTCATGCTGCAGTGGCTTGCAATATTCGTAGGAGGGGGGGTTGCGCAGGGGGGCAGGGGGAGCGTGGGGAGAATAAAGTTATACCTGCCGGGTCGCGCCGCATCTGCTGTCTGCTCTGTCCTGGGCCCTCGTTGGCGGAATGGCGCATTGCTTCAACATCTTCTGTTCTGCATACGTTAGTGGCTGGTGGCAACCCCTCTCAGCCAATCCAGACGCTGCTCCAGCAGTGCCAGGATTGGCTCGAGCAGGGACTGTCCCCGTCCATAGGAGACCGGGGGCTTCGGCCACTGGCCAGTAGCAGCCCTCGCTCCTCTCCAAATGTGCAGCAGCAGCACTGCGGGCTAGTACTAGTGCGCATGTTTGGGCTGCGAAGAAAAATGACCAGCCCGAACCCGAACATGCGCACTGAGCCTGCCTGCTGTCAGTGTGTGTCAGTCAAACTGAAACACTACACAGACCCAACCATGAGCCCCACCCCCTTCAGCGTCCTGACTGACAGACTCGGGTGTGGATTTCGAGTCAGGTCAGGACGATGAAGTAAGTGATGTGACGATGTGACGAGGAAACGTGGCCATGCTGTCCATGTGGCAATAGAGGGGCAAAACCCCAACGTCCCCAATGGACCCACCGCCACTGCAGCTACCTTGACTGGACAAATCACAAACAAGCCACTGTTGGTAAGACGTGTGTATGTGGACTCACTTGGAACATTTGGCAACACTTAAGAGTGAGGCAAGGATCTCAAAGTCTGTCTTAACTCCATGGCACATGATGATCTTAATCAGAACCCAAACTCACAGCATCCAACTCCCATAGGCCTCTCATCCACATACTGGACAGTGTCTGTACCATTCCTCACCCAATGCATACATCCGTTATAATGCCCTTGGTTCACTGGTAATGGTGCTGGCAGTGCAATTTTATATGTAAATGCACGTGTGTGGCTCAATTCCCCAGGTGGCATATAAAAACTACTACTCCCAGAATGCAGTCTGCTCAGTTCATTCTATGTGCTACAGTGAGCTTTTGGCCTTATGATGGCTGATGCATTTGCACAAAATAGGTAGATGGAGGCATGGGACACATGATGGTACAGTTCTGTCTTCCCTCACATCATACTTTCAGACATATATTGCAGTTAATGCGCTTATCAGCTCTCTGCTGCTCATGCACTTCCAGCTGAGCATGGAGCGTCGGCCAGGCAGACCTCAGGACCCTCCTGTACAGTGGCAATAGACACATGGTGCTAGGAGGACTGGCCAAAGATATCCTGGGCCTTGATCGAGGCCCAGTGTTTTATGCCCTCCCAGCTTGCCCTGGCCCACTGTACTCCAGCTCTCCCCAATGGTGGCCCATAGTCTGGCAAGTGCTGCATTGCTAAACTGGTCCTCAGGTCCCCCATACAGCTAGTACCCTGTCTGCTCCTTTGCATTATGGTACATGTAGTCCATATATTGTGCTCATCTCAAGTTGACTGTAGTATTACAGTAAATCAGTGGGAAGCAGTGCTGTGTATTCCAGACAAGTTCCTCATCACTCACGTTGGGGGGCCCTCAGTTGTGGGGGAGTCAATTCAATTGGAGACAAATACTCCACAATGCAATAGTTAGGCCCCTTTGTGAATCAGGCACACATTGTCAAAAGGTCCTTGGGGGTCTCACACATGCACATACATTTAATCCTCTGAGGCAATGGATTCCTTAGGGACATTGCCAACACTGATTGCTGACATCTGCACTTGACCTAATGCATGGCCAATGTTTTAACTCCTGTCAATAGCTGTGGTTTACACACATTTAGTGTAGCTTGCAAAGCAGTCTCAGGAGGGAATTTTTGGACTGAGTCATAATTATCCAACTTTCATCATTGACAACAGACTGCAAACCCCATTTTGTCCATAACACAACAGGTTGCTCAGGTGAAAAAAGAGCCAGCCAGCTGATCATGGACTTGCATACTCTGACCTCTGTTCTGTGCAATGGCCAGGTTGCCCAGATTCAGAGCTAGTTGAGGTACAAGAGGTATGTGTAAGCTATGACTTAAATCTATGTTGTGGAAAACACAACACGCTAATATGATCTTGTACACTACTTCATGTTAATGTTAATGTTATAATGAGTTTTATATAGCGCTCAGCTACTCCGAGGAGTATCCCGGCGCTTAGAACCCGATGCGGAACAGGGGCAGGAGAGAAATGCCAGACACTACTGAACAAAAAGCCAGGACTTAAGACCTTATCTAAAGGCAAGCAGGGTAACAGTCTTTCTCAGAGGAACCGGCAAGGCGTTCCACAGCTGAGGCGCCAAGCGCCTAAAAGATCGGCCTCCTATGCGGGCTCGTCTAATGTCTGGAACGGAAGCCAAGGCCAGGGCAGCTGACCTAAGCGATCTAGATGGTTGGTAAAAAAACAGCCGTTTCCTGATATATTTGGCGCCAGTGCTATGGAGAGCCTTGAAGGCCAGAGTGAGCATCTTAAAAACTGAATTGGAAGCCAGTGCAAGGTTTTCAAAAGGTCTTTTGCACTGGCACTCCGGTGAAGGCCAAAAATGGCTCGCGCGGCTGAGTTTTGGACTACTTGCAAACGTGAAAGAAGAAACTCCGGAAGTCCGAGATAGAGTACGTTGGCATAGTCCAAACGAGATCCTATTAGTACCTGCACAGTGATCTTTCTATGGGCCAAAGAAAGCAAGGGAAGAAATTTCCTTAGCATTTTAAGAAGGCCAAAGCATTTCCCAACTAGGCCGAGAATCTGGGGCTTCAGGGTAAGGCCATTGTCGATCTTCACTCCTAGATTTTTTGCCATATGGGAAGCGGCGGAGGGAGGAAACATGGCCTCGGGCCACCAAGACTGCCATCGAGGGTCAGGGGGGCAGCCGAAGAAGAGCACCTCGGATTTATCCGAGTTGCACTTGAGGCTATTAAGCTGGAACCATTCGAAAACAGCCCCGAGGCAACCTCTGATACTCTCCCCATTGAAATCAGAACCCTTCTCACAGGAGAAGAGGAGCTGGGTGTCATCAGCGTACGAGACGATCTGGGAACCATAAGACTCCGCCAGTGCCGCCAAAGGGGTCATATAGTTGTTAAAGAGAGTAGGGCTCAAAATAGAGCCCTGCGGAACTCCTACCTCTAAAGGCGGCACCATGGCGGAGAACGGGGGGCCCAGACCGTTTGACGGCGGTCTGCAAGAAAGGACGCGAACCAACTGAAAACCGCCCCCCCGCCTCCGCAGACCAATCTCCCAGAGTCTAGAAAGGAGACCGCTGTGGAGGACTGTGTCAAAAGCCGCCGAGAGATCGAGCATTCTCAACATTGCCTTACCCCCTGAATCCAATACCTCCTTAATTGCCCGTTACTTCTAGCAGCGCTGTCTCCGTGCTCATGTTAGTACGGAAGCCAGACTGGGTGCAGTGCAGGATGTTATTGGTTTCAAGGAAATTGGATAGGGAATTATGGACATGCTTCTCCACAACTTTGGCAAAAGCAGGAAGGAGGGAAATGGGCCTATATATATATATGGCGTAAACTAAAGGATCCAAATGTGGCTTTTTCAGAAGCCGCAGGATAAGAGCCTGCTTCCAAGCTGGAGGGACCACACCCGTGCTAAGAGATAGATTGAGCACGGGATTAATTAGGGGATTGATCGCTTGTGCTGTTTTGGCAAAAAGTTTGGCCGGACAGGGATCCAATGGGGAACCTGATTTAAGCTTGGTGAGAAAGTCCAGCGTGGCTGAGTGAGAGAGAGAAGGGAACTCTGAAAGGGTGGGACCCACAGCAGTCAGGGACGGAGAAGGAAAGGCAGACGTGCAAGAGGCTACTTCAGTGCCAGGGGGAAAAAAGGAGTCCTGAATGGACCTGATTTTATTTACGAAAAAATCTGCTAGTTGGGTGACCCAAGATTCGGAGTGACGACAAATAGGCGTACTCAATGTGGGAGAGGTGAATTCCTTAACTATCAAAAATAATTCTTTACTGATGTTAGTGGCGGCCTCGATTCTTCTGGCAAAATAGGATTTCTTTTCCAGCAGAATGTCATTATGGTATGATTTAATGGCTTCCCTGTAAGCCGACTAAGCAGTGGAATCATAGTGACGATGCCAGATCCTTTCGGCTTTCTTACACTGTCGCCGCTTTTCAATCAAGGCGGTAGTAAACCAAGGGGCAGAAGCACTACAGGCAATTTTACGGGCGGTCGACACAGGGGCTAATTTGTCCAGTCTCTCCACAAACCATGATTTCAGGGGATCGAGATCAGCCTCGAGATTACCTGACAGCTGGCAGGGATGGGATAGAAGAGCTTTGGCCAGCATGTCAGAGGAAACGCGGTGATAGGCTCGTAAAGACTGAGGAAGGTGACTGTGCGTACTGGGGGATAATTTGTCAGAATGAAAGATCTGGAAGTTCACTAAATAATGGTCCGACCACAGAACAGGGACTGGGGTGGAAATGCCAATTGGGATAGTGGAAAAAATTTGATCGAGCGTATGGCCCTTGTTATGCGTGGGAATGGAGAGATAGGGAATAAGACCCAAAGGAGATGAAGTATCAAAGATCTTAATAGAGTCTACACTATCCCTCGAATCCATATGAATGTTGAAATCCCCCAGAAGAAGGCAATGGTCCGTTTTTAAACAGAGTGCAGAGACCACCGCGTGAAGCTCTTCATGGAAGGAGCCAATAGGGCCAGGGGGTCTATAAATCAATAGCCCCGAGCAAGATTGATACGTAGATAAAGATAAAGAGAACCCCAAGGCCTCACACCCTTGAATATTGTCGGTTTGGATGATGGAGCAGGTAAAACGCCTGTCCACCACTATCGCGACTCCACCCCCCCTTCCGTTAACCCTGTCCTTATTAAAAATTACATAATTGGAAGGGAGTGCCGCGGCTATTCTCAGGGGAGTACATCAACACATAGGGAGTACATCAACACATCCCCTGAATGGTCAAGACATCTGAATTGCGACATCAGAGGACCAAGAGTGCGCTCTATGATGGCTCGAGTTACTATGTGTGCCCTATTGTACCTGCGCTGAGGTACAGTGGTTGCACGTCTGTATGGTGTGAGAATTGAGTAAGTATGGGCGAATTCTGCGATCTGCAAATTCGCGCGAAATCGGCAAAAAAATCCACCAGTTTGTGAAAAAATTCACGAAATCGCTAATTTGCCCAAAAAAGACTGTTTCCTGGTGTGGGGGACCAAACGGGCTGGGCTTCTATGCGTGTTCACATGCCTCTTGTGTATAAAGAGTCAGAGAGCGAGCAGGGCATCATATGAGGAGAAAGCAGCCTCCTGGTGACAGGAATTACACGGGGATCATACTCGAGTAACTCTACGATGCAAAGACCTCCCTGAAGTATTACAGCTAATTTTCGACGGCAGAGATGGGGATAAAGCACACTTGCCCAGCCTCGACCGTGCTCACTAATGTTTTGGGCTGTGGGCTTTGAGCTGTCCATCATAGTTGGGAAAGGGCAGGAAGATGTTTCCTACCGCTAGTGTGTGGTGTGCGTGGCTAAACGGACGGGGTTTCGATGCGTGTTCACATGTCTCTTGTGTGGGTCAGAAAGCGAGCAGGGCATCATATGAGGTGAAAGCAACCTCCTGGTGACAGGAATTACACGGGGATCATGCTCGAGAAACTCATGGATGCAAAGACCTCCCCGAAGTATTACAGATAATTTTCAATGGCAGAGACGGGTATAAAGCACACTTGCCCAGCCTCAAACGTGCTCACTAATGTTTTGGGCTGATTAAAAGGTTACAGAATTTGCGCTTCAACTCGGGCACCTGATAATCTGTAAGTGCTTCCTGTTGAGGTTTAATTGTTGTGACAGGAGCCTCGTGCCAGAATGAATCCTGCCCTGCATATTTTATCCACGAAGATGCCACTGTTTTGTGCAATACCTCTACTCAACTGGAGTACTTTCTACTGGCTAATCAGTAAGTGCTACCTCGTTGGGTAAATGTATAGTGCTTTTCCTACACTGCAGCCGCAGAAGGGCCAGAAGATTTGCCTCCAGTGACCGTTTGTGCCTGTAACTTTGGTCCCTTGAGTGAGCTGGCCATAAAAAAAAAAAAATCCACCCGTGAGCGAATTTGCGAATTTTTCAGCAATTTCGCGAGATTCGCGAATCGCGAAATTGACAAAAATCCGCAAATTTCGCGAGCGGAACGGATGTTTGGCCCATACTTAGAATTGAGGGGAGAGGGCATACCTACCATCACCTGAGAAGGGAAAATAAGGCAATTGATTACATTTCCCTTTTACATCTGTACAGAACAGGATCTATACTTTGATACATGCATTGTCTGTTAAGGCTATGTATGTGGCATGATGATTCTTATTCTAAAATAGTTGTTTATGTGAGATGGCATTCATGCATTACATTTATACATATCCCACATGTTTTGTGCTTCGTACTTACCCAGTAGCCACATGTTGCCAAATTCTCCCGCAGCCATCCGCCAGGCAAGAAATGACATACGGAATACAAAGCTGTCATGGTACTGCCTGGAAACACTGCTTGCAGGTCAATTAATCTACCAATGGTATCACAGACACCCTACACATTGATGGAATGCCATCGGTGTCAGTTGTAGAAGATGTATGCAATGTGGTGGGGTGGCTAAAGAGCCACTTGGGTACAATCATTACACCCAGCACACGTGGGAAGCGGGAAATGAGATAGAAATCCCTACCTGCCCTTTGTCTCCTGTCCGGTGTATGTGGTATTCATATATAAAGGCGGGCTCTTGTATTGATGGAGCTCAGTACCTGATGCAATCACTGTGACTGACTTGCCTGAGAGATGCCCACAATGTCACTGCAGACCCTTTGGCACAACCCAGTAACAAAGAAATAGAGAGCAGCACGGATCTTGAGATAGGCTGGGATGGCATGGAAGCGATAAGTCACAGAGTCAAGTTCCTGCTCCCACTCACATGCCATCTCCAATATGACATCTGGAGGGAAGCGGTATCTGGCCCTGACATCTTGACTGGACATCCCAAATAGGTTAATTATTTGCCTGAATATCCTCTCTAATCTCCCCCTCCTCATCTTTCTCCTCCTCCTTCTCCTCCTCCTTCTTGCCACATTGCAAGGGGCAGAGCAAGAAACACATTCAGCAACATTTTGAAAGGTTTGTATATGCCAACTCTGATTTTATATGTGCTGAAGGGCTGGGATTGTCTGTTGGGCTGCAGTTTTTCAGCTGGAGCATGGTGGGGGATGGTAAGCACTTGCACAGGTGTTTAGCATTGAAGTCAATGATCATCCTGCCTGTGTGCGGAGATTCTGGCCCGGGTGCGGAAATTCCAGCCCGAGTGCGGAAATTCTAGCCTGAGTGCGAATGTAAAGATACGAGTCGAAAATTACTTTTGGGAATGCCAAAAGTCGTAAGTGACTTCTGTGAATACCAAAAGTTGTAAAGTTAGACTTTTGGCTCAGATTACCTTTGTGAATCAGCTCTGTAGTGTACAAAGTGCAAAAAAGTCAAATTATGAATTCATATGACATAACAAGATTACAAATTCAAAACTAGTTCTAACCTGCATAGTTCAAAGCACAATTAACACCCAAAAATCAAAAAGCCTTGGCATCTCCTTCACTCAAGTATGCACAGGTGCTCATGTGACACGACATAAAGATACTGACCATTTCAAAGACCTATGTGCGTGACACTAAATTGCTTTGTATCAAACAAGCGCCTATGCATGTTTAGTAAATGAAGGCAATGGTAAGGGTAACAATACGTACCATAGATATTTTTAATTGGGTAAGAGTACTCTAGGCTAAGAAGCAAGATTAGAGAGTGTATATCAGTGATTAACAGTAGAAATCCATTTTATTCACTGACAACAATCAGGCTTCCTGGCATTTCAGAGTATCAGACAGTGACTATGCATACAACATAAAGCGAATATTTCCTGCCTTTACGTCTGCATCATGGATTTACCCAGTGACATGCAGGCTGCTTGGTGACATGCTAGTGTTGTTGCTCTCTACTTGCACAACATTAAATCACATGTTAGATCTAGAAAAACAACTTCTAATTTGTAATGGTCCACGGAGAACAATTTTTCTAATAGTGCACAAATCGAATGTGTGTAACTGACCACTCTTTGTTGGAGCCTGTCCCTACCATTTCACCTCTTAAAAGTTGTTTTGATTTCTTTACACATTTTAAACTCAAAATGTGCTTGCAGATTGGGCTAATTTTGGCATTATAGAGGTTCTGCGTTGTTACTACAAACCACTGAATATATCAAAACGCCTTGTACACATAGATGCAATAAATCTTCCTTCCCCTTTAAGGATTAACATTTGTAGGTGCTTCTCATTGAAGATGTATCAGCACTTTACATCCACTATAATCCCCCAACCCATAAATGTTTAAAACCCATTTTGCCATACAGCAAAGAGCTCTTCAACATCGTAAAGGAACTCTCCAGTCCCAGCTCCTGCACCAACGACATCCCGCTGTCGCAAGCCCTGTGTGACGCCCTCGCCTCCTTCTTCCACCACAAAATCACCAACATCCACAACAGTTTCAACTCCCGGATTAACCCAATGGATCCCACTACAACGAACTCACCCAACCCCACCGACCACAACCTTCTGACCACATGGACCAACGTGAGCACCAAAGACATAATCAAGACCTTGAGCACCATCCACTCAGGCTCCCCATCGGACCCTCTCCCCCACCACATCGCCAACAAAGCCAACAGCCTCATCGCACCCCACCTGTGCAACATCATCAACCTCTCCTTCGACACAGCCACCTTTCCCGAGAGCTGGAACCACGCCGAGATCAACCCCCTACTAAAGAAGCCCAAGGCGGACTCGAGCGACCTCAAGAACTTCCGGCCCATCTCCCTGCTTCCGTTCCCAGCAAAAGTCATTGAAACGACCGTCAACACCCAGCTCACCCGCTACCTAGAAGACAACAGCATCCTGGACCCCTTCCAGTCTGGCTTCCGCAGCAACCACAGCACTGAGACCGCCCTCATCGCCGCCACAGACGAAATTAGAATCCTACTCGACAACGGCGAGACAGCAGCCCTCATCCTCTTAGACCTCTCTGCCGCCTTCGACACCGTCTGCCACCACACACTTCGCACTTGCCTCTACGACGCAGGGATCCGAAAAAAGGCCCTGGACTGGACCATCTCCTTCCTCACCAAGAGAACTCAGAGAGACCGCCTCCCCCCGTTCCAATCCGGAACCACCAAAACCATCTGCGGTGTCCCGCAGGGATCCTCCCTCAGCCTGACGCTGTTCAACGTCTACATGGCTCCCCTCGCTCGCATTGCCAGACCCCACGACCTCAACATAATCTCCTACGCCGATGACACCCAGCTGATCCTCTCCCTCACCAAGGATCCCCTCACCGCCAAATCCAACCTGCACCTGGGTATGAAGGCCGTCGCCGACTGGATGGAGGCAAGCCGGCTCAAGCTCAACATGGATAGGACGGATATCCTCATCCTCGGGCCCAACCCCTCGGCGTGGGACAACTCCTGGTGGCCTCAATCCGTGGGAACCCCCCCGGCACCAACCAACCATGCACGCAACCTGGGGGTCATCCTCGACTCCAAGCTCAGCATGACCAACCAAATCAACGCAGTCTCCTCTTCATGCTTCCACACCCTCCCTATGCTCCGCAAGATCTACAGATGGATCCCAACTAACACGCAGAAAACAGTCACCCACGCCCTCATCAGCAGCCGACTCGACTACGGAAACGCCCTCTATGCCAGAGCCCCGTCCAAACTCATCAGCAGACTCCAAAGAATCCAGAACGCCTCCGCACGCCTGGTCGTAGATGTCCCACGCAGAGACCACATCACCCCTGAGAGACCTGCACTGGCTCCCCGTCGACAAAAGAATCACTGTCAAACTCATGATCCACGCACTCAAAGCACTCCACAAGACCGGCCCATCCTACCTCAACAGCAGACTCTCCCTATACGTATCCAACAGGAGGCTCCGCTCCGCCGACCTATCCCTGGCCGTTGTCCCGCGCATCCACAGAGCCACCTCCGGGGGCAGATCCTTCTCCCACCGCGCCGCTGTGACCTGGAACGCTCTCCCTCTACACCTACGACAGACCACAGACCTCCCGGCCTTCAGGAAACTACTCAAGACCTGACTCTTCGACTACTAGCTGCAGCTCCCCCCCCCAGCGCCTTGAGACCCTAACGGGTGAGTAGCGCGCTTTACAAAATGACTGATTGATTGATTGATTGATTGATTGATATAAAAAAAACTCCCAAGCCTCAAACCCCAAGGAAACAAAGAGGCAGTCCTTAGTGTCCAGCAGGATGAAAAATTAGCACCAAATAAGATGGAGAAAGCATTATACAGAGCTTTGACAGTGATGAGTGGAGGAACTAACAGGTGGAAGATCATTTTCATGGAAAAAGTCATACCCACCCTACCAGGTGGGCCTGCGTGACCTCCATTTCCTGAAGGCATCTGCATGAAAATTCAGAGCCACTTCACCACTACCTGCTGTTTCTATCTAAAAACAATATTAGCCAATGACAACAGGGAAAATACAAAGCAGTACTAGACTTTAAGAAAGCAAAAATGTGCTTGATGGAATGCTTGAATTCATCTCAACCACTGGTAATTATTCGGGCCACATCCAAGTCCACCTTTTTTGCCCACAACGTGACCTCAATTAGGAACCATCCGTATGTCTTTGAATACCTCTATTCAGCAAAAAAATAAATAATAATAAGTACAGAGTAAAAAGAATATAAAATAATATACAGTGTTACACAATAAAAGTCCATTTCATCATTAAAATAGGCATAAAAAACTATTAATTCATACAACAGATTAAATCATTTAGCCATCTACTAGGAACCTGGAGGGACAAAGGCTCAGCAGCTGGTATATATATTCAAGACTTATAAATAACACCAGCATAAGATCAAAATTACTTATACATGGGGAACTGGGATTATCCTGTCCTGTCCTACCAGCAAAATACGAGATACAGCAAAAACGATTCATTGTCTCACATCAGACCTCAATATGCGAAGAGCATCTTTATGAGATCTAGTGCCCAGAACCCGGCATATCGGAATAAGTCACTTTTTCTTGGGTAAAAGATATGTGGGGCAGAAGAAAAAAACATGCTGTTGGGATTCGCTGTTTGTCCCACACATAGGGCAAGAGCATCCTATTAGGCCACGTTTCTGCGACTATTTGATGGTGTATGAGGCGATTTGTAGGTTTTCATACCTTAGCTACTAATACAACTTGGGAGACAATGGGGGCTTGATTCCGTCAGGAAATGATAACAGACTATAAATCACTTTACCTTGAAGCAATCGTTCCGTCATAATGCCAGTGTTAGAATCTGACAGTGTCTGACCCAACTTTTACTGGCAAAGACTTTCTATAATCATGCATTTATTAAGGACTGGAGGGATCTCACGTGCTTTCAACAGACCACAAAGCCCAATCTTTTAAAGTATTTCTTTCAAATGTCTGAACCAAGGAATGTTTCGAATGCCTGGAATCCTCAGCACATCTCTAAGGCTGTCCAGATAAAAGGAAAGTGCAGGTGTAGACCAAATCTGTTGCCAGTCTGAAATCGAGTTTAATCACACTTCCTCAGAGATAGCCCGTAAATCCAGATAAAATCTCAGAGGGACTAGGTGGGTACTCATAGGGAGACCTGATAATGGCGTAAAAAACGATTCTCTGGGACTTGTAAATTCTTTCCATTTTTGTGACCCCAAAGTTCCGAACCATACATCACAGTGACCAATGTCTGCGCCTTGTAAACTTGCATAGCTGCCAAATTTGGTTGATATGACGAATTATTATGAACTCTTAATAATGCCCAATTTAGCTGCACACATTTCAGTCTCTTCTTGTCTATGTGATTGCATCAATCCTGACCCTCGTAAAGTGTCAGCCCCAAATAATCAAAAACTTGAACTTGCTCGAGGGGAACACTTAGGAGCTTGGGGTTACCTTGTGTGGAACAACCTTGATGTATTTAGTTTTCGCAACATGTATTGCTAATCTTCACTGCTCACAGAATATCTCAAAGCGATGCAAGACATCTGCAGGCCCATAGGGGATTTCGAAATTAATAAGGTGTCATCTGCGAACATTATGGCTGGTGCCTTAATATTTGCCAATCTAGGTGCAATAACCATCACTGTCATCCAGGAAGGTAATAAGGTCATTCATATATAACAAAAACAAAGTGGGGCCAGCACGCATCTCTGCCTTACCCCATGGTCCACGGACCAGGGAGCCGTTAAATTGCCTGTTGCTCCACACTGAACTTGCGCATAGTTACCTTGATGGAGTGTAATTCGAAATGCCAATAGATCTGAAGGGAATCCCATGATAGACAAAATTTGCCAAAGATTAATTTGAGGCACCATGTCAAAGGCTGAGTGTAGATCAACAAATACAATGTAAAAACTGCCACCACCCTGGACCACAGTTTTTCAATAGATTAAAATAAAATGAAAAACGTGATCAATTGCACTGACTCCCTGTTTAAAACCCTCTTGGAAGAGGGTTAAGATCTTAAAGACTTCCATCTAGGTATGGAGTCGATTTAGGAGTATGGTACCAACACTTTTCTGGGAACAGTCTATCAGACTGATTGGTCTGTAATTATGCAGGTCTTCAGGGGAACCCTTTTGATGTATGAGAATGATTTCAGCCCCTGACTAAGTTAGGGGAGTGACTGCTCCTTTTAAAATGTTGTTAAATAATAACATAAAATACGGCCCGTGCATCCTGGTTTTGCCTGTAAAGATCACCAGGGATTTCGTCCAGTCCTGGAGCTTTGTTACAGCTTTTTTGCATAATGCTACATTTACATACAGAAATAGAATTGAAAGTTGGTTTCTGTGACAAATGACCCTCTTCCTTCAATGATTTGTTGAGCATCAGCACTTGCTGGTGAGAATCACCACCACCCACCAATGGATAGAAGGATGTGAAGTGTGATACCAAGTCTGCTGCAGCAATATTCAACACGGTTGAGCCAGCTCTCCCTATGCAGCCCACCGAAACCAGATTCCAGAAGCTACTGTAATCTTTATTATTGACTGCAATTAGCATGCTCTTCCAGTGTTCTATTTCCCATTCCACTTTAGCCTGCCTGGTGGTGGAATTGTTCGCAGCCCTCAAGCATTTGATTTTCCCCTGATTTTGCTTTTTGATCGCTAGTGATAGAGCTTGTCTAGCATTCTTACACTCTATATTGAACCACAGCTGCAAGGTAGGTTGCTTACAAGGTTTCCTAAATTGAGTATAACATATGGCCTCGTGGTAATCGAACAGCTTTTTGTGTATTAAAGAGATAGATGTTGAACACCATTTGCCTATACTGTCCCACCCCAACTCAAGTACGTCACCTAAGCTTGCGGCTATCAAAGTATAAATATTGCGCATCTGCACCGCTGAGTCCTTCACTCTGTCCCATTTTACTTTGTGCTTGTTGCTGGTAACAACTATATTTGGGTCTATACAATCCTCCCGAGGGGGCTTTAAACCTAACATAGCAAAGTCTATCTGAAGCTGCAGGGCATTGTGATCACTCTCTATCCGATCTTTCACAACAAAGTCAACAAGAAGGGGCCATAGACGTAAGACTATTAGAATGTAATCAATAAGACTAGTGCTTGGTAGCCTATTAAAGATGTGCCTCCCCTGGCTGTCAGATGGAGATCTCCCATTCACAGCTCTAAACCCTGCATTTAGTGTCAGGGTGTTAATTTGTAATGCCAGAGCTGGCCATTTCTTGATTGGTGCTAAGGTCAGCATGGGGAATCCCCAAACGGTGTATTCTTCATACAAGTCAACCACTCCTTTATCATTCAAAGGTTCAAACTGACAATTGAAGGCGCCACCAACAATTTTTAGGGCAACCCCAGGAGCAGTTGCTGGTTAGACAGAAACAACTCCAATGTGGATGGTTCGTGGGCCAGGCCCCCTGGTCTAGGATGTTAATTATATAGATATACAATATGGGTTGAATTTATTATAGACACACAAAATGTCAGGGGATGGCACTGAGATCTCTTTTATTAGGCAGGGAATGTCTGCACAAACCCAAGTGGTAAACCCTCCAGACGGTCTGCCCCTGCCCCTTCAGACAGCTTGTTTGTGAAAGTTAATGTAGCCACCCCTATATAAAGGGTTAAAGGTCCATGTTTCCTGGAAGAAGCAGATGGCATGGTGGTCAATAAAGGTGGCCCAGTTGGGAATGTGAAGCTTAAAGATAAGGCCTGCAATATTCCAGCATAGTAACTTGGACTTACCAAAGAGGGATTTAGTGCATGAAACCTCTGAATTGGCTGGGGTAAACAGGACATCACATTCACTGTCTCCATCAGGTAGGTCAGGCGGTGATTTCATGCTTTGTCAATCAAACCCAACCAGCTGGGTTACCTAGGCAAATGGCACATCCTTACCCGGTGTGATATGCTGGCCATAGCCTGAACAATATCCCTGGGATGGCTCAATATTGTGAAGGCTAGACCAAGGCGGGTGGATACCAACTTTCTCTTTACCGCTACCCACTGGGGCAATTGACCCTCTGTCTCCTACCACTCTGAAATAGCCCCCTGGTCAAGCACTCCATTAAATGTGACAACCCTATTGCCCTCAGGAGCTCCCGGATTTTTTATGATGAAAGAATGCGAAATTGCTGAGCCATTGCCTCTTGATTCCAGTCATTCAACCCCATCTAATACATCACATCTATTGGGGGAACAGGTACATTAAAACCATAGGTGTCTTTTGAGTAATGTATACAAGCCCTTGTTGGACTAAATGTGAGCTTTTGGGGTGGATAAGCATGCTCTTTTTTGCTAGTGGGTCTGTAAAACTAACTCAATGGTACTAACTCAATCTTAGACCTTTTTGTGGACCACTGATAGGGGCAAAATAATAGCTTATGAACAATGGTCGGTGATCTAAAATTTATAATTTCACAATCACGACTTTGGAGCTTTGGCCCACTCCCCAACTTACTCACTCTCTTTGCAAACAAGATTTTTCTTGCCATTGAGGTGGGGGTACTGCCAATGATCCCCCAACCAATTGAGGCAGTTATTAGTTAAATCCATTTGGTCTACCCTCTGGTCTGCACGCAGTTCTGGAACACCAGTTAGCACAAGCAAATAAGGACAAGAGGCTGGAGGGAGGTCTATCAACGGTAGTCCTTTAGAAGTGGTTGAAATGTTGGAGGCTATTAACCCATTTTTATCCGCACCATGTTGGAAGGAGGCAGCAGGCAAACCAACACTAATGGGCCGAGGCTCCAACCCTCAAAATGTTTGATCTACAGGTTTTATAGCACAAGTAGATTTACTGGCTTCAGTCACATCCCCTTTGAGTACCTGATCGTGTCTCTTTAGCCTACTAGGCTGTGAGTTGTGGCATTCATGAGTAGTTAAGATATGGGCACCAGCAGCCACATCAAGCAGAGGAGTATTCGCTTGTACTTGGCGTGTTGAGGTGTTACCCAGGGCTTTTTTAATTAACGTTAACCTATCACTGAGTGGACAATCTCTTTGACCAGCAGGTCTACTACTTTCTCAAGTAATGATTCCGTAGGCCAGTCAACCAGGTTGGCGGGCTAGCTTGATCCTTCATATAGGGCAGAATGGTAGCCTTTGCAGATATCTGAACTGAGGAGCTGGCTTACTCGATTACAGGCCTAACAGGGTCCAGGCGAGATAGTGAAGCAGTGCTCTGTCTGCGATGCTTGGCAGCCTGGGATTGTATGGTATTTTGCTGCTTCCTGCCCCCCAGCCGAGCGTGGATCGGAGATAAAGACACATCATTACCTGGTTCAGCATCGGCCACTGAATGGTCTCCCTCCTGATGAGCTGTCACATTGTCCTCACCTGGGGATCTAGCAGCAGTGGAACCCCACTACGATGACCTACAGGGGTTCCCAGGGACAATCTGCTCTCCGTTAGTTCAATTTCAGTTGATATGATCCCCATAGCTCTATAGGAGTTTTTTTTTTGTCTGTGCTTGTGGTTTGGCGGGGGAGAGGTAGGGGGAGTGGCTTGGATAAAGTGACTTTCTTTTTGCCCATGTTGAGTCAGTCAAATGAGACAGGAGTGGTGACTGTATAACACAAGAGAATAATACACTAGGGCACCACCCAGGAGAAAGATGTCAGAGGGTGGGTCCAGTCATACCTCCTAATGTTTCAGATGGGTGCAAATGGGCACGCCCTTTGCCTGGGCATGCTCACACCTGTCCCGCGCTGCAGGAGCCTCCTGGCACTTTAGCGCATCAGGAGGTGAGCCCTTCCTCCTCCTCTTATAATGCCGGTGTTGGGGGACCGAGACCCACCCCAGAAAGACAGCAAACCAGCAGAGCGTTCGCCGCAAGAAACACCTGGTTAGTCTGTCCCGTGCTGCATGAGTCTCCTGGTGCTTTAACGTATCGGGAGGTAAGCCCCTCCTCCTCCTATGATGACATGGGAGCTGGGGGACTGAATCCCACCCTAGCAAGACACCAAATATCAAACAAGGAGAGCATCGCAGGCAAGAAACGCCCAGTAAGTTTGTCCTGTGCTGCGGGAGTCTCCTGGCGCTTTAGCGTATCAGGACATATGCCCCACCTCCTCTGATGATGATGCAGGAACTAGGGGACCAAGTCCCACTCCAGCCAGACACCAAACAGCAAAACAGCAGAGTGTCCTGGGCAAGAAACACCCGGTAAGTCCAGCCATATGCAAATCAGTCTTGATCCTGCTCCTGTGGAAATAGTGCAGCCCGAAATGCCAGTCCAAGTCCGCTCTGAATGGCAACACAAGCAACCCCAGACTGGTTTTGTGACAGCTTTTCCATCCATTGTGTGTTTTTGTGCCCACCATGCCCCCATAGCAGGACCCAAACTCTAGGTCTAGGCATGTCACAGAAAACTCAGACTTAGTTAGTAAGTGAGCTTTCACAACCTTATTAATACATTCCCACTATGGATTCAGAGAATTTTCCTTTTCACAGCCTATGTACATCATTATTCAGGCTGGGATTTGGAAGGGGATATGTTAGGTGGATGGTTAGGAAAATAATTTCTTCTGTGGGGAAAAATAATCTTGTGGAGAAAAAAAAGATAGCATGTGCAAATGCACGTTTTCTAAGCATCTGCACACCTTAAAATATAAATCCCGTATATTTACGCATCTGTAATTGCTTTCACCCTTTAGCACTCTTTGTAAACTGTTGCAGTCACAGCTTCCCAGGAGTACAAAATTGAATTCTTTCTAACTTCCCCATAAACTATATTTGTAGTAGATTTATAGTTTTATGTTTTGCGAAAAGGTGTCTTTTTAGGACTTGCCTAGTGACGCAGTGCATGCGCTGCTCGCCTAGGCCAGATCTGTTGTCGTTGGTTTTGCTAGCGAAGGGGTACAGGAGATGTGCACGCGCCCAGACAAGCCTGCATGCACGCGCACCGACAGGCGATGTGCACATGTACAGCTCGCACGTTCAGCACACCACGCGCATGGCGCGCTTGGGCTTTTACTTTTTTCTTTCAGTTAGTGGTGTTCTGTTGTTTTCCGCGTGTCTCAAGTGGCCGGTGTAGTCATTAGCCCAAAATCCTGTGACTCTGGTTGGCCCAAAGTCCCGTGATGCACATGCCGCATGACGTGGCAAGAGTCGATTGGCTGCCTTCTGGTCACTCCAGGTGAAGCGGTCGACAGTTGAGGCGGTGGCCAGGTCGGTACACGTTCTCGGGCTGATGGAAGACGGTGGAAGGGGGGGCGGCTCGAGGTGCTTGTGGAGCTCCAAGTACTGGCGGCAGTTTCGACCTCAAGAGATTTCTGCAGCAGCCACAGACTGTGAACCGAATCATTAGCGCTGTGAGGAACCATGCCGCACCCCAAGACACCACATCCTCTCAGGCTTCGACACTCTCCTCCCTCTTTCAGAAAGTTCCTGTACCCCTGCCGTCACTATCTGCTGAACTGTGAAGCCTACCCTCTTTGTCCCTATCTTTAACCATCTCTGTTATTTTGATGGATTATGCAGCCCCCCGTTCCTTCACCCGCTCCACTACCCATACATACCTAGCCCTGCCCCTGTCTTCCTATCACTCTCTCCACTCCCTTTACCTTCCTCCCTTCTCCATCCCTCTGTCATCCCGTCACTCTACCTCATTTCTTCACCATATTACCCTTTTCATTTCCACCCATCAACTCTGTCTTGCCTTCCATATCTTCCTCTAACCACTCTCTCTATTAGCACAACAATCTCTCCCTCTTTCCTCCATTGCTCCTTCCTCTTCTACCCATCCTATCTCTTTCTGTTCACCCCGTGCTGTTCTCTCTATCCCTCCTCCCAACCCGCCCTTCCTACTCTTGTCCGTCCCTAGCCTGCTTATGCCTCCCTCACCCGTATCTCCCCTCACAATTTCTCAGAGCCATACCATGTCTCTGGTAATGGTTTACCGAGAGCGACCCCTATCAATAGGCTTGCATCATTCTGAGCAAGACAAGAGAACAGGCGCAATGGCAGATGGATAGGGATAGAAAAGGCGCAAGCCCAGGCACCGTACCCCCAGATAGAAGTCTGGACAAGCCAGAAATAGGACCAGTCACAGGGCTTTTTATTCCTAACTGGACCATAAGCAATTGATGAGCCATTGAGGGAACTGTGGACGGGCCGAGAGCTCGAGGCGCAATCTTAGATTCTGTCAACGACTGGAACATAGCACCGGTGAGACGAGATGAGACAGATTCACAGACAGAACCAATAACAGGGCCAGAGAAAGCACCAGTGATAGGCTCAAGGCCAGGGACTGTGTCAGGACAGAACCCAAACATGCATTGGCATAGCCAATAGGTCTCGCTTTTGGGACCTTAAAAGTTTTTAGCCATGCAGCACATTATCCTGGGTGCTGTGCCAACCTAACGAAAGACAAATGTAGTTAAAATTTAAATCAACCGCGGACATTTTATTGCTTTACCACACATCTAGCATGTATTCCGCATGGTTAATAAGGGAAGCTTTAGAACATAATTCCAATACACCATGAAGCCACATAAACCATGCTTAGCCCATTGCAACTGCAAAAACCACTTCAATTTGCCCAGCACATTACCTTTCCATTTGTGTGGCACGAGTGCTTTATGAGCAAGTATCAAGGTATGAAGTTCTTGACGCCGCTTTACACAACCATGCTCACACAATTACAGTATTTGCAATTCAATAGGTCTGGCATTATAAATGACAGTGCATTTGTAATAATGTTTTGGTTTTTAAAACATAAATAAAAGGCATGTCATTAATAATGTCAATAGCTTAAACTCGCGTAAATGCGAGACCTATTGCATTGCAAATGCTTGTTTGTTCATTGTGACTGGTCTTTGAACATCATTTGAGAAGAAAATTGAAGCAGAAGTGAAAGATGAAGCTGCTTCCAAATCAACCTTTATCCACAAATCTACAGCACGAGCCACTGCTGAGTGCTATAATCACACCGAAATGTGGGGAGATCAACCCAACATGCTTGTCGTGTTCCCAAGTGATAGTATTGGTAACCATTTATTTTATGCTTTATAGCATTCGAGGCAGAATAAAGTAATTGTATTTAATTGACGTGTAATAACAAGCTTACTTTAGAGGTGCCTTTAATTAGTCTTGAAAATGGCTTCTCGACTGACTGGATCTGAGCATTTCCAAATTATTTGTACGTTGCTTTTGTTAAAATAGCATCATCATCCCTGTGATAGGGAGGTATTTTTATTACATTTAATAAACGTGGACTTTCCCGTTCATTTACTTTAAATTATCAGCAGCGTAGACGATCTGTGGGCACGCTAATTGCGTTACTGGCTAAGTTAAGGTAGTGAGACTCGCCACTTAGTGACTTGGGACCTTTGTTTCATGGCGCCGACTTATTTTCTTTTTAGATTAAGTGGAATAATCCAATAATCTAGGAACCTGAAGCTCAGCGAAAAGCCAGGGCTGCGACCTTTGAGTTACAGGAGCCAAAAATAAAGCAGGCGTTGCTTGTGATTCAAAGGCAGTCTCCAAGGACCCATCTGCAGAGCTAGGCCGGCCCAGGCCTCACTGGAAACCATTGCAATGGCGCGTGAATTAAAATACCGCCTGCGCTCTCTGTTTTCACACGCATGCCTCGGCACCTCTTGTAGCACCGACGCTGCTACTGGTTGATAAAATGACACTGTGGCAATCTGAATAGCTTCATGATGTCACCGTGTGCCAAATGTGTAGCGCGTAAACAGCATCATTTCGGAATCTAGGCGACAAATGTACCCGATTAAACAGGCCACTTGCACCGCGCACGGTCACAAAACAGAGATGTGTGTTAGTTTATGAAGTATAATAGTAACTCATTCAGTAACTCGTTAACTCTGTGAGTCAGCATGACGCTGCAGACATCAACAGCTCAAAAACTGTGGGTGTTTGCTGCACTTTTAGCCTGATATACAAACACAGGGCCTCATTTAAAATATGAAGGGATTACAAATCCTCCAATTTCTGGAGGAAACTCTAGATATAGTATAGAATCTATAACCCAGAACTGAATTACTGCAACAATAATTAATATCCTTATGATGCAGAGTAGTCAGTCGACTATATTAAAGTCCATGTGTGCTGCTTTGTGCAGCACACATGGAAAAAAGCAAAATGGCATGGATTGTTTATATGCCTGATACAGGCTCATTTTTTCTCCCCATCCACATGAGTAGTTTACCATTCCACTTGGTCTCTAAGTTTGTCTTTTCTCTTAAATGCCATATTATTCATATGCTGAAAAAGTGGATTTGCTTTTTCTGGCAAATAGGAAATTCAACCTTGTATATCTTGTTTCTTCTATATATTCCCATACATGGAGGCGCCTGGGAGTGGCCCCAACACTCAACTTTGTCCATATTCCTGTCGGTGTACTCAAACAATGATAGCACTTTATGTTTTGATATAGAAAGATGTATTTGTGTACATCCTAATCTGATATCAAACAGTCAGGCCTGTCTTTGCTCTAATGGCATACCATTTTCTGTATACTAAAAGAAGCAAACAGATACAAGGATGATGGAGACAGATAAGTGCAACTGATGACACAAACTATTGAATGCTCTTTCTACTGCAACCCTACCAACCCTCATTTCAAATTTTATCTCAAATCTGATTTCATTCAGAAACAGTTGTTTTGCATCAAATTGGAGGAATGAGTTATGCATTGTTACTGCATGCAGTCTTACAGGATTTGTGGGGACAAATCCACCTGGTCAAACCTGGTGGTAACAAGTCCCCAGAATAATAAAAGTGGAAGTGGATTTGCATGTGTATTTCATTGTGGTAACACCCTTTGCTCCATGTTATTCCCCATTCAAGTTCAAAGTGTAAAAGCCTTCAAGAGAGGTGTCGTAATACTACACAGTATCTCTAAGTAAAGGGTACACTATTATTGCACCCTTTTACCCGGCGACTCAAAATGAGGGCCAAAGTGTCTAGGTCCGAATTTCCCCTAATATTATAATTACATTACATATAAAAAGACAGAGATAATTGGACATTGAGCCAGAGAGAGGCCTCCACGCTCATTTAATCTGCCTATTTCCACTGACTGTCGCCTAAATTTAGGCACTCCTTAATCCCCACAACTGTCCTTGCTTTTACTCTGTGATTAGTCTCCAGTCCTACCTTTCCCCTCGCACTATAATCACATTATATATAAATATGGAGTGACATAAATAGAGAGCAATACCAACTGATTATCACACTCAGGACATGTGCACTATTCATTTTCCCACACTAAGTCGTCCAGCAACTGAACTGCAATCCAAAGACTAATGATTCATGCTGTACAATTTCAACTCATTGGCTTTGCTCCTGACTTGTTATTAGTATGCAGAAAGAAGGGAGTTAGAAAGTATGGGGAAATGGGATGGGAGAAGAGGCCTGTATCAGATTAAGTGTTTGTTACTTTTTCTGAATAAATCAGTAAATGAAATCCCAAATATACTCAATGCATTACATATTAATAGACATAACTGGCAGTAAACCTTACGCGTAACGACAATAATAGAAATCAAGGGGCATATGTATTAAAAACCTGTTTTGCGAGTCCTTAATAGAGATTTTTTGCGAATCGCTATTAAGGACTCACAAAATGGAATGTATGTAGGAATCGCAATATTGATTCCGATTCCATAATATTCCTTAATTGCAGATCAGAAATTGCAATTCGCATTTAAGGAATGGTTTCCCATCATTCTTATGGGACTAGAGGCCCATAGGAATAAAGGGGAAGACATTTGCAATTTGCAAGTACCCATTAGGTACCCGTAAATTGAGAATGCAATTCAAGGGTGCAAGGGTGTCAAAAGGACCCTTGAATTGCATTCTCAATTGCACAACTTGGGTGCTTCCTGCATCGCATTTAAGGAACTGTAATTTGCGATTCCTTAAATGCAATTGCAAAATAGGGAATTTGCGATTCCGTATTTTGCGATGCCCTTTTGGGATGATACATCCCAAAAGGCCTTTTCCTGTTCGCGAAATGGGGCAGTTTCTGAGAATCAGCCCGTTTGCGAATGGGAAAAGAGCTTGATACATATGCCCCCAAGCACCTAAAAAAGCATTCTAACAATCCTCTTGTGCTCTGCATCTTTTAATATCTATTCAATACTGCAATATGTAATGTTTCATATTATTGTTATTATTTTTTCATCAGGTATAGAATATAACTATATTAAAGCAAAGCACATTGGAAAAAGTGATGGGACAAAATTGTACCTCTTTTAACTTGAAAAAGAAGCAGGTCTTATAAACATTATTTGCTGGATGAATGAAAAACGTATCAGCCATCCTCCAAATAACGAAACATTGGATGAAGGCCTTCTTTTTCCTTGTTTTCTTTAAATGTCGTTGACATACTAGATAGACATGATCAGATGCTTACAATCTGGTTCAGGCCATCAGGCTGTTTGCACTGCACTGTGTATAACCCTTCCCCACGACATTGCCTGGACACTAAATAAAAAAGTTAGGTACAACAGAGCGCAGACTTCCTTGCATTGTTCGTTTCTTAAACTATTAAAATATTTTGCAAAATCAGGCACAGGTTTAACTTCAACATACCAGATTAGTCTCTCCATATTTATTTAGCATTTTATTTTTATGCGAATGGTTTATTAATCCATGTAATATTCTCCTCTTAAGGGTGGCAGTAATGGTAAGATAAGTTACACCTCTATTCCACCACACTCATTGGCGGCAAAAAGGAAAAACGTTTTTATTACTATAGAACCCTCACCCGCTCTATTAGTGGCATGCTTCATCATCAGATTCTCCCTGACTCCTAAAGGTTTGGGTGGGGTCAACTGTGTTCCAGAGAGCTCTTTGAAGAATGTTTGTTTTTGGAAGTTATATACTATTAGATAGAATTACTCATCCACCCTATGGTATCCCTTTATTGGTGGGGGAAATGGGCAGTTTAAAACTATATTTACACAGGGCAAGCAGAATAATGTTGCCCTATGACATTAGTGCCACATTTCCAACATGTTTCTGCCCTATAGTACTGCCCTAACATAGGTCTTGGGCATTTATCAGGGTGAAAGAATGGAATGGTTCGCCCAGTGATGCACCACTGTGATGATTTTCACACCTTGAGTGGCATGCAAAGATAAGCTTTTGCGTGCAGTTAAAAATGGTGTACTTGCCATTTTGGAAGTTCCCTGAAGGTAGGTAACAATTGCTCTTCAAGGGGCATTAGGGGTCGGCCCATGTAGTCACACTATCATCAAGAGATCCTGCCCTCAGGGAACCTGTTTGGCTCACTGCTCTCCTTGGCTGTGTAAATATAGTTTTCACCTCACTATGCCAAGGACATTTTTTCACCTAGCTTGTGCTTCATACTGTGTGCCAGCCTCATGCCAATGATTCTGCTGCAGCAGAATCAATTGCCTAGTTATATTTGTGTTTAATCGTGATCTTTTAGCAGCATTTCCACAATTGATGGACTGACTGCAAAGAAATAAAGTGCTATGTAGTTGGTGACTTGCAACATTGGGACCACATCACTCCAGGCAATTACAGAGACGGTCTCCAGTCCTAAACTCTTCGCCTACAAATGATTGACTTAAAGTGTGTTAGTTTGAATATTTCAATTAATCTATAGCATCATCCCAGGACAGGACAATTGACAGAGACTATTAAATGGGAGGACCTTAATATCTGACTTTCTGAAATCTAGTAGGTTCTTGCATGTAACATAAAAATATATTGTTTGCAGCTGTGATGCCATCATGGCTAATATATCTAATTCAGCCTTCCTCATTAATCAGTCACTGCACTCACTCACTTTTCCATTCATTCATTCATCCATCCATTCCTGCACACGTCCACAGATCCATCTATTGACGTACTCACGTATTAAATCATCTATTCATGTACTCGTTCATTCATGTGCTGGGACATTAATCATTTCATGTACTGATTTACAGATTCTCACTCACCAATTCATTCTCCTTCACTCCCTGTCACTCAGTTATCCATTCTTCCATCCATTCACTCCCTCCTGATCCAGTCATGCGTCTGTTGACTTATTCATGCACTCGTCCCCTCATTCATGCATTCACAAAATCCCTCATAGTCATACAAAGTCACCAATTAACTATGAAGCACTTTTACATGTAAAAAGCCAGACGATTTGGCTTTGTCAATGCTTTCCTCTCTTTCCTGTTATAAGCCTTTGTGTACCACACGTGTCCCTCAGCATCAGCCTCACCAATCCTTAATACACTGGGTTTCAAGAGAGGATGACTCTCATTTTGTTGTATTTCCCAGGAAGAAGGAAATTACCCCAAAAATCACTGATTAAGTGGTTTGGTCATATATACATGTTGAAGTACGTAAAGTAGTATTCCTGTAGCACTCTTGTATGTATTTACATGCCTTTGTGAATTGGTTCCAAAACATATACAATTGTAATACGTCAGGAATAATGATTTAATGCTCTTTAACAATTAGCACAAATAGAATGGGCTCTGCCCTCTTTGCACTTCTGCTAACAGGGAGTTGAAGGTTTGATGTCAGATTCACAAAGAGTATGTAAAAGAGTACTCCTGTAATACTACTTCCTGTACTAATAAACGGTTTCCTGATTGGAGCCCTTATGTTGTGACATCATCCTATTTATGGTCGGTTATGGACGTTTCTTGGGGAAATGATGGTAAGGCAAACCCCCTTTCAAAGTCTTAAGTCACTTTTATCGTTCAACCTATTTGCAGTGCATGATGGATAAGTGGCAATGACATCTCAGATGCTTCATGACGTGTTAGCAGATAAACCAGCTTAATGTGCACTGAGAGAAATTGATAATCAATGCACAGAAAATAAATATTGTATGTATTTACATTATTTAGCAAGTGTGTACCAGCTGACTCTAGGGCCCCTTATTAGCCCGTGAAATCCTGATTTGGGCACAAATAGGAGTTCTTACTTGAATTGAAATTATTATTGACCAGCTGTTAGTGGTCCCTGTGAGTTTTGGCCCACACAATTTACTTAATTAAAAAACGGGTGAAAATTGTTGGCCAAACCACAAACATTGCGATGTTGTGCATTTTATAATGGGGTAAATACACACAATGGATGTTACACTGCAGTAATTCTGTGAAAGCTACATGTAATCTGATGTGTGCAAAAGTGCCGAAAGACCATGGTGCACAATACAGGGTCAAAGGAAAAGACACAGTAAAGGAGTGATTGGAGTGGTAGCTCGGTTCTAAAATGGTAAGTGTATGTATAGGCATTTATATAGCGCACTACTTACCCGTAGGGTCCCAAGGCGCTTCGACCGCTGCGAAACCCTTCCTGGCTTCCCTGAGAGATGGTCCCTTAATGGGTATCTCCAGGGTGAGACCAGGCATCCCCGGCGGTCTGGTGGGGCCGTTAGTGAAGATGAGGCAAGCTAATGCCCAGAGTTGCCGAGTGTGATCGCTGATCAGAGTGGGCACCGAGGCGAGAGAATTATCGAGTCCGCTGACCCTGGTCCAGAAACCTGCCGCGCCGGGAATCGAACCCTGGTCCCGGGCCGTCCTCTGCTCTCGGGTCTGCCGCCTCTAACCAGTGAGCCACACTACTTCACTGGGCTACTACTGTGTTGTAAAGAACAGTTACTTTCATAAGTGTGTCTTTAACTCTGTAAATTGAAGCAGGATTTGGGCTGTCCTAATATATATTGAATGTTATTCCAGGACTTGGGTGTATATATGGAGATGCCCTGTTGACTTGTTTCCTTTTTAGGTCTCGTGGGCATAGGAGCGCGCATGCGCTCCGCCTGCGAGCGATATTGGGATAGATTACATTTCTCAAAAGGACTTTAAGCCTTGCCCATGGTTTTCACTGGGTAGCGTCATAATTTAAGTAAAACCCTGGCTTCCGATTGTTAGCCAGGGTTTTCGGTTACCACCCTGTCCGCTTTTCGGACAGCCCACATGGACACAATGGCCTGGTTTACGGCTGTCATAACTAACTTTCTTATTAGTGGAGGTGTGTTTTATTACTTTGTTTACTACGAGCTCATAGGCACAGGGGTTCACGGGGAGGACAGGGGATTCCCTCCTTCCCCTCGCTACTCTACCTCCACCCCACTCTCTGGCACCCTGCATGGCTTCTTCCATTGCTATTCGCTCCTATGCGCCCCTTTTCACACAGAGTCCGTCTGTTCGTCCGTTCTATTCTCTTTTCTCCTGCAGACTTTTTAATGGTCACCAAGGTCCTTATAATTTTGGACCGCCACCTCCCCCACCCCCATGACGAGTGGTGGCAGCATTTGCAGAGAGGCCAAGGTTTGAATGGGCCTTCAGAGTGCTGAAGTTTATCTCTTTGCCTGTTGTGTGCTCTGTGGATGAGTGTGGCTCGGGGGCAGTGTGAGTAGTTGGCAATCCTTTCACCAACACCAAAAAGTATGTACTGATTCTGGCAAGCTCCTCGAGGCTATTCTGCTCTAAGCCTAATGAAAAAAAGTAACAATTCTTTATTCTATTAGCAGTAACACCATGCTAGCAACAGCGCTGTTCCCCAGGGTTTTTCTTTTAAGCGCCTATGGCATTCCGGGAGTTGTAGATAACTGATTGTTCACGTATGTAATCCAGTGTAAGTAACGGCAGAAAACTAATCATTTATTTAATAACAGCACAGTCTTTCGACCGGGGGCATGCAGCGGTGCTGACGTAGTCGTAGAAGACTGGCGTCAACTGCAGTAGTGAGAGTGAGAGCTGCTGTAGAGCTAGAGAACAAGGTCAGCAGAGCTGCAGTAGAGCCAGAGAACCAGGTCAGCAGAGCTGCTTTAGAGCCAGAGAACCAGGTCAGCAGAGCTGCTTTAGAACCAGAGAACCAGGTCAGCAGAGCTGCTTTAGAACCAGACAACCAGGTCAGCAGAGCTGCTGTAGATCCAGAGAACCAGGTCAGCAGAGCAGCCCTAGAGCCAGAGAACCAGGTCAGCTGATCTGCTCTAGAGACAAAGCACAAGGTCAGCAGAGCTGCTTTAGAGCCATAGAATCAGGTCAGCAGAACTGCTCTACAGCCAGAGAACCAGGTCAGCAGAGCTGCTTTAGAGCCATAGAGCCAGGTCAGCAGAGCTTCTCTAGAGCCAGAGAACCAGGTCAGCAGAGCTGCTTTAGAGGGAGAGAACCAGGTCAGCAGAGCTGCTGTAGAGCCTAAGAACCAGGTCAGCATGTAGAGCCAGAGAACCAGGTCAGCAGAGCTGCTGTAGAGCCTGAGAACCAGGTCAGCAGAGCTGCTGTAGAGCCAGAGAACCTGGTCAGCAGAACTGCTCTAGAGCCAGAGAACCAGGTCAGCAGAGCTGCTCTAAAACCAAAGAACCAGGTCAGCAGAGCTGCTGTAGAGCCAGAGAACCAGGTTAGCAGAGATGCTTTAGAGTCAGAGAACCAGGTCAACAGAGCTGCTGTAGAGCCAGAGAATCAGGTCAGCAGTGCCACTGTAGAGCCAGAGAACCAGGTCAGCAGAGGCGCTCCAGACCCAGAGAACCAGGTCAGCAGAGCTGCTGTAGAGCTAGAGAACGAGGTAAGCAGACACCAATAGTACCACCACCAGTACAACAACCATCAGTACCACCAACACCATTACAAACACCACCACCAGTACTATCACCAGTACTACCATCAGTACCACCACCACCAATACCAGTACCACCACCACCAATACCAGTACCACCACCAATACCATCACCACCACCAATACTACCAACACCAGTACTAACATTACCAGTACTACCACCACACCTACCACCACCACCAACACTACCACCATCCACCAATAACAAGTACCATTACCACAATCAATACCGCCAGTACCACCACCAATACTGCTAGTACCTGTACCACCAACAACACCACCAGTACCACCACCAATAACACCAATACCACCACCAATAACACCAGTACAACCACCAATACCAACCCTACCACCACTAATACCACCCCACCAATAACACCACCATCAGTACCACTGCCACCAGTACCAACACCACCATTACCACCAATACCACCTCCTCCACTACCAGTACCACCCCCACAAAAAGCAGCCCCCAATACCACCACCACCACCTCAGTGCCTGTTACTTACTTATAATAACAGCGGCACTATAGAAATCCAGAACTACAACCAAAACAATACATTCCTCCCTTTACCATACAAAAAACATACCCCACCCTGCACCAAAAAATTAAGACAGGACCCTACTACAGCTTCAACATTTATTAAACAAAACATAGCAATGACATTACATATTTTTTAAAACATATGAATTAAATGCATTATCATTAACCCTGGGCGTAGTAGGCGTAGTGGGGCTACGCGAAGTGGGCAAGAAACTACGTCCACCTACGCACTTCGCATAGCCCCACTACGCGCCACCCGCCTCCCTCCCGCCCTCCCTAAATACTACCCGCCTCCCTCCCGCCCTCCCTAAATACTTAAATAACCTTTTTAAAAAGAATAAAAACCACTAACATTGTCCGCTGCGTCTCCGGGGCTCCCTCTCGTAATCGCGCCGCCATCTTGGATACTAATGCGCATGCGCGGCCGCCCGCGCATGCGCATTTCTCGTGAGAAATGCGCATGCACGGGCGGCCGCGCATGCGCATTAGTGTCCGAGACGGCGGCGCGATTACAAGAGGGAGCCCCGGGGACGCAGCCGACAAGGTAAGTGGTTTTTATTCTTTTTAAAAAGGTTATTTAAGTATTTAGGGAGGGCGGGAGGGAGGCGGATGGCGGGCAACTTTGCTACGCCCACGGAGTGGGCGTAGTGTTGCCTGCTACGCCTACTTTGCAAATGGCGAAGTAGGCAACACTACGCCCAGTCCGTGGGCGTAGCGAAGTACTACGCCCAGGGTTAATTATCATTTACAATTCCAATTGCTTCAACTCTCATAAATGCAACACCACACCTACCACCACCACCAATACCACCACCATCCACCAATAACAAGTACCATTACCACAACCAATACCGCCAGTACTACCACCAATACTGCTAGTACCAGTGTTATGTATCATTTTAGGACCCTATTGTAAGTTTCCCGATTCATGCCCTTATATAGGTATAAATCACCATATCCTTATATAGGCATAGAAATCATAACCATATTTAGGCATAGCTCATGCAGTTCAAATACGGCAGGGCTACTTCCACTAGTTCCGAAAATCCACAACGATTTCTTGGAAAACTCAGCTTCAGCAGTCGGGGACTTCCCCTTGCTTGAATATTGATTTGTCCAAGAACTCATGGATTTTTCAAAGAACTGAGACTCTTTGATGATGTAATTATGTCCAACTGTACGTCAAACAGAGCACCTTCAAGGTATAAATATGCCCACACTCGCCCAAGCAAACACACGGTGGTTTGGAGCAATTCGACCATCTACTTGCCCGACGCGCCCTGCTACAGCAAGTGCCGAAGGAAGCCGACCCTCCAGCAGACGCACTGAGAGAGACGCTGTCTTTTCTCCTGCCGAAGAAATCCAGCTCCAGTGTTTCCAAGCTACCCTTGCGGGTTGTTGGGAAATCGAGTCCCGAGACTGACCATCTCCATTCTAAACTAAGGTACGGAGCTGATTAGATACTTAGAGAAATCCTGAGCAGATTCTTGGCAAAAGAATACTACCTTTATGCTACACCTCACTTACTTCTTCCCTCGTACTAAGCTTAGGTTAGGTACACCGGGGTAGGCGTATTTTAGAAGCACCAGTTGAGTACTTTTAGCCTCTGTTATTTATGTATGTATTTATGTATGGTTTAGGACCCATACAATGCTCTTACAGTATTATTTTGTTCTACTATTTATACTGTACGCATTATATTTTACAAACAGTTTTACTATTGTAGCAGTTCATTTCTTATGCTTGAGAAAGAAGACTGTTCAATAAATACTTTTATTGAAAACGCCCATCTTTCTACTTTCTCTGCACCTCTAGTGAAATGTACGATTGACTGAGTGAAATATCTATCTATTGTTTCCATGATTCTGAAGATACGTTTTATCTTGTGGAAACAAAGTTGTCATGTTTATGCGGTTGTCAGAGACTAATCCCTTCTTGTGAATTCTAGAAAGTTTCTAGTGACCTCTGAGGTAGCTAGCACACACAATTAAGTCTAGTATATTCGATAGAGACCTAGTCGACCTCAGTCCTACGTCTAATCTATAGGATATACTATTCCAATGCGCAGAGCCTATTGAGAATATAGGAACTACACTACATGATGCCCAACGTTTGGTAAGGCACTAATTTAACGCTAGATACTAGAGTAACTCAGTCGTGCTTTTCACAGAGACCCCTTTAACCCATAAAAACTCCAATAGACGTCTGAGTGGGTTAAAGGATAAAATATCCGCCTTAAACTGAGTAGGACGAAAAATCCTATGTATTAGTTTTTGGTTTTGTTCAACGTTGAAGGATACAGTGTTCCAAAATATTGTGCACCTTATCTTTGTTTCCTTGAAGCTTGCTCTGCAAGACTTGCAACAAAATGCAAGATAGCCACGAAGAGAACGGTAGAACTGCAGGCACTAATACCCAACCAGGTTTAGACTTTACAGGTCTCCAACAAAATGACCTGGATGCTTTAATCATCCCGGAAAACATGAGAAAAACCATAGCTATAAAGCTTATAGAAAATGGCCTATCACTGGAAGGTGGTACGGTTATATTCGTCATAGAGGCACATGAATATCGGCAGACAGAGGTATTCTATTCATGGATTGTCTTTCCACAGGCAGATCCAACAACACATGTGTTCCACTTCTACAAGATGGAGGAACACCCAGCGGAATACGTTCCCTTCGAGGACATCAAAATTCCACTAACTTACAAAGAGCATCAGCTCCGGTTTAAAGGCGCCCTGCAATATCAAAATCACATTACTAGGTTCGGTCCACTAGGTAGATCAGGAGCTACATGGCCGGTACTAGCCAGCTATACACCACATCCTAATATTGAAAGAATGTCAGATGTAGAATTGTTAGCTCAGCTAAAACAATTAATTAAAATACATAGACAATTGGTACAATATGTCATGCAGACTTTAACAGTCCAACGTGCTATAAGAATTCCACAGTACACCCCTAAACTGGAGAACACAAACAAAATCACACCACAGACTATACAGTCAGTAATCGGTAAGTTGCCCGCATAAAGGGAACACATTCCATTCTGGCTAGCCCAGAAAAATACTCAAATAGAGGCAGTATTTCCCGATAGTACACCTCATGAGAAACACAGGATTCTAACAATCTGTTTACCAATGGGGATTGCACCACACGTAGAGGACTGTGACACTTGGGGTATATATTACTGAGCAACCGTATGAACTTGCCAGAATTAATGAAAAATCCTATGAAGAACTAGGAAGAGATAGTTTGGGAGGGAAACCTGTAAAACCTGAACTAACAGAAAATCCTGAAAAAGTTTTTATAAAGAACAATCTAACTACTCCTAAAAAGAAATGGGAAAATAGTAGACAGTCACCTCCTAAAAAAAAGCGCTCTCAGTCCAGAGGTAGATCTCCTCAAAAGGAGCACTTTGAAAAGAGGTATAACCTTAGAAATAGGGATAATTTAAGAAAACTTGATAGATATCAAGATACTGATACACGATCCTCTCGTACCTTTCAGACTTCCTTGCAGAAATCCGAAAGAAGAGGACAATCAGAACACAAAGAAGAACGCGTGAAGTCCAAAGACGACCAACACGTTCCAAAAAAAAAAAAAACTCAATTCTCCAAAAAGAAGGTAGCAAGTATTAAAATCAGACATGCCGAGGATCTTGAGGACACAACTATAAAAATGGGGAGTGGGCCCAGACAATGCTGGACAGGGCAGCAGAGGTCACCATAGCTCGCAGGATCCTGAGAGATCATCTGGAGACAGTGGATCTGAATGAATGCATTCAGGTTGAAACTGCCAACACCAGTGTTAGTGTACCCCATAAGTTATATGAAGTGACACTCTGAATAGAGGGGGATATAACTAGGAAGATAAAAGCACTCTTTTGGGAAAAATTATCTAAAGGTTATGACATCCTTCTAGTTGAAAAAGACTGGCCACCTGAATTTGTCAGGGAGTGCCCACATGGCGAAGAGATCATTATGCCAGCCTTCTCTAATCATATTCTTAGTCATAAAAAATACACCTATGCCAGAAAATGGGCTGTGGCCCAGGCTCCAGCATTATATAAAAATCATGTGGGATGGGATGAGGATTCTCCTCACCATAAAATACAGTTACAATATATCAACCTACTGCTCAGAGGCAGTATCCAGTAAAGCAGAAAGTGAAAAAACAAGTCAGGGAGATCTTAGATCAACTTGAATACCAAGGGGTGATTGAAACATGCACCTCGTCAATGAACAATCCTTTGTTTCCTGTCTCCAAACCAGACGAAACATATTGTCTAGTTTTGGATTACAGAAATGATAGTGTACCTGGTGCACTCGGATTCAATTTACTCTAGTCTCTCGATAAGTGTGCAATGTTGTGTAAATGCCTACTGAGCATAAACTATAATCAACCTTAGAGGCCCAGCCCCACCAGGGCGACTGGGACAACAACATGCATCAACATATAAATGATTTTTAGCAAAAAACGTTCAATTAATTTTTTCATTTGTTCATTCAAATAAACTTTTATGTTTCCACAAGATTCTTAAAAGAATTGTTACATCCAGAAACTTTTCAATTACATTTGAACAATGTCATATGTTACAACCAATAACACAATGTACATTATTAACTTCACACCCAATGCATTTCGAGACCGGGGTCTCTTCTTCAGGGGTATAACTGCAAAAGAAAATATATCATGAGACCAATTCATTTGAAAAAAGCAAAGAATTCTACTCTGTAAAAATCAGTGAATCATGCCCAGTCACCAACACCTGTGTAACATGCCACTTCAATCAAACTTACTTGAAGTCCTTAATGTATTCCTACAAGAAACCACTGCCAAAACAAACACAGAATTAACCAAAGTCTAACAACAATTTCTGACTGAATTTAAACTCATACAAAACAGAACTCATGTACCTTAGTTTCTTGGAATAAATTCTAACCAAGATGGAGTGATCGCTGACTTCCTCTGTAATCCTGGCACTGTGAAATGATATGAACCCTCGTCAAAATCATGTTATCCAGAAAACACAACAGAAAAAATGCAAGAGACATGTTGATAACCCTGCTCTTACCTAAAAGCACTGTTCCGATCATTCTGAAGCCCGAGTGATCTATGAATGAAAATCGAAGGGCAAACTATTAACACTCTGTATATTTAACGGTCAGAACACCTCCAGCGAAACCTACTAACTAGCTAGTCTTACCTATCAGTAAGAATCCTGCCACAAGACAGTCACTCTCTTAGAGAGAGCATCTTGATAATTGTAATAAGAGTGGCAGAGTCTCCTTTACTATTTAAGCAGGAAATACTTATGTGGAATGAGAGTGACTGTCTTGTGACTTTCAAACCGCGAAATTAGAAATAACATTTGATTTCCGTTTCGTCAATATTTGCGTAGGATTTATAATTGTTTCACTTTATTCAAGGCTTAAAGCACTAGAATATATAGATCCCATCGTATTTTATCCATACGGAGCTCCGTATTTACTTTGGTCCGTTTTTGAGCTTTATGATCGTCCTACCGCGATCACGTGACGCGGAAGGATTACTTCTTGCCCTGAAGCTAGGAGAGCGTTATGGCGTTTATCGATAGCGCTGAGAACGGGTGGAGATGAGAGCAGGATTCTTACTGATAGGTAAGACTAGCTAGTTAGTAGGTTTCGCTGGAGGTGTTCTGACCGTTAAATATACAGAGTGTTAATAGTTTGCCCTTCGATTTTCATTCATAGATCACTCTGGCTTCAGAACGATCGGAACAGTGCTTTTAGGTAAGAGCAGGGTTATCAACATGTCTCTTGCATTTTTTCTGTAGTGTTTTCTGGATAACATGATTTTGACGAGGGTTCATATCATTTCACAGTGCCAGGATTACAGAGGAAGTCAGCGATCACTCCATCTTGGTTAGAATTTATTCTAAGAAACTAAGGTACATGGGTTCTGTTTTGTATGAGTTTAAAATCAGTCAGAAATTGTTGTTAGACTTTGGTTAATTCTGTGTTTGTTTTGGCAGTGGTTTCTTGTAGGAATACATTAAGGACTTCAAGTAAGTTTGATTGAAGTGGCATGTTACACAGGTGTTGGTGACTGGGCATGATTCACTGATTTTTACAGAGTAGAATTCTTTGCTTTTTTCAAATGCATTGGTCTCATGATATATTTTCTTTTGCAGTTATACCCCTGAAGAAGAGACCCCGGTCTCGAAATGCATTGGGTGTGAAGTTAATAATGTACATTGTGTTATTGGTTGTAACATATGAAATTGTTCAAATGTAATTGAAAAGTTTCTGGATGTAACAATTCTTTTAAGAATATTGTGGAAACATAAAAGTTTATTTGAATGAACAAATGAAAAAATTAATTGAACGTTTTTTGCTAAAAATCATTTATATGTTGATGCATGTTGTTGTCCCAGTCACCCTGGTGGGGCTGGGCCTCTAAGGTTGATTATAGTTTTGGATTACAGACATTTAAACTCTTGTTGCAAAACTTTTGCAGTACAAAATTCACACAGTGCAGCACGAATGAATAATATAGTTCGGAAGAAATATAAAACTACTTTAGATAATTCAAACAGTTTCTTCTGTCAAAACATTGCACCAGAAAGCAGGTACTTGACGGCTTTCTCAATAATGGGGACATAACAACATTTCTGTCGTCTCCCCCAGGGATTTAAGAACAGTCCTGGATTATTTTCAGCAAGAGTAACAGAGTTACTACAAACGTATGATGATGAGGCATTATCTTATGTCGATGACATCTACCTTACAGATGATGATTTGGACAGGCACTTGAACAGGGTGAACACCATAATACTTGGGTTCGCCTCAGAAGGGTATAAATTCAACTTTAAAAAATCAAGAATCGCCCACCTCAACGTCCTATTCTTGGGATACGAACGTTTGAGTGAAGGCAAAAGCCTGGCAGCAAACTTTTGGGAAAAATGTGCGCGGCTCCAAACTCTAAAAACGCGGAAAAACTTACAGTCAACTCTAGGATTCCAAAACTTCAGAACAACTTACATTCTGAATTACGCAGAAAGGGTTAAACCTCTCTACAAACTAATCAAAAATGATTTCAAACCAACTAATTGGACTCAAAAACACACAGGAATTTTGCGTTCAGTACAAACAGACATGTTGGCAACAACACACTTACAAACACGTGACAATGTACGCAACCTTGTTATCCGAATCATCCCAGGGAGATGCGGATTCACATTCCTAACCTTTAATGAAGGTGAAAAGGTACCAATAGCTTACAAATCACACTTGTACACACAAGCTGAAATGAAATTCACTTCAACAGAAAAAATTCTGACAGCGATTCAGACTGCTGTAGCAAAGGAGAGAGCCCTACCACAGGGTAAACAAATTAAAGTCGTTACACCTGTACCTGCCTTAGAGGCAGTGACGAATGCAAGCATTCCAAATGCAAAAGCTCTACATCCAAGATGGATACAATGGGTTAATTCCCTTGCTGCAAGAGACGTTGAATACTTTTTTGACCCTTACTTGAAGACACAAGAATTTCTCCAATACGAACAAGAATGTCCTCTGCCTACTGAAATTCTACCTCTAGAACATTACGGCTGTATAATATATACAGACGGATCAGCTCAGCCCGCAATTGGGGTCAAACAAGCTTACAGTGCTGCGTGCGCGATTGTTAAAGGTCGCTGGCGCGATGGTAAATTTAGACCTATGGTAACAAAAACTCAATCACTAGGAGATTGTACAGCTCAGCGAGGTGAACTCCAAGAATTCAAGATGGCGCTGGAAAATATCGATCGCGAATTCCCCACACTCATAGTGTGCGATTCATATAACTGCGTCTGGAACTACAATGAATATCTGCAGACCTGGGTTCAGAATGGTTTTAAAAACACAAAAGGTGGCACAATGAAGCATAAAATGCTTTGGAAACAAGTAGTTCTTTTACAGAAAGAACTACAAAAGACTCACGTGATCCATACACTGAGTCATCAGCGTGATGGCGTTCACGTTGAAGGGAATTCATTGGCTGATGAAGCCGCGAAAGCAGCTGTGCAAACGGCTTCCGTAGCTACAATCATTCGTTCGAAAACAACGATAGACAGTGAAACCATGCTCGCTGTCAATGCCGCGAGCAAAGGCAGCAGAGCCGCGTTACCTCTAAGTTATCCACTCAAATATAAATACATAATTGATGCCAACTCTGTTCCTTTTGCTCGAATCCCTGGAGTGGGGGATTGGTTAATTCCAAACAGGAACAGGAGAGGTGCTCTCATTTTTGAAGCACATATGGGAGAGGGTCTGATACATCAAGGGATCTCTAAATCTCTATTAGAATTAGAAGAAATGTACTGGTGGCCAGGGATGAAAGCTCACGTATACGAATTCGTAATTAATTGCGATGACTGTTACAAATACCACAGCTTTGAACACCGCCAGATTCCTGACTACAGCGTAGCCAGCCCAGTACAGACACCACTGTTAGACAGCATAAGGCTTTCTACACGCAGACGTCACAATGGACGAATGGGGTCCCACCAATATTAAGACGAGATTCATTTGGATGTGGCCTCAGCCCTCAGCTGACGCCCGAACCGTTATAAAAGATTTGCGAGTCTTTATCGGCACATACGCAATAGGCACGCTACATTCTGACCAGGGTCCTGCGTTTAGCTCTAGGGCTTACAAGGAGGCCATGGCTAGTTTGGGCGTTGCATTGCGATTTTCGAGTCCATCCATCCTGAGGGAAATTCGGTTGAGGAGAGAAAAAACCGTGACATAAAGCAATTTATAACAGCTAGGGAATTAGGTTCGGGTGATGGGTGAGTCAAACATCTAATAAATGTCCAACGTAGTCTTAATAACCTGCCAAGAAATTCTCTGGGTGGAATCACTCCATATGAAAAGCTTTTTGCTACTAGAATGTTGGTTGAAGACCTCGATCGTCACACTTCAGTGGTGGAACAAAAACCCTTTGATATCAAAGATCGTTTGGCTGTTTTACAGGACTTAAATGAAACAAAAAGAAGTCTAAGCAATACCAGCGAAAAGTCAACGACCACTGAAGAAAAAACACCTGTCCCAGCAAGACCTGTCTGGATTCCAAAGATTGGGGATCTGGTCAGGGAGAAAATAGCGGACAAGAAGGAATTTTGGCCTTCTTACAGAAAACCAGTACCTGTACTAGCAATCCACGGATCAAGAACAGTACTACTGCCACCCCTTGCTGGAAAAAAGGAGAACCGGTCAGTGTCAATTGACCTGGTAAAACCACACAATGTGACCGATAATAAGTAGTAGGCCCAGTGGACTCCCAAGATGTAGCAGATGACCAAATCTTGCTACAATCCAAGAGGTTCAAACTGAAAGACTTATCACCTTTGATAAACCTGCAGTGAGAAAAGAAGGACTATGCAACAAAGCCATGGGACCTTGTGCCTCTTGATATCCAAATAACAGTTCGTCAAGAAACTCCCGTCTACAATGATGTAGCATATGACTATACAAACATGTCAAGGGAACAAGCAACTCCAGAGATTTCAAAAAATCCGGTTGCGATACCAACAATTGACAGAACTGCCTCTGGCTATTTTATCAACTTCGATAACTTTTCTGAGGATCCCAGTGAACCTGAAAATACGCCAGCAAACAAAACTTTCAAGGAAAAAGTAAAGGAACTTGGTCAAGAGCTTACAAATACATATCTGGTTTCACCATGGGTTGAACTTTGGATTGTGTTAGGTGTATTTTATCTCCTGCTATGGCTCATTCTTGTGTTAAGTTTGGGAAAGCTGATAGATGGAAAACACATTAAAATGGACACAGCAAGTAAGAACATCAACATGCTCCTGAAGCCACACAAATCATTTCATCGTGAACAGCGAGACCTGTCATCAGTGAACATCACAGCGGTCCCACTACCTGGTGGAATAGCATGGGATACAACTGACTATGACATTTATAGCCCTGTTGAGCTGCTAAAGATTCCTTATCAATTTAAAGTTTCCTTGAGTGATTTCGTTTCACCCAGCACATTTTCTGATGATTGGGACTTTGAGACTGTTAATAACATGATGGCAGACTTAGAAATGTCAGCAAAACATGAATACTTAGAAGGTTCATCAAATTATGAAGAAATGTATTGTTTTAATCATTTAGGCCATCATTACTTGCATAAATCTGCAAACCCTAGAAATGTTTTAACTTATAATCAATGGGAACATTGTCCAACACCTCCAAAAGGTAGTTCTAGAACGTTTCTTAGAAAATTTCCATATTTCACAGGTTTTAATTTTACAAACCCAGAAAGTTTTTACTTTAAAAATGTGAATAAGACAGGCTTGAAAAGTATGTTGACAAATCTAAACACATTTATTCTGCTGCCTTTTATGCTCAATTGTCCACCCCAGGCTTTGGCTTTTGGAAAGACAACATTGAAACAAAAACTGTTTGAGGCACAAAAGACTGGCAGGTACAAGGTTTGAAAGTATTGTTCAGAGCCTGCATCATCCCAGAATAAATTATGTTTTTAAATGACACTGTTCAACAGACATCTTGTCTTGGCATTGCTAAGATAAAATATTTAAACAAACCGTCCATACCTAAACGCACACCTGATAGTAATTTAACTTCAGATGAGGAGGTAGACGTAAATTATATTTTACAACAGAACAAAACAAATCTTAAATGGAAAAAATGGTTAATCTGGCCCACAGACACGAATAACTGTCAAGATAGATTGCTGAGCAAGACACAAGGGTTCACAGTAACTCGGCCAGATCCAAAGACATCATCCAGGGATAATAACAAATTATAGTGTAGGAAAACTATGCCTTGAGTGGCTACAGAGATCCCCACTTCCAGAAATAAAACAACACTTATCTTTGCTTAAAGATGGCGTTGATTTACGAGAATTCTTGATGGGACCTCGTAATCCACGTCATAAACGTTTCATATTCGCCGGTATATACGCTGCTTACAATTAAGCTTGGAAAGTCACGCAAATGGAAACAGCTGAAAGAATACGAGAAATTGATCGTATTAATTTAGAGAAATCACTCTCTGTAGTTGACAATGGATTAACAACTCTGTCGTCCAGAATATATTCTTTGGACAGCATTGTATCATCTGCCATAGACATAATGGAACAGGACTTGCCAAGGCTACAACATGGCCAGTCTAAATTACGTTCTATAATGCTATCAGGCTGGACATTGTAAATCCTTCATTCTGCCTATGTGCCTTGGCGTTTAAGCAACACTACGTCATTGTTTACAGTGTTTAACCTTACAGATAAACAAATCTCGTTGGCACAGAAGGGAGCAGACTATACGGTGCTGAGCATTGAAAAACTAAAGAGATTACCATTGACCGTTTCTGAGAAACCATCATTTGAATGGATAATACATGGCTCCATCGCGATACCAGTGACGACGTTCAGTTTCAGTATTGCTTAAAACACATACCAGCAGGCCTGTATAAAAGGTTGGGTAAAGAATACAGCAATTCGACCAGGGATTTACCATACACACACAAATGTTGGAGTGGGGGAAAGGAAGTATTTCTTAGTGGTAAAAATTGTGAAAAGGCACTAAGCGGTACACTATTGTGTCAAGGTATTAATTTATATGGAGCCTGCGAAGGTTCTTCCAATAACCTTTCTTGCCACCTGCAGGGTTCGCCCACAGCGGTGATAGATCCAATTTTCAGGCAGCCTTTCCAATGGTAGCTACATTATGTTAAATGATCACAGCTGTTGTGGAATGATGCCAGGAATAAGCTATCTCGTTCCATGTGTCAGCCAGGGTCACTTGCTGTATGCAAGTATTGTTTCCTAAAACCAAGACATACGGGAAGTCGCCACTATGGCCTTCACTGAACATCTCTTCTATACAAATTGATACTTCAAGCAGAATAAAAGCCATTCTTTTAGAAAAAACTGTGCCACTGGCCTCGTCCAGAGAGACGTATGATCTGCAAGTTGCAAGGTCCTCTGCATAGATACATGCATTATTATCAACAAACTGCCCAATAAATTCCGCAGAAATGTTAGGTCATATCTTTAACATGTCTGATACCAGCGGTATTACACATGTATTTAAGACAATTTTTTCGGGACTTTTAGCACCCTTTGAAGCAGTCCTGGGCATTTTTCCTAACTTCGTGCACTCTGTGTTCGGCGGCCTGCCTCTCATTTTGGGACTCGTAGCAGGGATCCTATTTTTATTCCTCCTGCTCCGTTATGGCACATCCGGCCACCAGCGATACCCAAGTCTGCATGGAAAATGCGCTCCAGGCCATGAGGTATCATGAGAGAATAACGCAGATCCTTGGCTTGGCTGGTTTGAGAGATCTGAATACCACATGGTTCCTGTCATTCAGACCAATCTGGCAAGATTGCATCTTACATGTACTACGATGCCTGCTTTGTTGAGAGGAATGCATGTTAGATGTCTGTCTAACACTACCATTGGTTATGCCAACGGATGATGACGCATTACTGGGTTGGGTAACGGCTCATGTGTTGTGTTGCCCCCAGAGGCTACCAATCCTGATGATGGCATTCATTGAGATCCCACCGGCAAATCCAACTGGAGGTGAGAGACGCGGATCAACAGGCACACAGGTACCATCTGATATGAACATTGCTAGCGCGGCTGACGCTAACGGCGATGCTTTGCATCTGTGCACAATTGACCTTCTTAATGAAGTAGTCAACCTTTGATCTACTGTGGTAGATGATTTCTTTTCCAGCCTTGATGACTTAATGTTTTCTCCTGACACAGAGGATAACTTTTAAAGTTAGCACACAGCGTTCTTTCAAACTCTGAAATTCGACCTTCACTTTTTTCAAAACAAAAGCTACCAAGTGTGGAACTCTATTTTTACGACAGATTTATTTGACTTTTTCCAAAAAACAAAATGAATTTTAGCACAAAAAGTAATCTACTAAAAGTAGACCTATTCTTAGAGAACAAGAATTCCTTGAACTCTTCCTAGAAACAATATTAGCCTAATCCACAAACCAAAACAGATTGTATATTTTGCTATGGGATGGTCTCGACCTTTTTCTTCTGTAACTAAGAGCCATTTCATAAATGTAATTTTCGTGATTCATTCAGTTAGCATTGCTAATATCTTATGCTTACAGTGAAATCATTGCCTTTAAATGTGTACTATACAAAATGCTCATTTTCGTGTGCAACCATTTCAAATGCATTTTATATGACTCTTTGGGGGTTGTAAACACATGCTCTAGATTAAATGTTTTAGTGCTTGAACTTAGATGAACATGATAACGTGGAGTGGGGGTTATGTATTTTTAGGACCCTATTGTGTTTCCCGATTCATGCCCTTATATAGGTATAAATCACCATATCCTTATATAGGCATAGAAATCATAACCATATTTAGGCATAGCTCATGTAGTCCAAATACGGCAGGGCTACTTCCACTAGTTCCGAAAATCCACAACGATTTCTTGGAAAACTCAGCTTCAGCAACCGGAGACTTCCCCTTGCTTGAATATTGATTTGTCCAAGAACTCATGGAGTTTTCAAAGAACTGAGACTCTTTGATGACGTTAAATGTCCAACTGTACGTCAAACTCGGCACCTTCAAGGTATAAATATGCCCACACTCGCCCAAGCAAACACACGGTGGTTTGGAGCAGTTCGACGATCTACTTGCCCGACGCGCCTTGCTACAGCAAGTGCCAAAGGAAGTCGACCCTCCAGCAGACGCACTGAGAGAGACACTGTCTTTTCTCCTGCCGAAGAAATCCAGCTCCAGTGTTTTCAAGCTACCCTTGCGGGTCGTTGGGAAATCGAGTCCCGAGACTAACCTTCTCCATTCTAAACTAAGGTACGGAGCTGATTAGACCCTTAGAGATACCTTGAGCAGATTCTTGGCAAAAGAATACTGCCTTTATGCTACACCTCACTTACTTCCTCCCTCGTACTAAGCTTAGGTTAGGTACACCGCGGTAGGCGTATTTTAGAAGCACCAGTTGAGTACTTTTAGCCTCTGTTATTTATGTATGTATTTATATATGGTTTAGGACCCATACAATACTCTTACAGTATTATTTTGTTCTACTATTTATACTGTACGCATTACATTTTACAAACAGATTTACTATTGTAGCAGTTCATTTCTTATGCTTGAGAAAGAAGACTGTTCAATGAATACTTTTATTGAAAACGCCCGTCTTTCTACTTTCTCTACACCTCTAGTGAAACGAAGCATGCACGATTGACTGAGTGAAATATCTATCTAGTGTTTCCACGACGCTGAAGATACGTTTTATCTTGGGGAAACAAAGTTGTCATGTTTATGCGGTTGTCCGAGACTAATCCCTTCTTGTGAATTCGAGAAAGTTTCCAGTGACCTCTGAGCTAGCTGGCACACACAATTAAGTCTAGTTTATTCGATAGAGACCTAGTCGAGCTCAGTCCTACCTCTAATCTACAGGATATACTATTCCAATGCGTAGAGTCTATTGGGAATATAGGAACTACACTACACCAGTACCACCAACATTACCACCAGTACCACCACCAATAACACCAATACCACCACCAATACCACCACCAATAACACCAGTACAACCACCAATATCAACACTACCACCACCAATACCACCCCACCAATACCACCACCATCAGTACCACTGCCACCAGTACCAACACCACTATTACCACCAATACCACCTCCACCACTACCAGTACCACCACCACAAAAAGCAACACCCAATACCACCACCACTACCTCAGTGCCTGTTACTTACTTATAATACCAGGGGCACTATAGAAATCCAGAACTACAACCAAAACAATACATTCCTCCCTACAACCATACAAAAAACATACCCCACCCTGCAACAAAAAATTAAGACAGGACCCTACTACAGCTTCAACATTTATTAAGCAAAACATAGCAATAGCATTACATATTTTTAAAACACACGAATTAAATGCATTATCATTTACAATACCAGTAGCTTCAACTCTCATAAATGCAACACCTATTGCTTTGCACATTTTCAATGCAATATGTCTCGTATATGCCTCACTTTCAGCTACTGACATTGTAAATAACAAACCTTTTATCTATGTGTTGGTTTTAAAAACAAATACATAAAAATACATTGCCATTTACAATACCAATAGCTTTAAATTTAGCAAATGCGATTGACCTGTTGCTTTGCAAATGCTTGTTCTTTTTGCAATTCTTCACTTCATCATATGGTATTCTAGATGTGAGTGTGCCAAAGCCATTGAAGATGGTTAGATGATCAGCCAGATAGGCAGGAGTGCTGGTCATGATGGCTTTGCATATGATGGAGCTTCTGTGTGCTGGTGACTTCATTCAAGGTAGGACTAAAATGGTTATATTTCTTCTGACCTTTCATGAGGAGTACTGTGGTACGTAAGATGCAATTAAGGGGGGAGCTTGGTGGAGTATGGGAAGCAATGAAGCAGGGACTTACTGCCAATAATATTTGTGAAAATGAAGGGTTGAATAGGAGTTCGGAAGTCTCTTTCTTAGAGGTTTCAGTGGACTGGCCTCATAGGTGTAAGAGTTGAAGGTGGCACAGGGTAGTTAGTTGTGTAATATGGGCATCTAAGACAATGAGTAGCTGTATACCCTAACAGGTTGTCAGATAGAAAGAAAGGATCATGCTGTTTGTTAATCTGTATTATAATTTTATTAGTTTGAGTAAGTCCCTGGATCTGGCAGTGAGCCAGTCGATTTGGTGGCAGTAGATGGAGACAGAGGTTTGCTTGATTAGGTTGAATTGAGTCCAGGTGCAAAAGTTTATGACATTTTTCAAGGACTGCAATGAAATAGTTAAGAGAGCAGCAAGCAACAGGTCAATATAGTAGTCATATCTACTGAAGAATTAATGAATGTTTTAGATGTGCCAAGTGGGGTTAAAGGGAAAAGTTTATTAGAAGCTGAAGATGTGCTGAGGTGGCTGTGTTGGTGATGAAAACTTCTATCCTCTATAGGCGTAACCACAGGGAAAGAGAAAATTCTATGTCATTTGAGAAGCGTTGGGATGAGATGCTGAAAATGATGTCACTGAAGGAGGAGCTTGTATAGTGAGAAAGAAGGGGGCAAGGGCTGTTCCTTGTGGTACACCTACTGGGAGTGGAGCAGGTGTGCATGTTTGTGATTTACAGTTGATCGTAAAACAGTGGGTGGAGTGGTAGGATGTGATCTAGGTGTGAGCCACCGCAATGGTACCTAGGGAGTAACTAAAAGGAGAGTAGGGTAAAATAATCAATGGGGTCAAGGTAACATATAGGTTTAAGAGTACAAGAAAGGAAAAATTACAATTGTGATATGAATTAATGATGCTGTTAAATACATCAGTAAGTGCTCTTTCTGTGGAATTGAGAGACTGAATGTCCGAGGCATAAAGGAAAGGATTTCATTTCCTCAGGTAGCTCAGGTGAAACGGGGCAGTTTTAGCCATCAAGTTGATGTGGTCTCGCATATTCAGGTTGGTGTCTAGGATTATTCCGAGAGATTTGGCAGATTCCACTATGGTCGGTGTGCAGTTTAGTGCTGTGATCGACTTGGTCCATTTCCAGATGTCAGTGTTACTTTTAGGGGGAAAAGTAGAAGGAACTCTGTTTTTTGTGCATTTAGTTTGTGCTGGTTGCAGGCAAGCCATTGAACAGTCAACTTTAGGGCCTTATTCAAAGAGTAGGTCTCCTCTAGAGATGAGATTTTGATCTAGATCTGGGTATCATCGCCATACATGTGGAAGGAGAAGTAGACGGTACGTTATAATTCAGCTAACAGTTCAAGGTAGAGATTGAAGAGGGTTGGGGAAAGAGTTGAACCTTGGGGGACTCCGATCGTTATTGGGGAAGGAACAGAAAGATTAATGGGTGCAGTTCTGGAGGAAGGATCTAAACCATTTGACAATGGTTCCCCATACTCCCATCCTGAATTCGAGGCATTCAAGTAGTTCCTTGTGGTTGACTGTGTTGAATGCCGAGGAAAAATCCAGTAGAATTAGGAGATATGTTTTGCCTTGGTCAAGGGCGTGAAGAGCATCATCCACAATATGGAGAATAGTAGTTTCCGTGCTGTGCCCAGGCCTGAACCTGGATTGGAATTTGTCTAGCAGATTAAAGTTGGTGATAGGTAAGCTCAGTTGAAGTTGCACATATTTCTCCAGAGCTTTCGCTAGAAGTTGGATATTGAATATTGGTCTGAAATTGTCTGGAGTAGTAGGATTCAAGGTGGGTTTTTTCAGATGGGGACGACTTGACCGACTTTTATTGAGTCAGGTATGGGCCCTTGCAGGTGGGAAGCGTTGATTATTGTTGTCCAATTGCAAATGATAAATTGGGAGGTCGCGGCCATGCAGGGGAGTGGGTCATTAAAGTAGCTACTCGGATTTAAGCAGTATTGAATTTTCGAGATGGAATGGTCATTTGTGCGCCTTATAAATTCCTACTAAGATAATATAAGATAAGATCATATAACTTGAAGTTGGACCAGTGTGCTTGGTTCTTAGATGTTTTCTGGGTGGGAAAGAGGAGAAATGGGACCCGGCAGGAAGAGGTCGGATGTTGGTAGCAGAATTAAGTTCTTTTCCAATTTTGGCTGTACAGAAGGAGGAGAACTCCTCACAGGTTATTAGGGATTTTGAGGTTTCTTTTGAAGTTTTAGCTTGTTTGTTAGATTGGTGTTTGACCATTTCAAAGAGCTTACAAGGTCTGTTCTTAGCGTTTTCCAGTTCCGATCTAAAGAACTCTTTTTAAATTTCAGGATGTTCCTGTTGTAAGCATTTCTGGTCTGTCAGAGAAGTTTTAGTTGAGAGGCTGAGGGGTGCTGTCTCCAGGTTCATTCTGTTAGCCGGAGGGTTCTCCTTTCATTGTTGAGGGATCCGTTGAACCAGGGTTTTTTGTCTTTGACTCTGGATCTTTTTAGCTTTAGCGGGGCAAGATCATCAATTATGTCAGACATAGTCGAGTTGCAGTGTTTTGTAAGGTTGTTGACCTTTGAGAGATTTTGAGGGGGAGGAGGTCATTCTCGCAATGTGCAGCCAGCTTCTTGAGACTTAGGAGCTTTTTTTACTCTCAAATCCTTTTATGAAAATACTAAAATTGTATATGTTTGGTGCTTACACCACCCAACAGATAAAAAATGAACTTTTTTCTCTAACCCTCATAATTCCTATTCTCAAATAGATTATTTGTTAGCATCCCGTCCATTATTCCAATCAATTTCTGACCCTATTATTCATAATATTGATATTTCCAATCATGCTGCTAATTTCTTGTGTTTTACAATTTAGCTTCACTCAATAATCTCAGCGTAGATGGTGTATGAATATGAATATTCATACACCTAATGAAAAAAATAAGTCAAGACTTTTGACTGCAAAGCATGACTATTTTTCTTTTAATCAAAAGGTTCTAGTTCAAATGCAAATCGGTGGAATGCTCTTAAGGCATATGTTAGAGGTGCAACCGTATCCATTATGGCACATGATATTAAGTCATTTAACTAAAAAATTAAGGATTTGGATGAACAAATAGCTAAGTATTGACTCCTCTTTATCACATGTAGTGATATCAAGTACAAAATACACTTTAAAAAACTCTATTATGAATAAAACTCCTTATCATGTAAGAGGGCAGGCATACAAATTTCACAGAATAAGGCTATATTTTGTTTCCGTGATAAACGGTCTGGAAGGCTTTTAGCAAATTATATTTGTATAAAAAAAATACAATTAAAATGAATGCAATTCATGGTCCAAGATATAAAATAGCATTATTGCATGAAGATATCGTCAATCAATTTTTGAATTATTAATCAGCTTTACACAGTAATACCCCATCTACTGATGCACCTCATATTGATCATTCTTTTGAGTTTTGTGGCTTACCCTACATTTCTCAATCAGTTAGAGAAGAATTGGATGTACCACTTTCCCTAGAAGAGAAAAGGTTGAAGCAACCATTAAATCACTTAAACTGCTTAAATCCCTCTGTCTGGATAATATCCCTGCTGAATTGTATAAAGAATTTTCTCTCACCTCCTATCTCATCTACTTAAGCTGTTTCCTTACTTTAGTATTTCAGGATCAACTTCTGGATCCTTTACTGACGCTTTGATTATATTTCTCTCAAAACCTAATAAAGATCCCACTATTGTTTTAAATTATCACCCTCGGGATCGTAAGGTTTATGAGAAAATTTGTGCAACCAGGTTGGCCTCTGTTCTTGACACTCATTCCTATTGATCAACCGGGTTTCACGAAAAATAGACATTCTATGCACAACACAAAATGATTATTTCATGCGATTGAAGTAGGTCCATCCTTGCCTATGCCCTCTGCAGACCCCGAATTAGATGCCGAAAAAGCTTTTGATGAAATCCATTGGCAGTATCTATTTCGTACCTTATCTACATTTAATTTTGGCAGTTCATTTATTCGCATGATATCATTCTATTCAAGTCCGTTAGACAGACTTTTCAATAATGGCCAAATCTCTAGCAATTATTTCCGTTTTAGAGGTACCAGGTAAGGTTGTACCTTATCACCTTCACATTTCCTCCTTGCTTTAGAACCCTTACTCAATGCCCTCAGAAACTCTATTGAAATTATTAACCATGTTGCTATAACTTCTTCAGCATATGCTGATGATAAACTACTTTATATTAGCAGTCCTGACTATTCCATTCCTCCTCTATTAAATGTAATTTCCACATAACCTCAGATTTCAGCTTACACTTTAAATACTAATACAACTGAATTTTATCCTCCGAATGTTCATTGTACATCTGCTATGCTCCCCAACAGTGAGATAATATGGCAAAATGAAAAACTTAAATATCCTGGTATTCTATTTTCTCAAACCATCAAACAATCAATGACATTGAATTGAGAATACATTTGAAACCATATTAAAGACAAATGTTGTAATTGGTCTGCCTTACATCTATCCTAGTGGGGGACAATTGCTTCTGTAGAAATGGTTATAGCGCCAAAAATATTTTTCCTCCTTTATATGATACCTACTCAACATCCTCTTAAGGTTTATAAAAATGTGGATAAACCTTTATCTTAATTTATTTGCAATGATAAGTTATAAGAAATAAAAAATTGCAAAGTTTAATGGTGGCTTTGGTTTGCCAGATTTCTTAAATATATTAAAGTGTTAATTTTAAAGCAAGGTTCTTTTTAGTTCAGTCATACAGAGTTTAATAATTTGCCTTTATGGTTTCTCATTAAACAAAGTTTAAAATCGCAATTTCCTTTACCAGCTTTACTGACTATATCTAATTCTAACAAATTACTAAAAAGGTTCACCATACTAAAATTTACAAAACTAGTATTTCATTACCTAGACTCTCCTTTTCAATATCCTAGTTCACATATCTCAAATAAGTTGTTATTGTGTAACCCTTCGCTAAAACTTGTGCATACTGTTACATTTTGACAATCTTGAATAAAAGCTGGTATTATTTTACTTACAAAATGTATATCATAATAATACTTTTTAACCTTTTGATGAATTGCAACAAACATTTCTTTTACCCTCCTCGCATATTTCTAAATATGAACATTTATGTAATTCCATTCTTGATTCATTTCAAAACAATGTTCCTCCAAATGTAGCATCTGCTTTATAAATTTACATTCAAACAATAGCATCTTCCTCACATGTTGTGTTAAAGTTTTATAAATGAACAATTTTATAGGGGATAATATTAACTCTTTCTCTACGTTTTGGAATAAAGAACTAGGTATATCTCTTTCTCAAGATTTATGAAAGAAATTATGTATGAATAATATTTCTGGCTGGTTGCCTGTTTCATCTCCTTCATTTTATTGAATTGTTTATGGACTCCTTTAAACTTATACAATGTAAATCTTTTAAATTCTCCTAATTGTTGGCATTAGAACCTGAATTCCGGCGTGTTAAGACATATTCTTTATGAATGTATTATTGTCTCTAAGTATTGGAAGTAAGTTTGGGGTTTCTATCACAAAAATCTTTATAATCTCAAACAATCTTTTGTATGATATGTTGATTTGTAAGTCTATTTTACTTTCACAAACTTGTCTGATTTAAATAACAAACTTCTAGACTTTCCAGTATCTGCTGCTTTAAAATTAATTACTACTCATTGGACAAATGCTTCATTACTATCAATTCATGCATAGTAGTCATAGATACTTTACTAGAAGTGGAGCTAATTTGAATCTGTTGGGTGTAGTTCAAAACACACCTACTTATCACTTATTTTGAAAAAGATTGATAAATATATTGCTTTAAATTTATCAATAAGTTTTACTAATTAATTTTTAATTAATTATTATGTAAGAATTTTGAGGTTGAAGTAAGTATTTCACTGTAAAGACGTTTTTTGTTTATTCCTTTTTATTCTAAATAGTATTTTACAATTGTCATTGTATAGGTACCTTTATAATTTCAATAATATTTTGTAATCTTCTATGCACTGCTTTTTTTGCTTTTTTGTATGGTGTGTTATCCTATTATGAATTTCAATAAATATTTTAAACAGAGAGTGAGATTATGTTGTCAATACTTGTTAAGCGGTGAGAGGTCCCCAACACAAACCATCTATTAGCCTTGTGTGAGGTATTCCCACTACACAGTCATACATCGGAGCAAAGCATGTAAACTGTTCATGGCATTCACTTAGAAACACACATAATTATGCATAGTGAAGCAGAAACACATATGGGAAAGCCAATGTTACAGTCACACCCAAAGAAATACATATACACACATACAAGCTGACATAAAAATGTGTGATTCTAACTTTTATTTTCTGCCCACTCTTACAAATTCACCAGCACTGGTGCTGTCCCACTATTTGGTCTCCTCTTTTCTATTTCCCAGTTGTGCTACTGAGTTGGACAGTAAATGGAGCTCCTCGTTTGTGTGATACTACCCTGCTACTATAATAATATCTTGTAATCGTCTCACCTGTCCTAGAGATTGTGCAACAAGCAATGTCAGGACCCAAGATGCACTCTAAACAGCATGACAGCATAGCCTTTAATGACCATTCTGATCCTCCACATTCTATGGGCAAGGGAATGACTCTGGAGCAGGCTATAACTCAGAGCAGCCCTGAAGTTATTCCCAAATCCCCTTCCTCTCTCAAGTTGTTCAGACTGCTTGGGAAGCTGAAATGGAGCATTGAAAGCATTGGAAATCCACCAACGAGAAAAATTGACACTCTCCCCAAAAGTACATACATTGAGTACTTGGAAAATACGTTTTAGGGCAGCTCAGAATGGATTCCATACACTAATCCTAATAGATTAGTCACTTAAACTCAGCAGTGATGCCTGGAATAATTGAGAAATCAGAGCTCCACTAGCTTCTATGGCCCTGCTGCCATTATACACTGCATCATTTATACCACAATCATAAATTTAAACTCTATGACAGATATTATAATATAATAACATCATATACCACACTTTCAATCGGCTCATGTTCTCCACGCCAACAAATATAATTTAGACTCATTCAAAATATTGAAATGCATCAAGATCAAATACATTTTTTCCTTTTTTGCTTATTGAGCAATTTGGAAAGGTTGGCAACATTACATTGAAACCATCACTGAAACCTTGCATCTCTGCAATGCCCTGTGCATTAGATGATGCCTGTGCCTTCATTCTAAAGCTAATGTATGCTTCCAACCAATAATTTTCAAGCAGATTTCACATATCGTCCGCCTAAAGAAGATACAGAATACAGCACTAAAGTAAACAATCAAAAGTCTTTCACTCTTATGCGGTGTTGATAATAAACCTTCTGTCAGAGTGCTGGGGGTAGGCAGCTACTCAAAGAAAATACTCTGATTGGCTTAGATAAAAGGATGCAGAACCCTCACCAGTGATACAAGGTAGGCACGCTTCTTGTTAGGCGCTGTTCATCACCTGCAACCCTTGTTGGTAGGCGAGGTCATCCAGACTTCTTATTTTGAGCAGTTGTAGATGTGTACAGTGGCGTCTGATGAACTATGAAAGTTGTGGGGAATAAATAAGGCTGATTTCAAGTGAGAAAGCTAGTAAAGCGAACAAACCTGACCTCTTTTAAAAACGTATGAGAAGGTTCTCCTCTTAGACATTTTTGAAATAAATTGAATCAAAGGGTGCATTTCCTAGTACAATAGCCATATAAATTAGGCAACACAATGCAAAGGGTTCTGGAAGGACTGCAGCAAAATATTCCAATAGTATGATATGCCTTGCAGCTTTACCCACCACAGGTCTGCTGGGACTTACCCTCCACAAGCAGTAGAAAAGGTTTGAGAAATGTAGCAAAACAGTGGATATTTAAAATAGCTGAAAAAGTTGCAGAGAGTGCTATATATATTAGTGAAAGTAAAAAAAAACCTGATTAGTCAGGGCCAATTTCTATTTGCCAGTTGATCTCAAGAGCTGTGATACCTTTTTGTTGGTAACTACACGTGTTGGCTGAAGCCAAAGCTGGAGCTTTTTTTGAATTAAATCTTTTCATTATTTTCAAAACTTTATCTACTTACACGTACAACCAAAGAGCCCGACGTGAACTGTAAAAACTCAGGAAAACTGTCCCTTGCACATGGGGCTGAACGTGAGTAAATTCTGAAACATACAGAATTGATGAAATACACCTATATACACTTTTTGAGACTCACCAGCCATCCAGGGCCTACATTTATATGCCTGAATGGAGATTTAATCTTGCTGAATCCCTTATGTGAAGCAGCTCATATTTTACTTTTCTTTGACCCTTCAGAACCACTGTAATGTGATAACAACCTGCAGTGAGAAAGTTTTTCCCAAATTGGACTCTGCAGCCTCTGGTAGGTCAAGCACGAGTTAGTTTATCCGATTGGTGTACTTGAATACTCCACTATAGAGGTGAAGGCCTACCTATGATTCTGCAGTGCACAAATGTGCACAGTGCCCTCTTTCTTAAGGCAGGAATATGAATGACTTGAATCACTTGGCAAAGAAGTAGATCCTTGCAAACACTAGGCTAGATGTATGAGATTGTCACACTGCAGCGCAGAAAGCCACCTTGTTGTGCTGCACTGCATGACAGGGAAAGGGCAGGGATGTGCCATATTTAAAATAGTTTTAAAACACTTTTCCCCCTACTCGGGCACTATTTTGACTGCCTATTACCAATGCAGGCATCCTTGCACCCTGATGCAAGGGTGCATGTGTTCTAGACAGGATTGCTTTTGTGCAGGAAGGAACACTTTCGGGCACAAAACAATCCAAAGAAGCTTTTTCCTCTTTCTATGTGTGTTGTAGAATGCAGCACGCATAGAAAGAGGAAAGAACTAGAAGAATTAAAGCTATTTCTCCTTGTTACACCTCACCTGGGGAGGCGTAGGTTTTTCGTGCTGTCCCACGTCAACCAGTTCTGATAAATCTGAGAATGCATCAACATTCATGGCTGCATACTTCAGATCCCCTTGGGCAGACAAGAGAGCGCTGGGGGGGGGAGATGGGCTGGAACTAGATGACGAGGAGTGGCAGGAGGCGGTGGCCTCCCCCCGAGAGTTGGCAATTTCTTCCAGACTGCGCCTCGTTCAACTCAAAATCTTACATTGAGTTTATGTCTCTGGGCCCAGACTAGTTTGAATTGGAAGAGTAGATAATTGGAAATGTAGGAGACAATGTGGTCAATCAGGCACGTTCATGCACATAATGTGGGAATGTGGGGGTGTTCAGAGATATTGGAAGAATATACACGACTGTATGAGCGATGTGATAGACGTTGTTAAACAGCCTGAAGCCAAAAGATAACTTCTAAATGTATGGCAGCCCAATGACCTCAATAGTACAGACAAACTATGCGTCACACTAGGTCTAATGGTGGCGAAAAGAAACATTGCACAGTTTTGGGGGGCAGAGACATTGCCAAAACTAAAGGCCTGGAAGGCGGATATGGACTGGTGTATGATTAGAGAAAGAACAGTATGCATTGCACGTGGATGCCCCAAACAGTGGTCCGCAGTGTGGAGTAAATGGAATGCCTACCGCGGGAAGATATGTGTCCCACCTGTTGTCCCCTACTTTGACGAACCAACTACTCTGTAAATACTGTAATCTACTGAGTTTTCAGTTGAATGTACTCTGTGATCAAATGTATTCCATCCTACATTGTCGAATAATTCTGTTGTAATTATACAGTAATGTTGATCATTCTTAATGTTCAATAAAAAGATTTATTAAAAAAAACATCCATGGCTGCTATGTGGGTGCACACACACAGCACCCATGGAATGCCTCCCTGGTGTAGAGTAAAGCAACCCAGGGCCATATGTAGGTGGCCAAATACAGGTCGGTAAAGCCAAAATTCGGTAAATTTCGGCTTTACCGGCCGATATTTAGCCCTGTGCGATGTACGTATTACCGAATGCCATCGGTAATAACGAATCGGTAAATAATTACCGATTCCTTATTTACCGATCGGTGAACACCGAAACAAACAATACCGAATCGGTAAATAACGAATAGGTAAAAATCCCAAAATGTGATGTAGCAAAAATCGGTAATACCGAATTTGACCAAATTCGGTATTAACGATTCTGTATTTACCACTGATCCTGAGCAGGTGGTAATCAGGTGCAGTTCTTAAAAACAGCCCCAAAATGCAACAGTGTGAACACAATGGCGGGCCTCTACCTCATAGCAAGGCGGCTACGTTTGAGAGCAGCAGGAGTGAGGATTTGGAGACGGGAAGAGCGGGTGTACAGACTGCGCATCACATTGTTCCAATTGACTGAACCAGAAATCCATGAGAGGTACAGGCTGCACCCACACACCATCCTTGACCTCATACCGGACCTGAAACCATATCTTGAGCATCAGACACCAAGGGCGCACGCAATACCCACTCATGCACAGGTGCTCTGTTGCCTGCACCTCCTGGCCTCAGGAAGTTACCAGGGTGTGATAGCCGCAGTAGGTGGTGTGTCACAGAGCTGCCTATCCAGATTTTTCCACACCTTCTTGGATGCCATGATGGACCAAATGCATCATTACATAACCTTCCCCAGTACACAGGCGGAGCTGCAGAAGACCAAGCTGGATTTCTACCAAATGGCGCAGTTCCCACATGTCATTGGCTGCGTCGATGGGACCCACATACCAATCTGCCCACCTGCAGCAACGGAATACATTTATCGCAACCGCAAATCCACTCACTCCATAAATTTGCAGGTGATATGTGATGCAAAATTCATCGTAACTGACATTGTGGCAAAATTCCCAGGGAGTACCACAACTCGTACATATTCAGGAACAGTGGTATCCATGCACGTCTGGCTGCTGGTGAATTCCGAGAAGGATACCTACTAGATAAATAAATGTGACACACCCTGATGTATTCCTTGGCTCAACCTATCGGTGACACAAATTAATGGCACTTTCATTTGCATTTAGGTGACAGCGCATATGCCCTCCAGTCCTACCTACTCACACCATACCTCAACCCAACCACACCAAGGGAGAGTAGATACAATGTGGCACATAAGAGCACATGCAACGTGGTGGAGTGCACCTTTGGACTGTTTAAAAGCAGATTCCGTTGCCTCCACAAAAGTGGAGGTGCACGTCAGTACTGCCATCAAATGCTGCAAAATAAGTGCAACATGTGCAATGCTCCATAATCTAGCCACAAAAAAGGAACAGCAGTGGAACTAACTGACTCTGCGGACGAGGGCGAGGACAATCCCAGATCTGTGACTGGGGTTGAATGTTTTGCCATTGTGCAACATTCCGTCCATCATCTTGTTTGTTTTGCTAATCACCCTATGTGGGAAGGGTATGCCCAGACGTTGGGTCCCGTGCTCACTGCGCCACTGGAGTCAAGCTATCCTGGCTGAAGACGGCTGATAGCCAGAAATCGGTCCTAGGATGCTTGATTCCGGTCCAGGGAAGACATGGCTTGGCAGTTCGGGCTGGACTGTTCCCATGAGGCACAGGGTCAAGACTGATTTGCATATGGCCATGTCTGAACTGGGGTGGCTTGGTGAGCAAAATAATGATGGATTAAACCCAGATCTGTGACTGGGGGTGAATGTTTTGCCATTGTACAACATTCCGTCCATCATCTTGTTTGTTTTGCTATTCACCCTATGAGGGAAGGGTATGCCCAGACGTTGGGTCCCGTGTTCACTGCGCCACTGGAGTCAAGCTATCCTGGCTGAAGACGGCTGATAGCCAGAAACCGGTCCTAGGATGCTTGATTCTGGTCCAGGGAAGACATGGCTTGGCAGTTCGGGCTGCACTGTTCCCATGAGGCACAGGGTCAAGACTGATTTGCATATGGCCATGTCTGAACTGGGGTGGCTTGGTGAGCAAAATAACGATGGATTTAACCCAGATCTGTGACTGGGGGTGAATGTTTTGCCATTGTGCAACATTCCGTCCATCATCTTGTTTGTTTTGCGAGGACGATCCCCAGCCAGAGCCCTGCGCAGCTGGTGTTGCAGTAGAACAGGACGGGAGACACAGACGGGCAGAGATAACGTCCAACTATTTCTGAGTGAGTAACGAGACAGAGCCAGTAACAGTTTTTGTGCAATGGTGTTTAATCAGCACACCACCAGGATTGAAAGCAGTTTCCATAAAGACATGGGTTACATCACCCATCTAATGATTGCCAAATAGCAGTAGGACCTATTTTCTGCGCCCACACGCTGCATGTCCACATTCCCTGGCCACACTGTCTGTAGTGTCAGATTGTTCCTGGGCAGCGCTGTGGCGTTCGCTGCGCCTCCTGCCCTCGGTGGGAGAGGGCGTAATGCTACCACGGCTGGTAGCCTCCTCACTGTCCCCCCCTCCCATTGTGGCCACCTTCACGTTCTGCAGCAGTTCCAATGCAATGGTCATCGAGACCATGCCCCTGGCCACGTCCCTGCTACAATGCGCCATCTCCTCCTGAATGGCGATAGACCTGTGACGCATGAGAGAGGTAGCAGTGGCCAGCCGGTTCACTGCCTTGGTAAAGGCCTGGAGTCTCTGCCTCTCCCTGCGCCTACAATGACGGTCCTGCTCCAACTGGCTGCATAGGTTGTCTACAGAGGTTGCAATTCCCATCATTCCCTCACACATGTTGTCGCCCATTAAACTAATGCCCTTTTCAATCCTGCACATGTGTTTGTTCATGTGGGCCACCTCTCTGTTTAATGTTCGCATCTTCCTCCTTTGCAGGCGCTGGACCTTGAGCATGTTGCCTTCCAGTCCAGCAAAGACACTTTCTTCCTGTTCGGAGCCTTGAGGACTGGCTGGCCTTGCCCTGCGGCATCTTGATGAAGTGTGGGCACCCTCAGATGGAGTACCAGCCCTCACTATGTTGCCCTCCTCATGGACTGGAGACTGTTGGCCCCCTGTGCCCTCCTCCTCCGACTCCTCCATCTGCTGGAGGGTGGACACGGCATGCCTCCTGCCTGACTGTGGTGATGGTGGTGGTGGTGATTGTTGCAATGGTGATTGCGTATGAGGAGATGGCGGTATTCCCTGGCGCTGTGGTGATGTCTGTGAAGGAGTAGTTGGTGGTGGTGGTTGTTGTGCAGAGCTTTTGTGCCCTGCAGGCAAACTCTCTTCCTCATGTTGCCTCCCCTCTGGCCTGGCTGTCTTTGTTCTGCTCCCCTCTGCAGCACTGCGAGATGTCTCGCCTGTAATGACAGAATGGCTGCATTTGCATAGCATTAAACATCATGCCTAAAGATCTCATTGACTGTCCTGAGCTTGCCAATTACTTTCACATGCTATTGTTTTTCTAAGGCTGACTGTCCTATACATCAGTTTGCTAGGATTACATCTCCCACAATGCATAGCAGGTAATGAGTAAGACATGAAGTGGAGTGGGAGCTCCTATGCCACTATGGGGATTAGGGTTAGGGAGGGGGTAGCACAGCATGCTGGGCATCCATCTTACCTTGTTTCCTTGCAGCTCTGGCAGAGCTGCCTGCGTCTCCCACGCCACTCACACTCTCCGGCTGGAGGGTGGACTCTACCATCAGTTCCAGTGGTGTTGGTGTTGGTGCAGGTGCTTTGTTCTTCCATCCGCCAGTTTTGCCAGCCTGCCTCTGTCTCTCAGCCATCCTTGCCTTCACCATCTTCCTGAGGTCGTACCACCTCTTCTTGATGTCCTCAATGGAACGCTGGGTGACACCAATTGCATTCATCTTGCTCTGTATCCCACTCTAGATCTGTCTCTTCTGAGACTCGGGCACATGGAGGGACTGCTTCCCAAAAAGCTTGTCATGGTCCTGACTCACATCCTGAATTAGCACCTCCAGCTCCTTCTCGCTGAACTTCTTCTTCCTTTTCCTTTCAGTTGCCTCCTTCTCTCCCTCCTGGCTTGCCATTTCAAAAGTTTTTTTTTTTTTGTAGCTGTGAGGCTATGTAGCTCCTGGACCCTCAGCTCACCTGCCTGCCTCACAGTCAGCTCCAGGTTCAGTGCAGCTGCCTGGGTGTGGCCACTTCCTGTTTGGGAGGTAATTGGATGACACAGGATTGGCTGATTCATCAAATTACGAATTTTAGAATTACCGAATCGGTATTTACCGAATCGGTAATGGATTCGGTAATTCCGATTCGGTATTGCTGTTTCGTTTTTTTTTTTAACCGATTCCTTCCGATTCGGTATTTTTTACCGAATTTTAGCAAATCGGTAAATTTTACCGTTTTTTTACGTACATCGCATTTTCCGATTCCTTAATACTGAATAGGTAATATTCGGTATTAAGGAAATGGTATTCATAGTTTACCTACATATGGCCCCCAGTGATTTGTGCTGCGTTGATTTACACAAGATTTATGAAGCCACTCAGGGCCAGGCAAGGTGGCCTTGAGTGGCTTCATCAATCTTATTTTTGAGTTGCGTTGCTTTTGCATCACGTTGTGTGCTGCAAGTGTGACACACAGGTGCTTGTAAAAATGCCCACTATGTCCTGAAATGCCACTGAGTTTAATCTTTGCTCCCAAGGATGGTGAACTGGATAGGCTGGATTAGGAATTCCATAAGACATTGGCATGTTTAGGAAGGTCACTTCATCCACAAGAGTCCTTCCTTAATCCCATCTTGTGCCCTCCTTCTGTTTCTTCTTCTCCTGTGTTTCTGTGACACCATGACTTTGAGATGTCCTTAGGGTGGAGTCAAGCTTAGCTCAAATTAACAGCTTAAGATCTCCATTGTGGCGCTGTGGCTGCCTACCAGTTTATACTTTAAAGAGACTTGAAGTACACAATTGCCCAAGAAGCATGGTACTATACAAGGCAGGCTTTATTGCTAGTTATAAGAGAAAAACCCTTCCACCCCAAAAATAATTCTATTCATTCATTTAAAGCATACCATATATTTGAATAACACACCATAGATCATGCCTGAGGTTTCTAAGCTCTGTAAATTATCGGTGCTACACTTAGGGGAGCATTACGATGGTGGTCGGATTTCATCCGTCCGCCACCATAGCGGAGATTGGGTCTGACCGCCATGCATGCGGTGGTCTCGCTCATCCAATTATGATGGGCCCGCCACCGCTGCGGTCGGATTCTGCCCCGTTAACATTGCGGCGGATGGTGCTGGCAGCAGCACCTCTGCGATGCGAAAAAGAGTATGTTGTGCATTTCACTGCACTACGTGGCAGGCACTACACTGTGCCTGCCAGTTGGTGCAGTGAAATATAGGGGGGTACCATGGGTACCCCCCCCAGTGCACCCACACCGCCACCACTTTAGAGGTCCTGCTCTGCCCGGCAGGCAACCATAACGATTGCTTGCCGGTGTAAAAGCAGTGGAAGAACTTTCCTTCCGCTGCGGTTCCCACCGCCATCACGGCTCGGCGGTGGCAATCTTTCTGCCTTTGTAATGAGCCCCTAAACGTTTATCCAATTTACTGGAACCCAATCTATCAACCTCATAAGGATGGAAGGGTAGTTTGGCCTTTGAACTTGTGATCTGATAGCATATACCTGTGCTAAGTGTTAACTAACTGAGCTACTTTTTCAAAAATGGATAGCCATAGAGAGTAGAACTGGAAATAAACAGGACCACAGTTTAATTTTTTTAGGAGTTTCAAACATGCCTGCTAGGATACGAATTAGGACAACGTGATAAATTATTGAAATAAGACCTGTAGAATTATTTAGAGCTGCCTTTTCCCTTTTTACCACATGATTCAGTTGCTTTCTATCATGATTCAAAAGGAGACTATGCAAGCCAATTGACACATGAAAAATCGAATTGCAGTTTTGGTCATACAGCTAAGAAAACTTGAAAATCATTTGTTAGGCCCTTTTACTTTCTACCATTACTCTCAGAGACAATTGTCTGATTACTCCGGCAGTGGAACCGGTGGTCCATGCTGGAAATTAAGCAAGTTATTCAAGGTATATTATGCCAGTAACCACACAGAGCTCATGAGTAAAAACTGGGTGCACCGCCACCCATTTCCCCCGCCATATTAGTATGGTGGGGGACCGCGGCGGACGGGAAGACCGTCCACCGTTTTTTCACCCGGTCTACAAGTCGACCGGGCGGAAAAGGGTTTCATATGGTGGTGGTGTCTGGTAGACACCACCATCCATATCAGGATGCAGGCGGGAGGGAGCCTTTCCGTGGCGGTGTTGCAGCCACGGAAAGGCATGTGGTTTTTAATGTTGGGGGGGTGGAGGGGCACATGGGGGGTACCATAGCTACATATGTATGCTCAACATGCATTTTTGGCATTGAGGCGAGCGGTGCTGAAAGCACCGGTCGCCGCAATGTCAAAGAATGCAGGATGCGCCCGCCAGTGTGGCGGGTGCATCCTAATGTCACCCAAGGGACCCCCTCATTGATGGCGGGCGGTCCCTTTTACCGTCAGGAGGGCGGGCGGACAAAGTCCGCCCGCCATCCTAAAGATGCCCCTAGTGTCTCTATTCATGTGCATAATGGCCTGTTCATGGATTTTATATTTTATTTCTGTGAATTGATTTAACCCCTTCAAACAATGTGTTCATACTTTCCTTTTTTATTACCAATCAGTAGTACTGTAAGTTGCATTGAGAATTTCTTTCCTAGTGTAGTCAGTAGTGAGCCAGGCACGCATTCTCAAGCTGGTGATTTGAGCACTTTAATAATATATAGGTATGGACGTATATACAACTTTACAATGCTGTTAAAGTACACTCTTTTTTATGGCCTGTCTAAGGGCCTTATTATGAGGTTGGTGGTGCGGGAGCAGGACTCCCCATGCTCCCATGCCGCCACACACATGTCTGAACCTCTAGCCAGATTTGGCGGTTTCTCCTGTCTGGCACTCAGTTTTTTGGCGATCCTATAGCGGTGCATATGAAATAGACAGCACAATGGGAACAGCAAAATCAGTACTTGCATAGCATGGACTGCTGTAGTTCATGCCGTGCAAGTACTGGTGTGCACTTGTTGTGTCCCCCTGGCCGCATCCACATGGCGTGAGGCACCAGGTTTCCCCACCGCCACACTTTTCATGGCAGTTGCACCGCCATGAAAAGTGTGGTGGTGAGGAAACTAGTAATATGCTTGGGGGCCAGAGCAGCTCTGCCAAGCATATTGTGGCCTCAAGACTGCAGCGTCATCCCCAGCCCTGGTCATAATAGGACAGTCGGAAGAACGCCACTGCCGTGCCTACATGAGTCTGGCGGTCAGTGGACCACCAGACTTGTAATAAGGCCCTAAGTATGACATACCAGGATGAAACTAATGGATCTAAGGAGCCCACAAGGGAGCAAATGATGTATATGTGTGTGTTGAAATTAAATATTTATAATGTGAGTACCCACACGCACCATCTTCGGGCCTGTTTCATCTGATCCATGCATTTGGTTATGCTTGCAAGTGCCATTCAGTCTCTACATCCTCAAAACTGATGCACTTTCCCCTTGAACGAGATTTTGAGTGCTGATTCATGCCAATGATGAGCCTGCATTGCTTGTACTCCGTCATGTGGTTGATTCCCTTGGAGTACGCAGTTCAACGTGAAAGATGCTCGTCACAGAGAAAGCTTCTGTGAGGAAAATGAATGCCTTGCCCTCTTTCACTGGAATCCTTGTAACTGGGATGCTTCAGCTGTAAGACGCATGGCGAGTCAAGGATCTACATTGAAGACTCAAAAATGCGGCATGAGAAGAAAAATCAGCCCTGCCCTCTTCATTCTTGTGACATATGCTCACAGACTTGCACACATTCATACATACATAAACGCATAAAAGCATAAAGATTCACTCACAGGCAGACACTAACTACGTGCAACTTACCTACACCCAGGGTCTTCACCTCTGTATGCCACAGAGTGCTGCAAGAAACATGCCAAAATAAACCAGCGGTATGTCAGAGCCAGGAGCTTCTGCCCAATCAGTAGTCGGAATGGAGTGAAAGGTGGAAACTCCTTCTATATGTTGGCTTCTGTATGGGGGTCTGTGTAGGAAAATGGGTTTCTGTTGCAGTAACACCCCCACTTTTTGCCAGACTACTGATGCACCTTTCCATGGTGTGCCATAGGTCCCTGCCAATCAGGTTCCCAGGGCTTGTGTTCTTCCACCAAAAACTAACCCAATTGGCATCTCTGGCCACAGGTCAGCCCCTGGTAAGTTGTACCACAGGTACCCAGGGCACTGTGACCAGGGAAGACCTCTAAGGACTGCGGCACTTATTGTACCCTGACACTCACACACTGCCTTGGCAGGCTGAGTGTCGGTGCAAAACAAAGAGAAGAGTCAACATGGCACACATCCCTGTGTGCCATGCCCACAAAACACTGCCCTGGCATACATCAGTTACCCCTTGAGCTCGGTGCCCTATGCCAGTGGTGAGGGTACTGGTGCATGAGCCCTGTACCCCTACAGTACCCAGGTCCATTCCTGGGTACTGTAAGTGCAGGGCTGCCATTAAGAGTATATGGTGCTGGGAGTTTGTCATTACGAACTCCACAGCACCATAATGGCTGCACTGAAGACTGGTAAGTTTGGTATCAAACTTCTCAGCATATTAAACCCACACTGATGCCAGTGTGGGATTTAATGTAAAATGCACGACAGAGGTCATCTTAGAGATGCCCCCTGAAACTTGACCAACTCCTAGTGACCTGACTGAGTGAATGCCTAGGCTGCCAACACCAGACATGTTTCTGGACCCCTGGGTCAAGAGCTTGCTGCTCTTGGGGGCCTGAAACAATGCACATCCTGGGACGAGGTGCCAAGCCTCCTCCCCCAGGATGGGCAGGGTTCACGAAGGAGAAGCTTCAAAGGCATACCACCTTTGTGAGCCTATCCAGACCACTTGCTGTACTCAGCAACTGATCCCCACTGGTTCTACCCCCCACTTTAGGTGGAAGAACCAGCGGGAAAAACAAGTGAGGAAGAGAGGTCTGCCCACCTCTGCCAACTCCACCCCTACGGTGGGGGAGGCGAGGTGAAGCACAACCTCGAGTCCCCACCATCCTGAGGATGGGGGACCTAGCCAACCAGGGACAGGTTCCTGCCCCATTCCCACTGGAGAGTGGCAGAATAGGGGGTCTACCCACCCCAGGGAGGGGACACATTGGTCCCTGCCCTTTACCTACCTGTAACACCCCTAAATGTAGTATTTAGGGGCACCCTGAGCCTTCCTTCCTTAGATCCAGCAACTACAAGAAACGAAAAAGGACGAGTAGCCGTGCAGAGCTAACAAGAGGACGACGTCCACTGACTTGCCCCAGCTCTACAGGCCTGTCTCCCCTTGAACCTGCTCCTGGGAAACCCCGGCGTATCCAGCGGCCACCAACCTCAAAAACCCCGGAGGACCTGCAGCTTCTGGTGCCAGCCAGGAACCGTGAATCCAGCACACTCTGCACCCGCCGAGCTCGGCCCGTGTTTGAGTGAATGAACACCACGAGGAGGTCCCCCCGGTGATCCTGACCCAAGATATGGCGACCCCTGATTTGCCTCAAGCCTCCAGATGACGCCTGCAGCCTCAATCCAGATGACCACCCCTACCGCAACCAGAGCGGGTAAGAAAATGCGACGTCCAAAGGCACCCTTGCACCCGACGCCCCACAGCCTTGTGTGCCCAACCCAGTGGTGCCTAACCATCCCTCTACATCCCAACTTACCCGTCGAAGTGGTGGTCACTCCTGGAAGGTCCCCGTCCCCGAGCCTGCAGTATTTCTTTGTCCCGGAGAATCTCCTTTGAAATCAACAGGGCACCCAACCTCAGATCAGCACTTGCACCCGGCGGCCCCAGCGCCGCTGAGGGTGTCCCTGTGGTGCTAACTTGGTCCCCAACTTGACCTGACCTTAACCCTAGGAACTTTGCTCCCACAACCCTGTGGCCTGCTTGCCAGCCGCCACCAACAGGAGTCCTCCTAGCACCATTAGGATAACATTGGGCCTCAATACTCTGCACCCGGCCGCCCAAGTGCCGCTGAGGGTGAACAATCACTGACCCTGGGAGACCCCTGAGTCTAACCCCAGAACCCTAACTCAAAAGACTGATTACTTACCTTGAAACCAATAACTCAGTTTTCCTCATAGGATAACATTGACACTTTTTCTCCTAAAAAGTTTCTAGGTGTCAACTTTTGGAAAGTACAAATATTCTTTAAAAATGAGCCGATTAACCAAAACGCATTTTCCCAACTGTTTTCAGCAAATGTCCCAGTGCTGTCTCCAGGATCCAGCACTGAGTAAGAAAAAAAATTAACGATAACCTAACTCACATGCTAAGTGAATTTCCTCCCATAGGATAACATTGGTGATTCTATGTGAAAAAGTTTCAGTGTCAACTTTTGAAATGCAATAATATTCCTTAAAAATCATACCTTTAACCAAAACGCATTTACTCACCACTTTTCAGGAAATGTCCCAGGGTTGAATCTAGGATCCAGTCCTGTGTTAGCAAAAGTAATCTGAAAAGTAATTAACTGCATTTTACTTAAAAGCCCATTCAATTGAAGGTACTATACCTGCACTGTGTAGCAAACTGCTTTCTTAAAACTGTAACCAAAACCAGTACAAGTTACACTGCTATTTTGAAATGTGTTCATACAAGTAATTTACTACTGAAAAGTATTTTTTATGCTTACCTGTACCAGGCTTGCTTGGTTCTAGAAATAAAACAACTGTATGTTTTTTTATACAAAACAATTGGCCTAGAGTTCAGTTCTTGAGTGTGAGACCATTTGCTGACTGAGTGGGTACATCAAATGCTTTACACTGTCCTCTGATACTGCCTTACTGCTTGACCAAGCTAACACATTAGAGTGTAAGGTTCCATCTAACTTTAACCTCTGTCAAACCTTTGGAGACCCTTGGGCTCTATACACACTGTACCTCACTTTGTTGCAGTATATGTAGGGAGAAGTGTGGCTCACTGGTTAGAAGCGGCCGACCCTGAAGCAGAGGTCAGGCCCAGGACCAGGGTTCAAATTCCGACGCGGCAGGGTCTTCGGCTCAATGTCCACGGACTCGATAATTCTCGCCTCGGTGCCTACTCAAATCATGGGTCCCACTCTGCAACTCTGGGCAATAGCTTGCTTAATCTCCACAACAGCCCCAACAGCGCTGCGATGCCTGGCTTCACCTTGGGGGTGCCCTGGAGGGGGCATCTCACAGGAAAAGCCAGGATGGGTTCCACAGCGGTATACAGCGACAGGATGCCCTGAGATGGGGCGGCAGTGCGCTTTACAAGTATACACACATTTACATTTACACAAACCCCTTATCTCTTTTTGCTGACACTGTACAGCTGCAGGCTAGTGTAGCACGTCAGCTAAGTATTGCAAATGTGTGAGACTGGGCTGCACAGGCGATACCTCTCACATGCGCAATACAAATTAAGACAGTGTATCACCCTCTGCTCAGAGGAAGTTGCACTTTTGCATGAAAACAAACGCTTGTTCGATTTCTTGAGAAAGCTCTAATAGCAGCAACAACACCAATAGAAAGGGCTTGACAAATGAGGGTCATTTGTTGGCGGAGCGGTGCCCTGGCGCTCTCATAGACAAACCGCCCCTGGATGTATAAGTCCAATAAGGGTCACTGTAAATAAAAATTTACTAATTGAGGTATTAGTGAGAGATTTATTATTGCCTCTTTCTCATTTGTGCAAAAATAAAAGATGGCAAGGATGGGGTAGAGGCAAATTAGGACACCTCCCTCAATGCTCAACTTATGGCCAACATGTTTCTGCCCTATACTTAATAACCTAACAGTTAAAGGGCATTCATCAGGACCACGGGGATCCTTCTACCTGGCTAAACTTATAATTGCTGAAAGTTTAATGTTAAGGGGAATAAAGACAAACTCTGTGCCAGGGGATAACAGGATACTGAAGCTGTCAGGAAATTTTCTTTTAGAAATTAATCATACCATACATTATTACAAGACGCCTAGCTGCGCACCATATTTTGTACCTTGTGGACCTCAACAGTAGTGCAAAAAGTAGTTAATGCTCCTGGTGTCAACTGACCATATATCCATTAACCACAAAGCAGCACATCGTAACATGTGTTAATTGTGCAAATACATGCTTGTGACATCTTCAACATTCATTGTAAGTATATTGGAGAATCTTCCATGGCTCACCAAAGCAAAGTCAAGCACTGTTGGAGGACATTAGGGGAAGAAGGCCACATAAATCCTTTCGGAATCCAGGAAGTAATCTCTGTACGACAAAGGGTATATATAATAAGTCAAAAGTAAGCTGCTTGAGAGCCTATTTAAGTGTTCGGTCCACCATCTTAATATGAGCCTCTATTCAATACACCTGCCACTGTCTGTCATCCTTCTGTATATTGGAGAAACACAGCAGCCCATTTTTATGATGTACTGGTGGGCTGGCATATCTCCATTGTCAAAAACACCATGACAGCACTTCAGTGCATCAGTGTGTGAGTGCACCTGTAGCACACATTTTTTCCTACGGCACTGTGAAGAGTCCATAAAAGAAAACGTGTCATCCCCCAGTTATTCCGCATCTCAAAATTATAGATACCCCTATTTTTGGTAATTACTGCACCACAATTACGTATTAGTCACAATGGTCACAAAGTTGTCGGTCAGCAGAGATAGCACATATGGAAATAACAGCTTGCAGAATTGTAACTATATGAAGCAAATATTGTTTTTTTTCAAAGGCCTGCATTTTTTTGTGTGGCCTTCTGTGAGACCATCTTCTCCTTGGTACATTACATATCATGAAGCTTTGCCAAAAGGCAAGAGAACATTTGCCTTCGGTAAAGAGAACAATGGTGTAGGATCATGAGAGAATGGAAAAGCAAAATCAATGATTGACTTTGTACACTTTTAACACAAAATGAATATGCAAAGAAGGCCAGACCTGTGATCACTGAATTTCTTATTGTAAAGCTGGTGCAATTAAACTGTCAAAATGAGACAAAGGATAGAGCCAGTGATATATATTTATGCAGAGTTTACATGCTAAAAAGTACTAAGACTTGTTGACAAAGCAAAGAAATAGTGTCAAAAATAATTTTAAAACCTTTTGACCTGCATGGTTTAAGAGCATTAAGCAGCAATGCTTTGCTTTAAGCCTCTTGGTGACAAGAAATATGGTGCTTTGCCATCCAGTTTGACTGACAAGGGTGTTTGTAGTTTCAGCTGTTAACACGGTATGCTGCCTGTGTATTTCTAGTAGGTAAATATAGAACAGAATTTGTCACCCAGGGTGATGGATTATACATAAGTGAGACAATGTGGCTAAGGATAAATGAAAAATCACAAACTTTGCAAAGCCCATAACCAATGCTTAATAATCATAGTAAAGTATATCTATACATATCAAAGTAAATTAGAAGGCTTAATTAAAGCAATGTTATATATACGGCATTCATCATTTTTAGATTATTTATAGTTTAAGTCAACACTAACAGTTATTGACAGAGGTAAGGTTTCTAAAGTGAAACATTGATTCATTGCCAAAGGATTATATATATGGTATGTTTTTCATTGAAATAGCTCATATTATTGCATTTTATTTAAGTATATTTGATTGACTGCTCATCTATCTATCTATCTATCTATCTATCTATCTATCTATCTATCTATCTATCTATCTATCTATCTATCTATCTATCTATCTCTCTATCTATCTATCTATAAATCTATGAAATAGAAGCAATTTGTCTTCCTGATCTAGGTTGTCTTTCTAGCTGTAATTTTTAACTGTTGAAATCTGTTCTTCTGTAATGTATTTTTCTTTCTTTACTGTCTGTCGTTTTATTTATTTCATTATTTGTCCTTATATGAATTAATGTATTTTTATATCTCGCAGCATTTCCCGAAAACAAGCAAACTTCGAGATGCAAGAATAATACACAAAAAATAGATAAAAGTGAAATAAATACAACATAACAACCAATTAAAACGTAAAACACAAAACAAACAATCACCTAAAAATAACATGACCCTCTTAACACCTAAGGTAATACACAATATTCAAGGCCTTAACAACAACACAATACAGAGGATGTTTGTCTACATGTATTTGATACTGTAGATCAAGGGTTGAGACAGGCATTGGAGATTATGAGGAAATAAAACATAAGTGGGAAGATCATTGTGGAACAGCACACACCAAAGTATGCAAAAAGTGATGGATGGAATGCTTGAATTAATATGAACTACTGGTAATTACTTGGGGCCACATCCCAGCCTATCATTATTTTGCTCATCATGCCACTTCAGTTTGGACCCAAGGCGTATGCATATCAGTTTTCAGCCTGTTCCATTAGGAACAGTCCAGCTCAAAGTGCCAGGCTACGTCCTCTCTGACCCAAAACACAAGCAACCTAGGACCAGGTTTGCCATGATTAGGGCTCATCAGCTAGCTATTGCTTAGTTCCAATGGTCAACTTTATGAAATGCCACAGACAGATAAAATGAAATCAAAGCAGCAAGACAACTTTGATCCCAGTGGAGGAGAAATAATGCCTGAATATTAAGCATTGCAGTTTTTGTACCCACGCCAGGTAACGAATGATAATTTGCAGGTTAAGTCATAGCTACTGATTCAGTGATTTTTGCCAAAAAGCAGAATTGTTGAAGTATGTCGGTAACTCAATGGGATCCTGGCCAGCTTTTTAGGTCTCGCGACTTGCGTTGCACTGCGCAGCAGTGCATGCGCAGGTCGCGAGACCTCTAGTAGGTGAAAAACGGGGATTTCAAGCTGACCTGGAATCGCACACGCTCGTGCGTGTGCGTTTCCTTTTCAGCTACCCCATTGGCCTTAGCGTGCGCCTTTTAATGAAAGACTGTACGCTATTGGCCAAAGGCGGGCGCATTGCTCCGCCCACGGCCTATTGGTGTTTATTGCGCGCACCAAGCGCGTAATAGACACCAATATGCCATCACATGGTTTCAATTATCGTGCTTACATGGGCGCGATAATTGAATGCACGTCTCCTGTGGCGCGCGCGCACCACTCAGCAGGATTGTTCATTTTCATTTTTGGATCCATTTCTCAGGGAAGCAACGGTGCATTTCTTGGAAGCAGAATCTAGCTAGCAGTGTGAGTCTTGTTTTGTAATAAAGCATTTGCTGCCCGCCGTCGCCACTGCTGGTTTCACAGTCTTATTGTTTTATGTTTACAACGAGGACACTGATTTCAGTGAGCTATTGCAGTTACTTTGGTGGTTGGTGTTGCGTTCTGAATTTTTTTAACCTGATGACAGCAGTGGTTTGTCGCAGTGACTTCTTTTTCCAAGGCTGTCGGTACTTTCTCTTCCTGTGACTGTTGAGCATAGACTTATTTTTACTTTTGAAGGCAGAAGTCAAGCCCACTAATGCGGAGTTGGCAATCTTTCTTTTGGAGTGGTGAGCGTTGGAGCGGATATAGCGTGCATATGAACCTGTGCACTCACTGTCAGTAGTGTCTCAGTAATGGGGGCGGGAGAGCGGCGTCATTTGGTATTCGTCCCGAGTGTTTGGATCTGGGGGTCTCCAATTAATAAGCGGTTGTATTTACTAGATGTTATTCAGCAGAGCAACTCTTTCATTTACTTGGAGACACACTTGCTCTAACCAAAATTAGAAAAATCAAACACTTTCCAGTGAGTGGAAAGAAGATATATCTATACTCTACATTAAATGCTGATGTAATGAATAGTATATTGCACTCTGTGTGTGTGTGAGAATGTGTGTGCATGTGTGTGAGTGTATCTAGACAGACAAACAGACCGACCGGGTGCAGCGTGTAATTTGACATTCATTATAATTGTTGAGTGTGGAAAGACTCCTCCATGATTATTGAGAGGCTAAGTAACCCTCAGCAGTGGCATAACAAAACTTGAAGGGGCTCCCTTCAAAGCACATGAAGGACCCCTCCTCCCCCTCCCCCCCACACACACACACTCCAGACCCAGTCAGGAGCTCTCGGGTCAGGGCCATGCATAATGTTGTAGAGCGCCCCTTGGGCTCAGGGATCCCTCCTCACCACGGGGCTGCAGGTCCTAATGTTACGCCACTGAGCCTCAGGTTGGTTGTGATGTCACATCCCTCCCCTCCTTCAGCATTGGTAATAAACAGCACATCACTCTCTGCTGATAAGGTTTGTGACTTTGTATTTTCACGTGCATTTGTTCTCTAAATTTGTATTTAATCAAACCAGGGTGCAAGGGTTTTCGTTTGCGGCCTTATGATTACTGGGAGCATTTTTGTCATTCAGTTTCGCTGTACTGTGGATATAACATGGAATCTGATCTTTGTACTGTAGTAATGAATACCTGGAAATGCATCTTTAATGCACTTGCTCCAAATAACGTGTTATTGGACCACTCTACTGTGGCATATAGTCTGGGTGCGATTCAGAAAAGGGGGTGGTGATGGACAGAGTATCTGAATTAAGCAGAACACTCCTACCCAGTCAACAGATCAGGGCTTGATCCATCACCATTTTTTAGCTCACTGCACCATCCCAGTTCAGAACCTGGCTACATGCAAATTAGTCTGTCCCTGGCCCAGTGCATCATGGGAACAGGGCAGACCAAACTACCAAGCCAATTCTTTACTGGAAAGGAAACAAGCTTCCGGGGACCGGTTTCTGGCATTACAGCCGTCGTCGGCCCGGCTTGCTTGAATCCTGATGGTGCAGTGAGCAAGGGACTCACATCTGAGCATACCCTGCCACGCTTATGGTGGCCAAAACGATTCAGAAAAGGGGGTGGTGATGGACAGAGTATCTGAATTAAGCAGAACACTCCTACCCAGTCAACAGATCAGGGCTTGATCCATCACCGTTTTTTAGCTCACTGCACCATCCCAGTTCAGAACCTGGCTACATGCAAATTAGTCTGTCCCTGGCCCAGTGCATCATGGGAACAGGGCAGACCAAACTACCAAGCCAATTCTTTACTGGAAAGGAAACAAGCTTGCGGGGACCGGTTTCTGGCATTACAGCCGTCGTCGGCCCGGCTTGCTTGAATCCTGATGGTGCAGTGAGCAAGGGACTCACATCTGAGCATACCCTGCCACGCTTATGGTGGCCAAAACGATTCAGAAAAGGGGGTGGTGATGGACAGAGTATCTGAATTAAGCAGAACACTCCTACCCAGTCAACAGATCAGGGCTTGATCCATCACCGTTTTTTAGCTCACTGCACCATCCCAGTTCAGAACCTGGCTACATGCAAATTAGTCTGTCCCTGGCCCAGTGCATCATGGGAACAGGGCAGACCAAACTACCAAGCCAATTCTTTACTGGAAAGGAAACAAGCTTCCGGGGACCGGTTTCTGGCATTACAGCGGTCGTCGGCCCGGCTTGCTTGAATCCTGATGGTGCAGTGAGCAAGGGACTCACATCTGAGCATACCCTGCCACGCTTATGGTGGCCAAAACGATTCAGAAAAGCAAATGAAGGACCCCTCCTCCCCCTCCCCCCCACACACACACATTCCAGACCCAGTCAGGAGCTCTCGGGTCAGGGCCATGCATAATGTTGTAGAGCGCCCCTTGGGCACAGGGATCCCTCCTCACCACGGGGCTGCAGGTCCTAATGTTACGCCACTGAGACTCAGGTTGGTTGTGATGTCACATCCCTCCCCTCCTTCAGCATTGGTAATAAACAGCACATCACTCTCTGCTGATAAGGTTTGTGACTTTGTATTTTCACGTGCATTTGTTCTCTAAATTTGTATTTAATCAAACCAGGGTGCAAGGGTTTTCGTTTGCGGCCTTATGATTACTGGGAGCATTTTTGTCATTCAGTTTCGCTGTACTGTGGATATAACATGGAATCTGATCTTTGTACTGTAGTAATGAATACCTGGAAATGCATCTTTAATGCACTTGCTCCAAATAACGTGTTATTGGACCACTCTACTGTGGCATATAGTCTGGGTGCAGCGCCGGGGTGGAAAAGATGGCCAATATGCCTGTTGGGGAGGGAGAGGGAAGATGGGGGTGCTTGTGTCCTTTGTCGGTCTTCCGCCATTCATCCAATGAACTGCTTCCGCTGTACTCAATAGGGAAGAGCCGGCCAAGATGCCTGGGAGAAGAGGAAAGCGTAGGGTAAATGGCATCTCACACTGCTGCACCAGATGGCACATACTTCTAGGCACTGCTGTTCGGCACTACAAATTAAGTGGAAGATTAAACTGCTTGACGTTTTGTTTTTTCCTTAACACCCCTAATACGGTTTAATCATTCACTACGTTCTGAGCTGGTGCAAATGCAAATCTGCAGCCCGTTAATGCTTGTCAGCTAATGGAATGGCCTCAAAATTAACACTTCACCAGCGCACGGTTTTTAGTCTCAGCAAAAACAAGTATTTGCAACGCAATAGGTGTCACATTATTAAAGTTTGAGCTATTGGCATTGCTAAAGAATGCAACACCAATAGAACAAACTTTAATAATGCGAGACCTATTGCATTGCAAATGCTTGTTTAAGATTGGTACTATAATGGCCTTTTTCAATGCCGAAAGATAAAGACCATGGGCCTGATTCACAAACTGCATTTTGTAGTGTGAAAAGTAGTATTACAAAATGACTACTTGCTTACCACAAAAAGCAATTCATAAACGTTCTAAGGTAAATCTTCACCTCCAACTCTCCTGTCTTTTTATGGGAAGATCCTCATGTAGTTAAGTTTAGTACTAAGGGCCCAATTACTACTTTTGGCGGAGTGGTGGCACGGCGGTGCAAACTGCTGCACTACCGGTCCGCCGAAGGTCACTGCCGCCCGCCCACCAGATTACTACTTTTCAGTGGTCTGGCAGGCGGTCGGCGTGGCAGTTCCCCCTGCGGTACCCTTTCAAACGCTGAGATGCCTTTGAACAAGGCACTGCAATGGGAACGCCTCACAAGATTCCTGTACGGTATCGACTCGAATGTCCATGCCTTGCAGGAACCTATGTGCATTCACACCCGGAGTCACATGTTATGCCCCCCCCCTGTGTGCATCCACATTCGGTGGAGGCACAGGGGGCCCTGTAAGGCCTCCTTTGTTTCCTCTCCGCCAGCATTTTTATGGCGGTGAAAACACCATGAAAACCCTGGCAGAGAGGAAAGTCGTAATATGCTTGGTGGGACCATGGCGGTCATGCCAAGCATATTGCTGACTCTGACCGCCGCTCCAATGCCAGGGAACGCCGTTTCCCTGGTGGAGCCGGCGATCCCAGGGCAGTTGAACTGCCTAGGTCATAATCTCGCGGTTGGACCACCAGAGCAGCGGTGGCTAGACCGCCACCGCTGTGCCACAACAAGACTGGTGGTCGCCAGACTCGTAATCGGGGTCTGGAAAAGGGGAATACATGCTACTGAATAGGGGGGCCAGAGGAGTAGCAAGGGGGTGGTTGGGAGGCTAAGGCATGGTTTAAGTAGGGGCAGACACCCACTCACAAAAAAATAAGCCCTTTCCTATCCACTAGCTGCACTTCAAAAGTTCATACAGCCAAAAAGGGCCCTAAACAGTAGTGAATGTACTTCAAATCACATCCTTCCATTGAAAGCAATAGAAGCAGGGACTTAAAAGAGAGAAAGGAAATAGTGTTAAAATAAATTAATTTATTTTGCTTTTTTTAAAACATATATACATTTTGTGTAATGTTGAAAAATTATATATAACTGAAAAGTAAAAACATGGAAAGCCTGTCGGAAACCAACATCATAATCCGTATGATGGAATCACAGCATGCAAGGGATTACTTGGCGGTTTCCGACGGGCCCCTTGAGCCCGTCGGAAGCCAGAACGAATGACTGGCCGGTTTAAACTCTGATCGCCTACATTGTAATTAGGCAGTCAGACTTAAAACCATGGATGTCGGTGGGAGGGCCTCAAGCCTGTGGAAGAGGCTTTCCTAATGACCCCTTTCTAGTACAGTTACACTCAGAGTTATTGAATAGCCAAAAGCAGTAAATTTACTACAAGGTGTAAGATGAACTCCACATGTGTAGATTTACTCATATGTAAATTTACCATTGCAAAAAGGCTTCCATATTGTTAGAAGACATTTACAAAGCATGAAATGACTGGAGATAATAAAGCTGATGAAACAATATTAACTTGATTACTTGAAACCCTCAAATGAAGACAATATCATACTAATCTATACAAATTTAGATCTCTCGTGTCAGTGCCCCAGAGTTGTCCGTCCCACGTTTGTCACTCAGAATGGGGGACATCACTTTTAACGAACATAGAATTTACACATTCTATTTTCCAGTGGCACAAGAATGGACCAGTGTTGACAATCTCCTAAACTGTAAGGTGGTCAAGGACTGTCTTAATCTGACAGCATTCTTCCCTATACCTTGAATGAAAAACATCAAACAGATTTGCGCAGACTTTGAGCCCCCAGAATTTTTTGAATCCCCTGAAACTTTGCAAACTGTATCAAGGAAAGAATTAAACATAATGTGTCTTATGATGTTTGAGGAAGCTAGGTTACCTATTGAAGTAACGAAACCTACTGTACTTAGGAATCAATTGTCTCTGGTTACTTTTTCCCGTAACCATAGTTAAAGTCTGTCTTCTATGCTCAGCATACGTTTTTCCTGACCCACTTTAGGACGGACATTTTTCATTGTCTGGTAACATTTCCGACTCCGAATGATTGGTCTAAGATTGTTCCTAAATGCTCTTGTGATAACATGCCCACTCAAAACACTTTACATATTTAGTTTGTGTGTATCTTTTTTAAGGATTCGATATATTTTACCCATTTTGCACAACTTGAATTTTAAACAATGCCGCCCTGCTTTTTTGTATTTACAGACACTACCATCTCTGCCTATTTGTCACTCTGTGGTAAGTTATTTGTTGTGTAAAGTTTTACAGTACAGAAAAAACTGATTTTAAAGTGAGCGTATGATGATGAGAACTGTTTCATGTCGTTCTCTTTTACAAAATGTATGCTTTTATGATTTCAGAAGAAATGGAGTAAGGTTATTAGTGCTATCCTACCACCATTGATAATAGGAGAAGGTCAAAGTGGCATCAGCTGCTTAGTTTGTCTAAATACCCTGCCTCTATTAAATTCTATGAATTCACTGTGGTTCTGCGTTATTTATATTCGCAGGGACCTGAAGCTACTTACTTGCTGGTTTAATGATGTCCTGGTACTTCAGCCTTAGATTTCCCTATCAGGTTCCCCAGTGGCATCAGTTGTGATTTTGAGGGGCTGGTTTACAGACCAGCTACCTCTCCTAACTGTTTTAAAGCAGTTAGCCTATGCAAAATAAATATTTTGGGTGAACATAAATATACCTGGGTGCCATTCGCATACATAGTGACTACGGGCTCGATTCCCACACTGCATTTTTAAGCACGTAAAGTAGTTCTACAGCAACATTACTCACATACCACCAAATGAAATTTGAAAATGCATGACTAGAGACATTTGCCTATGCCTCTTCAATACATGGTGGCAGAGATCTCCGCACAAATAGGTATATGCTTTAGTAGTAAATGATGGAGGGACCAGGGGTAGTGGTGAAAAAACAAGGAATAACTACTAATAAATAGAATACGTTTATAGCAATTTAAGGAGAAGTTTCGGAGGGACATGCTAATACAAACACACACCCACAAAAGAGTAAGACAGTTGTAATCCAGAAAATACTCTTCATATTACACATCTGGATGCCAGTGGTTTATGATGGGTGCCACAGTCCAACCCAAGTGTATCGACACTCTGCGCTTCACTAGTAGCAGCTTTAGAGCTACTCATCTCTGCACAGTGGTCGAAATGTCCTTGACGTAATCCAAAAGAGACACAGTAGGTGTTTGGGGTATTGAGCTATCAATTATTTCCTCCATCTTAGAAAGCACACCTTCTCAGAAGTCTGCAATTGGCAGACATTGCCAGGCTAAATGCAAAAAGTCAGCACCCTCAGTCGAGCATCTCACACATCGGGTATCTCTGGTGAGGCCCACTTTAAACAGTGAAAGAGGAATCTGGTTTGTCTGTGTAAGAACTTATTATGTATAAGGTTTTGGTTTGGAATAACTTCATTTAGTTGATGAAACAACCATAAAAGCAAAGTAAGAGCAATTAAAACATATAAAACGTAGCACAATACATCCATATTTGATAAGAGCTAAAATAATACCGCAAGGCCATATTATGTACATGGCGTAATCTATAATTGGGGGAAAGTGCACCAGTTTGAGCATAGTAGTAAGTCCACTGACTATCCGAGACTTCCCCTAGTTTGCGCTGCCAATCTGCATGTGCCATAGGATTCACAACAGGTGCTCTAGTCCGCATAGTGAAGTAGAGTCTGGTAACCAGTCTATTTTGAGAGAGGGCGTTGTCAGGACCAAGTCCAGCGCATGTAATGTATCTGGTTCCAGGGAAAAGTGGGGTGTGCCTGCTGGCATGCACTGAGGAGCCGGTAATAAAGGAAAACATCAAGGGGCATGCAAAGAGTTACTGCCTGCAGCTCCCCCATTAAAAAAAAAAATCCCATTTGTAGGTAAAGATCTCCTAGAGACTACATCAGCATAAGGTTCAGCTGCTGGCATCATTGTTCCTCCGATGTGGGGGGTAGGGTCGAAATTCGCATCAGCTGGAGTGCTGTTTAAGTACAGAATTGGAAAGCGGGCCCTGCGTGAAAGCCATTCCAGTCCTGTGTTGTGCACCATACTGTGTCACTCTCACCCCCTCTGCTGTTTGAGGTAGAGCAGAGGACAGATGTCAAGGGGAAGGGTGCTCGATTATCAAGCTCAACTACTATATGAGGTGCAAAGGATTTGGGGTGCAGCCAATGATGCGCAAACTGTGCCTTCACCAATAGTAATAGAGTTCCATGTCTGAGTCGCAAAATCCTTGCTGCTCAAATTGTAGGGCTAGGATTTCTCATACAAGGCACAGCTGTTAGTCTTCACAGCCTACTGTCATTAATAAACATAATTGTGTGAGAAAGGTTGTAGTCAGTGGCACAAGGGGATTAACGAAGAGATAAAGGGCTTTGGCCATGGTCGTCACTTATGCTATGGCTATTCTCTCAGCCTTGACAGAGGTAAGGCAATCCAATGCTCAAGTCTGTCTTCTACCCAAGCAGCCGGTTGGCCATAATTCTCCCTCACACAATACCAAGTAAGTTAGAGGGTCTGAGGGAGATTTACAGACCTGCGCGGATAAATCCCCCTATCATATACAACAATACCATAAAATCCCTAGAAGAATTATATCTCAACAGACAAGCACAACTCAACAGGACACAAAACCTTGGAGGAAGTCCTCTTTAAGAGGACAGAATCCCATCGCCCTCCGAGGTGGCATGCCCTTCATATATTCTTCACCTGCTCGGTCGCATATTTTTTCAGAACGCGCCCTGACTGCTTTTAACTTTTGACACCACGGGATACTTAATAAATTAATTTTTCACCTGGTAGTCAATTTTAACACACCTTCCCTTTTTTACACTGCACTACATACTTTCACCACACTTTGTTTTGTTTCATTGATCTTAGGAGATCTAGCCCCCGGATTACACTGAAACATCTGTGAGCTCCTCCATTACGCTAGCAAGGAGTTGCAGCTCCTTGGCTGCACTAGGTTGCAGCCAAGAGGAGATCCCAAATGATGAAGCATGCCACCTCGGTGGGTGATGGAATTCCGTTCTCTTAAAGAGGACTTCCCCCAAGGTTTTGTGTCCTGTTGAGTTGTGCTTGTCTGTTTAGATGCAAGCGAGATTCGGCATACCTCATTGCGATTTTCTAATGCAGACGGTTGCAAGCAATCAATGTCAAAGGGCTGCTACTCAAGTAGATATGGTGCATCTCGAGTAGATTTTCTACTTAAGTGGCAACAAAATCAACTCAAATGGTTGCACGCTCTAGCACACCGCATGGTGCCATTTGTGTTGACTTTTCAGCAGCACAAAGAGAAACTTGTGAGTTCTGCCCACCCCTAATATCTACTTTGTCTAATATAAATGTATATCTCCCCGAAGAACCCAGCAACGTTTCTTACTCTACAGAGCAGATTAACTAATAAATGATGTGACACCAAAAGTTGCTGTGCTGCCTTCTGTGAGAGGAAGAGAGTAGGGCAAAGCCATGTCTACTACATCATTGGCCTAATCATCTCTTCCTAAGTGGTTGTGCCCAATTAAGTTGCCTTGCTCCATGCGTACACATTGGCAAAAGAGCACCAACATGTCTGAGTGATGTCTAGCTCAAGTTTTGCACTTAAAGATTATCATTCAAGTACAAAATACAATGACAAGACAAACATTAAGGGCTTTGTTACGAGTACAGCAGCGGCTGTATGACCACTGCCACACTGCGGGTCCATCCGTAGTGTTATGGGTATGACTGCGTCCACTGGGGATCCAAGATCCCATGGCAGTCGCACAGCGGTTGGGGACGTGCAATATGCTGGGGTGCTGCTGCACACGACTTAGACTCTTGAGTCAGTGTTTTTAGATTGCATCTCCTGTCTGGATTGTACATTGTTTTCGGCCTGTTGTTAATGAATTTGAAGGAGACGATGCTAACTCAGTGACTATCAGCAATACTCACATGCTGGTTGGGTATTTACTACAGATGCGTAAGGAGCAAGTATGTAAAGCAGAGATTCACGTCACAACGCTGAGGACTGAAGATGGTCTTACAGACCTAATTGGCCACTGAAGACCGAACCGTCGACACCACATCCTCTATAACCCAAATCTCATTTAATTTTTGATTATATCCTATGAATTTCGATATTTTTTATAGGTACACTAGTTGTGTTAAAATGAGTTATTGCGCTTCCACTTGTCTCTGGAGATAGGCAACAAAAATAGATGTTGGGATTATGTGGCGGTGCTTCTGATGTTATTAATGCAAGGTAAATACTACGTGTATATAACATTGACGATAACATGTTTAATTCAAATCATGTCTCAATGAAGTAAATTAAAATGATATATATTTTTTCAGAATACACCTGTTGCTCATATTTTGAGTAACTCATTATTTGGATAAACACAGTGGACCTATATTTACTATGGAAATAAGTTTTGTTGCGAAAAAAATTCCTTAAGGAATATTGTCTTAGATGATTGGGGGTGCCGCTTCGGCACCACAGAGCATATTACGAGTTACCTGTTCAATGCCCCTTCCATTGGATGCTGAGTGGCAACAAAGGGGGCTCTGTTGGGCCTGGGGGAGAATGCATGGGCTCACAAGACGTACCCCCCTAGATTTGCACCCCCAGTTCCTGCACGGTGTGGTATTTGGAATGCCATACTTTTTCCATTTTGGATTTTATATGAAACACATTACCATTTCTATGAACTGCCATTGTTGTGGTAGGTGTGCCTTTGGAGTCAGAAGGAGGGCTGCTGTTGCCCCGGACCTTGCTTCCCTGCTTTGCTTTTCCGGCCACTTCGCCACATCTCGCGGCCCCCGCTTCGCGGGAGCCGCTCGCCGGCCCAGGAACTTTGCTGCCTACGTCCTGCCTGGGACCCAGTGGTCTTTGCTGATACTGCCTGCACCACGCACGGACAGAGGCGGGACTACGAGGACCAGCCTGCCCAGCGGCGCTGATCGGCCGCAGCTGGTCCTCTTCCCGCCCCCTCCAGCATAAAAGACCTAGCTGCGAGTGTATCCGGTGTGTGCCTTTGGAGTCAGAAGGAGGGCTGCTGTTGCCACGGACCTTGCTTCCCTGCTTTGCTTTTCCGGCCACTTCGCCACATCTCGCGGCCCCCGCTTCGCGGGAGCCGCTCGCCGGCCCAGGAACTTTGCTGCCTACGTCCTGCCTGGGACCCAGTGGTCTTTGCTGATACTGCCTGCACCACGCACAGACAGAGGCGGGACTGCGAGGACCAGCCTGCCCAGCGGCGCTGATCGGCCGCAGCTGGTCCTCTTCCCGCCCCCTTCAGCATAAAAGACCTAGCTGCGAGTGTATCGGGTGTGTGCCTTTGGAGTCAGAAGGAGGGCTGCTGTTGCCACGGACCTTGCTTCCCTGCTTTGCTTTTCCGGCCACTTCGCCACATCTCGCGGCCCAGGAACTTTGCTGCCTACGTCCTGCCTGGGACCCAGTGGTCTTTGCTGATACTGCCTGCACCACGCACGGACAGAGGCGGGACTGCGAGGACCAGCCTGCCCAGCGGCGCTGATCGACCGCAGCTGGTCCTCTTCCCGCCCCCTCCTGTGCCTCCTCCTTTAATAGGATTAACTACAACACGTATGCGGGACGTGCGCGGGACTGAGCTCGGGGCTAAGCCCGGGCAAAGGGCGGGCCGTCTGAGGCCGTCCGAGGTCGGCAGAGGTTGGATTGGGCTATCCCCTTTGCATTTTATTTTTCTTTTGTAAATATTAGGGAGGCATTGTAGTTAAACTTTCTGTGCTGTGCTTTGTTTGTTTTATTTGTGGGGCCCTGTTGTGATTGAGAACCATGCCCTTACGCTCTGGTAAAGAAAGATCTGTGCAAGTACAGACAGGAAATGGGGTGATAACTGGCCCCCTTGATGCTTTCCTAACTAGGGCTACTGTTATCTTGGAAAAGGAGATACCCTTTGCTGAGAAAAGGTTATCTCTTGATTTGAATACGGGGAAGCGTTCCTCTTTAGGCCACCTTGCTAAAGTGATTAGCCCGCAGGCACCCCATACTATTCCTACACGGACCGTGGAGTGTATGTCGGTGGATGTTCATCATGAGGGGGAGGGATCGCTTTTGAATTCAACCGAGGGTGGCTTACAATCCAGTGTTACCTTAGAAAGTAGTGGCGGGGATAGTGTGCTTAACATTAGCACTGTTCAACCTGATTCTAACTTTGGAGAGTCCCAAAGGAATATGCCCTCTAAGAGGAAGAGAAGTAATGGTCTTCAGATGGGGGGTACCACCAAAATACCAAAAATAAATAGTATGCACCAGTTGATTTCTGACCCTGAAATACTTTCTTGCTCTCAGCCCCCTCTGGGTTTACCTAGTTCCTTGCCCTCTTCTCAAGTTGCACCGGGAATTTTAAGCATGAGCCCTGAGAGTCCCCGTAAAGATGATAGCTTGTTAAGTAAAATGGAGTTTTTAATAAAAACACTTATGTTACCTTTACTGGAACGCACCAGACTTATGAATTCAAAGCTGGACCTCTTGGAAAATCTTGTTAAAGAGAATACTAATACATTAAAAAAGCTAGCTAGTGCTCATGTAACCCCGTCCACTGCAAATAGTATATTAAACCCCCCGGCTGCCGCCGTTACAACTAAGCAGCCACCTCAGGTTCCCGTTAAACAATTGATTACTCGTACAAATAACCCTGCTAGTGTAACATTGAGGGGTGAGAGTATGAAAGCTGACTCTACTCACACTAAAAAATCCTTTAATGCTGCCCAAACTTCGAATCTCGCTAGGGGTAGTTCTAATTCGATTCCCACGGATAAACCAAACAGTAGAGTATTGGGGAACCAAGTTGATAACTTTCTTGGCTTGGCCCGGAAGGTCCATAAACGGGGTCCCCCCTGTATTGATCTCCCCCCAGAGGCTACACCTTACACAATTGTTTTAACAGGAATCTCAATTCTTAGGGAAGAAACACCCGAATCCCATGGGGATCTTAGGAATAAAGTTATATTTTGGTTAAATAAAAACAGACGCCTTCCACCATCCTCTACCCCGGAGATATTGAGTGTAAGACAAGTAGACTGGGTGGGACGCTGCCCGAAGGATTTGGAAGGCGACTGTATCATTATTAACTTTAGAGAACCATGGGTGGTGAATTTTATATGAAGAGAAGCTAGATTTGGGAGGATGGAAGATGTGCAGACCTTGGGTCTCAGCTATTTTTACCCCAAAAGAATCAATACCCCTTTTCTCAATCCTCAGATGCCTAGACGAACCCCTGGGAGATTTCCAGTAGATAGGAACATCAGTACACCATCTTTTCCACTATTGTATAATCGCTATGAAGCACTCTCTGGTTTGGAGGGTATTGATTGACTCCGTCCTGGTATTGGTGGAGGGAGTCCTTTTTGTAACCATGAACAAGGGGCGGTAGACCCATCTAGTATAATATGTGTAGATAGTCAGAAAGGGGGAAACTTGAAGATGGATGTTGTCAATGGGCGTATTTTGATGGAAAGCTCCCAGAACAACATTTCGTCTATTGATGGTGGGGATTCTGGCCGGGAGTTGTTGGTTTTAAATCATGATGCTTCCCTTTCTCAGGATACGGTACTTAAGATAGCATCATGGAACATTGCAGGACTCAAGGAGCGGTTAGCTTCTGATGACTGGGTAGATTTTGTTGACCCCTTCGATGTTCTATTATTCCAAGAGAGCTGGGCACCTGAACCAATTTTTCGAGCTGGTTTCCTTAATTTTCACAAACCGGCTATCAAGGGTACTAAAGGTAGAGCTTGAGGAGGCCTAGTAATTTGGGTTAGGCAGTCCATTGGCTACAGACCGGTGGAAATCCCAGTAAAAAAACCCGATATTTTGGGGATCAAATTAAGTAGGGAAAACCACCAGGATATTTTTCTTATTAATATATATGCTCGTGGCCTCCCTGGTGGGAAAAGCCCGGGCATTATTGATGAGTTGGACTGCTACCTCGATTCGATTGGGAGAGATAAGTTTATACTCGTAGCTGAGGACTTGAACTGCACCTTTGAACCCCTGAAGTGTGTGGGTGAGGATCCGTGTTCAGAGGAAGATCATATATGGAACGTTCCGAGCCTGACACTGAAACCTATTAACAAGGGTTCTGAGGCTGCTTTACACTGGCTAGGGTTGTGCCTAGAGTGGGGCTTGCGAGCGGCCAATGGTCGCACGACTTCGGACAGAGTTGGTCTCTTTACTTTTGATAACGGGGTTAGCAGGAGTAGAATCGATTATATTCTGTTAAAAATGGAATATTGGTCCCTCCTGGAAGACATGGTAGTTGTGGTTCGCCCTGAGAGCGACCACAACGCGTTGTACTTAAGTTTGAAACTCCCTGGTGGCCTAGGTAGATCCTCTGTAGCTAAATGTGTCACCGCTGAGGCCGTTTTGACAAATGATAGAAGGAGAGTCAGATGGTGCAGGGTTCTGGCGGATCCTGCCATGTTGGAGAACATATCCTCGGAAGTCTCATTAACTTTGAGTGCCATTCAGGACTTGCCCCCCAGCAGGGAAAATGCACCCCTGATCGGTGACTTACACGAGCAGTGTTTTATTAAATTGAAGGCACTCCTTACCTTTCCATCAAAGAATGGGAAAGAGAAAACACTCTGTCCCGCAAAGAAAAATTGGTATAACAAAAAATTCAGGGAGGCATTTAGCAGGCTTAAAAAAGCCATTAAATCACGGGTCTCTGATGATATCAAAAAGGCAGGACAACTGTACAAAAAGGTACTATGGGATGCAAAAAAAGAGTGGGATGAGTGCTATTGGTCCGATTTATATGAGGCTAGCCTCTCCTCCAACCAGATTAAGTTCTGGGCAGTAGTCAAGTGGGGTAGACATCCTGATACACAGTCCCCTGTTAATTATGTGTCGGCGGAAGCATGGGTGGCCTTTTTTTCGTCTCAGTTTAAAGACCTGGAATCTGATCTTTGTGAAGCCCCGGTGGATCAGGTCTCACTGTATTCATCTATTTGTTCTCCTTTGGTGTTCACAAAGGATGACACTGAGTCTGCACTCCGGTTGGTTCAAGCAGGGAAAGCTCCCGGGATGGATTGCATTCCGGCTGACTTATTTAAATCAGACCCCCAACTTTGGGTCCCCTATATCACTCAGGTCGCTAATGCTATTGCCCAGGGGGCAAGGATCCCAGAGTCTTGGAAAGGAGCGGAAATCCTTCCCATTTTCAAAAAGGGAGACCGTTCGGATCCCAGGAACTACCGCCCCATAAGCCTCATAGATTCCATGCAGAAAATCATCGCTAGGATGGTCCTTGCCAGGGTTCAAGGGTGGATGGAGACGGAGAGTATTCTCTCCCCCTTACAAGCTGGATTTAGGTCAGGCACCAGCACCATCGATCAGGTATTTCGATTTGTCCTGATTTACTGGAAGGTGGAGCTGTTGGGCGGAGGGACTATCTACGCCGCCTTTGTGGACCTTAAGTCCGCCTTTGATCTTGTGCCCAGAGCGAAATTGTGGGTTGTTTTGGACAAATTAGGGCTGCCGTTCGAACTCCTTGATATCCTGGTAAGATTGCATGAGGGCAATTTTGCGAGGGTAAGGTGGGGGAGACAGGGCCAGGTAACGGACAGTTTTCCCGTCACGAGGGGTGTACGTCAAGGGTGCGTTTTGGCACCAACTATTTTTTTATTATTCATCAACCAGGTGGTGAAATTTTTTACAGATACCCCAACTGACGCACCCATTTTAGGTGGGACTAAGTTCCCATTGCTCATCTTTGCAGATGTTACTTTAATCCTCTCTAAGACACGTAGTGGTCTCCAAAAGGCGATTAATAGATTTGAGGATTTTTGTAAATTAAATGATCTGAAAATTAATGTGAGTAAAACAAAATTTATGGTTTTAACAAAAAATCGTTCTATAAAAAGTCATGTTAGCATGAATGGAGTCGCCCTTGAACAAGTAGATGTTATGACATATCTCGGAGTGACCTTAGACTATCGCTTACGTTGGAATCAACAGTTCGACGTTCTCCACCTAAAATCCGCACGCTTAACGGGTTGTTTAATCCAGGAGCAAAGAATGTCCATGACTAAAAGGGTCCTGCCCGCATTAAAGATTTATGAAGCAAAAATCAGCTCTGTAATTTTGTATGGGGCTGATTTATGGGGTCATATGGACTTAACCCCTCTAGTAAGGGCTCAAAATAAATTTTTGCGTAAATTGGTGGGCTTACCTCAATCCTCACCAATTAAACCCCTCCTGTTAGATATGGGTTGTAAGCCGATTAATGAGATGGCACGGTACCGGCTTGTAGCTCTGTGGAGACGTATTTGGACGTCGCCGGACCTAAATCTCTTCGCAAACGAATTGAGTGAAGTGAGATCAATTATGGGCTCTGGCAATATCCCTTGGCTCCGGGAGGTGAAAGCAATCCTAGAATGTATGGGACTTAGTCAATTGTGGGCTAACCCGGGATCTACGGTGTTTCCCTCTAAAAAATAATTTAAAATTTTGTTCTGGGCTTCTGTTAGATCCCAATATGTTGCACTGTCTGATGCTACCTCCCTAACAGGTCGATTTTTGATGCACAAATTGGATCCCCTATTTGAAAACTATTGGGATGTTATTACCAGGAGTTTGGACAAAAAAATTATACCATCAGTTTAGAGTGGGGTCTTTACCAGTGAGGTCTTTTACCAAGAACTGGAACGGCTCTTCCACAGAGTACTGCCCTTGGTGTAATGACCAAAAGGAGAGTGTGGGTCATTTTGTCTTTGCCTGTCCGGCCTACACAGCTCCTAGGAACAAATGGATCAGGCCCATTTGCCGTAAGCTGAATAGTGGTGGGAGTGTGGAGGCATTGTGGGCTTTAAGATCAAACACCTCAGAGATTGTGGTCATATGTGTTGCTAAGTACCTAGGATGGGCCTGGGTTATCAGGGCTAGACACCTTCAAGCACATAGATTCTAAATATATCTTATCTAAAATTTGTATTATTATTCATATTAGGTCTTTAAAAATAAAGGTTTAATTCTCGTCTTAATATGTTGAAATTTGTATGAAATATGTTGTTCTTAAATGTATATATGACCTGGTTTTATTTTTCTTATGTAAATTGTCTTTTATGATGCAAAAATCGGAATAAAGACCTATGAAACTGAAAACTGAAACTGTTATTACAAAATTAGTTAACTCAAAAGTTGCAGTCACAAAAAAGTACATAAAAACAAAAATAAACACAAAAATAAATCAATACATTAGTAAATTAGTAATTAATAATGTTGCCTCTTAAAATTTGAATGCTGTACCTTTGATTTCCACAGTCCTCAATCTTTGCAAATTGTTTCCACTTTCACAGCTATACTTACATATTGTTTAATGCCTTCACTTGTTGCGTTCGCTGTTCCATAATCACAGTGCCTTTTCGGATAACAATATTTGTACTTCCCTACTGAGCTTCTTGTATGCAGATGAAGGTGTATTTGTAGAGCACGGCTGTCGGTAGAGTATACTGTGTTACAGTAAATGTGTATATGATACCCCTACCTGCGTCTGTAAGTCTATAGTGTCTTTAATATATGAGGGAAGTGTCGGAAACATAGGGGCTATTAATAAATCGATATACTCTGAAATATGTTCAGTAGCACAACACAAGCCTGAAACAATAGGTCTGCTTGTTGTATGCTTATTCACCATAGAGATGGAGCTCTTATCATGCGTCCTGTGGTCGAGTGGTAGAAACTGGCATATACCGTTGCTGGACAGGCTTCATGCTGTATCCATGGATATCGATTCATTAAAATGCCAGGGGTAGTGAAAGTGACATCACTCACTTTGACATGGCCATTATGATATCACAGGAAGTGATCTCATGACACTCAACATTGGTTGTCTTTCTAGGAAGTTATAATACTGTACTTGAAAGGCCTATAATAAACGCAAGTTACCCTAATTAAAAAAATAATAATAAAGTAGATAACACTATTTACGTTTTCACCCATACATAAACGATGGTGCATTGTATGCCGGAAGTTCAACAGTGAGCAGAATAGGGGCATGCCATCATAGGCACAGCCATCTAATGCTCAAATACAATCATTATATTTCCAGACTAAGGCCTGATTTAGATCTCGGCGGATGGGTTACTCCATCACAGCAGTGACAAATATCCTGTCCGCCCAAATATGAATCCCATGATATTGTATAGGAATGATATTTCGGTCGACGGGATAGCTGTCACTGTTGTGACAAAGTAACCCGCCCACTGAGATCTAAATCAGGCCCTTAGTCTCAAATATCCCTACATAAAAACTAATGTCAAATCACATAATTACATGCCTAGGCAAAACTTTCATATATTCAGCAGAACCTCCTTTTTCCCAGACTCAACCTTTATTTGACCAGGTATAGCCCGACATGGCCTGGAAAAGCCTCCTAAAAGCACATGGGCAGGCCTTTCTGTGTCAAAACCCCAAACCATGGATAGAATTATTATTCTTATTATTATTATTATGATTGTTGTTATTATTATGATTGTTATAATTATTATTATTACTATTACTATTATTATTTTTAATGATAGTAAAAAAAATATAATCATCATCATAATAATACGGAATTTGCAGTGGAAAGGCCTGTCATAAATGTAATAATAATAATACTACTACAAAAGCCTGTCATAGATGTATTCTGATCAGTTTGTGTTTCTGGTTATTTTTGGACAAGTGTAGGTAGCATATTTCTAGAAGCATGTCTGTTTCCAGGCAGTAGCTGCTCGCACAGGTAAGAGCAGCGGGGCGGGGCAGGACGGGGGTGGTGGAAGTCGACAGACGATGGGATAAGCAATATTAAATAAATTAATAAATAAAACCACTTACTTTGCGCTCCCCTCATTGCCGATGCTGCGATGGCGCGAGCGTAAAGTAAGTGTTTTTTATTTATTTATTTGATATTACTCATCCCGTTGTCTGTCAATTTCCAACAACCCCACCCCACCTCACCGCTCTTACCTGTGCGAGCCGCTACTGTTTCCAGGTATGAAGCACTGTATAAAACCATATTATTATTGATATTTTTTTTATTATCTAATATGATTATATATACCACTACTACTTCTACTACTACAACTACTACTACTCTAGTACTACTAATAGTAATAACAACTTGTTTTTATATATTGCTTCAATCCACACTTGTGCAGTTTCTAAGCACTGTAAACTACAGATATTAGTATTATCAGCTTTTAGTAATAAAAACATTTCTCAGGTAATCCTTAAAATGCTGAAAATACCAAACCCAAAATATCCACTATGTATGCCTGCTAGTTTTTTTTTAAGGTGATCTATTTCAGCTCTTCGTTTCAGCACTAAGTACATTGCATTTTTACCAGTCTTAAGGGCCGCCCTCAACAGTTGCTCTATATTGCTTTAAAAAATAAAAGCACACAGCGTGTTGACTGACCTGCTTGAGATCCGATATGTCTTTTGCAGCAGGAGCGCTAGTTTGGCACTGCCAAGCTACTTTTAAAGCCTTTTGCGCTTTGGTCAGCACCACTCACTTTTCAGCATACACACTGAGAGACCCACCTCTGTGGCGCCAAGCTCCAGATAACTGTTTCTTTACTGAACTTGTGACCTGTCAGTTCATTGCTTTATGCAACATTGCATTTTATAATGTAACACTGGCTGAAAACTAAACCGAATGCTAACATGGTTTGTCAGGAATGGTCAGTGCTTTCAACATGAGCAGGCTACATTACAGTGAAATTCTTTTTTTTATTTTTTATTTCTTTTTATTGATTGCAACAAACAACAGTACAGATTTCCCAATTATTACAGCTGTTAATTCACCAGATTCATTGATGCAGAACGCATGGGTCAGTTTCATTAGGTTATCCCTTCCCTTGGTTAGATTATAATTGAATCTACAGTGAAATTCTTGCTTTTATTTTTCAGAAATGAAACATGACACAGCGAGTGTGGTAAATAAGAACCTGCAGGGACTCTAAAAGGGATAGCAAAGGGAAATCTAGGGGTCTCAGTTGCGACTCCTGGTAACCCCTGGGACTGTATTACTGTACACAGATGATAAACTTTTGTTTCCAATGGACCCTGAAATTTTCCTTCTTGTATAAAGACTGAACTGACTGAGTTTGGGAGGGTCTCCAGACTCCAAGTGAATTGGGAAAGGTCCTGTTTCTTCCCGTTAACAATCAGGTATGCCCCAGAGATAGACCAGATACGATTGAATGTTTAAAATGAGAACCAGAGACCTTCAGATATTTTGGCGGGCAAGTGGATCATACAAATGAGAAATCAATGGCAGGTAATCTGGGTATCGCAATTGAGTAATTTTTATTAGCGCTGCCTCTAGTAATTAGGAGATTGTTTTTTTAAGACACTGAACTCGCTTTCATCGGATTTGGTATGTGGTGGATACCGCAAATGTGTCTTGGCATCGTATGACACATAAAGCCTTAATTAGAGCTGCTGTGCTCACATAGAGTATGGAAGACAGGGAATCAGTTAGATAAGAGACATTAACCATGACTCAGACATGTGAGAGTGCCACACATGCAGCCATGCTATACAAGGGATTGGCTCCAGCCTATTACCCGGACAGCACTATAGTGGAAATGAAATGAAATGAAAGCATTGGTAGAGAACTGACAGGAAGTGAATGGATGATATAAGCTGTGACGGGTAAGAGATATGAGATGTCCACAATGTTGTGCCTATTGGGCCAACTGCCCAAGTCAAAGAAAACCAAACACATATATGTTTGCTGACTTGACAATGGTCATTTCTAAAAGAAACATCGCAATCTGCTGGAAAGTCACTAGATACCATAAATTAGATGTGTGTATATCTGATTAAATCAAATGTCAAGGAGCGGATATAGCAACCCTGAAGGGTATGAGAAAGTGAATGAGTAAATGCAATTCCTATAATGATTGGGCTGAATATTGCTTGAAATGGTGGCTAAATCTGATACTAGGCCACCATGAATCATGATGTACAGTTAGCTGATATTTTATATATGCATAACTCAATTGCTTTCACATCAAGCATCATAATGTTATGTACTGAAAGCAATGGCAGGCAAAAAGATTTCACTTCCTGAAGATGTCAGTGAGTGAGTGGGGAGAGCTACTAGAGTAATTGATTGAAAAACATGGTGTACTACAGGAAATTTGACTCTTAGAGGGATCATGAGATGAACACAGTGGCGAGGTCTGAGGAGTTAATTTTGTGGTGATAATGTATTTTTTGTGTGACTCTTGTATTCAATTATATCCCAATTTGATACTGACTATTTGTATTTGTATGTTTTAGATTTGTAGAGCACATTATACCCAAGGTTGTCAAATCACTAACCAAGAGCAGGAGCAAATTCACAGAAACAACCAGCCTTAAGCATCTGGAAGGGAGAAAAGCAGGGTTTTTAAGTACTTGTGAAAGGCAGCATGGGAGGAGATGCTGGCAATATGAGTGGGAAGGGTGTCCCACAACCTGGCCACAGCAACTCTAAATAGCTCCCCACCTGGCTTTCCAAACATCTGGGTTTTTCCGCCTATACCAGTGGAAGGCTGTACTCAGGTGCAACAGACTCTGGCAGTGGAGGGCAGTGTGAACTATACAGAGGGCTATGAAAGTCACCTGTTTCCTGACCAACAACCAGTGCATGGAGCGGATGTCCTCTCTAATAGATAGAGATTTAGGGACATTCAGGATGAGGCGGGAGGCCGCATTCTGAATAGTCTGTAGTCGGTGGAGTGTGGTTTTATTCATGTTTAGGTATAGAACATTGCAGTAATCAAGGCCATATGTGATAAGGGCAATGACCACTGCGGCTCTGAGCTAGGCAGGAATAAGGGGGAAATAATTTTAACATTTTGATAATATGGACACAGGATCTAACAGTCCTCTTTGCCTGAATATCAAAGTAAAGAGAGGTGGTGAAAAATACAGCTACATTGTTGGCCTCTGTAACAGGAAGAGGTTAGGGGGGAACAGAACTCTGGCCACCACAGTTCTGGCCATATCATTGATTGCGCACTAAAAATCAGAATCTCCATCTCATTAGCATTTCAGCCAATTATGTTAGTCATACATTATCTAAACCAATCAGCCATGACTGGTATGTTGTTGGATATGGATACGATGATCTGTGTATCATCTGCATAAGAAGCATTCGGAAACTTTAGCACTTGATCAGCTTGGCAGAGGGGGCACATAAAGATTAAACAGCGTTGGGCTGAGAGAATAGCCCTGGCACCTCACAGGGTAACTGAAATGAACTTGCTCTAAAATGACCACAACTCACTGTGTGAGTTTTGTTGGTAAATAAGGACTCCATCAGGGCCAGGGCAGTGTCCCTGAAACCTGCCTGGCGTAGTCTGTAAACCAGGTGGGAGGGGAACACCATGTCAAATGCCTGTGAAAGTTCCAGCAGCACTGAGATGGCAGATCCTCACTGATCAACCTGACCATGAATGGCATCAGTAGCTGCCAGCAGAGTGGATTCTGTGCTATGGCCACTTTGAAACCCATCTGTGAAGCAGCCAGAAGATTCTGAGAACTGTAAACATTACTAGTTCCTAATTAGGATGTTTTTCCAATATCTTAGCTGGTGCAGGTAAAAGAGAACTAGGGTGCAGGCTACTTAAATCTGTAGGATTGCCACAAGACTTTTTCTATTGGGGGGCAATTATCGCCTCCTTCCAGGACTGAGGAAAATTCCCTGTGGAGAGAATTTGATTCACATTTTTCAAGAGAAAGGAATTCTGATCAGGCCAAAAGTGATTAATTCTAGGAGGATACGGATCTTCAGGAGAATCAGCACATAAGTGTAGGGGAAGTTGCTTAACTTTCATAAGAGGAAAGCCAGAAATAGTAGCAGTGGGAGTGAAATAAACCGCCTCTTCAACTCAGGTGTGAAAATCCTCCTTGATAATAAAACAGGCAACAATCTTCAGAATCTTATTCTTTAAGTGCGCTGCCACACTATTTCAAAATTACTCTATTACAAAATCACGATTGATTGATTGATTCTTTGAGATTATTTGTAAAGTGCAGCTGCTACTTCAGAAAGAAGTATCCCCATGCTAGTGAAAAGAAGAAAAAAACATGGCCCAACAAACACAGGGAAACATGAATTACACCACCACTACATCCTGTCAAACATTTAGGTGACATTAGAAAACAGATAGGTTTTTGAGATGATTCTTAAAGCTACTCAGGTTAGGTTAGGCATGGAGAGAGAGTGGTAAAGACTTCCATGCTTAGACTGTCAGCACAGCCAAAGAACAACCTTCTGTTCTAAGGTCCTTATTATGAGTTTGGCAGTCTGACCTCTTGAAAACCGAGTCCGCGTGTAGACCACAGAGCTTGCGGTCTTTAGACAGTCGTATTATGAGTTTACCACTGTGCTGGCAGTGTGGCTGCGGAGAACTTGCAGTAGTAGTGATTATTTTTCCATATGTATCAATGCCTGTGTGAACATTTCTACTGCATATGTGGGTAAAAATCACACATATGCATGATACATGTGAATAAATACCACCTACCCATTGCCAGAGTCTGAACTATATGTGGGCAGTCCAGGCAATGGGTGTATGGTGCAAAAAGGACTTATCTTTACATCGCCGCAAACAGGGTCGAATCCTTCGGGTTGAAGATGCTGATGTGAGGGGGGACCGGGAGAAAGGGATCCACGTCAAACTCTGCCTGGAAGAGCAGGAGAGGGGTGAGTATGCATCCCAATTCCTTGGTTACTGCCGACTCGAAGCTGGTGGTCGACCACCTCTGTCGGCTTGTCAGAAAGCCAACTCGTAATACAGATGGCAGTGGAGCTTCTCAGTCCTACCTTGTGACAGCTGCCTTTCGCTGACCATGACCCCGGTGGTCGGCGGTGTGCTGGTGATGTTGGTGGTTCAGCCACAGTTTTTGTGATAGAAATCCACCCAACTCGTAATACATCACTCGGACCGCTGAGCTGGCCACTTTCTGACTGTCACCACTGGTACTGTAGTACATGGACTGCGAAACTCGTAATAAGTCCCTTAATCTTCTGAATTTTGTGATTTTTGAATTAAAAAGCATATTTTGGGGCATGAATGCTGGTACAAATGAACAATTATAGCATATAGTCCTGGTTAGAGTTGTAGATTGTCTTGTGACAAAGACATAAAGATGTGAAGTAACATCTGTTGGTGACTCGCAGCACTTCATAAGAAATATACGCGTGTCCTCTTAATCCAAGGATGCTCCTTGCTGCTGAATTTTTAAGTAGCTACAGTCTTTGCAAGAGATAATTAGATAGTCTGACCAGCAAAGATTTGCAGTAGTCCATCCTTGACAATATGAGAGCTTGCATCAGATCTTTTCCTGAGGCATATAAAAGAAAATGGATTATTTTTCTAATCACACTCAGAAGAAAGAAACCTGTGGAATAGATGACCGTAATATTTTCTGTAAAGATATGCTTTGCCTGTGCCTCATAAGAGGGCAATGTCATGGCTCGCAGAGACTCAGACCACCAGTCGTGTCCAAGACATACCTGGCACCAAAACAAAAATTCTATTTTATCACTGTTCAGGGACAAGGAGTTTGAATTCATCAAGCCTGTATATTAATGGAGACAGTTCTTGAGTTTAGGAGCAGCTGCAGATGGGTTGTCATCCAAGCTTACAATCAACTTCGTATTGTTGGCATAAGTGTGAAACGAGATGACAACAACTCGATAAGGTAGGCCAGAGGTACTACGTAAAGATTGTAAAGCGTGGGACTGTGAGAAGTTGGCCTGATGTATGTTGTCCACAATTCTGTGGGCACCTTGTATCAGTCCAAACAATCCCTTATGGTGGTGGTTGTAAGTCAACCTTATAGACAAGCTATCCTAGAGGTAGCATGGACTAAGCAGCCTTCAGGCTAAACTCAAGAGGGCATGTGAAGCCAGCTGTTTTACCATATGCAATCCTGTAATATCAAATGAAAGGACACCACACAAGTTATATATTATAAAAATATATGTATTTATTACTAGAATAATCCCCTGTACTCTTTATGAGTATAGAAGCACAAGCATTCAAACAAAAGCACAGTTTAACATATGAAATTTGCACGTTTATGGATGAGGCCGGTGGCCACTCAAACCATATATTAAAAAAGTGGTATAAGTATCACTTTACGAACAGTGGTAAGGCCTGGGGCCTTGGGAATCACTGGGACTACACTGGACTAACAGCAGTTAGGACGGGAGTAGCCCGCTGGAATCGGGTGCAGCGCTAAAAGCACACGCATGCACCAATGCAAAGTCAATGGTGCGTAAAAGTTACAAAGTTACTGTTTTAGAAGTCTTCCGACTGGACGGAACTTAACCACTTTAAACTAGGACACTAGAGGTGTGAACCACTACAGGAGCACCGGCGTTCAATCGTTACCTCACCCACAGGAAGCGGGTGCATAGGTGCCAAAGTGTGTCGGGTTTTGTCATGGAGTTCTATGGAGCCTGGATATGAAGTTGCTGCAGGCGGCCAGGAGAGAAGAGTCCGGTTGGATCCAAGAGTGGATCAAAGATGTAGAGTACCTGAAAGCAGAGGGGACAGAGTCTGGGTCACTAGCCAGTGACCAGGAAGGAACCAGGAAGGAACCAAGCGATGTCGGGCGCAATCAAGTTGTTGACAGGAAGCTTGTCTCCACTGCCACGTGGACTCGGGGGCATCGAGGATGACCAGGATCAAATCACGAGCTGTCCCACAAAGGCTCTCACTGTTGGCGGTGTCGGTTTCCGGATCGGAGTCAACAGGGCTTGGCAAAGGCAACCCACGCAGGATTGGAAGATCGCTTCTTTCTTGGACCAGCAAGGTCAGAGGGGTTGCTCCTTTTCAGGGGAGCGAGGGCCAGTCTGGAGCAACCAGACAAGCAGAGCAAATTCAAAGGTTCGTCGGTACTGGGGCCCCTAGCCAATGGGCAAGCGACCGGACCAACGCGTCAAGCAGGAAAATGCAAAAGGGCCCCACGCAGCACTCGGTGAGTGTGAAGGGAAGATCTTCGGTGCACAAATTGCTCGTGGCTGGGGCTTCTCAAACCTCAATGCACAGCTTCGAGGGTGCCTTGGCAGCTGCACAGTCAGCACTTCGTAGTTTTTCCAATATGGCCGGCCCCACGCTTCAGGTCCCCTCCACGGGCCTCAGATTCGCTGGGACTGTGGATCGGACTGTTGGAAGGCAGGAACGCTGGGTCTTGTTGATCTCTGTTGCTCGAATTTTGGCAGGAACTGCAACAAAGCAAACCGGTGGGCGCTGGATGGTGCCTGTTTGCACAGGGTGGTCACTCCTTGACCACAAGGGAGATTCTTCAGTCTTCTACGTCGAGTAGGATATCGAAGGGTCCAGAGTTTTGTTTCATAGGTTTCAGTCGGGATAATCTGATGTGCGTTGGCACAGCTCCTACCTTTATTCCAAATCAAGGGGCTGGATTACCTGCTAGGTCCCTCCTATGGGTGGGACCCAGGAAGGGGGTGGTTACACCCCTTTCCCTTTGTCCAGTTTCGCGCCAGAGCTGGGGCTGGAGTGCCCCAGAACCGGTTTGACTGGATTTTGCATGGGACACCTTGTGTGCCCCAGGCAGTGTCTAGTTTCTTTCAACCCTCCCTGCTCCAATCCACTATCTCCTGTCTGGGGTAGTGTAGCACCTCCCTGTGACAGGAAACCCTTTGTCCAAGCCTCCCCTGCCAGGTTTTGGTCAGCAGCAGGAGGTCAGACTTGTGTCGGGGCTGCAGCATCCATTTTGTGATGCTGAGGCTCTGGTTGGGATTAACCGCGTTTTAAGTAAAGTAACATGTCTTCTCCCTCTAGAAGGGTGGAATGCTACCCCCGTCGCCAGAACTGGCGAGGGGGTAGTAATCCAAAGTGTATGACACCTTACACGACATGTTTTGATAATGCCAAACCAAAGTTAGCAATAACCGCGAGGATTATAATGCACTTAAGAGTATATGGTATGGCAATATCCTGGAACAGCAGTAAGGAAATGGTTCCGAAAGCTGCAGACAGGCTCAGCTCATGCCAGAGCACCATCTCACATAAAACCAAGCACTCTGCCTCCAGGATTGTTAAGGCCTGCCATAGGAGTGACTGATAAGCATATATGTGTCCAGATATAGGTTTAGATACAGGTATACTATATCTAAGCAAGGGGTGATTACACCACCTTGCCCCAGCTGAGTGATCAGCCAGTTGTGTCAGTTTGGATAGCCAGCCAGGGGTGGCAAAAGATATGCTGCAGTCCCTGGTAGGCCTTGGATGCACCTATGCCCTGGGTACCTAATGTACACTGTACAGGGGCTGATAAGGTGACCCAAGCCAATTAGTTATGCACCTAGGGTACATGGAGTCCATTTTAAAGAGAGAGCAGATAGCCTGGGGCCCCGATTAGCAGGATCCCAGGCCAACTAAGTCAAAAACCAGCTAAACACAAGACACAAGACTATGGGGTAACCATAGTCAGGTATCCACCTTCCTACATAACCCCCCCCAAACGAAAGGAGATAAGGCTATCCTTGACCAGGTAAGCCTATATTGCCTAAGTGGCCATATAAGGAAGTACCTGCACTAGCATAGTTACCCCCTGTCTCATGGTCCACTAAGCAATCCCTCAGCCTAGGGTTATCAGAGGGTCTCCACCATAGGGAATCACTACCTGTGGTGTGTTTTGGCAAAGTAAAAGGCTGGTGTTGAGATGGAGTACTGAAGTGAGGCTCCACTAATGTAGGGCTCAGCTTCCTCCAATCATCTTCCACCATGTGTGCCTTTCTTTCCATGACTGAGTTGCACTGTGCTCTCAGGGTCAACCTCTGGCTGCCTACAGCTGGAGGCTGGGTCCCTTTTATTGGCTTACTGGAGGGACAGGTCAGGTTTGGGGCCTTTGGGTCCCATGTTTGGCTGTGTCCAACAGTGTCCATCTGGGGGAGGTCCCTAACTAGTTGTAAGGGGGATCCCTCAGAAGTTTTTAAAGTTTTCACCTTGCTAGGGCTGCTAGCTTTGGTGCCCCTAATCTGCTGATGGGGGTGTTTTATTTAACAGGGGGCCCTTTGGGGCTCACTGACCTCCTTGACCTCTGCAGCCCTGAGCTGACTGAGGCAGGGTAGAGAGGGGCAGGTTACCTGCTCCAAGACTGGGTCCCACCTTGGAAGGGTCCACTGACATCAGGGGCTCTGCCAGGCTAGGCCTGGCTACCTCTGGGGCAGTTTCTTCACAAGGGGTAAGATCAGTTCCCTGAGGAGGCTGATCCTTTCCTAAAGTCTGGTGGGAGGGAGATTTCTCTTCCTCCTCAATGCTCTCTGTTTGTGTGGAGTGATCCATAGTTTCAGGCTTCACAACAAATGAATCTGTTTAAGTTTGGGCTGTGGCCATCACAGCCCCACCAACCTTTTCAGGAAGGGACTAAGTTTGGGTATGGGCTGTTACCATCACATCCCTGCTAATCTGTCTAGGAAGGGAGTCTGCTGAAGACGGGGCTGTGTCCAGCACAGCCCTACCAACCTTTTCAGGGAGGACATATTGGATTGAGGCTTTGGCCATCACAGCCCCACTAACCTTTCCATGGAGATTTACCATTTTTGAATGGGTTTCTTGTTCAACCTCAGCCCAGGCTGAGATTTCCAAATCATTCCCCAGTAGACAATCTACAGGCAAGTTTGTAGACACTGCCACTCTCTTGGGGCCAGTGACACCTCCCCAGCTGAGATTTACCACTGCCATGGGATGATTTTTCTGCACTCCATCAATGTTTGTCACCTGGTATGTGGCTACAGGTAAAAGTTGCCTTGAGGGGACTAGATTCTCAGTCACCATAGTGATACTAGCCCCTATGTCTCTATTGGCCTCAACTTTCTGACCATTGATGTGGGGCTCCTGTCTGTACTTGCTCAAAGTGTTTGGGCAAGCAGTGAAGTTGGCAAACCCCATGCCATTTTCACAGACAAGAGCAGCTGTAGTGGGGGACCTGGTTAGGCCAGAGTCCACCTGTGTTCCAAAAGTAAACCCAGCCAAATTCTTGGGGGTGCTCCTGATCCAGCGGCCTATAGGAAATATATCATAACCAACGTTACCTAACTCTATAACCTACTTCAAAATACACCACTCTAACTCACGGACCCATTAACCAAATATGACATATTTTGGCCTACTGAATCAGGTGGTCAATTTAAACCTAAACACCTTATTTACAAATTATACACATCTATATACATCCGCGGTAGATGAAAACAACATATATACAAACCCTAGCTATTTAAATGACCACCATGGCGATGACATCTAGCTAATAGTAACCTGAACTTCTAAATAACCAAGACCAGCTTGTGTTCAAAAGTAAGATTTTATTAACTATTTGTAGATAATTTAAAATATAGTTTCATAATTGTAATTTTATTAGCAGTAAAGCAAACATGAATAAAGAGTATCATGAGAAAATATGGTTTAAGTAAGAAAATAAAAGTTTAGCATTTCTAAAACCTAAGTCCCTAACTGTGCTAAATAAAATGGAAATAAAGTAAAGTTCTTTGAGGGTTCTTACGTGCTCCACGCAATGTCCGACAGCATGTCACCCTCATCAGAAAGTCAGAAAGCAGCAGCCAGCCCATCCCCAGGGCATGGACTTTTTATACCTTTCTATGCTAGCTAATCTAAGTAAAGGAAAGTTTTCTGCGAACCACGACGTCTTATTGGCCAGAGAGTGACAAGTGACATGTCACCCATATTCCAAAAGTTCCATTAGGTCATATTCTTTAGGACCATTGTCCTTTCTGAAACGTGTTCCAACACATCCTTGGTTTGCAACATTATAGAATGAAAGTTCATACTGATTCCTCTGCACTTCCGCGGATGCCAAGTTAATAGTTCTGTTTCTACCGGTTTCTGACCTTGGCCACGTCCGCCAGAATGATGACAGCACATCATCTTTGCTGAATGAATGCAACTTGATAGAAAGCTTTTTTTTTCAAAATGGACATCTCGTGATTCTTGCAGAAGTAAAATTCATCGTTTAGCAAACTCGAGCAAACTAGGCCCAAAAGCAGGCAACTTATTTTTCTAGTATAAAACAAACACAAGAAAAGTATTAATGTAAGAAATGTCATTTATTCTGTATCCACCCTTTGTTTACTAATTGATTAACCCACCCAATTAGTCTAATGTTACCTAGCACCAAGCAACATAAAAGCAGCATTTTATATCTACCAGTCTTCATGAATCCATAAAACCTTATGTGCACCTAGAATAGTGGAAATGACATCACATAGACAAGAAAAGCAAAATAAGCACATGCAACTTTAATATTTGCTGCAGTTAGTAATGACAAAACGACAAATTATTTTATTATTTTGCACAAACAAAAGATGCAACGTTTATGCACGTTTATGAGCACACATGTTACCATCCCCATGTAATGAGTTTAATCTAGGTTGTATTAACAAAAACATCTCACAAATCATTAATATTATTATTTATGTTATGGAAGTGTGACATCACGAGTTCAAACAGAATTCTGTTTTCTAACTCGCTCCATCAACTCCCTCATCTGGTGATTAACAAATCACCACACCACCACCCAAAATTTAGAAATTTAATCCCCTTAGAAAATGATTCAAATTCATTTGTGTCAGTATTTCTAAAACCCTGTTTCTGCAAAATCTTTGCAATTGTCATAACAAGATCTGTGTAATTCTTGTAACTCAATCTCCCTCTCCTCTTCCTTTTTGAGTTTATAAATTCTTCTCTTTTCTCTCATTTGCTTCTTTCTCTTATGCAATAAGCAACCAATTTTTGTCAAAATGAAAATAAATATTATCACAATCAAAGGTGCCAAAATCTTGCCAAGAATTGAACTTCCAATACCATGGAACCAGTTTTTAATCGCTTGGAATCTTTTTGAAAGTTTTTCTGTAAAATCTTCTTCTTCTAATGGAATTATCTCTGAATGCATCTCTGTAATGTTTTTAATGTACATCTCAATGTTCTTACTCTCATCAGGTATATATGTGCAACAATGCTGCACATGCAAAATGCCACAGACTCCTCCCTCTTTTGCTAGGATTATGTCTAAAGCAAGGCGATCTTGAATCACCATAGATCTGATTGCAATGACCTCAACATTCACTAATTGGAAACCATCAGCTGTATCTGTTGACAATCTGTCAACAATTGTGGACAATTTTCTGATTCTCCCTGCATTTAAAGTTATACCCACAAAAGGTATTATTGCTTGAAAAATATCTCCCAACACTTCTGTGAAAGTTTCTCTTTTAGCCCTATTTACATAATTGTGAATTTTAAACAATCTTTCTGAATCCCTGTCAACATGGAACACTTTTGGGAAAACAATCCCAACATAACAAGTTCCATATCAATGGTCAGGAAGGTTATAATAAGCCTTATCACCACAGACAAAATAAATCCCAGGAAAGATTGGATCTTTTCCACCTTTGAATCCCCAACCTCCCAAGATCTGATAAGTATCCTCACAATTGCTTGAACCCACAAAGTAATTATCAAAAAGTGTATTATCTCTTCTAATGCAAAGCTTACCACTAACTGGTTTGTCTATGTGAATTGCAACATTTTCAAGCATTTTACTATTAAGCTTCTCATCTTCTTTCTGCCAGAACCTGGACTTAGTCTGCTTGACTATTTCATTTCTCTTGTAAATTGCTCTTCTCTCTTCAACCAGGTTCAAAAACTTCTTTCCCTCAGCACTAAGTTTGCAAGTTAAATTATTCTTGTAAGCATACTCATAGGTGAGTTCATTAGTAACAAGGAAAAATTCCCTCATCTGTTTAGCTCTCTTATGCTTATTCAAAGCACCCTCAATCTTTAGATTAGCGAAAATCTCATCAAAATCTGAATAATAATATTCTAAACGTCCAGTTTGATAGAACAAACTAGCTAACACACTACAAGTCACACCATAAGTAAGAGGAAGCATATTGTATGTCACTCCCTCAGAAACAGAAGCAGGTAACTTGACACAGACGTAGCAGTCTTTTGCATCCATTACCTTGACATATTCACTCAAAAGCTTTGTGAATGTATTACTTGAAAAATCACTAATAGATTTATCCTGATGAATGTTAGGTTGATGATCAATAACTTTGCTAGTTGCTCTATGTTTGTTTTGACTAACTGAAGCTTTGCTTGTCATGTTAACTTTGTGAAAATCTTTGTGAAACTCAAATGGAATAATAATAGCTAAAACTACCCAGAGCAGAATTAAAATGAGCAAACACACCAGAGTCATCTTACAGCATCTTTTAAAAATGGAACATCTCGAAGTGTTCTGCTCCATAACATAAGGCATCTTCGATTAGTATTGCCTTAAAAACTAAAAAACTATTTTAAAACTAATTTTTATTTATACCCCCCTTTTAAAATATATATATATATTTATTTTTTTTAACAAAACCCTAACAGTATTTCTTCGACCTTGTGTCACAAGTAAGTTTTCCTCAACTAAACAACTTTTCTTCGACCTTTTGTCAACTAACAAGATTTCTTCAGCCTTATGCCAAAAATTCAAAAACTCTAAATCCAATTAAAAATTCCATACTTCAATCATTGTCACTGATTTCCTCAATTCGTTCTTCTTCTTCACTACTATCATAAATGTCAATAACAGGTGGAATTACTAGATAAGTCCACTCAGGAGATTTGTATTTCTGATTTGGCCTTATAATCCTCTTTCCTTTTCTTGTTACTACTTCAATTTTTCTTCCAACTCCAACTTCTTTTCCAGAGTCCTTTTGACTACTAATTTCTTCTACCTGGTCCTTCGTTTTTTTGATCAACCTGACTCTCAATCTTCCACCAGGCCAGTAATCTGCTTTTCTCACGAATTTTCTCTTTGGTTCTGAAGCATTTGTCTCCGACTTCCAAGATCTTTTCTTGGCACTTGCACTTTCACCATCCACGTCACTTTCCTCAGTTTCGCAGTCTGAAACTTCAATTATTGACCCAGGAACTTCTCTATTCGGCAGTTTCACTCCTTCAGGAACTATGCTTTGTCTTCCATCACTGGTACTCGGTAATTCGTCCTCTTCTTCCTCTTCAATTACCTCCAACTTCCCAGAATCTGGACTTCTGTTCCCTACTTCAGAGCTTAACTTCTGCTTTTCGATACTCTCCTGGTCAGAAATTTCTTTTGATTCAGCCTCTCTGTCTTCAATGGAACTCACTCCATTTACTTTCTTGACTGAGTCCTCAGTCGATTTTCCTTTTAATAGATTCTCTTCTTCACCTGAATCTATTTCAATTATCTCAAGATCTTTCCTTGTCAGATCTCCATTCACAGGCACAAGTTCCAGACGTCGACCCCCTTGTCGATCTTCAGAATCTGGATCTGTTTCACCTTCTACTTCAGAATCAGAATCATCCGTAGAGTCTTCAACATCAGAACTCTCTGGAGTTGGTATTGGAATAGTATGACTAGGATGTATCCACCTTTTCAATCCTCTGCACTTCACAGCATTTGTAGTAACCAGAATTACTTGCCTAGGTTTCTGCCACCTAGGAGCCAGACAATTTCTTCTCCGATGTACTTTTGTTCTGACCCAATCACCAGGCCTCAAATCATGTGTTAAAACTTTTTCGTTTGATTGTGCTTCAGTTCCCACCTGATTAGACACAGAAGTCACTATGTCAGACAACTTCTTACAGTAATCCAAAATAGCACTGTCATTTATGCTCAATAATTTGCCTACAGGTACAAAAGCTTGCCTCACGACTCTTCCCATTAGAACTTCGTGAGGACTCAAACCTGTTTTCTTATCAGGTGTACTTCTCAATGACATCAACACAAGTGGAAGAGAATCCGTCCACTTTACACCTGTTTCCAGACACATTTTTCCAATTCTGTTTTTGATTGTCCCATTAATTTGCTCAACCACCCCAGATGCCTCTGGTCTGTATGCACAGTGTATTTTCTGCTCAATGCTCAATGCCTCACATATTAATTTCATCAATTTGTTATCAAAATGGCTTCCTCCATCACTCTCAATAGTGACTGGAAAACCGTACCTTGGGATGATTTCTCTCAGTAACAGCTTCGCCACTGTGATTGAATCACAATGTCGTGTAGGGAAAGCTTCCACCCATCTTGAAAACAAACAAACAATCACAAGAACATATTTCAAACAATTGCGTAAGGGCATTTCAATGAAATCCATTTGCAACCTGGTAAAGGGACCACCCTCTCGACCAATTATCCCTGTACCCACAACTGATTTTCTGTTTGGGTTCATTTGTTGGCATGACAAACACCTTTGACAAAAAGACTCTGCAATGGTTCTGAATTTGGTATTGAACCAAGTCTCTCGGAAAAGTCTAATCATAGAATCTCTTCCAAGGTGAGCTGGACCATGATACAATCTGGCCATATCAGCAATCAAGCAATTTGGTAAAACTACTCTGCCATCTTTATAGACCCACACTCCATCTTCATCACGAGGTCTACAGTCTGACCTTAACCACAGATCTTTTTCCTCATCATCTGCTTCATTTTGTAAATCCCTAATCTCATTCCATGTTTCTACAACTGTTGTTAGCATTAATGAATTTGAATCAGTTTCTTCACTCTTTTTCCGATTGTATGCACAACCTTTTCTTGCGCAGTATTTTGCTGTCTCATCTGCATAAGCATTGCCTTTTGAGATATAATCCACTCCTTTCGTGTGTGCTGCACACTTCACTATTGCAATTTCTCTTGGCAACTGTATAGCTTCAATTAATCTCTTGATAAAAACTGCATTTTTAATTGATGATCCCGATGAGGTCATATAACCTCTCTGAGACCAGAGCTGTCCATAATCATGTACAACTCCGTACCCATACTGACTATCAGTAATGATGGTAACTCTTATATCTTTTGACACTTCACAGGCACGAATCAAAGCAATCAATTCAGCTACTTGAGCCGAACGAATTCCTTCAAGACATGATGCTTCTTTCACATCCGCAACTGTACATACTGAGTATGATGCTTTTAAAACACCTCCCTCTGTCCTCAGACAGGAGCCATCTACAAAGTAGACAACATCTGATTCAGGCAAAGGTACATCTTTAATGTCCTGCCTTGGTTTGGTGCAAAACTCCATGACATCCAAACACTCATGTTCCACCTCATTTTCATCAATAATTTCTGAATCAGGCAGCAATGTAGACGGATTCAGATTCAAACATCTTGAAATGGAAACATTATCTGTTCCTAGTATGATTTTCTCATACTTGGTCAATCTGCTGCTCGTTAAATGTTGAGTCTTACCTCTTGTCAGTAATATTTCAACTGAATGAGGTACAAAAACTTTTACAGGAAATCCCATAATTATTCCTTCACTCTGCTCAAGACTGACACTTGTAGCTGCAACTGCTTTTAAACATCCTGGTAATGCTTTTGCAATGGGATCAAGAACTGCAGAGAAGTATGCAATAGGCTTCTTTAGATTCCCATGTCTCTGAATCAACACAGACAATGCACATCCTTCTCTCTCACTGCAATATAGTTCAAAATCTTTTTCATAGTTCGGCATACCCAAAGCAGGAGCTTGACATAAGCTCTTTTTCAGGTTTTCAAAAGATTCCATCTACGCTTCATTGAGAACAATTGGATCTCTTACATCAGACTTTGTCAGTTTCTGCAGTGGCTTCGCAATTACCGAAAATCCACTTATCCATTGGCGACAGTACCCAACCATTCCCAAAAACATTCTAACCTGTCTCTGTGTCTTTGGAGGTTGCATTGCTTGAATCATTTTTATCCTCTCAACTGTCACCTGTCTTTTTCCCTTTGCAATTCTGTGACCAAGATATTTTACTTCTTGTTTGCAAAACTGTAATTTTGCTGGGGACACTTTATGTCCCTCGTCTGCAAGATGATTCAAAAGTGTAATTGTGTCTGACACACAGTTTTCTCTCGTTTTAGCAGCTATCAATAAATCATCGATATACTGTACCAACGTAGACCTACCAGGTAAGTCTAAATTCTCCAAAGATCTTTTTAACAGCTCATTAAAGATAGAAGGACTCTCTGTATACCCCTGAGGGATTCTACACCATGCGAGTGTCCTACTCTGGAATCTAAAAGCGAAGATTTCCTGGCTCTCTGGATGTAAAGGAACAGTAAAGAATGCATTGCAAAGATCAATGACAGTGTACCATTCCGCATCATGTGGAATCTGATACAAAATAACTGCTGGATTTGGAACCACAGGACAGCATGGAACAACAATCTGATTAACTTTTCTCAAATCTTGAACAATCCTGAACGTTCCATTCGGCTTTTAATTCCCATAATTGGTGAATTACAAGGACTACTCTCAATTTCTTTTAACACACCTTGTTTAATGAATTTCTCAATCACAGGTATGACTCCCTCAATAGTTTCTGCTTTCATTTTGTACTGAGGAATATTAGGAAATTCTATTCCCTGCTTCAATGTGATTTTCACTGGATCAACATGTTTCATTAGACCCATCTCACTCCCAGACAAATCCCAAATTTCAGTTTTCACTGTTTCCTTTAGCTCCTCAGGCAGATTTTCTTTTTCAAACGCAGGAAACAATTTAGTTTCCTCCATCTCCATTAACATCATTGTCATTCGGTACAAGCCATCCTCTTCCATTGTTTGTAATTCAACTCCATCAGGAGAACAATATATTCTGCAATTCATCTTGCATAAGATGTCTCTGCCTAACAGATTTACTGGACTACTATTACAAACCACAAACCTGTGTGTATCTTTGAAATTTCCAATTTCAACTGGTACTGGATCAGTCAAATCAGTCCTGATTTGTTGATTACTTACTCCAACAACTTGGATGGTATCCCCAGAGAGAGGTAGGTTTTCAATTTCCACTGATCTAACAGTAGAACGGGTAGCACCAGTGTCCACTAGAAAAGTGATGTCTACATCATTAACTTTCCCATTTACAAATGGACCAGACTGATCAACCTCAAGAGTGGCTCCAACAACACACTCTTCCTCCTCTCTCGGGCACCGTCAGTAATAATCATCTGAATCACTCTCTTGCCCTTCAGTTAACAAATATTGCTGTGCTGCATTTTGCATTTGCACTCTCTGTCTTTTTGGTTTTATCACCTGTTCACTTCCTTGGAATCCTACACCTGAATTATATTTCTGAGTTCCCCCACAATTTGGAAACGGTGCTTGTGGCAATTGATCCTGCTGATTATTATTCACCTGATTCACCTGTCGCTGAAGCTGTCGCTGAAGATTTAACTCACTCAAACTCTGCTGCATCTGTAGCTGTTGCTGCAGGTCAACATCATTCTGCATCTGTGGATTTAATAATGGACTTTTTAAGTTCCTAGGCGGTTTCTTACACTCGTCTCTCCAGTGTCCAATCTCGCCACAATTAAAACAAGGTAATCTTTGTTTCAACTCTTCAACCTTTGGGTTAATTTTTCTAACAAAATTATTACCTCTAAATTTCCCTTGCCCTTGATTTGGATTTGCAGTTTGAATAAAATTTGTATTTTTATTACCAAGGCTTGCAATCTGGTGCTCAGCCACTTTTACTTGAGCCCACATAGCTTTCTCCTTGAGCTTCTTTTCTTTCACTTCTAATTCATCGCTGCAATATTTTGCCTTTCGCAAAATGTCATCAACAGAAAGTGCTTGCCATCCAACAATACTATTCCTGATCATGTCTGCAATTTCTGGTTTTAAACCATAAACGAATCTATAAACAAAATGACTCATATCTTTCTCATCTAATTTTTCATAGCCACTGTATTGTTTAAAAATTAACAGTAACCTTTCGTAAAACGAATGAACTGATTCTTTTGTTTCTTGGTTTGTTCTCTCAATTTTAACCCAATCAACTTCTTTTGGTGGGATTTTGTTTTTCGACCAAACAATCACCTTTTCATAAAAATCCATTACAAGAGGATTTGGAGCACCTGTTTCTTTAACCCGTTCAGGTTCCGTTTTTGGCCAACTTATAGTTATTTTACATTCTGTCCAAAGATCTGATGGGACAACTATGTCAAAAAATCCATCCAAATCAATCCACAGAACTTTTGAGACTTTGATGAACCTATCTACCTGCCTATACCACTCCACTGGTTTTTCCCTTAATTTTGGAAAATCATTTGTGAACAGTAGAATGTCCTGTCTTGACCATGGGACATGAACATATCCTCCTCCCGCAATCTCTCTCATTGGAAATTGTTTTGACAATTTTTCCAATTTCTCATCTTCCTTCTTTTTCGTCCATTTCACTCTCCACTTATTTGGTTCTCCCAATTTTTTAATGTAAACAATCAAATCTTTTATATGCAATATTCTTCCCATGGAGTTCAAGCTTTCAATATCACTTTCTGAAAAATCTAATCTGTAATGTTTTGCAAAATTCTTTTGCTTACTCACATCGATTTCAAGTTCAGCTGCCAGTTCTCCCAACTGATCATATTTATTTTTTGTTTTCCATTGCATACTTTTACAAATAAACAGTAGTTGATCATCACAATAATAATTTAAACTGTCAGGACCAATTGTACCAATTATTAGTTCCTCAATATTTGCTTTTAATTTTGCAACATCAAGTTTAGTTTTAGTCACTCTGACTTCAGGACTCTCTGCATCAGATTCTGCACCCATCGGTGTTTTTGGAGATAAATCCTCATTAAAAGTTAAATCAGGCATTCTTGATCTTGAAGAGTTTATTTCTGATATATCTGAGTAAAATTTTTCAGCAACCTTTTGAATTTCTGCATTTAAAGGAACAGTTAACCCTGTCTTATTAGATTCTCTTTGCTCAAATACAGGCTGAACAGGACCAATAGTTACTGGAACTGTCACAGCTTCCATGCTCTTTGTTATTTGCCGAATTAATTCCTCCTCTGATCGTAAATACTCAGAAGAATCAACAGCAGCCTCAACATTTCTTGTTTCTCTCACATAATTCTTTGGAGCTTCTCTTGCTCTTGGAGTAGTTGAAAAATATCTACCCTCATTATGAACATTCTCAAATTCTGGTCTTCTTGGAGTATCAACAATTTCACAATTATTAGGATAAAGTTTAGGAGCTTCATGAATTGGAGGTGCACTTGGTGAAGTTTCTGTAGAAACCACCGGAGTAGACCATGACCTAGGAGGTCTCAAAGGCTGATTCTTTTTACATGTAGTGTATATCTCTTCCATAACTGCATCTTCAGATTCACTTTCTAAAGGAGCACTATTTCTTTTTTCAGTTCTTTTCGCACCAGGAGAACCCATAACCATTTCTCTAATTACAAAAAGTCCCTCACTCATGTTTCCCTGTCTCCACATTCGCATCCTGTCCTCATGCGTCTCCCTCCTCCAACTTGGAGGTTTAGAAGTTCGTTTAATTCCACTTGCTTCCCTTTGTAACTGATACATTTCATCTTCCCACTCAACTAAAGCCTCAAATTGAGTTGGTCTCGACTTGGGTTTAAGAGCATTCATTTTCTCTCTCAAATTTCTCAAAATCTTTACATTAAATGAACCATCGTCAGGCCAAGTCAAAACACCATCGTCCTTTGTGTAGTGTTTCCAGCTATCGAACCACAGAACAGTATGATAACCATATTCACCTTCCATATACGCTGCAGGTGTTTTGTACTTATGAAGTAATTTACCACCTCGCGTTTCAATTTTCTTGTCAGGCGAAATAAAATTTTTAAGCTTCTGAAACAACGTTGGCTTTTTCTCAACGTGTTTAAAATGATAACTCATTTTTAAAAGTTTAATTCGATTAATAAAATCGTTCGAAAATATTTCCGGGATGTTCCGCCAAAGCAACCAATCCGTGCGCGAAACACACCAACAAGCCAATGAGAGTTGAGCTACGTCACTTTTCTTACTCAACCAATAATAATGGAGATTTTCTGAAGAACCAATCAGCTTACAGTTCGACAGAAGCTCAAGAACCAATCAGAGCACAGCTTGTGACGTATGCCACCCAATCCCAGCGCGGCTCTGTGACGTACACAGCAGCTGCAGTTTCTCGCGTCTCACTCCTTGCGCTTACCCCTCCTTCACAAAATCTTTTCACAGCGCCATTTTAAGAACGTTTTCTCTTGTTAAAATTAATTTTTAACAATGACAATAAAGACTCATCTGACTGTTTCTCTAATTAGGATAGTTTACACACATTCAAGTATTCACGCTTCGGAATAGTCGGCGCTATTCTCATTAAGGAATATTTTTCAATCGCCAGTAGAGCAACTCTTACTCTACCCTTCTAACACGTAAAAATATGAACCAGTTTTCCTCTGAACGCACCGCGAAGTGACTGTTCTAAAGTTCCACTTGAACATACCTTACAAAACAATCACGCACTTTCACACTGAAAAATCCCTAACTTCACTCACACATGAAACCCGTACAGGACTCTCACCTGTTTATAGATATCATGCACCGTTAGCAAAATAACACCGTTATCCGTACAGGACTCTCACCTGTTTATAGATATAAAACATGTACCCCTACAGGACTCTCACCTGTTTATAGATAATCATGTACCGACATTACCCTACCCTTCACTCAAGCTCGGATATAACTAATACTCTTATCACAGTGAGTTTTATGAAAGGCGCTTTGTCCCTATTCTCATGCTGCTCTAATTTCTTAGAAAATCCTCACTATTACAAGATTCACACCTAGCCCTAAAACTGTGTTGCACGGCCACAACACTGTGTTGCACGGCGACAACACCTCTGGTACTCGGCGATACCAACAGTGATACTCGGCGATATCACAGAAACAGATCAGATATTCTGCATGACTACCTTCTCATCACACAGTTTTGTACCGGTACACACATAGCACAAGAACGAACTCAACATGTGTTAAACATCGACGATCCTATTTCTATACCATAACACCCTAGCAACCACTTGGTTACCCTTAGCAACCATCAATTTCTGCTACCAGAAGAATTGATCCAGCGGCCTATAGGAAATATATCATAACCAACGTTACCTAACTCTATAACCTACTTCAAAATACACCACTCTAACACACGGACCCATTAACCAAATATGACATATTTTGGCCTACTGAATCAGGTGGTCAATTTAAACCTAAACACCTTATTTACAAATTATACACATCTATATACATCCGCGGTAGATGAAAACAACATATATACAAACCCTAGCTATTTAAATGACCACCATGGCGATGACATCTAGCTAATAGTAACCTGAACTTCTAAATAACCAAGACCAGCTTGTGTTCAAAAGTAAGATTTTATTAACTATTTGTAGATAATTCAAAATATAGTTTCATAATTGTAATTTTATTAGCAGTAAAGCAAACATGAATAAAGAGTATCATGAGAAAATATGGTTTAAGTAAGAAAATAAAAGTTTAGCATTTCTAAAACCTAAGTCCCTAACTGTGCTAAATAAAATGGAAATAAAGTAAAGTTCTTTGAGGGTTCTTACGTGCTCCACGCAATGTCCGACAGCATGTCACCCTCATCAGAAAGTCAGAAAGCAGCAGCCAGCCCATCCCCAGGGCATGGACTTTTTATACCTTTCTATGCTAGCTAATCTAAGTAAAGGAAAGTTTTCTGCGAACCACGACGTCTTATTGGTCAGAGAGTGACAAGTGACATGTCACCCATATTCCAAAAGTTCCATTAGGTCATATTCTTTAGGACCATTGTCCTTTCTGAAACGTGTTCCAACACATCCTTGGTTTGCAACATTATAGAATGAAAGTTCATACTGATTCCTCTGCACTTCCGCGGATGCCAAGTTAATAGTTCTGTTTCTACCGGTTTCTGACCTTGGCCACGTCCGCCAGAATGATGACAGCACATCATCTTTGCTGAATGAATGCAACTTGATAGAAAGCTTTTTTTTTCAAAATGGACATCTCGTGATTCTTGCAGAAGTAAAATTCATCGTTTAGCAAACTCGAGCAAACTAGGCCCAAAAGCAGGCAACTTATTTTTCTAGTATAAAACAAACACAAGAAAAGTATTAATGTAAGAAATGTCATTTATTCTGTATCCACCCTTTGTTTACTAATTGATTAACCCACCCAATTAGTCTAATGTTACCTAGCACCAAGCAACATAAAAGCAGCATTTTATATCTACCAGTCTTCATGAATCCATAAAACCTTATGTGCACCTAGAATAGTGGAAATGACATCACATAGACAAGAAAAGCAAAATAAGCACATGCAACTTTAATATTTGCTGCAGTTAGTAATGACAAAACGAAAACGACAAATTATTTTATTATTTTGCACAAACAAAAGATGCAACGTTTATGCACGTTTATGAGCACACATGTTACCATCCCCATGTAATGAGTTTAATCTAGGTTGTATTAACAAAAACATCTCACAAATCATTAATATTATTATTTATGTTATGGAAGTGTGACATCACGAGTTCAAACAGAATTCTGTTTTCTAACTCGCTCCATCACTCCCACCACCTTCGGGATTACTGCTAACAGTAACAGGAGGTGTTGGAGCTTTACTTGGAGGAATATTCTCTTTATTGCTATTCTTTGGACAACAGCTATCAGTTTTCCAGTGGCCAGTCTGCTTACAGTCATGGCAGTAAGGTTTCTTCTGGGTAAAGGAAGTGTTTTCGGACCCACCCCCATCCTTGGAGTTTTGGGGCCCTGTGGGAGACTTGTCTTTAGATTTATCCCCCCCTTTCTCTTGAGCCTTGGAAGTATCCTTCTTTTGGTCATTACCCTGATTCTTAGGCCTAATCCTGATTCTGACCCATTTGTCTGCCCTCTTACCCAATTCTTATGGAGAGGACAGATCTGAGTCCACCAGGTGCAGGTGCAAAAGCTGGTTTTGACAATGACTAAGGATCTGCTCCCTCATAATCAAATTATACAATCCTGTATAGTCATATACTTTGCTGCCAAGTAGCCAACCTTCCAGAGCCTTATTAGCACAATCTACAAAATCAGTCCAGTCCTGAGTCTGAGTTTTTTGGGTATCTCTGAACAACAACCTGCAATGCTCAGTGGTTAGGCCAAACCCATCAATAAGAGCACTCTTCAGGACAGAGTTGTTTTTAGCATCCTCGGGTCTAACAGTGAGGAGCTTGTCTCTCCCTTTCTCAGAAAAGGAGTACCATAAGATTGCTGCCCACTGTTCTTGAGGAACCTGCTGTACCATGCAGGCTCTCTCCAGAGCAGTCATCCATTTGTGGATGTCAGCCCTTTCCTTGTAGGGGGGCACAATCATTGTCAGGTTTCTATTATCATAGGACCTGTCTTTCTCTTTAGGAATTATGCTGCCACCAGTGGGTATCTCCCCACACAGTCTTTGCTCCCTTGCTAAAGCAAGTTTAGCTTGGGCCAGGGCTATCTCTTCCCTCTCTATCTGGAGTTTGACAGCTCTCATCCTGGCCTTATGCTCTTTTCTCTGGGGGGAAGTCTTTCCCCTTTGAGATTCCCTTGAGGCACTAGAAAGGTGAGATTCCCTGGAGGGAGATCTCTCCCTTCTATTGCCTGGGAGTATTCTGCTATGGAATCTGGGGAGGTGCTGGCCCTCTCCATTTCCATGTAGGTCCAAGTTGATCTGGCTAAGCCTCCCAACTGGTACCTGGTTATCCCCTTGATCCTGATCTGACTCTTCACTTTCTGATTCAGGGTCCACCTCCTCATCCTCTGGGGTGGTGTTCTCAGTATCTGGGGGGTTCACTCCTTCTCCTGAATTGCCTGAGGGAACTGCACTAGCTTTCTCAAGATCATCCTTCTCTAGGATGGCTATCAGGGTTGGAATGGTAGGGTTGTGACCCTTTTTCAGCTTCCTTGTAGTGCACAAGGCACTCAAGTCCCGGTGGCTGAGTTTGTCATAGCTGGAAGGTGCCTTGGTAAGGTCACCTACCACAGGCAGAGAGCTGGGAGCTTCACCTGTGCCAGACATGACTCTAGTGAGGTGTAAGTGATGCACTTACCTACACTAAGTCTTTTCCTACTGGGACCTTGCTAGTGAGTTGTAGGAAGGGTGTGCTAAGCCCTTTGATCTACAACTACTAAGTTCAGTAGAACTTAAATATGTAAGCTTTGTTTATATGTACCTATGGTACTTAATGTGATTTTTCGATTTGATAAAAAGATTGCAATAGTAAAACTACAGCACGCTCAAATCCCAACCGCTGCACACCAATGTGAGCAGTTGGCCTGATGTATGATGTCCACAATTCTGTGGGCACCTTGTATCAGTCCAAACAATCCCTTATGGTGGTGGTTGTAAGTCAACCTTATAGACAAGCTATCCTAGAGGTAGCATGGACTAAGCAGCCTTCAGGCTAAACTCAAGAGGGCATGTGAAGCCAGCTGTTTTACCATATGAAATCCTGTAATATCAAATGAAAGGACACCACACAAGTTATATATTATAAAAATATATGTATTTATTACTAGAATAATCCCCTGTACTCTTTATGAGTATAGAAGCACAAGCGTTTAAACAAAAGCACAGTTTAACATATGAAAGTTGCACGTTTATGGATGAGGCCGGTGGCCACTCAAACCATATATTAAAAAAGTGGTATAAGTATCACTTTACGAACAGTGGTAAGGCCTGGGGCCTTGGGAATCGCTGGGACTACACTGGACTAACAGCAGTTAGGACGGGAGTAGCCCGCGGGAATCGGGCGCAGCGCTAAAAGCACACGCATGCACCAATGCAAAGTCAATGGTGCGTAAAAGTTACAAAGTTACTGTTTTAGAAGTCTTCCGACTGGACTAGAACTTAACCACTTTAAACTAGGACACTAGAGGTGTGAACCACTACAGGAGCAGCAGCATCCATTTTGTGATGCTTAGACTTTGGTTAGGATTAACCACGTTTTAAGTAAAGTAACATGTCTTCTCCCTCTAGAAGGATGGAATGCTACCCCCGTCGCCAGAACTGGCGAGGGGGTAGTATTCCAAAGTGTATGACACCTTACACGACATGTTTTGATAAAGCCAAACCAAAGTTAGCAATAACCGCGAGGATTATAATGCACTTAAGAGTATATGGTATGGCAATATCCTGGAACAGCAGTAAGGAAATGGTTCCGAACGCTGCAGACAGGCTCAGCTCATGCCAGAGCACCATCTCACATAAAACCAAGCACTCTGCCTCCAGGATTGTTAAGGCCTGCCATAGGAGTGACTGATAGGCATATATGTGTCCAGATGTAGGTTTAGATACAGGTATACTATATCTAAGCAAGGGGTGATTACACCACCTTGCCCCAGCTGAGTGATCAACAAGTTGTGTCAGTTTGGATAGCCAGCCAGGGGTGGGAAAGGATATGTTGCAGCCCCTGGTAGGCCTTGGATGCACCTATGCCCTGGGTACCTATAGTACACTGTATAGGGGCTGATAAGGTGACCCATGTGAGAAGTTGGCCTGATATATGATGCTCACTAGTTCTAGTGATCACCTTGTATCAGTCCAAACAACCCTTATGGTGATTGGTTGTAAGTCAACCTTATAGACCAGCTATCCTAATGGTAGCATGGACAGAGCAGTCTTAGGCTAAACTCTTTTGGCATGTGAAGCCAGCTGTTTTACCACATATAACCCCTTGAATACCAGATGAAAGGACACCACACAGGTTGTTATGAAAATAAACAATATATTTATTACTAACAAACACCTCTGAACTCTTTATGAGATCAGAGGGCTAAGCACATAACAATACTCTTTGGAGAAATACAATAGTCGCACAAATTACAATGGTACCCTAGGGGCACGACAAACCATATACTAAGTAAATGGTATAAGTAGAACGATTTAGGAAATGAGGGTGCCCAGAGGCTGTAGGTTCGCTGGGACTACACTACCCTAACCTTAGGTAAGTAGCAGGAGGCCCACGGGACTCGTGTGCAGAGTGTGAACTCACACGTGAGATGCGGAACAAAGTCAATGGGCAGAACAAATTACGAAAAGGTAAGTAACAGACAGTTCCTACTAGTTACGACTAAAACGACAGGATACCTGGACACTAGGAGAGTCAATCTACCTATGAGCACCGAAATGCTCTCGTTACCTCACCCACGGGCTGCGGGTGCATAGGTGTGAAAGTGTGTCGGGTTTCCTCGTTGAAGTCAATGGAGCCTTGGAGAAAGATGCTGCAGGCGACCAGGAGGAAGGTGTCCGGAGGCATCCAAGGGCGGATCGATGAAGATGAAGACCTGAAAGCAGAGGGGACAATGTTCAAAGTCACTAGCCAGTGACCGGTCTGGAACCAGGAAGGAACCAGATGTTGTCGTTGCAATCAGGTGAAGAGTGGATGCTTGACTCTGTAGCCACGTGGACCAGGAGGTGTCTTCGATGACCAGGATGGAGACACGAGCTGTCCCACGCAGGCTCTCGCTGTCGGCAATGTCTGATCCGGATTCAGAGTCAACAGGCCTTGGCAAAGGCAACCCACGCGGTGAGTGGAAATGGCGTCTGGTGCGGACCAGGAGGGTCCGGAATGCTTCTCTTTTGAAAGGAAGCAAGGGCCAGTCTGGAGCAACCAGACCAGCAGTGTAGATTTCTTGGGTCGTCGTCTAGGAAGTCACTAGCCAGCCGGCAAGTGACCAGACAACGCGTCGAGCACCAATCAAGTTAAAGGGCCCCACGCAGATCTCGTGGATGCTGGAGGGCTGGTCTTCTGTGCAGGAGCTGCTCTGGGCTGGGGCTTTTCAATCCCCAAAGCACTTACTCGAGGATGCCTCTGAAGTCGTGCGATCTGCAGTTTGTCCAAGATGGCCGGTCCTCATGTAGGAGAGAGAATTTGAGTGCGATCTGAAAATTCCATGAATAAGCTGAATATTTTAAAAAATCTAAAGCTGTTCTGTCTATGGAAGTTGAATCCATTTTTTAACTGAGACAAAAGAGGGGGAATTTAGGATTGCTTCTAGGGTGTGGCCAGCAATGCGAGTGGGGCATGTGGGGAAACTCCCCAAAATCAGAGCCTCCCTAAAATTCCAAACGTTGTGAGCTTCTCAGTCTGTCTGCTTTTCCATGTGTATAGTAAATCAAGCAGTAAGATCAGCTTGTTTGTATTTAAATGACAAGAAGCTACAGACTCAACAAAATCACGATTTAAATTAGGTGGTCCACAGATTAGGACTCACTTAAAAGAAGTGAGTGGGAATACTTTGATAGATATTCAGCCCCCGAAATAGGAGAGATGGTATATAAATATACCTCATATTTCTTTTTCAATATACAAGCAATGTCCCCTCCACGTTTGTGTGGTCTATCAAGACGATTCATAAAATAGCTAGGAGGAACAGCTAAGAAGCTCTCAGGGAGAGGAGTCAATCTTAAACCAGGTTTCCTTGATTAAAAACGAATCTAGTGTATGTTCAATAATCAGTTCATTTATTTCATTGAAATGTTTAGTTATCGGTCTAGTGTTATGAGAGCACAGTTAAGTATAAGCGTCTTATCCTGAGACCTGCCAACAATGCTATTGGGTCTGATTTTAGTGCACACTTTTGGAGTGATGTGGGTAAGAGACTGATCTGGCTATCAGAATGGGTACTGGATAAATACATTGTTTAGATTACGGTGTGACATATCGCATAAGGGAGCAGAGAAATAGTATGAAATCTATACTCACACATGGTCAAAAAACGGCCGAGTCACCAGTTCTATTGTTACAATATTGGAACTCTTTTTCTCTGGCTGAATTTCTTGACCTAAACTCCAGAAACCTTTGTCAAATTCAAATGCAATTGGACATGCAACACCTGCCCTTTCAATTCTGAAGCCTACTCCATCATGGTAGTACAGTATGTCACTCTCTAAAGCCTTGGAACACGAAGATGATGCAGCCGTCATAACTTGAGCTGCTGTTTGCTGATGCAGCCCACCATCACTCATGTTTGGGGGCCAGCACTTATTTTTTCTCATCAGACTTTGACACAGATTAAGGAAGAAAAAAAAGCATAGGTGGTAAAATAGAGGAAGAGAAACATGGAAAAATAGTCTCAAAGTGAGAAAGCAAGTATGAAAAAGTCCTACTAGGGTGAGATAAAGAGGCAGGTGGTGGATTAAATAAGCATGAAGTGGAATCAAGACCTCACAGCCTCGGTATACGACACCCAGACCTCGGAAAGTGGCGGCCACATTCTTCTGAACAAACTTTGGGCCTGGCTCCTATTTTTCTGTTACAAATTAAGCCGTGTTTTTATTTATTTATTGTGATTTTATATAGCGCGAACATTACCCAAAGGTGTCAGAGCGCTTTACAAAAGAACCAGTTGCGATACATAAGGATTTAGGATTACATAAATTACATAAAAGATACAAACAGGAAAAAAATTGCAAATGTACAAGTTGTAAAGTCACACAGGGAAGAGATACAAACAGAAAAAATTGCAAATGTACAAGCTGTAAAGTCACTCAAGGAAGAGATACAAATGGATAAACTCTAAGAATCACATAGGAATGGTAGTGAGTAAAAGGTCTACTACATATACTAGTGGTTAGAGTTATCTCTATATACATATGTATACAAATAGATTTTCTCAGAATTCCATTTTACCAGCGATTAGGCTTGGACAAGTATGTATTACATATTTACAGAGCGAATCACTGTGTGATGCAAACTCCTGTCTAATTAATAAAGGAATTGACAGTAGCGGCTGCCACCGGTGGGGGGATGGAGGGGGGCGGGACTGGGGGACGAAGGGAGGCAGGAGGGAAACAATTTTAAAAAAAGGACTTACCTTTTTTACCACCTACTGCTGCCTCTTCTTTCTCCGACCTCCTCTCTGCACAGCAGGAAGCATACAGCCTCCCAGAATCCCTGGCCAATCACAACCCTGCCTTAGCATTTAGTTATTATTATAGTTAGTTATAGTTGTCACTATTATTATTAATATTAATAACAATACTTTTATTACTATTATTAATGACATTTGCGGATTCTTTTAATTAGTATTCATTTATTTGACGAGATGTATTGCAATGGCAAAACATCTAACTAATCAGCTTAATTTGTGCCGGAGCTTTCCGGTGCTCAGCACCGGCACATATTTTATAGGGCCGGGTCTATACAATTCTCCTCTGGCAGATCGATGTCCCGGTAATTATTGAAATAATTTCCTGCGCAGCGCTGCTCTCCCTCTGTGCCTGCTGCCTGGAATGTCTATTCGGAAGTCCCACCTTTGTCCAGGCATACTTGAAGACCGTCGTCATCACGTTAGTGATGTCACGTCCTGAGCAGTTCCGACCGGCCTGCCTCCCACAAAAGTTTGTTTCATTTTCGCTGACGAAATGCTTGCGAGCGGGTTTTTGGCTGAGCTGGGGGCACGTCAGGCTGGAAGTGTGCAGCAGGACAGCCAAAGTGCCAAGAAACGTTTTAAAATATACGACGTTCTGAGTGAAATACTGAATACAGCCCACAATCAATACAGGTATCATTTTTGCTTATTAAATGTACTTTACTTGTTCGTAAAAAGCAAAAAGAGCTGAACGTTAAAAAAAAAAAAACGTTACCGGCATTTAGGCACGTTCTTATAATCTCCTGTACTGAGGGCTCGGCCTGCGCTTCTGATGTATTGTCTAAGCCTTGTAAAATCCGACGATGGTTGCCAGAGGGCAGGCTGTGCTTGAGTCTCATAGTGCACGTGCTGCTCTGCACCCATTCTGGGTCAGTTTGTGTTTTAGTGAAATAACAAGTTAAAGCAGATTGCCTTCTGCTCGCACTAAGCCTGCCAAAATCTTTGTCTAATATGGTTTTGTAATAGTGACAAACGGTGGTAATACTTTTTTTTTTTTAAGGGGCAACAAACTAAAATTCTCACGTAAATACTCTGCAGGATTTCCAATTTTCTTTTTTTTACTCTAGCATCTTTGCAAATTTCCGGCTCCACTTGCGTGTGTGCAGGTTATTGCTTTACTTGTTGGGAATAAATTAAATGACACGTGGAATTTAAAATACATCTTAAGTAGCTAATAATCTTAAATTTGAGATGAGGGGGAAACATCAATTCAAAACCTGCAGAGAAACAATGTGTTTAGGAAACATTAAATTACTATCAGGAACCTGGTATGAGATATTGTAGAACTCTAACAAAGAGATTTTCTATGTAAAGATTTAGAAAACCAAGCAAGCCTGAAACCATTTTTTGAAAAGTCACTCGTACTGATATACAAAGAATGCTGACATAGTTTTCAAATTGGGTTTATGATATAATCCCCTTCCTAATTTCAGAATGTATAGAAGAAGCCTTTAATTTAGATGGGAGATTATTTTGCATAAGAAGAAAAAGCAGAAACAAGTGAATTTTGCAAAAGATGCTGACTTCTGTCAGACTTTCGCTTGTTATTGCCTTACAGTTACTCTTGTTATGCATAATGAGTGAACTTGCCAGAAAGGTTTATCTGTAATTTTGTAGCTCCAAAAATATGGAATTTTAGGCAAATCGTATGTGCAAAGCTAGAATTCATATATTTCTGCATTTTTGTTAATCTAGTGGCAGGGGAAGTAGGGGTTTGTATAGACAGATAAGCATTGTGGATATTAGGCGTTCTGCACATGCAATGTATTATTAAAAATGTGCACTACTCCATACATTTATGTAGATCTTCCCTCCATATTTTTTCCTTTCATATGAAACAGCACTTTTGGTGCTCATAGTAATGAATGGGGTTTGACCTGGATACCATTGGTACCAGTATTTCCTGGATGCAGGAATATCACAATGTCCTGCACTGGGATCCCGACAGTGCCCTTAGAAATTGAGGGACTTACTGCAGGAATCAGTAACCACAACTAACTGCCAGGCTAATTCCTTATTTTTCAGCTCCTTCCCAATTGAACATTTCACCAGATTTAAACCTGTGCGATACCAGATTAGAAGACTTTGGGAATTCATTACTTGCTGCATTACTTGTCATTCCCTATTCGACTGCTATATTTGTTACCAGCAGAAATGAATATCACCCAGCCCCCAGAACGAGGGCCTTTGAGTTTTGAAAATTTTAAAAGAGAAATTTGGCAGGTATTAAAGAGATGTAGTGAATTAGTGAGGCCATATACAAACATGAATATGGTTCTTTATCTCTATATATTTTGAGAACAAAATGGTAACTATACTTCAGTGTTAACCAGAAGTCCAGATGTCAGACCGAAAGGATCAATGGATAACTGCCAATGATTCCCCCATGCTTGCAGGCCATAACGTTCTGGCCCTTTTCTTTGCTTCTGATACATTTCTGCTAGCTAAAATCAGGGCTGGTTTACTAAGACTTGTTGACTGATTTGAATCTGTTTTGTAGGTTATATGGTCTTATAATTAATGCATCCAAAATCAAGCATATAACTTATTTCAGGGGGTCGAGGGGGTACCATAAGCTTGGGAAGGGATGTTTTGGAAAGGGTCAAGGAATTTACTATTTAGGGCTTCATCTGCCTGATTTTGGATCATGTGCCCCACAGATTTCTGAAAGCTCACTTTTGTTAACCCATGGAGCTGGGGCTATACTTAGATTTGCTAAAAAGGCTCCCTGGTATCAGACTCTTCCAGCAGTGGAGATAGAGAAAGCCCAAACAAGCGGTATGGCACAGTGACAGAACTATGGGTCCACTGCCCTGCAGGTCAACTGGGAACTTGTGAGAACAACTTCATAAGAGCTTTAACAGTAATGGAGAGAGGCACCCCTTAGTTCCCTTAACATTGGACCTGGAACTTAAGCCTATATCTGCGTTTGCAACCCTAACGGCGGTACTTTGTTGGGTTCACTTATGGGCAATTAAGGAATTGCGACCCTTCAGAGAGGGCTTTGTTGATTTTCTCAGTATAAACAGCTCCAAGAAGATAAAGTCGTTGGCCTATGTCAACAAATAAGTGTATGACCTGGGCCTAGGTTATTTTTGGAATGAGCCCTCCTCTTTCACACCTACTGTGGTTACTGTTGTCAAATCAAAATACTGGTAGGGAGTTGCTGTTCAGAATGAGTTGCCTAGTTCCATCAGCAGCTCCACAAGGCTTTTTCTATTGCATAAGACTGTGCCTTAGGCAGATACATTCCTAAACTGTATCTGACTAGTATGTACAGACTCACATTCTTTGCTATTTAGGTCCAGGACTTTGCTGATTGTTGTGTTTACATTAACAAGGGATCCTGCACAGCCAGTGTCTACCTTGTGTCTGTCATGCATGTTTTTCTATAAGACCGAGGAACAGTTGCTATTCTTTTGCCCAAAATATTCTAGAGCTAGGTGGATTGTGCCCTGTGTCATCTTCTGGGAATGACAAATCACACAAAGGCTTTCAGAATTTATAAACGTGATTCTACAAGTGTGAAAGTGCCTTCCCATATGTAACATTATGTTATGATAAATTGATTTATTTATCACACTAAACACCCGAGAAGTAACCAGGCACTTGGGTAGTTGTGTAGGCGTGAGGTCCCAGAGGTGCTTATGTGAAGAGCCAGGACTTCAGCTTCTTGCGCAACTCAAGATGTGAGGAGGAGGCTATGATGTATTGAGGCTTGTGGATGTGAAGGAACCGATAAAGGAAGTGGGTGGAGCCTCTGGAGGGAGTGGGCGGAGCCAGGAAAGTGGGTGCGGCCTTTTAAAAAAAATTGAGCACCTGCACCTCATATTTTACAAATTAAGCACTGTGAAAGCCCCAGTAGAAGCACCATCCTACATACAAGTCTACTCTGAGAACTTAACAGTGACAATTTGTCCTTTGTAGATGCCCGATAAAACCCCTGATAGCCAGAGGCAGAGCACAGATAATGTAGAAAACTCAACATAGCCCTTCTCTGTTTCCTGGCAGGCCGTCGCCAGGAGTGTTTTTCTGTGCACCTCTCTGCCACCCCGTAACACCGTTGAAGTATGTTTACATCGTTGAGTTTCGGTTTTCAGCGTTGTCATTGAATCAGCATGTAATTGAAGTACCGGCATGCACTTTACTAGATGTCACGTGACCCTCGGCGGAGTGCAGTAACGTAGCACTCAGTGAGTTGTAATCCCCGTGGATAGCGAGAGACTCTGTTTGGCACAACAGTGTGCCCGCTGGGTCCTCGCGTTACTACTAGTGTTCTGATTCCACTCCAATATCCAATTACAGCTCATTAAAATAGCATTTGTTGGTTCATAAGATCCCGTAAAGCAACACTGTGCTGGTCTGGTAACACATTGGCAGACCCAGTAGTAAAGCGGTTGTGTCTTTATTTCTTTCGTGTTCAGTAATCTGAGTACAGTACTTCCCTTTTGATGCCTTCTCCCACATCCTTTCCTTCTGTACAAAACAATATCTGGACTATTTCTATGTCAGCAAATAAAGATAAGGCTGGAATGCTAGAAATGCCCATTTTACAAGGTAGCTTTACTTTAATGGTTGTTTTCGCAGTTTTTTTCCGTGTGCAAAAAACATGGCAAGCACACAATAACAAATGCAGTGTCTAAATATTCTTCGTAAATCGCTTTTTTGGACGTCTTGGAATGAGCTTTAAGGAAAAAACACTTTTCTTAAATGACATTTACTGTATTAACTTTACTGTAGGGATTGGTTTAATCTTCAGCGATCTCTATTTCCTTTTACTCTCGGACTTTTTATGTTGGTCCAACTTTGTTTCTCCTAAATTCCCCCTTTTACATGGTAGCTTTTTTTTCTTTCATACTTTGATTGTCTGTACCTCCTTCCACCAAATTATTGCTTTATATTCATTTTTCATTTAGTTTGGTGACTAGCATTTTACTTTAGGATTACAAATCTAAACTCCAAAAAGTATACCTAATTCACAAACCAACAATGCAGATTAATATGCAGTGTCTACATCCACGGAGTATATACCCTTGAATTATTTGCTATTTGCAAACGTCCGTCTCGAGACCTACAACCAGTATCCTAATTTCTACTGGTGCACGTCTGTGGTTAAAACATGCATTTACATTTGTATACTACAGAATACATTTTTTTTCGCTTAGTTGTTCACGGCTGTATGGTATCAGCTGTAAATAAATTTGGGCTTGCGTAATTCCCCTTTATATGGGTAGGTACGGGCCATAACGGGGTTTATGTAGCTAGCCTTGTGGGCTTGTAAATACCTATAAGCATGTCAGTGTTTTGGCTTTCACAAACTCCTCTCCGACCCTCCCTGACCTTGGAAATAGCCAGAGATCTGCTCTTTCAAAGGCCAGCAGTAAAACCCCTTTGAAGATAGGCAGGGGAATGGAATACCCTAAACATTTCGAGAATATGGGAGAAGGGTTTTCTCTATGGGGAAGAATATTCTTTCCTGTGGAGAAAAAAACAAAAGCACAATTCCACAGTGGGTCCGGCTTTTCCCAAGGTGGAATTATATATACCCTGTACATAATTCCGTGCCCAGACAGTAGCAACATGTGGAAAAGTCATATAACTGTGCAACTGGTATGTCAGGCAGGCGCGCAACACCCATTGGGCTCACCGGGCTTCAGCCCCCCCCCCCCCCCCCCCCCCGTCGCCTCCTCTGCCCGGGCTAAGATGACACGCACTGAAATCATTAACTAACGCTGCGCATCGGAGCCGAGAATGTGATTTTTATTATGCATTCTGAGAGGCCCAGCAGCCCGAGCAGACAGCCAGCCTCTGAACAGTTTCCTCGAGTGAACCCCCCCTGCCCTCACCTCTTGATTTCCTTTAGAGTGGCGCCGCCAAGGTGAAATCCTTGCCTGAAGGCAGGGATTTCACCTAAGCACTTGATGGGTTATAAGCATGGGGTGTGAAGTGCACAGCAGGGGGGAAGGCATGGCCAGTGCAGGTGACGCTTTTCTTTTGTATGGGAATTTCTGCTGGCGTCATAGCCCAGGGTGTGCTGTCTGTGCACTTGTATAGATGTGTATTCCATACAAGTGCACAGACAGCAAACCCTGGGCTAAAACACCAGCAGAAATTAATTTTCAAAGGAAAAGCATCACCTGCACTGCCATCCCTTTCACCCTGCTGTCTGTGCACTTGGATGGAATTCACATCCACCGCACTGCTCACCAGATAAATGGTGAACAGGGCCATGAATATTTCTATTTTCGCATCCAAGGGCAGCAGCGAAGAAGCAGAGGGGACCCAGGCAAGGAGAATCCAGGAGACCTATCTACTCTGAGACCTTCGAGGGGCTGGATGCCAGGACGCAGTGCTGCTGATCAGCCCGACTCCACAGTATAGTATCAGAGGAGCAGGCAGCAGTTTTTTATGTAAGTTCCAGTAACTTTAATGCATTTTTTCAGCACATCATTACCTACTGCCTGCATATCTAGGTTACTGTGAATGTTGTTCTTGACTTACATGCATAGAAACGTCAAAGAGGACAGTCCCCTCCAAATATGCAACTGTAATGTAAGTTTGTAGTGTTCATTTTTTTTGGGGGTGCTAGTGGGTAACTTTAGAGTTCAGAGTGGGTGTGGGTTTTAGGGAGCCAGTGAGTAATTTTATGGTTCATGGTGGGTTACAAATTGGGGTGCCAGGGGTTAATTTTAGGGTTCTGAGCGGGTATGGCTTTTGGGGTGCCAGGGGTCATTTTAGGGTTCAGCGTGGGTATTTGTTTTGGTGTGCCAGGGGTAATTTTAGGTTTCAGGGAAGGTGTGGGTTTTGGGGTGTCAGCGGGCAATTTTAGGGTTCAGGGTGGGTATGGGTTATGGGGTGCCGGGGGAATTTATGGTTCAGCATGGGTATGGGTTTTTGGGAGCCAGAGGGTAATTTTAGGGTGTGGGGTGGGTATGGGTTTTGGGGTGCCAGGGGTGGGGGGGATACTTTTAGGGTTCAGGGTGGGTGTGGGTTTTGAGGTGCCATGGGATTAATTTTAGGGTTCAGCGTGGGTATGTGTTTTATAGTGCCAGGGGTAATTTTAGGGTTTAGGGCAGGTGTGGGTTTTGGGATGTTAGAGGGCTATTTTAGGGTTCAGGGTGGTTATGGGGTGCCAGAGGGGAATTTAGGGTTCTGCATGGGTATGGGTTTTGGGGTGCCTGGGGTAATTTTAAGGTTCAGGGTGGGTATGGGTTTTGGAGGGCAATGACGGAATTTATGGTTCAGCATGGGTATGGGTTCTGGGGTGCCAGGGGTAATTTAAGGTTCAGGGTGGTAATGGGTTTTGGGGTGCCAGGGGGTAATTTTAGGGTGTGGGGTGGGTATGGGTTTTGGGGTGCCGGGGGGGGGATAATTTTAGGGATCAGGATGGGTATGGGTTTTGGGGTGTGAGGGGGTTAATGTTAGGGTTCAGCGTGGGTATGTGTTTTGGTGTGTCAGGGGTAATTTTAAGATTCAGGGTGAGTATGGGTTTTGGGGGGCAAGGGTGTAATTTAGGGATCACTGCGGGTATGGGTTTTGCGGTGCCAGGGGTCATTTTAGGGTTCAGGGTGGGTATGGGTTTTGGGGTGCCAGGGGTAATTTAAGGGTTCAGGGCAGGTATGGGCTTTGGGGCTCCAGGGGGGTGATGTTAGGGTTCAGGGTGGTAATGGGTTTTGGGGTGCCAGGGGGTAATTTTAGGGTGTGGGGTGAGTATGGGTTTTGGGGTGCCAGGGGGGGATAATTTTAGGGATCAGGATGGGTATGGGTTTTGGGGTGCCGGGGGTAATTTTAGGGTTCAGGGCGGGTATGGGTTTTAAGGTGTGAGGGGGCATTAACCGATCCTGATTATCTGCCATTTTAGCTCCACCCCATTGATTAACATTAGCCACGCCCCTTCTTTTGCCATGTTAGCCCCCCCCCGAAATGAAGACCTAGTTGCGCCCCTGATGTCAGGACAGCTACAATTGGTGTTCCTTTCAATAAGTCGTGACGGAATGTTTGCAAGTTGTAAAATTGTGGGTTCTTACAAGGAGTGAACTGAAAAAAATAGGAATAGTTCCTCAAACATGTTGGTGGAAAGGGGAAAATAAAGAAAAGAAAATGGGAAATATTGATTCATCCACAAAAATGTAAGGCGGGCTGTAAAAATCAAAAATTACAAAAGGAAACACCCACTAAAATTGAGACAGTACCGCAAGCCAAGCAGCCTCAGATTGATACCCACACAGTATTGAAGTAAGGCTCACAAGACACACAGACCACTAGTAGGAGTTGCCAATAGAATTACTGCAATGAAATCACAGAACTGCAGTGCAATGGAATCATACAAAATCCAATGGGTGCAGTCAATAACACTACCATGACTAAAAGGATCACGTAAACTAAAAAATAAATGGAAAATACATACACAGCCAGTGTCAACACTATATCCTCACTTAAAGCATTGACAATGCAAATAGCTTTTGTTCAATCAATCAATCAATCAGGTCATTTATAGAGCGCACTACTCACCCGTAGGGTCTCAAGGCGCTGGGATGGGGGGGTGCCGTTACTGCTCGAACAGCCAGGTCTTGAGCTTCTTCCTGAAGGAGAGGTGGTCTTGGGTCAGGCGCAGGTCGGACGGGAGTGAGTTCCAGGTCTTGGCAGCTAGGTAGGAGAAGGACCTTCCTCCTGTTGTCGCTCTTCGGATGCGGGGGACGGCGGCGAGGGCGTGGCTGGTTGATCTGAGGAAGCGCGTGGGAGTGTAGAAGTTGATCCGGTTGTTGAGGTAGCTCGGGCCTTGGTCGTGTAGGGCTTTGTGCGCGTGGGTGAGGAGGCGGAAGGTGATTCTCTTGTTGACCGGGAGCCAGTGCAGGTCTCAGGTGTCCAGAGATGTGGCTGCGTCGGGGGATGACGCCAGAGCGCAAACATATTAAGATTTACAATGATTCTTTTAAACATTTTTTTGCTGTCGAGTATGGCAAGAACCATTCCAAAGTGCCCACCGTGCTTGTGTCTGCAGACATGGCAACCATCTTGTAATGGTTTTTCTTTCGCTTTAAGAAAAAACATTGCAATAGTGGCAAGGTGCAACTGCGTGCATGTACGTTTCACTGTCCTTGATCCTCTGCTACTTGAGGAGGAGACAGACAATATACAGATAGAAGATATTTCTTTAACAGTGTACAAGGGAGGGATATCTACCATCCATGAGTAATCCTGGACCAGGTTGCAGAATAGGAATAAGAGCTAATTTCACCTACAACATTCTCCCATGCCATCTCTTCCCACTTCAATCTGTGGGCTGCTCTAAAATTCCTGGCTGCTGAATCTTTCCAGAGGACGAGAGGCATCTTGACTGGCATATCTCAAGTAAGTCAATCCAGCAGTAAAAGCCAAAACAGCAGTTACCGGCTCCATTAAAATGATGAGATCATCTCCTACCTAGAATATTCAGCAGCTAAATGCAGCCAGAATCTCTCGTTGAAAGTCTGATCCAAAATGAAGACTATCAGGGGGAACGGGACTTGGTATTACTGATTCCCCTGTTAATTCCACATTTACTAGCACCCTCCAGGTAATGGACCGAGTTTTCCCCACCCCTGGAGTTACTCGTATTGTTAGAATAGGCCTGTTAATGTTTATACAGTGCCTTGTATAAGTTAGCATTCGCTGCGCCATTTTCCGTTCAGACTCAATTTTAAAAGATGATCGAAACTAGTCTTTTGCTGTTTCTGAGAAATGCCCTGTGCTGAGTTTTGTTTCTGCAATAATGAACTGTTAGTGCCAGTGCATAGCTTTCCCACTAGATAAGGGCCTCTACCACCGGTCTGGTAGTTTGAGCACAGCTCAGGCTACAATGACCTTGGACTGTGCTGAGTTGCGTGAGATACGTGAGCAGAAACCTTTTTTTGTATTTTACTGTCCAGTTGCATGTGCCTGGAAATTTCCATTGTGAGCATGTTTTCAACTAATCATGAAATGTACATAATGTATCTCTATGCTTGTGATCTTCAATTCCCTCTGTTGCTCTCTCAAGAGACTGTGCAGGTGGAGCTCCGCTTTGAGTGTATACAAATAAACAGTTATTGGTTTATATTCTCCACTGTCTCTCGGACTCTTTATTTGGTATGGAAGGCTGAGAAGTGGTCAGTGGTGACCCGGGGGGCCCAAAGTGGGACACTTCCTTCAATTGGCACCCGAACAGGAACTCCTTCGGGTTATGACCCTTCCCTTTTCGCAGATGGAGGGGAGGATGAGGACATCACCAGGTCAGACTAACCGCTCAGAGATCCCTGCATGAATAGCTTTGTTACTCGCAGCTGCTGCCTCTGTCCCAACGGAGAGTGCCTTGCCCTGTGGTCATCTGACTGGGGTCCTGAATAGCAAAACCCTTGATCTGACTGTTTGGTCCGAAGAGTCTGCAGTGGAGAATTGGTTTCTCTGTACCTCTGATATCAGATGAGTCTGTTTTGGTTCTATGTGGATGTCGTACCACTGTGATTTGGCTTAGTTTCAGCACTAGGACTGTTTTGGTTAAAAGTGTTTGCAAATACTTTGCCAGGTAAAATAATGATTTTGTTTTTCTTCACTTTGCAGTGCCTGGTTTCAGTAAACTTCGGAGTTTGTGTTGTTATTGTTGTTCGAAAGATGCACGGTTGGAAAAATCCGAGCCTGCACCTCCTGAGGGCAGTCCGAATTTTTATATGTATGTGAAACATGGCCTTGGCCCTATTCTGTTTAGTACGTTATGGCACAAATATACGAGGGACAATGCGGAGTTACAGTGGCCATTGACAGGCTCTTTTGTTGAACAAAAGATTGGATTTCTACAGGAACAGTTGTTTAAGAGATGTAGCAGACAGTCCATGTTTGACTTTCTTCAGACTTGGCAGAAGGAGGCCAAACAGAGTCGATTGAATATGGAGAGAGATGCTAGAGAAGGAAAGATGCAAACCCTTACACAAAAGCTGCAGCTTATGATAAAGAACAACAAGAGACAGGAATGGAATGTGAAGGCAGGGGATTTCAGTTGCACATTTATAAGTCGTATGTGGCTAAGGAGGATAGGGATACTTTCATGGACGCTTTGTTAGATACTAAACCCCGCCACTGCATGTCCCAGAAAGGGTATATCCCGCATTCCCTATCAGCAACAACAGCAGGCTCAGGGTGCACCGCCCCTATAGTTGTCACAGCCACTGCTCCAGTTAAGATACCCCCTTCTCCTCCTCTTCTGTTACAATCTCTAACTGATGCAATACCCGTTACTCCTGTTCCAGTAATCCATCCTCCATTGTCTTTAATTACTGACAAACAAGTGCGCGGCTCGGAAGATATAGACCTTACTGGATTCAGAGAACTGTCAAGTCAAATAATGCGATCCGGAGTGGGGGATATAGAGAAGAAAGAAACAGAGGATCAGGCAATAAGGTGGGCTCGCAACCGAATGTACAGTCTTGAGGATATTTGGCAGGTAATGCGAGACTTTGATCCCATCCTGCAACAACATGCCCTTAAACATTTGTCCCCCACCCTAATTGATCTTTGGCACACACACATTGAAACAGCAGCACCCCAAATATTATTTGATATTCATGAAGGCGCTTATGTACAAAGGGCCAGATGCATCATGCATTCTGCTCCTCACAAACAGGCGCAGAATCGACCGTTTGCGATTGCAAAAAATGCATTTCTGATGCATCAAACCCAATTTTGCGATTCGGTAACCTGTTACCGAATCGCAAAATATATTTGCAATTCGCTATTTGGAACGAGCATGTTTAGGGCGTCCCTTTCAAATAGCGAAACTTAATGGTATGCATTAATGTTTTGTGACAGTGAATGCTGTTGCAAAACATTTGGATATGACCACCTACTTCAAATACGTGGTAAGTAGCCCATTGGCAAATGGGAAGGGGTCCCCAAGGGACCACGCACGCAACCTGGGCTTCATCCGGGACTCCTCCCTCTCGATGACCAGACAAGTCAACGCCGTCTCCTCATCGTGCTTCAGCACCCTGCGTATGCTCCGTAAGATCTTCCGCTGAATCCCCACCGAGACCAGAAAGACGGTCACCCAGGCACTCGTCACCAGCCGACTGGACTACGGGAACACCCTCTACGCCAGAACCACAGTCAAACTGCAGAAATGACTCCAACGCATCCAGAACGCCTCCGCACGACTCGTCCTGGACATCCCCCGTCACAGCCACATCTCCGGCCACCTGAGAGACCTGCACTGGCTCCCCGTCAGCAAGAGGATCACGTTCAGGCTCCTCACCCATGCACACAAGGCTCTCCACGACCTGGGCCCCAAGTACCTCAACGACCGCCTGACCTTCTGTAGGCCCACCCGCCAGCTACGATCGACCAGCCTCGCCCTCGCCGCCGTACCACGCATCCGCAGAGCCACCGCCGGAGGAAGATCCTTCTCTACCTGGCAGCCAAGACGTGGACCTCCCTCCCCATCCACCTTCGGCTGACCCAGGAGCATCTTTCCTTCAGGAAGCAACTCAAGACCTGGCTGTTCGTGCAGTAACGTATCCCCTCCCCCAGTGCCTTGAGACCCTTCCAGGTGAGTAGAGCGCTATACAAATGTCATGATTGATTGATTGATTGATTGACCCATTCCTCTTTGTGAATGTTAGCAAAATCATTTTAAGAGAAGGCAGTGGTCACACGGACCACAGCCTGCTCTTAAAAAATGAACAGAACATTTTTCTTTTTTTTTTAAACGCATTCTGTTTTCCTTTAAGGAAAACGGGCTGCATTAAAAAAAATAATAATAAATTCTTTATTAAAAAGCAATCACGACATGGTGGTCTGCTGACCCCAGCTGGCACAGTCCCTGTGATTTTTGCCATTCCTATGGGGTCGCCAATTGCGACCTACCTAATTAATATTCATGAGGTAGGTCATTTGCAATCCCCTAGGAACCGCTAAAAGTGTTAAGCACACTTTCATGCATTCCGTTTTGCAATTTCCTAATTGCGAATCACAAAGATTCGAAATTAGGAAATCGCAAAACAGGGCTTTAATACATCTGACCCATAGTTTAGAGCAGACCTTTTTGTATAGAAACATTTTTACACTGTTGACTTATAGAGATAGACTACATGATATGAGTCCCGCCAAAATTACTCAATTCCCAATGTGAGTAGTTCATCCAATTTACCACCCGGAAATACTGCAGTTACAGATCATCATGAGGTGATTACCAGACTGGCTGTGGCTGCCCACTTTCAGGAACAATGGGTTTATTGTCCATGGAAGAGAAGAGGTTTTGGCCCATAAGTCTGCATTGCCTGACCTTAGAAAACATCCTACTGCTTATTATAAAGAATTGACAGTAGCTGCCTCCTCTGCTGTGATGACCCTTGCTGATATAGAAATGTTTTTTCGTTTACTAGTTCCAGTTGATATTTGGTGGCAAGTACATATTCAAGACCATGTTGCTGAGTAAGGCGGAACATGGGATGTGATTAAGGGTTGGGACCGAGATAGAAGCCTGGAGACAAACCATGCGCTGAGTTGCTCGCCCTGCCCGAATGTATCATTATTTATATGCATACACTCATTCCCCCAAAGAAAGTTAGTTGGGACAGATTGACTGCCTGCCGGCAGAAGAAAGATGAAATTGTGTCTGATTTCGTCACTGGGTTTGAAGAGATGTTTTTGGACTGCAGTGGGCAGGATATGTCTATAGAAGGGGGAGTCCGTTTATTTGTCAATAGGTTTGTCACTAATTTCCTTCCTGAAATAATGTTTATACTCTAATCGTATTATAGCACTTGAATCTACATCATCTCCCTCTGTGATCTTAAATATGGCCCAATATTACGAGAATAGGGATAATAAAGGGAAAGAGAGAAACAATAAAAAGCATAAAGATTTGAAGACAAAGGTATTGATGCGACAGGCATATCGAGGTAACAGCAGGGGAGGGGGACCCCAACAACAGCTTCCTCGTACTAGACAGCTTCCAACTACACCTCTGGGGCAGAATGAGTGTGCATATTGTAAAGAGGAAGGTCACTGGTGCCCCATACTTTTGCAAAAAGTTTATTCCAAGTTTCATCCACTCAGGATGAGGTTCTGGATCCAGGCCCGTTGGACTAATAGACAGCAAAACACTATTGCCCCTGTGGACCATTCTGACAGTAATTTTGATAACGTTAAGGACAGGCAGTACTACAATGACGACTATGATACCGATGATGTGATGGGGATGTCTCACAGCTAGGATAGCCAGGGTCAGGGTATGGGTAAGGGTCCAGTTTAAATACCTGTAGACCAGCGTGGCCCTTATGTCAAGATAGATTTGCAAGAATCTCCTAAGGAGTTCCTGGTTGATACAGGTGCCACGGAGAGCTCTATTGCTCGACACCTGGTCCCTGGAGCTCCCCTGTCTGGCCATAATAACGTTTTGGTGGGTTTTTGTGGAGTACCGGTTGTGAGCCCTATTTCATACCCCCTTGCTCTTACCATTGGTCCTTTTACTGTGGACTCTCCATTTCTTTTAACATCTAACTGTCATGAGAATCTGATGGGTTTGGACTTACTAAAGAAATTGCATGCTATTATTTATTGTTCCCCAGACGGTGTTTATATTACAATGGGCCGGACATAGGTACTGGACAGTGTGTATCGAAAGATGCCCCCTTCCACCTGAATTTGATCAAGTGCCCCCTAAGTTATGGGCCACTGGTTACATCGATGTAGGTCTATTGCATATATCACCGGTCTCGATACAGGGTAAGGACAATGCTATATAGCCCCGCATTCCTCAGTATAAAATACCACAGGCAGGAGAACGAGCCCGTCTTCAAATAGTTCAGGATCTCATACGCAAGCGAGTGGTCGAATGGACAACAGGTAATGTATGTAATAGTCCTATTCTTTCTGTCATAAAAAGGACACTTTCAGATTCCTCTGATAAAGCTGATGAGGTATATCATTTTGTGATTGATTTGCGAGAAGTTAATAAAATAGTAGTCCCGCAATTGCCAGTGGTTCCTGATATCACTACACTTTTAACAATGATTCCACCTACCACTAAGTTTTTCTCCGTTATTGATTTGAAAAATGCATTCTTTAGCATTCCTACACACCCAGATAGCAGGTCTTTGTTTGGATTTACACTAGCTGGTAAAAGTGTCCACTTCTGTCGCGATCCTCAAGGCTATACTGAAAGTCCTAGTATTTATAGCCAAGCATTGAAAGGTCAGTTGGATTCACTCCCACTTTCTGCAGGTAACATATTGGTGCAATATGTAGATGATTTGTTTATTGCTTTTGACCTGGAACAAGGTTGCAAGGACAGTATAGTAAAATTATTGTTACACCTGGCACAAGTTGTGTGATTTGCATGAGGCACAATCCGGGAAATGGTACCCCTACACCATCTGGCAACTTTGCAACACCTACATTCCCATTCACAGTCCTTCAAATGGACCTTATTGAACTGGAACTGTGTAATAATCTCAAGTATGTCCTAGTGGTTATAGGTACGTTCAGTAAATGGGTTGAGGCTTACCCCACGAAAGACAATACAGCCACCACAACTGCAAAAGTAATTCTTAAAGAGTAATTTCCTCATTTCGGAATGTCCCGAATTATCTAAAGTGATAACGGATCTCATTTTAATGGGAAAGTGATTAGGTTGGTGTGTGAAGATTTGCATATCAAACAGAAACTTCATGCAGCCAATCACCCACAGTCGGCGGGTTTGGTTGAGAAGTACAACGGTACCCTCAAACTGAAATTGGCAAAAATCCAATAGACAACAGGGTTGATATGCCCAGATGCTCTCCCGTTAGCTCTTTTGTCAACTAGTACTACAGCACTTTCTAGAACTGGTGTATCCCCCTTTAAGTTAGCGTTTGGATGCCCAGCGAATGTCTGGGGCATCCCCCGGCCCAAGAAGTTTTCTGATATTGAATATCCTGTATTGCTTGATTATCTTGGATAATTGACAGAAAGTTTGCATTCTATCCACCAACTGGTACGTGATTCCCTACCTCCTAAACTAGAGGGACCAAGCCACAACATCTAGCCTGGGGATTATATGCTTGTGAGCAACTTTCAGAGGAAAGAAGTTTGGAGCCCCGAAGGAAAGGTCCTGAGCAATTTGTGTTGGTGACACAGACAGCTGTAAAGGTTGCTGGTCGAAAGAACTGGGTCCATGTGACCCATTGTAAAAGGATACCTTTGCTTTTGCACTATGACCAGTGGGTCAAGGAGGGTATAGCGGACGTTGAACATGAGCAAGTGCTCAGATTTGTTCCGTTTAGCGATGCACAGTTAATTTGGACACAAACAGACAAGGAGAACAACAATGTTTTGAATGAGGATGTTCCATCAGAAATACGAGCTATCCAGGAGCCTCTGTTCAGTGATCACAGCGTGCCTGGGGCTTCCAAGTACAAATTGCAACCTCGGTCGAGGGATACTGAACCTAAGGAGAAAAATGATTAGGGATGGACTGTACGAGATAGAGCAGAACTGAGTAGCAATACCAATGAAGGATCGGAACCAGTGAAAATTGTGTATTTGCTTTGCTTTTGTGGTTTGAACACTAGTTAGGGGAAAAGTATACTCTGAGACCATACCACCTTTATCGACTTGGAATAGATTAGGAGAAGAGCTTAGGTGCTCAAGAGCGCTGACTAATTGATGGACAATAGGAGCCTGTTCCAGTGAGGCTCTGACAGACACTGGGAACATTTATATTTCCCTTGCATTTTTTTCTTCCAAATTCACTATGCATCCTTTTTGCAGGAAAGTTCATGAGGAGGAGCATCCTTTTGTCACTGTACAACATAGTGTGATTTGGTCAAAGCTGAATAAAATTACATGTTTTGCTTTTCTGATAATGGTGATAATAATACTATGTGGAGTATCATGGCTTTTGGAGGATGCATACAGTGTACCCACACATAGTTAGGGTAAAATAATTTTCCTGAGACGCAATAAAAGGGCTGTCCCGTGTAATGTGTTTGTGGAAACACATAAGAGGTTCTTTGGGAAAGGGCCCGCCTGTTATCCCACCCGATCTGTCACTGGGGCCTATGGACAGCGTACCCCCAACACTTGTGAATTATATGTACACTGTACAATCTCAGTTTGCAGAAGTAAGGGGAGTGTTTGGATTTGGTTATTCTGGACCTTGTCTGTATCATAAAAAGCCACAAGGAATGGGTTAGCCAGGTTGTGATAACAATCCATATTGTGATTTTTATATGGCAGCACAGAATACAACATTGGTGGGTTGGCATTACAAAGAGTTGACAGTACCCCGGGAGGCTGGTTATTATCCTGCTTGTTGCCCCATAGTAAATAGTACAGACACTTCACTGTATATTTATTGTTCAGTGATAATATTGTTTAGAAATACAGTGCCCTTGGTGAATAAAAATGATCCAAACACTTTGGGAATGAACTCCAGATACGCTGTGGTGGACTATCAGGTGCCGATATATGCATACCCAGGGTTCTTCTTTCTGTCTAATGGGTCTTATTCCAATGTTCAAAATGGCACCAATGATGTAGCTCTTGGGACGGTGTTGCCATTGGGAGTTCCATGTAAATAAACTCGACCCAAAACGAGAAGGGTAAAAAGGACCATAACAAAAGAATTCTGCGATGGAGTAACAGATTTGGAAGTAAATAGCTATAGTAACGGGATTACATTTGGACACAACCTCTCTTCTATCTTTACACTGGGTGGTACTGCTATGGCCAGGGGGTGAGAAAGCTAGGGACTATTTTGGATGTAAGCTACAAATATTATCCAACACTACAGTAGCAGCCTTGCTCATTATCACTACTCAGTCAGAAAGTATGCAGGTGTATTCAAAACAGACTAGATATACAGTAGATTTCCTTTTAGCAAAGATTGGTGGTGTATGCACAGTGGTCGGTGACCAGTGAGTGGTTGGTATACAAAATATGGGAAAGAATATAACACAACATATTATGGATCTTATTGACAATGTTTAAGGAATGAAAGGTGGGATTTGTACTAGGTTGGATTCATCAACAACTGATTACCTTATTGTGTTAATAGTGCTCTGTTATATCCTCATTAAATGTCTCCCTGTTGTTGTTATTATTGTGCCACTGTTTTTATGCACAAAGAAAAAATATCATCCCTTGTTACAAATACCACAATGATGCTCCAGGAGGATATTGATGACCTTATGAATATTGATGATGGAATATTTGAGGATTCCTCCCTCCTTGCTGTTCCACTTCCTAATGTTGATTGTAAGGAGTGCCTATAGTTTCATTCCAACTATGTTTTTAAAATCCTGATGCTCTATTAACTTCTGATGGATTGTTGCTGTCTGCTTTGTTTTATTTTTTCATATTAGAAAATGTTTTAGCTCATGCTAAAAAGAGGGTCTGTTGGAATAGGCCTGTTAATGCTTACCCAGTGCCTTGTATAAGTTAGCATTCTCCGCACCATTTTCTGTTGAGACTCCATTTTAAAAGATGATCTAAACTAGTTTTTTGCTGTTTCTGAGAAATGCCCTTGGCTGAGTTTCGTTTCTGCAATAAAGAACTACTAGTGCCAGCACATAGATTTCCCACTAGATAAAGGCCTCTCCCACCTGTCTGGTAGTTTGATCACAGCTCATGGTGCAACTGCCTATGACTGTGCTGAGTTACGTGAGATACGGGAGCAGAAACCTTTTTTATGTATTTTAATGTACAGCTACATGTGCCTGGAAAATTCCATTGTGGGCGTGTTTTCAACCAATCATGAAATGTACATACTGTTTCTCTATGCTTGCTGATTTTCAGTTCCCTCTGTAGCTCTCTCAAGAGATGTGCAGACGGGTCTCCGCTCTGAGTGTATACGAACAAACAGTTATTGGTTGATATTCTCCACTGTCTCTCTGACTCTTCATTTGGTATGGAAGGCTGAGAGGTGGTCAGTGGTGCCCTGGGTGGCCCTAAGCTGGACACTTCGTTCAGTATCCCCAATATTGGCAAGTCAATGGTGTGGAAAATCCAGCTCATTTACTTGGTCATTCATAATGAGGGCCTTGAAAGCACACCTGAGCCTGGGTTGCACTGCAGGGGAATTGATATGCAGAGGAATCCTTTAGTAATGTTATTTTTCTGACTCACAAATCTAATCCATAGTATTCTGTATGATGTACCTTTTGACAAGCTATATTTTCCAACCTTCTATGGCCAGGTGAAGCTCTGTGTTGTCTTAGAACTGAAACACAATTAAAGCTTTGTAACATATGCCAGAGGTATGCTGTACTATTATACCTTTCTTACTATTAACAACTACCTTCAGGATTATAGATACATGTTCTGAGGTACACATTCTTTCAATGTGAATGTTTCACAAACTGCAACCTAAAAAATCTTAAGCAACAATCCCCCAACTGTAGCAACTATATAGCTCTAAGTATCCCGATTGCCTACCAAAGACAGAAGGAATGTATACTTTAAGAGTGAAATAACTTTGCAAGTCATGTGAGAGTCTTATGGCTTCTTGGGGTATACAGTCTTCTCTGACTGATTCATGTGTCTTGAGTAGTGTGTTCTTCGGAAGCAAATCTACCTCCAGGCATCACCACTCTTTGCACACTAGCCTTTTATGCATCTGGGCCCAAAGACAAGCACAGCCCGATGATGATACTTGCCACCTATGGGTGGGTGAGGGCTAGTGCTCCACATAGCTAACGCTGCCAGTGACGTACCGGGGCCTAGATACCTAATCTAGTATCAAGGGATTTTTAATGGAACAGTATAATTATTATTATTGATATTACTTGGGAGAATGTTTACTACTCCGGAATTTCTCTAAGCCCTCTTCGTTTAAAAAAATCAATCATACATGAGACATGTATGTTCACTTGAGTAATTTCATCACACTGGCTGGCACTCATCACAATGCTCATCTACACATTACCACAGATGAATATTGAAAATGTATGCATGAGTGAATCGTAAATAAGTGTAAATCAAGATATTCACTAAACCATTAAACATTGCTTTTCAACGATAATTATGCATCAGGCGTCAGGCACATCCTTGGCACCATTGCTGAGAGAATTGCACCGGCTTCCAGTGAAAAAAAGGTCTTGTTTTAAGATCTGTTGCCTTACATGCGGATGGGTGGACGTTCCTTTAGGTTTGCTAAATTATGGAATGCTCTGCCCTTGCCCTTGAGAAGTAAGGAGGATCTTTCCTCCTTTAAAAATGGACTAAAAACACATCTTTTTCCAAGGTTATTGTAAAGTCTATAGCAGTACAAGCTGTGTATGGCTGATCAAGTCAAGCGCCAGGATACCCTTTGGGTGACAGATTAGCGCTATACAAGTACGCCTTACATACATACATACATACATACCTGTAGTGCCCTAAAAGGAAAAGGCCCGATATATCTGCAACAAAAAATCAAAACTTACACCCAAGGACGCTGCCTCACATTTGTCTGACGCATTGTGGAGGAAAGGCTTTTTCCTAACTTGCTCCCCACTACTGGAACAAGCTGCCACTTTATGTTTGTACATCCTAGAACTACTGCAAATTTAGGAAACTTCTCAAAGCCCACCTATTCTAACGTTCGCCCTTCTGTTCTGATCCCTGCTTACGCACAGCACCAAGATACCCCGAGGTGAGTTGAGCGCTATATTAAATATTTTTAACATAACATAACATAAGGCAACATATGCCTCTCCCATTCCATTCATTTGTCCAAGCATGGCACCTCAAGAACTGTATAATAGACCTTTTATCCACTATGGGGCATTACAGAATGCAAATTTGGCATCTTCAAGTCATGTCATCTGCAGGTTCCTTGACTGGACAAGGGGCTACTGTACTCTACTGAAGAAGTGTGAAAGATCATCCTTGCATATTATTTGTTACACTATATCACATTGCAATGGAGCATACAGATGAACACATTCCCATCACTGCGGCCCAGTAGAGCACCCAGACCTGCCCATGCCCATTGATAAAGGTTTGCATGTCAGGAACCAATGTGTTATGTCACTGCATGTTAGTTTATAGTTTTATACTGAATAGATAATCTTGATTCAATGATATAATTAATATGGAGCATATCTTAATCAACATCCACAAACCTGATATAGCGTTCCCGGTGTCACAATTATGGGGCTGCTGGACATGGCTATGTCATGTTCACACATGTTTGCCCTAATTTAACTTCCATGGGGCACCATTGTGTCCAGATATCTGAAAGCAGGGAAAGTAGTGATTAATATCTTATTTGTAATGTATAGCCCCGAGAGCCACTAGCAAGAATACCAGATTTCAAATCTGGTTATTCCCTACTATGCCATAGAAATAGTTTCCCACTGTAAATTTCTGTCAGGTAAGAAAAGACACAGAGGGTAGTGGGTGGGTGGCATGAGGGGAGGTATTATTTTGTTACATTTTGGTGTGGGAGGGGTGGATTAAAAAGGAGGTGGGTGGCATGCCACTGTTAAAAAAAATTAGGTGGGAAGGGACTAGTAAATGCAGGACACCAGGCATGTTTAAAAACAAAATGGTGGTGAAGAGGGTAATGTTGAGGGTGGCAGAATGCCAAATATTATTTTGCAGGGGCATGATAGCCAGAGGGTAGTAAGGTGGGTGGCCTATCTAAAATATTGCACAGGCCTGTGGCATATGACTACTGATAAAAGCTCTGAGCAAGATAAGTTGTAGGAAGAGCTTTATTGGTACAACCATCAACAAGGAAAGACAGCAACTGACTCTTCAGTAGAAAACATAACATTCTGATAATGATGTCAAGAAGGCAGAGCTAGTAAAGTTCCATTAAAGGGACAGTAACTAAAGAACAGTAACCACAACACATCCCCTTTCCAATAAATAGAACAGAAAGGAAAATGTAAAAATCTTCATAAGAATCAAAACAGGAAAAGGATTAAACTTAAGTCAGTACATAATCATTGAATTTCCGAGGAAGGTGAGAAGCCCTCCCAGAAACAGTTCTTTGATAACAAGGAGAAGAAGCAACACTAGGACTGCAGGAAGAACTGGAACTGCTGGTGGGATAGAACTTAACAGCATCACACTTGGCCAATTTAGACATGTTCCAAGTGCAATTATTGTCTAAAGTGACAACATTCTTCCTGATGGAAACAATGGTGAAAGGACCAGTAAAGTTTGAAACACCCTTATGACCACACCTGGATTTCTTCACCAGAACACGATCACCCACATTCCACTTCCTGAGTTTGACATGCATCTTAGAATCATAACGTTGTTTATATTTCTGCTGATAATTTGTCAACGCTTCCCTCCTTCTCACCTCACTTTCCACACTGTCATCACGACCCTTCTCAGGAAGCCAGGTAGGATTGAGTTTAGAACAAGCTAACCTACCCCTCAAGGCTTCAAAAGGGGATCTCTGCATAACAGCATTGGGAGTCGTGCGATGTGCCCACCACGTCTCCCTCAAGACACTGCTAAAAGAAACTTTGGATTCCAAAGCCCTCTGTGCACAGTTCTTCACAACTCTATTCATCCTCTCCGTGAGACCATTAGCTTGTGGAGAATAAAGAGCTGTCTTCTGATGAATAATGCCAAGGTCTTTCAAGAAATCATCCATTTCCCTGGAGGTGAACTGCACCCCATTGTCAGTGAGCAGGAATTTAGGAACACCCTCTGACCCGAATACCTCCTTCAAAAACTCAATCACTGTTCTAGAATTGACAACACTCATGCATTTAGAAACAACCCATTTAGAAGTAAAATCAACTAACAATACAACAAATCTTTCATGTGCAGGCTTAAGTTCAAACGGACCCGCAATGTCCAGGCCCAATTTAGTCCACACAGCAACAGGAACTTCAACTGGTGACAAAGGAGATTGGTTAGTGGTGCGTGATTTGTCATTGACAGCACACAAATGACAATTCTTGACAACAGCCTCCACCATGCTATCCATACCGGGCCACCAGTACCTTTCCCTAGTACGAGCTTTCGTGAGATTCCTACCCAAATGCCCCTCATGAGCTATGTTAATGATTCTCTCTCTCAAATCGCCTGGAGGTATCACTCTGTCACCTCTCATCAAGTTGTCCTGAATGAAAGTTAAATCATCCCTCACTGACCAAAAAGGCTTCAAAACACCCTCAAGAGCATCATAATTAGGCCAACCATCTCTAATCACACCCTTAAGTAGTTGAAAACTAACGTCATCAGCCACGCTCCGTGACCATTCTTCCTTGGAAATACTAGACTCCAAAACCCAATTCACACAAACACCTTCAGTGACACAATCTCTTACAATAGGAAGACGAGAAAGACAGTCAGCAGGTTTATTGTTCGATCCAGGAATGTACTGTACCTTAAAGTTGAACTCTTGCAATCCTTCACTCCATCTTTTCAACCTAGGCGTCATATGATCACTTTGATGACATGAAAAGATTTGTACCAGAGGACGATGATCAGATTTCACAAGAAAAGGAATTCCCCACAAATAAAATTTAAAGTGGAGTACTGACCAAAACACCGCTAACGCTTCTCTCTCGATACAAGAATAATTAAGCTCAGCCTCTTTCAAGGCCCTTGAAGCGAAAGCAACGACAACCTCTTCACCATTCACCACTTGTGAAAGCACAGCACCCAAACCCTTAAGACTGGCGTCAGTTGTGAGAATAGTTTTGAGTTTCGAGTCAAAATGACCCAAAGTAGGCATTTTACCAATCTCTTTCTTTACCAACTCAAACGCCCTCTCACAATCAGCAGACCAAAAAAAATGTACACCCTTCTTTAAAAGAGATCTAATAGGTTCAACAAGACTGGCAAAACCTTTGACAAACTTCGAATAAAATTCTGCCATCCCTAAAAATGACTTGACCTGATCTTTGTCTACGGGAGTCGGTGCTCCAACAATGCTCTCAGCTAACTCCAGTTTAGGCTGAATTCCATTCCGAGAAATGACATGTCCCAAATATGTAACCGACTTTTAACCAATACGACACTTTTCCTTTTTCACAGTAAGTCCACTCTCTCCTAACTTGCTCAAAACAGACCTTAATATCTTGTCATGTTCACCCTCATCCACTCCATACAACAAAATATCGTCCTGAAAGAACATGACATTTGGAAGACAACCCAAGACCATCTTCATTACTCTCTGAAAACACGCAGCAGCTGAAGCTAAACCAAATGGCATTCGTAAAAATTGGTAAGCACCCAATGGCGTGACAAAAGATGTAAGATGCCTGCAATCTTTATGTAATACAACTTGATGGTAAGCTGAAGAGAGATCAAGTACACTAAATACTTTCGCACCTTTCAAGGTACTAATGCTCTCAAGTTCAAGTTCAAAAGACCTTTATTCGAATTCATTAAAATTCATAAAAGTACCGATCAAAATTACAACACATAATAATAATATATATACATGCAAATATTAAACATGACATATGACATTAGATTCCATACAGTGACAATAAAGTATACCTCAATTCATTTTACTACGTTCCCATTGCGACACAGATCAAGCTAGTTACTATATTCAGGGATTTTCCATCGTTTTACGTGCTTGTATAGCTAATCTTAAAAAAGAGGTCGTACGAAAAGTTAATTCATCACTGTCCAAAGCAATTAGCATACAATATGAGTCTTTAAGTGACAGTGGTCTGAATTTTTTAAAATACGGAGTTAAAAACCATTTGATGAATTTATGATAAAATTTACAGAAAAATAAAAAGTGCAAATCATCCTGTAAGCTCACACCATCACATGGACATAAGATAGAGTCAGCACTATGGCAATATCCCAGAGGAAAAGACAGCATAAATTTTACAGTGCCTGCCCTTAAACGGAACAGTAATGATCGCTCCCACCCAGTCATAGGCAGGGAGAGATAGGGTGGCAGAGTTTGACTACACAGTCCATTTCCTATATATTTACTGACACTTGATTTTTGTGATTCGCTTCTTATCCTTTCACTATTATAAAGTGCATATAGTGCATGTTTAACCTCATCTTTGTCCTTTGGTTCTATTGTCATGGGATCGTTGAACAGGGTACCTCTGTCAACTTCATTAAGTGATTTGGATACTTCCAAGAACCATGGGATCTTCATTCCATGTGCACAATTTAAGCAATCTTTTATAATGTTTTGTGTGAGAGCAGCAGCATCATTCCTCCAGATTCTAATCCAGAACAGTGCCGGTCTTGCTCTGATAAAATCACTTATGTGTGGTAAATTTAATTCATTATGACAAATAAAATTGGATGAGGAGATCGGTGCGCCCAACACTTTTCTGCAGAAGCGATTTTCCTCCCTTTGGATGCAGAGGCTATTTCCTGATCCCCATACCTCTGCTCCATACGTGGCAACAGGTGAGCACTGTAGTTTAAAAATCTTTAAAATAGTCTTAGTGGCACCTATTCTCTTTGGGCGAGGGAGACTCAAGACAGAGTTGTTGGCTTTCGAGAACTTGCTCGTGGCGTGGGCCAAATGCCCACTCCACGAGCCGTTCGCAGCGAAAACCAACCCTAAATAAGGAAATCTAGGGACAGATTCCAGTTTATCTGTGCCTATTTGAATAGTATTGAGTTTCCTTTTGCAGGGGCCACAGGACATGATAAAAGATTTTTTAAAATTTACCCTCAGGTCTAGATCCTCCATAAAATTTACAAAACTATTTACAAGCAGACGAAGAGCATTAGGAGTGCGGGCCATAAGCACCGCATCGTCTGCGTATAGAAGCGCTGGAAGTGGTTTCCCTAAAATAACTGGAACATCTGTAGTGACTTTTTTCAGACAGGTGGATAGTCCGTTAATATAAATAATGAACAGCAGGGGTGCTAAAACGCACCCCTGTCTCACCCCTTCCTATATCAATGGCTCCTGATACCTCTCCACCCATCCCAATACGTACCCGTGCTTTCAGGTCGGTATGGAGATAGGCTAAAAAATTTACAAGGGTATTGTCAAGACCATTAATTAAGAGGATAGACCAAAGCTTCGATCTATTCACAAGATCGAAGGCAGATGAGAGATCCATAAACGCAAGATAAGTGGGGCATGAGCGGGCAATACTATATTTGTCAATTATTAATTTTAGGTTTAGACATTGCTCCACAGTTCCAACCCCACTACGGAACCCCATCTGACAGGGGTCTAAAAAGTCAGTGTCAATTGCCCATTCCAGTACTCTGTGGTATATTATGCGACCCAATACTTTTAGCGTATTGTCCAAAAGGGAGATAGGGCGATAATTTGCAGGGTCAGACCTATCTCCCTTTTTATAGATTGGTACAATAATGCTGGTTGCCCATGTAGACGGCATGCTTGTTTTTGGAAGGCTATTAAAGATATTAAGAAATATAGGTGTCCACAAATCGGCATCATATTTAATAATATCAATGGGCAGGCCATCAGGTCCGGGCGCCTTATTTCCCAGGCTTTCTTTTATAGCTAATTTAACTTCATGTTCCAAAATTTGTAAACCACTTGATTGGTCAAGAATAAGAGGAGAATGCTCCTCTGGAGGGGCAGCATAAATTCTAGAAAAATGGGTCTCCCAAGCTGCACTTGTTATGTTACAGCTAATTTGGGTGAGCTTCTTTCGCATTTCCCTCGTTTTTCTAACGGCAGACCAAAACGGGCCACTGCCACCCAAGTTTGCGCTGATTACCAAAGAGTCCCATTGTTCAGAAAGCAAATTCGACTTCCGTTCAAGTATTTTGGCTTTGTAATTTTTCCTAGCTAATTGAACGGTAGCTTTACACCTTGGTTTTGTGAGGAGGGCCTTTCTTAATTCTCTGTTTGCCAAAGAGCAAGATGAATCAAACCACCTTGGCTCTGTGCCTTCCTTAGGTAATGGGACTGACAAAAGATTTTTAATTGTTGAGCACAAAACTTCGAAATCAGCAATTAGTTGGTCACAATTATCGCTTGGGAACAAACAAGAGTCAGTCAAATGTGGGTATAATGTTTGTATGCTATCTAAGATAGCCCCACAATCTATTCCCCTCCATTTTAAACGAAGGCCATCAATTGATGGGGTGATGTCCCTCGCACCATTAAGTTTCGCAAAAATCGGACTTGGGGCAAGATCCAAAATTACAACCAAAGGATTATGGTCGCTAAAGGATGTATGTATCACAGAAGTTTTAACTATACAATCAGTCAACAATGGTGACGTAAATACATAATCAATAGTGGAACTACTGTCCCTACCAATATACGTTGGAACGTAGGGGGAAGCAGAGTTATGTCCTATTCTCAAGGCGTCAGCCAAATCAAATTCAGTGAGTAATTTGGACAATTCTGAACCCCTGCGCTCTGCTGGATCAGAAGAGATCTGATTTCCTGATCCAACACTCACTGTTAATTTTGCATTGAAATCGCCCCCTATTAAAATACCTGATTTGTTATCTACTGAAAGGGAGCATTCCAATGTACTTAAAACCTTGAATAATGCCATAAAGTTCTTGTTCGGTACATTATAAAAGTCATTGTTATAAAAGTTTATTAAATAAATTGTGGTCTTTGACTTCAACTTATATTCTAGAAACTGGATATTGGGATTAACAGGACCATCATTCTGCAGGTTTCTGATTGTACCGCCTGCAAGGATCTTAATTCCAACAAATAGGCCACCCACTGCTCGGCCGAAACTCGGTTTAGGTGAAGTTAGGCTGAAACAGTGGTAGCCCTCAATATGTAAATCTCCAACAGCCCATGTTTCTTGAAACATAAGAATATCCGCATCATTAATTATCTCCATCCATGCAGGGTCCAAGAGCTTAGGTTCTAATCCTGCGACATTCCAACTTAGGATTGATAGTCCATGGATATTACAACGTTTGCCTGGCCTTACCCCAGCACTCCCTGCTTCCTCAAAAGTGGTGTTAACAACAACAGGGAAATTACAATTGGCAGGCACCGGCTCCATAGTTTCCAGTGTGCCATCCAAAACCTGGTGGTCTGTGGCTAATGTTGGATATTCCTTTTGTATGCTGACTGTGGCTTGGCTAGGAATATCCATGTTAGGCATTGAAACCAGTCAATCCTGTTCATCCAAGTTAGAAAAATATTCAAATCGGTTATGTGTAGGAATGTTGAACATTGACCTTACTTCAGTTAATGGCTGAAACTGGTGGAGGTCATAAAGGTCAGAAGCAGGATAAGACATATCTCTACCGTTATATTGGTGCATGTTTGAGAATTGAAAATGATGTTGCGGAGGGTGGGAAAAGGGTGCTGACATTGGGATCTGATTCCGCCAATTGTGGCCATTAAAGTGGCCAGGGTCCTGTTTTTGTAAGAAAAGCGGTGATTTGATCCTCGCACCAAAATTCAAATCTTGATGGGTAGTGATGGGGTTGTTCATCATAACTTGTTTAGGAGGTATTAAGTGTCTGTAAAAATAGCCTAGTGGAAGGAGTGTAGTGTTGAATTCATGTGTTGAGGGTAGTGGGGCATTTGCTAGAGTTTTCTCTGCCCATTGTGAGTTCTTAAAATTAATTATAACACAATCACCCTCGAACTTTTTTCTTAGTGGGCCTATCCAACCCACTCTCTGAGTATTCATGATCTCCCTTGCACCTTCTATGGGATAGTTGCAGTTTGCAATTAACCAATGTAAGGTTTTATTTTTAAGGGATATAGGAGTTTCCTCTTGGTCCTTCCTTAATTTGGAAACATTAACTAGAACAAGGACATAGGCCCCGCACTCTGGTGGAAGGTTAATGCGGGAAGGAACCTGACTAGCTGTTTTCCGCAACGGTTGGACCGAGGTTGGGGCATTCGCAGGGTTTAGAGGGTGGCCCACCATAGTCACACTAGTCTGTTTGGTATTCTGATCCTTCCTTGTAGCTGGGGCTGCATTATTACAGTTAGCTGTTGGTTGGCTAACACTTATCCCTTTCGGGGGTGCTGGTGGAGGTTTGGGTGTAATGACTGTATTTGTAGTTGATGCTTGGGGGGTATTAAGTACGGGACCCGCTATTTTGGTGGAAGTGGATTTTGTTATATTATTTACAGTGTTTGTTGTGGATAAACTCTTGATGGGAATAATTAGTTCAGCTATTTGCTTTTCTATCCGGGTGAGTCTGCTTTCAATGGGGGATAGATAGATGCTGAGGAGTTCACCCAGTTTGGCCAACATAAAGTCGGTTACTGCTATGGTGTTATCATCATTTAATGTACCATCCTCCGCTATTGTCCCACCCTGCTGCTCCTCCTCTTTTTCTTCATCCTCATTACCCTTAGTATTCTCCTTTGCCCTGCCTGTATTTGGGTTGGATTTAGAGTTGACATTACTCCCAGCTTAATTGTGTTTACTAACCTTCGAGGGTTGGGGTTTGAGTGCGTGTTGTTTTTGAATGGCACCCTCTCGTCTGCCCCTTAATTCCCTCGTGCTTTCTGCTGGTACAATTCTGGGGGTAGGGGTCATATATAAATCCGGAGTCTTCTCTAGGTCCGTGTCAGTATCAGTGTCAGAATCTATCACAGGGATAGAGGCGGAGAGATTTACTACGTTAGGGATAGTATGAATATCGACGCTCGTGTGTAATAAGGGTCTGATGTTAACAGGTAAAGCCTGGACAGGTGTAGTAGCAGAGGCAATAAGTCCCAGGGAGGAACGTTTAGCATTGGCAAGATCTTGTGAAACCCTACGTTCAAGAAGAGATATACCCTGGTTTATGGCATCATTGGCCTTGATGATAAAGTTATCGATAGGGCCAGTTTTGGAGCTACCCCCGGCAGCTGCTGTTCTACTGCGGCTCCCCCTTGGAGACATGCTGGCAGTAGCTGGTAGTATACTGCGCCTATCGCAAAACGTAATCACAGTTAGAGACTTATGAGGGACTTCAATATACAAATATAGGCAATTATACACAGTTACCCAGATACCTGGGGCACAATATAATAATAAATATCCACTCACAATCTGAGTCAAGTCACAAAAAATGGCTAGTAATCAATGAGTTCATACACCCAGGCCACGTGTTAGTTGAATGGGACGGTACACCTTAGTCCTCAGAGCAACTACCCAGAGTCGATGTCAGAATCAGAACTGTCAAGTACCTTTGGGTTAAGATGTTAGAGAACTGCGCCCGTCCCGACCTCCTCCGGCCTCTGAGGGCAGCAGAGGGCCCGCCCTTGTCCCGGGCTTCTCCCGCGCGCGACTCGCGGGGCGAGAGGGGGTGTCAGCCTTTTACAGGCGCCTCCGGGCGCTCCTCGGCCGTCACCGGCGTGCTCCCGCCCCAGGGGCTGCTGGGGATTGTGGTCCGCTGGTCGCGCTGGCGTTCTGTTGCGCCCCCTGCCGCGCCGCCGTTCCCCTCACGGCTCTGGGACACAGTGGTAAGTTTTTGGTGTTCCCCCGCTGGGCTCCCGGGGGGTCAGCCTTTTACAGGCGCCTCCGGGCGCTCCTCGGCCGTCACCGGCGTGCTCCCGCCCCAGGGGCTGCTGGGGATTGTGGTCCGCTGGTCGCGCTGGCGTTCTGTTGCGCCCCCTGCAGCGCCGCCGTTCCCCTCACGGCTCTGGGACACAGTGGTAAGTTTTTGGTGTTCCCCCGCTGGGCTCCCGGGGGGTCAGCCTTTTACAGGCGCCTCCGGGCGCTCCTCGGCCATCACCGGCGTGCTCCCGCCCCAGGGGCTGCTGGGGATTGTGGTCCGCTGGTCGCGCTGGCGTTCTGTTGCGCCCCCTGCAGCGCCGCCGTTCCCCTCACGGCTCTGGGACACAGTGGTAAGTTTTTGGTGTTCCCCCGCTGGGCTCCCGGGGGGTCAGCCTTTTACAGGCGCCTCCGGGCGCTCCTCGGCCGTCACCGGCGTGCTCCCGCCCCAGGGGCTGCTGGGGATTGTGGTCCGCTGGTCGCGCTGGCGTTCTGTTGCGCCCCCTGCAGCGCCGCCGTTCCCCTCACGGCTCTGGGACACAGTGGTAAGTTTTTGGTGTTCCCCCGCTGGGCTCCCGGGGGGTCAGCCTTTTACAGGCGCCTCCGGGCGCTCCTCGGCCGTCACCGGCGTGCTCCCGCCCCAGGGGCTGCTGGGGATTGTGGTCCGCTGGTCGCGCTGGCGTTCTGTTGCGCCCCCTGCAGCGCCGCCGTTCCCCTCACGGCTCTGGGACACAGTGGTAAGTTTTTGGTGTTCCCCCGCTGGGCTCCCGGGGGGTCAGCCTTTTACAGGCGCCTCCGGGCGCTCCTCGGCCATCACCGGCGTGCTCCCGCCCCAGGGGCTGCTGGGGATTGTGGTCCGCTGGTCGCGCTGGCGTTCTGTTGCGCCCCCTGCAGCGCCGCCGTTCCCCTCACGGCTCTGGGACACAGTGGTAAGTTTTTGGTGTTCCCCCGCTGGGCTCCCGGGGGGTCAGCCTTTTACAGGCGCCTCCGGGCGCTCCTCGGCCGTCACCGGCGTGCTCCCGCCCCAGGGGCTGCTGGGGATTGTGGTCCGCTGGTCGCGCTGTCGTTCTGTTGCGCCCCCTGCAGCGCCGCCGTTCCCCTCACGGCTCTGGGACACAGTGGTAAGTTTTTGGTGTTCCCCCACTGGGCTCCCGGGGGGTCAGCCTTTTACAGGCGCCTCCGGGCGCTCCTCGGCCGTCACCGGCGTGCTCCCGCCCCAGGGGCTGCTGGGGATTGTGGTCCGCTGGTCGCGCTGGCGTTCTGTTGCGCCCCCTGCAGCGCCGCCGTTCCCCTCACGGCTCTGGGACACAGTGGTAAGTTTTTGGTGTTCCCCCCTAATGCTCTCAGCTATATTGGATAATGGTTGCCGATCCACCCAGATCCATTCATTCAATCCGCGTAAGTCCACACACATCCCAATTGACTTTCCACCATCCTTGGGTGCTAGAACCACTGGACTCAACCACTCAGAAGATTCTATTTCTTCGATCACTCCTAAATTCAACAACCTCTCAATCTCACACCTAAGTGGCTCAAGCATCATGTTGGGTACCTTTCTCACCTTGTGCACACATGGCTTGGCAGATTTCTTGAGAATTATTCTGTGCTCAAAACCTTTTAAACATCCCAAGGTATCTGCAAAGACTTTTGGATAATCAGCAAAGTATGTCTCAGAACTAGACACATAATCTACTTGAGGAGTAGTAGCAACATGAAAGTGTGCAGCAAGAAAATCTTGCTTCAACATAACTTGATTTTTTGGATCCTTCGCTCCTGGATCAAGGATAATCCCCAAATCATGCTGATGTCGCCATCCCAGAAGATTATCACCTCTGACAGCAACATAAACCTTACCAGAGATGCATCTTCCTCTGAAAGAAATGTTAGCTACAGTATAACCCAGTACCTCTATCTTTGACTTGTTGTAACTCAAAGGAGAGATATCAGAAGGCAAAAGTTTAACATTCTCTAACCCAACCTCCTCATCCCAAATTTTGTTCCCGATTAAGGTAAAAGGAGAACCTGAGTCAGCCATAAGTTTGAACACGAATTTGTCAATGGCAATATCACAAAATGGCATAAATATGTGTTCAACATCAACCATACCCTCGCTAACACTAGAAACCACAACTGTACGTATAATATCAGAACCCGGTTCGTTGCCCTCTTTCTTTTTACCAGACCTGCACACACGTGCATAATGCCCTTTGATACCACAATTATTACAAATGCTGTCTTTAGCAAAACATTGAGGAAAATTGGAAGTGTGAAAGAAACTTCCACATCTAAAACAACGTATTTTTTGATTGGTGAAGGAACGTTGTTGACGAGAATCATGTTCCTTAGAAATAGTAGATTCCCTAGAAGAAGAAGGGCGTGTTTCAGAAAAACCTTTCTGCAAAGATGGATTCTTTTGAGAGAATTTACCCTTAGGTCCAACACTAACTTTAGCAACATCCTGATGACTTTCAGGGAATTCATCTTCTCCTAGCATATGTACAGAGTCAGGAGTTTTCTTCTTATGATCGCTAACAGTTTGACTCTCATCCTCTTTATTTTTTCTTATTTCTTTAACCCATGTAGAGGTGTTCTCCATACCTTCTACAATATCCACTGCATCTTTTAGTGAAGGATTTCTTGCCAATAATTTTTCTTGCACTCAAGAACTGTTCGTGCATCGAACAAGTTGATCCCTGACAAGAGATTCAGAAAGATCACCAAAATCACAAGTGCGTGAGAGAGTTTTTAAGGCAGCAACATATGTTCCCACACGCTCACGAGAGCCTTGAACTCGAGTGAAAAATCTATGTCGCTCTAAAACAACATTTATCCTAGGACCAAAATACTGCTCTAACATAGTCATAGACATTTCAAAAACATCTGCAGGTTCACCATCAGCTCCACCTATAGTTATAGTGTCCATACTATCATACGTATGTCTACCTTCAACACCCAAATTGTGTAATAAAATAGCTTGTTTTCTGAAAGCTGAAAATTTCTCTCCCCCAATAGCAACCAAGTATGAGTCAAACAGATTCCTCCATCTCTTCCAAGGAAAAATGGGTTCACCCTCCTCTGAAAGAAAAGGTGGTGGCTGCGACATGCTAGAAGTAGTAGCCATAATGAAAACAGACCCCCAAAATTATTATTATTTTTTTTTTGTAAAATACGGTGAAGAATATATGGCTAGGAAGAAGAAAAACAATAAAAAAAAACTATGATGAAATAAGAAACTTCTTAAAAATGAATATAGATCCTAAATGTAATTAATGACCAGTCCAATACAATACCTAAATGTAGAAAAATGAGTAGTCCAAACCTAACATTTCACAGTTGGTAGTAATGAAATAATCAGACCAAGAAACGTGCTGTTGTGCACATCAACGAAGAAAGTAGGCAAAATGTAGTTTCTTCCGAAGAAATGCGCCGCTGTGCGCATCAGCGTAGATAAAATGAAGGTTAAAATGAAATGCGCTGCCGTGCGCATCGGCGTTGTCAAGCCAGTCGTGAAGGTAAACAATATGCACTGCCGTGCATATCGGCGCGGTTGACAGGGAAAATCCAAGATGGCCGCTGCGTGATGTCGTCACGCGTAGGACGTCAGACGTTAGACGTCCGGGTCAGGAGTCAAGCTGCCGGGAAGAGAAGACTCGCGCAGGGTGCACTCGTGCAAGGCATGGAACAAGCTGGTTGCCAGGCGAGGGAAGCACTCACGGAACTCACGGGGTGACACGCGATGGCGCACGCGATATCACACGCGATGGCACCCGCGATGTCGTTTAAATGGCAACAGAGTAACGGTAAGCCTCAGGAAGAGGAAATTACCTTAAAAGATATCTGTCGAGTAATTTTGAAATCCTGAGTTTTCTCTTGAATCCAAAGTCAGCAAGAAGGTACAGCAGACTCCTTAATGTAGCACAAGAAGTACGAATAGTGGTCCAAAACAATAAGAGAACCTAACTGTCATTCAGTAAAGCAGTTAGGAAAACCAAATAGTTAGAGAATCCAATCCAAAAAAAACATGAAAGTGAGACTGAAGTTGAAGATCCTAATGTTAGAAGGCAGGTTCAGAACAATAGTCCAGTGTCCCATGTAATCCAATGTCCAATGTCCAAAAAACGAAAATTGAGAAAAAACCAAGTCCAAGTCCAATTTCAAGAGTAGGGGAGTTGATGGTTGCAAGTGCTTGTCCCCAATCAAGCCTTGACCCTCGTCGCCAGTGATAAAAGCTCTGAGCAAGATAAGTTGTAGGAAGAGCTTTATTGGTACAACCATCAACAAGGAAAGACAGCAACTGACACTTCAGTAGAAAACATAACATTCTGATAATGATGTCAAGAAGGCAGAGCTAGTAAAGTTCCATTAAAGGGACAGTAACTAAAGAACAGTAACCACAACAACTACCCAGGACTCCAGACCCCGTAAATAGTAGTTAAAAGTAAGTGCAGATGATTGGGTTGTAGATGGATAGCAGTGAATAACAGGGAGGTTCTTCATCTTTGGGTTCTCACTGACAACATAGACAACCCGAGCTTCAGTCTTGATGTAATTCAGAACCTTTCATTGAAAAACATACTCGTTATTCACTGTCATCCATCTATAATTATACATTTTAAAAACGTGAACAATGTAGAATGTTATACATACCACATGTTTTGCAGGAGTAAAATTCCAAACAATGTTTTTCTTGGGAATTGACAAATGTTGAGGTTTCAAGAGGGAAAGTGTCTAGTTAATTCATGAATAGTTATCTTGTAATCCTTTTAGTCCCCTGTTCCAAAGGGGTTGTAGATTCAACATAGTGCAACGTTACATTGCATACAGCATAATATTACATCACATGTGTACCAGATAAAGAACAATGTAGAAGTGTAACATTGGTTATTCCTACGACATGCAACTCACAGAGAAGACACCCACCTTGATATTGCTGCTGTTCTTTGGTACCCTCTGATTCTCAAATGGCTGAGGAGAGAACAGCGAGAGAGACCAGCTTTACCCATAAGGAAGTTTGCATTGTCTGGGTCCTCCAAAATTATCCTCAACTCTGTTGGGGTCCTCCCATGAAGCCTTGCCTAGAGCCATGCCAGGAAATTCAACTGCAGTCAGAGTTGGCATGTGGAAAACTTTGGAGGTAAGCAAATTATCCGAGGACATATGGACGTGGTCTAGACTTGAGCACATGGACATACTTTGGAGGTCCTCCAGATATGCAGCAAGACTATCTCCAGGCTTAGTGCACTGCAGAACAGAGTCCTTTCACTTAGCTGCCTGGACCTCCTTGATCAGCTGCATGAGTAGCAGCAGGGCGGTGAATGTCCATCCTTTATTATGCTGTGTGTACATGACTTCATAATGCTTCCTATCTGCTGTAGACATTTTCAGGTGCATAGATTTCTTGTTGGGGCATTATATCTGTAATCAGCGTTCCTTGTTTCTTTCTTTCTTGTTAATCCAAGGTAGAGCATGTTTCAAGCATGTTCAAGAATTAGTTCTCCTGACAGAAAGAGTCACACATGCTGGTTTTCCCTGAGTGTGCATGAGATGAGTGAGATCTTGGACAAAGCATTACTGCTATTATAAGTGTTTTCTTCGCCACAGAAGTCCAGTCACCCAGAGAATTATATGTGCTGCTGGTTTATACACATTACACAGCCCTGCAGAGACCATTTTATTGAGTTGCTACATAACAATGAATTGTTGTCTTAGAGCACCTGTCCCCCCAGCCAGCCTTTAACTCGTGCAGTTCTCTTATTACTTCACATTATCCAGAGAGGGACAGAACAGAGTGGCTGTGCAATGTCATCATTTACAGAGCCCTTTTCATGTATTATAATCACCAAATGGATCACCACATCAAAGGACCCCTTCTGCTGACTGAAGCATTGAGCACTTCACTGATGGGAGGCAATGACTCATTTAACCTCCTGAGTCAGTGCAATATCTTTCCAGTGGGTTTCAGACTGCTCTCAGTCTGTGAAAATATATGTTGTATGTTTATGAGTCATTTGTATTCCAGTTGGAGTAAGAAAGTAGCTAATACGGTATATATCTTAATGGAAAATCCAGTTGTTTTCTTAATGTTGTCAGCATAGACACATCTAGAAAATGAAATATTAAAAATGCTCATGCGAAGTTGCGTGTAGTAGCACCTTTTTAATTACTCAGTCAGTCATTTTGTGAGCTTTGCACAACTTCTACTTTGGGCTAATGGACTGGCAAAAAAGTTGTTCTAAAAATCCAATGTTAATATTTTAGAGGGAAGAATGTTATGCAAAAACATACAGGGGCGAATTCTCCCACTAAGAGTGGGTTGTTGTTTATTTTTCTTCTCACGAAACGAGTTTTTGTTTTTATTATTCTCATTTTTAAACTTAAAAAAATGTCATGAATTTTTCAAAACGTGAGTTTTTTTGCTAAAGTAAAATCCTCCAATTTCATGCACAAATAAACTTACTTTACTGTGCCAGTCCAAGATATGTTATTGATTAATAGCTCCTGCTCATTTGCTTTCTTTTTATACTGAAGGATATGTTACTCAGATCTTTTTTCAGTGTGGCACAACCATCCAAATGCACACCATGGAAGTTTGAGAAATAGAAGAGAGGTTCTTAAATTCCAACTATTCAGCAAGTGGAAGGAGCACCCCTGACCTAATTTAGGCCTAGGTTAGGCTTCGTTTTTCCCCTGCAAGCAAAATGTTCTCATAAATTAGGTAATTTCGAGCAGTTTCAAATCGAAAGTAATAAAATAATGCATTAATGTCGTTGTAAGGAAAGCGATCCTTTCCTTAGGAAGGGGCTTTGGGACATAGGACCTAATTACAAGTTTGGTGGTCCATGGGACTGCAGAACCCATGGTGGCAGTCACTGGACCACCAGACTGGGTGTCCACCTGCCGTATTACAACAACGGCAGTGGGACTGCCACAGGACCACCGCAACATCAGAGGATCCCTGATCCTGCGGTGTTGGTGCAGTGGTGTGAGGCTGTAAGATGCAGGTGGTGCCCCTGGGGTACCACCAAGGATATTGTAAGTTTCCTCACTGCAACCCTTATCATGGTGGCGAGTCTGCCATGAAAAGGGTGGCTGTAAGGAAACTAAGGGGGTCCTACAGGGCCCTCTGTTGCCTCTGTGCACAAGAGCATAAATGTTGTGCCCCCTATATCTTTTTCACCCCCCCCCGTTCCTTCACAGACAGAAATGCACAATTTTGTGCATTTCTGCCCTTGCAGGAACAGGATGGGGCACTCCTACGGCGGTGTATTTCTAAGGCTCTCTTATGAGCCTTAGAGAGGCACAGCTGCGGGACTGCCACCGCAGGACCACCCACCAGGATTACAACCCTTAATCTGGAAGGTGGACTGACTACAGGTTTGGTGGTCTTGGAGCGGGTTGCTGATGCGGTGGCCCACTCCAAGACCACCAAACTCATAATTAGGCCCTTAATATCTCAAAGGAAACTTTAAAAAATGGTGGGGGAAAAACAGTGTATGTTTTAATCCTATGCCTCCAAAAGTTGTTTTAAGGGCAAGTAGTGGTCAGGAAAATCTGATGCTCAAGCACACATGGCCTATCGTTTACCAACATTTATATAGCACATTTATTCACTTCTGTTTTTAACATCCAATGCCTTCAAAGTAGTTTTGGATTCATATGTAATGAATGAGACTCTACATGGAATGAGGAGTGTGAACAAATGAAAAGATATACAGACCTCACAATCACTGGCAAAAACTCATCAGTACTGCACACATCACACAGTATCATGCTGCAATGATGCTTCCAATTACATATAGATCACAGGATAAAACGAATCAGGTAACACTTGAAAACAATTTGCTTTCTCAGTCAACAGTAGTTATATTACCAAAAGCTTTATCCAAAAAGATGTTTCAATGACTTGACACCAGTATTTGTTTTATAAAACTTGTTTTTATTTTAAAACTGCTTCCACTGTATCCAGGACAAGAACCTACATGTACATTTTCAGTATCTTATGGGCAGTATAAAACCAGTGTTAGTAACATGTCATTCCATGAATACGTACAAGCTTACTATCTGTGAGCAGCATTGCTCATTCAGTTTAACAGTGCACGTTTTCTTTTTTGTTTTTAAACTATAGGACCATCATGCTATGTGGCAAATGAAGAACAACAATCACAGCAGGGAATCTGGGTTCCCGCCCCGGATCCAATCCCTACCCACCTCCCCCCACCCTCGTGACAGCGACAGACAGCTGTCACAGTACTCTGAACCTAAGCAAAGACCTAATGGTGCACTCACAGCTTGTTCATGAGTCATGTGTTCATGGCGTGAGAGGGCGTATGTGACAACATTGCTTCGGGATGTGTTTGAGTGGGCCTGGTGCTCTGCGAGATATGATTCAGAAAAGGGGGTGGTGATGAACAGAGTGTCTGAATTAAGCAGACCACTCTTACCCAGTCCAAAGATCAGGGCTTGATCCATCACCGTTGTTTAGCTCACTGCCCCATCCCAGCTCAGAACCTGGCTATATGCAAATTAGTCTGTCCCTGGCCCAGTGCATCATGGGAACAGGGCAGACCAAACTACCAAGCCAATTCTTCACCAGAAAGGAGACAAGCTTCCGGGGACCGGTTTGTGGCATTTCAGCCGTCGTCGGCCCGGCTTGCTTGAATCCTGATGGAGCAGTGAGCAAGGGACTCATGTCTGAGTACACCCTGCCACACCTATAGTGGCCAAAAACGATTCAGAAAAGGGGGTGGTGATGAACAGAGTGTCTGAATTAAGCAGACCACTCTTACCCAGTCCAAAGATCAGGGCTTGATCCATCACCGTTATTTAGCTCACTGCCCCATCCGAGCTCAGAACCTGGCTATATGCAAATTAGTCTGTCCCTGGCCCAGTGCATCATGGGAACAGGGCAGACCAAACTACCAAGCCAATTCTTCACCAGAAAGGAGACAAGCTTCCGGGGACCGGTTTCTGGCATTTCAGCCGTCGTCGGCCCGGCTTGCTTGAATCCTGATGGAGCAGTGAGCAAGGGACTCATGTCTGAGTATACCCTGCTACACCTATAGTGGCCAAAAACGATTCAGAAAAGGGGGTGGTGATGAACAGAGTGTCTGAATTAAGCAGACCAATCTTACCCAGTCCAAAGATCAGGGCTTGATCCATCACCGTTATTTAGCTCACTGCCCCATCCCAGCTCAGAACCTGGCTATATGCAAATTAGTCTGTCCCTGCCCCAGTGCATCATGGGAACAGGGCAGACCAAACTACCAAGCCAATTCTTCACCAGAAAGGAGACAAGCTTCTGGGGACCGGTTTCTGGCATTTCAGCCGTCGTCGGCCCGGCTTGCTTGAATCTTGATGGAGCAGTGAGCAAGGGACTCATGTCTGAGTATACCCTGCCACACCTATAGTGGCCAAAAACGATTCAGAAAAGGGGGTGGTGATGAACAGAGTGTCTGAATTAAGCAGACCACTCTTACCCAGTCCAAATATCAGGGCTTGATCCATCATGCGAGATATGTGCACTCTCGGTCTCACTCTCATTTGGTGTTGTGAACACTTCAGTCAACATTTGCCCTCATTCCAGGAGACCGCTCTCTGTCTTGTCATCCGTCTGCACTGTTCTAAGTCGACATTCCTTAGCTACCCTCTACTCCTGTAAGTCATCCCTCCGTTTTTTCACGCTGGTGGTCCTGAGTATAACCAGTAGATTGCTATCCACATTTCACCAGGACCAGTCCTAGTAGTGCATACTTATAGCACATCCTAATCCCTTTCTTGGGTGTCTGGAGCACTCCAAGAAGACAGTGTTTCATGGAGACGTCCATTCGCACCGCGGTCGCTGAGCCAAGAGACAGCACCACTGGGTGCCAGTACAGATGTAGATGCTGACAGTTCCAGACCATGTGCTGAAACGTGGCGGGGTCTGTGCCACATCATAGGCATGCAGGGGCCAACCCTGGGGTGAACCGAGCTCACAGCTGGGGAGTCAAGTATGTGCGGTGAAGATAATAAAATTGAATCAACTTGTGCCGTGTGTTGCTTGTGGCTTCAGCTACTTATCCCAGTGCTCTTTTCCACTCGCCATCTTTCAAGGGGACTGGGAGGTTGCGTTCCAGCTTGCCGTAACCCGGTCCGCCTTTACTGTCTTATAAATGCGAGCGATAAGCCATCGACTGGAACCTGGGTCCAGCAGTGTTACCAGTGTACCGACCTCTTAGGGTTCATCAGGAAATGCTGTCCACATCTCCCAGACAGTGCATGATATTTTGGCGTACTGTAGAAAGTGCCCTGGAGGCACCTGAAACCAGGCCTGCGCGTCCTGGAAAGTCATGAATGTGCTGTTCTGGTATAAATCCCCCACCATCTCACAACCTCTCTCGTACCACTTCAAGTGATCCATGACACCCTATATATTCTGGAAACCCTGCAACCAATGCAGCGGTAGTCCGCTGACATAGGGGGCCTTTCTGACCACTAAGGTTACTCCTTTCTCCCAAACCTCCGTAACCTGGTGGATTATATGCTGGCCCGTTTTGGGACCCTAGAGCCCATCATGAGGAATTGCTGCAGTTGCATCCCCTCGCTCCAGCTCCCTAGTAATTCCGTCTCAACCATGCGCTCCCCCATGCACCACTGGGCATCGTATTGCAGCAGGCCAACCATATAGTACAGTTGTAGGTCCGGCAGCCCCCATCCATGTCTACTTTTAGTACATCCAATTTGCCTTTGCTCCATTTTCCGGCCCAGACCTGGGAGGTCAAGAGACTATTCAGCGTGTCAAACGTCGACTTCTGGATCTTGCAAAACGAGTTCTGGAGCACGTAGAGGCAATGGGGCAACAGCACCATCTTTGATGCAGCTACCCTCTCCATAACCGACAGAGGTAACTTGTTCCAAAATGCTATTGAAACCCGCAGGCTATCAAGGACCCTAACAATGTTCAGATCATATTGGGCCTTCAGCCGATGTGCAATTTGCATTCCGAGATACCAGAAGCGATCGCACTTCCAATCCATGCCAACCACGGGGAGATCGTGAGCTGCTCCTTGCGCCAACGCAGCAAGTGGGAAGAGGATGTTTTTATGGCAGTTGATACGGAGGCCTGATTTGGCCCCAACTTAATTCAATATTTCCTGAACCTCAGGGATCGCCCTTTCCGGCTCACACATATAGAGAAGAGCATCATCAGCATACATGGAGACCACTCGAGTACGGCCATCTACTTTCACACCCATGGCGCCATGTCTCTGCGCAAGCATATCGCCAATGGCTCCATGGCCAGGGCGAACAGTAGCGGGGATAGCGGGTGCCCCTCCCAACCTTAATAGCTTCTGACATGTGTCTCCCAGTCCATACTCTGGCCATCGGTGATTGGTACAAGAGTCTGACTCAGGCTATGTACTCGCTTCCAAACCCCATTCTCAACAGTACTTCCCAGAAGTAATCTCACTTGAGGGTATCAAAGGCTTTTTCAATATCCATGGCGACTACTACCACCCTGAGGTTCGTATCTACGACCGAGTGGAGGGCATGTGACAGTCTACTCAGGTTCATGTGTGTTCCTCTCCTGGGCATGAACCCGCATTGGTTCTAGTGGACCAAGGAGGTCACCACCCTCGGTAGCCTGAGAGCCAAGACTTTGGCGAGTAACTTAGCGTCCACTCCCAACATGGACAAGAGCCTGTACGAGGCGGGGTCCTCAGGGTCGTTGTTGGGTTTGGAGAGCATGACGATCTGCATCGCACGCATAGAGTGGGGAAGGATTCCAGCCTGTTTAGCCTCTTGCAATGTATCCAACAGTTGTGGAAGAATGACATCAGCATAAAATTCAACTGGGAGATCATCTGTGCCGGGCATCGTACACCTGGCCATCCCCCACAGGGCTTCCTGGTGGTCCTCCAATTGTAGTACTGCCTCTAGTCCTTCCCGCTGGTCATCTGAGAGTCATGGCAGCGTAATCCCCAGTAGGAAGTCCCACCCATCTGAGCCGCAATCACCTGCACCTCCGTTGTATGTGTGTACTAAGTGATCAAATAATACTACACTAACCCCAACCTGTGAGGTCACTAAACCTCCCTCTGGACATCGTAGTGTAAGAATTAATGGGAGTGGGTGTTGACGTTTTAACAACCATGCAAGCAGTCTACCTGGTCTATCCCCTTCCCTGTGCAAAAGCTACTGGTATTCCCAGCGAGTCTGGCAATCCAGCCTATCCCAGGTCTTCCCACTACACGTTGTGCCTGTAAGAGGGCATCCGAAGGTTGATCGATGGCCTGCCCCTTGTGTTGTAACTTAGCCAGGGTGTCCTCCGCCCTGCTCAGCTCCGCCTCAAACCGTTTTATTGTGCCCCTCACTCCAGGCAGGCAATCCCCTCCTGGTGACCACTTTGAAAGTATCCCATTCAGTGCTCCTGGTGTTGGTAGTAGACCAATTTTCACTAAAATATTAAGACACGATTTTCCTGAGATTATCTCTGAAGACTCGGTCTTTTAGCGCCTGTGCTTGCAACCTCAATATTCAGGCTCACGGCCTAACTCTCTCAGGTCCTCTTTCCAAAAGCACCGGGCGTGATCTGATAGGACACGGCCCATCAAAGGGACACCATCTACACCATCACACAGCTCACACAACATCAGGAACCTATTATATACTGCATGAGCTGGAGTGTAACATGTATACTGCCGGTCTTCAGGATCTGTTTCACGCCATATATCCACACACTGCAGCCTATTCATCACCCCTCTCAGGGCTTCTGTCATGTATGGTTTAGTGTGGTGCTTGGGGGGAATGTCCGTCCAGGTGCACCATCCAGGACACAATTAAAGTTGTACACCCATACCACGGAAATCCCAATGAATGGCAGCAACCGATCCTCCAGCTCCCGATAGAAGTCTGCGTCATCCAGGTTCGGGGCGTGCACATTCACCAGGCACACCTCCATACCATCCAAATCCTGTGCACTACTACATATCTACCCACTACATCTGCTTCGTAGCTGCAAAGCTGAAATGGGACTTTTAGAACTATCCAGATGGCCACCCCCCTCACATAGGAGGAGAACGCAGATGCGAAGTTGCCCCCTCCAATTTTTGTGAAGCTTCTGTATTTCCGCGTCTAGGAGGTGAAACTCCTGAAACATAGCCACATGTGTACCTTGCCGCCTTTAATACGTCTGTACCCTATAACGCTTTGTAAACAAATTTAGCCCTCTCACATTCCATGTTACAGTCCTATAGTGCTTCATAGTGATGGCTACCACCAAACTCAATCTTTGCGCAACCAATCTGCCTGCCGCTGCTGTCATTGCAAATCACCCTCACATCGAGAAAAAAATGAAACCTCCAACCCCCCGGGTACATGGTGTATTAAGCTGAGATGCATCCCACATGAACCCCCAACATTACACCCTCCTCCCTAGCTGTACATCATTGTAACCCTGACACAGTCCCAATCTGCGCAATACCCAATATCAACAATACCAAAAACCCATGCACACTCTGCTCATACTCCCTGCCACACACACCATCACATTCATTACCCATGAACATTCCTGTCATCTCCACTGTCGGGACAAAAGGGCGTGTGCCCCGCCGGGACCGCTGAGACGTCCATCAGCTTAGCCCACCTAGCCCAATCAACAATCACTCCCATGCATACCGCGGCCAATCATAGTCAAGCACCTCACCACTCTCTTCCCCAAACAGACAAGATCTACCCCGAAGAAGGAGATATGAGAATGAGCGTTAATAGATCCAGGGAACAATACTGAATACAGGAGTGAGAAAAAGGGGGGAAGAGAAAGAAACAGAGTATAGGGGGGGGTCAGTGGATGACGCCCACCCTCACCAGATAGTCGATCATCCATCTACCTCACACTATTGGGAGGTGATTGGGACACAGAGAGGGGGTGAAGAGAAAAGAAAGGCGATCCCTCTAGAATTTGAACCCACACACCCTCAAGAGGGTGAAAGCATATGTCTATGTCCCAACAGTCCCCATAACTGGGTTACACTCTGTAGCACTGTGCCCTCTGTTGGACATTTCTTGCAGGGTCTGATTGTTGTGGGGTGTCCTCCACAATATCACGTATGCTTGTGTCCGAACCCGTAGCTGTCACCACCTCAACCAGGGCCGTGGCCGCATCCTGTTCAGCCCATTGGGTCTCCAAGTCTATTCTGGGGGATCTCCGGCCCTCGCCCCCTGTGCCAGCACCTTCCAGCTCCAAGGAAAAATCATGCTGCACCACTACTCTCTGGGTTGATCTGGAGCTCTTTCTGTGTCATCCTGAGCGGACTCTACCAGTTGCACCCAGACGGTGTGTCATGGATCATGCCACCACTCGCTCCCCCCTCAACACTCTTCCCCCTTCATGCACCTCCAACCAGTCCCACACCTCTTCTGGTGTCGTAAAGAAGTGTGCGAAATCCGCATGTATGACTTTCAGTTTTGCTGGGTAGAGAGGCATGTACTGAAGGTCCATGGCCCGCAAGTTTTGCTTGACACCGAGGAAGGATGCCCTCTGCTGCTGAACCTGGCGGGTGTAATCTGGAAAGATGCAAATTATCTGGTTTTCGAATACTGGATCCCCTTCTTGTTGTGCTGCCCTGAGAATACTGCCCCTATCTCTACAATTGAGGAGCCAGGCGATGAGTGTCAGCGATGCAGACTACATCTGCGGGACCTCCCTTCCGCATCCTCCGCTTGGCGCTCCAGAGACATCATTTTGTGTGAGAGCTCAGTGAGAGTCACTTTTAGGGCCGAGACCTCCTCCCGCAGCTCACTAACCGTTTGCTCCATGGCTAGGGATCGCTCAGCAACAGTGCAAAAGTCCGCCCTCAGTAAACCAACATCCTGGGAAACCGCATCTATCTCTGCCTGCACTTTCACACTTGAAGATTCGATAGCAGCCAAAATCTGGGATCCTGTGGGCTCAGGATGTGTCCCAGCTCCCCCCATCGATATGCTGGGAACCTCAGCGGTCTTCGGGGGACACTCAGAGCTGTATACTGATCCATCTTTGTTTGCTGAGCGGCCCTCAGCAGATGGTCCTTGCCCATTGCTGAAAATGCCGCCCGAAGTTTCCACAGACTCTCAGCTCTAGCACCCGCCCCACTAGCACACAAGTCCGTGGTACGCACTCACGGTGGCACCAGTCTGCGGCTTAATATGTCCATACACACAAATAATAGGCCCACTCCTGGGTGTCTCAGCTAGTACAGGCAGTCACTCCGGCTGGTATGAATCAAATGCCACGTGGTAGTCAGCAACTTCTAACACAGCGAGGGCCACACCTGCATCTCCCACAAGTCTTTGCAGACATGAAAGTCTTTCTGTGTGACCCAGCACGCATATGCCAGGTGCAGCAGGCTCTACTGCCCCCCCAAAAGGCTCCACCTCACCTCAGCAAAGGGGCAGAGGCGCAACCGCCGGCCCCTCAATGCACTTGGCCGGTGTGTTGTCTCAGGACTCAGGGGGGCCTCATGCCTCTAGACCCGCAGATAGCAGCTTCGCAACACAGTACAAGGGAGGGGGACTGGGCACAGGCAATCCCCGCTCTTGGAATCGACGGCTCCAAGGAACCTTTGTCAACCGGGCCCGATCCTCAGTCCATGGTCTCGGTCGTGCAGGGTGCCCCTCCGACACACCACAGACAATGTTAATGGAAGCGGGGGCAATCATTCTATCGGCTGCAACCCTTGGTGGCCAGCCCACCTTATAGAGACCGGGGCGAGGCAAGCCCCCCAGTTACACAGGCTTCAGGTCCAGCAGGGGTGACCTGAGCAGTTGTCTGTCGGCCTTCACTTCCCCATAGAGAGCTACTCCTGGGTCAGGACACAGCTTCAGCCCGATCAGCGCCATGCAAGTGCGGTCTTCAATCCCAGCCCTGGTCCCTAGGACGGGGTGAGATTCCGGCTAGGCCACTGTCTGCAGGCAGACGATCCCCCCACCTCACCTCAGGCACTTGAGCTTCTCTCGACCCGCTGACTGTGGGTCCCAGGAATGTTTGTTATGGGGGAGGGTCACCTTCACTGCCAGGGGAATCGCACCTCCCCAGGTCACCAGTCCTCTGCAGCGATCATTCACCACCGGGGCCGGCCCTCCCAGCCACAGCGAGCCGAGGTGTACTCCACAGCCTCTCACGTGGCGTCGTCCGAGCCACCAGTCGATTCGCTCCCCAAGTCGGTCCGGGACCACCAAGACCTCTCAGCAATCGTCCGCTGCCCTCACATCAACAAAGAAAGGGTCCGGATGGGTAGGATCGTGAAGGATTATGTCACAGGTGGGTGCGGAGCTCCACTAAGCAGCGTCCGTTCCGAACGCCATCTTGGCCATGCCCCCTTCACACCAGTATTCAAATCACAACCATACCAGTAAGTGTCCTCTGGAACTAAGGGCTCAATGTCAACAATAAGCAATTAGCACTCATCTATCTGCTTTAAATCTTTCCTACAAATCAAATAATTGTGTCCTAACATTATCTTCCAGTTTCTGAAAACACAGATAATTCTAAATGATATTTGGGGGGATAAATAAGATCAATTTCCACAAATATAAAACTAGTATTTTTATTTTTATTAATACATTTTTGATTCTCTATCATTAGGTTTTCATTTTCACCAAACGCTCATATACATTACTATTATAAATGTAGAGAGATTCTGCCTTTTGTGTAAATTTATCATCAGGATCCACTACTATAGATGTCAGTAATGAGACAAATCTTTTTTATCACCATAATGCCAGAGATAGTCATAATTGTGTTAAGAATGAGAACAATAGGTCTAGGATGGGCCTTTGTTATGCAAGTCATTGTCAGAATTATATAGCACCTTTAATTTTTGGTCTTATAACATAATATTTATTCAATCTTATCCTGGAATAATGGTCTTGTTCTTAATATTTTTAATCAACTGTTATGATTCATTGTATTTTAGAAAGTGAGATTTTATACAGTGTAAGAATGTATATTGCAATATAAGAAATGCACTTTATTGTTAGGAATAACTGAATAAAGGGGCATATTTACAAGTCAACTGTTGGAGCGCAGTGTTACGCCAAGATTGCTAACGCTGCGCTCTGAGCGTTTCTAAACGCAGGGATGCGCCATATTTACAAGAATGTGGCACACCACTGCATTTCCCCTAACTCAGGCACTAAATTTAGCTGCCTAGTGCAAATGCAGGCACCCTTGCACCATTGTGCAACAATGCCTGAGCTGCATCCATTCCTGCACATAAACAATCGGTAATGGCAATTTGTAACTTCTATATGTGAGCTTTATGCAGCACACATGGAAGTTGCAATTCCTCATTTTTTAATGATTGTTTATGTGCTGGAAGGGACGCCTTCCTGCATATGAACTATCACTAGTGGAGATTTGTTGTTTCTCTGTGTTCTCATTTCACCAGGTTAGGACCAGGTTTTCCCTAGTCGTATCTTTGGTGCTGGCCTATATTTCTGCCACCCTTGTAAATAGGAACAGCGTCAAAAATCAGTGGGTGTTGTGGCACCCACCACAACCCATTGCTCAACCCTTTCACTCTAAATGCTGTTTGAGAGGGGGCCTTTTTCACAAGGCAGCGTTCAGTGACATAAAGTGGTTTAACCCCGCCTTGTAAATAAGGTGAAGGGCTTATCCCCACCAGAACGTCACAAAAAGTGACATTCTGGTGGCGATAAGCTCTTGTAAATATGTCCCAAAGTTTCCTATGACTGAACCTAATTTTCAGTGCTATGGCTGAATAGACATGGTACAATCTTTGAATATGGGGATTTGGCGATTAACATGATGTGTACAATTGGCTTTTTTAAAGCTCCAAATAAGAAATGGATTCTAGGTGGTGCTAGGGCATAAATACAGTCTTTCTGCAATTCAATATAACACATCCCTTTAGTGTTTTTGTGTATTATGAAAATTACCAAACTCCACAATGACGTCAAGATGTGCTTGGTACATGCACAGTTGGTACATGTCAGAAAGTAGGAGTAAGTTGGTTTTCATGAGAAAGCTCTGCCATCTTGAGCAGGTAGTTGGAGAGGGTGTTGGTATGGTGGCGCCCTAGCAGGCACTACATCCATACTGCCCAGGATTCCGGTGTGGCACACCTGCCAGACCCAATCGGATGGACTGACATGTAGTGGGTATTTCTTGGTCAATTTACCATTTGGAGTCACAGTGACGCGTTCATAAATGCTGTTCCCTCATTTCAGGTAAGTCGCCAAAACCTCATCTCCCAGGAGAGTAGATGAGGTACTTACCCCTCAGATTGACAAGCATACGTAGATCTGCTGGGAAACAATATGCACTGATTGCACTCCAGTTTAAAAAGAAAAGAGTTAACAAAAACTCCACACTTAAGTGTTTTGTTAGAAGCAAGCCAAAAGAAACAAGCCCTTTATCTTTCTCTATTTACAACATTTCAAGACGACACAAACCTTTCATTCTAGCTTTAAGCATCGAAGGCCTGAGCGTCATTAAAGTGCATTTACACGCTGATTCCTCACTAATATATCTTTAATAGAAAAAAACATACAATGAACGGCACGGCGGCTAACCCTGAGAGAATAACAGAGATAAAAAGAATGAAGAGTGTCTTTTTAATGGCTTAATTTGGGTTTTATACGCGGACATCAAGTTAGATTTATTAGCAGGCATTCTTTCCCTAATTGTTAACAAGGTTGTTTGAGTTCTGTTTTATGTGATCAGTAAATACCAAGTGTGGGGAGGAAAGGATTATCGTTTGCCGGTGCCTGAGGAAAGCTATGAGTAGATAAAGCGCGTCTAATGAGGCCCCCTCGATGGGCGCAGTCATTCATAAAATGTCTTTTTGTGCAGCTGTAAAAGAATGTCAATTAAACACGAGTGAGGGGAATGGTAACTGTGCCTACTGCTTCCTGCATGTGCTCCCACCGACAGGAGACCCTGAAAGTCACCATCTTCAACTGAGATTGAAAGGGCAGCTCATAAGAATTGTAAACTCTTCATGCTAGCTGTCCCTTCCAACCTCCAGGATTTGTAATAATAATAATAATTATTATTAATATTAATATTAATAATTAGAACAATAATAACAAAAACAACAACAACTAAGCAACAACATCAACAGCAAAATAACAACAAAAACAAAATTACTGTTAATTCCTTGGCTGCGGCGCAAATTCCGCCGCGGCGCTGGGGGGTGAGTGCGGCGCCGCCATGCTCGTGACCACGCCATGAGCCACGGGCGGCCTGTGCTTATGACGGCGTGGTTCCGTCACGGTCCCACCCGCTCACTAATTCGCCCGCACAAGCGTGGAATCAGTGCCGCGAGGGTGGAGCGGCTGCAGCATGACGGAACCACGCCGTCATGAGCACACATCTATCGTGGCTCGTGACGCCGTGGTTCCGTCATGAGTAAGGAAGGGGTTAATAATAATAATGTATTATTATTATGTTGTTACTTTGGTATATTGTTATTAGTAGTAGTAATAATAGTATTACAGTAATATCAACAAACATCAGCAATATCATTATTGTTATTATTATTAGCAGTAGTAGTAGTAGTATTAGTATCATCAACAAACATCAAAAATATCATTATTAGCAGTAGTTTTACTATTATTACTACTGGTAGTAGTAGTATTATTACAGTATTGTCAACAAACATCAGCAATATCTTTAATAGTAGTAGTAATACTATCATTATTAGCAGTAGTAATAGTAGTATTAATATCATCAACAAACATCGGCAATATCATTAATATTATTAGTAGCAGTAGTAGTAGTAGTATTAGTATAATCAACAAACATAAGAAATATCATTATTAGTGGTAGTTTTACTATTAATACTACTAGTAGTAGTAATAATATTACAGTGTTGTCAACAAACATCAGCAATATCTTTAGTAGTAGTAGTAATACTATTATTATTAGCAGTAGTAGTGGTATTAGTATCATCAACAAACATCAACAATATCATTATTAGTGGTGGTTTTACTATTATTATTACTACTAGTAGTAGTATTATTACAGTATTGTCAACAAATATTAGCAATATCTTTATTAGTAATAGTATTACAATCATTTTTATGATTACTGTTATTGCTATTGTAATGCATAAATAGTCATTACTGTCGGCAATAACGCTATCAGAACACATTAGGTTGATTGTAGGCTCTCCGTCGCCCTAGCACAAAGATCCTTCAGTGATACACCTCAGTAGCTCTCTCTGTCAGTGTAGATGTCATCAATAATTCTTTATCAATTAACGCTTGCAGTTCATCCAGAAAGCTTACGGGATAACTTTCGCACACATGGTTCTTCACTCACCATGCATGACACATGTGACTGAGCCTGCTGCTCGCTCAACCAATCATTGCATCAAAGACTCACACAAAATGCAAAGTATTAGCGAAAAATGCCACATTGCATGCATAAATCTATCAACACCAGGAATAAGGCAGGAGGGGAAGAATGCAATACAGGAGAGGAAAGTGGAAAACTAAAACTATACCAAAATAGGAGCAGGAAGCATGCAGCCTCAGTAGATCTGGTGAGTAAGCTTTGAAAATTAGTAATTGCCTGAAACAAACATTCCAAATAGCAGGAGACCTCTTGCAGTAACAAAAATAACTCAGATAAAAACTAGGAGTGGGCAAAATGGTTCATTCTGCCAGTGGAACAGTCCGAATTTGGCGACTCCCCGTTACTCTTGTTACGTAGAGTTCCGGCCAAATTCAGCCAATCACTGCATTGTGGAATTTTTTTCCTGCAAGGATCCAGAAATGCGAGCGTCCCCAGCGTGATTTTCTAATGTGGATGGTTGTAAATGGTCATGGTTCGCGAGTAGATTTGCAGCTGCTCAAGTGGATTTTCTACTCGAACTGCAGCAAAATCAACTTCAATGGCTGCACGCTCAACACGCGGCGCTGTTCCCATTGATTTTTTAGTGCTGGTGCTAAATTTTAGGGTGAGCAGTGCGACAAGTGTATTTTCTGCCCATTGGCGGAACTCTGTGGAATCTCACAGAGTTTTTATGTAATTCTGCAGATTTCTGTTTTCAATCACCTGATACATCTTAACAGCAACATGTTGGGGGGAGTCTCTGTATTTCGCTTATTATGCACATGTACCCATAAAGGCCACGTCGCAAACCAAGATGGTTTCAACCTTGTCCTCTAAATGGCATTCCAGTGAGCCCATCACCCTGGAAGAGTTTCACTCCCTCAATAGTTGTATGGATCGCTATACTAGTGCTGCAAAGCAATAAACACAATACAATACAATAAACTACTATGCAAGAATGTACAACTAGAGGTACTAATAATAGAAACTGCAAAGAGGATTAACTTAAAAAGTGTTACTAAACCTACAAAACAGTGTTTTAAACTTTCTTTGAGTGCTGTATTATAGAACAGCAGTAAGGAAGTTAATTGGGGTGAGCACCCATACAAAGAGCTGTAGGTCACATATCCAATCTGCCTTTCAGAACTGCAGGTATACAAAATGAGAGCTATGGAGCAGGGTAATAGTAACATCTGCTATTTAAGGTTTGTGCATACTGCAAAAATAGTAAATTCTTCTCTGCGATTCTAATGCGCTGCATGACACAAAATTGCACTAAAGTGTAGATGTACAGAAAGACCCTCACAATCAGTCATGAATTGAGGATCTTATTCTGTGGTAATAGGTGCAGGGGACTCCATTTGTGCACCTAAAACGCAATAGGTGGACAAAATCACCTTAGTAATATTAGACAATTATTTGTAATGTTTCTCATTTGTATTAGAACATTATTGAACTGATAAAAGTATTACATTAAATAATGCTGCAAGCTTATTACCAGTGTGGATTCAAGCAAAAGATTGTATGCTAATGCCCATACTTGTAAATAAGTATGTATAAAACTCATTGTATGTACAAGATACATTTATAGTAAGTACAGAGTTAAGCACACTCTTTTAAACACGTATACTCCTCTAATGGAAGACTGTCTCCGGTGCATGTATATTTCTGTCAATTTTCCTACGTGTTCCACTCTCTGCAAGAATATGCAACCTTTTTCAAAATAATTTCTTATTAGAGCATTAAAAAGCATACATGAAAAAAATACTTTTTACATAAATCAACAATGACATAAAGGAAAGTTCTGAATGCATCAGGATAAAAATCAACAAATGCATCAATCATAGAAGAATAATCCATAGAATAATACCCAATGGGGTTGACTAGTCAAGGACAGTCGATACCCCTGACTCCCAATTTCGTAATGGGTCCCAAATATGACAATCTCATCCTGTGCTGATTATTTCGAGAATAGACATTCCAAGCGAACAAGTATTTAAAAATTCTTGCCACCACATCCTAGGAATAGCGGCACTGGCTAGTAACCAGTGCTGTGGCAAGACCAGCCTAGCCAAAGTAATAGCAAAAAAGGTAATCCCTGATAGAACAGAAGGGAACCAAGGTGAATACCCAAGTATTATCAACTTAAAAAAGTCCCATCGACAGTCAATAGAGAACAGCCCATTCAGCTTCCAGAAAATGGCGTCCCAATACCCCTGTAAACAAATGCAGGCAACAAATGTGACTCAATCAATCAATCAATCATTCCATTTGTATAGCGCACTACTCACCCGGGAGGGTCTCAAGGCGCTTGGGGGAAGGGGTATGCTACTGCTCGAACAGCCAGGTCTTGAGTTGTTTCCTGAAGGCGAGATGGTCCTGGGTCAGCCGAAGGTGGATGGGGAGGGAGTTCCATGTCTTGGCAGCCAGGTAAGAGAAGGATCTTCCTCCGGCGGTGGCTCTTCGGATGCGTGGTACGGCTGCGAGGGCGAGGCTGGTGGACCGTAGCTGGCGGGTGGGCGTGTAGAAGGTCAGACGATTGTTGAGGTACTTGGGGCCCAGGTCGTGGAGAGACTTGTGTGCGTGGGTGAGGAGCCGGAACGTGATCCTCTTGTCGACGGGGAGCCAGTGCAGGTTCCTCAGGTGGCTGGAGATGTGGCTGCGTCGGGGGACATCCAGGATGAGTCGGGCGGAGGCGTTCTGGATGCGCTGGAGTCTTTTCTGTAGCTTGGCTGTGGTTCCGGCGTAGAGGGCGTTTCCGTAGTCCAGTCGGCTGGTGACGAGTGCCTGGGTGACAGTCTTCCTGGTCTCGGTCGGGATCCAGCGGAAGATCTTGCGAAGCATACGCAGGGTGTTGAAGCACGATGAGGAGACGGCGTTGACTTGTCTGGTCATCGAGAGGGAGGAGTCCAGGATGAAGCCCAGGTTGCGTGCGTGGTCGGTTGGCTTGGGTGCGGTGCCCAGGGCTGGGGGCCACCAGGAATCGTCCCAGGCGGAGGGCGAAGATCCTAGGATGAGGACTTCCGTCTTGTTCGAGTTCAGTTTCAGGCGGCTGTCCTTCATCCACTCGGCGACGTTTTTCATCCCTTCGTGTAGGCAGGTTCTGGCGGTGTCGGGGTCTCTGGTGAGGGAGAGGATCAGCTGGGTGTCGTCGGCGTAAGAGATGATGTTGAGGTTGTGCTGGCGTGCGATGGCTGCAAGAGGTCTCATGTAGACGTTGAAGAGGGTGGGGCTGAGTGAGGATCCTTGCGGGACGCCGCAGATGACTTCGGTGGCCTCGGAGCGAAATGGGGGGAGGCGGACTCTTTGTGTTCTTCCGGTGAGGAACGAGGTGATCCACTCCAGTGCCTTCTCTTGGATACCGATATTGCTGAGGCGCTGGACTAGGGTGCGGTGGCAGACAGTGTTGAACGTAGCGGAGAGGTCCAGGAGGATGAGGGCCACTGTTTCCCCCTTGTCGAGTACGGTCCGGATGTCGTCGGTGGCTGCGATGAGGGCGGTCTCGGTGCTGTGGTTGGCTCTGAAGCCGGACTGCGAGGGGTCGAGGGATCCGTTCGTATCGAGGAAGGCGGTCAGCTGTCTGTTGACGATCTTCTCGATGACTTTGGCAGGAAAAGGGAGGAGCGAGATGGGGCGGAAGTTCTTGAGGTCGGTGGGGTCCGCTGTAGGTTTCTTCAGGAGGGCGCTGAGCTCGGCGTGCTTCCAGCTCTCCGGGAAGGTGGCGGTGTTGAAGGAGGTGTTGATGATGTTCCGGAGTTGGGGTGCGATGGTGGAGTCGGCCTTGTTGAAGACGTGGTGTGGGCAGGGGTCGGTCGGTGATCCGGAGTGGAGGGTGTTCATCGTGCGGGCTGTGTCTTCGGTGGTCACCGTGGTCCAGGTGCGGAGGGTGGCGGTAGGGGGCGTTGGTTCGACGGTTGGGTGCGTGGGTGGTGCGCCGAAGCTGTTGTGGATGTCAGCGATCTTGCGGTGGAAGAACGAGGCGAGGGAGTCGCAGAGGTCTTGTGACGGAGTGATGTCGTTGGTGCCGGTGCTGGGGTTGGAGAACTCCTTGACGATGGTGAAGAGCTCTTTGCTGTCGTGGGCGTTGTTGTCTAGTCGTTCCTTCAGGGATTTCTTTTTGGTGGTGCGGATGAGCTGGTGGTGCTTGCGGGTAGCGTGTTTGAGGGCGGTCATGTTGTCGGTGGTCCGGTCGAGGAGCCAGGCTTTCTCGAGGGTGCGGCAGGTCTTCTTGGAGTCCTTGAGTTCGTCGGTGAACCAGGATGCCTTCTTGCTTCTGGGTCTGCTGGGAGGGTTCTTTAGTGGCGCGAGGTCGTCGGCGCAGGCGGTCAGCCACTGTGTGAAGTTGCGGGCTGCTACGTTGGGGTCCGTTGTGTTGGCGGGTGGGCTCTGGCTGAGGGAGGTGGTGAGCTGGTCGGCGGTGATCTTGCTCCAGCTCCTGTGATGTACCTGTTGCGGGTGGTGGTGGGTCGTGGTTCTTTTGAAGCTGAAGTGGACGCAGCTGTGGTCGGTCCAGTGGAGTCCGGTGGCGTGGCTGAAGGTGATGTACTTGCAGGAAGAGAAGACGGGATCAAGCGTGTGGCCGGCGTAGTGGGTGGGGGTGTTGACCAGTTGCTTGAGTCCGAGGTTAGCGAGGTTTTCCAGCAGGGCGGTGGTGTTGCGGTCCTTGTTGTTCTCCAGGTGGAAGTTGAGGTCCCCTAGGAGGATGTAGTCAGCGGAGGGGAGGGCGTGTGGGCTGATGAAGTCTGTGATGTCTTCGCTGAATTGTGTGCGTGGTCCCAGAGGCCTGTAGATGAGGGTGCCTCTGAGGGTCGTCTTGGCGTCGGTGTGAATCTGGAAGTGGAGATGTTCGGCTGCGGCGAAGGAGTCGCTGGCGTCGGTCGTGATGCGGATGGTGTTCCTGTGGATGATGGCGATGCCTCCTCCGGTCTGGTTGATGCGGTCCCTCCTGATGACCTTGTACCCGTCCGGGATGGCGGTGGCGATGTCGGGTGCAGAGGAGGCGTTCATCCAGGTTTCCGTGAGGAAGGCGACGTCCGGTGATGTAGCGTCGAGGAGGTTCCAGAGTTCCACGGCGTGTCTGTGGACGGAGCGGGTGTTGAGCAGGATGCACTAGAGGTGGTTGCTGCTGGTGTTTGTCTTGGCGGGTGCGGGGCAAGTTCGGAGGCAGGTGAACTTGCAGGTACAGCAGGTGAAGGGTCCGTGGGTGCGTCTCGGGGTGGCTCGGCAGCAGGCGTGGGTCCGGCCGGCATTGAGTGCGTTGAGAGTGGCGGCGTCGTAGGTCAGTCGGGCCGTCTTGTATCGGCGGGGAGGGCCAGGGGTCCTGGCGCTGGGCGCGGTCCAGGCGCGGACGGGCGCAGACGGGCTTGCCTTTGGCGCGCCTTCGGCGCACAATCGGCGCGCCCGCCGCGCGTCAATGCTGCGCGTGCCTGGGGTCGTCATAAGTAGGCAGCCGGGAGGAGGGTCAGCGGTGGGGCGGCGAATGGGCTAGCGGGGGGCGGGGCCGCAGGGAGGCAGCGGCGGGAAAGACTGGTGCGGGCGGGCGGCTCAGCGACGGCTGGGTCGTCCGGTCATCAGCTGGAGAAAAAGGCGGCAAAAGGAGCAGCAGGCAGGAGGAGCGAGGGGGCGACCAGGCCACAGGATCAGGCTCAGTGGTCGCTCCCTGGACGAGGACGCAGCTTCCTTAAGTAGGCAGCCGGGAGGAGGGTCAGCGGTGGGGTGGCGAATGGGCTAGCGGGGGGCGGGGCCGCAGGGAGGCAGAGGCGGGAAAGACTGGTGCGGGCGGGCAGCTCAGCGACGGCTGGGTCGTCCGGTCATCAGCTGGAGAAAAAGGCGGCAAAAGGAGCAGCAGGCAGGAGGAGCGAGGGGGCGACCAGGCCACAGGATCAGGCTCAGTGGTCGCTCCCTGGACGAGGACGCAGCTTCCTTAAGTAGGCAGCCGGGAGGAGGGTCAGCGGTGGGGCGGCGAATGGGCTAGCGGGGGGCGGGGCCGCAGGGAGGCAGCAGCGGGAAAGACTGGTGCGGGCGGGCGGCTCAGCGACGGCTGGGTCGTCCGGTCATCAGCTGGAGAAAAAGGCGGCAAAAGGAGCAGCAGGCAGGAGGAGCGAGGGGGCGACCAGGCCACAGGATCAGGCTCAGTGGTCGCTCCCTGGACGAGGACGCAGCTTCCTTAAGTAGGCAGCCGGGAGGAGGGTCAGCGGTGGGGCGGCGAATGGGCTAGCGGGGGGGCGGGGCCGCAGGGAGGCAGCAGCGGGAAAGACTGGTGCGGGCGGCGGCTCAGCGACGGCTGGGTCGTCCGGTCATCAGCTGGAGAAAAAGGCGGCAAAAGGAGCAGCAGGCAGGTGTGGAAAAGTCAGCCCATATCGCACCCGATGCCCAGGCTGCTGGTGCAGGGCGACTCTTCGTTTCCATCTTGAATAATTACCAAATAAAGAGACGGGCGCTGGAGGCAGGAAAACAAGAACAGAGGTTATTACTCCAGAGGAGAGCATGTCATTTGGGACGCTCGCATAGTGTCTTCGGGAGGTGCTCTAACAAGTTTCTCTGAGGCTTCGTCTTTTATACACAGGTTTATGACACACACATATCCTCCATTACAATCAGGACATTGTAAAGTACAAAGATATTCCAACACGTGGCTACAGTAGGGGCCCTTATCCTCCATACAATAGGAGGGGGCTGTCATGCAGCTGAGTGTGCTGTTGATTCCGTTGGAATGTGTGCTCCTGATCGAATCTCAGGGGGTGGGGTGGTCATGATCAATAGTGGCTCCTTTCAAGAGAGGCGAGTGCATACAGTAGTGGGCAATAAACTGCATCCTCGGGCTAAGGGATGACCAGCGGTCCGTGCAAACAATTAGGTTCAGAGGAAGAGGTCATCAAAGGAGGGGTATTCATGGAGGGACAGGAGGTGTTGGTCAGGCGCGGGGTGCGATTCTCAGAGACAGAGTCATACGGGAGGGGAGGGCTCGTGACTTGTGCATGTGATAGCGGGGGCGGTCAGGGTGCATGGGGGAAGCTTGCAGGGTCAGGGAAGGGGCGCTGGTGATCGATCGCAAACTGGGAGACCATGATACCTAAAAATGGCTGTGTGTACGTGTGTGCATGGGTCTATGCTAGCGGGATAACACAGTCAGTGTTTTCGCGATATTCGTTCTGCTTACAACAAGGGGTACAGTGAACACAAATGAATGCCGCTTATGTATATATATAATGTCAATTTCAACACAGGAGGAGCGAGGGGGCGACCAGGCCACAGGATCAGGCTCAGTGGTCGCTCCCTGGACGAGGACGCAGCTTCCTTAAGTAGGCAGCCGGGAGGAGGGTCAGCGGTGGGGCGGCGAATGGGCTAGCGGGGGGCGGGGCCGCAGGGAGGCAGCGGCGGGAAAGACTGCCCTGCCTTTTCTTCATTTTATGTTCGCAGTATGGTGTACAGTATAAATCATTCAAAAACTTTAAATGATTGGCCTTGACTAGAGACATATTAGGGACTGTATACACCAAGATATTGCTACTTTGAATTTCTAGCAACATCATCATATCTCCCACTAATGCAGTCCACTTTTCTGCATTAAGTTGACATAAGTCGACTCTCCCTTCCACTTCAGCAGCAAGAATCATTTTATAAGAAGAGCTTGTACTCCCTTTACAATTCAAATCCATAAGGATTTCAAGAAATTCATCTGTACACAGTTAATCTCACTCACTTTCAGTTCGAGCAAAAAATGTAATCGCTGAAGAAATCTGAAAAAGCTCTGATGAGCGAGTGAGAACCACTGTTGTAATGTCTTGAAAAAGAGCATAGTATCACCCTCAAACAGTAGCCCCAATGTTTGTAGTTCCAGCTTCCCCCAGCAGCTGAGCGCACTTTCATGTATGGATAATGGGCAATTTGGATTAAAACCTAATAGTGTGTATTTATTACATTGGGTGACACCATGAAATATCCCTTTCAAATAGACCCACCTTGAGCTACAAGCAATGTAGACGATGTGAGCAAATAGAGTTGGTTAGTAGCAGCACCTGAATGTAAGGCTCCAAATATAGTGCAAAAAGTTGTGATGATAACGGGCACCCATAACAAGGACCACTGGTAATTTCAATAGGGTCTGATAACTTGCCACAAAAGAGGATCCTTGCTGTTAGCCTTCTATAGAACATCTTAATCTGGTTAATAAAGACCGTGCCCAACCCTGATCTAGCCATCATTGCCCAAGTAAACTGCCAGGAGACCCAATAAAATGTCTCTTCGGCATCTTGCATGATCAAGGAGTCTCATCTACTGATGCCACCTCCAGGGAGTTATAGCCATGTTCTCATGAGAGGCCATATCACGTCCCAGGATGAACCAATGTTGCATAGGATCTACCACATCGATAATCATTGTAGATAGTCTATTGGCCAGAATTTGCATCCTAAATATAGTTTTATCTTCAAAATACTGTGGAGGTGACACATTCCAGTCCTGGAAATGTGGACAGTGATTTTGCGTGGTCTTCATCAGCACACCAACTTGACTCAAGATGTGTCTGAAGGAAGGAATTTATTGGAATATTTAGGAGTGGTGCATCTCTGGGGTGCTCTTGCAATTGTTACATTTCAGGTAGTTGGCATACCAATTTCAATATTATTCTAATTTTGTGACAAGTCATTCTTTTCTGGTATCTGAAAAGAATAATGAATAGAATTGCCTACTGCGTATAGTTTGTATTGGCCATCACCCAGTCTACACGGGTGAAAAACTTGTCTCACCACTTTTAATGTCTTTTGATGCTCTCCATTGACATAACAAATTTATATTAGCCACAGGGAGCAAGTACAATCTCAAACCATCAGTATTTAAAATTGTCTTGTAGGTAGTTTGCCCACAGGTCTCTCCTCTTACAGAAGATTTCTCTATTGTACCTGTTAGTTGAACACAATTATGGATTTCAGTTAATGCTTCCTACTGCAAATTGAGAACTACCTGTAGCATGGGTCATGTTATAGTTCCATACCTTTGTTTTTTCTTTTTGGTGAAATGGGACTCATTAAAGGTCTGTCATGTAGTGTGCTACTTTCAGCGTTCATTAGTGTATAGTTAAAAGTCCACCATGGCCCTCTCACAGCAAACACAAGAAGAATAATTTAACCCAATGGCACTGTTGCCTGAAAAGTCAAGTGTTTATGGCTATCTTAGACTAGAGATAGTCATCGACCGGTCACATAGACATGGCATGTGGCTACAACAGAGCACCTGGTTCTGCCACTCATTATTTCTTTTTTAATCTGTTGACCAAATAAGAGACTTAGAACACAATATGGGGAACCCACTCTAAACAATCCCCCTGAACTATGTACAGGAACCTGAAATTAAATCTCTTTCATTACAGCCTCTGGAGAGACAAAATAAAATCTTAGATATGTTTACCTCAGGTAGTCTGTTCTAAGTAGTAATTACAGTATGGGATCGGGACATCTGCACTACTCCCATCCAAATGTCTTTAGCTTCAAATATAGTAGGTACAAATGAGCAGCTAGAGTATTTTCTTTTCCACCCCCAATCGGCACTTCTTGCAATATTTCTAACATGTCTAGACTGTGAGGTGGGAAATGTACATTCATCAGAAACAGATGGGGGGAAACTCTTTTGCGTGCTAGTATTGGCCCGCACAAGATCATGGAATCTTAGATAAGTATGAGGTAGGGTATGCATCAAACTGCAAATAAAAAAAACAATTATTATATCCATCCCGAAACTTTGGTTATTGAGGTAGTCCTCATTCCAGTATGGCTGGCCAGAAAAGTGATCAGTACAAATAGAAACATGTGCTGAATTAAAAAGATCACGATATTTCTTCTGTGAACCGTATCTGAATTGGAATATAATTTTAACTAATGTAATCAATAAAGCGCTTAACATCAAGTATCCAATGACTGAAAATGTCTATAATATCTCCAGATCCTTTTTTAGAGGGAGACCTGTGTCAGCATGCTTGCTCCCTGCAGTTTGAGGTCAAAAGAATGGAAAAGAGCTTCTGAGAAGAAAAAAAGTAGGTTTTTTTGCAAATATATATTATGTTTAAGAGTACTCATGAAAACCTATCAGTGTATTTTGTGGTTCAGTAAATAAACCTCACAATTTTTGAGAAGTCTGTGAGATTTCTCTAAAATTAAGAAATTTGCTCAAAAAACAAGAGCAATCCCATAGTAGAAGATTGCTGAATTTTTCCTCTTTTCTTTGTTAATCAAGCCAAGGCGGCGTGTTACGTCTACAGTATAAGCATAAGGTTACTATCGCGTTTACTACCATCATTTACAAGTTTCAGAACTTCTTTAAGCATGTTAGGGAACATGGCAAATGCGAGCTCAGTTAACCTCTTCTAGGTATATATCAACGTGATTATGGATTCTGTCGCTAGGGCTCTTTCAACTCTGTTAAGTTTTGTTTAAAAGCTGTCACTTTTATTAAAAGTATTTGCAATATCTACTTTAAATCACATCTCTAGTTTCTTCAGTTATTTTTTAATTCTTGCTCTGATACCTAGAATTTGAACTGCAGATCAATAGTTTTGTTCTTGCAAAGCATATATATTTCTGTTTTTCTGGGTCATTCAGAATTTCTCTCATCATGGCTTGGAATGTAATGCACAATGACTTAATTGCACACGTCATAAAACGTCAGGGGCTGAATAAAAAAACAAACATTTTTGAGTGGTGCTATTTCATGTTCTCTGTGCCAAGTTAAGGTTGTGCTCGGTGTAAACACCTTTTCCCTGTATGTTATAATTGCAGACTTCTGGAAGTGGCAATGTCTGACAAAAATGTTTGTGCATATTTGTTGTGTGGCACATTGTGTTGTTTTTGGGTTGCATTATTGTGCTGCATTATTGCGATGTGATATTTTTGTACTGTGACTCTTGTTTTTGCGCTTAGGTTTTGACTTTTTTGCTCCCTTGTAGCCTCTTATGATTTGTGTTGTTTCTTTGATTATGTAAGTGCATTATGTTCTTTTGTTCCCTTTGGAAATGTCATAAAATAGTGCTACATCTTCAGTCAAATGCATGTAAGTTTCAATGACAAGAAATCTAATACCATTGTCTAAGGTGGTAAGATTTGTGCAGCTCCAGCTCAACTATTTAAGATACTAGTCAGACCACAACTTTAGCAGACGCCTGTCTCAAAATGCACTCCCATTGCTCACTTTATGTGATATGGCCTCATTTGTAATGTACATCCCAGAAAGTAATGCTGCTATGAGAGAATGGTTGGGACACCCTCCAATGCAGCGCACACAACGAAATTCGTTTTATTTATTTATATGTTTACTTACCTGTAAACGGCCGTAATCCATAGTTTACTACCCCCCCCACCATCCCCCTCCCCACGCCAGCGCCCAGCAGCACTCCCACCACGGGACGCTACTGGGGAAAGGTGGGCGCTGCATGAGCCTGTATAAGGTGGGGGTTGCATGAGCCTGCTGTAACAGGCTCTCCCTATGAGGATGGACTATAGAGCAGTAGGAGAATGATGATTGTTTTTCTTTCGAAGGAGATTTTCAAATAAGACGATAATGCCCTCACTAAAAACAGACACTTAATTCATCCAAAACATAGTCTACTTCCAAAAATGAAAAAAATACCTTCTGCTTCTTTTGTCGAAGATTAAGGGGGTAATTAGGATGGCGGACGGACTTTGCCCGACCGCCATCCTCGTGGTAATCGGGACCGCCCGCCTTAAGGGCGGGGGTCCCGTGGGGACTATTAGGATGTGCCCGCCACAGTGACGGGCACAACCTGTATTTTTAGCATTGTGGCAGGCGGTGCTCTCTGCACCGCCCGCCACAATGCCAAAAAAGCATTTCAGCATTTGCATAATCAAAGCAGCAGGCACCGCGCGGTGCCTGCCGCTTTGATTATGGTAATGCAGGGGGGTACCACAGATACCCCCGTGTGCACCCCTGTACTCTCCATCACTCTGGGGGCCCACAGGGGGCCCCCAGAGTGAAGTCCGCCTGCCTTTCCGTGGTGGCATTGCCGCCACGGAAAAGCAACTGCAGACGCCCATCCAAATATGGCTGGCGGTGTCTGATAGACACCGCCACCATATGAACCCTTTTCCGCCCCGGCCGCAAGGCGACCAGGGCGGAAAAGTGGCGGGCAGTGTTTGCCTCCGCTGCGGTCCCCCCGCCATTGTAATGTGGCGGGGGGGAAAAGTGTGGCGGGCGGGCATTTCTGTCGGGCGGATCGCCACCGCCACCATGGCGGTGGCGATCCGTTCAACATGGTAATGGACCCCTAAGTGTTCAATAGCTGATCAGTTGGGATTGATTGCAAGCCTGAAGTGCTAAATGCTATGCACTGATTCCCTAGACGATATGGTAGAGCAAGTGCGACAGTCACTGAAGGAAGAGCATCGACTCTGCAAGTGACATTGAGAGACAGCAACAAGCAGACCATGCTGAGGCTACAGCAGAACGTCCGTCTGGCAAAAAATATTTGGCCATTAGTTAAGTTGTTTTGCTTTGATCCAGCACCGACACTCATGGTATATGATAGTGAACTATTGAAGCCCTGAAGTAGGCTGCAACCACTTAAAGAGCCTGAGGAAAAGTGAGCTGGCCTTCTGGGGGAGGGGAGCAATTGGAAGGGTTCTCCCCTTACCTCATGGGTCACCTTCAAGCACGGATGCTGCAGCTCGTTCCTCTCAAGAACACGCCTTCCACAGTTCATCTCTTCCACGGGGCCTAACTGCATTCGTGGGGTTCTATACCATCCTCAGCAGCCATTTTTTTTTCTCTTCCTTGTAAGCCTGGTAGGATTTCTGGGTTCCTCCTGCATGCTGGCACTGCTGTGCCACATGCAGGAAGCCATTATCTGACCTCTCCTATAAATGACCAAGTGGTTGTTATGTTGGGGTGATTTTATTGAAGGAAATTGAGCATACTTTCTGACCAATTCAAGATGTACGAACAACCTTAGAATAATGTCAAATCCTATTTAACTCTTTTAAATTTTAAAAGGGAGTCCTGTTGCAATTGTTTCTGCTAGATTGCTCACTCACTTGACTCTATGGACTCTCTGTATTCTACAGTTCCTACTTATTTCTTGTTTCTCAGCCTGGATAGTTGAAATGTGTTTCTGGTCTCCATTTTTACCCTTCCTGCTGGTTAATATTTGCTGGAAGACTACTAGACTTACAGTTACAATCTGACATCTGGCAATGCCTCTGGAGATAACAGGTTGATCCTGTGAACGAAGAAGACTTTCCAAGCATCGACTAGGAGGCTTGACCTTGACAGCAATGTTCATGTGCAAACTCACTGCCCTCCACAATATAGAAATGAGGGGACTCTAGGAGAACTTTTCCCCTGAGAAACTGGTTAATAAAGCCCGTGCCCAACCCTGATCTAGCCATCATTGCCCAAGTAAACTGCCAGGAGACCCAATTGAATGCCTCTGGAAAACGTTTCTCTGAGGGACATGTGCTTGATTCATAGATACAGTATGCTAAACAATTCAGGTCTTCCTCAATTGTTGATTAAACAAATCTAAAGAGGAGAATATGAGAGTAAATTAAGTAGAAAGTTCTCCTCCCACATGGATGCAGATTTTGTTTATTTTTCCAGTAGAATAACCCAGAAGTCACAACAGACAGAAAGAAGGGAGAAGATGTTGGAGAAAGTACAGACGTAAGAAAATGCAATAAGACATTTGGGACATACAAAGAATTCAGAGCAAGCTGTGACTTACTGAAGTCAACATACTTATCACTGCTACATATAAGAAAAATGCACAGAGCAAATCCTTTGAGAAATACACAGTAAATGGTTGAGTGTGTCAATATAAAGGCAGAAAAGAAGATTTTGATATTTCAAAGAAGCCACATTGCAGTGAATGCTGTTTCCAGGGTAGTGAGCAAGGTAGAACAACAAATGAACAACCTGCCGTCAGCATTCCAAAAATTTATATTAGAAGAAAGACTGGGATGATTGCTGGACTATATTTATGTTATGTACGGTTCTCTTTGTGACAGTTTTGGTTGCCAATACTATGTCATCAGGCAGTGAAACACTGACTTTTTAAAGGCACAGCACCACTGCCTTCCCTTTTGTCCACAGACCCGGGGAAGATGGGGCACATTAATGATAATCTTGTGCCACCAACTGCCCCCTCCCCAAGGGAAGAGATTGTGAGATAAGAAGAAAGGAAAGACTTAATGAGTTTGAGGAGAACTTAACACTTCTACCAAGGATGAGAGGCAGAACAGGATAAAAGAGTCATTTTAAGAGTTAAGCATTCAAAGGCAAGAACAAGCAATTGTGCTGTATTAAAATCTCTGAAAGAACAAAAATAAGTAGTTAATGGTAAAGAATATGTTAGCAGCCCAAGCAAGGAATAGATCAAAGTGACTCTTAAAGAATAAGGGTTAAGAAGAAAATGAAAATAAATCTAAAATTCAGTCCAATGGAGGATTCCTGGGACATATATCCTTATTATCACTTATCATTCTGCAGGCAGAGATTGCAATGCCTATGTGAACAAACTACATTTTAAGAGTAGCATCTTTCTGAGATTAACAGCCAGAATTTCAGGATGGCAGAAGAATGTTCTCCTTGAGATTGCACATAGGTCATCTAGAACCAAATGGAGACACCAGCCATATATACGCGTTCAAGCTTCCAGAAATATTGAGTCCTGTATTGATAATCTTCCACATCGTGTAAATATCCAAATGATGGAAATGATTTTCTTTTAAATATGCAAGAGAGAGAAAGAAAGATCTGAGAACCACCCCCTGGTTCCTGTGAAAGATGAAATAATGTTAAAGATGGACTGGCACCTCAGTCCCTCCACCCCTGTGAGTTAAGGAAATTGACATCTTAAAAACCACCTTTACTGCCAAATCTCTGTAACGTGATTTGTTTAAAAGTTGCAAATAGGTCTCTTGAATTTTTTGCGTGAAACAGAGGACCCAAAATACAAGCGTGCTTCAGCTAGAAGAGCTATACAAATTAAAAATTGTATATATAAATAGATAAAGATTTTGAAAGAGGACAGGCTATCTTACAACAGCATAAAACATGAGAAGCTAATCAGAAGAAAATCGTTTCTTCCCAGAATAGTCCATACCATTGCTCCCGGAGCAGCTGACCCATCTAACAAGAACGGAATTTCCAGAACTTACAGAAACATACATATCTTGGAGAAATTGTAGAATTCGAAGTCGAGAGTGTGCCAGAGTAAAGAGAATTTACCTCCTTACATCTGCATCAAAAGTGATAGTAAATCCAGTGCTGGACATGTAAGCACTTAATAAAGGACTGACGGGACCGTAGAATTGCTCATCTAGAGAAAGTTACAAACCTTGAATCTACAGTTCTACTTAGAGCTGTTGCTATCAACCAGAGGAACTCAGCAAAACCTTGGAAGACATCACTAGACAAATAGAAAAACACACAAAAGAAATAAATGAACGGAAGATCCGGACGTTTCGTCGAGACACGCTCGACTACAAACTAGGAGACGTTTACACCTGGGCAGACGTCTATGCCCAACGACGTCGCAATAAACCCCACAATCCTAACACGGATACTTCATCTTCTGGAAGTGAAAGCACAAACCACCCACCGAGGAAGACCACTTTTGAATCAAATACATCAACCATACCCCAAGATCCCAAACAAACCCAAGTCCAACCCAACGACAGCCTCACCACCTCGAGGGCTTTTTTAGAATCAGGCACGGACGAACTAGACGACCCCGGCGGGGAAAGAAATCAAGAAAAAGAATCGGAGACCGAACAACCTCAGAACAAGAAAAAAGCGAAAGGGAAAAAGAATCGTTAGTGATTAACATTTCAGATACCCCACTCACAACTCATGAAATTAAACTTCTTCAAAAAGGGACTTCGTTCATTCCTACAACCTCCACAAATCTTCTTGAACTTGATCTCAGCACGTTCAAATTAACCCGCAAATTACGGTTAAGACATTTTTTTGAAAATGTACTACCACCTACAGACAAAAACCAACCGGATCAACTTCTTGGTTTAAAAACCACCAGCACCTACATGCCACCTTGCAGTCACAAAAGTATCGATACTTTCGAAACACTAGTGAAACAAGATATATCTAAAATCAACTATTCCAAACGTACTAAACAAAACATCACCACCAAGGACAAAGACACCTTGAAAAAAATTAGCAGGCAACAAAACCATCAAATGCCTCAAAGCAGATAAAGGCGGCGCTCTGGTCGTTCTAAACACTAGCATGTACGATGAAAAAATCAAAGAACACATCAACGATCTCCAAACATACATGCAACTACAGGGCAACCCAACGGAACTTTACAAATCTGAATTGAGAGACCTCGTTACCAAAGCCTATGACAATGACACCATCGATGACCGAACCAGGAAATTCCTAATTGTGGAACATCCTAGAAGCCCTTCTATCACAATGCTTCCGAAAATTCATAAGAACTTGATTGACCCCCCGTTCCGACCGATTGTGTCCACGAGAGGGTCTTTACACGAACCCACTGGAAAGTCTTTGGACCGATACTTGCAACCTATTGTGACGAGAAGCAAAAGTTACATTAAAGACACTACGGAATTTCTCAAAAAACTATCAGAGGTGAATATCTCCCCAGATGAACGATTAATCCTATGCACAGCCGATGTCAAAAGCCTCTACACTTCGATCCCTCACGGCGGTGGCATCGAGGCTGTAGAGAAAGCATTATTACATAGCAACATCACCGACTCCTTACAAACCTTTCTCATGGAACTGTTAATCTTTACATTGTACCACAGTTACTTTACACATGAACACCAGTGGTATCTTCAAATGTCCGGAATGTCAATGGGCAATTGCGCTGCACCGACCTATGCCAACATATACATGACAGAATTTGAAACAGCCCACATTTACGCTAACCCTAATTGGTCAGACAACCTAAAACTATATGTGCGGTATATAGACGACCTATTTTTTATCTGGAGAGACGCACAAGAAAATCTAGAGTCAGCATTGAACGATCTGAGCACAAAAGACAACAGAATCTCTCTCACATGGAACATCAGTGAACATCAGATAACTTTCCTTGACGTCTTGGTGAAAATCACGGAAACAGGGTTTACCACAGATCTCTTTCGCAAAGCCACTGACCGAAACAACACAGTGCATTACACTAGCTTTCATCAACATGCTCTCAAAAGAAATTTACCATACAGCCAGATGCTCAGAATAAAACGCATCGTATCTGATCCTGAAACATGTTCAGCAAAAATGGCTGAAGTGGCTAAAAGATTTGCCAATAGAGGTTATCCACCAGAACCTCTTAATGAAGCTATCAAAAAAGCATCTGCTGTGACACGCCAGGAAGCTTTAAAAAGATCAGAGAAAAAAGAGGAAAAAAGAACTGTGATAGTCTCGAAATATTCAACATCCAGCAAAACTTACAAAAACATAATTTTGAAACATTGGCGTATTCTATCATCCGAACCTGATTTTGGTAATCTATTTAAAGACCCTCCAATATTTGCATATACCAGATCTGAAAACTTGAAAGAAATCTTGTCCAAAGAACCAATACCACAAGTTTCCCATGTTGGCACACGCCCATGCCACAACTGCAACAGCTGCAATAACGCCATCACAGGAAATTACATTAATCACCCTATGAGAGGATTCAAAATTAAACTACACGTCAACGCTACATGCGACTCAAGTAACCTGATTTACCTACTGAAATGCCCATGTGGCAAAATATACGTGGGCAAAACCACCAGAAAAATCAAAGTTCGTCTTAACGAACATAAATCAAACATACGCACAAAAAACCAAAAATCAACGAATCTAACCATAACGTGGCACAATTAAAATTTCTGGTGCTAGAAATTGTTTGCAAGAAAGAAGGTAAGGACAACAACAAAATGCTTCTCCAACGTGAGATAGCCTGGATTTATAGACTACAGGCGATGAAGCCTTACGGCCTCAATGACCGGATCGAACTCAGTTGCTTCTTATAGCATCTTTGTTGATATGTTTGTTTTACCTTGTATCTTTTTGTTGCTAAACTCGAGTACTGACCTTTGCATTTGCATTTGTTTACATTTCAACATTATCCCCTTTATTACACACTCCATTCAAACATGGCCGCCTTATTCTTTCTGATCCCAGTCCTTCCTCCCTTTCCTTGAGCCTCCCATGTGACCGCCCTCCAGTCCCGCCGACGTTTTTTCTAATATCGCCAAACTCCGCACCCACTCCGTGAGTCCTTCGAGACCTTCACGGAATATCTGAACCCATTCACCGACCATTCCCAAGTAAGTTGGAGCTCCAACCTAAACCTTTTTCGCAGCAGCGCTTGCCACGCTGAGCCGGCACTGTTTTTTACAGTTTGCCTTAAATTTCTTTTTCAGTTCACGAGTCAATCCTGCCTCGAAACGAATACGTAAGTGTTACGTCCCACCCACCCCGCATTTTTCGCCCCAACCACCTTTGTCCCTGACAGGACCCCCACCCCTCCACTTCAATCACTCCCATTACCCCCAATCTTACACTTTGGGCCATAAGGTATACAGCCACTTTTTGCAAGTTTGGGTAATAAGTCACACAGTTATTTTTGTAACATCAAATGTACCTATTGCAATGTGTTCAAACGTCTTGAGTTGGATGGTAAAAGCATATTATTTTGCGTTCACAGAGCGCCTTGAAAAAGGGCATCCATTGCCCGAAATGCATTGGAGCATCGTTCCCCGAAATCTGTTTGTATTGATTCTTATGATTTGAATGAAAAATCGGAATTTATGAACTTATCAAAACTTTGAAAACTAATGAAAGAAAAACCTTTGAACCAATAAATCAAATGTTGTAATCTATTTTGGAGTCTGTCCCTTTCGTGACGAACCCAAGGAGTGTGCCCAATTCCAAGGATGCGTTTACTCCCCTTGTAACGCACTCAACCAAGTACTTTACGCGACGCACCCGGCCGGTTGCGTCTCTTGGCGGAGCACCCAAAACCTCTATAAACTTTTTGAATATGGAAAACCTCATAACAAACAATCAGCTGTGCGCCGCGCCACCACTCTTTTAGTCATAGCTATCAATAGGGTAGCAAGTGAAGTGGTCCTTTTAAGTGCACCACATTTCCCTGCTTTTGCTGAAACTCTTGAGCTAAAGTCTCCATAAGTAGAACAAGCACTGGCAAAACTAAAATGTCTGGCTTTGGCTGACATCCTTTAGGCACTGCCTCTTTGTTTTTTTTGGTTCTTGCACAACTTTATTGCTGGTAAAGAAAAAAGCCTCCGATCAATCACAAAAATTAAGTAAGAATATTTATAGTCTCAAAAAGCACACATTCCTATAGTAGTGCCTGACACTGAAGGTTGTTATACTTTGTTTGTGGATGTGCTCCTAATGAAATAGCAGAATACCATCACTCACAGTGAAGTTAGCCAATGGCTCAAGAAGGATGATCCTTTGCCCCATTCTGTATGCTATAGTGGATGGAAGAATAATCTGAATGACACAATAACTGACCAATGAATGAAGGGGGCTTACTGAAAGTCCCAATAAATATGCATAGAATTTTACTACAGTTGAAAGGCCTTGACTAACGCCAGATCTAAACATGCACTGGAGACATGATTAATAGTGGGAGGCAAAGGCTACTGTAACCTAGTGGCCCTGCAGTGAATGGGCCTCCAAATCAAGGTTTTCTGCCTGGAAATCTAGCTGAACCTCTTTCAACAGAAACTCAGCAGTTGCTCCACCTCGTTGGAATTGCGAGTTTGCGGTGTGGGAGCTCCTTAACCACTAAACACTAAAAAAGTCAGATATTGAAGAAAAGCAAAAAAGATATAAGGGTAAATGAGAAAGGGGGACATTGCAACAGTTGAAACAAAAAGCATGACTGGGGCCTGTGCGGAGAAGGAGGGAGAAGGAGTGAGGGGGAGAGATGTAAAAGACAAACAAAGACAGGCAAGCTGGGCAAGGACAAGGGGATTCGAGGTTGGTGGAGGAGTAAGGGTCAAGAGGGGAAAAGAAGATAGTTTAGATATACCATCCTTTTAAAAAACTTAAATGAAACAAACCAAATGAGAATTCAGTGATTTGGTCTTGAGAAGATGTTTGTTATAGTGGGACAATTTTCAGGTTGGATTTGTCAACTAAATGAATTCTGCTAAGTTTTAAAAATTTCAAACAACCAGCTAGGTAGTACATGTCCATCAAAATCGGTGTGTTTTATGACCTGTTTATGTAAGACAATGGTATACAGCACACAACAAACAACCGTGCACCACATCCAACAGGTGCAGTAGGACAGAAAGCAAAGTGCAGAAGCAATTTTCCATTAGTGAATGAAAACTGTTCTCAACAATGAGCAAGCCAAACATTTAGCTGGGAAGGCTAGTGTAAATGAAGTGTGACTGTATAGTGCCAATTGCACACACCTATGGCGCTTTCTTTGTGTGGAAATCAGACCATGCACAGAATGCACCTTTTCTCAATCTACAGTTGATCCCTGTTTCTACAAACTGAAATTTGCTTTCCTAAATCTGTCTATGTGAGGCTGAAAGTATGTCCAATTTTAGGCATAAGTAAATATGCTGGCACTGATAATGCCCTATTAATGGTTCTACATCGTGAAGCATGGAACGGTGCACATTCTTAAGGTGTTAGAGCTACTCCACCTTGGTATCCAGTTATACTCCTATTCTGCATTTTACTCTACACCCTTAATAAGATGCTTAGGCATAGATGCATCAAGCTAAACACCGCTTGCAAAGGGGCAGATTCTCAGAATCTTCCCCTTTGCGACCGGTATTTTTGCATTTGGGATGCATCGTCCCAAATGCAAAAATCGCAATTAAAGAAATCGCAAAATTGCGATTACTTAAATTGCTATTGCATTTAAGGAATCTCAAATTGAGATTCCTTAAATGCAATGCATTTAAGTTAAAAAAAATAGCGATTTCGCTAATAGGGGGAGCAAATTACCATGAAGTTGAACTTCATGGTAATTTGCAAAAACTTTGAAAAATGCACTAAAGTGCATTTTTCAAAGTTCCATTTTACACACAAACATGCCCTTAGGGCATGTGTGTGTGCAAGATGTACCCATATGCAGATTTCAGGGGTGCAACAGGGTGTCCTTTTGACATCCTGGCACCCTTGAAATTGCAATCTCAATTTGCGATTCTCTAATTGAGAATCCCAAATTGAGATTGTCTTCCCATTCATTCCTATGGGCCTCTAGGCCCATAGGAATGAATGGGGAGGTATTCCTTAATTGCGACTCGCTATTTGCGAGTCGCAATTAAGGAATTAAGAAATCGCTATTTTTTAAGCGAGTTCTTCATGCATAGCATTTTGCTATTTCTTACTAGTGAATCCTTATTTTTCGCTAATTAGGAATCGCAAAATGGATGCTTGATGAATCTATGGGTTAGTTTTTGAAAAATCCAATCACAAGTAAATTGCTACCGCCCCACATGATTGTCTTCTCCAATGCAGAACTGCAACTTTTCACATCTGTTAAATGGCTTTGCCTCCTTTTTGATTGGCAGAGATCCCAGGCAGTATTCCTAATTTATTTTTCAGAGGACATACAATACATGAAACTGTGAGGCAGTGATTAAGAATTTAAGGAAGTGAAGTAGATGATGAAACCTCTCTGGTCCAAAGCCTAGAGGTGGCCACGGGCGGATTGGTTAATAGTATTAATGTATTGAGTAAGAGAAGAGTGGACAACCATGGTTCCCAAAACAGCTGTATTTCATGAAGCATTGAAGGAAGCAGCACCATCAAGTGGCGACGAGAAACACCACTACGAAATTCTGCTAGAACGTTTGTTTACAACCTATGGAAGATTACAGAGAAACAGCACTACAGCATCACCCATCTCTCTGGTCAGCATCAGCACCTCAAAGGAGAATTAATAGAAAATGTCACTTTCTCAAAATGACAACTGTCATGGCGGAAGCAGGATTTTTTCCTTCGGCTGAAGCCATGAAGCCTGAACATTAACATTGAAGGTAGTAATGGCCCTGGTACCTAATAACGCAGCAATTCTAGTGGCACAACAAGCATGCCAGGAACCCTAATGCCACCTACCAAAATGGAGAACCTTTCCCTTTGTTAGCCACTGAAATATAGCCATAATTGGGGTGCTCAAGGCTGCCCATGCCATGGATCTCAGGTGCAAGTATGTATGCTGCATTACTCATATCTATTCCCCTGATCAATTCATCTGTAATTAAATTGGTCCATATTTTTAATTTTTGAAATTCCTAAATTCTCTAGTTCGAGCATTGAGTGAGACTGGGTAGGAATCTGTTCTATTGTTCCTATCTCCTCACCTTGAGACGATTTTGTCGGTGTTTAATACTTTTGAGTCGATATAAGTGCAGGACAATATTTTACTTCGTGGTTATGATAGGCCAGTTTTGTTCGCAGCTGCGCCGTAAGACGCCGAAAGCCGAGACCACGGGCGGACGGGGAACAATAACACGTGGATAAATCGTTCGTTATTATCTGCTCTCGCGCAGATTATGTATATGAAAAATGTTTAGCACGCCGCACTCTCTCAGCTGTCTGACAGCTGAATGTGGTCTCGCAGGAGCGTGGCTGTCAGACATCAGAAGAAACGGTTCAAGGTTGAAAGGGGTCTGTCAAACACAACTCGAACAGCAGTTACTTTTATTTTTATGTTAAGAGAAAAGACATACACACATGCCAACCTTGGCAGTGGGCACGGAGCGGCGAGCAGTAAAATACACCTTCCTAGGTTTTTAATGGTTACTCGCATTAGACCCTCCCGGAACTGCAATGCGCGCGGCCTGTTTTGCTGCCAAGAAAAATAGCTTCTGGGGCATTTAGGGGCCCGCAAACAGCGTGATGAGCCTGGGAGGAAAAGCCACTTCAAGACAGTGTGCTCAGTTTGAGACCGACATCCAGAGATAAGTTATGAAGTGATAGGAAGCAAACATCAGAGGAAAGCTATTTTATCAGCTAATATAAATTTGAGAAGTTATGCTTGTATGATAAAGTGACACGAAGGGTTTTTTCAGTTGGACAAACACCATGCTGAACAGAAAAAAAATCCAAGGTTCAAAAGCTGAGACGTAAAGGCGCAGCTGAACAAACGCAGTCCCCATTCTCAGACACCAACTGGTACTGACCGTCTATTCCGAAAAGGGAGTGTGGTATTAGTAAAAACATTGAATCAATGTCTAGAATATTTCTAACCTCTGACCCCATACACTTCCATTTTCTTTGCAATTAAATTAATCTCATGTTCCTAAAGCTCTCAAGTCTTTTAACTGCGATTCTACAACATACTGCAGCATACAGAGGTGGTAAATGTTTCAAGTCCTAAAAAGTTATGGGCGCTTCTTAGGTAATGTATCTTTTGTAGAGCACACAGGGGTAGACAGAGAAGGAATCTTTGGGCCGGATTTAGTGCAGCGGCCGCAAATGCTGAGGTGCACTGCATGAAAATGAGCGGAGAGCGCCATATTTACAGAAATATGGCTCTCTCTCCTCCCCTCTCCCTTGTGCCGGCGCTGAAATCAGCTGCCGTGCGCAACGGAGACCCTTTGCAGCATAATGCATGGGTGTCTCTGTGAGTTAAGCATAGGTTCTGTATTGGAAGGGTACCCTTCCAGTACAAAATGCTATGAATAAACTGACTTTAACCCTATTCCCTCTTTGTATGTGTGCTGTAAAGCTTGATTGCTGGGAAGCTTGATTCCAGTCCAGGGAAGACATGGCTTGGCAGTTCGGGCTGGACTGTTCCCATGAGGCACAGGGTCAGACTGATTTGCATATGGCCATGTCTGAACTGGGGTGGCGGAGTGAGCTAAAGAACGGTGATGGATTAAACCCAGATCAGTTGACCGGGGGTGAGTGTTTGTATTGTCAACGCTCCGTCCATCATCACCTTTGGTTTTTCTTTGTTCGCCCTAAGTTGGCAGGGTATGCTCAGACGTGAGTCCCTTGCTCACTTTGCCACTGGAGTCAAGCAAGCCCGGCTGACGACGGCTGTAATGCCAGCAACCGGTCCTGGGAAGCTTGATTCCGGTCCAGGGAAGACCTGGCTTGGCAGTTTGGGCTGGACTGTTCCCATGAGGCACAGGGTCAGACTGATTTGCATATGGCCATGTCTGAACTGGGGTGGCGGAGTGAGCTAAAGAACGGTGATGGATTAAACCCAGATCAGTTGACTGGGGGTGAGTGTTTGTATTGTCAACGCTCCGTCCATCATCACCTTTGGTTTTTCTTTGTTCGCCCTAAGTTGGCAGGGTATGCTCAGACGTGAGTCCCTTCCTCACTTTGCCACTGGAGTCAAGCAAGCCCGGCTGAAGACGGCTGTAATGCCAGCAACCGGTCCTGGGAAGCTTGATTCCAGTCCAGGGAAGACATGGCTTGGCAGTTTGGGCTGGACTGTTCCCATGATGCACAGGGTCAGACTGATTTGCATATGGCCATGTCTGAACTGGGGTGGCGGAGTGAGCTAAAGAACGGTGATGGATTAAACCCAGGTCAGTTGACTGGGGGTGAGTGTTTGTATTGTCAACGCTCCGTCCATCATCACCTTTGGTTTTTCTTTGTTCGCCCTAAGTTGGCAGGGTATGCTCAGACGTGAGTCCCTTGCTCACTTTGCCACTGGAGTCAAGCAAGCCCGGCTGAAGACGGCTGTAATGCCAGAAACCAGTACTGGGAAGCTTGATTTCGGTCCAGGGAAGACATGGCTTGGCAGTTCGGGCTGGACTATTGCCATGAGGCACAGGGTCAGACTGATTTGCATATGGCCATGTCTGAACTGGGGTGGCGGAGTGAGCTAAAGAACGGTGATGGATTAAACCCAGATCTGTTGACTGGGGGTGAGTGTTTGTATTGTCAACGCTCCGTCCATCATCACCTTTGGTTTTTCTTTAAAGGCCATAGCAGCGGTCTGTGTGGGTAAGCACGGGGCGGGGCACGGCGGTGCGGGGGGATTTTAACAGATGACGGAATACAATGTATTTATTTATTTTTCCCTATTCTGCTGTCTATCGACTTCTCCTACCGCCCCACCCCACTGTGCTTACCTGCACGGACTGCCACTAAAAGTGCAGCACACGTACATAGTGGGAAAACATACTAGAAATGAAAGCATTTCTCCTTCTTTGCACCTACCTCAAAAGGGCACAGTTTTCTGATGCCAAACCCTGTCTACTTTATTTAGTAAATAGGGTTTATCGTTAGAAAGCTTGGGTTGTTGCATGAGAACGCCCATGCTCCACCCATGGTACACTCCTTTGGCGCTAAGTAATGCAATTGCTTTACTTTCACTTTATTACCAGCGCTAAACAAGTTTAGCTCTAGAAAGTAAATCGGAAAAAAAGATTTTGTGCTGATTTGCTTCACTTTTGTGATGCAAACATGGCATAAAATCTTAGTAAATCTCCCCCTTGGTATTAAAGGTCAGACGAGCACAACATGCTGCTTCCACAAAAGATCCAGAGGAAAAAATAGGCCTACAGTTATTTTTACATCTTTGCTGATCGTTCAAGAAGACTGCATCATAGAAGCACTAATATACTCCAAATTCATTTTCACACATCTGGCTGCATCTTCCTTTTTCCCAATGAAAAGCCCAGAGGAATGGACTTGTCCTTGCAGATAATTGAAGAGAGCTCTATATAACTGGGCATGTAACAAAGAAATGGCGACTCCCATTTGCTTCATTTTGAATCCGGGAATCTGAAGCAAGGATCTATGCAGGCGACACAGAGAATACAGTAACAAACAATTTCTACCTGAAGCACAAGATCTCAAACCACCTGGTGACCTAGAATACAAGTTTGAAAGAAATCTAGTTCTTTGTAGGAAACCAAAGAAAACTGGTCAGTTAAGGAAGTAGCCTGAGAGAATAGGCGACATTGCTAAACTTTCGAGCATCTTGGACCTGCACTACTTGCAGTCAAGAGTGCAACCACTCGTTACTGGAATTTATGGACAATATAGGTATCCTTGCCAAGTTTCTTAGGTCCATGCTTGATGTACTGCTACAGTCCAGTTTTTATTTGAATTCTGGGACTTGCAGTCTTGTTTTTTCCATTATAAAACATGACTACAAGTTTCAGAATTCAAATAAAAAAAACTGAACTGGAACAGCACACAACGCATAGATCTGGGAAACATTGAGAGATATGTTTTGGCCGTACTAAAATATAAGAGATGGAGCTAGTTTCACATTCATGTGCTTCCCTTGAGTACTCATTGGAGCAACAGAACCAACTGTTTTGCCTATCTAGGAATAAAACGTATATTATTTACTGAAAGATAAAGAATCAGTTGGATCTTTATACGTGACATGATAATAAACTAGTCTTTAAGGCATGAAGGAATTCTCCCTGTAAATTATCAGAGTTCATCTTCTGCTAATCAAATGACTTCTAACTTTAAATTCTAGCCCAGTTCTACTGAGTCACTGACTATGCTGGTTATTAAATGACTAGTTGTGACCACTTGCACTGTAATCCCAAGTGGGCCTTCCGATGCAGCCTCACTACAAAATAAATTACCACCAGCACCTAAAATCGCTATTAGTGGTTAGTCTGCCCTAGGATTTCAATTTGATACTTCTTCCAATCTTAAATGAAAACACAAAAACTTAATTCCCATAATATTGTATATTCCGTAGGAAGTTTTTAAAGAAACAGACGCACAGGTCACTACAACTTATCAAAGTCTGCAGAAAAGAAAGTAAGCTATCGAGTAGTGATAAGGTGTATCCTATATTTGGGAGCTCTAAGGATAGGCACAAGAACAGTTCACCTTTCAAAATATCCTTGTCCCATCCAGGGGGCTTACTGAATTGAAAATTAGACGCATCTCAAAAATCCTACACATAATATAAGGTTTCAAAAAAATGAAACATGATGTCTCACCAGTCAGAATATCTGAATTTGAAGCAAACACAACACCTGATAGTCCAAATTTCATCTCTCTAATTAGTTGAATTACAAAGGACGAGACTGCCTCAAGAATTGCAAGTTTTGCTTTAGTAGCTAATTTGGATTATCAAAAATCTCTTAATTCTCTTGCATGTTATTTTTAGGGAGCTGGTGTCAGACCATGATTCTATGTCTTCAACACTTGAAACTCTTCCTTGTAGCCCAGCATAATTTCTATAACTGTAGGGGGGAGATCTACCTTAATCGTTCCCTCAGCTCCTGAGCTATCTTCTGCCAGAAGGGTTCTAGCTCTGTGCTGGTAGCAAACAAGTGGACTAGGCCTGTGGCATATATCCCACATTTGTGAAATTTTTCCTGATCTCCTCTTTGGCCCTGCTTAGCCCAGCTAGCAATCTTCTCTGGAGTATAATAGAGCATGCATATTGTGCAGAATTGCTGTAATCTTAAATTAACAGAGTGAACTGACTCCTACATAGTTTCAAATGCCTGAGTGACGGTTATGGGTGTAACATTTATCCCCAAAGTCTTAGTCCATCGTACAGCAAGTTTTTCACATCCATTCTGCCTAAAATTGCTAAGACACTGATACATAATACTAATCATTGATTTTGATTTTTCGTGTGTAAGCAGTCCCAAATCTCTGACCGAGAAACTGTTATAAAGGCTAAATGTTTCACAAAGTAGTCCGTAATTTGGAAATACTTAAAAAACATTTGGCTAGGGAGATTGTAGAAAAGCTGTAGGTTCTTCAATGTACTAGAACCCTTGCTATCATACAAATCACCTAAGTGCTGAATACCATACCTAGCCCAGCCCCTACCAACAGTATCTTGAAATACAGCCGGTAGCATGGGATTACCATATAGTGGGAGCTTGTCGTGAAACAGTGATTAAGTACATTTAGCAGCCATCGCACGCCATATAAACACACTATCTCTAATAGTCTTGAACCTAACCATTTAAAATAGTTGGGGTCATCAGTATTATATAAAAACATTTGACATTCAGATCCCAGCACCAACCGGTGAAAATGTTTTTGATTCTTGGGATCTAGAAGGCTATGGAGACGTCCCACAAATGCTGCCCAAAAATAAAATTTAAAATCCGGGAAACCAAGCCCCCCTGATTATACGGGAACTTCAATAATTCTATTGCCTGTCAAGCTTTTTTGTACCCCCAGATAAAGCTGTCAAAAATGCCTTCTAGTTTCCTAAAAAAAGCATTAGAAACAAGGAGAGGAATTGAGAGGGATAAATATAAAAACTTAGGAAGGGATGTATGACATTACAACGCATGCTTTTACCACGCATGCCTTTACAATGCGGTATTTACAACGAATACCTTTACAACGCATAGTGCTTTGGGGCGCTGGATAGTGAATAGTTTAATTTACTATTCCAACTCCAGTCCCCGTGGATAGTAGGGAAGGTGTTGGATAGTAAATTAAATCTATTCCCTATCCTAGAGCGCCCCCCAGCGCAATGCGTTGTAATGTTTTGCGTTGTAAAAGTTGTGTCGTAAAGGCACTGCGTGGTAAAAGTTGCGTTGTAAAGAATGTTTCCCCTTAGGAAGTATCTTCATTTTGATGATGCTGCACCTACCTACGATTCCAATTGGAAGTTTATGCCAAGTCTTGAGTCGCTTAGCTGTGGCTTCAAACGAGAGCTCATAGTTTAGCATTGGTATACGCTCGATCTGCGCCAATATATGCACCCCAAGGAATGTGTCTACTGAGCAAACCCCTGCTACGGGTCTGTCAGACCTAAAGTTGAGAATCACTTGTATCTTTTGCACATTCAAGTTGGAAAATAAGACAGCACGTTGAATGTGCATAAACATGCTATCTTATTTTCCAAGTTCTAGTTAATTTACTACATATATTTCAGGACAGTAACTAAGTTGTTCATTTTTCTTTACTCATGCATAGTTAATACTTATGAAACACAACTGTTGAATAAGTATTAGTAGTTCATTAGTAGTTAGTTGGGGAAAAGAAGCATGAACGGTGGCAGAATTATCTTCAATGAAGCCCCTTCATACTGGAAAACCAGAAAGCAAAATTGACTCTTGGGACTGGATTTAAGTTAACCTGTGTGGCACTAAGCAATGTAGATAATAATTACATTATATTGAATGAAACATTAATGTTTGTATCCCACTTGGTCCTTGCATTACTTTTTACTAGCAGATATAATAGCACTGAAAATAAGCCATTCATTAAATGATGTAGACAACAAAATATTGATTGTAGGAGATTTTGATTTAATCATATAAACTTTATAGTCTCCTTAACGGTACGTGAAGAACAGATGGAGGCCTGTTGTATCTAATTTAAGAACACATTTTACTAAGGCTAAATGGAGATATGCTCACTCCTCTGCAAATGTAATCATGGCCTTTGAGAACCTGGTTCATGAAATTGTTGCAATTGACTTCACATGCATATATCAGAAGTGCATTACATTCCCACAGCCTGCTCGAAAGTACACAGTAGAGGAATAGAAATGTGTTTAATTCAAATAAGCTGATTCATTTCTGTTATTTATATCCTCCAAATCAATTTTAAAGAAGGCATTACATCCACACAAAAAATCTTAATAATGATTGACGTGGTCTGAAAGAGATTGAAGTCTCGCAGGTCTGGCATTCCATGCAGTGGGTATCCCAGTCATCATTCTCTTAGACGTTTTCAGCGTCTTGTTACCAGAAAAACTGTTACAATGGTCGTTTGCCAGAATATTTAAATTCCGGAAATGATATGGACTCATCATCTCAAATTAATGCATTCAGTAAGTGCTGAATCAATATCATTCGATTTTGAATCATTAAATATACACTCACCGGTCTCAGTCAAGCTCCTGGATTCTTTCAGGATCGATCAACTTATCAAATCGTTGAGAAATTCAAAGTCACTGACAGCTGAACATTTTTTAATTCTATAATGAAAAGTTACCCAGTTAGATGGGGAATCATTTTGGCGCTGTCTGTAAAAAAAATGTAGACTATCAGGACAGATTCTGATATCTTCGAGGGGCAGCACATTTATACCATTGCATAAAAAAGCCCTAAAAGTAACCAGTGAAACTTCTAGCAGATTGCACTCCTCAACGCTCCCCATATGAGGTATTTACAAAAGCTGTGCTACACTCCCTACTAAATTGGGAAAATGGACACCTCATCATGCCAATCGACTAATTAGATTTCTGTAAGCAGTCCACCTTCTTTGGTAATCTGGAGCACTTGGTGCCACTCTGGACAAGTATGTTAAACCAATTTGCTGCATTTATAAATTTCTATACCACCTTTGAATGGAGATGACATAGAGACCAGCATTTGGCACAAAGTGGCTGCCTTGAATATTTAAGGATTTCTGTTAAGAACTCTGATTGAAATGCATACTAATAGATGGTGACTCGAGCTCTTCACAATTCTGGTGTTGATCCATCCAAGAACATCGAAATGTCAAAGGGTTTAGACTAGAGTAGGGGCATATAATAGCACCTCTGCTTTTTTTGTTATGTTTTTGCGAACTGCCCACTATCTTTAACAAAGTTAGAAATCTCCACCAGTGCTTAAATGACAACCCTTATGTATGTTGCCTTAGACGGAATATAGTGTCATGCTAGATCAAACTCTAGTTAATCTTCAGCAGAGTCTGCAGGCACTCTTTCTACTCCAATATCCACTTTCTAAAAAAAATAACACTCAAAAGGGCAGGATAGTGATTTTTCCCCTAAACACAATAAGAGGCTAATCATTAGATGTCAAATAGGAAAGTCACACGTGGAAAATGTCAATAGTTACATCTGCTCAGGTGTAGTTTTGACTCATAAACAGTCACTTAGGGGGTCATTACGATGGCAGACAGACTTGAGTCTGTCCGCCATTGTATCATATTTGGGACTGCCCGCCTTCTAGGCGGCGTTCCCACAGGGCAAATTACAATGCGACCGCCACTGTGGCGGTCGCATTGTCCATTTTTTGTATTGTGGCAGGTGCTGCGCTCTGCAAGACAAAACAGACACCCCACACATATCCCTGCACTACGTGGCAGGCACCATGCAGTGCCTACCACACGGTGTAGTGATATGTATGGGGGCACAAAAGGTGCCCCAAGTGCCTTTGTCACTGGCCTATGAGATTAGGGGGGCTGCTATGGGCCCCAAATCCCTTTCCGCCTGGCGTTTTGCGGTGGGTTGACCACCGCAGAACGACCTGCAGAAAGGGATATTGTAAACCCTACAGCGATGCCTGTCAGGCAACACCACCATTCTGGGACTACAGGGAGGTCCGACAGGCGGTCACATACAAACTGACTGTCAGGACAATGGCAGTCAGAGTTTACGACGCCCACCCATCCAGAAGCCATTATAATATGGTAGACAGAGATCCCTGTTCCAATGGCAAGGAGACTGCCACCGACAGCCTGTCAGTGGAGGGCTCCCTGCCATCGTAATCAGGCACTTAATGCTGATAAAAAGTCTTTCTGGGAATGTTACCGCCAATGCTGCTGACATAAAGGCCCTACACAGAGTTGGTGGCAGACAATATTTCAGCCCTATGATTCAGGTGTACTATTCAAAAAATAGCATTAACTTAGGTGTATCAGAGTGAATGTTCTCTGTGAAGAATTTTCATTCCTGAACAAAATTGAGGGTAATCTTCCTCAACATTTGTTGTCATTCAGGACTAGCCTATCTGTTTGAGCAATACAATTGGAACTGGTCCTGATGAGCAATGGCAGCATGTGCACGTAGGTGTGGTGGGATGGGGCGGGGTGCAGGGTGGAGTTGAGAGACAACGGAATAGGGAAAATAAAATGAATTAATAAATCCTATTCCATCGTCTGTTGACTTCCCCCCCCTGTCCTACCCCCCACCACGCCTACCTGCTCTGGCCACAACTGCTGATGAGTACATTTGCCAGAATGACTGGTGCCATGATTTTGGCACCGCCAAATTAGCACATAACACTTTAAGGGAATTACTTAAATTGCAAATGAATAATTCTTTGCAAATTATCTCTACAACTAGATCAAATGTAGAGCTTTCATGACATTATATAATGTCCTTTGACTTAAAAATATTAAAGTAACCAAAGCCAAAAGATTTAAACATAGTTAAACTTTGACTTGAACAAAAGACATTGTGCAACTATGTTAAGTCTGATTTGTATTATAAAATCTGTTTAGCAAGGTCATATTCAAGTTTATATGGCAAATCAATAAGCATTTGATCAGCAACTTTTCTTACATCTTTGAAATAATGGCCTACCTATATGAGTTAAATTAGCAAAATGGTATGCAAAAGAATATGATCCAAACTGCCCTCGATGTCCTTCTTTAATGCAAACTGTATCTCATGTTGTCTTCAACGGTCCATACACGAAACAAGAAAGGTTTGTGTACGAAGAAATATGTTTTTGAGAAATTTATCACGCAATGCCTAAGTTGCTTTACAGTTATTTTCATACTCTTCAATATCAGATCATTACAGGATTATTAAATATTTTAATCACATTTAAGATTTGTACTAGTAGTTGTGGTCAATGTTCAATTCCAATTCCAACGATATTAAATGATTGTAGTTTTATGCTTGTAATATACTGTAATGTGTGAATGTTTTGTCCAACAACTTGGTTGGTTAATTAAAAAAATAACAACATTAATACATGTACTGCCCCTTGGTGCAGACCATCTCCTTTGTCTCTGAGCAAATGTTACCTTTTCTAATCCCATATCCATAATAACCCATTTTAAGGAAGATTTTTACCTCCCTCTGACATTGACCATCTACTCCTTGGGGGTGGGTGCTCCTACCATAAAACCACAAGCCTGTGATTCACCAATCTCCAGATGGAGGCCTGCATAAAAACATGCAGCTCTTTACTTTCCAATCTAAGATTCAAATCCTGACTTTGAAAATAAACTGCTATATTATGATTTATTTTTTGCCCTCATTTATGAACTTTTTTTTACAAAAACAATCGATGTGTTTACACCAAACCAAAGTATGGTGTAAGTTGGACCGATCGGTGTGTTCTATTTCATGTTTAATGGCCTCCTGTTTAGTGTTTGGACATCATTCAATGGAAACTTTACATAGCAGCTACAACGGTAAGTGTAATGTCTTCTCTCTTTCTGCTGTTTCGATTCCCCTTTCACCAACCTGCATGAAGCCTTTCAAGTAAAAAATTATCTGCATGGATTTGTTGTCAAAATGTTTTTGCACATCGCTAAAACAGGGTAAAAGTTGGCAGTGATCAGAAAAAAATGATATCTAGGAAATAACAGCCTGAACCTTAACTAAAAAGCCCCTTTGACAACTATGTAAACATATATTTTAGGACATGTCTAAAAAAACTTCCACTCATCTCTTGGTCAATGTGACAAGACTTTCCAACACTGCCTTTAAGGAGTCAGGTTTATATATGATTTGTGTAGATTCATGCAATCGGGCCGAGGATGTACGTAAAAATATGCTTTTCCTAGAAGCTATAGACCGAAGGATTTAACCATTATTAGAACATTGGAACGTTGGGAGCTCCATTGAAAACAATGGAGTGCTCTGGGCTTATAATGGCTGGTATAAGCCTGGAGCTCCAACATTCCAATGTTTCTTTGTTCACAGCTCTGGCTGTGAACAAAGGGATCAGGGAGCCTGAGGAGATTCCAATCCCCTCACGCTCCCAAAAGGCTTTGTTTTTTTTGTTAGAACATTCTGTCCTCTAGTGACAGAATGTTCTAATAGCCTTATAGCCCTTCGTAGATGGGATATACCGCTATTAAAGTCCCTCTCCCTTGTTAAAGGCCCTCGCCTTCGGCTCGGGGCCTTTAACGCTGGAGAGGGCCTTTAATAACCGGTATAGCCCTCTACGGCGGCTATAAGGCTATATTAAGGTGTCCATCACTGAATCTGTAATACGGGGTGTTTCCACAATGCTTGATCACAGTACTCGCATATGAAAAAACTCAGTGAATCGAGATAATCATCTCTGTTTGGTGTCTGATATTGTCTTCTTGTTGACTTCTTACTTGCTCGCTAGATTCCAGCCTGCCTTTCTAACATTTGCTAAGCAAAATAATTTCCAGCTTTATCTCAGGTCTACAACATACAAAACTTTGTTGAGAACAGTCAGGCCAGTTTGATCAAGATGGAATAACTCTTCGGCCTTCCATAGTTACAATGCACACAGGATGTAGAAAATAAAAAATAAAAAACGTTCTTTATACTGAATGTTTATCCAAACAAAAACACAATAGGAGAAGCTAGCTAATATAACCAACTTTCTGCCAGCTACATGGACTTCACCTGGGTTAAAGGTTCACCTACTTATTTTAACACTTTCTTCCATGCATAGTATTATTTCCTTGCATGCAGCAAGTTATGCAATTGTAATACACTGGTCAATATATAAGTCGTTTCCCTTCAATACAGCTTCATATTTGGTTGAACAGGAAGCATCTGATTATTAATGGATTAGACTATATTGAATATAAATACAACTAACACCAACTGTATGAGAAATAGTTTAAGCGGAGCTATCCATGTTATTGTAGGCTTAGGGGCCGATTACGATGTCGGTCAGAAAGCCTCTGACCGCTAGTCGGAAGCTTTCCGATAGCGGCTGGAGGTTTTCCGACCAATACGGTCTAAATTGCGATCCGTACAACCGATTACGATGGCAGTGGGAAAACGTAAACCGGGCGGTCATTCTGACTTGGTTCTGACCGGCTCTCAGAGTCTTCCAGCCAGTTGGAAGAGCACCGTAATCCCCTACGGACGGCATTTCCACCGTCGGGATTAGGATGTAAATTTCCCACAGCCTTACCATGTCGGCCTTTCCAACATGGAAAGACTGTCGGACAGCGACTTTCCTCTGAGGCATATGGTTGGCGGTCAAGGCGCTACCTAGGGTGCCCCCCATAAAACCTTGCACTGTGTGGCAGGCACCATGGGCTGCCTGCCACAGATTGCAGGGTTTTACACACACACCCATTCCTCTATAAGAGCCTGCATTACAGGCGGTTTACGTCCGTGACACAAGCTCCCATTGAGAACAGTGGGTATCTAACCGAACAGTGTTCAGTTGCATCATAATCAAGCGGTTGGAACCGCTGACCCCAGGTCGGTCGGTCCAGAATCCAAGATGGTGTCAGTCTGAGGCAACTCCGACTGACATCGTAATAAGCTCCTTAGTTGTAATGAGAAGCTTAATTAAAAATGAGTGCCTAACATGAAAAGTTAACGACTTTTCTGGTGAATTTTTAGTTCACTTGAATATGCCATCGGATTTAGATGGGGTGGAGGTTTATGAGCTAGAAACAGAATTCACTCTACACTTAGAGGATCATAACTTAAAATATTTAGATTTCTGAAGGAAGTGAGAAACCCACAAGACAGTTTTGCAGTTGAATTTCCTCCACTATTCTGTTCCTCTGGTAGAGTAAAATGTAATTACAATTTCTTTGCTGTATTTACTACTCTATCTAGAAATGTGGTATTTCAGAATATTGAGAACTAAAATACTGTGTTACAAAAATAGTATAGCTAGAATACTGTCTACAAATATTGTGCGATGCTTAGCATATGTATATATTTAGGGCCTTATGTCGAGTTTTGTGGTCTTGTGGACCACCGTACCAGCGATCCAAGTTTGGAGAGCTCGGCAGTCTGCCGCAGGTGAACCGCCAAGACTGCCAGCAGACCGCTGACCGTCAAGTTTGCAGTAAGGGATAGGCAGCCGCCATAGGGCAGTACAGGGGAGCAGCACCATTGTGCGTATTACACGTTGCCTTTTCCACAAGTTTACCGTTGTGGTCCAACTGCCTGCTGAAGGTGGCTTGATGAAGGATTTGGGGAGCATACTCCCCCTTTCTCTTTCTTCCAAGCAGAATCCAACTTCAATCCCTTTCTTCAGGTCCCCTCTTCACAGTAGGATCTTCACCCCGAAGAATACAACCCTGTTTGTGACGATCTACAGGTGAGTCTTTTCATACCATTAACCCATTGCCAAGACTGCCCACATATGGGTCAAGCCCCGGGAATGGAAAGATGGTATTTTACTACATGTATCAGGCAAATGTGTGCATCCAACACACATGCAGTTGAAAGGCACACACAGATATCCATCTATTTAAAAAAAAAACTCACCACTGCCACTAGATCTCCTCAGCCACACAACCAGCACTGTGGTCAACTCATAATACAGTGGACTTTGAAACCCCAGTGGTGTGGACTACTGGCGGGGATGGACGTAGATCTCCAGCAGTCGGACCACTAAACTCGTAATAAGGCCCTTAGTATCCTTAACTCTACATCTGTGCATCTTGAAGATATAAATATTGTCCAGATACATATACGTGGAGTTATTAATGGTAAATCTATGTTTACTTACGTATATTTTCCTCCATATTATTTTGTAGTTGATATTCTGACTATGATATTTTGAAGCATGATATTTAATATGCAGTGTTGTGTTGGTGTACTGTTTACCCACTAAATACTAGTGAACTTGAATTCTATTTAGGTTTGCTTTGAACACCCACTTCTCCTAAACACCCCAAATTTAAGCAGGCACGGATCTCTAAATCTATGGTCAATCCTCTGCCAGGGAGCAGCAGCTTTATTGTAACTGTCTTGGCAGAATGATTGGCTACACAGTGACACCCTACATGTCTAAATACACATATTGAATTTGTTAGAGCTTGATTTATAGGTTCCTATAAGCATTTATCATTGTCAGACTTTCAGCAAGTTATTGAAGGTACTCATTCGAGGGTGTTCCCGGTGTACACCCAGATCAGTTAAGAGTCATTGCAGTCAAATAGCACTCATTCTCAACAATGAGGACTAGTTCTTCACTTCTGCTCTATCTACTACGAATAACATCTGTTACCATGCATGCTAACACAACGCATGGCTTAACAACACAGTCAATACAATGACTGTGTTATTACCACGAGTTTCATTACAAAGCAAGTCATTACAACATCTTGCTTTTGTGAACCGCTGGACTTTGGAATAGTTCAGATTACTTTCCCAACTCCAGTCAGTGCATCAGTAGGGAAGGTGTTGAACTTGAAATCCAACACCAGTCCAACACCACATTCCCTAAAGCAAGTCGTTGTAATGACTTGCTTTGTAATGGAACTCGTGGTAACATTGCAGTAGTGGTACTGACTGCGTTGTAAAGGTACTATGTTGTAATGCCTGTGTTGTAACAGATATTTCCCATGTACTACAAAACCAGACACTGTGGGCTTCAATTTATCACTGCATTTCCAGGCCCAGCCCTCTTGTTCATGTATGCCAAAGATGGGTAGCTGTTAGGACAAACAACCCTCATATTTTACAGAAAGCAAATCACAAAAAACATACGAGCTCCTTATTCAAGTAAATGCATCATGAGTGAGAAAATATTGAATTGCATTATGCCAAGTATTGGCCTATATGTGATGTTACAAAATATGTCATTTATTGAACCTTGTATGCTACGCAATATTAATTACTTGGAGTGAACATTGCTTTTCAGGTTAGGTCAGGCACTATTTAGTACTTGCTGTGTTTTCCGCTTGGTCCTTAGGACAGTTCCAGTATTGACACCTGCCCTTGTGATTATTCGTCTAATCAGGCTTTGTTACATTTTATGTTTTTTTGTAAGTTTTATGAATTTTAAACAAGAAGATTTGTAGTTCATCTCTTAAAACAGATACATTTTGGAAGATGTGTTCCTCATTTACACATTTTACAACTACCAGGGGAGGACAATGTTCGCCTGATCGCTGGGTATTTCCATAAATGCACTGAGCGTTGCCGCAATTTGATGTACAATTAACTATTTATGTTATGATTTGTTCTATTGCTTTTAATGCTGCTTTTTATTGTTTTATGGATATACTTTTATGATTATATATCTTAAATTCAAATGAAGTTCTTGATTGATTGACTGATCGATTGAAGAAAAAAAACCATGATATAGCTTTGTGTGAAATTATACACGCCAAACCATGTGTAAACAATGGACAAGTGGATTATCGTGTGATATTCCCATGCATACAGCGTACAATGTAAGCAAAATTACACATTGTAAGAGGCTTAGCACCTGCAGGTGTCATCATGTATAAACTTTTACTCAATTTAACCCTGAGCACAAGTTCCAGGCAACACACCACTGCCTCACCATTGCACTGTGCTTGGTGTTATGGTATCACGGTATGCCAGCTTTTACTTCATGAGCATCGCAGATTACATTATTGGTGCACGGCTCTTTGTAAATTTTGTGTTGCACATTGTTTCTTAAGTGCACAGTGCAGCACTGACATTTTTATGCTGTAGCTTGGCAACCTTCTGCTCAAGAAAGCAAATCCCAAGTCAGAAGCCTAGAAGAACTGCAAATCTCTGTCCTTCTTAGGAACAGGTAACAATGACTAAATTATGGCAAACTATGACTGGGGTACCCTTAAGTCCAGCTCACTGCAGTACATTATTAAGCACGTATGTGTGCATTCTAGTGGCATTGTTTTAAGCACCATGTCATCTTAAGGTTTTTGAGAGCCATGGGCAAAAGCATATTTAAGGGACCCTTGTTTGTAATTTGTCACCCATTTCCTGATAATTCAAGCCTGGGTGATGCCAAAAAACACTAAATTATATCTTAATCTTTACCAGGCACACACAAAAACTGTTGAAATAGTCTTGCCTGGTGTAGACAGACACGGACAGATTTATCAAATGAGGATGCCATGTAACTTGCGGTGCTGCGTCAAATGGAGAGGGTACTACTCGTTCCTTATCCTCACTCAGCCAGTGCAACCTACTACACACACACACACACACACTTCTATCATGATGCAAAACTACCTATTTTACAAACAGTATTATTTTTACACACAAAAGGACACCTTCCTGCAAAAAAAACCTCAAAAACGTTTTCCTCTTTCTAAAAAGCTGATTACTAAGTCCTTTGTAAAGCCTCTGCCTGACACCATCTACCATTCCGAACTGACCGACTTGCGATCTGCGGTTCTGACCGCTGGATTATGGTGCATCCGAACACTGTTTGTTTGGATTCCCATTGTTTCCTATTGGAGCTCATGTTATGCCAGAGAACCGGTCATATAACAGGCTCCTATGGAGAAATGGGGTGTGTGTGTAAAACCTTGCACCCTGGTACGGGCATCCCATGGTGCCTGTCACACAGTGCAGGGTTTTACAGGGGGTACCTTAGGTACCACCTCGGCCACCAACCGCATGCTTCGGGGGCTAGGGGGCCCTGCCAGGGGCCCCCAAGTCACTTTACGACAGCTTTTCCATGTCGGACAGGCCACGTGGAAAGGTTGCTGGAAAGCAGCATCGTAATCCCGACAGTGGAAACTCTGTCCATAGGGTCTGACCGAAAGGAATACTCCACGAGTCTGTTGGAACCGAGTCAGAATAACCGGCCGGTTTACATTCAGAATGCGAACATCGTAATCGTGCGGTTGGACTGTAAACCGACTGAGTCATTTGGAAGGGCTCCGACGTGGTCTAGAAGATTCTGAATGTTGGACAGAGGCTGTCCAACTTCGTAATAAGCCCCAAAGTGTTCTTCAGAATGCAACACACTTAGAAAGAGGAAATAACAAGAAGAAATGAAGATATTTCTCCTCATTGCGCCTCTATTGGGAAGGCGAAGCAGTTTGACCCATTCTCAGCAGTTTGACCCATTCTCAGGTTTACTAGTCTTGGTAAATATGAGAATGCACCAAATTTCATGGGTGGATATATAGGAACACTTACGCGCAACCCATGGAACGCCTTCCCATGACAGATTAACACAAGGCAGAGACTTCCATTGCTTAGCATTACTCCAGATTTACCAAGCAACGCAGGGCCACACAAGATGTCCTTGTGTTGCATGGTAAATCTGATTTAAACATCGTCTTGCCCTTGCAACACCATGCGTGACACAAGGGTGACACAATCCAATGATAAATCTGGCCCACAGTGTCTGTGGCAGAGGCAGGCAGAGGGGGATTGAGGTTATAATAGAAAACAGGGGTCAAGATTCCCTTTCCAAGGGGGACCTTTGGAGGGTGGGGTCCTTGGCAATTGCCCACTTTCCCCATGCCTTTACCCATCTCTCCATGAGTACAGAACCTGAGGCGTGACAGCTTTTATTTTAGTGAAACCATTTAATATAATTTGCCCTGCTATGATGTGGCATGATTTAGTAAGAATTCTTTCCAGTTTGTATTTTGTTCTAAAAGATTCTAATATGAGGATCACTGTCAAATTGGTAAATATATGCAAGTTGATATATTTAGTTACCGGGCAATTTCATAAAACCGTGTGTTGTGAATTTTTTCTCGTCTAGATCTTGAGTGCCAAATTTATCAAAGTTTTAAGTTGCCCTTGGGCCACGCAAGGGGACACAAGGGGAGACTCAAACCCTAAGTGAGATTTATCAAGCCACGCAAGGCCACCTTTCTGCTCAAAAACAATCCTGCATACAATGGAGGCACCCTTGCATCATGACACAAGGGTGCCTGTGTTGGCGCTAGGCAGCCAAAAGGGCGCCAACGCAAGGAAAGGACGCGCTATATAATGTTAAATACGGCGATTTCACGCAACGCAGCTCAGCTAAGTGGCTTACTGCGTTGCACGAAAAAATTATACATTTGGACCCGATTTTTTTTTTTATTTGCGACTGCATAATTTTACTTGTCTCTACATACACTCGTCATTCTGCGATTTAAAGAATTATTTTTTCAAATTGCGAAAATAAGTCAAGCCGTGCATGCTGTTGTGTGTATATAGTTTCGTAAACAGAAGGAGAAACAAGGAATTCCGTTACTCAAATATGAAATCCACACGCCAGTGCAGAGTCAATTAAAATGGAACCTAGACGTCAGTGATAGGTTTTATGTTTCAGTGGTCTCTTTAGTCACATTTTGCGCTGCCCCTGCACCTGTCCCGCGCGCATTCTGGGATTTCTCACATTAGCTCCCCTTGAAAACAAAGGCTGATCGAATGGGGCCTTGGCAGTGAGCGGAGGGGAGATTTGCCGTGTCGATGCCTGACTTCAGGAGGATATGTGAACCCCCTCAGCTCCTCTCTTTCAGCTGTAAAATGATGACTGGAGCTCCGTGCGACATTCATTAGACCTGTTTTTCGTTCACTAATTTCTCTCACTTTTCCAAATTGTGATTTTAATTGATCGTTAACTGACAGGCTTATCCCTTGAGGGGCTCAATCGTCTCCAAGACACTTAAAATGGTTAAATGAAAGAGACAGCGGTTCAACAACAAGTCGCTGACTGAGAAATCATTTTTTTTACCAACCTACAGTGCTTTGGACAATATAGAGTAGGGGAAATTAATATAGCTCACCAAACAAACAAGCGAAATGTAAGAAATTCCTGCGTCTAATGTATGCCTGCTTTTGGAATGTGGCTACCCATGCCCTATTTTATTGATGAGACATACGTACCATATTTAACACAATACCATTTTGTTTGTTTTGTTTCACTTACTTGTCCCTCACTAAAAAGTTTATTGAAAGAATTGTGTTTTTTGGGGTCAAATTTAAAGTAGTATCAGATATGTTCCAGAAAAGGATTTTGTTCAAATAAGAAGGTGCCGAGTACGTTTATTAAACTCTTTTCCTTAAAATTGTACCATATGTCGATCCCCTTGTATTTCACTACCTTCTTTCTCTTATCTTCTGCTCAAACTTTCTTTTTGTTTTAGAAGTGAAGTATAAAGTCGTTGGCAGTAGGTGACCTTAATGTGTCAGTTGCTTTTTATATTTCGACATAACATTACCCAATTTCAAGTAAGATAGAAAAACGTTGAAAGTTTTGTTGATAATAAAAATGCGAAAATCCGCACGGTTCTCTTATAGCAATCTAGTCAGACATCTAGAGGCTAAGGAACACCATTGTGTATCTAGTACTAATTCCAGTCCTGAGTCTCCAATTCCCAATTTGGCAGGCTCTACTTTTCAGGTATTCACACACCACATCCTGCCATTGTGTCGGAATAGTGGAGCGATTATCTTCTTTTTTTAGCTTTCCTTGCCCCTTTCAAGCACTTTTTCTTATTAGAAAGCCAAAGTATATTCAGTGGGAGGGCTATTGCCTTTCCACATTATGTCTACTTTTTAGATAACCAACAGTTGGTCAAGTGACAGAAACCTGAGCTGATGGCATGATATACGTAACACGCACACTTTAGCAGCTTTCTCCAATTTCAAAATAAACAAGCATTTACAATGCAATAGGTCTCGCATTTACGCAAGTTTGAGCTATTGGCATTGTAAATGGCAATGCCTTTTATTTATGTTTTGGTTTTTAAAACATAAATAAAAGGCATTGTCATTTACAATGCTAATAGCTTAAACTCTCACAATAGCGAGACCTATTGCATTGCAAATGCGTGTTGTTTTGCTGATTCAGGAAGAGGAGTAGGAGACATGCCGTTGGGGCCTAAAGGGGAGAGCATGGACAGACAAGAGAGAAGTGGTAACGGGGCGAAGGAAAGTAATGGAAACTAATGTAGTCTATATTGTATTGGTGACTCGGGAAAGTAGAATGTTAGAAATGAGGTACAGAGGAAGTAAGAAAGTGGGAAAAAGACAGCGATATAGAAGGCACTGGTTGGGTCGAAAAGAGGGCACTTGGAATAGGGGTGGAGGGAACATGAGAACAGAGAGAAAGAAGACTGGTGCTCGGAGACCGTGGGGCGGAAATAGGGACGAGTCGGATGCAGGGCACTTTGATGGGAGGGATAATAAAAGGAAAAGGCAAAGACGGGTTTCGTAGGATGAGAAACGAGGTGGTAGAATGGAGACGGGAGGTAACGGCGAGAGAAAAGGGTTTGTTTGGTAGGAGAAAGGAGGGGAAGTGAGAAAAAGCGATATGGTGAGGGAGGAACTGAAAGGGACGGGTGAGATCGAGGTATCGACGCATGAGGTAAAGTAGAGATCGGGATGATGACTCGGGGAAACATTATGAAAGTGCATCAAAGGAGGGGTTTAGATCAAGAGAGTCCACAATAAACCTAGGTTCAAGTAACAAAACGCCTTACTATGGAGCTAATAATTCTCCCTCAGTGAAGGGCAATTCCTCACAACAGCACTGCAATGCCTAAAGTTGGCACCAGAACCACGGCCCTGCAGACTACTTCACCTCTGCAATGAATAAACAAAGGGGATTCGCCATAATATTGACCGCAAACTGAAGATTAAAAGGACACAAATACCCTAACTACTACTCTACATTAGAATGCCACGTGACTTATGCTGTGTTTACTGTTACAATTCTGTGTATTCCCAACAGTCACTTGACAAATGTTGTAAAGTGCTCCAGTACCTTCAGTTCTGGCCAGCGCTATGTAAATCTATTAAATAAAAAAAATAAAAAAATAAGCTCCCATTCTAAAATTGCAGTTTGTAGGGAGAAATAATATTTGAACACGCTACTGGACCGAAGTTTTTTTTTCACGGAGGTGCGTTTGTTGCACTTGTTAAGATCGGAATGTGGGGCAGTGCACCTGTTTTGAGTCCCCTCCTCAATTCCGCACGAGTTCCCAGTGTAAATCTTCTAAAGTATTACCTTGCAAAATATGCGAGGGGAAGAGTCCACATGAAATATGTTGGAAAACTCAGCGTACTCAGGTGCAAACAAACACATGCAAATCTGCATTGGGACTACACCCTTAGAACAAGAGCTGCACCGAACATGTTTCAGACACAATGTAAAGTTTTGGACTGCCCTTTTATGGACAATGTAAAGGCTAAATGATTTGCATTTGGCTGGAGGAAGAGACGCAGCGAGACGACGTGCGCGTGCACATCGCCTGTCCAAGCGCGCACATGTTTTGTCCCATTTGCGCACCAAACCGACAACAATCGTCTTGCCAAGGTGCAGCAGCGCATGCGCTGCATTCGCTAGGCAAGACCTAAAAGGTGGGTCACCACTCAATCTGAGAAAGATGATATCCCATTGTAGTCTTTCCAACTAAAGCCATCAATTGGCCCCATTTATCCCACATCTGGCACGCCATGGAATGTAAGTAAGTAAAATCTTTATTGTATGATTACCAAAAATTATTTACAAAAGACAATGTAAATTATGTTGTAAATCATGCATTCAATGTAAAACTATATGGTTAAAACCTATACAATGTTTGTTTAAGCAAAAAGAAAAGAAATATAAAATGTCACAACATTTGCAGCCCATGCAAGGTTAACAGTGTCAGGAAGGGGAATGGTCCAGTGATAGGGGAGCAGCTAATAACTCAAAAAGTTATTTTGTGTAGCCAATACAAAATGAGGCATCACTGGGCAAAACCAGAGACCATGGAGTGCAAGGGTGTGCAGTATTGTACCATGCAGACATGCAAAAAAATTATGTTGTGGGTGAGCATGCAACGGCAGATTACAGTGGATTACTCAAGGGTTACTTTGTGGCCCTCAATATTTTGCATGCAAGCCAATTGTATGTGTATCTCAGGGGAGCTCATGCATAAAAATCAAATAAACTTGGAGCATCAAAATGCCATAGAATGTATGCATGGGACCCTATACTGCCACGATCTCGGTTCCCGAATTGGTGTGAAACAGCACATAATCTGAGTTAAAAATGGAACTCCTCCCAGATCCATGATGATATGGTGTTAAAACCAGTGTTGCAGGTAAAGGGCATGAGTCTATGTGGCGCATATTTGTGCAGAAGACCCCACCAAGAGATTGTGCCAAAAGTAAATGAGACACTGGATGTGGAGTCAGACCCACACACAGGCCCCTCGAGTAATGCAACCCTCATGCATACCAATGTGCTCCTCGGGTCCTAGGGTTAAGGTGCGTGTGTAGAATTATTTAGTGCCAATTCATATGAAGCGCCCCCCTCAGAAAGTGTTTCTGCGGCAATAAGCGATCAGAGGCTTGTGTATTGAAATCTTTTGTCTTCGTTTCTTGGGCTGTTCGTAGAATCCTTCCTGCTTCCGCGTAAAACTTGCCAATTCTTGTGAGGACCATCAGTAGTGTAGATGAACATTAGGGCCTCTTTGTATGTTCTTATATCATTTTGCAGGAACATCGGGGCATATTACCAAGGGCCTTATCGCCGCTTTAGCGGGAATTTTTCCCGCTAAAGCGGCGATAATTCTATCGCCCTATTACCTAGCTGTCGATAACACGAGTTAGCGACAGCTATTAGGAGACAGCGATCATCTTGGGGCCCACTTTGCATGTCAGCGATAATTATCGCTAATGACATGCAAAGTGGGCGTGCCAAGATGTTAGCGACTGGAAACAGTCGCTAACAACGCTATCTCCTATAACCTACTTTTGGAAATAATCGTGCTAAGCGCGATTATCTCCAAAAGCTAACGCCTGCCCAGAGCAGTTCTTAGCCATGTTATCCAATGGAAGGTGGATAACATGGCTAAGAGCATTGTCACGATGATGCATGAATATCGCTGATTTTTCTGCGATATTCATGCATTTCCCATGATTTTTACCGCTTTTGAGATAAACCTTGATAATATCAAGGTATCTCAGCGGTAAAAATCGTCAGAGCGCGGCGATATTATTATACCCGTTAACCAAGCTTCGCGATAATTATCGCTATTGCTTGGTAATATGCCCCATCATTCTTAGGTATAATCGCCTCTGGCCCATCACAGCAGGGCAGCAAACAAATAATGTGCTCGGCTGATTTTGTGTGATATTGGCACAGACAAGATCCCTTGCTTCCTGGCAATGTACTTTTTCCAGTGGCCCCTGTAGTCCCATACTGGCAGCGTTAGGAGCATGGTTCTCAGAATGTTCTGTAGGGCTTGCCTTCCCAGCCATGCCTTCTGATATGGTTGACATGCCATAGGATGTAGGTTGGATTCAATTTGTAAAGTATACTGGGTGCAATATAGTCCCTCCATAGGCAACTGTACTGAATACATTTCCAATATATTGGTCACTGTTCTATGTCAAATTATTGTCACCTCTTTCGTCTGATGTACCATTCAAGGCTTTGGCACTGACTCATTTGCTGTTGAAAGTACAATAAAATACTTATGCATGTTTGTACCACATTGTTTGAACACATTGTTTGGGTACACCATTTATCTGGTAATGCACCTTCCCTGCCAATAAAAACCAATGCCTTGGATTGGTAATCACCAAAATTATTTTGGTACCTGTAAAAGATAGTATTATGATCTAATGAAGGCTTTAAAGGAACAATGTATAACCAATATTTGGGAAGATTTTGATTAGGAAAGGGAAGACTTTATTTTTAGATGGGAAACACAGTAAATGAAATCCTTTTTACTACTCAACTAGTAACAATGTATGCATCAAAAAGTGTAATACTTCACAACATATGTTAAACCTTCTTTGAAACAATAATAGCAACTTTTATACAGAGTACAATAAAACAAGATATTGTTGTCTCTATGCGCTTTAAGTAACATTCCCTACAATACTCTATCTGTTGGTACTGCAGTTGCCAACCTTAGCAGTATTAAAGGCAGAGTTAGCCTTGCTGGGTTATAAACCTGTGACCTGTAGGACACTAAGATGCCAGTAGTGTGCACCACTACCCCTATTATGTAGAGGGCACACTTTCCCTGTTTGCCCCCTGATGCACACAGGGAAAGTATGCCCTATTGCATAGGATGCTCTGCTGCCAGGGCATCCGCAAATTCGTGCTGTCCTGGGGCAGTGCGTTCAAGTGAAATATGGAGCGGCTTTAAAGCAGCGCTCCTTGTTTCACTGTGCAGGCGGCAACCCACCTGCACTTTTAAAGGGAATTAGAGATCCTCTGGTAGGCGGGGACAATCAACGACTTCATCCGCCTGTAAATGGATGTCTAAGGGGGCCGTGAGGCCCCCCGTTGCCCCCTCCAGGGGCTGTTAACATGGGCGCGTACTGACAAAGGTGGCTGACTAGCAGTCCACTTCCTGAGAGCTTCCACATTTGCATGGGTCCAATACCTTTTAAGGAAGCCCTGGCACTGTACGTGCGCCAGCTCTTTCAGTATCACAGAAGGGGATGCACAAGCATCTGCAGCTCCTTCTGTAATACCAAAGTGCCACGGGGCACGCAAAGTGGGTGCAAATGCCCGTTTGCGCCCCCGGGGCACCTTTTGTAATACAGCCCCACTAGTTAAGTCTTTATGCTAGAATAATGTAGCTTGTCAAAAGATCAAATGTCCTTGGTGATTTTGGCATGACTTCTACTGGCTGGGTCATAAGGAGATATTCTACCTATCTTTGTTGGAGTTCTTAGTGGCCAAGAGACAATTTTCCCTGCTATAAAATGGGCACTCATGTCTGGGGAAAGAAAATGCCACAATTGAAAGTTAGATCAATTATTGCAGGCCTCCCATTTAAATGTGCATTATATTGGTCATTTGATCACTGGCTGGCATCAGGTCAGGCAAATCAATGTGCCCCTATCTGAATGCTTGTTCAACACAAAACAATAGTCTAAAATATCAGGATAAGAAAATATTGCTAGAAACATATCAAAAATGTAAAATTTACTTCCTATACATTAAGGAGAAAATACAAAAATATCTATCACAATTATATTGAGGTAAAAGATATAGGTAAACGTAAAATTTCAAAAGAAAAATATAAAAATCGAGAATATCACATTAAAACCAATGAAACATACGGCTAACCAAATTATTGTTAAAATATATTACAAAAATTAAGTATTATAACCATAATTTTACAAATACATACATATATATATATATTACCTACTGGCGGTCGCCAGTAGGTATATATAGTTAGGATTTTTTCTCTATGGGTTTTTTGAAAATTCTATGTCTAATAACTTTGGCGTTTGTGGACCGAATCGGCTGAAATTTTCAGGAAAATGGCACATTTTGTTTCTGAGCAGCCCTTGAAAATTTGGGGGGGGTTCGTCCAGTGGGGGCCGAGAAAAAAGGGGGGTCCCAAAACGTGTTTTTAACATTGAGTTTTCCATAGGGCGGTTGGCCTCACTTTTAGCCCGAACGGCTGAATGGATTTGCACGAAACTTGGCAAAATTGTAGGGACTGGTAGCCCGATGTGCCTTTTGTAGGTCTCAATATATGTGCTCCAGTGGATTTTGAGAAATTAACGTTTAAAAAAAGATATATATCTGTAACAGCGGACCGGTTAGCGCTCTGGTTCGCGGACTTTTCGCGCAACGGAGCTTTGTGAAGCGAAGCTGATTGGTTCTCCGGCGTCTGTCAACATTCCAAACAGTCCGTAGCGGCCGCCATCTTGTCTCTCGGTAGGATCGAGAGACAAGAGGAGGTCAAAACAAAGGGGGAAATAACTATAAGGGGGCATAGTAGATCCTCGCCGACCCCCTAGGTTTGATGTGGAGGTTTTAAAAGGGCCCCGCGGGGCAAAAAAAAATAATAATAATAATAATCGAACGGCTGAATGGATTTGCACGAAACTTGGCAAAATTGTAGGGACTGGTAGCCCGATGTGCCTTTGCTAGGTCTCAATATATGTGCTTCAGTGGATTTTGAGAAATTAACGTTCAAAAAAAGATATATATCTGTAACAGCGCACCGCTTCGCGTACTTTTCGCGTTACGGAGCTTTGCGAAGCGAAGCTGATTGGCTCTCCGGTGTCTGTAAACATTCCAAACAGTACGTAGCGGCCGCCATCTTGTCTCTCGGTAGGATCGAGAGACAAGAGGAGGCCAAAGCGAAGGGGCAAATGACCATAAGGGGGCATAGTAGATCCTCGCTGACCCCCTAGGTTTGATGTGGAGGTTTTAAAAGGGCCCCGCGGGGCAAAAAAAAATAATAATAATAATAATCGAACGGCTGATGACCATAAGGGGGCATAGTAGATCCTCGCTGACCCCCTAGGTTTGATGTGGAGGTTTTAAAAGGGCCCCGCGGGGCAAAAAAAAATAAAAAATAATAATAATCGAACGGCTGAATGGATTTGCACGAAACTTGGTAAAATATTAGGGACTGGTAGCCCGATGTGCCTTTGCTATGTCTCAATATATGTGCTTCAGTGCATTTTGAGAAATTAACGTTCAAAAACAAGATATATATCTGTAACAGCGCTCCGCTTCGCGGAGATAAAATTATATGTGTATTACCTAGCTGTTGCTAACACCAGTTAGCGACGGCTAGTAGGAGATAGCGACCATCTTGGGTCCCACTTTGCATGTGAGTGATATTTATCACTAATGACATGCAAAGTGGGCATGCCAAGATGTTAGCGACTGGAAACAGTCGCTAACATCGCTATCTCCTATTATCAACTTTTGGAAATATTCGAGATAACAGCTGCCCTGAGCAGTTCTTAGCCATGTTATCCAATGGGAGGTGGATAACATGGCTAAGAGCATTAGCTCGGTAATGCATGAATATCGCGGAGTTTTCAGCGATATTAATGCATTGCGCTCGTTTTTTATCGTATTTGCGATAAACCTTGATAATAGCAAGGTTTATCTGCGATAATTTCTGACGGTAAAAAAATCTTTGCAATGCATCGTTAGGGATAAATATCGCTTAACTTTGGTAATATGCCCCAACGTCTGTTAACGTTCGATTCGAAGGAAATCAGGAATTGTTGAAAAACATTGTGTGCGCCATCTTGTCTTTTTTCAAATGCCACACTTTTGTCGTGCACGGCAGCCATTTTAGATGCCTTGACCAGATCCACTCTGTGCACGCTGTCGATCCTTAGCATGGCTCCCCACCCTCGCAAGCATCTTCCCCAGGCAGTGGTCACCCCCGCTCTCTGTTTTATGCATGGGTAATAAACCTCCCCCCATCTGCGCTGTTCTTCCCTGAGAATCACACCCTGTGCCCGCCCGACACCTCCCTTTCGCCCTATTCACTACCGCACCCTCTGACACTCCTTTTCCTCTGTGTCCGATTGTCCAGGCCGGTCCTAGGCTATCAGCTAGCCCTGCAGATGTAGTTTATGGCCACAGCTGTAAAGAATCACCCGTCTTCAAAGGAGTTATAGTAGATCAAGGCCCACACTCGATGAGATCCGTCACAGCAGAAGCGTTGCTATTATCTGAAAACCATCCTGTATTGTGATTGGGGAGGGGACCGAGCGTGAAGCGGAAGATTCCAGGGATGACTCTTTGTACATCAAAGTTTTTACAATTATGTGTCACATTAAAAATATATAGCACTCCGACAAAGTAGTAAGATTATAAAACTTTAATAATTTATAAATATATACAAGAAAACAAAAATAGTAATAACATATAAACATTTTTAGAGAAAAACAACGAAGTAGCGGTCGGCTGTGCGAATAGTCCCAACGCAGCACAACGTCCAGATTTCCGGCGTGGGGCGTCGCGGGGGGTGGGTGATCAGTAGCAAACTGTTGTGCGAATAGTTCCAAGGCAGCAGAACGCGCCGAAATCTAGATGACACAAAAGTGATGTCTAGTAAGTTGCCACCCAGCAAATAACGGCGTGGGGCGTCGCGGGGGGTGGGTCATCAGTAGCAAACTGTTGTGCGAATAGTTCCAAGGCAGCAGAACGATGGCACCAAGGTGATGTCCAGTAAGTTGCCGCACTGGTTTTGGTATCCTACAATGCTGCTCCGAATAACGGCGTGGAGCGCCCCGGGGGAGGCGGCGTGAACGGGCCTCTCCAGGTGGAGTCTCGTCTGTTGTAGTGGGGCGCCCCTTTACCGTTTCAGTTGCCATTCCGTCCGCTTTTGGTCCACTGTGTCAAAATCCGCCATTCAGCTGAGTTGCGCCCACTCTTGCGGTGCAGCGATAGGCGGCTGTCACAGGACTCTCAAAATGGCGGCAGGCTGTTTCCTTTTTGGGCCTGGTCCACTGAAATGGCCCTGGGACACCTTGGAAATCGGACGCTTGTCTGCTAGGTCTTGGACCCCATTCTCGAAAGCGTCCCCTCCGCCTTGAGAATTCATCAAAAGTTTTGGGGGCCCCGACTCCTGCAGGCTTCTGGTGGGGAGCGGCTGCCATGATTGCTCGCGGAATGACCACGACGGAGCTACGAGATGGTGGTGCTCTCATGGTGACGCCAGCTTCAGTCTGAAACATCCAGAAACAAGGTGGGGCTTTCATCGTTTGGGGGAAAAAAAAAGTTTTCATCCAATGAAAAGTGTTGTTTTTAGGTCATATGATCAAGCCTTCCATCATTAGGGAACCAAAAGTAAAATGAACCAATGAAAAGTTTTATAAACAAGTCACATGACCTGTTATGCGGCATAGGGTATAAAATGCGGAGAAAATACGTTGGCACGTGAGGCGGCGTCAGTAGCGGACCGATGTGCGAATAGGCCGAAGGCAATACAACGCGCCAAGATCCGGATGGCATCGAGGTGGTGTCATAGTTGAGAGTTCTGAGCAGCGGTTGTAACACTGTCTGAAGCTTATTTGCAGCTGCTGCAGCTTCACTACGCGCCAAGATCCGGATGGCACCGAGGTGGTGTGTAGGAAGTTGCCGCACTGGTGTGGCCATCCTACAATGCTGAAAGTCGGCGTGGGGCGCCCCGTTGGCCTGTGAGTTTGCGTCAGTAGCGGACCGATGTGCGAATAGGCCGAAGGCAGCACAACGCGCCAAGATCCGGATGGCACCGAGGTGGTGTCTAGTAAGTTGTCGCACTTCTGTGGCCATCCTACAATGTTGAAAGTCGGCGTGGGGCGCCCCGTTGGCCTGTGAGATGGTGTCAGTAGCGGACTGATGTGTGAATGGGGCCAAAGGCAGCGCAACAATATTTTCTACTATATTTCCGGTGTAGAAGAGACCACAAGGCGCTGAGATGCCAAGATCCGGATGGCACCGAGGTGGTGTGTAGCAAGTTGCCGCACTGGTGTGGCCATCCTACAATGCTGAAAGTCGGCGTGGGGCGCCCCGTTGGCCTGTGAGATGGCGTCAGTAGCGGACCGATGTGCGAATAGGCCGAAGGCAGCACAACAATATTTTCTGACTGACACCACAAGGCGCTGAGATGCCAAGATCCGGATGGCACCGAGGTGATGTCTAAGTTGCGGACTGATGTGCGAATGGGGCCAAAGGCAGCGTAACAATATTTTTTGTATGGAAGATACCACTAGGCGTTGAGATGCCAAGATTCGGATGGCACTGAGGTGATGTCTAGCAAGTTGGTGTGGTCATCCTACAATGCTGAAACTCGGCGTGGGTCACCCCATTAGCCTGTGAGATGGCGTCAGTAGCGGACCGATGTGCGAATAGGCCGAAGGCAGCACAACGCGCCAAGATCCGGATGTCACCGTGGTGGTTTCATAGTTGAGAGGCACTTCATCTGCAGTGGGGCGCCGAGATCCGGATGGCACCGAGGTGATGTCTAGCAAGTTGCTGTACTGGTGTGGTCATCCTACAATGCTGAAACTCGGCGTGGGTCGCCCCATTAGCCTGTGAGATGGCGTCAGTAGCGGACCGATGTGCGAATAGGCCGAAGGCAGCACAACGCGCCAAGATCCGGATGTCACCGTGGTGGTTTCATAGTTGAGAGGCACTTCATCTGCAGTGGGGCGCCGAGATCCGGATGGCACCGAGGTGATGTCTAGCAAGTTGCTGTACTGGTGTGGTCATCCTACAATGCTGAAACTCGGCGTGGGTCGCCCCATTAGCCTGTGAGATGGCGTCAGTAGCGGACCGATGTGCGAATAGGCCGAAGGCAGCACAACGCGCCAAGATCCGGATGTCACCGTGGTGGTTTCATAGTTGAGAGGCACTTCATCTGCAGTGGGGCGCCGAGATCCGGATGGCACCGAGGTGATGTCTAGCAAGTTGCTGTACTTGTGTGGTCATCCTACAATGCTGAAACTCGGCGTGGGTCGCCCCATTAGCCTGTGAGATAGCTGTTCTTTGGATTTGGGCCTGGCTCGTCTGCTGTAGTGGGGCGCCCCTTTACCGTTTCAGTTGCCATTCAGCTGAGTTTCGGCTGCTCTTGATGCTACAGCGACAGGCGGCTGCAACAGGACTCTCAAAATGGCGGCCTGTTCTTTGGATTTGGGCCTGGTCCACTAAAATGGCCCTGGGACACCTTAGAACTCGGACGCTCGATTTTTTTTTCCTTTCCTGTACATGCAAAAAAAGGTAAATGCCCGGTACGTTACACGCTTCATCTGCCACGATGAACTCTCTAGAGGAACCGAAAAAAAATATAGTTGTGGTAACTATACCATGCATCGTCATATGGAGAGGTGGCACCAATTAATTATAGTGCTGCATAAAAGAGAGATTTGGAGGAGAACCCCTGACCTGCTAGTACATTCATCAAAGAAGTGGCACTGAGAGCTTCAGAGGCAAGGGAAACGGTCCCAAATATTTAGAAGAACTTTGGAAAGATTAAAATGACATGTTTAGATTGTGGCAAATTAATTTCATGTGGACAGATGAGTGTTACTCTAATAAATACAGCATATGAACATCATCATAGTCGATGGTTGGTAGAGACATTTTGACTATATCCTGGACCTGCCCGTCCTCGCCCAAAATGGCGCCAGAATAAATGGGACTCGTAACTCCTTGTTGTGTACTGGTTGCAGAACCTTGAAATCACGAGATACGTATGCAGTTTTGAAGCACATGGCGGGCGGGGACGAGAATTGATTGAATATTTCGACATCCCTATTGATATTAAGTTCTGATGTGTTATTGATTACTGTACTGTTGAAAGTTCGAATTAACGTCACCCATGGTACTTGCCCGCAAATGTATATCTAGATAATTTTATTGTAACTGGCCCTGTCGTATTTTAATTATAAAATGTACGTCCACCGATTCCGTAACTGTTAGACACCTTAGTTCTTGCAACCTAATGGCCCGCCCGTTACGTTCCTCTACAGTGTAAATGTCTATTCATCATATACGATTACAGTTTGCTCCGTGGCCGGCCCACGTGGTTATAGGCTCGTATTTGTATAATGAAATTTTCACAATAAAGGTTTTTAAAAGAAAACATGGTAGTAGTATATACATTGGTAAAGTTTTTAATAATAGTCACTGTTTTAGAATCATTAAAAGGCAAGTGAAATAAAGCAGACCAATTACATGAAGGGTAAAAGGTATAATACGAAGGAACGCAGTAAAGATAAATGGTCAAGGGCTGTTGTGTTTTCTATTCCTGCAACATAAAGTGATCGATAAGAATCTCATATTCAGGCGTATCGGCGACTAAGACAGCAGGTCGACCCTCTTTTGCTCAACGGCTCCGTCATGGGACGAAGAAACGCTCTTTTTCTCGAAAAAAGAATATATTTTACTTGCAGGACAGTTGTAAAATTTCCGGGAAAGTACATTAGCCTGGAACATTATAACATATATTTAAGAAAAAATAATGTTCGGAAGTAATGAAAAGCGTAATTTTTAGGTCATATGACCAAGCCTTTCATCATTACAATAAGAAAAGTAAAATGAACCAATGAAAAGTTTTACTAACAAGTCACATGACTTGTTAAGCTTACGTTACGCGCTGCGCGCCCCGGATGACTTCCGGATGCGCTAACGCGGCGCGTCATATGACGCATTACGCGACAACGCAGGTACAGAATATAGTCAAAATGTCTCCACCAACCAGCGGTCGGAACACAACCCCTTTCAGCAGGCTAAATAGTTCTGTTAAATGACAACAGAAGGGACAGGCAACAAGAACCATCAGTCAAAGAGGGGAGGGCTAGTTCTTCTCTACCGGGTTACATTGGGGCGCTACCGGAACTGATCGAATTGGTAGTCTACAGTGTTTCTGGATGTTTCAGACTGAAGCTGGGGTTAGCATGAGAGCAGCACCATTTCGTAGCTCCGTCGTGGTCATTCCGCAACCAATCATGGCAGCCGTTCTTTATCGTTATTTTGGGCGGGGTGGGTGGCGGAGCCGAGCTGTTTTGCAGCCATCATTGTGTGGAGTTCAGTTCATCTCACTAGTTTTGTATTTGTCATGAGGGGTTGTTCCTAATGTTTCTATTTTAGCGAGGTCAAAAAGAGATCCCATTAGTGGCCTACTGATTTTGCTCGATTCCTTTTCTTTTTTTTTACACGATTTTTCGTTATCTGCAAAGACTAAACAGAGTATTGCGACTCTGTGTTTGTTTGTAAATAGAGAATGAACCAAAGAGAACTAATTCTAAAACAGTAAATACTTGGATAACAATGAATCAAATGGAGAGAGAAGCAGGCACGACGGATTACAATGGGGGCAAAGACCTGCGTTAACTACCTTTCACTATCTGCAAAGAGAGAGTACTCCTAATAGAAATGAGGGGGGGGGGCACCATTCAAAGCAGATCAGTGTGCATAAACACGAAAATGTTTTCACTTACCACGTACTTGACATTCGACAGCTTATGATATTTGCTATTAAAAAACCATTGAAATTCACTGAAAAAACCATAGGTTATAGACCATATATAGTTAGGAATTAGCATTTACAAAACCTTGAAAATTCACTGAAAAAACCATAGGTTATAGACCATATATAGTTAGGAATTAGCATTTAAAAAACCTTATTTTACTCACACAAAACCATTGAAATTCCATATATAGTTAGTTGCACTAACTATATATCGCGCACCTGCAATCCACTGCTGATGATGTCACATATTACATCATTCATGACATGGTCAGTGACATCACTGATGACATCACTGATGACATCTCAAATGACATCACTGATGACATCACTGATGACAACATCCAGTGACTGTATGTTTCTGTAAAGTTAAAATGTGTCTTACATATTGAAGAATGAGTGGAAGTATAAGTGTCTGGACAAAGGATTTAGTAGGTGCATGACTGAATGCATGAGTGAGTGATTAAATGTGTCTCACTGAGTGCATGGGTTAGTGACTAAAGTGTCTTAATTTGTGCATCATTATGTCTGTTGTTCTGTAAACTGCTGCATGTTTTGATCAGTAGCTATATGATTAACTATATGGGTTACTGATTGATTGTCCAAGTATTTGTATGGGAGACTGAGTGTGTGTGTGGCTGGCTGGGAGGTGTGTGACTCTGTGCAGATCAATGTGTACTTGTATCAATGATTGTATAACAAGGTAAGTATGTGTTAGTATATGTTTGAAAATGTAAGGTGCTCTATGTTTAACTGTATAGACAAGAAAATGGAAGTGTCATTGATTCTTTACAGGACTGACTAGGTGTGTGAGTAACTCCATGGATGAGTGGCAGACTGTGAGTGTCTGTATAGGTGTATGAGTGCATATGATAGTGTTGTAAAGATGAGTGATTGTATGTATGAATGATAGTATGGGTGAATGAGTGAAGGTGTGTGTAGACGTAGGAATCAGTGAGTGCGTATGTAGTAACTAGTATTGGTGTGTCAATGGTTTCAAAAATTATATTCTGTATTTAACACTGGGTGAAACAGAGGTTATATTAAAATGTGAGGAGATGCATTGTATTGTCACATGAATGATATCATCAGTGATGTGGTCATTGATGTCAAATGAGATGTCATCAGTGATGTCATCAGTGATGTCATTTGAGATGTCATCAGTGATGTCATCAGTGATGTCACTGACCATGTCATGAATGATGTAATATGTGACATCATCAGCAGTGGATTGCAGGTGCGCGATATATAGTTAGTGCAACTAACTATATATGGAATTTCAATGGTTTTGTGTGAGTAAAATAAGGTTTTTTAAATGCTAATTCCTAACTATATATGGTCTATAACCTATGGTTTTTTCAGTGAATATATATATATATGTATATATATATTATAGCTCTTGCTTGATCCGAAGTACTAGGAATCACTCGAACTACATCAAAGGCTCCAAGCAACAGCCTTTATTCAAAAGGTATGGAAAACATGCTTCGGCAGGATCCTTTTAGCAGTCACACGCCAGCCTGACGCGTTTCGATAATTCTCCTCAGAGGCTTGTGGCGGATGAAGTGCACTGCCTTACTTCCCGTTTTTCTCCTCTCATGGCGCACACCTGTTTTGGTACTGCGCTGCGGTTTATGGGAATTGTAGTGCCGTTTAAATGTGCAATGTTCTGCTGGCTTCGTTTCAAGGCCCTGGATGGGCCCCCGCCTCCGATGTTTTCCTAAATCCTGTGTGATGTAGCTCCGAAAATGGGCTGGCAGGATGACAGTCCACACGGCTCCCAAGTTACCAGGATGGTGCATTCCCGACGGCTCGGCTGCCGTTTTAACATTATAGCTCTTGCTTGATCCGAAGTACTAGGAATCACTCGAACTACATCAAAGGCTCCAAGCAACAGCCTTTATTCAAAAGGTATGGAAAACATGCTTCGGCAGGATCCTTTTAGCAGTCACACGCCAGCCTGACGCGTTTCGATAATTCTCCTCAGAGGCTTGTGGCGGATGAAGTGCACTGCCTTACTTCCCGTTTTTCTCCTCTCATGGCGCACACCTGTTTTGGTACTGCGCTGCGGTTTATGGGAATTGTAGTGCCGTTTAAATGTGCAATGTTCTGCTGGCTTCGTTTCAAGGCCCTGGATGGGCCCCCGCCTCCGATGTTTTCCTAAATCCTGTGTGATGTAGCTCCGAAAATGGGCTGGCAGGATGACAGTCCACACGGCTCCCAAGTTACCAGGATGGTGGCATCCGCCACAAGCCTCTGAGGAGAATTATCGAAACGCGTCAGGCTGGCGTGTGACTGCTAAAAGGATCCTGCCGAAGCATGTTTTCCATACCTTTTGAATAAAGGCTGTTGCTTGGAGCCTTTGATGTAGTTCGAGTGATTCCTAGTACTTCGGATCAAGCAAGAGCTATAATGTTAAAACGGCAGCCGAGCCGTCGGGAATGCACCATCCTGGTAACTTGGGAGCCGTGTGGACTGTCATCCTGCCAGCCCATTTTCGGAGCTACATCACACAGGATTTAGGAAAACATCGGAGGCGGGGGCCCATCCAGGGCCTTGAAACGAAGCCAGCAGAACATTGCACATTTAAACGGCACTACAATTCCCATAAACCGCAGCGCAGTACCAAAACAGGTGTGCGCCATGAGAGGAGAAAAACGGGAAGTAAGGCAGTGCACTTCATCCGCCACAAGCCTCTGAGGAGAATTATCGAAACGCGTCAGGCTGGCGTGTGACTGCTAAAAGGATCCTGCCGAAGCATGTTTTCCATACCTTTTGAATAAAGGCTGTTGCTTGGAGCCTTTGATGTAGTTCGAGTGATTCCTAGTACTTCGGATCAAGCAAGAGCTATAATGTATATATATATATATATATATATATATATATACATATATATATATATATATATTCTACCAACAAAGTTTCTCACCAACAAAAGAGCCCACGCACAGGTAAGTATATGCTTGAAAATATTTTACTTGCGGCTGCAAAAATGACGAGTGAAACACTTCCCAGCAGAGATAACACAAAGCCTGACGCGTTTTGTGCAAGTAGCACTTCTTCAAAGGCAAAGTTCCAAACTTCAGTGAGCCATGAGTGCAACTGTTCTTATTGGACATCCAGCCCCAGTGGGTGTGGCCGACCGCTCGACCTCCTGGACTCTGTAGTTGCACGTAGTGTTACTACAGTGAGCTGGCACGCCGTTGATTTAATGTAGAAGTGTCAAGTCCCAAGTGGATTGCAGTGTAGTCTCAAACCCATCAAATAGCAGTTCAACTTCTCCAAGTTAAGCACCTGTGTCCAGAACCCACATACCGGTTGGTGTGCACTAGGTCTGCTCACGCAGCGGGGCTCTTTCACGACCGGGACCAGTCGTTTTGAATTCTACCAACAAAGTTTCTCCGCAATGAAAAAAGAAATATATATATAGCATATACACATTAAAAAAAATGTGATTAGTGCCCACCGTAAAAGGTAACAAAAAATATATTGTAGGCAGACTTTTACCAATGGAATTGAAAGGAAAAGCATTTAACAATTAGGAACACATTATCAATTAATTAATTTTACACTGAGAACGAAAACATCCAACAAAGCCCGGCACGTGAAGCCAGTGCAGTGCAAAAGCATCATTCTGCTGTGCCAAATCTCAGCACGGAAGAGGTGCACCAAACTCATCATAAAAGACCTCAATAACTTCAAAGTAAGTAAATAAAAAATAATATAACTTAAAACTTACATAGCAAAATTCATAAAAGAAATAGAAAATGGAAACATAGTAAGTAATAATTTCTATATCTCCAAATTACAGTACAATAAAAAAGGACAAAGATGCTAAAAAAACGTACAGATGAACCAACCTCCAAAATAAAACAGAAATGACCAAAATGTAAGATTTTAGTACAAAATGTGTCTAAAAATGTTATAACGTTTATACGGTTTATTGTTATAAAATATGGCATATAATTAAATATTCTTATAAGTTACAGAAATAATAATGTCTGACACCGCAATATATAATACATATATAGGAGCCGATTCTGATTCGGTAAATGCCCTCTGAATAGCCGTATGGAGCTTCTTTCCTGTACGAATCGTATGCAAAACCGTACCCATACGTACGATGTAGTACGATGTGTACCCAAAACAGTTCTCCGTACGAATCGTACCGAAGACCGTACAACTCACTAATCCCTACGAATCACATTCGGAACGCACAGTACGCGATGTCCGTGCGGATCGAAGCTGCATTTTCCGACCCAGCAAGTACGAATCGTATCGACAACACTCCGTACGACTCTTTTTTTACGGGAGCTTAAAACGTCCGTAAAAGCAGATTTCGCCTCGAAATGCGTACAAAACGGACCCCCCCTCCCGGGTACGGTACGTACACCCCATGATTGCATGGGTACGGTGCACCGGGGTACGGTGCGTACACCCCTGGATTTCAGGGGTACCGTGCGTATTTCCCCATGCGTACACCCCATGATCGTAGGTGTACGGTGCGTACACTCCTTGATTTTAGGGGTACGGTGCATATGCGATAGTGTTGCCCTCTGTACGACTTGCTCATACGCGACGTTTACCGTACGAATCGCGTACTCATTCCCCGGTCCGGATTGTACTTGGCGGGTCGTACGTAATTTTTACGAATCGTACGGTTCACTGTACGGGTCGATGTCGTACGGATTTACCCTTCATTGTCGTACGGTTCGCAGTGATTTGGACGTATTTTCTCCCAACGGATCGTACTACGCGATTCGGACGCGATTCGTATGATTCGTACGGAAACAGCTAAGAATACGAATCGTCATACGGATTTGTTTCCCGAATCGGAATCGACCCCATAATGTCACAAAAAATGTAAGCCTATGTTATGCTTTATGGGGACATACCTTCAAAAAGGAGAATGCAAGTAATGAAAGAACACATTAGAAATGCACTAAATATCCTGCCAAAGCATGCTACGCAAGGGTCACACTAAGAGATGACAGTAGAAAGCACAAGGAAACATACCCATCACAAAAATATAACAGAAATATTAGTAACAAATATCCAACAGGACATAAGAGAAGGAAGCACCAGTTCTCAAGCACCCACAGGAACTATACTATAGCCTTATAGCCCGCCGTAGCGGGCTATACTGGCTATTAAAGGCCCGCTGAATCGTTAAAGGCCCGAGCCGAAGGCAAGGGACTTTAACGAAACAGCGGGACTTTAATGGCCGTATAGCCCTGCTACGAAGGGCTAAAAGGCTATTAGAACATTTTGCCACTAGAGGGCAGAATGTTCTAACAAATTAAACAAAGGGTTCTCGAAGCTCGAGGGGATATGAATCCCCTCGAACTTCGAGTAGCCTTTGTAGAACATTGGAATGTTGCTCTGCGGGCCTTTACCGGCCCGTAGAAGCAGGGAGCACTCCATTGTCTGCAATGGAGCTCCCAACATTCCAATGTTCTAATAAAAGACAAAATACCCCAAGTTCCTGATGCAGCCACAGGGCAACTGCCAGCAATAACAATCCTTGAATGATTTATCACACGAACAGGAGACTAGCAAAATAATCCCCACAAGCCCAAATAACATTGAAAGAAATACAAATCACAGAAAAGAGCAAACTAACACATAAAGACCAATGATTCTTTATGCATTATAATGAAAACATTGAGAAGATAAATATTGTCTTTGCAGTAAACAAAAACCTAGAGACTGTAATGCCATGACAGATCTGGATGGGACACTTGAATATTGACCTGACCAGTCTCACAAATATATAAAATATAAATTCAGCATCAAAACACAAGTGCGCTATTGATATGCCCTACATCTAAATAAAAAAACATCAGCCTACAATGAGGTCCACACTACAGTAAAAAAAGAAATACATCAATAACAACCCTCAAAAAAGTTGTTACTGAGTTTAAATAAGCCATGGTCAATGCTAAATATACCCACCCATACAAGGGTGCTACTACCATTTTAATTAGTAAATATGGAGATATCTATACAATTCAACAATGAACATATTTTATGCAACAAACCCAGGCTTTGCATTTGGAAAAAAATAATTGTTATTGCCAACATGCCTATCACAAAGTTAACAAAGTGCTATGATATGATAATAGGAACACTCTTCTATCAAAATTTATCACCACTACCACACTGCTTTGAAGGCACTTGGGTTGGACACCATCACGGGCCACGACACCGGTGTCAACCCAAGTTTAATATACCATGGATGAATGTGTATGACAGTACAATATCACAGTAAGTCAAAACTAACAATGCTGCAGAGGGGTGACACAATTCCTTCCAAGGAATACTTGGAAGAAGCCACCCAACAGATTACCAGTTGCTTGAAATATTTTAAAAAGTACCAAGTAAAAATAACTAATTCCCTAACTCAAACAAAGCCAGAAACATCAAAACAGACCAACAAAATGCACAAAATGCTAGCTAGCAAAGTGATTTATTTCTAAACAATCAAGGACTAAACTACGTTAAGACAATAGCCATAACAATATTATAGGAAAAAGTGCACCATCAAAAATTGCCCCCCACTAAAAGAATAATTTCTGAAAAAATATATCAATGTAAAATGCATTTTTATCAGTATGAAAAATAAAATCCAAACTTAAAAAACAACAAATCAATTCAGAATGATATTTTCTTTTAATTCTTAAAATGTATCTAAAAAAGCAAAACACATACCATTAAAATGCATATAATCCTAACATAAAACATACTGATACAACAACATAAATCAAATCAAATACTTAAATAAATTCCAAATGAATAAAAAATGAATTGAAGCATATGATATAATACATCCCAACCAGCACTAAAATAATACATTCAAACAGTTGTGCTTACGTTTAAGAAGCAGAAGTCTTTAATTCATAGTAGAATATTCTTGTTCCCAATAAAAATTTATACAAAATATAGCCTAAACAAATGCAAACATGCATGGAAAAAAACAGGAAATCCACTGAATAATGCCATATAAAATCAATCAACATACTGAAAAAACTCCCACAATATAAAATAAATATAATAAATGCTCCTGAAAACCCACAAAAATCAAAAGAAAGTTAAAACAAAGAGTTCTCAAAAATTCCTACTTGCTTCTCAAAAAACAATAAAAAACATGACCACAGTCAAAAAATATTCAGCTCCTAGCAATATATAATCCTGTAAACATGACACAAACCCCACACAAAAACATATCTAACATTTATAAAAATGAACCTAAGCACACTACCAGTATTCCTCTCACATCCATCAAAGTACATTTTAAGTTAGATAAAAATGATTCCTCCCTGCACCCGGGAACCGCAACAAAGAACCACTCTTCTGGAGATACAAGGATGACATGAAAAGAAGATGATAAGCTATAAAATCAGCAGCCAATGAAAAAATGGCAGGAAAATTAAAATGAAAAAAAAATCCCTTTTCATCGAAACAAGTAGAAAAAGTCAACATTAATAATGTATGATGTTTTGTAAATGTATAACCAATGTTCAAATTATTAAAAATATTAATATCAGTGTAAAGTTATATTAAAAACATACACAAAATTGAAACATTTTCAATGTAATGTTAAAAAATATTTTGTAAGTGGAACTTTAGTCATTTAAGCTATCTCGTATGTTATGATTTTAATAAATATTAAATGAGAAAATATGCATGAGAAAAATGTAAAAAAAGAGAACACACTCAAATTCTCTTTAAGAAAAAACATTTATGTGCGTTTTCCAAACTTACAGAATAATGTTGTAATACAATTTTAAAAATAAAACAATCTACATCTAACTTAAATATAAACAAAAATGTTGATGTGAAATATACCTCCAAGTCCAAACCTAACCATATAGAGGAACATGTTAGACACTGCAGAGGAGGTATTTATTGTATTCACTTCAAACTTGGCCTGATTGTGAAAAGTGTAGAGATGCCAGACTTATTACTCCCACTCTAAATGTAGCTACATTGAGGAAATATGTGGACTTTGAATGTGTTAAACTTACTCTTTCCAATCCAAACCAAGTCACATTTGGGGAATATGTGGACTCTGAGGATGTCAGATGAGCTATCTCCACTCCAACTGTTTCCACTTTGGGGAAAGTGGTAGATAATAGGGTCGTCAAATTCACAATTCCAACGTCAAACCTCATCATATTGGGTAATGTTTTAGATTCTGGGGTGTTATATTTATTATCACCACCAAATCGTAGACTTTGGGGCAAGTGTTGGGCTCTTGGGGTATCAAACTTACAACTCCCACTCCAAATTGTGCCGTAATGTGTAAAGAGATACCCACATCACACTTAACCACATTGGAAAAAGTATTTGACTCTGGGGATTTTATATTTACTATTACAACTCCAAATTTCGGCACCTTGCAGAAAGTGTTGGACTCTTGGGTATTAAAATCACTATTCCCATTCCAAAGTAACTGTTGGACTTTGGCGGTGTCAGATTTACTATTCACACTCCAAAGCAGGGGGTCTATTAGGATGGTGGGCGGATTTCGTCCGCCCGCCACCCTAGCGGTGCTGGGACCAGCCGCCAGGGGAGCGGCGGTGCCACATCAGCAATTAGGATGCCACCACCAAGGTGGCAGTGGCATCCCCCATCCACAACATTGTGGCGGGCAGTGCTCACAGCACCGTCTGCCACAATGCTGTGGATGCACCTTGTGAATTGGCATGCACAAGGTGACAAACACTGCACGGTGCCTGCCTCCATGTCCATGCCCATGTAGGGGGTACCATAGGTCCCCCATGTGCACCCTCCACACCCCCAAGACTCTTGGGGGCCGGCAACAGGCCCCCACATGCATAAACCACATGCCTATCTATGGCGCAACGCCACCTTGGAAAGGCACATCTCCGCTTGCATTGTAATATGGATGGCACCATATTCAGCCCCCTTTCCGCCCAGTCGAGTTGTCGACGGGTGGAAAATTGTAATATGGTAAGGGAAATGGGAGGCGGGCGTTGGGAAATGGTGGGCGGATCGCCACCACCAAACGGGTGGCGGCAATCCGCCCGATATACTAATAGACCTCCAAGTTGGGGAAAGTGTTGACCTTTAAAATGATCAATTCTACTATTCTAAAACCCAACCTACCCACATCAAGGAAAGCTTTGAACTCTGGGGTGTCAATTTTACATTCTCAATCCAAATGTAGCCACATACAGGAATGCGTTGAACTCTGGGGATGTCAAATGTACTATTTTCACTCCAAACCTAGCCACATTTGGGAAATTGTTGGACCGTGGGGTGTCAGATGTATAATTCCTACTTCAAATTTAACTGCATCCTATGTGCTATTCCCACTTCAAACCTAGCCATAGTAGGGAATGTTTTAGAGTCTAGAGTTGTCGAATAAGCTAATCCAACTCCAAACTTAGCCACATTGGATAAAGAGTTGGACTTGGGAGTGGGGAAGGGGTTGGATTTACAACTCCACTTCAAACTCTAACAACTATAAATACAAATTAACTCTAAAATGGCAAATGTACTCTCCCAATTACAAAAATAAAACAAAATATTAAAAAACTCAATAGAATCTAAACATGAAAAACTAATTTTAAACATCAATTAAAATATTAATAAAAACATATAAAACCTAAATAAATGTTACTATTTCCATTAATAATTAAGTACTTTTATGATTATGCAAATGGAAACTATTTAACATAAAGTAAATAATAAACATAAAAACACACACAACCACATAAATACACAAATGAACATGATAAAGCAATTATATAACTAAAACGAATGCAAATGAACTCTTAAATTGATAAAATTAATTGCAAGCAATTACAAATATTACATTTTAATATTACAAACAAATACATTATAATAAAACGATTTTTAAAATGATCAAATTAATTTAAAAAAACATTAACACTTACAAAACAATCCTCTACAAACCACAGAAATCAAATTTAACTTAAAAAATAAATATAACATACATAAATTCAAAAATAAAAATCCAATTTACTAGAATATTGTATCTTAAAAAGATCTTAAAAAAGATTTAAGGGCAGTCTTAAGAGTGATATTACAATTCAAAGTGTGGAAACACAATTAATTAAGCTTTATTTTTTATGTTCATGCAGATCACAAAAAAGTGTAACTTTTCTTAATACAAGTTTGTGATAACTGGTGAATTTTATTACACTGGTGCAACATATGCAAATTGCATAATTAATAATTTTTAACATTTTGTTCTAAAAAAAATCAAGAATACAGTTTTCTATCACACAAAAATAGTTTTCTCCAACACATAATCATTATTTTTACAAATGTAAACTTTGGTAAAAAATAAGTTTACATTTTAAAGTATATATTTAGATATAATAATACAATATACGTTAAAAAAAACTACATTGATTACCAATGAGCAAAAAAAAAGAATGCAACAATTTTTTGAAACATTTAAAAAAATATTTAAAGTGTTTCATACAATATTTAAAATGCTTTCTCAATAGAAACCTGAAGTAAAAACAATTTACATTACAACTAAATTATTGAAATGAAAACACAATTGCTAATATAGTGAACAAAATCCATTAAAAACCATATTATAAACAAGAACAACAACAGTCGTCAATATCACTAACAATACTCTGTATTGTTAAACTTAAAACCTATAGTATTATTTGCGATATTATGTAGCAGGATATTCTGCACATCATGATATTCCTGCAATGAAATGTATGTACAAAATAAATACTATGGGCCTGATTATGAAGTTGGTTGGACCGTTGCAGGAATGGAACCACCCGACTATTAATCAGCTGTTCCATCCACTGTATTTGCATGCCCTATGGAGGAGCACAAGCTGTAATGGAGTTTTCAAATATTCCTGCACCGTGTGCCAGGCATGGTGCCTGCCACATGGACAGGGATGTTTAGGGGTCACCATTGGTGCCTCCCAGACCCCATAGCGGAGGGCCAATGGGGAAGAGGGCCCTGGTAGGACCGCCATGAAAGGGCAGGTGGAAAGCTACATCGTAATTCCAACACTGTAATTTTGGGATTACAATTCCGCCTGCCACCCTGACAGGCTCTGTGAGCCCATTAGAAGCAGAGCGGGATTCCCCCACGGGTTTCCCTCTGACTGCCAATATCATAATACGGCAGTCAAACAGAAAACTATGATGTTGGGTGGAAAGCCTCCGATGAGCTGTTGGATGGTTCACTGATAGAATATCGATGTAACAAACATCGATGATCAAAATATCGACTCCCTATAGTAAAACAGGTAAGTACAAAAACATTGATTCAAAAATATCGAAGGGAAAAAATATAGATGTAAAAAATATCAAATTAGAAATATACATAAAATAAAATACAATATATCAAATAATATTATTATTTTTAACTAATTAAACTAAAATTAATAAACATATTACAAATAAACTTAAACTAAAAAATATAAACACAGAAACATAATATGTTATACATATATATATATATGTAAATATTATATTTATTTAATTTGTAAACTTTAAATTACATAAAAATTATATGTATATATATACCGACGCCATTACCTCGCTCGAGGGTGCCACGAGGCACGCCCACCTCGGCTGGCCACGCCCCCTCGCACAGACATAAGTAGAGCGCGCTGACTGCTAGCGCAGCCCTACTGATAGAGAGACTCCTGAGGCAGAAAGCCGGGAGTGTGGACAGTGAAACTACTCGTTTTAAAAAAAATTGTATCTTGTGTTTTTAATTGCTTTCACACTTTGCACTGACCCTGGCACCCACCCCTACAATGCCAAGCAGCTGATTTACTTGCTGTCTTGGGTGAAAACGCTTGTTTACCGACGCCATTACCTCGCTCGAGGGTGCCACGAGGCACGCCCACCTCGGCTGGCCACGCCCCCACTCCGACGCCCGAGCATCTACTATAAAGCATGTGTCTATACCGGAAGCGCAGCGGACGAGCGCAGTGGGCGCATCGTTGGCGCGCCGAAGGCGCGCTTAAGGCAAGCTCGTCTGCGCTCGTCAGCGCCGAGGCAGCGCCAGACGCCAGACACCATGCCACTCGTCAACGTGGTAAGCCTATATACTCCAGAACTGAGCTACTTAACTTACGACACCTCAGCCAAGGATGCGCTATCCTCAACCCCTCCCTCATAGACTCCCCCCAAGTATGCTCATGTGGGTTCTCCCTTCCGATTCCCCACCAGCAAACCCCCCACGCTAGAGCTGAATGCTCAAGAATTATGTCCGATCCATGCCCAAACACCACGCTGAAATCTCCGACTTGGTCACTAACCATGCCCTGGACATATTATTTCTTACTGAGACGTGGCTCCATGACGATATGGACTCTGTACTGAACTTGGCAACCCCTACAGGCTATACTATTCACACTCTCAATAGAAACTCCAGAGGCGGTGGGATCGCTGTGATGACCAAAGCCAATCTCACGTGCCAGCTAACTAAAGCTGGCATTTCAGATAGCGAATGCATGCGCTACAATATTAAAATTAATTCCCAGCTCAGCTTGGTAGGTTTCCTGATTTATAGGCCCCCAGGAAACGATGGTAAATTCATCTCCTCACTTCTTGAGAACCTCTGCTCCCAGATTACGGATACTGCCAATTTCACGGTTATCGGAGACCTGAACATTCATTTTGATCAGACGGGAGACTCTAAAATTAACACTCTATTAGCGGACTTAGGAGCGCTACAATTAGACCAACTCATAAAGGGCCCCACTCATATAGGTGGTCACCTCCTGGACCCCATCCTTTCGAACATCACCAACGCACTGGTCGAAATGCCCATCCCCATGACCTGGACTGATCATTACTTAGTTTCCATGTCAATCCCCTGTAAAAACCTCTTGCTCAATGTACCCTCCCAGCAGGTCCAGAAAAGACCCTGGAGGAAGCTCCGCCTGGAGGACTTCCACGGTCTCCTCACTATGTGTCCTCCCCAACTTAGTGAAAACCCTGATAATGGATACGACCAATTCTGCAACTGGATCAGCCAAGCCCTGGATACCTTAATCCCTACTAAATGGATCAAAGCACGTACCCATGAATCTAGCCCCTGGTATAATAAAGAAGTGGCAGCACTAAAAAAAGAATGCAAAAAAGCTGAAAGATGCTGGAGAAAAGAATATGATCCTGCCCTCAAGTTCCTATATACAAAATCCCAAAAAACCTACCATCGTAGCATATGCAAGACCAGGGCAACCTACTACGCCACGGAGATCAAAAATAGCAATAACGCATCAAAAACCATCTTCAAAATTCTTAAAGAACTGAGCACCAAAAAAACTACGGCTAATCCAAACTCCTCACCTACGCTATGCGACAACCTGGCCTCCTACTTCTTAGAAAAAATTCGGAAAATCTATAGGACTTTTCCCCCTACCCCAGTACTCACTCCTTCTGATGACCCTAATAAATCCAACCTCGCTAACATTCCGGCCCTCAGCCAAGAAGACTTTTCTAAAATCTGTAATAAAATCAAGTCCGGTTCACCAGCAGACCCTCTCAAACCTGAAACCTTTAGAGAAGCAGATGAAATCGTTCTAGGCCCTCTGCGAGGGATCATTAACAAATCCTTCTCCACTGGTATAGTCCCTTCCAAGTGGAAACAGGCCCAGATATCACCTATTATCAAGAAGCCCACACTTGATCCCAATAAACCCGAAAACTTTAGGCCAATATCCCTCCTCCCTTGGCCAGCCAAGGTAGCAGAAGCTCATGTTAATAACATCTTGACCAATCATCTGACATCTAATAACATCTTAGATTGGTCCCAACATGGCTTCCGGGCTGGCCACAGCACTGAGACAGCCCTACTAAGTGTGACTGAACACCTCCGCACCATTTTAGATTCTGGTGGAATGGCAGCACTGATTCTCCTTGATCTCAGTGCTGCCTTCGACACGGTGTCACACGAGGTTCTGCTGTTCAGGCTAAAAGAGGTCGGGATAACAGGGTTAGCTCTTGAATGGTTCAGAGACTTTCTTTTGGGCCGGTCTTTTCGAGTCTCCACCCCCCCCACCTCTCCAGGGAATGTCCCATTGAACAGGGCGTCCCCCAGGGCTCTGCCCTTAGCCCTACCCTGTTCAATGTGTATGTTCAGCCCCTGGCTGAAGTTGCCAGAAGACATGGACTGTCGCTCGGTTCCTACGCTGACGACACTCAGTTGGTGGTGGCACTGAACGATGAAAGTGGACTTAGTACCCAAAAATTTCAACGCACCCTCGTGGACATCACAGAATGGATGACAACGAACTACCTTCAGCTCAACGCCGGTAAAACCGAGGTGCTGGTGGTAGGAAAAAACACTAAAGCTTGGGGGGACAACTGGTGGCCAGTAGACCTAGGACAACCACCGGAACCCAAGGACTGTGTAAAAAATCTGGGAGTCTGGGTAGACTCTGCCCTTAAATTCACTCAGCACACTAAAAAAGTGACAGAACCTGCTTCGGTATTTTAAGAAATCTCAGACCCATCCTTGGATTCTTTGACAACCAAACCCAACAGACGATTGTACAAGCAGCCATCCTCTCCAGATTGGACTATGCCAACTCCCTTCTCCTGGGGACTAACGTAGCTGGAAAAGCTAGACTTCAACGAGTACAGAACGCTGCCGCCAGGGCGTTGGTAGGCATCCCCCGCCATGCGTCTGTAACCAGTACTCTCACCAAACTCCACTGGCTCCCATTGGAAAAACGAATTCAGTTCAAAACACTGTGCCTAGCTTTTAAAATTCTAAAAATGGCTTCCCCACCCATGCTCAGCCCCCTTCTGTCTAACTACGTCCCTCGACGTACTTTACGTTCGGAAGGTCAAAACCTGGCAATAGTACCTCGTATCAAATTATCCAGGATGGGCGGCCGCTCCTTTAAGTACTTGGCCGCAAAACTTTGGAACAACCTCCCTGACACTATCAGAGGGATACAGGACTTGCAGTCCTTTAGGAAATCTATAAAAACTGACCTCTTCTGCTAAACTCCTCTCCCCCCTTCCTCCTGATCCCATCTCCTGTCAACTCCTCTTACAGTAAGCGCCGGGACGCCCCTTGGCTGGGGCAGCTGCGCGCTCTACAAGCCCATTTAACATTAACATTAACATTAACATATATATATATATATATATATTTATATCAATCAGTCAAAGAAGCTTTATTTCGACCGTACAGGCCATAAAAGCACATAAAAAAACAAATACAATTTGTAAATTTGTAGAAGGAAAAAAGCATTAAAATATGTCATCATAAAAACTATGTGCAATATTTCTATATTAAAAAAAAAAGTGCATTTCTTAGTTGTGCAAATTATTCTAGTATATTTTTGGATACACTCCCTCAAGACTACTCAGGGTACTATGGTTGGGTACAGTGCAATGTGCAACAGAGTTTATAGATTCTACGTTGAGTACAGGAGGGGAAAGAGTAACACATGTTTAAGGAAATAACAAATTCATTGGTAAAAGAACACCTGTCGATTGTTAAAAAGCTTTAGGCTTAATCTGATAAATGTATATAACAGTGTTAAAAAATCCATGTTAAAACGAATTGTATTGTGCACTTAAAAAGCCTGGAGGGAAGATAATTACAGTAGAAATAATCATAGAATAAATATGTGCGAACGAGTCATAACAGCATATATAAAGGTTGCTAGGAACTAAGGGTTTCCTGTGTGGGTTTTCTTTAGGATGGCTCTACAAATGCACAACATCGAGTGTAGGAACAAAGAAATGGTGAATACAATGAGTGTGTTGGTTTCATGCTTAAAACGTCTGTGCACCTCTATGTAGTGTCTGATCCCCATGTATCTGCATACTTGTAGCAGCCACCCGGACCTTGGCTTTCCATAGGTGGGGGAAAAATAAAAACGTGCAGTTCAGTTTCCTCAACTCGATCACACCCTGTACAGTCTAGTTTATGGGCTCCCTGCCATTTGTTGGTAAATGCTCGGAGGGGGGCACACTGTGTCTAAATTGGAGAAAAAATGTCTTTGCCATAAGAGGTTGGATGTGATCAAGTGCCGATTCTAACCTGTATTGCTGATTGATATCCAGAGACCTGGAGGTCAAGCAGCTCTGTGTTGTCCCTTGCCATAGTAGAGCCAGTTTGTCTTCTCTAAGGGAGTCAAGTAGTGCCTTTCTGGAGATTGTGGGGCAGGTCTCTTCTGGTGCTGTCCAAATATTTGTCCTCCCTAAAGCCTGGCAAGAATTCCTAATATGAGCTGGCCAAGAGAGTTTCCCTGTGCCTTGAAGGCTCATAACATCCTTCAGCTCCTCTTTATAATCGGCTAGTTCAGGTATACTCCACAGGTGTCACCAGTATAGGAGGGGTCTAGACGAGACTATATCTGCTGTAGGGCCAATCCCTACGTCCGTCCTAAGCGGTGTTAATGGAGTACTCATAGGGAGGCCCAGCAGTTGCCTGAGGAAAAGATTCTCTGGCATAGATAGGGAGGTTGATGGGCAATGGCCCCATAATTCTGCCCCGTACAGTGTTGCTTCCCTGGCCTGTGTTTTGAGGATTTCTGCTACGGGACATATCACTTTGTACGTGCAACTTTTGTAAACTTTTTAAATGCCCCCCCCCCCCCTGTGGACTGGGTCAATTTTAGACTGGCTTTCTTTATTTCTGTCCCCCACTCCATTTTTTCAGTAAATGTGATCCCTAAATAATCAAAAATGGACACCCTCTCTAGGGCCCTTCCATCCCGTTGGGGATGTGGGTAGTTTGTGGTGTTCGCGTTGAAAGCCATGTACTTGTTTCTTTGGAGGTTAATCTCCAGGCCCCTCTTTTTCCAGAAAGAGCTGAATACCTCAAGGACCCTCTACATACCCATGGGCGATTTGGAGAGTAGCAGCGTGTCCGGGCCAGGACACATCCCTGTCGCACCCCTTTCTCTACAGAGAATGGCATGGAAAGTTCACAATTTTTACCATATCTGATTCTCGTATAGTTGTTTTGATGCAGGCGTTTCAGCTAGTGGCAAAGATATTCTGGTACTCCCAAATCTAAACGTATGCCCCACAGCTGATCTCACTGCACCAAGTCAAAAGCAGATTTAAGATCCACAAATGTGAGCTAGAGGCTGCCACCCTCTAGGACCACAGTTTTCCAGTGGATGAGTTGTAGTCTGAAGATCTGGTCAATGGTGGAGATCGTGGCCCTAAATCCTGCTTGTAAAGGTGTTAATACGTTGTTCTCTTCAATCCTGGATTGCAAGCGCCCCAGGAGTACACAAGCAAAGATTTTTTTGTGTGACGTCCAGGTGGCTTATGGGGCGATAATTTGCGGGATTAAGTGGTGAGCCCTTTTTAAGAATGGGGATAATTTCTGATCCAGACCAGGTAGGGGGCAACACCATACCTTGCAGAATGGCGTTGAATAGAGACCATAGGTAAGATGCCCAAACTGTGGGTTTGGAGCGAAATAGGTCATCAGGTATCTTGTCAAGCCACGGTGCTTTAGCTGGGAGTAGATTGTCCAAATCCACTGTGATCTCCTTCATTGTACAGAGAGGAGCAACTAAACATGGGGGGTTCGCATCTAAGATGGCTGATTCTACCCTGCCCTCTTCCTCTACAGTCCTTGAATATAAGGATTTAAAATAGGTTCTCTAAATTTCTTCCCCTAGGTTTGGTCCTATAGCCAATTGGCCTTCGGATTTCCCTGTCTTTACTAAATTCTAGAAAGCTCTCATATCGTGGTTATCCAGTGCTGTTTTTATTGCTTCCCATTTATCGTTTTCCCAGTTGGTTTTTGCCACAAATTTTAACTTTTTTATATGGATCCCTGGCTTCCTTAATTCATGGCCTATCGTTTGTTCTGATAGAAGTTAGGAGGGCTTGCTTGGCTACCTTGCAATGTTTATTATACCATGGGTGCCTTGGTTTAAAATTCGGCCTGGGCCTGTTGTGATTGAAAAAGAATTGTGCTAGTGCAGAGAACAAATCCTGGTGGTTTTTGCCAGTGTCAGTTGGGACGCTATGTTACTACTAGTTGCAGGTAGTCAGAACGCGGCTTCTAAAAAGGGGACAATTTGTTGATAAAGAGAGGCCACTTTGTCCGGTGTTTGAGCTAGTTCCCCCCAGCGTACCCTCCTCCCACCTTCAGCCAATACCAGGCTTGTGTTAGGGTTTAGGGATGTGCTTGGGAGGTCTACAGCAAGCGGGAGAGATATTTCTAAGACCAAAGGATTATGATCCCTCTTGTGGCGGGGAGCGACCTTAAAGTTGATAACCCTCTGCCAGAGGCTGACGTCTACCAAGGTGTAGTCTAATATTGATGCCTGCCCGGGTCTATTAAAAGTAAAATTCCCGGGACTATCGGATGGGAGTCGACCATTATAGGCCCTTAGTGAGTGGCTAAGTGAAACTGCATTCATTTGTAGGACTAGAGGGGTCCCTGCCCGTATTGGTTGAATATTAGGTTCAGGAATTGAACATATCAAGTCTTCCTCACTTTTAATACTAGTAGATAGGGCATTCAGGGGCTCAAATTGACAATTGAAATCCCCTCCTATGATGACCGGGCAGTTCTCTGGTATAGTCGGGAGAAATGAGGTTTGGCAATCAAGCGTGTGAGAGGTTTGCCCATAACTTACTGGCCGTGAGTAGACATTGATTAATGCAATCCTCATAGAGTTAGGAAAGGAGAGAAGGATGCAAAGAATGTCAGGGGACGGGGTCTCTAACTGTTTAGCATTGCATCCCAAGTGCACTCCTACCCATGTACACAGACTCCAGGGGTCTCCCTCGAGCCCCCTGAACTGCTGGGGTACAGTATGAGACATAGGCCACTATAAATGTCTCTGTCCTCGACCATGTTTCCAGGCATATCTCATGATGGTCTATGAGTGCCGCCAATATGGGAGATCCAGTTTCGAGTTGAGACCTGCTATGTTCCAGGATAAGATCCGGGTGCTTGGTGGTTCTGCTGAGTGAAGGGGCCTGGGGTTGAGGCTTCCTCTAATGGGGCTTGGTGTGTATCATTGGGCCCTCCCCCTCCCCTATGGCTACATTCATTGGCCCGATTTGGGTTACTTAATGGGGTGGGAGTATGATCTGAGGCACTACCCTCGTTGATCTGCTGCAAACCTTGTATTTTCTTCCTGTGACCTTCCTTGGGTGATAGAACATCCTGATGCTGCGTGTGTCCCAATCTAGCCTCGTATTTATCACTGGGCCATTTATTAGAGGGATCGGTTGGGTTTAGTCAGTATACCAAATCTAAAGAGCTAAATCTGTTGTCAAAGGGGATGTTATACATCATTGGTGTTGGGCGTTCCCAGCCTATTTTCGGCCTGGCGCCACTCTGGTCACTCGCCCCCCAGCCCTTGGCCGTGTATCCATCATTGTGCGGAATTTGTCTGGGGAGGTAGAAATGACCCAGGGGCAAGGTGAGGATACCCCCGGTCTCCCTAAAGTAACCCCAATCTAAGATATGTTGGACAGCCCAGGTGATCACAACACAATACCCAGGTATGTCCTTTCGCCTACGCCCCAGCCAGCTTACCCTACAAGTGAGTAAGATTTCGCTTTGAACTTGATAAAGATTAAAAAAATTATATATATATATATATATTTTAAAATAAAAAAAAACATTCTATAATAATTTAAAACATTACATTATTTAAAATAAAAAAAATAATAATAAATACAACAGTAGGGAAAATGTTGGATAGCGAAGGGGTAAAAATTACTATTCCCACACCAACGAGTTTAACAGTAGGGAAAGTGCTGGGTAGCGGAGGAGAAAAAATTTATATTTCCACTCCAGTGAGTGCAACAGTAGGGAAAGTGCTGGATAGCGAAGGGGTAAAAATTACTATTCCCACTCCAATGAGTGCAACAGTAGGGAAAGTGCAGGATAGCGGAAGGGTACACATTTCTATTCCCACTCCAGTAGGAGAAATAGTAGGGAAATTGTTGGAGAGCGAAGGGGTAAAAATTACTATTCCCACTCCAACGAGTGCAACAGTAGGGAAAGTGCTGGATAGCAGAGGGGTAAAATTATTATTCCCACTCCAGGGAGTGCGACAGTAGAGAAAGTGCTGGATAGCGAATCAATCAATCAATCAAAGACATTTATAGAGCGCACTACTTACCCGTAGGGTCTCAAGGCGCTTGAGGGGGGGGGTGCCGCTACTGCTCGAACAGCCAGGTCTTGAGCTTCTTCCTGAAGGAGAGGTGGTCTTGGGTCAGGCGTAGGTCGGCCGGGAGGGAGTTCCATGTCTTGGCGGCCAGGTAGGAGAAGGACCTTCCTCCTGTAGTGGCTCTACGGATGCGTGGGACGGCGGCGAGGGCGTGGCTGGCAGATCGGAGGTGGCGTTTGGGAGCGTAGAAGTTGATGCGGTTGTTGAGGTAGCTCGGGCCTTGATCGTGGAGAGCTTTGTGAGCGTGGGTAAGGAGGCGGAAGGTGATTCTCTTGTTGACCGGGAGCCAGTGCAGGTCTCTTAGGTGTCCGGAGATGTGGCTGTGTCGTGGGACGTCGAGGATGAGTCTGGCTGAGGTGTTCTGGATGCGCTGGAGTCTCTTCTGGGTCTTGGCGGTGGTTCCGGCGTAGAGTGCATTGCCGTAGTCCAGTCGGCTGGTGACGAGGGCCTGGGTGACGGTCTTCCTGGTCTCCGTGGGGATCCACCAGAAGATCTTCCGAAGCATGCGCAAGATGTTGAAGCACGACGAGGAGACGGCGTTGACTTGCCTGGTCATGGAGAGGGAGGAGTCCAGGATGAAGCCCAGGTTGCGTGCGTGGTTCGTCGGTTTGGGTGCGGTGCCCAGGGCGGGGGGCCACCAGGAGTCGTCCCAGGCGGAGGGCGAGGAGCCCAGGATGAGGACCTCCGTCTTATCTGAGTTCAGCTTCAGGCGGCTCGTCGTCATCCACTCGGCTACCTCTTTCATCCCTTCGTGCAGGTTGGCTCTGGCGGTGGCGGGATCGTTGGTCAGGGAGAGGATCAGCTGGGTGTCGTCGGCGTAGGAGATTATGTTGAGGTTGTGTTGGCGTGCGATGGCCGCGAGGGGGCTCATGTAGACGTTGAAGAGAGTAGGGCTCAGCGAGGATCCTTGAGGGACGCCGCAGATGACTTCGGTGGCCTCAGACTTGTACGGTGGTAGGCGGACTCTCTGTGATCTTCCGTCGAGGAAGGAGACGATCCATTCCAGTGCCTTCTCCTGGATTCCGACGTTGCTGAGGCGTTGCACAAGGGTACGGTGGCAGACCGTGTCGAAAGCCGCGGAGAGGTCTAGGGCCGCTGTTTCTCCGTTGTCCATCAGAGCTCGGATGTCGTCGGTGGCGACGATGAGGGCGGTCTCGGTGCTGTGGTTGGCACGGAATCCGGACTGCGATGGGTCGAGGGATCCATTCGTCTCGAGGAAGGCGGCCAGCTGTTTGTTGACGGTCTTCTCGATGACTTTGGCTGGGAACGGGAGTAGAGAGATGGGGCGGTAATTCTTGAGTTCGGTGGGGTCTGCTGTAGGTTTCTTGAGTAGAGCGCTGAGTTCGGCGTGCTTCCAGCTCTCGGGGAAGGTGGCGGTGTTGAATGAGGAGTTGATGATGTCCCGCAGGTGGGGTGCGATGACAGCGTCGGCTTTGTTGAAGACGTGATGAGGGCAGGGGTCGGTCGGAGATCCGGAGTGGACGGAGTTCATCATGTGGACGGTGTCTTCGGTGTTGACCGGGGTCCAGGCGCGGAGGGTGGAGGTGGGTGGCGTTGCTGCGGTCGTGGCGTGCGTCGGTTGAGTGCTGAAGCTGTTGTGTATGTCCGCGATCTTGTTGTGGAAGTAAGAGGCGAGGGAGTTGCAGAGGTCTTGTGATGGGGTGATGTCGTTGTTTCCGGCGTTGGGTTTGGAGAGCTCTTTCACGATGTTGAAGAGTTCCTTGCAGTTGTGTGCGTTGTTGTCCAGTCGGTTCTTGAAAGCCGTTTTCTTGGCTGTGCGGATCAGTTGGTGGTGTTTCCGGGTGGCGAGCTTGAGGGTGGTCCTGTTGTTCGGCGTGGGTTCCTTTCTCCAGGCTTTCTCGAGGGCTCGGCAGTTCTTCTTGGAGCTCTTGAGATCGTCGGTGAACCATGGTGCCTTCTTGCTGCCGGGTCTGCTGGGCGGGATCCTCAGAGGGGCGAGTTCGTCCGCGCAGTTGCTGATCCACTTCGTGAGGTTGTCGGCGGCCTGGCTGGGGTCCGCTGATCTGGCCGGAGGGTGCTGGCTCAGGGAAGCGGCGAGCTGGTCGGCTGTGATCTTGTTCCAGCTTCTCCGGGCAACCTGTTGCTGGTGGTGGTGGATCGTCGTTCTTGTGAAGGTGAAGTGGATGCATCTGTGGTCCGTCCAGTGGAGTTCCGTGGCGTGGCTGAAAGCGATGTCTTTGCTGGATGAGAAGATGGCGTCGAGTGTGTGTCCGGCGAGGTGGGTGGGGGTGGACACCAGCTGCTTGAGTCCAAGGTTGGCGAGGTTGTCGAGCAGGGTGCTGGTGTTGCAGTCGTTGTTGTTCTCCAGGTGGAAGTTGAAGTCCCCCAGGAGGATGTAGTCAGCGGAGGGGAGGGCGTGCGGGCTGACGAAGTCGGCGATGTCCTCGCTGAAATGGGTAAGTGGTCCCGGAGGTCGGTAGATCAGGGTGCCCCTGAGGGTGGTCTTCGGGTCGGTGTGGATCTGGAAATGCAGGTGTTCGGCGGAGGGTGGGGTGTTGTCGGTGCTGGTCGAGATGCGGATGGTGTTCTTGTGGATGATGGCGATGCCTCCTCCCACCTGGTTGGCGTTGCGGTCCTTCCGGGTGATCTTGTAGCCGTCTGGGATGGCGATGGCGATGTCGGGCGCTGAGGAGGCGTTCATCCAGGTCTCCGTGATGAAGGCAACGTCGGGGGCTGTGGCGTCTAGGAGGTTCCAGAGTTCGATGGCGTGTCTGTGGACGGAGCGGGTGTTGAGCAGGATGCACTTGAGGTGGGTGCTGCTGGTGTTCGTCTTGGCGGGTGCTGGTGCGAGGCAGGTCCGGTTGCATGTGAACTTGCAGGCGTGGCAGCTGAAGGGTCCGTGGGTGCGTCGTGGTGAGGCTTGGTAGCATCCTGGGGGTCGACCGGCGTTGAGTGCGCTGAGGTTGGCGGCGGTGTAGGTCAGGCGGGTCGGTCGGGGTCGTCGAGGGCCAGGGGTCCTGGCACTGGCCGCGGTCCAGGCGCGGACGGGCGCAGACGGGCTTACCTTTGGCGCGCCTTCGGCGCACAATCGGCGCGCCCGCTGCGCGTCAACGCTGCGCGTTCGCACGGTCGCCATATATGGCGAAGTGCGCGGGTGGGCGGAGCAGCTGGGAGGCGGGAGCGGGGAGGGAACAGAAGGAAAAAAGGGGCGTGGTCAGCGGTGGTGGCGGGAAGCGGGGAGCGGGGAGGGAAGACGGAGGGCGGCAACAGGCAGTGAAAACAAACAGGCAATACAGCGGAAAAGCCTAAAAAACGGGAAAAACACTAATAAAACAGATACAAATACTATTCTATACAGTAGAAGCACCAGGGGCACAGGGAGAAGAGCGCCGATCACGGACCACGCCGCTCGAAGGAGGGGGCGTGGTCACGAGGCGGCAGACGGGCAGCGAGGCACAGTGGAAAGGGAGGCACACGCAGCAGCTGGTGGCCGTGCGGCGCGGGGGTGTCCTAGAACTAGGACACACTCACCTGCGTCGCACGGTCGCCATATATGGCCAATTGCGCGGGTGGGCGGAGCAGCTGGGAGGCGGGAGCGGGGAGGGAACAGAAGGAAAAAAGGGACGTGGTCAGCGGTGGTGGCGGCAAGCGGGGAGCGGGGAGGGAAGACGGAGGGCGGCAACAGGCAGTGAAAACAAACAGGCAATACAGCGGAAAAGCCTAAAAAACGGGAAAAACACTAATTAAACAGATACAAATACTATTCTAAACAGTAGAAGCACCAGGGGCACAGGGAGAAGAGCGCCGATCACGGACCACGCCGCTCGAAGGAGGGGGCGTGGTCACGAGGCGGCAGACGGGCAGCGAGGCACAGTGGAAAGGGAGGCACACGCAGCAGCTGGTGGCCGTGCGGCGCGGGGGTGTCCTAGAACTAGGACACACTCACCTGCGTCGCACGGTCGCCATATATGGCCAAGTGCGCGGGTGGGCGGAGCAGCTGGGAGGCGGGAGCGGGGAGGGAACAGAAGGAAAAAAGGGGCGTGGTCAGCGGTGGTGGCGGGAAGCGGGGAGCGGGGAGGGAAGACGGAGGGCGGCAACAGGCAGTGAAAACAAACAGGCAATACAGCGGAAAAGCCTAAAAAACGGGAAAAACACTAATTAAACAGATACAAATACTATTCTATACAGTAGAAGCACCAGGGGCACAGGGAGAAGAGCGCCGATCACGGACCACGCCGCTCGAAGGAGGGGGCGTGGTCACGAGGCGGCAGACGGGCAGCGAGGCACAGTGGAAAGGGAGGCACACGCAGCAGCTGGTGGCCGTGCGGCGCGGGGGTGTCCTAGAACTAGCGAAGGGGAATAAATTACTATTTCCACTCCAGGGAGTGCAACAGTAGGAAAAGTGCTGGATTGCAGGGAAACAAAAATTACTAATAACATTTAAACAATAGAAATAAAATTAAAAATCATTAAAAAAATATTTAAAAAATATACTTTTAAATATATTAAACATATAAAATAAACACATATTATAATATAAATTACATATAACCATAATATACAAATATTATAAAAAAAAATAATAAATACATTTAAAAACAATGATTATTTAAGAAGAGCAAATATTGACAGATATATGTAAAACATAAATGTATTTATTTGGTTTCCTACCCTAGAACACCACACCAATAAAAACCACTTAAAACGTTTTATTTAAATGTATTAACATAATTAACATAATTATTAATCAATTAAAAAATATTATTAATAAATAAATAATGAACATTCATTAAATACACATACTTTAACACTATAATATCCACAACACACACCTAAAACAGATTACACAATTACCATATTTAATTTCTAATTAACTAATTTAAATCAATTAACTAATTATTAATTTATCAATTAAAAATACATTAATTCCTACCCTTCCCACCATTTACACCTATAAACAAAACAAAAAACACCTAACCCTATGTTCGAAATTAACATAATTAATTACTAATTAATTATTTAGAATTCATTAACAACTTATTATTAAATCTTCAATTAAAAATAAGTTACTTCCCACCCTTCCCACCTATACATACCACAACACACACCTAAAACTAATTACAAAATTACCATAATTAATTACTAATTAATTATTTAAAATAATTAACAACACATTATTAATGAATTTATAAAAAATTACTTTTCATATTTAAAGCTATAACATCTCAGTTAAACAAATATTAACAAATAAAAAAATGCAATACATTTATTATAATTATATTACTTCCCACCCTATTCCCCTATAAACCCACAACCCACTACGGTACTAAAACGCAAAATTCAAATAAAAATATTTAATAACCACTAAAAAGAATCAATAAATTTAATATAATTATATTACTTCCCACTCTATTCCCCTATAAACCCACAACCCACGACGGTACTAAAATCGCAAAATTAAAATTAAACTTTTTGTAATAACTACTAAAATTTGTACACCTATAATAAAAATACAAACAATTCTTATACAAAAAACACATGACATACATATAAAATATATACTAAAATACATAACAGCGGAGACTGCCATGGAAAGGCATGCAGAGAATGCCTTTGGTGGCCCGTTGTGGGCCCCCAGGTGGTTGGGGTGTGGGTGGCTGCACTTGGGGAGTACCCATGGTACCAACCAACATTTGCATGCACAAGGTGGCAGGCACCACGCGGTGCCTGTCACGTTGTGCATGCAAATGCACAGCATGCCCTTTTAACATTGTGGCGGGTGCTGAATACAGCACCACCCGCCACAATGTTAAATATACAGGATGCGGCTGACGCATCCTAATAGGCACAGCGGGACCGCCGCACCTCTTGCAGTCGTTCCCATTTACCATTACGGTGGCGGGTCCGCCTGCCATCGTAATAGGCCCCTAAGTCTCTGCACCCTGTTGGATGGCTTTCTTCCTGACATCATAATAAGGACCTATGTGTCAATATTAAGATAAAAGACCATCTGCAATCTCTTCTTCAAGAAGAGATGTGTGTTGAGAAGCACTGGGCCTTAGTCTGTCTCCTGTTAGTGCAGTTATATGTGCCATTGGCTCTGCACCTGCGTTGTACTGTTTAACATACACACATGGCACTGTATTTGTTAACAGGTCACAATTTCGATTTTTTTGTTTTGACAATCCTTAAGCTGTGAGCCAGCACCTTTATGTTTTCAACTTTTATTCTTATTACCAGTAATTTGAACCACTAGCAACCAGTGGGCATTTTGTGATTATGATCCATTAAATAATCAAGGTAACTTGAATGTTTTTTCCCAGCAAACCAGTCACAGCCAGTGCAACACTCTGCTTACACACAATTGGATTTAAATATTTGTTTGGCCAAATAAATAAATTTGCTCTATCAGATTGATCACTCTTGAGACCCTCTTGTGCAAAGTAGGATATACATGTGATTGTGTTACATTAAAATATAATTTAGAAATGCAAAATGCGTTCCCAAACTCTCTCTTAAAAGTAGTATAATTATGGATAGGTAGCTCCCTAGTTCAAATGACCCAATGGCACCTACATTGTGTTACGCCCTGGCTCATGCTTCAACCATGAAACAGGGAGGGAGCACACTCCTGACCTCTCAGCCGGGTCGCCCCTTCGCATTCTGGTAAATGCAGTTCATAAGATTCAGGACAAAGTTCGTAGGTATTACACCAAGGTTGGTGCAAGCAGGTGCTTAGTATAAGGTGTCTCTAGACACGAGACATGGCTCGTGTTTCTGGATAGTATCCTTCATCAGTAGAGATCAATCTGGGGTGGCTAAGAGGCTGCAAAACAATCCAGGCTTCGTTGCCTCTCAGGCGCGGAGGTGCTTCACCTATAGCTCGTCAGCTACGGAGGCTCACAGGAGCCCTAAACAGGAAACAGGGAGGGAGCACACTCCTGACCTCTCAGCCGGGTCACCCCCTCACATTCTGTTAAATGCAGTTCATAAGATTCAGGACAAAGTTCGTAGGTATTACACCAAGGTTGGTGCAAGCAGGTGCTTAGTATAAGGTGTCTCTAGACACGAGACATGGCTCGTGTTTCTGGATAGTATCCTTCATCAGTAGAGATCAATCTGGGGTGGCTAAGAGGCTGCCAAACAATCCAGGCTTCGTTGCCTCTCTGGCGCGGAGGTGCTTCACCTATAGCTCGTCAGCTACGGAGGCTCGCGGGAGCCCTAAACAGGAAGCAGGGAGGGAGCACACTCCTGACCTCTCAGCCGGGTCGCCCCTTCGCATTCTGGTAAATGCAGTTCATAAGATTCAGGACAAAGTTCGTTGGTATTACACCAAGGTTGGTGCAAGCAGGTGCTTAGTATAAGGTGTCTCTAGACACGAGACATGGCTCGTGTTTCTGGATAGTATCCTTCATCAGTAGAGATCAATCTGGGGTGGCTAAGAGGCTGCCAAACAATCCAGGCTTCGTTGCTTCTCGGGCACGGAGGTGCTTCACCTATAGCTCGTCAGCTACGGAGGCTCACGGGAGCCCAAACAGGAAACAGGGAGGGAGAACACTCCTGACCTCTCAGCCGGGTCGCCCCTTCGCATTCTGGTAAATGCAGTTCATAAGATTCAGGACAAAGTTCGTTGGTATTACACCAAGGTTGTTGCAAGCAGGTGCTTAGTATAAGGTGTCTCTAGACACGAGACATGGCTCGTGTTTCTGGATAGTATCCTTCATCAGTAGAGATCAATCTGGGGTGGCTAAGAGGCTGCCAAACAATCCAGGCTTCGTTGCCTCTCGGGCGCGGAGGTGCTTTACCTATAGCTCGTCAGCTACGGAGGCTCACGGGAGCCCTAAACAGGAAACAGGGAGGAGCACACTCCTGACCTCTCAGCCGGGTCGCCCCTTCGCATTCTGGTAATTGCAGTTCATAAGATTCAGGACAAAGTTCGTAGGTATTACACCAAGGTTGGTGCAAGCAGGTGCTTAGTATAAGGTGTCTCTAGTAAGGGTGGGCGGCCAGCTACGCTCCGTGCACGGAGTGCACGTAGTGCCGTCTTCTACACATTTTGCGTAGCGGGCGTAGCCAGGCGGCACTACGCGCGCTCCACAGACGGAGCGTAGCCGGCCGCCACCCGCCTCCCTCCCGCCCTCCCTAAATATTTAAATAAAACGATTGAAAGGTTTTAAAAACACTTACCTGTCCGCAGCGTCCCCGGGGCTCCCTCTCCCATCCCTGGATTCGCGCCGCCGCCATTCCCGATACTAATGCGCATGCGCGGCCGCCCGCGCATGCGCATTAGTATCCGAAATGGCGGCGGCGCGAATCCAGGGACGGGAGAGGGAGCCCCGGGGACGCGGCGGACAGGTAAGTGTTTTTAAAACCAGTTTGACTCCTTTTATTTAAATATTTAGGGAGGGCGGGAGGGAGGCGGGCGGCGCGTAGTGGGGCTACGCGGAGTGCGCGGGTGGGCGTAGTTTTGCGCCCACTACACGTAGCTCCGCGAAGCCCCACTCCGCACACTACGCCCAGGGTTAGTCTCTAGACACGAGACATGGCTCGTGTTTCTGGATAGTATCCTTCATCAGTAGAGATCAATCTGGGGTGGCTAAGAGGCTGCCAAACAATCCAGGCTTCGTTGCCTCTCGCACGCGGAGGTGCTTCACCTATAGCTCGTCAGCTACGGAGGCTCACGGGAGCCCTAAACAGGAAACAGGGAGGGAGCCCACTCCTGTCCTCTCAGCCGGGTCGCCCCTTCGCATTCTGGTAAATGCAGTTCATAAGATTCAGGACAAAGTTCGTAGGTATTACACCAAATGTTGGTGCAAGCAGGTGCTTAGTATAAGGTGTCTCTAGACACGAGACATAGCTCGTGTTTCTGGATAGTATCCTTCATCAGTAGAGATCAATCTGGGGTGGCTAAGAGGCTGCCAAACAATCCAGGCTTCCTTGCCTCTCGGGCGCGGAGGTGCTTCACCTATAGCTCGTCAGCTATGGAGGCTCACGGGAGCCCTAAACAGGAAACAGGGAGGGAGCACACTCCTGACCTCTCAGCACAATGGTGGATATACTCGACATTTTTACAGAAACGCACACGCTGGAACAAACTGCATTAACCATAATGCCCAGGGTAAACCCGCTGGTAGGAGGAGCAGTGTGCGACCATATGGATTGTTGTTTATTAAGGCTCCCTTGAGCCGGTCGAGCTGACAAGCTCATGGTTACGCACCTGCACGCAGCGAGATGTATCAAGACCTGAGAACACTTTTGGCAGCCTACGCAGCAGCCCCATACACACGCCTATTCCCTGCTGATGAAAGGTAACGACCTAGAAACACGTGTCCAGGGATGGCCAGCACAACGGTGGATATACTCGACATTTTTACAGAAGCGCACACGCTGGAACAAACTGCATTAACCATAATGCCCAGGGGTAAACCCGCTGGTAGGAGGAGCAGTGTGCGACCATATGGATTGTCATGCTTCAACCATATTTTCAGTTTTGTCCGCTGTGAAATTGTTGCACGCAAACAACCACTATGAAATCACACATTTTCAAATGAATATCAATTACGCAAACCAGAAAGGGGCGAATTCAGGTGCTCCTGCAATGTTTATCTGCATAGAACGCTCCTAGAGCTGGCAGCACTTATATTCACAATACAAATTACGAAAGATAAGAACACCTGATAGTCAAATTTCCATAAGTCATAAAGGAGTAAAATTGTCTTTTGGTTTCCAAGAGTTTTTAAGCCATGAATGCATACTTAACATGAATGTGTATCAACTCTGAAATTAGAGGAGAGGGTAAAGGAAAGTAAATAACTGCATAAAATCTTGATGGACCTTAAACAAATGTTATACAAGTTCACCCTGGTGACTTTAAAAAAAAAAGGAAGTAGGAGCATTAAAGGATTAGGGGCCAAGACAACAGGCCTATTATGGTAACGGGCGATCCACCCGCCACATGCCCCTGTGACACCCCCGCCATATTAGAATGGCGAGGGCCACCGCGGCGGATGGAAAGACCGTCGGAAAAGGCAGATAATATAGTGGCGGTGCCGCCATGGATATTATGATGGATGCGGAAAAAGGCCTTTCCATGCGGCGATGTTGCCATGGAAAGGCAGGCACTCTCTGGCATTTGGGGCCTGTTGTGGGCCCCCAGGGTGTTGGAGGGGTAGGGGGTGCACTTGGGGGGTACCTATAGTACCCCCTTCTTTAGACGCACACAAGGTCGCAGGCACGTTGTGCCAATGCACAACATTCATATTTTTCATTGCGCAGGTGCTGCTGACAGCAACGCCTGCCGCAATGCATAATATGCAGGATGCGACCGCCAGGGTGGCAGGTGCCTCCTAATTGGCATAGTGGGACCACCACACCTCTGGCGATCGGTCCCGTTTACTGTTACGGTGCCGCCCGCCATCCTAATGGGCCCCTTTATCTCCACCACAGCTTCCCCCCAAAATAATATATAATGTGAAAGGTGCACAAACTGCCCCTCCAAGGGGGAGGGAAGTGATGCAGATCATACAGTGATCTTCATTAATGGCAAAGACCTGATTCTCTTGATTAGATTCCCAACTTGCTGCCAATGGCATCTTGACAATGTTCGAGTGTACGTGGTGAGAACAGGCTTAACAGAAACACAGATAAAACCATAAAGACATGTGTTTGTGTGAACCTGAGATTAATTTTCATGCTGAAGGCTTTCCTATGAGCTGGATGTTTTTGACTCCTATCAGATTCACTGTGTCATCATAACTCTGTCCCTAGGCAGAACATTAGGGGAAAGAGCCTGGCCTTGTATGAAACTTTTTTTAATATTTGACCTTCACAGGTTCAATATTCTTAACAGCAGTTCCTCATATGATCCTTTGTCCGAAGCCTACTGTGGAAAAATTCTTCTTCTTGTGTTGCATGTAGGTGACATTTAGGCCCTAATTAGTCAAGTACGACCAACATTGTTTTGATGTAGGAACAGACAGACCATAGGTGAGCAGTTCTGACTACTGTATTAGGGTTGTGCTGCGGGCTTTTTCCGCCCGCAGCACAAGCTTCCTTTGAGAAATGGGAGTTTGTGCTCCCTCGGCCCTCAACTGGAGGCCACAGGGAGCCCTGCTCGTGCCCCAAAGCTGCTTTCTGACAGGTTTTTCATGTTGGAAAGCCCAACATGAAAAGCCTGTCTGAAACCGACATCAAAATCCCAACAGCAGAAACGCCATCCGTAGGGATTATTTTGCGGTTTCTGTACTGAGCCCGTCAGAAGCCAGACGAACTGACCGGCCTGTATAACTTCCATCCGCCTACATTTTTATTAGGCGGTCAGAAGTCAAACCAGGGATGTCAGTGGGAAACCCTCCGACCACAGGTTGGAGTTTTTCCCAGCCACATCCAAATGAGTCCCTTACTGTCTTCCTAGGTTAAGTTACTCTAACATACTTGAGGGAAATATTCTGAAGGAAACATTTGATGTTACTTCCAATACTGTGGTGGAATCTCTGAGAGTGTAGCTTGGTGTGGAGGCAGAATTTTATGTCATTGCTATTCTTTTGTGACTTAACAATTTTTCTTACTGAGAGTAATTTATTGTGGTGCATTCGGAATAAGGGCCTTATTACAAGTTTGGTGGTCCCCCTGTCTGCTGTGGGACTGCCAAACCTGTGGCTGGACTGCCCGCCAGATCAGAAGTTTTCTCCTGGTCTGGCAGGCGGTCCAGCAGCGGTCTGAGAGCAGCAGGTTTTCAGGCTCATTAAAAAGCCTAACAGGGAATCGCAGCTCTCGGAGCGTCACCTGCACCTTCTTGCATGGTGTGGCATTTATGCCACACCATGCAGGAACTGGGGGTGCAGATATACCGAAGGCCTGCATTCACCCCCAGGAATAGAGGCATAAGGGGCCCATGAAGGGCCCCCTTAGTTGCCTCACCGCCATCCTTTTCATGGTAGTGTGACTGCCATAAAAAGGGTGGCGGGGAAGCAACTCAAAATATGCTTGGCGATGCCACTGCGGCACCACCAGCATATTTTGACCAAAGCCACTGTCAGACCACTGCAGGATCCTTGATCAGTGGCAGCAGCAGCTGTTCAGTGGCGGTCCGACTGCTACACTTATAATGCTGCGGGCAGTCCCACAGTGTGTCAGTGGTTAGACCGCCATGGACTGCGGCAGTCGTAATAAGGCCCACAGACAAGTCCGACCCAAAATATGAAGGGGAATGTCTTATAGAGCTGCAGGGAAAGAGAGCGCCGAAGGCCCTTTTAGAGGTAAACAGATGATGTTACATGTGGAAAACATCCATTCATTTATAATTAGGCACTCTTTGGGGGCTCTCGCTGGTACCATTTCTTTGCGACTGCATGTGCAATTGCAAAACACTCGCAGTTTACCACCTACTACAAGTAGGTGGTAAACCATTCACAAACCGGAAGGGTCCCCAGGGGACTGCTTCCCCTTTGTGAATGGGTACGAAAATATATTTTAAGAGCAGGCAGTGGTCCTAGGGACCACGGCCTGCCCTTAAAAAATGAAAAGAAAAGTTTAATTTCTCTTTTTTTTAAAAAATTAAATCATTTTTTAGGTCTTGCGCCTGCGATTGCAGGGCAATGCCCTGCGTCACAAACCGAGCATATGGTGATCGTTTTAGCTTTCAAGGAGTACAGAGGAGAGGACAAGAGACTGTCACGTGCACGCAGCCTGCCGGAATCGGAGCGTGTGTTCACACGCGCAACCAGATCCGAGTCCGGCAGGCAGCCTGCCGGAATCGGATCTGGTTGCGCGTGTGAACACGCGCTCCGATTCCGGCAGGCTCTTCACACACACACAATGCATATGGTCGCGCACACACAAACAGACAGGCACACACAGACACACGTACACAGACACACGCACACACAAACGCAGACACACACGCGCACACACACACACACGCAGACATATGCAGACACACGCGCGCACACACACGCACGCACACATACAGAGACACCCCCCCTGCCGTCGCACACATACACATACACACACACACATGCGCGCACACACACACACAAGCGCACCTAGACCCCCCTCCCACCCCCCCTACAACTAAGGCCCACTTACCGCCACTCCGGACATCTGCAGCCTCCGCGGGGCTCTTCCTCTGGCCAGGCACTCCGTGGGCGCGGGCTTCACAAAACAGAAGTCCCGCCCCACAATAGGTTTCGTTTTTGCCAGTGCGCGTGCGCACACATCTTCTCTCTTCAGGCCGGCTTGCACAACTTCCTGCGAAGCAACGCGGCTTTGTGCAAAGCTCCGGCGTTTCCCAGGTCTATGATGGACGAGCTCATCCGGTCAAAGATTCTGCTTTGCTTTCTGGCACTTGCAGTCCTGTTACTGCTGTTGTAGAATTCCGCACTACACGTTCCAGAATGCAAATCTGCATTCTACAGCACAGCACCGCTGCAGCTTCTCTGGGGCATTGCAGAAGCTGGAAGCTCTACTCCTTTGGTACATGTGGTATGAGTTTCAAAATTAAAGGCACAATTAGGGCACCCTTCCAGTTGCACACATACCTTCACTTTAGCTCCCCCGTGCTGCAGTGTGTACAGCCCATGTGATTCCTCTGCTGCACACATGGTTCGTCTGAAGAATCTCTGCATACTCTGAGGCTGCAGTATCTCAGGGCGTCGGAGGTAAGTCCAACTTTGGGAAAAGTACTTGTTGTTTTGAGGGAATTGCCACCTTTGTGTGATCCGCAAAGAAAGGAATTATTTTTACTCTTTTGTCCACTCAAGCCGCTGGCATTACATGCACTTCCCTTTATGCCTCACTGCCATAACTTTGTCATTTCCACCCCTTGGCTGACCTCTCTTTCCCTAGTTACACCCAGGTCTATGCCCCCCATACTGTTTAGGTTTCTGCTCTGCACCCCTCTCCTGTCATTCTTTCTGTCTCCTCTTGACCCCCCTATGGATTGCTCTACATTCCGCACCAACTTTTTTTTTTTACCCTTTGTGGTCAAAGACTAGCCCAGTTATAAATACTAATTGACACCCTGTCCTCCACGCCTTTTATTTGGTTTCACTTTATTCACGTTGAAGACTGCATCAGAATGACCGGATGCAGCCAACTCAGCCCCGTACCGGGATTTATACAATTTAAATTCTGCTTTGCTGGTGAACATGAATCCATATCACAGGAGACGCTGGCTTCTAAATATTGTGTTCTCAAAACATCCCAGTAAAATAACCAAAATCAAACTAATTAGGTAAAGCTGCGTGTCGCCATTTGGCCACTTTGTAATTCCCCAAAAGTTTTGTTTGAAACCATACCTTTTATGCTTCAATTGGGTTACTTATAATTCATATGTCCACCCTTTGCGGGAATTACCAGGCAAAGCCCTGGGAACTCACTATTGGTTAGAAGGTGGCATGGGGAGAGCTACCTGCAGGGCTCATACTCACTGTGATAGGCAAATAATTTACTGTCTAAGTGAAATGTGCTTCCTAAATCCATTATTTCACTTGTATATTCGTACTGAAACAGTTACGCAGCTGTCTCCTACATCGTCAATGTTGTAGTACAATCTCTTTTCGGTAGGACCGCTGTAATCATAATGTCCAGTGCAGCCCCTTTCAGAAGTGATGCTCTAGTCGTAGTGGGCAGCATTAGCCCATTCCAGTATGGCTCCCACTTTCATAATAATATTGTGGTCTATGATTGCCCAATACAGCCCAATCTTTTCTGTCATAAAATGCTGTAAACTTCAGCTGCTACTATTCAACATAATGATACTGAATTCAATGACGTGGGAAGGCTGAAAAGCTGAGTTGGTACTGCTAACTATAAAACTTTTTATGGAGGTTTATCAGTACATACCAATGGGGCTGCCATAATTTCAGCGGGATGGTACTTGCATGTCTGCTGTACTGCCATATTTATAATGAATTGTTATAACTCTTGCCCGCAGTACTGTTGTATTTTAAATGCAATAGTACCACTAGTACATCTTTAGTGCTTATGTAATTATAAATGCTCAGTATTTTTACACCTAAAATGATCAGACGCAGATATGACAAACCTTAAAAAGTTGCTTATCACAAATCATTTAATGTAAGCAGAAGACACGAATTATAGAAAATACCTTTCAATTTATTAGTACTTTATACTGTGCTGATAAAATGTCAAAATACAGGAATTTACTGTCCAGCCCTACATTTCGTTCCCCCTCACTCACTCAGTGCCCTTTAATAAAATATTGTGTCTCGTTTTATGTAACGCTGTCCGTTTTTAGAGTGTCTTCATCACCCAGCTGGTGCACAACGCCAAACAGCCCACCTTCTCACTTCTTGCACATAAAGGTATCAAAAACACTCATTAAGGAGCTAGTGACACACATAAATTCAGCCGGGAGTCCTGGGATGCTACTTTTCCAACACCCTGCACACTGTGAACATAAGGTGTAAGCATACTCGTGTGGTTGTTGGTATTTGTGGCTGCATAGAATACGTGAAAATATGTCCATAACACGGTGTTGTCTCGGGGTGTGTGCGGGCCGGAATGACAGGCGTGGAGGCCGTATATAGTGGGCTATGTCTCTTTATTTATCCGTGCACAAAGTCAAGTAGAGGACAAAGTAAGGATAGGGGTAGCTCCGACTGGGAAGGTGTTTGGCTGGAGGTCACAATGACGGTTCCTTGAAGTGAGCTGTAACACGGCCGGATGTTGGGTTGGGCATCGTCCACCAGGTCGTTTTGGCTCCTTCCGCGGGTGGTGATTCCTCGGAGGTGGGCAAGGAGAGAGAGAAAAGGGCCGTTAGTCTGACCGTTCTTAACGGTGTTGGCACCTAATACCGTCACCAGGAGTGCAGAAGGGAACGCGGAGCGTGAGGGAGGTATGGGGAGGGAAATGATACAGTCGGGAAGGAGAGGAGGGTGCTGTAAGGCTGAGTCAGTGCGAGGCGTATCATACAAGTGCCGGTGAACGCGAGTGGCTGCTTTAAACTATATACAGTGAATGGTGAGACCAAGGAAGGCGGTGTCAGTTTACACTAGGGCTATTTACAGTCTAGATACACAAAAGGGGTTCGTTACTCTCATGCCCCCGCCGCAACTCTCCCGCGAGTTACGGCCGCTCTCCAGCGTCCTCCACAGGACTCCACCAGTCCTCTGTCCAGACTTCGTCGTCTTCTCCCTCTTCTCCGTTCTGCTTCACCGGGGCGCCGCCGTCCGTCTTCTGCCACGAGTCGAACTCTCTGCACACCCCGCCGTTCTCGTTTCCTGCTTTTCCGTCCTCCGTCATCGGGTAGGGGGAGGGACTTCCGGGGGTTACTCGGGAGTCCTTCCGGTTTTCCATCCTTCCGGATTGGGTCCTGCAATGAGGGAGACAAGAATGGAGTCCGGGTTGCCAGGGACGCCGATGGATCGGCCCGCGAGGTCCGGGACCTCGAGGGAAGCGTCGGGTTGCTCGAGGTAGGGACCGTATTCTGCTCACACACGGAAAATGTGACTACCGAGCATATAGTACAGTAATATGTACTCTGGAACCTTTCTGTCTATGGTGATCATTTTTCGTGTGATTTTCTCCTATAGTGCGCCCTAGTTTTTTTAAATACATTTACTTTACTACCAATTCTTAATTTGTTCTCCTTTTACTCATCTTCTCTTCCATCTTGCCTTTTTTCAATATGGTGCTTTCTTTTTCTGCAAATCCGGTGTTGTTAACTTTAGTTACACCCCCCATACCAATGTCAACGCACTAGTCAATAATCGCTAAAAACTGGCAAGTCAATCGCTCTCACATTAACGAGACTTATTGGGATATATGGGATAAAGTACCCCCATTGCCCGTCAACTTATCTCACATGCATTTGGTTTTCAGGGCCACGTTATCGCCCTTCAGCGTCCCTTTATTTCAGTCAGAGTTACTGTTTTCATCCGTAACTTTGGTTCACATTGCGACGTCTGTTACCCTTGGGGCATAGTTAATGCACTGGCTCTTACATTAGTACTATTTTAATTTTGCTGATGAATACTTAACCAACACAAAATGACCTTCCACATAATTACACTCTGACTCACAATCCCACTCTACATAATTCTAGTACCCTCAATACCACACACTATATAGATATTTCCGCATGCCACATAATTTCATAACAGAAATCCACTTCACACCATACAATCCCACCACACACAATTCCACAATTAAAAACCAACCCACATAACTCCACTCCACACCACATACATCACTCCACTCCAGTCCAAAATACATGGGTTAAACACATTGTCTTTTGCAACGCCAATACCTCTAACTCTCACAAATGCGAGACCTATTGCATTGCAAATGCTTGTTATTTAGGGATCTAATTTTTACTTTAAGGAAAATGGGCTGCATTTAAAAAAGAAAAAACTGCTTTATGTAAAAATCAGTCCCAGACATGGTGGTCTGCTGACCCTAGGAGGCCACCATCCCTGGGAGTACTAGCCATTCCCAACGGGGTCGGAAATTGCGCTTGCCTCATGAACATTGATGAGGCATGCAATTTGCAACCCCTTTGGGAATCGCTAACAGTATCTGTGACACTGTTGTATATTGCATTTTGCAACTCCCAAATTGCGACTCGCAAAGCGACGCAATTTGCGAGTCACAAAATACAAGCATTGTACATCTGGCCCAGAGTCATGACTCTGCACTTGCAGACGTAGGCCTATGTTTGGGTATATATGCACAATTTTTGGCAATTTACAACATCTTTCTCAAGTATACCTAAAAAAGGTTAATGGGTTACTGCTTTTACCTCTGCACTTGTATTCCTGCTAGTTTACAGCATGTGTTGTGGAATTACGCATGTTAAAATAATAATGCCTGTGTGAAATGGCACAAAATATCCTTCTCTGCAGAGGACTCACTTTCCCTACACTGACATCAATTGTTAGAATGTTACCTTCCTATTCCTTCCCTGAAAAGAGATCTACTCCTGCTCTTGGAAGGAGGGAATAAATATCCATGTCGCGAAGAGTTGGAAATGAGTTTGAGAATGCCTGAAAACGCTCCAGTTTGCACGTATTTCCAAACTTTGCAGAGTAAACCCACCCTGGAACGGCCACATATTTGTTCTTCTAAGGTAATATGACTGTTTTGTTGGGCTGCCCTAGGAACTACATCTTATATATAAATTGCAACATGTAGAATATGAATATATTTGTCTACATTGTTCTTAGTAATTGTTGAAGATCTTATGCAGTGGGGTCCTCGCATTTAGAACCTGCTCCTGACTGGAGAAGCTTGGTCACATAGGACAATAGAGATGTTCATTGCAGTCTTGCTCTATTCACTGTAGAACCCCAAGGGTAGTGCTTATTCTATAACACTCATGACTGATGATTTCTCTATTTCCAAATAAAGCTTCTTCAACCTTTCCATTAAGGACTCCACACTGCTTGCGGGTGAATCCACACACAACCCACCGGCAGCCGTGCAGCGCCCCATGGCCAACGCGGGACCGTACCAACAGCGTCAACATGGCCTTCACCACCTGGCTCTCCCCCACCGAGACGGCTGACTGCAAGCTCTCCAAGATGGTGTCGCGCCTGCGGCTGGTCTCCAGCTTCATCTTCCACCTTCACTCCTGGACTTCTTGACTTTTTGCTTTGTCCTGACCATCACTTTGCTGCTGTTTTCGGACAGTTTCGATGGACTCTAGCCCTCCTCCCATTCCCTCGTCCATCAACCCTTTTCCCCGTGGATGATCCTCAAATGTTCCCTCCCTTTTCTGCTTCCCCTTCTCTCCATACCCTTGCATCCCTCCCACCCTCCCTTTGTTCTGTGACTGCATCCACACTTATGGAACTCTGCTCTTTGACTTATTGTAATAACTCTAATCAATGGTATTTGCTTTAGACCTTGCACCATATACCTTGCCTATGTGACTCTTTAGTATATCCAGTCTTATCCCCTCCCTATGTACATAGAGATAACTCTAATCACTAGTGTATGCAGTAGACCTTTGTACTCTCTACCATTCCTATGTGTACATTAGAGTATATCCGGTCTTATCCCTTCCTATGTATATAGAGATAACTCTAATGACTAGTCTCCTATGTGACCTTTAGAGTATTTCCATGTGTATCCCTTCCCTATGTATATAGAGATAACTCTAATCACTAGGACATGCAGTAGTCCGCTTTGCTCTCTTCCATTCCTATGTGACTTTTAGAGTATATCCAGTCTTACCCCTTCCCTATGTATATAGAGATAACTCTAATCACTAGTTTATGCAGGAGTCCGCTGTGCTCTCTACCATTCCTCTGTGACTCTTAGAGTATATCCATGTGTATCCCCTCCCTAAGTAGATAGAGATATCTCTAGTAAATGCCTAGAGTTTATCCATTTGTATCTCCTCCTTGTGTGACTCTATCTCTTGTACATTTGCAATTTTTTCTGTTTGTACCTTTTTTTGTAACGCATGTAATCCTAAATCCGTATGTTTTCAACTGGTTCTTATGTAAGTCAAAAATTTGCAAATCTGTTTTTCCGAATGTAACCATCAGTCCTTATGGTTGAAACTGGGTCCTATGTAAAGCGCTCTGACACCTTCGGGTAAAGTTCGCGCTATATAAAATCGCATAAATAAATAAATAAAAAGGCTTCAGGTCAACTCAGCTCAACTATAATTCCACCTTCTCAAATCTGTCTTTTGTTGCAATCTGCTTACATCTTTAAGATTTTCTCCATAGCAAGCCCAATTGCCTGAATCTTCTTTAAATTATGCAAATCAGTGCATAGACATAATGGTCAGTCTTCAAATGATGTCAGCGCCACTGAGTCTACAATGATAGGCAATTGCCCCAACAATTGTACCACTGTCGTAAATAATCAATGTGCTGCTACAGTACTAATTTGAGTCAGAGGTAAAGTCACTCATCCCTCTTCATCATGGAAGAAATTCTGAGAAGTAACAAAAATGTAATTTGGGTCTTAATTTCAGTCTACTCTCCAAGACTGCCAATCTCTACTCAGAACTCACAGAACTCACCTCCAAATGACATTGGTTACATGCCATACCTATGGGTACAACGCATGGTATAATTTATATAAGTCTGTCAAGTGACCCATCTTTTGATTGTCTACCATGTCTATATTGTGGAAATATATGTTGTTGCTATTCAATCTGAGGTACACCATTTGCGAAACCAAGGAACAGAGCAAGGACTAATGCTGATAAACAGCATTTATCTGTTCTTTTGCTTCACCCCTTATATTGTTATCCTTTTACGGACTGGAAAGAAAGACCCTTCACACCAGGATTTGTTATTTAATCTCAGTAAGAAAATTGGTACACCAACTGATTGCAGTTGTCTTTTACTTCTGTCCCAGAGGAGACCTGGTTGCTTAGCAACATCCCATGTTCATTCCAAAATCTTGAATTGGTACAAAGGTATTTAAGCCTATGCGGGCAGAAATACAGAGTGGATGTGCACAGTGGGTACACCCGTGGTGAGCCGACATTTCACCAAAATTAAGTCTGTGGGTGCCTATACGCGCTGTGTCCGGGATGTAAGGTGCAGGATGTTGTACCTTCTTCTAAAGTTAAATTATGATGCAAGTGATCTATTGAAGGTGTACAGAGCTCCTTTTTGCTGACCTCATTGTAGAGTAATATTCCACAAAGATCTTGATTAAAACGTTAAGTTTATTGGTGAAATAAAGAGCACTCCCTGAACACAACTGTAGGCTCTAAGTGGTAAGCGGTAACTGTCTTCCAGTAACAGTTATAACTAGAAATACATATAACAACTGTACAATATAGCGAGGCAATTACATTCAAGTAATAACATATCACGAGGTGTATTCAAAGATAAACATCAGCGCGAGTTGCGCACAGTAAATGTGTATCTGAAATGAAAAGGTGAGCACGAGTCAAGCGCGAGAGCACACGCATGCATGAACGTGTGCATAAATGCAAACACTACACACCTTCCCTCCTTATAGAATGAAAACAACAAAAAACAAACAAAAAATTGAAAATTAAACTTTGCTCATTATATAAGCAACAAAATCTGACAACCATTTGGGTTTTCTAGTAGTTCTCTTGGTTAAAGAAACATCTCGTTGGACACCAACACTTTGATTGATAATGTCATTGTTTGAGCAACAAGGTATAGTATCAGTGTTTGGATCAGTGTAACAATTACTCGAACAACATGGAACAGCAGTTGCATTATCACTAGTTACACTTACATCTAAATCTTCATCCAAATATGACGAATCAGGATGTTCAAGAATAGAATCTTTACAATACACATTCTTATTAGCCTTTAGAATAGCAATCGTACTGAGATTCCAAACTTTATCATTTGATAATCTCACAGAATTTTTTAATACTTCTGAAACTTCATAAGGACCCATAAATGCACTTTCTCCTTTCTTAACCTTCCATGGTTTCTTTACTTTTACCATCATACCAACTTTAACCATTGGATCTTTTTTTTGAACCAAATTTCTCATCAAAATATTTTTTATTAATGCAATGAGTGCGAATAAGATTTTCTTTAACTTTGTTCAAATCAACATTTGAAGAAGTAGAATTGACCAACCATGACGGATTCACTTTAGTTCTAGGAATTCTTCCCCTCATGATTTCAAAAGGAGAATACCCAGTCATGGAATTCATGTTTGTCCTATACATCCAAACTTTCTTAAATATTTCAATTTCCCACTTTTTGTCATCATTACTAGTAAGCTGTATAGCACTCTTAAGAACCCTATTGAATCTTTCTATCACTCCATTCCCACCAGGATTATATAAAGAAGTAGTGGAATGAGTGATCCCAAGTCTTGTAAAATAATCATTTGCTTTCTTCGAATTGAATTGTACACCATTGTCAGAGATGATCCTTACTGGTAATCCTTCTTCAATGAAAACTCTATCAAGAAAACATAGTACTGAATCAGTATCTATTTTCTGAACAATTTTGATAACTGGCCATTTGGAAAAAATATCAATAGCTGCAATGACAAACTTAGATTCACAACCAATGGGACCCATAATGTCAATAGCAATAGTTTCCCAAGGATTGTTAGGAATGGTATGTGCACCCATATTAGGTTTAAGAGTAACCAACGATTTATCAGAATTCGCACATACAATGCAATTTCTAACTAAACGTTCAATAAACATATCCATACCTGGCCACCAAAATAATTGTTTGACCTGTTGTTTGGTCCTGACCATACCATTATGACCTTCATGACTTTGTAAAACTATAATTTTCCTCACACCAACTGGTGGAATAATACGTTCTCCTCTTCTAACGATGTTCTCACAACATGAAAGTTCTGATCTTACTTCCCAGAAACTTTTCAACTCTGAACCTAAACATTTTTTTTTAGGCCAAGTACTAGAGACGTAATCAGCAACATTCTTTAAAATGTCATCATTTTCAAATTTCTCCTTCCATAGAGTTTGATCAATAGAAATAGGACCCTCATCATGAATCCTGGCAATTTGAAAATCATCCCATTCATTATGTAAATCCTCTTGAATAGGTAAGGGCATCCTAGATAAAAAATCAGCAGAAACATTGTCTTTACCAGGTACATATTGTATAATATAAATAAAGTCTTGTAAACGCATGGACATACGTGCAATGCGTGCTGAAGCTCTTAGCATGCTTTCTGTAGTGAGAAGCCGTACTAAAGGTTTGTGATCGCTTCTTAGAATACATTCCTTACCCCACACAAACACCCTGAAATGTTCCAAAACCCAAACGCATGCTAAAGTTTCTCTTTCTATCGTGGATTACTTTTCTTCAGCAGTTGTAAGCGCCCTGGAAGCGTGTGCAACAATTACTTCTTTTCCTTTATTATTCTTTTGAGTAAACACAGCGCCCAAACCCTTTGAGCTAGCATCAGTAGTTATGATGTTTTGTAAGGAAGGATCAAAACAAGTGAGCGCATTTGCAGAACAGATAGCATTCTTCACATCACAAAACTCTTTCTCACACTCATCCGTCCATTCAAAAACAACTCTGTTTTTAATCAACTGTCTGATATTATACGTTCTACATGAAAAATCAGGGACATATTTGGCGTAAAACTCGACTAAACCTAAAAAAGATCTCACGTCATCTTTAGACTGAGGATGAGGAGCTGACTCAATGGCTTCTAAAAGTGATGGTTTAGGCTTGATTCCTTCTTCACAGAGTTCATGTCCTAGGTAATTCACTGAATGAACACCAAATTTACATTTCTCATGCTTAATGGTAAGGCCATGTAAATTAAGTGCATTCAAAATTTCTTCAAGAGTAGCAATATGTTTGTCTTTATCATCATTGAATACCAAAATGTCATCCTGAAAACAGATGACATTTTTGCAATCCTTTAAAATGTCCTGCATAACTCTTTGAAAGATTGCTGCCGCTGATGCTAAACCGAATGGCATCCTATTGAATCTGAAGCACCCAAAAGGCGTAATAAATGCAGTCAAATCTTTACTTTTATCAATCAACTCTATCTGATGATACGCTGCAGATAAATCAATAGTAGAAAAGAACTTTGAACCCCCAACAACAGATAACATTTCTGAGATGCGGGGAAGAGGAAATTGATCAATTATAATATTATTGTTGAGATGGCGAAGGTCAATGCATAGTCTAACCTTGCCATTGGCCCGCCTAGCGACCACTATGGGCGAAACCCACTCAGATGATTCTATTCTATCTATAATTCCTTGTTCTACTAAAGCGTCTAACTCTTTTTTAACTTCATCCCTAACAGCAAAAGGAATGTTTCTAGCTTTGTGTATTTTAGGACAAGCATTTTCTTTCAATCGAATTTCGTGTTTAAAATTGTTTAACCTCCCGATGTTTTTGGAAAAAACATTAGGAAATTTATTTAACATTAGAGAAGATATTCCATTTTGTTCATCAATTAACATCACGGGATTAGGACTATTAGGATCCAGCACGATGTCAAGTTTACCACAGTCAAACCAACTAAGCACTGAAGGGCCTTTCTTTGAAACATATAATTTAGTGATACATTTCCTGTTTTTAAATCTGAACACTAAGGTTCTGAATCCTAGGATATCTATCCTTCCACCAGAATACCCTTCAGGATTGATGTCACTTTTCTCTAAGTGACTGCTTAGTCTAGGTACAAACAGTTTATTCCAGACTGATTCACACACAATAGAATAAGGAGATCCAGAATCAGCATACATGTTGATTTTTACACCCCCAATAACCATATCACATAAAGGCTTTTTCTTAATAGGTTCATTTACATTCAGAACTGTGGAATCTTTTATGTTTAGAATATAAGAACACTTGTTAGAGTCATCAGTAAAATCATCATCATCACTGTTGTCACTTAATTCAATACACTTCACTCTTTGATTAATTTTACCTTTTCTGCAAGCAGAAGTGAAGTGTCCCATTAAGCCACAATTTGTACACTTCTGTTTCAACCCCTGACAAATTTTGTTATTGGCCAAATGAGATTTACTATTGCACCTAAAACACTTTAAATTACCTTTGAGATCTTCAGAATTTCCCTTGGAGGAAAATATTTGTTTCTTCTTTGAGAAATCTTTATTTTTATTATCATATTTGTGATTGATTTTTGAAACCACTTCTCTACTAATTGATGTGCTTTTGCCTTTAACTTGTTGTGCACTCCTACAGGAAAGTTCTGCTTTCCTAACTATGGATACTATAAAATCTAGGTTTTCATCACCATTTATCCACAGTCTTTCTTGTATGGTGTCATTACTGGAATGCATAACAACCTGATCTCTAATGAAGTCTTCTTGTAAATTACCAAATTTACAATCTAATGCTAGAGTTTTTAGAGAAGAAATGAAATTATCAACAGATTCTTCACTTAACTGCTTCCTTTGAAAGAATTTATATCTAGAAATTCCTATGCATACTTTAGGAGAGCAATATTTATCAAAATCATATATAGCTTTATCAAAGATATTCATGTCCCCACTTGCTTGTGATGTAGGTAGTTGATTGAAGGCCTTTAATCCTTCTGGTCCCAAGCAGTGTAGGAAAATACCTTTCTTTTCTGGGGCTTTCATTTTTCCATTGGCATCCAATGTTTCGATATAATTTAAGAAATAAGCTTTCCACTCAATCCAGGGCATACAAGGAGAGCTACCAGCTGACCAATAACTTTGTGGTGGTGAAAGAGTATAACCCTGGGCACACATAGTGGTGTAATGAGAATAGTTAAAGTGATGGTAAATATCAGTATCTTGTAAATAAAGAAATAATGACTATATATATATTTTTTTTTTTTTAAATAATCTCAAAGTTAAGATTAAAGTGCTTGGTTCTTGAATGGGCTGTCAAACGATTCCAAGAAGAAACGAACGTTTCTCTATATTAATCACAGTACCTTTTGTAATGCCCAAACCGTCTTCAACAAGCTAAGCATCGCCGTTCATTTTGCCGTTTGTAGGAAACAGATGGAGAAATTCGAAGTCACCTTCTTTATTTTCATGTAAGGCGGAGAGTAGCGTCTTGGAGGAAATGGAACAACTGTTTCCACCCAAAATCGTATACGCGTAACAGCGCAGTGCAGATTAATCACGGGCGCAGGGAAGAGCAGCTGCAAAGACGCACTCGGTGAGGTAACAGATCCCAATTCTTGAATCTGTAGACTCAGTTTCTCTTCGTTTCAATGGCAAATCTCAAAGAAATGTATAGCGATTGTAAAATGAGCTGTTGTGATATTTTCTGAAGAAAATTTTTTTTTTTTTTTTTTTAAATTGTTGAAAATCAACCAGGAAATGCTCCTTAAATAGGTTCAAGATGCTCCGTCCCTCGTCGCCAAATTGTAGAGTAATATTCCACAAAGATCTTGATTAAAACGTTAAGTTTATTGGTGAAATAAAGAGCACTCCCTGAACACAACTGTAGGCTCTAAGTGGTAAGCGGTAACTGTCTTCCAGTAACAGTTATAACTAGAAATACATATAACAACTGTACAATATAGCGAGGCAATGACATTCAAGTAATAACATATCACGAGGTGTATTTAAAGATAAACATCAGCGCGAGTTGCGCACAGTAAATGTGTATCTGAAATGAAAAGGTGAGCACGAGTCAAGCGCGAGAGCACACGCGTGCATGAACGTGTGCATAAATGCAAACACTACATATCCAACTGACCTGCTATAGTACACCATGGGCTAAGTATCTATAACTGCATTATACATGACTCAGCCCTGGGAGCTGAACTTACTGTGGAATGGCTTTCTCGAGACCAAATCAATGTAAAACTAAAAGTTGGTAAGGATTTGAGCTCTGCTGGAGGCAACCGTATTACCCTAAAGTATAACTTGAATGTGAAGTATTATTAAAAAAGATATTAAAATTGGTCATTTCTTCTTGAACTGCTTACTAATGTATTTTTCAAGCTAAGAAGTATGAGAAAGGAATATTAGGATTGTTAAATCACTTTCTGCACCAGAGGCTGATTCCCATGCCATTACTCATTTGTAAGAGCTGTGTCCGACATTATCAGGATTGTGTTTGTCTAAGTTCAGATCACTAACATATTAAGTGCTTTTGAAGCTGCTGCTACTTATCTGGAAGGCAAATTTAGCAGCATGATAAGCAGTGCCCTCGGAATGCAAGAATTCCTATCTATCTTTGATCCAATTTCCTTATCATCTAAGCATTTGTAGATTATGAATATTAATTCAGGGTCCCCTCTAGGTCCTAGCACAATGAGAATTGTGACGGTCTACAAAGATATAATTGGCCCTTCTTTAACTGGTCTACGTAGCTTTTCAAAGAGTACTGGAGTGATTCCCACCTCAATAGTTGCTCTGCTGCTAACAAAAACGTAAAGTTAACCATGCTGCAATGACCAGTTACAGGCCCATTTCCCTGGTTCCTTTACCAGCTAAATTGATTCAGTGTGCTGTAAATCCCAAATTGGCTGTCCATATTGAAAACACACAGTGCTTAGAGTCTACCCAGGCTAGTTTTTGCCCTTCTCTATTCTCAGCAAGATGTGCAGAATTTCTCTGAACGCGACCCTTGTCCCTACTACCTGGAAGAAGGATCATATCGCACTACTTGTTAAAAAGCTCACTGCAGGCTCAACCCATCTTTTTGTTGCTATTGAATTCCATAACAAATAGTTAACCATTATCTACCTATCTGGAGGAAAACAATCTGCTGGAACTTTAACAATCTGACCGTAGGCCACTACACATCACCGAGTCAGCATTATTTGCCATGAAGATGATCTTATGACCATTTTGGAACAAGGCAAAATAGTTGCTTTGGTCCTTTTAGATCACTCTGCAGTGTTCTAGAAACAGTCTCTCTGTTGGGGATGTTCCTTGTTGTCTGATCAAATTCACATTGTCACTTGTCTGCCTTTTCAGTCTTTACCACATCTAATACATTGATAAATACCTCTAGGACCATCCCTATGCCCCCAACTCTGTTAAATGCGCACATTTCTCTGTTATCTTCTTTCATCAGATCTTTTTGATTTAATGTCGAATGCCCGATGGAGCTACCTGGTTTAGCTATAGGGGAGATGGGCCGTGGACTTCCTCCTTGGTCGTCACCTACCCAGTCGGCCGTTAGACAGACTTCATTTCGTCTCTCCCTGTTGTCTCTTCTCCTATCCCCCCTTTCTCTCCCTCCATGCCCCCTCCACTCTACGCTCCATTTATTTTGCCCTCCATGTTTCTTTAATTGTTTTTCCCATTGAGACCGAGCTATTTGGCCAATGCCCGGCGGAGCTACCTGATAGCTATAGAGAAGATAGATTTTGGGACTTCCCCTTGACCGTCACCTACCCAGCCAGACTCTGGACAGACTCGCCTTTCGTCTCTTGGCCGTATCTCCCTCCTATCCCTTTACCCTTACCCCCCTCCCCTCTACACTTCAATCATCTCGTCTTCTATGCTCTTGCATTTGTTTGTCTAGCAACTGATCTAAATTGGAACTGATGTAATTTTGTAATGTAATTTTCGTGGAACCTCATGTAAAGCGCTCTGATACCTCCGGGTCTAGCCAGCGCTATATAAAACTCTTGAATAAATAAATAAATAAATAAATAATAATGTTGTTTCCTATGCAGATGATACTCAAATCATTGTGTCCATGTTGGAGAACCACACCACTACCCAACTCAACTCAACTTTCAGCAGTGCATTTCTATTTGGATGCAGCAAAGCTATCTGAAGCTTAACAGAGGCACGCTCGAGTTTTCATGTGTGACAAACAATATTTAATCTGGTCTTCATCTTGGTGGCTTGTGGAATTAGGATCACCTCATACCCCTGTCAGTACAGCAAAAAATGTGTGCATCATTCTTTACAACAATCTTTCCTTTTCTGAGCAAATCAGCCTTGTCCCTGTAATCTGCTTTCATATTCTTTGTGTGCTCTGTCAAATGTTTCCATTACTTCTGGTACCTTCTTGTATAACTGTGGTGAAGGCTCTTATTACACTCCACTGTGATTACATCAGTTCACTCGAATTAAGTGCTCCATAAATTCTGCTTCAGCACCTTCAGATACTGAAGTAATCATCTGTCTGACTCATACTCAACATTTGTTGGTGTACTTCCATCACAGCACTCCTGGAAGCCTTATATTGGTACCCAGTGTGAAAGTGTGCTATTTTCAAAGCTCTTTGCTTCACATTTATTTTTTTGAAAAGTACATGACCTACATTAGGAAGAAATGTACATGTTATCGTCCTTCACGTGTTCTCTGCTCAGTATCTCTCCATCAAATTTTGGTCCTGAGGATTGGACTACGTAGACAAAGTGGCACATCTTTTTCTTATTTGTGTGCCAAATGATGGAATACTCTTCCATTGCACATTTGGGGCATTGCCAATCAAATAATGTTTAGAAAAAAAGCTGTAACCCTGTCTGTTCTGACTCACTTAATTCTTTAGTTTGGCTACGAGTCTTTAAACACCAGCATGCACTTGGGTAGCAGCTGAGCTTCACATGTAGTATTTCATTTACTCATTCATTCATATGCATTCATTCATTTTCATTTTCAGGGAACTGAAGCTATTTTGGGTGCTGCCTAGAATAACTTGAGATTTATGTTGGACAAGTGAGGCTTTGCCACCTAGGTCTTATTAGACCTGCTCAGTGGCATTTGACACAGTCTCACACCATCCTTGTCTTGGGTCATATAGGTGTGAGCACCATGCACTGGATTGGTGAGCATCTTACCTGTCAGATTGTTTAAGCCTAAGTCATTGTCAGGTAACAATTTACTTGCACGTGTGGTATCTTATAGGTTGGCATTTAGTCCCACAGTATTTAAGCTTTTTGTGGCTCACTTAGCATGTTATAAGATCATTTGCCATTATTTAATGTCAGTGCCAACGAAACCCAGCTAGCCATGAGACATTCCGGGGATGATGGTGTGACATAGACATGCTTTAGAAACCGTCTTAGTGCTTTTGCAAGGTGAATAGATGCATATTTTCTCTGTCAAATAAATGTGAGGTTCTACTATTTGGCCTGAAACATTTTTGTCGTTTGAGACATGGTTGACACCTGAGGTGAATGATTTGCCTGTTCCAGTTTCTACTGACAGCAATCTTAGAGTACCATTTGACAATTAGCTCAGCTTCAATGCTCATGTAAATAAGACAACTTCGGTTTTTTGCTTTTGAACATTCCCAAACAAGATTGCAAGGGGCCGATTGGAATGTCGGGCGGATTGCCACCGCTCCCATGGCGGTGGTGATTCACCCGACATTTCCTTCAGCCTGCATGTAAATTACCCCCGCCATATTACTATGGTGGGGTGGACCCCGGCGGACAGAAAGACCGTCCGCCGGTTTTCCGCCCAGTCGATGAGTTGACCGGGCGGGAAAGCTGTTAATATGGTAGCGGTGTCTGGTAGACACTGGATCCATATTAAGATACATGCGGGGTTTGCCTTTCAGTGGTGGCGTCATGCAGTCTACTACATTGGGGGCCCATAGCTGGGTCCCCAGGGATTCTGGGGGTTGGAGGGTGCACATGGGAGGTACCTATGGTACCCCCCTGCATTTCAATGTACAATGTGGCAGGCACCGCGTGGTGCCTTTCATGTGTGCATTGAAATGCACAACTAGCATTTTTGGCATTGCTGCGGGTGGTGCTTTCAGCACCGCCCGCCGCAATGTTAGAAATGCGGGATGCGCCCGCCAGTGTGGTGGGCGCATCCTAATGGCATGTTCGGGACCGCCGCATGAATTGCGGACGGTCCCATTTCCCGGCAGTATGGCGGGTGAACAAAGTCTGCCCGCCATGCTAATGACCGCCTATGTGTGCTTCCTCTAGCCTCTAGAAAAATATTGCCAAGTTAGGGTATAGTAACTCTCTTTTTATGGAGTTGTCAAAGTACACAATTCACCTGCCTCCGTTCATACAACAAGTATCTGCTAGGCTTATTGTGGGACTCAGTACATAATCTTACATTTCGGGTAATTTATTATCACTTTAGGGTGTGACTGCTTAGATTTCTCAAGCCTCTTATAGCGAAGGACCTTTATCTAATCGTGACATGTTTCATGACTATTCCACTGTGTGAATTCTGACACCACCTACTGCAGGTTATGTCTCTGCCCCCAGAGTGCCCAAAGCTAAACTAGGGGCTGGTCTTTCTTTATGTTGGCTGTTTCTGCATGAAATGGTCTTTCCAGAGACCTGACATTTACAGGTGATTGCCTGTTTTTTGGTGCACGTTGAAAAATCTGTTAATAAGAACTAGGCTCTGTTCACTTCAATATACTCTTTTGGTCAGTTTTCTTCAGGGTGGTAGCTGTGCTCTGCAAATCTTCAAATAATAAAAACATGAACATAGAATATGAAATACATGTTGCTTCAAAGCCCTCAGTATTATTGTAGTTTATATCTTCTTAAAACATTCCATGTTACTTTTTGTGAACATTTGCTAATGCAGAATTATCTTAAGTATGGCAGGACTGCAGAAAGGTCCAACATTTCCTTCTTAGTTTCTTGAGATTTTAATTTATGAACACAGATCTTAAAGCAATATACGGCAGTAAGTGTTAAATTTTGGGCGGGGCCCCCTTACTCTAATTTGCTATATCTTAATTCCTAAACTTTTTGTATATAATTATGTAAGATGAACAATTATCATAAAAAATATTACATTATTTAATCAATGTTAAGTGTTTTCTATGCTTCCCAGGATAGTTAGTAGTTAGAAAGCATCACTTGTAACAATTGATTTCATTTACCACAGGTGTCCTGATGCCACAGTACTGTTTAGCACTTGACACTCACAGGGTAGCGAAGTTGAGCAGTTAACGCTAACTCAAAGATGTAGCACGGGGTTACACCCTCAGGGCCCGATTATGAGTCTGCTCGTCCGAGAGGGCTGGTTGGACCGCCCTGAGACTGCCAGTTCCACCAGGGAACCGCTATTTCCTGACGTTGGAGTAGCTGTCAGAGGACGCAATATGCTTGGCAGGACTGCTGTGGTACAGCCAAACATTTTAAGAGCTTCCTCTCCTCCAGGGTTTACATGGAGGTCTTCCTCCATGTAAACCTTGGAGGAGAGCCATTGTCCCCAAGTCTGGACTGAAAATAACACCGCAATGGGACCGCACTACAAGGTTCTTGCAAAGCATGGATGCGAAGGTCCAGGCCTTGCAGGAACCTATGCATGCAGGTTGGGGGGCACATGTTATGCCCCCCCCCCCCTGTTTCATCCACATGCAGTTGAGACAGAGGGGGACCTTGTAGGGCCCCCTTTGTTGTTTCCTCTCCTCCAGGGTTTACATGGGGGTCTTCAGATTTTCACAATATCCACGCAAGATGAATTTATATACCCTTAATCCTCAGAAATCTCATGTACATATTCAATGTTTGTATCCCGTCCGGCTTAAACTGTCTCTGTTTCTCTGCCAGTAACAAGACCTCCTATATAAGGCACGGTCTGCTTTGGGGGCGGAGACCGCCCCACGGATACCGGCGGAGGAGCAACGAAAGGTGGCGGGGGATGGACCGACCCCTGATGGAGGCTGAATTGGAGAAGCGACCCAAACTCGGCTGAGCAGGAGACGATAGTGGCTGAGCACAATGGCGAACCACCGCACTGGAGACGCCTGTCTCCAAAATGGCCGCCCTCCTGAAATAATCCCAGCAAACTCGTTGCTCTCCCTGTCAGAGACTGTCTAATAGCACAAGCGCATTGCTGACAGGGAGATGACCTCCATGTTGGGCTAGAGGGATGTCAATATCAGGAAACCAGCAACTGTTGTAAAGCCCCAGCTCGCACTACTGAGAAGGGGCCGCCTGACCCCAAAATGGCCACCAATAAAGACACAAACTTAGAAACAAAGGATTCGCTTACGCCAGCTTTTTCACCCATCGGAGATGAACAGCCTCACTGCCCGCATTCTCGAACAAGACAATACAGCCCCCAGGCAGGAGATACGTGCCTCTGTCTGTTCAAACCTTATGCACCTTATGCAACCTTCCCCCCTCTCCGCTCCTACTCTTTCCAGCTTCTGTCCTCTGCCCTCACATGCCCTTGCCGTTTGTCCCCACCCTGTTTTTCTGTGAACCTTAGACAGACTTCCTTTCGTCTCTATGGTTGTCTCTTCACTTATCCTCACTCCCTCTCTTCCAATAGCCCCCACTACTTTCTCTCGACTTTCACTCCTCCCCTAATTGTATTGCTGATTGTTTGATTTAATGTTTACTTCTTGATCTTCTTCGAGTATATTGTTGAACCACATTGTTGCACTTCCTGTCGTCTCTCCTATTGTCTCCTACCGCATCCTCACTCTATATATGTCTCTCCCTCCCTCCTCTCTCAATGTTTTGAGACTTAACTATTTTGTCTGATGCCCGATGGAGCTACTTGGTTTAGCTATAGGGGAGATGGGCCTTGGATTCCCTCCTTGGTCGTCACCTACCCAGTCGGTCCTTAGGCAGACTTCTTTTCGGCTCTCCTTATTGTCTCTTCCCTAGCCCCTATCCTCTCTCCCCTGAATCTCTCCTCTTGTCTGCTACTCTGCCTACCCCCTGTCCTTTGTGCCCTCTGACTAAGCACTCCTTCTCCCCTTGATGGGGAAAGATCCAATATTTATACTCTGGAGTCTCAGCGAACCCGCTGAGTAAGTCCACTGCACCAAGGGAGCCACTCACACTTGAGGTATGGTATGGCACCCCTTGCCAAAGCACTCCCTCTCCCCTTTTTGGGGAAGGATCCAGTATGTAGGCCTTGGAGTCTCAGAGACCTCTCTTCGAGAGTCCACTGCGTAAAGGGAGTCTCTCGCAATAGAGATAGGGAAGGGATACCACTGTCCTTGGGATCACAGCTTACTGGACTTTGGACGTGCCCTTGACTCTTCTACCGGTTTGTGTCCCCGTCACCCTTCCCCTCTTCTCCCCATGCTGTGTCTCTCACCCTCCCCTCCCCTCCTCTTTCCCACCTTCTTTATCTGTCTACTTCCCCTACTCCAACCCCCTCTGAATCTCTCACCTTGCCTTCTGTTCCCCTTACGTATTTGTGCTTATTGTTTTTATCGACCTTACAAGTAACTATGTTGCCATGCTCTAAGAACTGTGTAACCTTTGTAACGATGTAACTTGTAACTATGATCTGATGCTCATGTAAAGCGCTCTGATACCTCCGGGTCTAACCAGCGCTATATAAAACTTTTAAAATAAATAAATAAAATACAAGAGGATTTCATAAACTACCTGGAGTAGTTCCACCTTTAGATGGCCTGCGGTAATTTACACCATTGTGCTCGTTAACACCATATCACATTGTATTGTTTCGTATTTTAATTGTATTTATATAGCACTTATGAGCCTGAGGAGGCATTGGAGTGTGTTACACTGGGCAGCACGCTGCTCCGGAATGCAATATTAGTAGTTAATCCTTGTTTTTGGTTATTGGGATTAGGCTTGTGCTCTGAAGGAGACCATTTCATGCATGTGCTCCAGTTTCTTTGGCAGGTCTTTGGTAAATTAAATTGGTGGGGTTATTAGTGGGGGCTATGTGAGTTCATGTAAATTAATGGGGGTATTAGCAGATAGGCTAGAGGAGATTATGTACTACTATACAGCAAGGTTGTAGTTTCAAAGAAGGAGAGATTGTGATCAATGAAATGAGGTGTGGGTAGTTTGAAGGAAATACACTGCTAATGTTAGGAGTGTGCTTCACTGCTTTGTTTCTCTGGGCATAGATAATGCTGGTTTGCAGAAATAAAAAAAACTCAGTATTTCAAATCTTGTTCCTGCAGGCCATACCAATTTCAAGTGAAAAGGTAAAGTGATACTTATTTTAATGTATATTGTTAAATGTTGAGTTTTCTTCATGATGTGCTATCTCATCTGAGAGAGACAACATCCATCTTGCAATAGGTCACTGTTAGTATTCGACCTGCTGCTAGCCTAGTTTCCAAGGCCGATAGTGCACATTCTTTCCTCGGAAGGCAGACAGCAGCTGGGAGCGTTCATGGTTTCAAGGTTATGATCACACAGCTCCATAAGTGCTTTCTTTCAGTTCACTTCTGGCGGCAGCGAGGACAGGTGCCGCCTGGTTCTGATTTCACTGGTTTTAATTTCTTATCTGGCCTGGTAGTCAATCAGGGACCTGTGTGTGTGTGGGGGGGGTGGGGGGAGTCAGAGAAGAGAGTTGTAATGGAGGTGGAGGAGAGGAAAGGGAGCAGGGAAAACAGAGCGCCCTCAGAAAGAGTCCACTTGCAATTAAAAGAGGTGAGCAAGTGTGAGGTGGACCAACCAGATACACAAATAGACGTAATGCCAGACCGACTGGCAGTCAAACGGACAGATATATGGAACCAACACTGCCTGAAAGGTACGATTCAGCATGAGTGAAAGGGGCAGGGGTAAAAAAAAACAATCTGAGAGAAAACGGTAAATTGGTCTGATATTGTAAGACTAAATGAGAAAGACAGAAAAACATAGCAATTGATGGGAGACTTACTACACTTGATACATTTAATTCTGACAGTCATGCCATTAAGCCAGTTAGCATATTTACGCCTCACTTTGCTGAAAAATTATAGTGCCAGAGCACAAGGACAACGCAAACAACCAGAAGGCAGTTACGGTTTTTCCACTTCATTTGTTAACATAAAATGCATCTTCGCTTCCAAATTTGACACAGGAATGCGTTGCGCACAAAAATATAGCGCTAAATGACATCTGCATTTTGCATCATTACTTGTTGTTTTGTGCCATTTTCCTGCAAATTGCACACATTTTGCACACTCCTAATAAATAGAGCGTGTGATACATGGGTGGGTGGATGGATGGATTCATGGAGTAATGGAAGCACTTATGGATGGTAGGTATATTGATAAACAGGCAGCATAAGTAAAGACAGGTAGCCAGAAATGGTGGCTGCTAGGAGGCAGCGATGTGGTTTTGCCATTAGGCAAATAGAAGGACATTCAAGCAAACGTATGCAGATCGAAAAATATAAAGACAGAATGAAAGAGGCTGTATGCCAGAGTATCTATAACCAATTTACAATCTGAGATAAATGTTGTCTCAAATAGCGTTTACCAAAACATCGCTCCATTGTATGTATATTTTTTATATGAATTTGAATGGGGTGCCTTCTTTCTGCTCGATATTTAGGGCACTGAGGGCCCTATTTAGGAGAAACGAATGCAGAACTAATGCAGCGCTGCGCCGCTAGTCAATTTGCTGCGCTGCGTTAGTTTAGAGGCACGGGGATTATACATATTTACCACAACATGTCGCATCTGTGTGCTTTTTCCTGCGCTCACTCACAAACTGCTGCCATGCGCTGGTGCAGGCACCCTTGCACCATGGTGCAAGGATGCCTGCGTTGTGGCACCTTCCTGCACAAAACCAATCAAATAAGGTGATTTTCTCTTCCAATGTGTGCTGTAGAATGCAGCATGCATTGAAAGAGGAAAAAACGAGAAGAAATGATAAAATTTCTCCTCTTTGCACCTTGCAACGCCACCCCTGGTGGTGGTATAGCATTCTGACGCATTTCCAGGTTTACGATTGCTTGTAGGTCTGGAAATGCATCAGTGGATATGGGTGCTGCGTGGGAACACCCACAGTAATACCCATGTCATGCTCCTAACATGCAAAGTGTTGCATGAAAAGGAGCGATACTTAGAATCACACCTAATGCCACTCTGGGTGGCTTTACATGTGTTTGTAAATATCACGCAGCAGGGCACGCCTCCGGTGCGTCACACGCCGCGACACCCCGGCAGCGCAAGCGACTTCTAAATAAGCCCCAATATTTTTTCCAGATGATATTTAGACCATTATATACCAAAATGGATAAAGAGGTTGAGGAAGGGGAAGGCTGTAATGGGGCTAGGACGGGATGGGGAAGAGAGAGAGTGAGAGAGAGAATGAATGAATTAGATTAATATTGAATGAAAGGCAGAGAAACAGGGTGGGGGGGTTGTGTGGTGGAAAGACAAAAGTACTGGCTAGAATGCAGGACTTTGAAACAAAGATAGGTGCAGAGAGTGCATGGCCATAGGGCATGAGCATCCGAGTGTGAGAAAGAACCCCATGCAACATGGAGCATCTGCCTTCTGCTATCCGGGAATAGTTGTACCCGACTGTCATTCATTCCTCTCTATGTACAGACGCTGCCCCGCGCAAAATGGATTTCTGAGTGTTAACCGTCATGTTATTTTTTTCCGCAGGGTCTCCTGTTGGATTTCATTTGCGGAGCACAGAGGGCAATATCTAGGGTAATTCCAGGGCTTAGTGTGTGTGATCTTTTGTCAACTAGACTTGTGAACGAAATTAAACTCGGTATGAGCACCCACAAACTGAGCCCGTGCAACAACAGCCATCGCCCGTGAGCGGGGAATAATAAGCCAGACAAGTATTTATGAGAAGGGAAAAGGGAATATCATAATGTAACAGGAATGTATTCATTATATCTATCAGTCTCTGGTGGATCCCTCTTATGTGAAGTATTTCATCAGGTTTGTAAAGACGTGTACGTGTATATGTGCTTGTGTGCCTGTAAACATACCCAAATGCATAATATACGCGCATAGACAACGAGCTCAATTTAAATGATTTGTTCTATATTATGTAAAGTGCTTGCTATACCACAGTGCCATTTTGTAAATATGACATATAATTGTACAATTATGAATGTAGATAGTTAGATGTGCAGCTATAGACACAGATACATGGATATTATTTACACACAGATATATAGACTAATTTGTACTTTTATGTATGCACACCGACCCCAAGACTCCCAAAATGGCAAAATATTGCACTGTTACCAGTTACATATATTTTTTATTTTTTTCATGTTTATTTTCGGGGTAGTTAGCTTGAAAATGATGTGCTTTTTCAAGCAGGGAACTGATTATTGAAAATAGTACTTGTAAAGCTGGACTTTATTGTTTGGCTGAGAACAATACTAAACTACGTAGTAAAGTATGTATAATTTTAGAATAATACCCAATGTGTTGTTCAAAAACAAACTCTGTCTGTAGAAAGGAGAGATAGTTTTAGTTGTTTTATTCAAGGTGGAACTAATAATGGGCACTGATTGAGTGTCCATGTTTTGTTGGCCTTTCGTGAATAGGATGCTTATAAAACAATGGACAATGGTCTCAACTGTGGAATTATTATATCTGGGTTGGGCTAAAGTACCCTCTGCTGAACATTAAAGGGATATTTAAAAAAACGGAGGAGTTCCATGACAATATAGAGGAACAAGGCTGAAGGTCGAGCTCCTTTAAAAGGTTATGGAGTTCTGTGGTGAATTGCAATATCCTTATCATGTATGGCAGGGGATACTTTATTCCCTATAATGCATGGTCACACCATCACCTTTCCTACAAACCATGGGGCAGATTTATGATAACTGGCGCATCCCCAGGGATGCGCCAGTTATTTTGCGCCGCTGCTCCGCCACCCATGGTGCGCCGCATTTGCAATGCGGCGCACCATGGGGCAAAAACGGCACAGATGCGTGACGCATCTGTGCCGTAAAGGTGGCGCATTGCTGGAGTTGCGTCGCAAGCGCGACGCAGCTCCAGCAAGGCTCGGGGTGCCCCATCTTTACAATGCTGCGTCAAGACCTACGCCTGCTTCAAGCAGGCGCAGGGTTTTGACGCAGCATTGGCCTGAAAGTGACTGAGTGAAATCTTATAGATTTCACTCAGCCACTTTTGCGAGGCTCACCTGGACAGGAACGCCCACCCTGCGCCGGAACGCCCACAAGTGGCGCAAGGCTTTACAACGTGACGCATCTGCCTAGATGCGTCACGTTGTAAATGGGTCATAGGGATGCGCCACGTTTACGCCGCAGTTGCGTGACGCAAACGTGGCGCATTCCCAACATAAATCTGCCCCCATCTACTTAAATTCTTGGGACCAGAGTTATAATTTTTTTAACACAACTCAGTAAAACAACTTGTTGTGTTGTGCTGTGCTGCGTGAAAGGGAGAGGGCAGGTGTGCTCCATATCTATCACAATATTATGCATTCCCGCCCTCTACCTGGGCTAGCGCACAATCTGTAGCCTAGCGCCAATACAGGCACCCTTGCGCCATGGTGCGTGGTTACTTACATTACAGGCATGCTTGTTTTTGTGTAGAAAGGGACTAGAGGCATTTGCTCTTTCTAAGTGTGCTGCAGAATGCAGCACTCTTAGAAAGAGGCAACAATGAGGAGAAATACTCATTGCACCTCTGATGGGAAGGCATACAATTCTGATTCAGTCCCATGTCTACCGGAGTTGGTAAATCTGGGAATGCTTCAGAATACATGGGTGGATGTGTGGGAACACCAACGCTCCACCCCCACCACACAGAGTAACACCAGGCAGTGATATTGCTGCCTAGAGTTACTCGATATTTATCAAGCTACTCAGGGCTATGCAATGTGATCTTGCATGGCTTGGTAAATCTCATTCTAGGTTTTGTGTCCCCCTGCATCCCTTGTGTGGCGCAAGGGTGATACAAAACCAAAATAAATGTGGGCTTCTGTGCTTAGCTCTTTCAACTAAAAGAGAGGGCATGTTTGCAAACATGAAGAATAAAAGCAGATCTGGAGGTCAAAATTAAACACATCAAAATTTGTAGTTCAAAATTAAGCACATCAAAATGCTGTTAAACAGTTGTAGAAGTTTTTTTGGGAATCAGTTTAAACAAGTCTGTTAAAAAAAAGATGTGGTAGCTCAGAATGTGCAAAAACAGGCAGAACGATTCTAACATTTCTATAATAACCTAAGAAATGCAAAAAATACCATGTTGCCATAAATGTCTCCTTTCAGCTTGTCACTGTAAAACCAGGAAAACAGTAGAAGATAAAAAAATCCATGTACAATTTTCATTCTTTAAAATGCTGCTTTATTTATGTTCTATGCCCTGAACTGCCTTTCCTGGGGTTGTTTTCCCTGGCAGCAGGCATTGTGAGTCAGAACTCAACTCTAGTAAGTTTTTACGTGGCTATGTAATTTCTTTATTATAGGTGATTGGGTGTATCACAAGTCGCTTTTTATAAAGAAATTAGAGATAGGTTTTTATACAGAGTTACCTCACGTGGCACCTAATTTGCTCCATAATGTCCAGAGGGCAAATAAAATGGTGGGGCATATTACCAAGCAATAGCGATATTTATCGCTATTGCTTGGTTAGAGACAATAATTTACCGCTTTGCTGCGGGGATTTTTATCGCAAATAAACCTTGGTATTACCAAGGTTTATCGCAAATGCGATAAAAATCGGCCGCAATGCATGAATATCGCTGAAAAGTCAGCGATATTCATGCATTACCGAGCTAATGCTCTTAGCCATGTTATCCACCTCCCATTGGATAACATGGCTAAGAACTGCTCAGGGCAGGTGTTAGCTTTTGGAGATATTCGCGCTGAGCGCGAATATCTCCATAAGTTGGTAATAGGAGATAGCGATGTTAGCGACTGTTTCCAGTCGCTAACATCTTGGCACGCCCAATTTGCATGTCATTAGTGATAAATATCACTGACATGCAAAGTGGGGCCCAAGATGGTCGCTATCTCCTACGAGCTGTCGCTAACTGGTGTTAGCGACAGCTAGGTAATAGGGAGATAATTTTATCTCCGCTTTCTTGGCTTTTAAAGCCAAAAAAGCGGAGATAAACCCCCTTGATAATATGACCCGTAGTTTTTAACTATAATAGATAATTATAAGACTACCAGGGAAGGTGCCTACTCATGCCACATCATTTTGATTACCTTGTTGCATAATTTGATCCTCAATTTACTTATAATTCTGTTGCCCCTGATAATGACCATGCTCTGTAGAGTGGTTTGGGGACTATTTTTATGATATTAAAAACTATACTTCACAGGCAATCAATCTATCTATCTATCTATCTATCTATCTATCTATCTATCTATCTATCTATCTATCTATCTATCTATCTATCTATCTATCTATCTATCTATCTATCTAGCTGTCTGTCTACCTATCTATTATGACATGGCAAGGGAAATAAATGAGGCCCAATAACCTATCTTATGTGGAGTGGCTGTATTAATAAGCGAACATTAACGCAATTATTACTAGGTTGGAAACGTCAAATTCAAGTTTATTACCACAGTATAGCAAAAGTGACATGCCCCAAACACTTTTTTACTGCCTCACAGACTGCATGTAACAATTACTTTACACAGAAAAACAACCCTCCTAATAATCATGATATTGATTCTGTGTGATTTAAACATGATGCACAAATGTAACCCCTTGAATCCAATACTGGTTTTGGGTAACTAATATTATGTAAATTAAATTCACATTGAAAAAGGCAATGACATAAAACATATATGCAGATGAGTGGAGTATAATATACTATTTATAAATTTTTTGAGGGAAGGGACTGGCTTCATAAGTCACTAGAGGCTTTGCCTTTCTTGAGTCAGGGACTTTGCTCACACACAACAATGGAAATAAATAACATTTTACAATCTTACTAGTGGAGCTTGTTGCAGCTCAAGCTTTTTTTCCAGTTCTGGGCCTATCAATGACTTTACAACTTAGGGGCTGATTACGATGTCGGTCAGCAGTGCTCCGAACGGCATTCGGTTTGTCCGAATCCATGTCGGAACCTGTTTTTTCGACCAACTCAGAAACATTTGCGACCGACCGATTATGATACAAGGCAGTCAGTCAGTCATTCAGAATTAGTTCCAACCGGCATTCGGAGAGTCCGAGTCAGTCGAAGCCAACCCGTAGTGCTCTACGGACGCGTTTCTGACTGACCGAGTATGATGTCAGATTCCGCCAGCCTTTCCGACTCAGTCTGTCCGACATGAAAAGGCTGTTATTGACTGACTTTGGGGGCCCATAGCAGGCCTCCATTCACCTGGCAGCCTCCGAATGGGTCCAGTGGGGGTACCCATGGGACCCCTATTTACAACCATGCTCAGTGTGGCAGGCACCATGGGGTGCCTACTGCAGGGTGCAAGGTTTTCCATAACAACCCCTTTTTCAATGGGAGCCTGGGTTGCTGGTCAGCACACAGGCTCCCGTTAAAGTCAATGGGAGTCCAAAAGAAAGGGTGTTGGGACCCATCGTAATCGGTCAGTTGGACTCCCTGAACCAATCAATCAGTCAATCAATCAATTAATCAATCAATCAGAGTACTTGTAAAACGTGCTACTTACCCGTGAGGGTCTCAAGGCGCTGAGGGGAGGGGGTGCCTCTACTGCTCGAAGAGCCAGATCTTGAGGAGTCTTCTGAAGGCGAGGAGGCCTTGGGTCTGCCAAAGGTGGGTAGGGAGGGTATTCCAGGTCTTGGCGGAGAAGTAGGAGAAGGATCTGCCGCCAGAAGTTGTTCGTTGGATGCGGGGAACAGCGGCGAGGGCGAGGCTGGCGGAGTGGAGCTGGCGGGTGGTGGTGTAGAAGCTGAGTCTGCTGTTCAGGTAGGCTGGTCCGGCGTTGTGGAGTGCTTTGTGTGCGCAGGTGAGGAGCTTGAAGGTGATCCTCTTGTCGACGGGGAGCCAGTGTAGGTCTCTCAGGTGGGGGGTGATGTGGCTGCAGTGGGGGAAGTTGACGATCAGTCGGGCGGAGGTGTTTTGGATGAGTTGTAGTCGTTGTAGGTGTTTGGCTGGGATTCCTGCATAGAGTGCGTCGCCGTAGTCCAGTCTGTTGCTGACGAGGGCCTGTGTCACCGTTTTTCTTGTTTCGGTTGGGATCCACTTGTAGATCTGGCAGAGCATGCGGAGGGTGTTGTAGGAGGAGGAGGAGACGGCGTTGACCTCTTTAGACATGGAGAGGGAGGAGTCGAGGATGAATCCTAGGTTGCGTGCATGGTCGGTGGGTGTCGGTGCTGTTCCCAGTGTGGGGGTCCACCAGGAGTCGTCTCAGGCTGAAGGGGTGGGACCGAGGATGAGTACCTCTGTCTTGTCCGAGTTCAGCTTCAGGCGGCTGTTCCTCATCCAGTCGGCAACAGCTTTCATTCCCTCGTGGAGGTTGGTTTTGGAGGTGTGCGGGTCCTTGGTGAGGGATAGGATGAGCTGGGTGTCATCAGCGTAGGAGATAATATTGAGGTCGTGTTGGCGGGCCACTTGTGCGAGGCGGGCCTTGTAGACATTGAACAGCGTCGGGCTGAGGGATGAGCCCTGTGGATGCCGCAGATGATGTCGGTGGCCTCTGATCCGAAGGGCGGGAGGCGGACGCTCTGGGTTCTGCCAGAGAGGACGGACGTGGCCCAGTCAAGGGCCTTCTCTTGGATTCCGGCTTCTAGGAGGCGTGTCTTTAGAGTGCGATGGCAGACCGTGTCGAAGGCGGCTGACAGGTCCAGGAGGATGAGGGCTGATGGTTCGCCGTTGTCTAGTTGGTGCCTGATGTCGTGTGTGGCGGCGATGAGGGCTGTCTCGGTGCTGTGGTTTCGTCTGAATGGGATGGGTCCAAGATGTTGTTGTCTTCTAGGTGGCGGGCCAGTTGCATGTTGATGATTTTCTCGATGACCTTCGCCGGGAACGGGAGCAGGGAGATGGGCCGGAAGTTCTTGAGGTCCTTGGGGTCCGTCTTGGGCTTCTTGAGGAGGGCGTTGATTTCAGCGTGTCTCCAGATTTCCGGGAATGTCGCTGTTTCGAAGGAGATGTTGATGACCTTCCGTAGTTGGGGTGCGATGGCAGCGTCTGCTTTGTTGTATAAGTGGTGTGAGCACGGGTCTGACGGAGATCCTGAGTGGAGGGAGTTCATGACCTTGCGTGTCTCGTCGTTGTTGACGTTGGACCAGGAGGTCAGGCGGTTGGCGCTGGTGGTGTTCACAGGGGAGGTGGGGTCTGGCGTAGTCGAGGCAGTCATGGTGTTGAAGCTGTCAGTGATCTTGCGGTGGAAGAAGATGGCCAATGAGTTGCATAGTTCTTGTAAGGGTGGTATGTCGTCGGCGTTGGCGCTGGGGTTGGGGAGTTCCTTTACGATGCTGAAAAGCTCTATGCTGTTGTGTGCATTGTTATTCAGGCGGTCTTTGAAGGAGGATCTCTTGGCTAATCTGATGAGGTGGGGATGTCTGCAGGTGGCGCCCTTGTGGGCTGCGTGGTTGTCCGGAGTGCGTTTGTGGAGCCATATCTTCTCCAGTTTCCGGCATGCGTGTTTGGAGGTCTGCAGCTCATCGGTAAACCAGGTGGCTCTCTTGCTGGCGTGGTTGTTGGAGGGTTTCTTGAGTGGGGTGAGGGTGTTGGCGCAGTCGTCGATCCACTGTCTGAGGTTGCGGGCTGCGGTGTCTGGGTTGGTGGGGTCGGTGGGTGGGTTTAGGGCGAGGGTGGTGATCAGCTGGTCTTCGGTGACTTTGCTCCAGCAGTGCCGAGGTAGCTGCTGGGTGCGGAGGTGCGTGGTTGGTTTATTGAAGGTGAAATGGATGCAGCGGTGGTCAGTCCAGTAGAGTTTGGTGGCGTGGTCGAAGGTGACATGGGTGCCTGTGGAGAAGACGGGGTGCAGCGTGTGGCCAGCGGCGTGGGTGGGTGCGGTGACGAGTTGTCTGAGGCCGAAGTTGGCGAGGTTGTCGATTAGGGTGGCGGAGTTTGCGTCGTTGTTGTTCTCGAGGTGGAAATTCAGGTCCCCGAGGTGGATGTAGTCCATGGAGGCGAGTGCGTGGGTGCTGGCGAGGTCAGCGATGGAGTCGCTGAATTGAGCTCGGGGTCCGGGGAGTCTGTAGACGAGTGTTCCTCTGAGGGTGGTGTTGGGGTCGGTGTGGATCCGGAAGTGCAGGTGTTCGGCGGTGTTGAGGGTGTCGTCTGCGTGGGTGGCGACCTTGAGGGTGGACTTGTGGATGATGGCTATTCCTCCTCCGATTCCATTGGCGCAATCCCTGCGGGTGATCTTGTAGCCATCCGGGAAGGCTATGGCGATGTCGGGCGCCGAGGAGTCGTTTCACCAGGTCTCGGTCAGGAAGGCCACGTCTGGGGCGGAGGTGTCGAGCAGATCCCAGAGTTCGACGGCATTTTTGTGTGCGGAGCGGGTGTTGAGGAGTATGCAGCGGAGGTGGTTGGGTCCAGTCCTTGGAGGTTTGGTGGCCCTGTCGCAGGTGAAGCTGCAGGTGTGGCAGGAGAAAGGTCCGTGAGTCCATTTCGGGGCGTCTTGGAAGCAGGCGGTGGTTTCGGCTGGGCATTGAGTGCGTAGAGGGTGCTGGCGTCGTAGCGGAGTCTGATGTTGTGGCGCTCGCGGGGTCCAGGGGTTCTGGCACTGGGTCCAGGCGCGGACGGGCGCAGACGGGCTTGCATTCCGACACCGAGTTGGTCTGAATGCTTTCCGACTGACATCGTATTTGGCCCCTTAGTCACTTCACTCAAATTCTACACTGCACCCAGAGAGGCATTAGTCCTCTGTTGGACCTTTCTTTGTCGCAGTGTGGGGTGAAAAATCAGAGTGTCTAAATGTTGGCCACTCAATGAGGACCAATAATCTGTAGCCAACTTACAAATTAGTGATCAAGTTCAGGTACACTATTTTCAGACTATAACACTCCCTATCATGCATTAAAAATCAGATTATTGTATGCACATTTTCTATGGAAAGAAAATTACAACAAAACAAGAATCAGACACATTAGGATAATTTGGCTATTGTATTAACCCCTTCCACGCTCATGACGAGCTGAGCTCGTCATGAGTTGCGCCGCTCGCATGCTCATAGCGAGCTCAGCTCGTCATGTAACGCGGCTTTTTAAAAAAAGCCGCACAGCGCGAAAAAAGCCGCCGCACGCATGCGGTTAAAGAACCAAAATCAATGCATATAAGTAACATTTTAAGCACTATAGTCAAAAATCTTACAGCTCATGGTATAAACCAAACATTTAGTCAACGTCAACCTATTGCTAAATAAAGGAATCCATAAGGTGGATGGTTCAGGTTAGAGTTTCCTACCACCAACAAAGGCAGGAAGATGGGCTGAAAGAGTTCTTTTAGGAGGGGCAAAGGGATCAAGTTAAAGTCCACAAAAGAACAGTCCATGGGCATGGAAAAGGTGAATGGATCAATAATCAGGAATGTTCAAGTCTGGTTTCTCACTAGACAGCTCCAAATCGTCCAGCAGGCAAGTTAATCAGCAAAGGGAAAAAGCGAAAGGGGGATGTAAAGACAGTCCGGCAGACATGATTGGCGCGATGGGGGAAGAGATTGGGATCCGACATCGCGGATGGGTGCAGGTCCGAGTGTGCCAATTGTTTGGATGTGCCGTGGCTTTGTGCACTGAGGTTGTTTTTGGAAAAGAGCAGAACGAAATACATTGTTGACCCTATGTGAATCTCTTGACGCTACATGGGACATTCGAGCGGACGCTCCCTTTGATTGGGGATGTGTACTACAGGCTAGGAGATTGCCTCCCCTACCTGGGATCACCTGTGCTGTGGGCAGGTCCTTTAAGTACCCGTGTCCTGATGAAGCCTAAAGAAATATTTGGCGGAAACGCGACCGCGACTGCGTCGACACCATTCTAAGGAGTCCCCTTAGATTGATTTTTGTGCTTGATTGCTGGCGCCGTCTTTTCTTGTATTATTGTGTATAAAGAATTTATAACTTAGGCGCTGAGAGGACTTCATTTGTAGCTTTATATCACTTAAAGGTTTTGTGAATATTGTTGATTCTATATTATTTTTCTTTGTTTTTTGTAGGGTACATCATGTTTGTTTACATGTAATATATATAATGTACTTGTATAATGTATATAGATAAGAATGTATAACGTATTTATTTTTTCTTATGTTGTGTGCCACCTTGTCCTGTGGTGCGTATATTTGTGTTTGTAAATTTGTGAAATTTAATGGTTGATAAATAACAGTATACCACAAGGTAATTAAAGATATCTTGTGAGAGAGAGAAAAAAAGTTTCTTTGTATCCATCCCTCCATATCTCTTTTGTTCTACTTTTTCATCTCTGTGATGGACCTAGCCCAGGCTTTGGAGGGTTATTTGGGCAGAACCCCTACACCAGCCTCGGCGCATTCCCGTGCAGCGCTCGACCAGGGTGCAGCTATTGATGTTTTTAAAGCCCCGTTTTTTGTCTATTGGTTTATTTTAGTTCTGACATTTTCCCCTGTTTTTAGATATTTGGCCTCGCTTACCTGCACTGCTGTCCTCCTAACCTGCACACTAATTGGAATATGTCACCGCATTTTCGCGGGTCCCTCGCCCTTGTCACGGTGGCGGCCATCTTAAGTGAGGAGCGATCCATTCTGCGGTCTAGTCCTCATTTAGGAGGCTCGACCTGCATAAATTCCAGGTAAATTCAAGGCGCGTCCCTACACCAGCCTCGGCGCATTCCCGTGCAGCGCTCGACCAGGGTGCAGCTATTGATGTTTTTAAAGCCCCGTTTTTTGTCTATTGGTTTATTTTAGTTCTGACATTTTCCCCTGTTTTTAGATATTTGGCCTCGCTTACCTGCACTGCTGTCTTCCTAACCTGCACACTAATTGGAATATCTCACCGCATTTTCGCGGGTCCCTCGCCCTTGTCACGGTGGCGGCCATCTTAAGTGAGGAGCGATCCATTCTGCGGTCTAGTCCTCATTTAGGAGGCTCGACCTACATAAATTCCAGTCATGCATTCGCGCAGCGCCATCGCGCAGCGGGATCGCCGGTCTTCCGCCGGAGTTACGCCAGAGTTCAGCCCGTCTGCGCCCGTCCGCGCTGAGGACGGGCTGCAGGTCGGGCTGGACCAGGATCTTACACCGCCTTCATCAGTAAAGGTAATTAGGCGATATGCTCCATCGGCGCTATTGGCTCTTAGGCCTCCCGCACGCCCTTGTCTACACCGCCTTACTCCGTTAGGGATACTACAGTCCCGCCGCTGTATGACTTGCTCATCCCCATTTCATTCTCCCGTTTCTTGCTCTACTATTTCCTCCTCAATGTCCACCACCTCTCTTCGAACTGGTTTTCTTATCAATGCGCGCTCGTTAATTAAACATAACTTAGCCTTCCACGATTTCGTGGATGAAAGACAGCCAGACTGGGTCTTCATTACGGAGACCTGGGCTACTGACTCTTCCGGCCATGACCTTCTTTTAGCCATCCCAGGGGGTTACTCCCTACATAGGCTGGACAGACCAATACGTAGAGGAGGAGGAATCGCCATTCTTTTCAAATTCTCCCTTTCCTGTACGGTTAAAACGCTATCCTCGCCTCAAGATCGTTTTGAAGCTCTATACTTCTGTATTACATGTGGTCCATCGGTTTCTTTCACGGGGATACTGATATACAGGCCGCCTGGCTACAGAGCTAACTTTGCCTCTGATATTTTGAGAATCCTCGAACCCTATTTTGGAAAGCCTTGTCTCACCATCCTGGGCGACCTCAATCTCCATCTTGATGAGGCCGATTCTAAGGACACCCTATCATTGGTTGAGTCTCTTGGAGCCTGTGACCTTGTTCAGCTTGTTACCAGTCCCACTCATAAGGCAGGTACATCCTCGATGGGGTATTCTCCAATGACTCGAGACTTTCCAGCGGCTCACCTCTGCCGTTGGTCTGGACTGACCATCTTGCAGTACCTCTATATCTTGCTCTTCCTACTTCCTATTCCACCAAGAAGGCGACATCTTCTCTCGTTCTCAGAAGAAATCTTAGAAACCTCACAGATGAGGCTCTTGCCTCTCTAGTTCCTTCTCCTGAGGTTCTTTCCTCTAAAGACGTGGATGAGGCAGCCCGAGATCTGAAGGATTCCATCACTAATGCCGTGGAAAAGCTCGCTCCAGCATCCCTGCGATATGTAGCCCGACGTAAGCCATCAGCTCCATGGTTTTCTGACCATCTTAGATCATTGAGACAGGGCTGCAGAAGCAGTGAGAGGAGATGGAGGAAATCCTGGGATCCTAAGGACCGGGAGGCCTATAAGTCTGCTCTGCGCGAGTACAAGCATAAAGTGATTATGGAGAAGCAGGAATACTTTTCCAATCTTACTAGTTCACTCACTTCCTCTAGGGAGCTTTTTAAAATTGCTGACTCGCTATGCTCCCTTCAACTTCCTGATCCTGTAGTCAGCTCTCAAGATCTATGTAATGACATTGCAGACTTTTTTCACAACAAAATCCTTGATATCCATACATCATTAGAAGCACAACGTCATTCTCTGGATGAGAATACTCCTCCTGGTATAAGCTCTTTTGAATCTTTGGATACAGCCCCTTCCAGCTCCCTCACGGAATTTCCTTCCCTGTCTCTGGAAGGATTGAATCTTCTACTTGACAGGACGAAATCCTCCTCCCCATTGGACCCACTACCTCTCAAAAAGCTGAAAGAGTGTAGATGCAGTCTTCTTCCCTCCTTGTTGGAGGTGATGAATAAGGCGATCGTTCAAGGTTCTTTTCCATCGGTATGGAAGAGGGCAATTGTGAAGCCTCTCCTAAAGAAACCTTCACTTGACCCCGGCCTCCTTAAAAATGTTAGGCCCATTTCCCTTCTCCCTGCACCTGCAAAAATACTAGAGGCGCATTTGAATCTCCATTTATCTTCCTTTCTCGATGCCTCTGAGTATCTTGACAGCACCCAACATGGATTTCGAAAACATCATAGCACAGAATCTGCCCTCACTTTTGTAGTCGACAACATCCGACGCAAAGTTGATGCTGGTCAAACTAGTATTCTAGTGCTACTGGACCTCACGGCCGCATTCGATACCCTGTCTCCCGCCATCTTAACATCTCGGCTTAGGGAGGCAGGTGTAACTGGGTCGGCCCTGAGCCTCCTCAGTTCCTTTCTCCTTGATAGGGAACAGAGAGTGATGCTCGGAAACCACCTCTCCCCAGCCAAGTCACTGCAATGTGGGGTGCCACAGGGGTCGGCATTAAGTCCGACCCTGTTCAACATCTACGTGGCCCCCCTTGCTAGGCTGGTAAGATCGCAGGGGATGGAGGTGGTATCATACGCCGATGACACCCAGATCATGGTGTCATTCACTCATTCCTCTGTCATTACATCTGCCTTCAGCTTCAGGTCATGTATGCAACTTGTAGCAGACTGGATGGTCATCAATTCCCTGAAGCTGAATGGCGATAAGACAGAGGTGTTGGTCTTTGGGAAGGACCAAGATGTCTGGTCGAGTGAGTGGTGGCCTTCCTCTCTTGGCACCTGCCCCACTCCCTCTCAATCGGCCAGAAATCTCGGTGTGGTGTTTGATACTTCACTCTCAATGTCTCTTCAGGTTAATCGGACTGTGGCAACCTGCTGGGGCGTTATCAGGATACTCAACAGAATTCGCAGCTATCTGTCCCTGCATGCACGTAAGCAGATTGCAGTCGCCCTTGTTGGCTCCAGGTTGGATTACTGCAATTCTCTATACATGGAGTCCAACAAGGGCCTCATACATCGGCTGCAAATCGTGCAGAATGCTGCTGCACGTTTTATCCTAGACCTTCCTAAGACATCATCTGCCACCACCACGAGGAGAGACCTCCATTGGTTGCCTGTCCAGCACAGAATCTATTTCAAAATTCTGTGCTTGACTTACAGAGCTCTCGAGGATGGATCTAAAGGCGCTCTCAGCTCCCTACTTACCCGCTACCATCCCACAAGGTGCCTTCGCTCTGCGGGACTACTCCAGCTCGCAGTCCCCCGCTTCAGGCTTACCAGATGGGGAGCCAGGGCCTTTTCCGTCGCTGCTCCTCAGCTCTGGAACACCGTGCCTATGGAGATTAAAACTCTACCCTCTCTAGACTTGTTCAAAAAGGCCTTAAAAACGTGGTGCTTCTCAAGAGCCTATTCAGGATGAACTGCTTGGTCTGTGTCATGAGCTGGTTTTTTGAATTAGGCGCCTTGACGCCCACTGGGCTAGGTTTGCGCACGACAAGACTCCTATCATTCATTCATTCATTCACATGATGGAGGCAATGGAATGGAAAAAGGGTTCTGACGAAAAGATGGCAACTTCCTCCTCCTAGGAAAGTCACTTTTTGTTCTCCAAATCTTTCTTTTTTTTTTTTTAAACAATTTTTATTGACAAGAAAACAAACAATGCTTGGGCATACACAACAGTGTCGCTGCACATATTGAGACAGGCAAATCAAGAAATCCAATATAGTAATGCATAGAAGAATGTAAGTCATCAGAACCATGTAGTGGTCTCCCCTCCTCCCCTCCCGCTTCACAGCCCCTCCCATCTCAGTCAGAATCAGTATCGCTATCTAATTGTGGTGGCTCACAAATACAACCCCGGTACTCGTTCCAGGCCCCCCAGAATTGTGTCCATTTCCACTGGCATTTACGATTCAAATACACTGTGCGCTCATCCACCATTGCAGTATCTAAGTCTATACACCAATCCCTGAGTTTTGGCACCAGGTGGGACCCCCAAAGTCTAGCAATATTCCTTTTTGCCTGCATGATTCCTAAGGTGACCCAATCCTGCATGTAATGATTGAGATCAGTAGGTTCCCAGATGTTTGACAAGCAGCGGCGTGGTTCTGGGACCTGGGAATCTTTTACCACTTGCGACACAATTCGCATTACCTGAGCCCAGAAATCTGCAACCCGGGGACAGTCCCAGATTGTATGAAAGAATGTCCCTCCCTCACCGCAGCCCCGCAAACGGTACTTATGTGCAGCTTTCCGTATCTTGTGGAGGGTGACTCTAGTATAGTAAACCCGATGTAGAATTTACAGCTCTATGAGTCGGAGTCTCGATGGTATGGCCACCTCACGAGGTGAGGAGAGTGCCGTTTGCCAATCGGACTCGTCCAACTCACCCACCTCCGCGGTCCAGGTCGCCCTGAGCTTTGAGGTAGGGTCAGGCAAATTATTAACCAGTTTACGGAAGACAAACAAGGTTGCCTTTTTGGGCATGTGTTCCGTCAGAAGCCTGTCCTCCAGTGGAGTGGATTCAGGCAAATCATCACCTGGAGGGATCACCGACTTCAGGGCATGGTTAATTTGCAAATATCGAAAACGTTCCGAATGCGCCAGCTTGTATTGTTCCACAAGCTGGTCAAAGGGGACAACGGCTCCATTCTTCCAGAGGTCTCCCACCGTGGAGATACCTATCAAGTCCCAGGCCTCAAATCCTTTACTGTTACACAGACGGCCCAGTGGAAGCGATGACCTAAGCGGCGTCATCTGCGTGAGTGTGTCCTTACACTTGAGGCGGGCTGACGCCAAATACCACAATCTCACCGTTTGGGCCGTAGGGCCAAGTAAGGCCGAAGCACTCTTCCTGTCGTAAAGTGCGGCCATTACCCCACCAGTACCCAGCTCATACCTATCCGCTTTGAATGCGGGCTCAGTCTGTGGGGCATGCAGCCACTGGTTTATAATCTTCAGCTGAGCCGCCCAGTAATATAGTTGAACATCAGGAAGCGCTATGCCGCCATCAAACCAGCCTCTAACCAACTTTTGCCGGGAAATGCGCGCCGGCTTGGCCTCCCAAAGGAGACCCGAGACCAGCGCGTCTACACCTCTGAAATACTTAGGGGGTACCAGGAAGGGAGTATTTTTGAGGATATAGAGTAGTCATGGCAGACTCATCATTTTAAATAATGCCGCCTTCCCCAGTAAGGTCAAGGGTAAGGTGCGCCAAGGCTTCACGTCAGTGCGAAGGCGCGCTAGGGGCGGTGTTAAGTTATGTTGAAAGAACACCTCTTGATCAGGTGTCACCCAGACCCCCAGATACTTAAAGGGCTGGTCTGTGACCACCAACTGGCAGTCCGCCAGCAGTTGTGGTGGGGGGGCCCTTCAGGACAAAGAGTACCGACTTGGACCAATTAATGGTATATCCCGAGGCCCGTCCAAAAGACGTCAAAGATGTTAAGAAGCACCAGGATCGAGCGCCTAGGCCTGGTTAAATATAGAAGGATATCGTCAGCATATAACGATATGCGGTCCTCCCATGTGTCAGTCTAATCGAGTCCTCTAACCATGGGGTCCCATCGTATCCATGCCGCTAGTGGTTCAAGAATCAAGGCAAACAACAAGGGCGACAGGGGGCATCCCTGACGCGTGCCCCTACCAAGCTGAAAGTCCCTAGAGATATGGCCATAAGCCACCACATGGGCTAGGGGCCTGGTCTACAGGAGCTCCACCCACGCATAAAGTTTGGGTCCAAAGCCAAGGTGTCGTAGAACTGCAAACAGGTAGGGCCACTCGACCATGTCGAATGCCATTCGAGCGTCCAACGAGAGGATCACCGCCGGTTCAGGAAGATTCGGTATCTGTGCCATCGCCGCGTGAAGCCGTCGCAAATTAAGCGCAGTATTCCTATTTGGCATGAACCCGGACTGGTCCGGGTGTATCAGTTTCTCCAAATGCAGGGTAAGCCGGTGAGCTATCATTTTTGCCAATATCTTTGCCTCCGCATTCAGTAAAGAGATCAGGTGATAGGATGTACACAGGTCCGGAGGTTTGCCAGGCTTCGGAATAGCAATTATGGTAGCTGTACGTTGATCTCGCGGCAATTCCCCCCTACTCAAACTATCTAGGAACATCCCCAAAAGGTGAGGAGCAGTTTGTTCAGAGACTTGTTTATACAATTCTATGGGGATTCCGTTAGGACTCATGGCCTTACCCGATTGCAGGGAGTGGATTGCAGAATGAACCTCGTCCTTCCTGAAATCAGATTCCAGGGCCAAGGCCTCGTCCTCCGACAAGGAGGGCATTCGTAAATCCTTGATGTAAGTTTGCGCCTCTTCCGTGGACATATTAGTGGTGGGGGTATAAACCGTTTCGAAGTGACTAGCCAGGGCATCTACAATATCCATAGGAGTAGTAGCCAGTCCGCCCTCCGGGGTACGGAGTCGCGCTATCGTCCTCTGGGCCCTTTCCTTTCCATGCAACCATGCCAGAGGCTTCCCCGCCTTATCTCCTACCTCGTAAATAGTATGTTGCGTGCGTTGGCGCCGGCGCCTCACCTGCTCCCTTTGGTATTCCGTGTATTCAGATTGTTTGAGATGCAGTTGGAGTACAGTCTCGTCATTGGGGTCAGCCTCGTGTCGAGCCTGCAGCATGGCCAGGTCAGTTTCGAGCGTTTGTACGTCCGCATTTGCCTCTCGCCTGTAACCCGCTATCAAGGCTATGGCATGTCCTCTGAGCACCGTCTTGTACGCCTCCCACAGGACACCGGGCGATTGTACCGAACCTGTATTTTCTTGGAAGTAATGCTTCGTGGCCGCAAGCAGCCCCTTCCCAATCTTTGAGTTGTGTAAATAGCCGGGGGAAATCGGGAAGATACGGTTCCTGGCTTTAACAAAGGAGGTGTAGGTCATTGTGACCGGGGAGTGGTCGGAGATGCCACGCGGGCCTATCTTAGTCTCCACCAGATGAGGCAGACTGTCAGCGGAAAGGAGAAAATAGTCAATCCGGGAAAGGCTATTGTGTACCCCCGAGTAGAAAGTGTATCTGCGATCTCCCGGATGTTGGAACCTCCACCCATCCGTGAGGCCAAGAGCGTCTAGAAAGCCTGCCAGACGGGATCCGCCCGCACTCGGTGTCCTACCCAGGGAACGGTCCAATTCGTCATTCAGGGCAGCGTTAAAATCACCTCCTATTATGAGTTCTCCGTCCGGAAGCGTAAGCAAAAATGCACTAAGGGCGGGAAGCACAACAGAGTGAAGGGCCGGAGGTACATAGACTGACACAACATTAAACTTCCTCCCCTCCCACAGGCATGAAATCGCCACGAATTGCCCCTGTGCGTCCTTCCAAACCCGCTGCACAGTTAAGGGGAATTTCTTACGTACCAGTACGCCCACCCCTCTCGGGCCTGTCGTGAACTCTGAGTGCACCACCATCGCATACCCCCAGCGATCCAAAGCTTTGCAGGACGACCCTACCAGATGTTTTTCTTGAAGCAGTATTAGTACCGGGGCCGCACGGCGAATATACTGTAACACTAACCCCCGTTTAATTTTATCCTCTAGCCCATGCACATTCCTAGTGAGCAGGGTAAGAGGAGCCACAGGGGCCACCTGAGGGGCATTAACTGTCGCCGCAGTGCTCGACAAGTCTACCTCCTCCGTCACAATCAGGACTGTTCCGTGAGCCCATCTCTGCAGTGTGCAGCTTCACAAATAGAACTGTGTAACATAGCCCAAAATTATGACAAAAAACAAACCGTAACAGCCCTCCCCCCCCCATCCGTACGCTCAGGATCAGTGCAGTGACATAGCAAACAGTACCACCTTCCCACCCTTCCACTGAAACATCCCACTGAGTCCCCTCCTCCCCCCTCCCTGCTCCCCTGCCTGTGGACTTCGAACTGCCCACCCCCCAACCCGGCAGAGTGCCTGTGCAATCCCCACCCATGCTAACTGCGCAGAGGTGAAAAGATCTCCCCCCACCCGCGGCAGTCTATCAAGCCAACAATTCTACTACAGCCTTCAACCGTGGACAACAGCCCAAGAAGAATTGTCATGACATGTCTAGATAATTGCTAATGAAACACATTACATACCTGGAACCTTCAGATTCAGGCACCTACACCCATTCGCTCCCATGTCGACAGCACCCCCAACCCCCCATACTTGCAAGTGTTCAGTAGGACTAGTCCGCTAAGAGGCCGCCGTTGCCCCTCACTCCTGTTCAAATAGAGGCTGTAGGCTCAGGCCTGTTACCGGTCCTCCGTTCTGCCGCAGCACGACGATTACCAGTCTTGTTTCCGACCTTCGTCCAGCCGTCTAGCCATTCCCAAGCGACATCAGATGAGTAAAAAAACCATGGTTTACCGTCCCATTTGACTCTCAATTTTGCCAGAAAAAGCATTGCATATTTAATCTCCCTGCTGCGTAGTTCCTGCTTGATTGCTTGGAAGCTTCGCCGTTGCGCCTGGACCCGAGCCGTGAAGTCAGGGAAAAGGAGACCTCATAATTGTCGATCTTCAACGGGGGGCCTGCCCTGGAGGCTTGTAAAATATTATCCCGGTCTCGAAAATTAAAGACTCTGGCGATAAGGGGCCTAGGCGGGGCCCCAGGTTTGGGCCTCCCGCCCGGTACCCTGTGGGCTCATTCTATGGAAAAATAAGCAGAGAGTGCCTTAGGCTTGAAATCTGCGGCTGGCCCCTCCGTTCTCTCCGGAACCCCAAGAATTCTGACATTATTGCGATGGGCCCTCCCTTCGTAATCATCCAGCTGTTGTGCCATACGGGTCTGTCGTTTTTCCATGTCAGACATTTGGCGCTGCAGCTCGGAAGTGTCTTCTTGTAGTGCCGCCGTCACCACCTTGAGTTCTTTCACTTTCTCGTTTGTCTGCTTGAAATCCGCATGAAGTAGGGAAACCTCCGCCGTCACTGAATCCATGGATGTGCGCATCCCCCCGATGGCGGCCAAAACATCATGTAGCGTAGGTTCTTTATTCGGGGTAGATGACCCCTTCGTGTCATCTTTGTCCGGTCGTGGCGAGTTTGGTTTTTCTCCACCTTGGTTCCATGCATATTTAGACAGTTTCGTCTGAGCGCTAGTCCTGGAGCCCCTGCCCCCTGCCGCCATGGTCACCACCAAAAATGAGAGGCAAGCCAGCGGGACGCGCCGTTATAAATGCGTTGGCGTTCCCGCAGCCACCTCCGATACCGGGGCCTTTGTGATCCACTTAGTCCCAAGTCCAGCTGCCCTCCAGAGCTGGGTCACACCCGTCAGTACCGCCAAACTCGCCAGGAAGTCCCAGCAGGCCACGGCCCTATATCAAGGCCCGGTGCATCCCACCACAAGCAGGGCTTATCAGCAGGGGGGGGGGGGGCGGAAGAGCGGGGCACAGTCAAAAAGTACAGCGCAGTGGTTCCTCTGGGGCCTTAAGACACTACAGAAAGTCAGGACCGCTGTAGGCCCGGGCGCGCCACCAGCGCCATGAGGGTCCAGTAGTGACGCTCCTGGATGCAAGCGAAGAGTCCTGGCCAGCTGGTGCGACGCCACTGGCAGCGCGGGTCACAACCGTGCAATGGGCCGCGCTCCGCTGCCGTTGCCCCTCCCACAATGGGCCCAGAGTGCTCCGACCTTGCCAGCACCGCGTCAGCCTCCAGTAGGCCGCAAAGCCGGGGCCTCAATTTTCGCCCCGCCCCAGGGCCGGCACCACCGTATAGCCCGGAAGCGGCGCCCTGAAAGCCGCAGTTTCGGCCCCCCGCCACGCTTCCTCTTCCCGTTCAGGGGCCGAGCCCCTATGTCGCCCGTCACCTGGAGTGGGGGGGTGGTCCGCCAGAGGGTCGCTGCGGGCAAATCCGGTCGGCGCTGCGATCACCGCAGCAGAGCCGCCATTACGCTCGTCTCGGCCTTCCCAGCAATCGATCGCCTCATCGCCACTCTAGCGGGGACCGCGGTCTCCGAACACCACACCAGAGCCTCGCTGAGGGTGTCTGCCGCGTAGTCGGGCACTTTGAGGAGATTGTGTCCGGGTCTGCAGGCTGTAGGTTAATTATGCGCCGCGGGTTGGGCAGAGCTCGCTCAAGCTGCGGCCATCACTCCCGGCCGCTAGCCACGCCTCCCCAAATCTTTCATTTTTGACATCAACATTTAGTGGTCTGACCATCATGTGCCCATTCTTCTGTTCACCAGGTACAAAATTGATACTCCAACATATTTTCTCATATTGCTCATGATAAATAACTGTCCATTCCATCCGTCTTCACAGGTTGATTGACAAAGAGCTTATATTTACTTTGTTGCTCTTCATGGATTAAGTCAAAGGGTCAAGTTCCCACCAATTCACTCACAACAAAGTACTGGAAAAAGTAAAGAATGTTTCATAAACAGAACAGAAAAAGCCAAATTTGAGGAACTGTAACAATAGTCCATTACACCAGGCTATGAAATTATGCAAACTAAGGTAAAAGGAAATGTAATGGTTTTTAAAGTTAGCATTTCTTATTTAGTAAAAAAAACCTCATATTTAAGTTCAAGATTATCCAAATAAATCAAGCGTATCATTTATGGAAAAAATTGTAACGTTGTCCTTGATTATTACACAAGATTTTCAACTCTAATTATGTCCTACTACCAAAATGTTAAAGATATCTACGTGCAAACTATTCCTAAAAATCAGTAATATAAAATTGTTTTAGGAAACCTAAGACTCTACTAATGTCAAGCATTGATACAGAAAGTTTCATTCATGTAGCATATTGCATAAAGATTTTGTACCACTTTTACAACGAACGGATATGGTGCATTACAATGAAGGCAACTGAGATGCTGTTTCATCATTAGTTTTTGCACAATTGTATGTAAGACTCATTTGTGACTTAGATGCACTGCTTCATATTAATAATTTGTGTTTTTGTATCATAGAAAGCCTTTTTCATCAATGGTCTTTGATAACGATTTTGTTAAAATATTATAGTAATCAATTAATAAGCATGGCAATCTCATTGTATCGAGAGTCTTCTATTTCTATGAATCCAAGCACACTTTATGATGCTGGTACTACAACTTTTCTCATTTGCAGTGTTGTTTTTCTAAACTTGTGCAAAATGCACATTAGAGTTTTATGTCAAAATCGTTTTTTTAGTCGTGTTAGGAATGATCGGCTTTTATGCTGCACAAGTATATGGCCCTCATGAGTTAAGGACGTAGGGGCATATTACCAACAACTAGCGATAATTATCGCTATGTTGGCTTAGCGGCAATATTTTTATCGCCGTGCTGCGGCGATTTTTATCGCTTAGGAACCTTGCTATTATCAAGGTTTATCTCCTAAGCGATAAAAATCGTCCGAAATGCATGAATATCGCTGAAAAGTCAGCGATATTCATGCATTACCAAGCTAATGCTCTTAGCCATGTTATCCACCTACCATTGGATAACATGGCTAAGAACGGCTCAGGGGCAGGTGTTAGCTTTTGGAGATATTCGCGCTGAGCGCGAATATCTCCAAAAGTTGGTAATAGGAGATAGCGATGTTAGCAACTGTTTCCAGTCGCTAACATCTTGGCACGCCCACTTTGCATGTCATTAGTGATAAATTTCACTGACATGCAAAGCGGGGCCCAAGATGGTCGCTATCTCCTACTAGCTGTCGCTAACTGGTGTTAGCGACAGCTAGGTAATAGGGAGATAATTTTATCTCCGCTTTCTTGGCTTTTAAAGCCAAAAAAGCGGAGATAAACCCCCTTGAAAATATGCCCCTACGTTTGTTAAAAACTGATTCTGAAACCTTTTCCATTTAAGAACTGGATTAGGCGGTATTTATCGCATCCAGTAAATAACTCACCCTTAAGTAATGGTATTTACCCACCCTATTCTGACAAACCTGTAATGAGGGAAAATGTGTTTAAGGGGGAAATTGAGTCTACGATTGCATGCAGTAGCAAAAGTGCTGAAGACAAACGTTGCCACATTGCTTATCAGAGCAAAATTACGTCAAGAATGACAATAAAATCGGTTAATAGTGTCCCACGGTATCTTTGCAAAAACGGAAAGTCTCTCATCAGTAACGGAAGATTTTCTCCTTTCGTCTCATAGTATTGCTTGTTTGATCACTTGAGGGTATTGCATCATATCCCTTCAATTGATGTTATGTCAAGCACACCATTTATGGAAATCAAATTCAGGGATGTCAGGTTAGCCACATGTTTCTTGCCTCTCTTGATATTCCCAAAGCACCATTCTATCATATTACACATACACTGATGTCAACCATTCACTTTTAAGTGATTTGCTTTATCTCCTGACTACAATGTATTTAAAATGTGACTTTCCATTGTCAATGTGTTAACATTATTCTCTTTTCACACTTCAATAACTTCCAAAGGGTGGGGAAGAGGGCTTTCTTATATGGTTACTGTATTATTTCATCATTGAAAACACTACAGTTTCTGCTTTCAGTGACCGTGCTTTCTTAGTTTTTAACTCATGGGGGCATATTATCAAGGGATTTATCTCCGCTTTTTTGGCTTTAAAAGCCAAGAAAGCGGAGATAAAATTATCTCCCTATCAGCAACAGGGTGCTAACACGCAAATTCGCATGTTAGCACCCTTTTTCTCTACGCTTCCCCTTGCATCTCTAATGAGATGCAAAGGGGGCGTTCTAGAGAAAAATAATAGGAGAAATGTTGTTAAGCGACATTTCTCCTATTATCAAGGATTTCGCTAACCCTGTTAGTGATAAAAAAAAAGCAGAGCTAACCACGGTTAGCGCTGCTTTTTTTACACCTGGTATTTTCCTGACTCAGCCATGATATCCTATGGAAGGTGGATATCATGGCTAAGTTTGTGAGCCCCTATCATCAAGCTAACGCCAAACTTCAAGAGATTATCGTTGGTTTTCCAGCGATAATCTCTCATTTGGCAGTTAGCGTGAGGATTTTTATCACTTCTGAGATAAACCTTGCTAATAGCAAGTTATCTCTGTGATAATTTCCGGTGATGCTTAGCGTTAAAAAATTCGTTGCTAAGCCTCGTTAGCGATAAATATCGCTAATCGTTGGTAATATGCCCCATGATTCTAATTTACTTTCAGCAAGTGGCTACTTTCGCTTAATTTGGTGTTGATGTTTCTGGTGTCATTCTGTAGAATTTCACACTTCATGATTTTTCACAATTTATTCGTATGTTTTAGGCACAATTTCTACAGTTGGGCATTTTTCAATTTCCCTGACACAATACATTTGTACCGTTCCAAGGCTCAGGCCTTTAAATTGCGTTTTTATCATAAAAGGTAAATTGTTTCTTAAGTGGACCCAAAGGTGTTTTACCCCTTCAGACATGAAAAATATGGGACGCATTTTTGTGTCATGTTTTTTATTCTGCATAACTCAATTACAGACTTTCCTGGGATCAAAGGTGCTGGCACAAACTGTTGAATATTATACATGATACTTTTTATGACAGAAGGTTAAGCAAGGGATTAACAGTGAATTTTTGCTTTCACGTTATGGATGATGATACTGATGCATTTGTACACACTATATTCCTTGAGAAATACTTTGTGAAACTTATATATGGAGGGAAACAAGGGCAAACCTATATTATCCATGCCTTACAAGCACAACTTGGCCTTGTTACCCTGATTGATTACTTTAAGGGTGATATAAGGCAAGTGGTTCACTATGACTGACATCAGTAATCACATCAGGGACATGATGAATGGATTGATGACAGTCCTGGTTTTCACTGATGTGTACTGTCTTTGAATTCTCGTGACACAGACCCAGATTAACAGAAACACAGTGCTATCTGCAGTATGTGACTACTTCATTAAGATTGGTGCATGTGCTACAGACAGCACCATATTGAATTTGTGAGCTGGTGTTAACACTGTGGGTGTCCCTGATCATTTAGGATATTCCTGGAGGACAGCACAAGAGTTGGGGTAGACGATGACTGTAATCACACTTCTTGGGGCTTTGAAGCTCCCTTCAGGGTGTGGATAAAGGTTCCCAAGCAGAGACTGGCAATGTCAATGTAAGGACATTCCTTTTCTTTCTTTGGAGGGGCCTTGTTTGGTCAGTTCGACAAGATCCGTCTTAGATGGCACACCCATATACGTGTCCCTGGTGGATGTTTCCTAGCACCCCATGCCTATTCCGAATGTGAAAGCTCCTGTTTATCGCACAGTTAGTATTCACTCAAAGACAATTGTGCCCATGCACATCTCATCTGCAATATGTCACCGGAAAGGCATTTCTTCATTTTCAGGGGCCATATCATAGGGGTAGGAAACACTCAAATTCTATGGGTTGTGGTGCAGCGAGATTCTGGAGATGTTAGGACTCAAATTTCCAGTGGCCTTGCTGTGGAAACGCATTCACCTCTACAAACGTGCTAAAAATCACATGGTCCAAAAATTAAATACTGAAAAGGGAAAATAAATAACTTTCTGCTGTAGTTTACAGGTTATATACCTTCTGTCAGAGAGGGCTCTCCTTGGAAAAGCAGAAGCTACACGAGGCGGCCATAAAACACTGAGAAGGTATTAGCGGAGCAACCTCACTCTGGAGGGGTTCAATCAGCACTGAGAAAGTACTTCAGGCTGAATCTCTCAGTACTAAGTTTCTACAGCACTGAGAAGGCACTCCCGGACTAGGTCTCACTGCTGAGGTCCTGTAGCGTCAAGATGTTACTGCAGGGAAAACTGACAGGACACATTGTCCTAAAGCATTTAGAAAGAATTAGTGGAAGAAACCCTCACTCCCAGGGAACTCTACCACTGAGAACTCATTGAGCGAAGAAATCAACATTACTCATCTACTAAATCAATGAAGAGGCATTATTGGAGGAAGGGCATTTTAATCACATCCTCTGACAATGAGAATTTGATGCAGGAGTAATAAGATACTAACCTGGATCCCAAATTACTGAGGAGGCATTGCTGAATTAAACCCATGCTACAGAGGACTTTCAACATATAGAAGGAACTACTGACCGAGTGCAACACTGCTTGTCTCATTTAGAATGAAAAGCAACAGCTGGAAGACTAGAACTGTGCTGGAGTCCACGAGCTCCAGACGGCGCTGCAGGAGGAAGCTGGCACCATTGTCTCTCCAAATGCCATGTTAAGGCCTCAGAAGAGGGAGTTCACCCTGCCAAGATCCGTCAGCCCTGATGGGCACTGCTGGATAATGGGAAGCCGGATACCTCTATGACTAAGAAACCACTATTGTCCCTACCTGGCACTATCTGGGATTACACAAGTACCAAGAAACCACTTCTAAATGAAGCTCTCACTTTCGGGGTCCTAGATCAATGAGAAAACTCTTCTAGAAGCAGCCCAAACTACTACAGTCCTGGAGTGTTGAGTAGCTGCCTTTAGAAATAGGACACTCACAATTTCCGAGTTATTTTGTGCTCAGAAGTCACTTCTGGCTGAAGCTCACACCGATGAAGTCCTCTACCATACAGACAGTATCAATTTCACTCTTCAGGCTGTTGTGTTATTTGAAAGCTATTCTAACTTACCCGCGAGGCTGTGATCTGAGCCATATTGGGTCAGGCTGGTGGAACTCTCAGGTACTTCAGGGACACATCTATTTTTTCTCTACATTTCCTTTCTATTTTGCATTTGGTTAGTCAGTGGTTCCTTGTTTGGGAGGCATATCGTATTAAGTAAAACACGAAAATGGTAAGTTTCCCTAATTTTCAGCTGCAGTTTTCAACTTCGGTGGACGCATATAATCTATAACATATTTTACACTTTGTTTTCCAGCCGTCTCTGCTGTTTGATGAAGAGAAAAACAACTGTGAATGAATGAATGAATGAAACAACTTATAAAGTGCACGAATACCCGGAGGTGTCTTGGTGTTGTACAGAGCAGAAGGGGCCGACGAGAACTGTCTTTAGTGGAGTAATGAAACTGTTAAAATAATGCAGAAAATAGCTCATATAATCCACTTTTAATTAATCAAAGTACTTGTTTGTTTGTGAAATAGTAGCAAAGCAATATTATTATCATGGGCAATTAATAATTGACTAGATGTCCCCCTGCCAGCCTTTGCACTTCTGATAATTGTTGGCCACACTGGATTGAGGCCACTGCCCTCCACTTCCCTGGGACTCTTCTGGGAGAAGCCTGGTTGTTCATTGTTTTCTGCGTGAAGCCCAAACCCCAGTATAACTGGACATGCAGCTCAATTCACTGCCCACAGTAACAAAAGTGCCAAAAATAGATGAAACACCTGCTCTACTTGGAGTGCTTTTTGCTAATATGACCTCAGAAGAGGGCAGAACTAAACATTCAATACACTAGACATGTATGTTACCCTTATCCTTACACCATGATCAGCTGCTCTACTTGAAACTTGTAGTTTCTGAATACTTAATGACCAACACTAAATCATGTATTATTTTTAAAGCAAATAATAACTTTGGCTTGTAAGACAATACAAATCAATATCTTAGTGTATCCATCTGCCTTGAAAAGACAGCAGGCCTTCTGACAAAGAATATAGCGATGATTTGTATTACAAACTATTAATCAATGTAATGTAATGTTATGATATGTTTGGTTATGCTATGTTATGGTATTTTATGGTATGTTATACTATGCTATGGTATGCTATGTTATGTTAGTGAATTTCTAGAGCATGCTAATATCTATACAGGTGTCCTGACGCTGAGTGAGAAAGTAGACCTTAAAAGAAATATTGAGAATACAAACAAGAATTTTAGTGCCTTGTGAAAACATAATAAGTCAGGACTTTTCCGCAGAGTCACTGGAAGTGAGGTTCACATTTTGGCGGCAGATACAGAGAAAGATCTTCTCTCTGAGCAAAACCCACGTGAATCTCAGGACCACTACTAAAGAAGTATCTGAAGATCTTAAATTACGGCTATGAGCATAATAAGAGAATTTCTTTTTGAGCTAGATAGAATGTATATCATGCAATGCTCCTTGAACAAGAAACAATATGTAAACATTACAACAGCACTAAGTATATTCCTCTAAATCCTTTTATTTTCTCAGGCATAAGATAGATTTCTATTTTGTCATCATATTGGTGTACTAATGTATACAATTTCATTTCGGTCAGTTGCCAAAAAGAGATGGTACAGCGATTTCATTTTGGTAATTTGATGTTTCATGTGCTCTAAACAACTCATTCATTTTTTACACATGTATCTGTAATATAACTTGGAGAGCAGTGCTTGCTTTCCTTACTTTGGTAGCCTACATTTCACACTCCGGTCCAATTTTATGAAAAGGTTTGTGCTGGCACTCGTGCGACGCAAAACTGTGCAAAGTAGCGCAAGCAGTAGCAATGATGAACCTGCAGGTACAACAACTATTTTGTGGCAGAAGTTGACCTGTGCACAGTACCAAATGGGCTTTGCACTGACCCCTTTTAAATGTATGCAAAGAAGCCCCATCTGGTTGGGGCAAAGCAAACACAAGGAGATGATGGACGGAGCACTGAAACTTTTCAGACACTCACCACTAGTCACAGATCTGGGTTGAATCCATCATCGTTCTTTAGCTCACTTCACCACCCCAGTTAAGACCCAGCCATATGCAAATCAGTCTTGACCTTGTCCCTCATGGGAACAGTCCAGCCCGAACTGCCAAGCCGGGTCTTCCCTGGACCAGTAACAAGCATCCTTGGATCGGTTTCAGGGTAACACCCCCCATCAGCAAGACAAGCTTGTGTCCAGTTGGAAAGTGAACAAAGAACCCATGTCTCGGCATACTCTGCCAACTTAGGGCGAACAAAGCAAACACAAGGATAGGATGGACAGAACGTTGAAACGTTTCTTGCACTCACCCCCAGTCACAGACTTGGATTGCACCCATCATCCTTCTTTAGCTCACTTCGCCACCCCAGTTCAGACCCAGCCATCTGCAAATCAGTCTTGACCGTGTCCCTCATGGGAACAGTCCAGCCTGAACTGCCAAGCCAGGTCTTCCCTGGACCGGTAGCAAGCATCCTCGGACCGGTTTTGGGGTAACACCATTCATCAGACAGGTTAGCTTGTATCCAGTGGTACAAAAGGGGGTGGTGATGGACGGAGCATCTGAATCAATCAAACACTCACACCCAGTCAAAAGATCTGGGCTTAATCCATCACCGTTCTTTAGCCCACTCTGCCACTCCAGTTCAGACATGGCTATATGCAAATCAGTCTGACCCTGTGCCTCATGGGAACAGTCCAGCCCGAACTGCCAAGCCATGTCTTCCCTGGACCGGAAACAAGCTTCTGAGGACCGGTTTCTGGCATTCCAGCCGTCTTCAGCCCGGCATGCTTGAATCCAGTGGCAAAGTGAGCAAGGGACTCACGTCTGAGCATACCCTGCCACACTAATGGCGGCCAAAAGCGGTACAAAAGGGGGTGGTGATGGACGGAGCATCTGAATCAATCAAACACTCACACCCAGTCAAAAGATCTGGGTTTAATCCATCACCGTTCTTTAGCCCACTCTGCCACCCCAGTTCAGACAAGGCTATATGCAAATCAGTCTGACCCTGTGCCTCATGGGAACAGTCCAGCCCGAACTGCCAAGCCATGTCTTCCCTGGACCGGAAACAAGCTTCCGAGGACCGGTTTCTGGCATTCCAGCCGTCTTCAGCCCGGCTTGCTTGAATCCAGTGGCAAAGTGAGCAAGGGACTCACGTCTGAGCATACCCTGCCACACTTATGGCGGCCAAAAGCGGTACAAAAGGGGGTGGTGATGGACGGAGCATCTGAATCAATCAAACACTCACACCCAGTCAAAAGATCTGGGTTTAATCCATCACCGTTCTTTAGCCCACTCTGCCACCCCAGTTCAGACAAGGCTATATGCAAATCAGTCTGACCCTGTGCCTCATGGGAACAGTCCAGCCCGAACTGCCAAGCCATGTCTTCCCTGGACCGGAAACAAGCTTCCGAGGACCGGTTTCTGGCATTCCAGCCGTCTTCAGCCCGGCTTGCTTGAATCCAGTGGCAAAGTGAGCAAGGGACTCACGTCTGAGCATACCCTGCCACACTTATGGCGGCCAAAAGCGGTACAAAAGGGGGTGGTGATGGACGGAGCATCTGAATCAATCAAACACTCACACCCAGTCAAAAGATCTGGGTTTAATCCATCACCGTTCTTTAGCCCACTCTGCCACCCCAGTTCAGACATGGCTATATGCAAATCAGTCTCACCCTGTGCCTCATGGGAACAGTCCAGCTTGAACTGCCAAGCCATGTCTTCCCTGGACCGGAAACAAGCTTCCGAGGACCGGTTTCTGGCATTCCAGCTTGTATCCAGTGGCAAAGTGAGCAAGGGTCCCAGGATGCTTGTTTCCAGTCCAGGGAGGACCTGGCTTGGCCGTTCGGTCTGGACTGTTCCCATGAGGCACAGGGTTAAGACTGATTTGCATATGGCTGGGTCTAAACTGGGGTGGCATGGTGAGCAAAAGAACAATGTGTTTATCCCAAATCTGTTGACTGGGAGAGAATGTTTGAATTGCTCTCTCTATTCCGTCCATCATCTGTGTGTCTTTTGCTATCTGTTTGGAACAGCACATAATCTATAGGTTTTGGTGGAAAACCAAATCTACTAACGTAGCATTACGTGGCTTTGAAACAAATCTCAATAACAAGTGTAACTAGGCAAAAACTAGGTTCAAGCCGTATGTGACCTGATGTACCTCCATGTAACGCGTGGTATATTCTAAAGCACACATCTTACATGTGTTAGATCTATGCGGTGGTCTCCAGAAAAAAATGGTAATTCGAGGGTGTATCCTTTGTAAAAAAATCCTAAAATAATGCTGCCTTGCCTTGCACCATAGTACAAGCTGGGTATCTCGAAGAACAGCCATTTTCAGAGTGAGCACTGCTTATGACATCATCATTTGGTGACTCTTGCTAAATCTGGAGCTGTGGTATTTTGTTGTCATTCGTGCAGCACATCTTTGATATTTTTGGTACAACATTTTGCTACGTGAAGGACAGAAAATCTGGATCTTTGCGGCCTATGGTTGTTCAAAGTCCCTCACTCCCACCCTAAAAATTATTAGAAGATAACAAAATTACAAAACATTTATAACATTTATAATACGTAGTCTGATTTGCTTCACTGAGACAGGCAACCTTATTTACTCTGGTATTAAATATACTCAAACGTAGATGGTTAATTTTGTATGTATTTTCGAGGTTTATGAAGCGTGATCACAAACCAAGGAGCACAACAGCATCAAAATAAAAAAATAAACAAACAAATGCTCCCTTGCTTGCTTTGAGTTCTCTTCCCAGAATTCTCCGAGCGCCTGAGTGGACATGTGCCACAGGCTTACATACCCTTGCTGCTCAAGTGATGTTGCCTGTTCGGGACAAGGGCTACCGGTGACACTTCACCTCATCACCTACGAATCGTAACAATCACTTGTGTTGAAAGGCGTCAAAGTACAAACTAGTTACCAGAGAAGCCGTGAAAGCTGAGACAAGGCTTTAAAGGCGAGCCTGAGTGAAAGTAGAAATAAAAGAAGTATGTTTTGACAGTTGCGGGTGTCTCAGCGGTGTGCGGTGTGCTGCCTGCCCGGCCCTTCATTGTAAACGTCTTAATGAATGCACTATATTAGAGGCTCCATCTTGTGACCTCTTTGAGAAACTGTGGATGACCTAGGACCATGGCAAGTATAATATTTCATCTTCTCTAACAGTCTCACGTTAACTCTTTTTTTTTTATTTATACAAATTGATAAATAACTAAAAAAGGAAGCAGACGATTTACAGGAGCTCGACAAACACATGAAGCCATAAATGTTGCAGAATTACAATTTGAAACCAACACATCTCCAATGTAAACAATACATTAATGACCACAGTACTTACTTGGAAATGCTTAAATGGTTTTAATTATTCTCAATATTCTCTTTATTTTTCAATAAAACCATTAGCTCATGGAAACCGTGAACCTAATCGTCATGAAGAAATGAGTAAAACATGTACAGTTCTAGGGAGAGCAACCCTCTTAACAATTGTGCATATAAAGGGAAATGGTCTCAGAGCCACCCCTTTATCTTTTGACAATATCCACATTTAGATTGTGCTAGATAGAGCTTTAGCTTTATTGCATGTATAATGAGTCTGGCTAAAGGCCAGGCCCTCTCAGCCGCTGATCATTGTAAATGCCACTCACATATTGATTAGGCCTGGGCAGAGTTCGTGGAGTTCCGGTAACCAACAATGCCACCACACGACACAATGTTTTGCAAGCGGCGGAGTGCGTTACATCATGCCGTTCGCACTGATTTTTAGCGGCGGGTGTTTATCCCGTGCTGGAAAATCAGCATGAATGGCACCATGCACAGCGCAAGAGGGTCCTGCTTCTTTCTGCCGCTCAAGTAGATGTTCTAGCGAGCGGCAGCTTCCACAACACGAATGGAAGTTTTTTCAATGCGAGCTACAGAGGCCATCTGCAACTGCCCGTGTTGAGAAATTTAGCTGGGAGGTGGTCTGGAGTAAGATTGTTCAGGCTCGCCAACTTAACGTTGGCGAGCTTGAGCATGAAAAACCTCCGCTATGCAGAGCGGACTTTTTGGTAACCTTGTGTGCTACATGGAGAGCGGAGTGGTCAAAACTCAGCGAGCGGATCAGAATTTCATGCCCAGGCCTAATATTGATGAGGCCCATGCGAAACTTTTATTACACATGCAAAATTTTGAAAGTCTGCAGAAACTTACATAAGTTCTGCCCGTGGAATGCTGGTTCGAATAGTGAATGTTTTGCTAGATCCATATTTTAATCAGATCAGTCTCTTGTATTGACTTCTAAATTCGAGGTAGGCCCTCATGTTCAATTTTAAGCTGCGATAGCAAGCCATTTTAATGAAATGCTACTACTACATCTGTGTCTCTAACACACATTCCCTACAAATTCTGAAAAATTTGCAATTTCACACATGCCTATTACTGCTATATCAGCATTCATGAGTTACTGGTTGGTTGTAATATCAGTCATGATGTAAGAACTTTCACCTCTGCACTTGTGTATCACTGTTTTAATGGTGTAGTGGACACATGTTTTGAGAAGCATAGGACTTCTTTTGGGTGTCAGTTACTAGGTACAGGTTTTTTTGGCCATGAAGGGAAGTCAGAGGTTGTGCAGATCAGAGGCTGTAACATTATCATTTTTTCTGAGCGGTGTGCCCATTTCTGTAAAATTCTGCTTCTCCTGCACATGTACTTATACTGTAACTTGGGAAGTTATCACATATGTTCTGGAGATAGCGCAGAAACACAGATCAGATCTGTGTTACATATTTGTTCTGGGCACGCTAGCACAATATTTGTTAGATATAGCTATCACTTAACATGAAGGTGTGAAAAATTGAAGGAACGTAATGTGCTCCCAATGAGAGCATGCTTGGATACATTGAGATTCACATAGATGTGTTCTGTTGTATATCTAGTACAATGTACATGGAAGAACACGTACTGTTACCGGAAATGGGACATGCTAAAGCAAATGTCTCTCAAGCCTTACTTTCACAGTCAATGATGCTGCTCCTTCTGGCAGGTTAGTGGACACCCAAGTTTGGCCCTGGAGCTGAAGAAGAGATGCTCCATGAAAGAAGCATGTTCATCCCAGGTGGGTTGGTTCCTGTGAACCTGGAGAGGCCTGAACAACACTTAGTTTGCAGACACTCTTTTTAAAAAAAAAAATTAAAACGCTGGTATGATGTGTACAAGGTCCGCGGGCCGCCAGGGAAGGCTTGCCGGGCCCCCACTGGCCCGTGGGCCGTACTTTGAGTACCCCTGATCTAGACCAATAACCAGATCATGCAGCTCACTGAAGGTGCTCCAGACCAGAAAGTGTAATAAGCACACAAAGGTTGACGATGCAGATGACATCCACTCTTGAAGTGCTACAGGAAGCAGGGGCGTAGTAAAACCCCCCACCCCCGCTTTGGCAGCTACAGCGGGGTGGGGCGTCTCTTTACTGGCCTCTTCTGTTTGCAACCCGGCAGACCAAATCTCATAAATAACATTATGAAGGAATACAGTTGTCAATAGAACAGCAAGCGGGCACAAGGAAACACACAACATGGGTAAGTAAAAAAGGTAACGAAGGAATATTGAATAAAAGGAAGGGTGAAAGGAATGAGGGATAAGTAGGTGGATGAATGGGTGAGTGGATAAATGCAGGCATAGATGGATGAATGGGTGACTATATGAGTGAATGGATAGGTGGATAGACAGGCGAAAGGATGGTTCAGTAGATGGATGGATGGATAGGTGAATGAATGGATAGGTGGATGGACATGTGAAAGGATGCTGGATGGATGGATGGATGAGCGCGGGAAAAGGATGAGCAAATGGGTGGTAGAGTGGATGAATGAGTGAAAGGATGGATCTCAGAGTGGATGGAAGGATAGTGGATGGATGGCAGGGTGAATGGATGTATGGATGGCAGAGTGAGTGAAGGGGTGGATGCATGGATGGATGGCAGAGGGGATGGATGGATCAGTGGATGGCAGAGTGAATTAATTGATGGAATGGGAAAAGACTGAATGATGCATGAAAAAATGAATGGATGTAGGAATGTAAAGGGGAAATAGTGTATAGTAGCCAGTATATTCAAGGGTGAAAAAATGAATAGATTGATGTCTGGGTGGAAGAGACAGGGGAGTTCTTCTAGGGATCAGTCAGCTCACTTGCTTCCCTTGTTTCGGGCCATCAAAGCTTTCATTTCAAAGTGGGGGGTACCTTAAGTTTCAAGCTGCACCCTTGGCAGAAAGTACATTTCATAGGATTTCAGTATCATGCATCTTATGGTCCAGTAGCAGGTCCTAAATGTAAAGCTGCAGGCGGGACAAGTGGCCTGCAGCTACTATAAACCATCCAGCAGTGCCAGGAAGCAGTTTCCAAGCACTGGGGTAATGACACCCTGCAAACCGACTTTCTCTTCAGCAGCTGCTGCTTTTCGACACGTTTGACAGCTACCCACTGGCAAACTGGAAAATAAGTACAATCATCTGCAAACAAAAAAAAAGATTCAAATTCAGACCACAAAACGACAATGGGATATTAAATCATCTGGTTAGAAGGTTTCAAATTTAAAAATGTTTTTTTTAAATTTGAAATGTCAGCTATGGAAAGGCTCGTTCAGCAATGTATTCATTAGAGGTAAATAGATTAAATACCATCTAGTTTGGTAACTGCAACGCCTTGTTTTAAAGCAATGAAAACTGGAAAAACGACCAAAGGAAGCATTATGTAAGATCAAATGAATATTTTTAAGGGAATCACTCACAAGCTCATTGGGCACTATGTGCAAATGATTTTTACAGGTGGAATAGAAAATGATGCCTCAATAAAACATAACTTAAACTGTAGTAAGCTACACCTAATTTACAAACGTGGAACTGCAGTTGCACTTGGGGAGAGTGACAGTTTGCTACTTCTTTTTGTAGCAATGGAACAATTGCTAATGATTGTGCAAGAAATGTGGTGTCCCACAGACAGTTGCCTAGAAGAGAGTTCTTATAGAGCATGCCTTGCATACTCACTCATAAATATTTAGCCGAAGTCTCACTTTCAGGTTTTCTAAGGAGAATGTTAGAGGACTGCTCATGGAAATCCTATACATATTTGTTGAACAAATATGCAATTTTGAATGATATTCCACGCTGTATTTCTCTATCACTCTGCCTGCTTTCTCTGTTCAGTGTAGTCCTTTCTTTTTCTACAAGTTATCTTGCTTCCTTCTCATACTTCTTTGCACCATTTATTGTTAGCCGTTTCCACTGTCAATCTCTCTGTCTTCTTTCTCACATTTTATTTTGCCACCTGCACTTTCTCTCTCTATCTCTCGTCTGGTTTTCTTCCCTCACCTTCTCTACCTTCATTTCCACTGCTCTTCTCATTAGGACTACCAGCAGCACCCCACTCTCCCTGAACCAGGAACCAGCCTCGCATCAGTGGCAGAGTTATTGTGCCGCCAGGTATAGTCGGCGCTGCACTAGTGAGTGAGGCAAGTGGGGGTAAATGATCATGTGCCTGAACATTTGACACACCATCTTTAATTCACAAATGTTGAGTATCACTCGTTCAGCGGATGGCCATTTCATTCAGCCAGGCCCATGGACCTTACTGGGAAGGAGCAGGAACAGTAATTCATTATCAGAGAACTTCTACCACAAAGACAGGTTGATAGAAGGCTCTGACTGGCCTACATAGCAATGTGGTAGTGCCAGAAGCAATGGTCTGGCAGGTCAGTATGTGGACCGGTTTTATGGCTGTTTGTGACCCTGTTTTAGGGTTTAGCGGGCTGGTTTTATTACTGTTAATTTCCCTGATATCCCTACACACAGTATCTGAAGCACAAATACATGCATTCTCCCATACATTACAAAAACATCTATTTAGCACATCTTTCTAAGCTTAAAACTGCCCCAATTTCCAAATGTGGGCCTCGTTTTTAGCTATATGATTTGCTAATGGGGCCATTTTTATTTTTATGTCTGGGCCAATTTTCTGCCATATGCCAACCTTAGTTAAGAGCTACACTCTTACCTGATGCTGCATTCACGGAACAAACTAAGGCATCATTAGTGCAAAAACGAAAATATTCTACTTTGCTAAGATAAAGTGTTGGATTTGCTTATGCTTGTTTCTGTCCGTTTTAACATACAGTGTATGTAGAACCTTCTTGATATAAGCTTCCGTTTCTGCTTCATATTCGTGTCCTCTCTTTCTCCCTTCTGTCTGTCTAGCCATCACCGACCCTCTTGGAATATTGTCAAACATCCTGTCTAAATGAATTCCCAAATATGTCCCTCTAGAATTCAAGTTCACTGACACGGCATTGCTCTCTTGCCTTTTTAATTTCCTTTAAAATCATCAAAAGTGTCTTGCTTCCCTTGGGTCCTACAATTTATTAAGTTAGGAAAACAGTTCCCCACATCAGGAAGTAATAATAATGCACATTTTATTTTCTAGGGTATCATAGTCATTTCTGCTAAATCCTGCCTTGGAAAATCATTATTCAGTGCAGACATGATGCTTCAGAGACACTCACTTAAAAGAGAGCTTTAAACGGTAATCCTAAATTTGAAATTTAAGTTTATGTCTTTAATGCTTACAGGTTATTTTTATATATATTTAAAAAAAATTAATACAAAAGCCTTTATTGTGTTGGTGTGCCAAATTTAAACACAGTGGAAGTTCGGTCAAAATGGGGAATCCCTTGAAAATGGTAATTTCTTCACTTATAGAAACTAATTTAAACATTGCATTATTCGAAAAATATTGTTGTCTTACTTTCTATTGATGCTTTAAATGATACATTGTTCATGATGTGGAAGTGAACCTTAGGGAGTGTTATAAGCAGCTACAACACTTTTGAGGCGGCACTTTATCACCTTGCCCTTTTCCATATTGTACAAATATTCACTCTAAAATCCACTTCTAGACAAATCATCTGTATCTCATCAACTTTAGGTCAAGCCTTACCTTATAGGCTTTATAGTGACTTACACTTTCCACAAGCTGTAATAGAGAATGATCAGGTTCGGGGGCGTGGTCTCAATGCCGATCAAAGATGGCGTGACCGCGTGGAGAACTGTGCTCCATCGGACCAGGCAGCCTTTCTGAGACTGGAGGCTGCTTCAACGCTTGCCGAGAGACGAGACTGCACGGTGTCTCCCCGTTACGCTCAGTCGCTGGACCCCTCTACAACTTCTGCCTCTGCATCTTTAAGGACCATAATGGCCCCTGGGGATTTCTCCTCAGGATAAGGTTGAACCCGCCATTTTGAAAGGCAAACGTGCTTCCTTTTTCATCTAAAGTATCTCTGTGTTGAAAACATTACATGCACCACCCAAAAAAAATTCTCAACGTGTTTTTATTCTTTTTTAGCAATTTTGGGATGTCTCTCCATAAGAAGATACATTTTTTACTTTTTGATAGCCTTTTCTCTCCTCAGTAATTCGTCCCTGTGGAGCAATTCTTCAATTCATGACAAATATGTCATTGACTGTTAGCATATGGACTCTTGTTACTGTCTATTGAACCCTTATATCTACTATTGACAAGGAAGGTCGACCCTGCAAAGGAGGTCGACCCTGCAGTGTCCTTCTATATTTTTGAGTGCCTTTTGATTGGTCTCGCTGTGTGACTGAATTGCTTTACATTTTTGGGGGTTTTGCATTCTGTATGCAGCTTCACAGTTCTTTTCCTGCATATGGGGAGATTATAAAATCTTAAACTCTCAGTTTCCTCCAAACACATTGTAAACTCATACTCAGATTCCACTCATAATGACATGGAGGATACATTTCCTCATAAATCTGACTCTGCACCAGGTGCCATTCCAAAATCCCAACTCTCAAGCAAGATGCCTGTCAGACTCTCTAAAAGACCAAAAGACCCCCCCCCCATCCCAGTGCACACCTCATGAACCTCCATGGATATGATTCTTGAAGAAATTTGTGCAATAAAACCCTTCAAGGAGGAAACTACTAAAACTCTGCAACATCTAGATGACAAATGGTCTTTTTTGGAACCATGTGTGCTGGTTGTGGAACAGAGGATGGAATCTCTTCAATCTACTTGCTCTTGCATCTATTTTTTGGGAGTCTGAGATATCTCTTCTTAAAAAGTACACTAAGGACTTGGAGAGTCAGAATTTCAGAAATAATTTCTGCATTTACAGACTCCCTGAAAATATGGAGGTTCCAATTTGACAGTTTTCTTTCAGACCTTTTTGCTCAAGCTTCTGTAAGTGTCTACTACTGCCCCTCTCAACATACAACGGGCTCATAGACTTGGTCCCAGGGTCTCAACAAAATCATGTGGTGTTATAATCATGTTTTTTCTGCAATATGCTGACCTATTTCAAGTCTTGTAGGCTGTCAAATCCCCAAAACTAATTTTTGGGGAGGGACATCGATTGCTTTCTCTCAAGATGTTGCTAAAGCCACTGAAGACCGTCGGAAAAAGTTCCTGATTCTTCGACCTCAGCTAAGAACTATAAATGCCAGATATGGTCTAATCCACCCTTGCCTCTATAAAGTCACTTATAAGGAGAAGACTACCACTTTTGATGAGCCGGCTGCGCTACAGGAATTTCTTCAGGAACATGGAGCGGATGTCATGGACACTTCAAAGTCTACTTGACTGTCACTTTATTTGTTTTATATGGGGGTCTCCCTTTCTGTATAATTCTTTGAATGTTGTTTAATTCTTGATTAAATTTTAAGATGCTTATTCATTAGTCTCTTTTCTCCCTTTTCTCCTCTTTTTATAAAAGTATTAACTCTTACTATCGCTCTTCTTTCTAATACAGGTGCATTTTCATATCCCGTCTCTCAAATGGTCTCCTCTATTGTTGATATCCTTACCCATCCAAGGTTACCCTGACATCCGGTGGGACTCGAGTGCTGTCGTCGTCGTCTCCTGGTGTTGCCACCCCCATATCGTCTTTGTGTTTTGTAGGTATGTTCTTCAGTCATCATTCATATGACTTGTACTGTCTTTTTGTTTTCTGTTTCATTTCCCCTTTGTTCGTGTTTTTCTATGTGGCTCTTTTTTACCACCTTCCTCTTTCTATTGTCTACTACATCACTCCAGACACCAGACCCCCTGCCAGTTTTGCCTCAGATTCCAGGACTGGAATTACATTCACAAGTAAGGAACTCCATGATTTAAATAAACAGGATCCCAACTGCAACTGTTTTAACATGCTAGCTCTCTGTCAGGGTTCAAAGGGAATTTGCTCTACCTATGATTTCCTTCTTCCTAGCCCTTTTGCCCTTGCCAGCTCACTTGGTTCCCAGCCAGAAAACACTTGAAAACAGGATACTACGAGTATTATCTACACCTTAATCAATGGTCGTTCGCTAGTAAAACATGCACTTGAAGTAGCAGATCTTATTGATTCTCACAAATCTGACATCTTATTTATCTCGGAAAGCTTGGCCACTAATACCTCAATGTCAGAACTCCTCACAACCACGCCTTCCTGGTACCGTCTGCACAGGCAAGACCGCCCACTTAAAAGAGGAGTGGGTCTGGTGGTCATCTATCGGGATAATTTTAGGGCCACATTTACTAATATACAGTCTGAGGACTGTGAAGTACTGTCTTTCAAACTTGGGCTCACAAATAATTATACCTTTCGAGGCTCTCTCCTTTATTGCCCTCCCGGTCCTAATGCCAGCTTTTTAAACTCCATTAGCTCTTCACTCGAGGCAGATATCTGCAATGCCAATTGTACGGTACTCTGGGATTTTAACTTTCACTTAGAACACATTGAAGAGAAGGATACAGTCTCATTAATAGATATCATGGATGCCTTTGACCTTAAAGTCGTTAGTACCGATCCCACACACAGGGGTAGTCACAGGCTTGAGGTACTGTTTTCGAACAACAATGATATCTCTAGTCTTATAGTGCTTCCTCTGGTCTGGTCCGATCACTCTGCCATCTTCTTTATGATTAAATGCCCTACAGCTAACTCAGCCCCAAATAAGAGGTCTATATCCGCCCAGCACAGATCATGGGCAAAAGTTGATTAAAATCAACTAGAGCAGCTATTGATCATTTCAAGCCCCCCGGCAGTGAACATTCCGTAACTTGCAGCTGAGACCTATTTCATCAGGCTCAACTCTGCCTTTTAACAAATAGTCCCAACAACAAAAGGTGGCCTAGGAAGGACCAGTCTGTCTGCCCCCTGGTTCTCAGGGGCCCTTAGGCTTGAAAAATAATGTTGTAGACACCAGGAAATGGAGAGTCCAATATGACTCCCACGAGAGAGAAACGTACAAACTCTCAACTAAATATAAAGCCCTCTTGGTTACAGAAAAGGCTGCCTACTTCTCATCACAAATCGAACCTGCCAAAAACTCAGCTAAAGAACTCTATCAAGTCATCAATAAACTCACTAAACAACCTGAGTATAAAAGTGATTGGGTTGGCCAGTCCTTTTGCGATGAGATTGCTTCGCGTTGCAGGGGTAAAATAGATTCCATGGTGGGCCGAATTTGCGTAATCGCGTTACGCAAATCTCCGCAAAATGGTAAAAAATCTCCGCAAACACGCAGAAATTCCGTGAATTGCTTGTTCACGATGCTTTTTTACTGTTCGCAATCACTGTTTGCGTGTTCGGGGGGAAATATCTCACGAACACGCATTTTGTGAACGTGAACAAGCAAAAAATTTCGCGAAATCGCGAAACGCAGAGTTTTGGTCAATTTCGCGTTCTCCGCGGAATGCAAAATTACCCAAATTCCGCAAGCGGAACGGAATTTACCGCCCAGGCCTAATTTTTAACTCATTCGGTCATCTTGGCAACCTTCCGCCGTCCACCAGTCAAGACAATGTGAACACCGTTTCAAATAAAGACTTGTCCAGTAATGTTTTTGTTTGATTCTCCCCTGTCTCTACATCGCAAATAAAAGATCTCATCTTGACCACAAAGTCAGGTTCCCTGGCTGATCCTTGCCCCCCTCAGTTATTAAGTTGGTCCCCGACATTATTGTAGCCTATCTCTCATACTTGTTCAATAACATGTTCAGAACAGTTATCTTCCCATCCCAGTGGAAGCGAACTTCCATTCTGCCTTTATGGAAAAAAACTAATCGGGACCCCGAAGATCCGACCAATTATCTGCCTATTTCTAACTTCCCTTCCCTGGGAAAATAGTTAAAAAAGTAATGAACATTCAATTAAATCAGTTCATCAAGGACTCTAACTGCCTGGATCCCACTCAATTTGGATTCAGATCTGAACACAGTACAGAGACTGCCTTGATCAAGGCCACAGATTAACTAAAATTCATCCTGGATGAGGGGGGTCAGCAGCCCTCATCCTGTTGGAGCTGTCCGCAGCATTTGATACGGTGGATCATCCCACTCTGATCCACCGCCTGGAAGCGAAAGGTAAAAAAAATCTTGATATGAAACTAGTCTCATCCTTCCTATCAAACAGGGAAAACATCATCAACATTGATGCCTTTTCTTCTAGCTCGTTCCGCCTGCCCTGTGGTGTCCCGCAGGGATCCTCTCTTAGCCCTACACTTTTTAATATATATTTTACTGATATGGCTCCTCTGGTTGAATCCTTCGGGTTCTCTCTCACGTCTTATGCGGATGATACACAAATTGTGCTATCAGCCTCCAAGGATGCCAACCACACCTGTCTTCGCATCCACGACTGCATGAAATGTATTGATGGCTGGGGAGACAAACACCGCCACAAGCTCAATGCTGGAAAGACTGAGGTGATTTTACTCTGCAATAATCCCAGCTTCTGGCTGCCCGTTGCTGGCCTGTTGACATGTGCCCCCTTCCTGTGTCTACCAGGAAAACCAAGAGTCTATGGACTAGATGTAGGTAAATCTTTTTTAACGATTCTAAAATACCAAATTTTACCGATTCGGTATTTTAGAATAGGTAAATTAGATGTAGGTAATAATTCAGTATTTTTTACCGAATCGGTAAGATTCGGTAATTACCGAATCGGTATTTACCGATTCGGTATTTGCCATTGATTCCTATGGGCCTGGAGGCCCATAGGAATGAATGTCAATTACCGAATCGGTAATTACCGATTTGGTAAATACCGAAAAATTCAAGGGTGGCATGGTGTCACTTTGACACCCTGTTGCACCCCTGATTAGTGTTTGTGTGCCATGTGGCACACATACATGCATGTATGTCTGTCACATGGCACAGGTGTACATGCACAGATTGGCATATACACAGGTATTCGTTATTTACCATCAACTAATAGTTGGTGGTAAATAACGAATCCTTGAAGCCCTGTGGCACTGTTTACAGTGCCACCTACATCTCAAAATACAGATTCGGTAATTTTACCGAATCGGTAATTTTACCGATTCAGTAAATTTACTGATTCGGTAAAATTACCGATTCGGTAAAATTATCGAATCTGTATTTTGAGATGCCCTACATCTCAGTATCCAAATACCGGTCTGTAACGGCCGAAAATCTGTATTTTTGGCTGTTACCGACCGGTATTTGGATACCTACATCTGGCCCTTAGTGTCATCTTTGACGATCATTTACTTCTAGGCAATCAAATCAACTTAGTGGTCTCCACTTCACATAATAGCTTGAGAATACTTAAAAAAATATTAATATTTCTGCCCATCTCAGCCAGGAAATCAGATATTTCAACCTTGGTATTATCCATGATAGACTATTGCAATGGTCTTTACATTGGCCTGCAGGCTCAATATTTGAACAAACTGCAAATTCTTCAGAATTCGGCAGCCAGACTTCTACTGCACCTTCCTAGGCACCACTTTGTTTCTCTCTGTCCTCAAAGATCTTCATCGGCTGAAAGTCAAAAACAGAATCAAACTTAAGGCCCTCTGTCTGACATATAAAGCCCTCCATGATTCAGGACCCTCCTTCTAAAGAAAGCCTTTTCATGGTAAATACCAACAAGAAACCTGAGATCAGCAGGCTCCTTCAGAATAAATCCTATCAGATTAAAAAAATTTAAATGGGGTGGTAGCAGTTTTGCAGTTAGAGCAGCCACATGCTAGAATCTTCTCCAACTCAACTTAAGGTCTGCATCTTCCCTGCTCCAATTTAGGAAACTTTTGAATACATGGCTTTTCAATGAGCAGGTCCTCCTTTCTGCTCATTGTTGTACATAGAATCAGCACCAAAAATAGCTTAACATAACAATCCTCTTCTTCTTTTTCTTATTAAACAAACGCTATAATTCTATCTTTTTTCTTCTTATATCTGTTTTATTCTAATCTTAATCTCGCTACTGTAAGCGTATTGACTGTTCAAGTTCTTACCATTACTTTCCGGGTTACTACTTGGAATGTCAAATGGCTAGGTAACCCTATAAAAAGACAACGGGTGTTATCTCATCTAGCCAAATTAAAAACTGATATTGCACTGTTGCAAGAATCACATCTTTCAGAGTCTGAAGCTTCCAAATTGAAGAAATGTTGGGTGGCTCATGTGTTCAATTCTCCTGCTTTAGTTAAGAAAAATAGGTTTCTGCTTCTTTGTCATAAAAAGTTACATGTTTCAGTTACTCATCACAAATCTAATATTGAAGGTCAGTGGGTTTTTGTTAAACTCCTTATTGATAAGACCTTCAGTTATTTTCAATGTATATGGCACTGTCTCTATTGATAAGCCTTTCTGGACAAAGATCTCTGACAAACTGCTGTTATATGATGATGACTATTTTATGTTTGGTGGTGACTATAACCAAATTCATGATCCCATATTGGACAGGCACTCGACAGTTAAGTTTGTTCCCAATAAAATGCACTCACGTCTTACTTCCAATATACGCCATAAATCGTTAGTTGATACATGGAGACTATGCATCCCAGACCTTCGGGGTACAGTTTTTATTCAGCTCCACACCACCCGTATTGTTTTTTTTTCTGAGCAAATCTTTAGCTCAACATGCTCTTCAAGCTGAGATAGGATCAATTTTTATATCAGATCACGCTTCAGTACATGTGGACTTAGACCTCATCCCATTTTCTCCGCACTTAGGCAGGTGGCGCTTTCATAACTCCTTACCCTTAGATCCTAAATTTAGCCAACAAATCAGTTCCTTTATCTCCAAATGTTTTGCTATCAACTCAACCCCAGTCATCTTTCGTAATGATATGGGATTCTTTCGAAGCAGCCGCCAGGGGGTTTATAATACAGTTCGTCTCACAAAAGAAAAAACCCTTAGATGCCCAATCAACCCGAACTACTTAATAAAATCAAACAGCTTCAATATACTAACTACCACTACAATGATGAATTTTTCTTGAAAAATCTTATTGATGCTTAACTCACTTTAAACAGGTTATCTGCGGATGCTGCCTCTTCTTATCTATTGAAAAGTAGCAGTGGTACTATGGGGGTCAGAATAAAATGGGGAAACTGCTAGCTAATAATTTAAAAGTAAAAAGATACAGAACTAGGACAGAATCTTTACAGGCCCTGCGGGGTCTCCTCTTTGTAAAGAGAATGATATTTTAAATGAATTTCTTTCTTTCTATAAAAACATAATCTCCAGAAACGCAACCAGTACAGTCTGATCCCTCTGCTTATTTTCAGTCCATTCCTTCCCCTCCTTCCCATCACATTGATATTGACGCTTTAGAAACTGATATTTCATTAGTCGAAATTACCCATGCAGTGTCACTATTACGTCGATGGAAGGCCCCTGGGCCTGATGGCTTTAAAAATAAATGTTATGATCATTTTGCAAAACGTCTCCTACCCAATCTTTTACTTCCATTTAATTCATTTACTCATAAAGGTATGTCTCAAGGGACTTTCCAAGAAGCCATAATTTGCCTAATTCCAAAAGAAAATAAAGATATCTCTCTCTCTGTAAGTATTATCATCCCATCTCTTTAGTTAATACTGACTATAAGATCTTTGTCAAGATCCTAGCATTGCGCATTGACCCCATACTGCCCGATCGGATATGCCCTGAACAAACCGGCTTTGTTAAAGGAGGATTAGCCTCTGACAATTCTCAAGTCTTTTTCAATTTTCTTAGCAAGGCTTCATTTTTGGATCATCCTATTGCTGCTATTGCTTTGGAGGCGGAAAAAACTTTTAACAAGATTGGATGGGATTTTGTGTTTCAGGCATTGAGATGGGTTGGTGTTCCACCTAAATTGATTTTATTAAATTATCTGCTATATTCAGGTCCCACAGCCTCAGGTTTTGTTAATGGTAGAACCTCAAATTACTTCCCTTTACTTAGAGGGGTACGGCAAGGGTGTCCCTTTTCACCTCTATTGTATGTCATCGCGCTGGAACCCTTTCTAACTAAAATCAGGCAGGATGCTCGTATTTCAGGCTTTCAATTTGGTCCTCATCAGGTTAAAATGCCTGTTTATGCTGCTGAAATTTTCTTATATTGTTCTAACCATGTACCTCTCTCCCAGCCTTTTTTCAACATGTTAATAAATTTTCTCTGCTATCAGGTCATCGGTTTAATGCTGATAAATGTAAAGTTCTACTGTTAAATATTTCATGTAAAAAATTTATTTTTGACAACTCGGGCTTCTCTTGGCAACCCTCTAAAATAAAATATCTGGGTCTGTGCTTTTCTCTGACAATGCCTGAAAACATTAAAATAAAAATTTGATCACATTACCAAAACATTAAGTGATACTATTACACGTTGGCATCCTCTTTTTCTCTCCTAGTGGGGCCGAACGGATTCAATTAAAAAGATGCTCACCCCTCTGATATTATATATTATTTCTATGGTTCCGGTTCACATTCCTGGATATTATTATAAGGAAATTGATTCCCTCTTATCCAAATTTTTATGGAAAAACAAACCCCCTCTTATTGTCATAACGTCTTTAAAAATATAAATCTAATGGAGGTCTTAGATTTTCTGATTTCAAAACATATCATTCTGCCTTTTCCCTAAAACAAGCTGCCAGGCAGCTCTCTTCGGAGTTCCCCACATATCCTCCCTTCTGGGTACAAATAGAGAAATCTCTTATTCCCCTTGTGATTTACAGGAGATCCTTGCTTTTACTATTAATATCTCATTATTATGTTCTCCTATTATTTCTCACTCCCATAAACGCTTGGCTCCTCTCCTACCATCAGCTTGTCCCTCACGTAATTCTTATCAACAACAACCCATTTGGCATAATACATCATTACAAATTAAGAACCACACCATTTATTGGAGAAATTGGCTTTCTAAGGGTTTGCAATGGATCTCTCAACTTCTTCTTGATGATCAACTCCTTTCGTTTACTGACCTTCAAACAGAATGTTCTTTATCAGTTACTTTTAAATCTCAAGATGATCTGTTATATCCCTCCTTCAACCAATATCTTCTTGCGCTACCGAGTACTTCCAATCCCCCTGCAAAATGTACTACTTTTTCTCCATTGTTAGATAACTCCCCTTCTCCTTCCACTATTTACAAGTCTTTAAAATTACCCTCAGACAGACTCAAATCAGAGACCGAACTAGCCTGGAAAAAAGATTTATCACAATGTTGACCAACTGAAACATGGGATAAGTTATGGTCTAAGCTTCCCAAAACTTCTCGAGCTGCTAACCCCACACAAACTCTTTATTTCATTTACCAACAAGTGTTATTCTCTCCAATGACTTTATAATCATTTTCATCAAATACTTCTTCTACTTGTTGGTCCTGTCCCTGCTCTAATGCTGATTTAAAACACATGTTATTTGAGTGCCCCCTATTTATCAGTTTTGGCAGTTGGTTTGGACCCAAATTAAGAAGATTTTCAAAGTAAATGTCCCCTTTTCTCTAACCAATTTATTCCTAGGCTCCTTGTCTCCCCAATGGCCACAGTCACCATCACGTTTTAAGTTGTTAGATCTATTGTTAGCTGCTGCTTTTCACTTAATAACCTCAAATTAGAAACAAGCCGTTAAAGTCCTCTTTAGATCCTGGTGGAACGCTGTATGTTTTCATAATAGATTAGACATTAATTATGCTCCCCCATTCCTCTAGCAATTAAAAAAGATCTCGTATGGCTTCCATCAACTCCTCATTCATCTTTATCTGCCTCTTCTGCTATTAAGGTCAGTACTGTATCAAATGATGTACAGAAGCCACCTTAACTTCTTTCTTTGTCTCATTCCCAGATGATTAGTGTATTTTTGTACCCTTATATCCTTACTATGCTTTTTTGTTTTTCTTATTGTTAGGCTTACAGTGCAAAATCATTTATTATTCATGTTCTTACTTTTAATATCATATAAGTAATTATATATTGTTCTCCTTCCCATATCCCTTTCTTTTATTGTTTATATAGTATATATATTTGTTTCTTTATGTACTTCTTGATAGTTATATCCTTCATATATTTTTCTTTCCTCTACAATTACAATGTTAAATAGGACTTATTGTATTCACTGCATTGCTGTTCTTTTTCTTGTTGTTTTCAATCAAATAAAAAAGAATGGCCAGGTTCTCATTAACCAGCCGTAAATAATATTGGGGCATTCCTAATTGAATTGGGGGTGTGACATCATGCAAAAGAGCAAAAAACACAAGGTTATGAATGAGCAAGCCACCAGAGAGGCGCTCTTAATTTCTATCGCGCATTTGGTGGAGGTCGTTTTGAGTTCAACTGGAAGGCTGGGACCAGCAGATCAGTCACAGATTCCAAAGTGCCTTTTGGGGCACTATTTTGTAGAGATTTAATAAATAAAACGAATTTCGTAGCGCACCCAGCATCGCAAAATGCAATGCTGGGTGCGCTACGAAATTAGTTTTATTTATTAAATTGTTTACTTACCTCCAATAATCCATATTCCGTTTTATAGCAACCCCCGCCCCACTTCTCTGCCCCACGGATTCCCTCCATGGGCCGCGGCTGCCACTGCTTTGAAATGAACTGTTTTTGCACACTTTGAAATATTTTTGCAGCATTCTAAGAGTATTTTCATTTTTCAGTAGTGTGGCCTTTTGTTGTTTTGGGTCTTGTGATAAGTCTATTTAAAGATCCTTATTTTTATAACTACTTGTGTGGTGTCCCTTTGTAGTGTTCTTCTCTGTGGTACTGTGTATGGTTATAAATGCTTCAACACTGCCTCTGAGGTAAGCCTGTCTGCTCGTGATACGTTACCACATGGTTGAGCAAGAGTTATCAAAGGGTGTAGCCCCCTTACTCTGACTTAAGAAGAAGGGTCAATACTTGGACAGTGGCCAGCCATTGCCAACTAGAGACCCCCATTTCTAACACTTACGTTTTAGAATGTCTTGCACATAATTTATACTGGTGTTTATTGTAATATAAAACCTAAACCACTATCATATATCAAAAATGAACCACATTTATTTTCCTTAAGGTACACATAAAAAGTAAACGTACATTAGAAACTCTTTGAAGCGTGACCTAAAAATCATATACATTCATTTTCATTATTTACAGTCATCAGAAGTGTCAGCCTCAAAAGTAAATGACATGGAAAGCCTGTCGCAAAGCGACTATGGGGGTCCCTAGCAGGGCCCCCTTCTCCCTGAGGGGCACGGGGTGGGGCCGATGGAGGTGCCCCCGGTTAATCCCTGCACCGTGTGGTAGGCACCGTGAGGTGCTTGCCACTCTGTGCAGGGATTAACAGAAACTCCCATTCTTTATGGGAGCTTGTGCTGCGGCTGATTTAAGGCTGCAGCACAAGCTCCCATAGAGAAATGAGAGTATGCGACCGCACCATGTGCAGTCACATTGTAATTGCTGCCGACCGGAAGTCGGTCAGACACATCGTAATGAGGTCCTTGGATCTTACATCTTTCTTTGGAGTCCATCCAAGTTCCGAGAAGCGTCAAACATTGGCACATGGTCGCCCATAATCTACAAGAGATCACTTTATGCTACCAAATTCTACACCCAACTCCTTGCCCTGGTAAATTGAAATAATTATGGAAGCTCAAGCTGACCTCGAGCCCTGGGACTAGCAGGAAGACAATTAACTTCTATATGTTTAAAAGAGGGGTTTTGTGCCCATTGTGGAATGCAGAATGTTATTCCTTACACATTAGACCATCGTCTTATGATTTCAGATGCACGCAAGATCAACAGTTTGGTCCATTAAGATCATGTATCAGTGTTGGACACCATTGACTATGAAATAATCCTACACTTTGGCTTACATGCAACATCGATGAGGACTTGGTTAAGTCAAGGGTGCGAACAGTCACATTTGCCTAGCTCAGGTATAGACCACAGTTCTCAGTAGAGTTACGTATTTTACATGCACATAAAAAGTGCAAGTTTACCAAATAATACTCACCAATTTCACTGCTGCTACCAAAACGTTCTGAAAAGACATAAGAAATATTTTTTTTTAAATAACCTACGTCCTTTCAAATTAAAGGAGACCTGTGTGTTTTTGTTGTGACAGTTCTGTTAATTGCTAAAGACAATTTGAATATCCCACCCCATCTCAAGCCTTCTATGTGAAATCTTTAACAAACTCGAAAATATAAACAGGAAGATTTGTTTAGGTGAAATTAGAACCGTTTAAAAAGTAGTGTACACATTACAAATCGCTCTGCTTGAAAAACTGGTCAACATACTCAAAATGCAAACAGACATGTGCTTGAATTATTTTATCCTACGCTGTGCTGATCGCAGTAATCTGATGTGCATGGGATGAAGCATCCACCCCCGGGGCATTTTTAACTTGCATGACCGACATGTCTAGAGCAAGTCTCCATTGCCCTCAGTGACCTTGTCAGCATGATAGGGGCCATGTTTGTCTCGACAATGAACTTTCATGCCCAATTTCCCTGCTGCATTAGGCCCACGCAGGCTTCCCGTTCCCAAAAGGCGTGTGTTCTCCATTTGCAATTCCCCCACACATGATATTGCTCATTCTTTTTTTTTTTAACGCAACCTTCTCCACTGTGTACTTAGCTCATTTCTCCCGTTCTTGCATCAACTAAACTGAAAATATGCAAAATATAAATTTGCGATTGTCATATTCGAGGGTTACAAAAATCCTTACTCCAAGGTAATTACTATAATTTCGAAAAACACCAGATATATTTAACATATGAGCTGTGAAGCGTCTTAAAAATGGTCCCCTTGATAAATAAATATTTTTTAATCGAAAAGTCCGCTGTGTACGCATGGTGGACTAAATTGTAAATTATACCACAGGTTAGACTGAATTATACAAAAAGAAAAGGGAAAATGTGCTACAAGTTATATATTTGAGGATAAATTGTGAGTCACATTCTGTGGCCTTATTTCCGTTACGTTCGAGATCGCCACACTAAAGATCCTAAACCTTTCATTAGAAAGGAAACCATAAATAACCATGTGCCAGATGCTAAACAAAATGTTATTAGCAAACAATTAATTACATTCCTCACGTATAAGCAGAGGGTTTGCATGGCAAAAGTTTCCTTGAACCTCCCAGGGCAATCATGGACGTCATTTGGGGCAGCCATGGGTGGCTACTGCGACCCCTGCCATGCCCCTTGTGATCCCTGGCACTGCCTTTGCGACCCCTCCTGTCAGAAGTGGCAAAATCGGTGGCAGGAACAGAAGCAGCTCGTCGTTATGGACGTGGGGGGGCTTCAAATACCTAGTTTTTCGTCAATTTAGCATTATACAAATAGTGAATATTACATTATTCACTGTTAGTTGAATACAAAAAATACAGTACAAATAACGAATAAGACTTTCATTGACAGCTGAGGTAAGTAAAACAATGATTTTAAATGTATGTATGAGTGCACATGCTTGCAGTTTTCACTTTGTTTATGGAAGAGTGCGTGATATATGTGTATTAGTGGAGGCAGTGTGTGTGTATGTGTGAGTATGTGTGCATGTGTGAGTGCCTGTGTATGTATAAGCATATGATTGTGGTTTTTTTTGTCCTCATGTCACCTCTGATTAGCACCAGTCAATACGCTCTTCATGAGTGCCCATAATCGGCTGCCAGTCAATCAGAATTACTGGGGGGCATATTAGCAACAAATAGCGATAATTATCGCTAAATGTGCTTAGCGCAACTTTTTTTATTGCCAGCTATCGCCGGATAGTATCACAGAGATAACGTGCTATTAGCAACGTTTATCTCCAAAGCGATAAACTATCTGGCGATAGCGGCTCAATGCGTGAATATCACTGGAAACCAGCGATATTCAGGCATCATCGTTAATGGGGACTTAACCTGAATATCCACCTCCCATTGGATATACAGGTTAAGAAGTGGTCTGAGCAGGCGTTAGGTTTTGGCGATAATCGCGCTTAGCATGAGTTTTTTTATCGCTTCGCCTGCCTTGCTAATAGGCGATAGCTGTGTTAGCGACTGCTTTCAGTCGCTAACAGGTTGGGTACGCCCACTTTGCATGTCATTAGCGATAAATATCGCTGACATGCAAAGCGGGCCCCAAACCTGTAGCTATCACCTACAAGCTGTCGCTAACTGCTGTTAGCGACAGCTTGCTAATAGGGCGATAAAAATATCTCTGCTTTCACTGGAAAAAGTCCTGCTAAAGCGGCGATATCGCCCTTGCTAATATGCCCCTGGGTTATTTCAAAATTTGCACCGCCCTCCCAGTTACTGAAATGAGTGGGTGTACGGTAAGATCTGCAATATTTAACAAATTTTCAAACCTGAGACTATTTTTATCCATTTCCTTGAAAAAACTCACAGAATTCTTTTACCCCTGCCAAAAGGGTGGCTCTGATTGAGCCCAAAGTTTACAGATTTCTCTTCTTGCCAGTAGTATTAAGTACAAAATCAAACAATGGTCGCTCTCTTGCAGAACGTACTTATCTTTGACCTGCTGGGATATCCTGGACATGATTAATGTTCACTCTATAGAAAATCATATTAAATAAATAAATAAATAAATTAACTCAGGGCTTACCTCTACGTTGACACCCACGGTGCTTACCCACTGCTGTCCAGAATCCTCCCAGTTTTCAACAATTGGCAAACATGTGCACATCGTCAGCATCTCCACTGTCATATCACTTGCACTTTGAATCTGTGCCTCCTTTTATCTTTCCCAGCCTTTTTGGGGCCCAGTAGATTCTATGCAAGGTAAAAATTTGATTTTTCTTTAAAGCACCAGGTTTAAACACCAAGTAAAGTGTAGCACAAGATACGTGCCTTAAATCTGCCTGCTCCGCTTCCGGCAAGCATCCATCTCATACACTGTGTGCTGATTTCATTTCCTCCAGTTCTGCATCCAGGAGAAATTGATACCAAAGTGCCACCTCGTTTTTCCTTGCCATTGTGATCTAAAGTTCTAGATCCATTCAGTTTGAGACTCTATCTAACCCTTTCTGACTCTGGGTCCAGGAATTGATCTGGTAGATTTTAAATCTGGATATTGCCCCTTTTGTCTTGTCACACCAGAAGCTCCAAGTTAGCTGTTGTCGGTCATCTATCAGTTGACCCCACTGCCTAACATCTGGCTTATGCGGTGGTCTTGCTAGGCTATCCGATAGACATTCTGGTGTACCTGGGGAATCCCATATGGGAGACAGTCTACTGTAATAAGGTACACCAAGGATCGATCTTATCTCAAACCAGGTCCTTGCTGCTGACTGGAGGGCATTTTAATCTGACTTTTTTTTTTAATTATGGGGCCCCATATTTATAAGAGAAGCCCTCCTCATGCAGACCCATTAGCATAGATTTAAACATGTCCCTTATTAAGATGCATCTGGACTTTGTAAAAACATTCTATTGTCTTTAAGTTGAAACGCCCAACAATAGATCTGAAAATTGGTAAGGCCCAAACCTCTCAAACGAGCTATCCGTCTCAACTTTTCCATGAGATGCGTATTCCTCTAATAGCCCATATAAAAGAGGAAATCTTCCCGTGCAGCTTCAGAAGTGTTTTATTTTTCGAAGTGTAACGGAATATTATCAAAGAAGAAGGTGAGTTTTGGCAAGATGGACATTTTCACCAAATAATCCGGCCGTAGATTGTGAGAGGTTCTGCCATCTTTTTAATAATACATCTATCTCCTTTCCTATTCAATCCAAATTAACAGCTGCTACCTTCCCAAGGTCTTTAATTATTTTAATCCCCAGATACCTCAATTCCTCCACGCATTTTATTTCTCCACTGTCTTGGTTCCACATCATTACTTAGATGTGGTAGAGTTGATACTGCGTCCAAGATGTAAACCATAAGGTCATCAGCATAAAGGGAGATCTTCCTAGAGTATTCCCCCATTTTAAAGGATATTAATCTCTTCATTTAACCTCAAACTTTGAGCGAAAGGCTCTATGTATAGATCAAACAATGCACAAGACAAAGGACAGCCCTGTCTTGTACATCTCTCGATTCGCACCGGGGAAGACAAATTATCATTAACTAGAATCTTAGCAGTTGGAACTCTGTAGATTTTAAAAATAGTGTCTATCATGTTTTCTGCCCAAACCAAAATATTCTAATGTAGTCTTTAAATCCCTTCAATTGACATGATCAAATGTTTTTGCAGCATCTAATGTAATAAATGCCAGGGGGGTGTTAGGCGTTGTAGCTAAATATATGCAGCCTATCAAGGAATAGTAAAGCTCATTCATATATCTTCCAGGAAGAAAACCTTTTTGATCTTGATGAATCGACAGCCCCACAACCTTATTCAAATGTGCGACAAGAATCCCAAAGAAGTTCTTATAGTCATTATTGAGTAATGATATTGGGATAAATGATTGGCAATGTGTCGGGTTCTTGCCTGGCTTCAAGATGAAGGAAATTACTGCTCCGTTCCATGTCAAAGGAATAGGGCCCCCTTCTCTCAGAATAGAATTGAATCATTTGACCCACACCAGGATAATCCCCTCCTGCAGTACCAAATACATTTCACTCGGGATCCTGCTGTCTGGTCCAGCAACTTTCCCCTTTTTTTGCTTTTTCAATATGTCCAGGATCTCACTACCATCTATTTCTCGTCCTAAGTAGAGGGCTTGGGCTTCTGTAAGTTTAGGGAGCTGCTAACCTAAGAGCCAACCTTGTATTCCTTGCTCGGTTTCCTCTAGGCCTTCTGTATACAGCCCCTGAAAGAAGTTAATAAACGCACCTCTGATTTTTACGCTCTCCTCGACTATGAGCCCGGACTCCTCTTCTAGAATATTCCCTATAAAATGTTTACTTCTGTCTAACCTAGATTTCCAAGCCAGGAGCTTTCCACGGCATTCCCCTTGTATGATATCTCTAGATCTGCTCACCTCCTACTGCTGAGTTACTTTCTCCTCCAATTTGGTTCTAAACGTCAACTGTAAGCCTTCAAGCTTCTCTACCCACTCATTTCTTTCTCTTTCCAAGCCTTTGTTATCTTTTTAAAGGTTTTCCAGTTTGCCTATCTCCTCCTCAATTTTATTAAGGTGTTTTTTCTCTTCCTTGACCCAGTATACCGTTAGATTTTTAACAATACCTCTTGACCATGCCTTAAAGGAATCCCATTCCGTAAGCATGGGGGCTGACCCCAGGTTCCATGAAAAAAAATCTTCAGTGTTACTGCACACTTTCTTTATTATCTCGGACTGTAACATAATCCTTCTATTCATCGTCTACCTAGCAATTGTATGGATGTCCCTTCTCTCGATTTTTAATAACACTGCTGCATGATCCGAAATATGAATGAGCAAATGGTTTTTCCCAGCTACTAACTCCACTTCCTTCTTATCCATAAAAAGATAATCTATTATTGAAAAGTGCCAATTCTTCTTACTAAGGAAGAGTAACCCATGTGTTTACCCTCAACTCTGCGGAAGACGTCACACAGGTTACAATTCTCCACCATTTCTAGTAAGTAGGCCCTCATCTTAGGAAAGGTAATTTGAGTCCTAACTGACGACCTATCAAAATCATTTTTCAATAGTATATTAAAATCTCCACCCAGAATAATGGGGGATTGAAAATCAACCAGGTTAGAGAAAAGCTTGGTCAGAGGTGTTACATCATCTATAATTGGGCCGTAGCAGCTCGTTAATGTCCTAGGGCCTATTTTGAGCTCAGCAATTAGCCAACGCCCACCCTCATCTACTCTGTATCTAAGGAGCTCAATCCCTGAATTTGTCGTCAATATTATTACTATCCCTTTAGTACAGTGAGTTTGATCAGTAGATACCCACTTTCCAATCCATCTTCGTTTAGAAAAGAATTCCCTACATTCTTGTCTCAGAAGATGAATCTCCAGAAGCATTATTATTTCATCATTCTGATCTTTTAAATATTGCACTATAATTCTCTGCCTTCTTTTGAACCGCAGACCATTCACATTCCAACAAAGAATTGTCAGTTCTTTCTTAATCATGCTTCTTCAACTTACTCATTTGATATCCCTGAGGGCCTTGTTTTTGACCATTTATAACAGGCAATCCTTTACTTACTTGAGGACAAAACATTTAAAATAAAAAATAATTCCTTTGCTCTTCACCACTAGTACACCCTCCCGTGGAAACCCTCCCCTAAAAATATATTTTATAGGCATATCTGCTGCCTATTGAGCCTATGCTGAAGGGGGACAAAGTTACCTATATTGCCCTCACCTCTTACCGCCGCCTGTTTCTATTTATTACTTGTATTCCCTAGTTTTATTTCTTGGATAAATTTGTCCACCTCAGCCGGGTCTGAAAAGTTGTGCATTTTATTTTGCCACATTACTTTTAGAAAAGCCGGAAACCTCAATTGTACTGATGCTCCCAATTTTTTTAACTCATCTATTTTGTTACCCAGTGCCCACTGTCTATCGGCTGTCTCCTTTGAGATATCTGACCTAATTCTGTAGGAGGCACCCATTGCTTGTAGTGATTTTTCTCTTAACGCTAACCCTAAGATTTTTTCTTTCGCCGATTACGAGAGAAAATGTACCAGGATTTGACGTGTTTTTCTGAATTTTTTTGGATCCGGCTACTGGTTTCCCTTTCAACAGACCTGTATTCGCCAATTTGGTGGTGAACCTTTTAGGAGGAGGGTGCGGGTCCTTGTTAGGACCAGTATTTGTTCTAATTTTCCTCCGACTGACCTGTAGTCTTACAGTAAATTGTGAGGGAGTTTTCTTCAGCTCCTCCGCCTTCCTCCAATACCCAAGGGGAGCAGATACGCGATCTCAGTGTGTAGCGTCTATCCGACTAGGACTGAGATCTATCTGTATTCTTGGGGCTGGTTTTCTGGTATCCACCTTGCTTCTCCTGTTGTGGTTGAACCCTTAGGCCATTATGTCCGTTTGCCTGCATCCACCCAACACTATAACTTTCCTGGTCATAATTCAATTGTTTACCCTGATGCATATGATTATGTGAGTGAAAGTGATGGTCAAGTTGCATGTGAAGTCACTTTCGCTACCCCTGGCATTTTGGTGAATTGACGTCCATGGGGGAATATAGTTTTCGTAAAACCGTAAAACACATACAAAGCAGTGCTCAATAGGAAACACATCTCCAAAGAGACCCTTATACGCTCGAATTTAAAGATTTCCACTTGTCTAGGTCTTTAAGGACATTTTTTGTATTTTATTCATGTCATACTGGAATTATTGGGTTTTATTTATTCATTTTGATTCATTGATGTCTTCTTGCTGCTTGTTTTATGTTTTGATGATGAAATACATACAAGTAACTGAGTAAATTGCGGTTTGCAAGCATTGCAATTATAATTGCTGTGATTTTTTGTGCACTCAGTAGTTACCAGGTGTGTAAACGATTGCACTCCTCGTTGCATTTCAGCAGGTCAAGCTTGTTTCCGAGAGAAAAAAAGGCCCTGTAGATGTGGTAAGCACCATAATCTGCACGTTATGCTCAATTTTGAGAGCAAAACCTGTAAGAGGCAATACTTTTTGCAGCCAATACATTCAAAACAGATACAGGATCTGATTTTACCCGATGTATTAATTTTCGCATCAACCACCAGGCCATCCATAATGAGAGACTGAGTGATCGTTATAAGATGTCTGTCATTCCATTTGCTATGTGTTTTGTATCTTTTAATACATTTCAGATAGAAACTCTTATGAAATCAGCAATGGACTATGTGGTTAATGTTGCAAAGTCATAATTATGGGTCAAAATCAATGACTGGAGAGTAATGTAATTACAGTAGCTTTAACTATAGTTGATTCCAAAAACTGACATTTTAGGTTGAAATAAAAAACATTGTAATAAATGTGATTATTATTTTTAGATGAGTTACTACCTAACTAGAGGAATAACCACAACCCTTATGAGGGTGAACCCTCCAAGTCATTAAATAACTTGAGCTCAATCCACAGGTAGCTCTTGTACAGAGCACACAGGCTTAATTTAGGGTAATGTGTAAATAATGTATACATTACTAAAACAGTAATAAAGTAAAAATGCAAAACAATAAAAATCCCAAGCTGAATAAGACAACTAGAGTCATACTTAATATACAAAATAACACATCCATGAAAAAAAAATCCAAAAGGGGAACCAGAGTTATGAACGTTTACATTGTGAGTAGAAATAGTGCCAACAAGAGCTAGACACCAAGGGGGTCATTAGGATGGCGGGCGAACTTTGCCCGCCCGCCATCCTCGTGCAAAACGGGACGCCCGCCATAGGAGCGGCGGTCCTGCCTTGAGCATTAGGATGCGCCTGCTGTATTTTTACCATTGCGGCGGGCGGTGCAGAAACGCCGCCCGCCGCAATGGTAAAAATGCATTTCAAAGCACAACATGACAGGCACCGCGCGGTGCCTGCCATGTTACACTTTGAAATGCGGGGGGTACCATAGGTACCCCCCATGTGCACCCCCCACCCCCCCGGACTCCCAGGGGGCCCGCAACGGGCCCCCGCAGGGAGTCTTCGCATGCCTTTCCTTGGCGGCATTGCCTCCACGGAAAAGCATGTCAGGAAGGGCATCCTAATATGGCTGGGGGTGTCTGATAGACAACGCCACTATATTATTCCTTTTCCGCCCTGGCCGCAAGGCGACCGGGGTGGAAAAGCGGCGGACGGTCTTTCTATCCACCGAGGTCCCCCCCGCCATCCTAATAAGGCGGGGTTCTTTAGTGCAATGATGTCGGGCGGATTGCACCCGCCAGGCTGGCAGTGGCTACCGCCAGCCTGGCGGGGGCAATCCGCCCAACATCGTAATGGGCCCCCAAGTATACTCTATGGTTGTGGTAGATGGTTCTGGTAGACTGGGACCTAGGTGCAATTGCAAGCTGCCGCGATGGAGCACGGGTCGGATACACCAACCAGGTTCATCCTGGTCAAAGATTCAACCTTCTGGCTTAGTCTTTTAAATCCGAATCAACTACCAGACTACACTTCTAAAGCTTTCGGGACCTCAGCAGAGGCATGCAAGACTCACAGGGTGTCAGGCTGTGGCCAACAGCAAGGTCCAATCCACGTTGAGTTACGAGTAGTAAGCTTGGTACTTCCAGGTAAAGGAATCATGCAGCTTGTTGTCTTCCTGTAACAATACAGGAGTTCAGCCAACTGACTCTTGGCATCCACTTATTTATTCTGGGTCCAAATGGGAGCAGGTCCAGTCAATCAGGGCTCCCCTCAAGTCACAGATAGCAGATCCAGTATTCTTCTGATTTTCTACAGGACCAGAAGGTGTTCAGTAGAGGGTGCTTGTGGATGCCACATTTATGGTGTAAAATTGACCAGACCCTGACTCTACCTACTTTTGCAATGTAACCTGTCTACCTTACTGCAAAATGCCAAAAAGTCTGTGTGCATTTTCCACATGTCAAAAGTCTTCAGCCACACTGAATGAGGGCTCTGAAGGTAGGCAGTGTGAGTCGGGTGTTTACTGTGATAATCCTAGTGTCATCCCACATCTAACACTAAAATCCAGTTTGAGGCAGGCACTGTGCCCAAAGCAAACCCAGACACTGAAGTCAGGTAAGACAAAAACATGGTCCTTACGCAGCCGGACAAGGGGTCCACATGAATTGTCTTGGCATCCCGTTCTCTCCCCTTCAAGAGCACTGTAAGTATTACATGTAGCTCAACAGACTTGCCAAGCAGGATATTACACTGTGCTGTCAAAGGGATGCCCTCCGCCAACACCCTGCATATTCTCTTAAAGTCAGATGAGTCATTTCTGGCTATTCAGTTCACCCAATTGTATGCTCCTGGAAGGCAATTCACAGCACTTTTACACCTATTCAAAGCTGACCACAGACTGAGAGCTGACAGCAGCTTATGCTAATTAGCTACCTAACAGTTCAGGTAGGTAAGGGGTAACATTTCAAAAGTTACTTTTCCTTAATATTTTTACAAATCTGATTTCACCATTGAATTATATTTATAATAGCTATAAAAGTTGTGGTTTTATTACTTTTCTGGCTGGTCTATTCCCAAGATAGAGCATTATTAGTATTTTAATCTTCACTACAGTTTTCTACATAGGACAGCTAGGCCTTCAACACTTAAAATAGCTTTTAGTGTCTTGACACTGCATGGACATGGTAATATTAAATTTCTACATGTACCACTTTTATATATGATGCATCCTACCTTGTGGGCTATAAGCCTTACATAGGGGTGACTTACTAATATTTAAAAGGCAGGTTTTTACCTGTGAAAAAGGGCTACTTTGTCTGCTTGGGCTGTAGTGTTGCCACTGCAGCCGGCAGGCTACTCCATATAGTCCTTAACCGCATAATTGCTAGGCCCTTACCCTCGTGCTATGCCCTCTTTCGACTATCTAGGGGTAGTTTGTGCTTAGGCCTCCATACCTTTTTGCCTCCATAAGGTATCCTCGCCAAATTTGAGCCCTTTTTTTCCAACATCCTGGGGATTCTAATGGTTTCCAGGGTTTATGGAAAAGAGCAAAATATAAAACATTTTTTGTATTTGTGGAAAATAAGTAAAAAGTGTTCCGGATAAATGTGTCTGGTTTTTTTCATTACATTACATTACATTAGCTGTGCTAAAGTGACCATCTTCCAATCTTTCAGGAGCATGCAGAGCTGAATCAAAAACGTAATTTTTGTACCACAGTTTTGGCATTTTTCAAATAGGTAGCCTATTTTTACTATTTTTTGTGCTTTTAACCTACTTTGGGGTGGAAACCTGTGAGAAACCCATGGGTGATCCAGGAAGGCTACATATTTCTGAAAAGTGGACTAAATTCCTGAATTCACTAAGGGTCATACGTGTAGACCCCTCAAGGTTTTCCCAAAGAAACTAATTGTTGACATAAAGAAATATTGAAAACGAGTAGGAAAAAACAACCATTTATGACAAGGTTTTTATCTGTAAATTTATCACAATGGCCTATTCACAAAAACAATATACAATTATGAATGCCAGACCATTTTAGTTGTGGGGATATGAACAGGGTTTGTACGTTCTACAAGAACTCGAGGTACCAAGAGCCAACAACTGAACTGCTCCATACAATGTTTTTTCATTGTGTACTCAGGATAGACCGATTCATATGGTGAAATATGTAAAGTGAAAAATAGATATCAAGGTAACCAATGTATTTCTGAAATGTGCTCAAAATATAGGGCCTCATTTATGAGGCTATGCGTCACTTTTCCGCCGCTGGTGCGTCACATTTTGTGATGCACCAGTGGTGTAAAAAATGCGCCTTGTTGCGCCATATTTACAAAGTGACGCATCTAGGTAGATGCGTCACTTTGTAAACCCCTGCGCCACATTACACCTGCGCCAGGTATAATGTATGCAAGGGAGGCGTATTGACGCAAGAAAGGGTCGTAGAAGTGACGCAGTGAAATCTATGAGATTTCACTGCGCCACTTCTAGGACACAAATGCGTCAATTTCTTACACCTGCCTCACAGCAGATGTAAGACTGACGCAGGCCCTTTCACATGGGGGTTGCCCCATGTGAAAGGATACATTGCTGGAGTTGCGTCACTTTTGTGACACACTCCAGCAATGCGTCACTTTTCCGCCATACAGATACATCAGAAATACTGACGTATCTGTAACTCCTTGCGCAATGACGCGTCATACTGTAAATATGACGCATCATTGGTGTTGCAAGGAGGGCGCAGTGAAAAGTGACACATCGCTGTTTTCACGCAGCGATGCGTCACTTTTCAGAAATGAGGCCCATGGAGTTTAGGAGCCATGGCTATCTGTACATCTCTGAATTTTTGGGTACTCTCATGAGCATGTGATTTAGAGGGTATTTTTCACACTGGCTTACATTTGGAAGGCACAAATGCAGTGAAATCCAATGGTAATAAGAAATGGCCTACTATTCTATGCTGCTACATGTCATCTGATAAAAATGGTGCCTCACTTATGAGGTAGACCTAGTTCCTGCGACAAGAAACTGCCCAAAATGCAACATGCATACATCACATTTTTCCTCTCCAAACAAACCCATTTTTGCAAAGTGGGTAGCTGTGGGTTTTGGGACCCAGCTCTGCTGGGACCTAGGTAAAACTGTACATCTTTGAAAACTGGACACCTAATGGAGTCCTTCATGGAGTGACTTGATGGCTCTCACTAGGTTGTTTTACCCACAATCCCTTGCAAATCTCAAGCTTTGACTGAAAAAAACAAATGTCCCTCATATTTTTGTGATGAAATGTTCTGGAATCTGTGGGGAGCCACAAACTTCCTTCTAATCAGTATTCCCTTAAGTCTTCTGATAAAAATGGCACCTCAGTTGTGTGGGTAGGCCTAGTTTCTGCGACAGGACACGGCTTAAAACGCAACATGGATACATCACATTTTCCCACTCAAAACTGGCCTGTTTTTTGCAAAGCAGGTAGCTGTGGATTTTGGTGCCTAGTGCAGCCGACATCTAGGGAAACCAAGCAACCCAATACATTTTTGAAAACTAGACACCTAGGGAAAACTAGGAAGAGGTGACTTACATGGCTCACACCAGGTTGTTTTAACCAGAATCCTTAGCAAACCTCAAACTTTTACTAAAAAAAACATTTATGTGCAGCTTTTTTAGCAGTACAAGTGAGGTAATGCCGGGTGGTAGGAATTTTGTAAATTCCTGTGGGTTATGAAAGTTTCCATCACAGAAATGTAAGAAAAACAATTTTTTTCAGGTAAAGTTTCAGGTTTTAAGGCTATTGTGGGTAAGAAACCCTCATGGGGTTGGGTCCATGCAAGGCACACCACCCTGGCATACCCTGGTTGCCTAGTTTAAAAAATCTTTTGCAGTTCATACCTTTGTGTGGGTGTCACAATAGCATGGCCCCAAATACCGTACCGTACCCACCCCTATTGCTTATCTATCAATGTAGCGCTTTAGGGCATTTTGTGTTGCGGTCTCTTGGCTCAGCCAGATAAGAGGGTACAGTTGTTCTTATAGGGGGTCATGTAGAAGCTCACAGTGGTAGAAAATGTATGGCTCCCCACAGATTCAAGATTTCCTCACAGAAATGTGAGAAAAATGTCTGTTTTTAGACAAGTTTTGAGGGTTGCAGTGCATTGTGGTTAAGACAATGCTGTGGGATCCATGCGAAGCACACCATCCTGGACTCGAAAGGGGCCGTATTACACATGCCGCTCATTTTACTTCATTGCACCTTGTGCACCAGGGCAGCCGCGAACTCCCGATGCCCTGGGGGCAGCACATTCAAGTGAAATACGGAGCGGCTGCTTTAAAGTCGCTCCGTGTTTCACTGTGCAGGCGGCAACCCACATGCACTTTTAAAGTGGAAGAGAGATCCCCTTGCAGGTGGGTGCAGTCAGTGATTGCACCTGCCTACATTGGGGTGCTGGGGGGTCTATAGGACCACCATTCTCCCTTTCAGAGGGATTTTCTCAGCAAATGCACTGACTGTGAGTTAATACCGTGCCGGCACAGAGGCAAAAGGGATACCCTCCTTTGCATGGTGCATGCCCCCATGCAAATGAGGGAACGCCTCCTTGAAGAGAGCGCTGCTGCTTTATATGCGCCAGCGCTATAGGTATTACAGAAGGGGCCGCACAAGCATCTGTAGCCCCTTCTGTAATACCAAAGAGCCCTGGAGGATTGCAAATCGGGCATAAACGCCCATTGTGCCCCTGGGCCACTTTATGTAATATGGCCTCAGGTGTCTAGTTTTCAGAACTGTATCGGTCTAGTAGGTTTTCCCAGGTGGTAGCCTACACAAGCCTAAAAAGTGCAGCCATTTAGACTACCAGGTGAGATGATATTGGGAGGTAGCCTCGCTCTCCTGGCACATATGTAAAAATAACACCCACAAGAATCAAATGTCCTCTCGCTTGCCATTGGGATAGGATTATTTAGTCTGCAAGGTAGTAGAAAGATTGTTGAGGCTCTAAGGGTGAGGGTGGGTCCTGATTTTAAGATGGACCAGACCCGCCCCATTATTTAAAAAACAAGAAATATCCCTGCCATGCAGTGGACTTTCTATTCCCCTAGGGACAAATTCGGTCTGATCCTGAGAGGGACAAAACAATAGACTAGTCCCTTTTTGGAGCAGGGGGGTGGCCAATGTTAGAGTGCACCACCCACATCACTTTATGTTGCACCAAAGGTAAAATCCCTGGTGTCTGATGGAATTTCTACCCCTAGAAGGTAGACCTGAGCATTCTCCTCAATTGTAACAAACCTCCTATCTGCCCTCAGGGGGTGAAATACACTATTGCCCCTTTTGGGGCAGGGTATGGTTCAATGCCAGGGTAGGCCACCCCCTCCTTTCATTTGTTTTGGCTCTGTTTAGAAATTCCTGGTGTTTAGTGGGCTTTCTGACACCTTGAGGGAGCACGTTGGAGGTGTATATCCCTAACCACTGTCCAGGAGGGGAGAACATCTATTGGGCCGTGGGGTGTGGGGAGCACAGGCCCATGGCCTGCTACCCAAAAAAGCTCAGTATAAATGTAGTCCTTGGTGTCATGGACTTTCTGCTTCCTGACTAATTCCCCCAACTACCCAGCAGAAAGACTGCCTGTGTCCTTTCGGGGGGCATGGCCTTGCCCATGGTGGGCAGGCCCCACCCCTGTAAATTGCTTTATAAGATTTCCCTGGTGTCTAGTTGGCTTTCTGCCCCCAACCCCAGGGGAAGGAAGATTGGCGTAATCACCCCACACCCCCAGGGGGGGCAGAAAGGCTGAAGATTTGACTGTGGTGGGGGAATGGAAGCATTTACCTAAAGACCCTGGAGCCTAATGGGCAGATCCCTGCATGGGGATCACTCTCCTGTGGCTATCCTCAAGCAGGGATCCCCTGGGCAGCGGTACCACTGGAAATGGGAGAATCTCCCCTTTCCAATGACACCTCTCCTTTCCCATGCATCATTGCTCTGGGGCTGATATATCCCCCTTTAGCACTGATGCAGTCAAAGTAAAGCAAGCCCATCAGCTCATTTTACTTTCACTTTTCTGTAATTATGTTGCATGCTGTTCATCATCAGAAAAACAATAAAAACACTCAGGCTTCTCAGAATCCTTTTCCTGAGCAGCCCGAGGTTAAAATAAAATAAAGGACTCCTGCTGGTGCAGACCAGCAGAGGGCCTGTATTTACCTCCCAGGGTCTGTCAATGGCCAATACCCACACTGAGGAAGTAGTGCAGCCTTTGGCCATTGCCTGATAGCCACCCTTAAAGGCTAAGCCATGTATACTTTGCCACTGTAGTGGATATCACAACAGCTGCTGCATTCCACCAGTGGCACTTAACTTCCAGTCCCTAAGTAATCTTTGTACACCATATAATAGGCCATATAAGAAAGTAAAATATACCAATTAGGAATAGGCCAATTCAACCACTTTTAAAGGAGGAACTCAGGCACTTTATGTCTGGTTAGCAGGGGTAACATGCAAAGCGTTCAAAAGCCAGCAAAAATAGAATCCAGCAAAAGCCAAATAATCTGAGGTAAAAACTCAGGAAAGGTGGATTTCTTACAAATAAACTGAGCAAAGATTAGTCAATAACTTCAATATGAGCTTCTTCCCTTTAAAGAACAAGCATTGACAATGCCAGTGGGTGTTGCATTTGGCTGATTTACTGGATTTGTCAATTTCTTTCAGCCATGCTGTACAGCAGTATGGCTGAAAAGGTAGAAAACAAGCGCTATGGAAAGGTCAACGCGGACTGCTAGGGGCAGTTATCCATTTTCAAAGTTTAAGATTATTCTCTGCCTTGACAAAAAAAAATGAATTATCTTATGTCCAAACTGAAGTTCGCAGTGTTAGCCCGGCATGAAGACAGCACCAAAAAGGCAAAGCAGAGCATGGAGTGCAGTACCGTCTACATCTTGTTAGAAAAACCTGTTGGTGTTACTTTTGAGTGTTTTCTTTTCTTGTGGGATTGGATGGAGCAAGCAACAAAGGGCTTGGAGGTGGCTGATGTCCGGGGCAGACATCATAGGGGAGGGTCGGGGGCGGATGGAACAAGCAACAAAGCAAGAGGAGAGGGCAGTACAAGCCAGAAGTACCGGGTGTGGGAGAGAGGGAGGGGGTACATTGTCAAAGAGGTGAATGTGCCCACCAATCATTCTTCAGGGCATAAAACAACCAATAGTGTCCCAAAACATTGATGGGTGCTGGGGTGAAGGCAGAAAAGTGTTTAAGAAAGAGGCGGTGATGTGGCTTGCCGGAGGGGAAACAGCTTTTACTATGCAGGACCTTTACCATGCAGCTATGTACCAATGCAGGTAAGTATTAGTACCTTTACTACAAAGTAATTTACCTTGCAGATAATTTTTTTTTTAAATACCATGATTTCTATATTATTTAATAAAGGGATTTTGAGGTTTTGGGCTGGGTAAAGGTAAGGAGAGTTAAGGGTGCATTTAGGGTTCGGGCGAGTCAAAGGGAGGTGAGAGTGACATTAGGGTTCAGGGGTGGGTAGAGGTGAAGGAAGGTGTACTGACTTGGGGGTTATGCGGTGGGTAGAGGTAAAAGGAGGTAAGGTTGATTTTATGGTTATGGGGTAGTGATAAAAGGAGGTTAGGGTGATTTAGGGTTTAGGTGTTGGTTGTGGTAAAAAGAGGTAAGGGTCATTTTAGGTATTAGGGGTGAGAAGTAGTAGAGGGAGGTAGGAGTAAGTTTAGGGTGTAGGGATGGGTATAGCTAAAAGGGGATAAGGGTAATGTTAGGGCTTATCGGTGGGTAGGGCTAAAGGGAGGTATGGGTAAATGTAAGGTTTAGGGTGGTAGAGCTAAAGGAAGGTATGGGAAATTTTAGGGTTTAGTAGTGAGTAGCGTTAAAGGGTGGTATGGGTAGTTTTAGGATTTATCTGTAGGTAGCGGTGAAGGGAGGTATGGTAAATTTAGGGTTTAGTGTGGATAAGGGCAAAGGCTGGTATGTGTAAGTACCACATAGGTACAGGGTATAGATTTTTACCTTTACCACACATCCTTAAGCACTCAGTTCTTTAAAATGTGCTGGTGGATGTAAAGGAGGTACGGGTGACCTTAGGGCTGGGGTCTCCAATCCAGAAGCGAGTTACTTACAGGTAGCTGGGGAGCTGCTTTAAGGTCTAGGAGTGAGTAGAGGTAAAGGGTGGTAAGTGTAATTATAGAGTGCAGAGGTGGGAAGGGATAGAGGGAGGTAAAAGTAGGACTCCCGGTTTTATGGTATTTATTGTTTGCCATTTCTGTCTGTATTTATCCATATTTATTTTTTGCAAATTTTATCTGTATTTATCCATATTTATTTCGGCTTTTGTGGAAAAATTAAGCTGAAATTAGTATATTTCCACATTTATTTAACCGAAAAATATGCATTCATGCCTGAATGTCTGCCAGGTTTCAGAGCTGTGAACACACACAGAAGATAAATCAGTGCACTTATATCAAAATATGCAAATTTGAGTATCAACATTGTGCATAACTACTGCTGTTAATGCCTCTTTACTTACATTCTTTCAGATTTCAACCCCCTTATCTATCTATCCGCACATCTATTGGCCTGGCTGTCATTGCAGACAGTATTTAGAATTACTCAAAAAGCAATCCAATTTCCAGTTTTATCCACATTTAAAAATAAATACAGACATGAAAATGAATGTTTTCGGTCTGTATTAATCTGTAAAAAAGGAAAACAGGGAGCCTTAGGTAAAAGTAATTTTAGGGTTAAAGGTGGGTTGAGGTAAAGGGAGGTAAGGCAATGTTAGGGTTAAGGGGAAGGTAGAGGACAAGGGAGATAAGAGGGATAAGGCTCCATGTAGCATTTAGGGGTTGGTAGAGGTAAAGAAAAGAGAGGGTAAATTTACGGTTTTGGGGTGGGTAGAGGTAAAGGGAGGCCGGCATAATTATGGGGATTATTGGTACATTTAGTGTTTAGGGAGGGAAGAGACAAAGGGAGGTTAGGAGTAAAAAAAAAGGGGTTGTAGTGGGTTTATGGCCCCTGAAACATTAAAAAAAGTATATATGTACATATATAAACTGATTTTGAAAGTTTTGTGAAGATTCATCAAATATATGATGGTCGGCAGTAGGTAGGGTTGAGAAAGACCTAGGGGCCCATTAGGATATCGGACGGATCGCCGCCGTCCGCATGGCGGTGGCGATCCGCCCGACATCCTTGCCCACCTGCCACCCATTTCCCTCTGCCATATTACTATGGCGGGGGCGACCGCAGCAGACGGAAACACCGTCCCCCGCTTTTCCGTCCTGGTCGCCTTGCGGCTGGGCGGAAAAGGGTTTGTATGGTGGCGGTGTCTATCAGACACCGCCAGCCATATTACGATGGGCTGTGGGAGATGCCTTTTCCGCCATAAAGGCAGGCGGTCTTTACTTTGGGGGCCCCCTGCGGGCCCCCATGGTGAAGGCGAGGTGGGGGTGCACATGGGGGTACCTGTGCTACACCCCTGCATTTGCATACACAATGCGGCAGGCACTGCACGGTGCCTTCCGCTTTGTGTATGCAAATGCATGCCATGCATTTTTAACATTGCAATGTTAAAAATGCGGGATGCGCCCGCCACTGTGGCGGGCACATCCTAATTCCCCCCACGGGACCGCCGCCCTTATGGCGGGTGGTCCCAATCCCCGGGAGGATCCATCCTAATGACCCCCTTAGTTTCCATAGACAAAGTGTTTTTTGTTTTGCTAAGAACTTTGGCGCCATTTAATGAATCTTCACGAAATGTTTAAAGATAGTTTGACACTCACTACAGCTGCTGTCTGCAAAGTTTTGGGGTCCTTCATAAAGCAGGTGCAGGGAAAAAGGGGGCCCCTAAACACGTTTTCCCCACGCAATTTCAAAGAGGGGTTTTGAACATGACTACAACCGGAACAGCTAGAAGGAATTACACCAGATTTGGCAGAAAGCTAGCTCTTGGTCCAGAAAGAGACTTTTTATGCTATTTGGTGTAAATCCGTTCAGCAGGTTTGGAGTTATTAAAGAAAAAAAATTATAGGTATGTAGGGACATGGAGGTCTGACAGATCTCATGGCGACAGCCATCTTGGGATTCAAGACTCAGCCTGTTTCCCCAAAAAACACACAACAAAAACAAAAGGAGGCAGGGTAGGAATACTCTGACTCCCTAGGCTTGGTGCCGGAGTCCTACAGGACCCTGCTGGGGCCAAAAATGTTATTTTTAAAGTTTTAGCTGCAAATTCACAGAGGATCTGCGAATCCAGGCAAGACATAAAAATAAAAAACAAGCATGGTCTCCGGTGCTTGTTTTAATTGGCCCCCCTGGTGGACCAGGTCCCAGGGGAATATTATATTATAAATTTGACAGAGAGAAGTGTGGACGTAGCCTCCCTTCCCAGGCCGTTTTCAGCTGAAGGGACCGCCACCCCCTCCCTGGGTCCGTTTTCACCCCGGGGGCACCAACCCCCAGGGCTCGGCTGTGCAACCAAATTGGAGGGGGTCGATCTGCCCCCTCCCCGAGCCAATACTTCACCTTCAGACCATTTCCCAAAGGCGTGCTCCAGATATTTCCCAGGGTGCCCGAAGCGTTTTCTCTGCCCGCACTGGTGCAGGTAGGGAAACCTGTGAATGCTCTCGCTTGGCGGGAGCAATTTCAAAGCTCCCGCCAAGTGACAACAAACACTAAGTACACTCCCAGCGGGTGGAAGCAGGAAAAATGCTCCTGCCCGCTGGGAGCTGACTTTTCATCTGTTTCCCTGCCTGCTGTGAAACGGGCAGTAAAACAGATGAAAATATTGCTTCCACCCACAGGGGGAGCATATTTTGCTGCTCCCTTTGGGCAAGAGTGGGTTGGGGGCAATGGGCTCCCTTCTGGTCTTCAAAGAAAAGGAATGGGGTGTCCTGGATAAGCTCCACAGGGCATCTACACTTCACTGGCCAACATTGACCCAGGTAGGGGGGCTGCATGCTCTCTTCTCCATTCATAATGTGGCCTTGCTCCAGGAGATGGGATTCTCTGGGCCAAAATCAGACTGGGAAAGGGGGTCATATTGCTGCATGCCCTGCTCCCCTTTTGAATATTTAGTGAGTGCCCTAGGTGAGCTTCAGGGCACCCACCCTTTACTCAGTGGGCCCCAGAGGATTTGTTCCCTGGGATCAATATTAGCCGGGGGAGGGTGGCTGTATGCCCCCTTGCCCTTGAGACAATGGCTGGGCCCCAGGGCTAAAACCAGCCTGGGGAGGGGGCTTCATAGTCCCCCTTCCCAATTATTAAACAATTAGCCTCCAGGAGGGAGGTTGCATGGCCACCCTCTTCCTTTTTTAGTACAGCCAGAGGACTGAGGTCCACAGAGCCAAAATTAGCCCAGGGTGAGGAGGCTGCATGCCCCCCTGTTTACCTTTGACGAGGCCCAGGGGATGGAGTCCCCAGGGCAAGGAAAGGCCTGGGAGGGGGACAGTGAGCTCCTACCACATAAGGTTGGGTCCTGTGGGATGGGGTCTCCAGGCCATAATCAGCCTGGAGAGGGAGGCTGAGTGCCCCCTCCCCTATAAATATAAAGGTGGGCCCCGGGGGATGGGTCCGCGGGGCCAGAAGTGGCCCGCAGAAGGGTGGCATGTGCCAATCTTCCCGAAATAATGCATCTGGAGATGGGGCTCCTGGAGTCAAATGCGGCCCGGAGAGGGGGGCGGTGACTTTGCTGCCTTTGAGGGATTGTATGATAATTAAATATTACATTACATTGAGAAAACACCTTGAAATTCACTGAAACAAATAAATGTCACAGGGATGTTATAGTTAGGAAATATAATTAAAACAATAGAAATTCACTGAAAAGCCAAAGGTTACAGGGATGTTATAGACAGGAAAGAGAACTAAAAAAAAAACCTTAGAAATTTACTAAAAAACCAAAGGTTACAGGGGCATTATAGGTAGTTTCAGATTTTATACAAACTATACCATAGAAATTCAGCAGTTATACTTAGAGTTATCTCAAGTAACTATGACTTGTGCCCTCAACATGCACTGCTAATTAGCCTACATATTACATTACTCATGTCATCTTCTATGACATCATTGATAACAATAGTGCAGCATTTGCTATGAAATTATTGATGATAAAACTGTGCATGGCGGGGTGTGAGTAATAGTAACCTTTCTGCACGAGTTATGGGCACAGATTCATCAACCCAAATTGCGTCCGCAATAGCTGCGAAACAGCTATTGCGATCGCAATTACGGCTCCCGCAATTCATCAAGGGAAAAAACAGTATATTGCAAATTCGCAAACATAAATTCGCAGAATCAATGTGGAACCCCCTTAGCGAATCGGTAACCGTGAAATTCCACTTATTCTCAAATCCTATTCATCAAACATCTCAAATTGCGAAAACCCCCAAAATCGCTAAATGCGAGTCGCAATTTAAGGAGAAGTCAAACCAGGTGGTAAACATGAAGTTAAATTGGAAAAAAAATAAAAAAATTCCCAACAAGAAAAATGGGCGGAGCAAAACAAACACACTTAAGGAGACACAGTAGGAGCATGAGGACATTCACAATGCCAGGTCTATACATCGTGGCAAGGCGGCTGAGGCTCCAGGCTGCATCCCGGAACCAACGCAGGATCCAGGAACGCATCTTCCGGCTGCGGATAACACTCCTGGGCCAGACTGAAGAGGAGATATACTCCAAATACAGGCTAAATGGGGCAATGATAACCAAGCTCATCCGAGACCTTCACCCCCTGATGCAGCACCCAACAAGCAGGACCAATGCCGTGCCCACCCATGTTCATGTCCTGTGCTGCCTGCACCTCCTGGCCTCCGGAAGCTTCCAGGGGATAGTTGCATATGCAGTGGGGATCTCCCAGAGCACACTGTCACGCTGCCTACGGAGTTTCCTGGACGCCATGCTGACCCGGATACACCACTACATTACCTTCCCAACCACCCAACAGGACCTAAACCAAACAAAGGTTGACTTCTATAACACCGCGCAATTCCCCCATGTAATTGGATGCATTGACTGTACCCACATCCACATCTGCCCACCCGCTGAGACAGAATACATATACCGCAACCGCAAGTCCTACCACTTACTCAACATCCAGATAGTGTGCAATGCAAAAACAATCATCACCGACATAGTGGCACAATACCCGGGGAGCCCGCATGATTCGTTCATCTTCAGGCACAGTGGCATACACACCCGCTGGGCCCGGGGTGACTTTGGCGAAGGACATCTCCTAGGTAAGTTGACATGCCCACATACAGTATGTCAAGACCATGTAGCTGCGCATAAAAGCTACTGACCCTCTGCTCCTACCCTTCAGGTGACAGCGCCTACGGCCTCCATGAGTACCTCCTCACCCCATACCTCAACCCTGCTACACCACAGGAACGGCGTTACAATGCTGCGCACATTCACACAAGAAATGTCATTGAGCGGACATTTGGGATGTTAAAGAGCCGATTCCGCATCCTACACAAGACTGGTGGGGCCCTTAAATACCAGCCTGAGGTCTGTTGCCGCATCGTTGCTTTGTATGCCAAACTCCACAATATTGCTACCAAGCGGAGGATACCTGTGGAGATCTCTGGCAGTGAGTCGGAGGGGGAGAACCGCCCACCTGCACATGTGCATCATGCACGCAGGGAGAATCCTGCTGAAGGACACAGGCGCCGCAACAACATCACACTGAATTATTTTTAGTGCACCCATACCCCTCACACAACATTGCACTCATGCATGCCAAATGAAATAATGACATGAGTAGGATTAGCGTTTGAAATAAATTCTTATAATTATGTGAACAAGATCTTTCATTTACTTTTTTTGTTCAAAATACATGAAAACTGTATTATGTCATACAGCCCCATGATTGCGAAGCAGGCATGCTTGATACTTCAGCATGGCACTGCTGCTAATGTTCAGTCAATCAGTGGCGCCTCCGGCCGGACGCACCCTGTCGCCTCTCCACATCCACCTCGCCAGTATCGGCCATGATGCTGCACTGGGCCTGGTACTGCGGCGTCGTTCTGCTACCACCGGCAGGGACAGGCTGCTCAGACTGGATGTGCCCTCACTGGCATCATCACCCCCCACCCTTTGCATGGCCATGTCCACACACCTGCTGGTTTTGGACAGCGGTTGTGACCTGTTCCAACGCCCTAGCAACATCCTGGCAGCATTGCACCATTTGTATCTGCATTGCCAGGGACCGGCGTGACAGTTGGGATGTTGCATTCCCGATCAGGTGGTTTGACCTGGTATATGCCGGGTCAGCAACTGGCGGTGGCGGCGGCGGCTGATGTCCTGCTGCGACACCATGATTTGGCTGTTCTCCCTCACTGTAGCCGTTAACTCCTGCACGCTTTCGGTGAGCTGGTTCACATTGGCGCAGTCTTGTACAGCTGCAGCTGCATGGCTGCCATGTGCCGTGCCTGCTTTTGGTGGACAGCTAGCATCCGGCGCTCGATACCAAGCCCTGGATCTTGGGCATGTTGCCCCCTGTCAGCTCGTGTTGCCACGTTGCGCTGCTGCATCAACTGGCAGCTTGACTGCGACCTCACACTGGCTGTGCGCCGTGTCTGCCTCCTGGGTGGTGGTGTGGCCTGTTCCACTGCCATGCGAGATGCATGGGATGGTTGCACTCCTCCTGTGGCTGCAGGTGTGGCCCTGTCCACATGGAGAGGTGGTGGTGCTGGTGCTGGTGTGTGTGACGGTCCAGGTCATGGGGCAGGATGGCTCTCTCCCTCCGTCTCCTCTGGGGTCTCCTCAATTTGGAGTGCCTCGCTGTCTGTGCTCTGTGGTTCTGCAGCACCTGTGATGTAAATGGGTGCATGATTCATGATATGAATCGTGCACATGGGATGTTGCAACATGCATGCAGGCTTGCATTCCCTGACTGGCTTTAGGGATATGTTTCACTTGACAGGTCTGGCTGTGTGTGGCTATCAGGGAACTATTGTCACACTACAGGTCCCACAATGCAATATGGCGTTTCTGATGTGCATGGACTGCATTACTGGGCTTATCAAATGGCTAGCTCTGGGGGCATTGGCATTGTTAGGGGACGGGGTCGCAGTTGCATGGCTCTTACCTTGGGATTGTTGTGTGGGTCGGGAGGTGTCCAGCTGAGTGACCCCCACGCAGGCTGATGGGTTGATGGTATCCTCAACAAGGTCCTCGAGTGGAGTGTTGTCCGCAACTGTGGGCTCTCCTCCTCCCCTGGCATGTTGCTCCCCCAGCCTCTCTGCTATGCGCTCTTTGACACGGCCTCTGAGCTCATACCACCTCTTCTTCAGCTCATCAATTGAGCGCTGGGTCACTCCTACGGAGTTTACCTTCACCCTGATGCGCTGCCTTTTGTCTGCTTCAGGCACCTTCCTGGATTGCTTCCCAAAAAGCCTATCATGGTCCCTGCTGACTCCCTGGATCAGGAACTCCAGCTCCTGTTCTGAAATTTTTATTTTTATTTTCCTGCCAGTTGCACTGGTTCCTGCTGCATCCTGGGACATTCTGGAGTTGGATGTATGTCCTATTGTGGGGCTGCAGGGTGGGTCTGATAGAGCTCAGTGCTGTGCCTCTTCCTCTCTCCAGCTCTGTGTTCAGAATGAGTGAGGGAACTGCCTACTTCCTGGTTGTGATGTCATCATTGTGTTCGAAATGCGACTTCCCGTTTTTGCGATCTCGCAGTTTGCGAGATCGCAATTTGCGATTTCGCTAATTGCGAAATCGCAATTTAAACATGGGAAACAGGAGATTCTGCGCTTTTTGAGCGATTTAGCGAAATTCGCTTTTGGCAATTGCGGCCGACTGCGAATCGCATTTTTGAAACGCTTTTTTTTATGCATCCCATTCTGCAAATTCTAATTTGCGATTCGGTATTTTTCGCAAATTACAATTCGCAGAATCAGGGCTTGATGCATCTGAGGGATAGTTACTTGAGGTAACTCTAACTGTTGAATTTCTATGGTTCTTTGTGTGTAAAATGTGAACCTAGCTATAACGTCCCTCTAACCTTTGGTTTTTTAGAGCACGCATATCTTTATATGTACATATATTGTTTCCCACCAAATTCCACTTGTAACTGCCGAACAACTAGAAACAGGTGCTTCCAATGTGCCAGTGGCTGCACGTAACATATTACTCACCAAACTCCCCCAAGGAGAAAACGGAGGACACATTGCAAAAGGTGATGATGCCGAAACGCATCTGTTGGTCAATAAAAGACTTTTACTTACCAGTGAGTGCTCCGTTTTTTCCTTGGGGGAGTCTGGTAAATTATATATATATATATATATATATTGTTCCAAGGGCTTTCTGGCCTGGCCATCAATGCCGCCAAGTAGTACGCGTATTTCTTTGATAACACTGAGAGGGACGGATACTTTTGGTTTGGTCCCTGGGCCTTCCAAATAGCGCTTGACGCCTTTAAATACCTCGGTATACAAATTTATCGTAATGCCTTGGACCTGCTGGATGGCAACCTGGGGCGTGAAATTGCGGCTCTCAAACCCCAAGTCCTGTTCTGGGTCTCACTGCCTCTGTCCGTGGCGGGCAGAGTGGCCATCACGAAAATGGTGCTATTACCGCAGCTCCTTTATTTTTTCACCAACCTACCGTAACTTGTCCCCATGAGATCCTTTAAAGTATTGAATTCTTTAGTGACGGAGCTAATATGGGGGACAGGGCGTAGACGTAATAGTCTGGTGAAATTGCAACTTCACACGAAGCAAGGAGGGATGGGGCTGCCTGACCTGCGTGCGTATTGGTATGCTAGCCAGCTACAGTGGCTGGCGTACTAGCTTGCGGGACGTAATCTGCACGAACTAGATATGACGTCACGAGATGGGAATAAAGGGATCATCCACAGACTCTTACTACCAAATGCCCCCCTGCTGACGTCGACACCCCACTTATTGAAATTAGCTATTGCTTACTGGTGGAGTGCGGTGCGGTACACTGGACAGATCACACCATATGCCCCCACTATTCCTCTGCTAGGTATCCCCACACATGCAGGTCTAACCTCTAACCGTTTCCTTCAGGCGTGGACTGAGGCTGGCGTTACTACAGTAGGGGACTTTTTTACAGAAGGTGTGCTAATGTCGTATGAGATGTTTGTACGCATACATGGGGCCCCCGATACGCTGTTCCTATTATACGCACATATTTCCAAATATATTCACATCACATGGTCGCCCGAAGACACATAACCACCCGCGAATACACTGCTTACCATGCAATATCTAATGGGCAATGGGGCTCGACTGACCAAATGGCTAACCCACGGGATTCGAGTGGAGAGAGTGATCTCATTACGGCCGATACGCGGCAAGTGGGAAGAGGACCTAGGCCGTGCATTTACAGACAAGGAATGGGGTACTATATTGGGGTTTCCCAAAAAGGTCTCTCGTAATCCCAAATTTAAATGTATCCAATTGATGTTACTACACAGGGCGTATTTAACTCCTCACAGACTAAGTGCTATGTTCCTGGGGCAAGGGATGAATGCCCGCGCTGCCACACATCTAATGCGGGGTTAATACAAATGGTATGGGCTTGCCCTAGGCTGGGACATTATTGGGCGACAGTATGCAAAATATTGTCGGCGGTGGCTCCGGTACGTCAGAATGATACATTGGAATACTGTATACTAGGTCTAGGTCCCCGTGACAAGAAGGGTAGTTCGACCTCACGATTTGCTAACCTGGCGCTCCTTTTAGCTAAGAGAGCCATAACCACACGATGGAAGGCCGCTAGAGCCCCGTCCTTACAGGAATGGCATGCAGAAATGCTAAGGTGGGGTAAAGCGGAGGGGGCAGAACTGAATAGGGAGGCCTACGGAAAACACCAATCTCGCTGAGCTGGTACACAATGCTAGAAGACTACACTACAATTGATATTCTGTCCTATTAGGGTCTGTTAGGCTTATTATATGTGGATCAGGTCTGAGGATGCAGGACGCCTGGACACCCATGTTGTCTGTGTGCTAGGATGGGTAAATTGTTAGCACTGTGCAGTTCACCTGCGACAGACTTGGAACTAAGAAACGCACACCTGTGGATATGGTTGATATGCGAGTGCTCCTGTGGAATCAGTTGGAAATGGAGGGCAGTGTTAATAGCTCACCCTTTAAGGGGCAACCGAGGGTTGATATTGGATGCAGGGTGCAGTCACCATTTAAGCCTAACTCTTTGTTCCCACCCATTATGCCCAGAGATGGCATGGACATGTTTTCAGAACTTGTAACCTCAGAATTGAAAAGATTGTCATTTGTATCTAGTGAAAGATTTCGTGCTGATTTGGCTGGTCGGATGCCCGATTATGAAGCTGTCATGTACAAGATTTCCGCCAGAAAAGACATTGTGGTCAAACAGTCCGATAAGGGCGGAAATATTGTGTTATGACCCTTGTCTCTGTATAAAATTAAAGCATACTCACAACTCAATGATAGGAGCTGTTAGAGCAGAATGTCCCCCAACAGCTTCAATTTGATCAAGGGGGGTTCAACACTGAATTGGCCAGGTGGCGGGGATGGGATTGCTTACCATTGAGGAATTCAAATTCCTAAAGTTAGAACACCCGGTTATCCCAGTCCACTAACTTATCCTGAAAATTCATAAGCACCCCAACAATTCCCCAGGGAGACCTATCATATCTACCACGGGGGGGATGTTTGAAACCACCTCTAAGTACATTGACCACTTTCTTCAGGAGCATGTCAGGAACGTTCCATTGTTCATTCTGGATGCTGGAGACTTCCTTAAGAAAATCTATGGGATCTGGGGTGAAGCATATGTCTTTATGACCTTTGACGTTTCATCCCTTTATACCAGTATCAGACACGAACAGGGACTAAGGGCTGCCAAGTATTTCTTAGGGGACAGACCAATCAGTGCGTGCCAACATACCGTGATGCTACTCCAAAGGATGGAGTGGTGCTTACAGAACAACTTCTTTCTGTTTGACAAGCAACTGTACAAACAGGTGCAGGGGACTGTGATGGGCCCTTGCTTCGCCCACAGCTATGCTCATTTGCATTTGGACTGGTGGGAGAAGCAAGTGCTTACCGCAGATTTGCTGATGAATGTACGGACAACATTGTCCTTTGCTCACAGTACATCAATGACCTCTTTGTACTATGGAGGGGTACCAATGAATCGGCAAGGGACTTTGTTGATTGCCTCAATATCAACAAACTCAACCTATTGTTCACCAGCAATATCAGTACCAGCCAGGTTGAATTCCTTGACCTGAAAGTCTATGTACATAACAATCACAAACACACTAAGACTTTCCATAAGGAGACTGCTGGAAACTCCATCCTTCAGGTGCAGAGTTTTCATCAGCAGAAATTGAGGCAAGGTATTCCTTATGCTGAGAACCTGCACATGAAACGCAATTGCAGCGAATCCCACTCCTTGAGGGAAATTCAGGCAGACTTGGATCTTAGATTCCAAGCCAGAGGCTACAGCCCAGCCCTATTGAGAAATACACAGCCCAAGGTACAGGCTATACCTAGGGAAACACTGCTGTTCAAACAGGGGGATCGTTGCAAGAAAGACACTCAAGGCACTGTGAGAATGATCACGGGATACAGCCCATACCAGCAAGATCCCAGACCCTCGGTCTGAGATCTGCTCTTCCCCAGCAACTCCGCTTGCTTTCTCTGCCGCTGAGCCCGCCAATAATAATAATCCACATTTGTAAAGCGCGAACACTCACCAGTAAGGGTCTCTATGCGCTGGGGGCCGTCGGGAAGATTAAGCGAGCTATTGCCCAGAGTCACATGGTGCTGGGCTGACCTGCTGCTGATGCCAGGGATCGAACCGTGATCTCCAGATTCCAACATCAGTCACCCTGGCCGCGGCGCCACAACTCTCCCACCTCATACACCTAACTGGTGCCCGGTACTCTTTTGCCCCTGTTGTGCTGGCATTTGTCCCTGTATATTTATCATATTTTTCATACTGTGTTTTTGGCATACTGTGTCCGTTACTGCCTACCTTCCTCCTGTTGCCCTGTATCAGTAGATCTTCACTTCACTCTGTGTTGCATGCCCCTGCTGAGTGTTGCTTGCATTTTCCCTATTGTGCTGCCTCCTGTTAGTTTTCTCCCCCGTTCCCGCCGAATTCCTCAGCTCCCTCTGCCCCCGCTCTCGCCTCCCAGCTACACGTCCTGCCCCACTCCCCTACCTAATGGTGGCCACGCCAGAAACCCTGGCTCTCGTAAGCCCCACCACTATGACTCATCCACCCTCAATGCACTCAACCCCGGAAGACACGCCGACTCCACAAGATTCTCGTACAGACCCTGTCGCAGATCCTTTACCATCGACAAAGCTCCTACTACCGCCGAAGGTCCGCCGGATGCACGCACCACCAAAACCCAGACTTGCATCCTTGCCAATCAGGGTTTGAGACTGCGCCTGGCCTTGCCTCGTACACCTCGCTGGTGCCCGGTACTCTTTTCCACTGGTATTTGTCCCTGTGCTGGTATTTGTCCCTGTATATTTATTGTATTTTTCATTCTATGTTTTTGGCATACTGTGTCCGTTACTGCCCACTTCCTCCTGTTGCCCTGTATCAGTAGATCTTTATCTTAATCTTCACTTCACTCTGTGTTGTGAGCCGCTGCTGACTGTTGCTTGCATTTTTCCTACTGTGCTGCCTCCCGTTCATTTTCTCCCCCCGTTCACACTGAATTCCTCTGCCCCCGCTCCGGCCTCCCAGCTGCACGTCCCGCCCGCCTCCCCTACTTAATGGAGGCCTCTGCGGGGGAGTACGAGCAAGACCTCAGACCCTCGGTCTGCGATCTGCTCTTTCCCAGCAGCTCCGCTGTGCCTTGCTCTGTCGCTGAGCCAGCGAAGCAGGGTTCGAGACTGTGCCTTGTCTTGCCTCGTACAGTTCGCTGGTGCCAGGTACTCTTTTGCCCCTGTCGTGCTGGTATTGGTCCCTTTACTTTTATCATATTTTTCATACTGTGTTTTTGGCATACTGTGTCCGTTACTGCCTCCCTTTCTCCTGTTGCCCTGTATCAGTAGATCTTTATCTTAATTTTCACTTCACTCGGTGTTGACCGCCCCTGCTGACACTTGCTTGTATTTTCCCTATTGTGCTGCCTCCTGTTAGTTTTCTCCCCCCCTTTCCCGGCGAATTCCTCTGCCCCTCCGCTCCCACCTACCAGCTACACTTCCCGCCCCCCTCCCCTATTCAATGGCGGCTGTTGCGGGGGAACGCAAGCAAGACCCCAGACACTTGGTCTGAGACCTGCTCTTCCCCAGCATCTCCGCTGTGCCTTGCTCTGCGGCTGAGCCCGCCAAGCATGGTTCAAGACTGCGCCTTGTCTTGCCTCGTACACCTCACTGGTGCCCGGTACTCTTTTGCCCCTGTTGTGCTGGTATTTGTCCCTGTATATTTATCATATTTTTCATACTGTGTTCGTTACTGCCTCCCTTGCCCTGAATCAGTAGATCTTCAATTCACACTGTGTTGCATGCCCCTGCTGAGTGTTGCTTGCATTTTCCCTATTGTGCTGCCTCCCGTTAGTTTTCTCCCCCGTTCCCGCCAAATTCCTCAGCTCCCTCTGCCCCCGCTCCTGCCTCCCAGCTACACGTCCTGCCCCACTCCCCTACTTAATGGCGGCCACGCCAGAAACCCTGGCTCTCGTAGGCCCCACCACTATGACTCGTCCACCCTCAACGCACTCAACCCCGGAAGACACGCCGACTGCACAAGATTCTCGTACAGACCCTGTCGCAAATCCTTCACCATCGACAAAGCTCCTACTACCGCCGAAGGTCTGCCGGATGCACGCACCACCAAAACCCAGACTTGCATCCTTGTCAATGTGCGCTCCCTGCACCAACAGGCCGTAGAGGTCTGGGACCTGATCAACACCCTCTCGCCCGACGTCGCCTTCTTCACGGAAACCTGGACCAACACCACCTCCGGCCCTGACATCGCCACTGCCATCCCCGATGGCTACATGATCCAGAGAAAGGATCGCCTTCTCCACCAAGGAGGAGGACTCACCATCACACACAAGATCCCCCTCCGACTCTCCACATCCAGCATGAGCGACACCCACTCCAACACAGAGCATCTCCACTTCCTGATCCAGACCAAGCCCAGGACCATGCTACATTGCACCCTCATCTACAGACCGCCAGGACCTCGCACCCAACCCGCAACTACCATCCCCGAGCTCGCCACACCCGATGCCATCACCTCCACGGATTACATTCTACTCGGGGACCTCGACAACTGCAACGATCCCGGTTACACCACTCTCCTCGCCAACCTAGGACTGAAGCAGCTCGTAAACACACCCACCCACAGAGCAGGTCACACTCTCGACCCCATCTACGTGGGAGGAACAAACATCCACTTGAGCCACACCACCCAGCCTCTCTGGACGGACCACCACTGTGTCCACTTCACCTTTAACACCACTACTGCACCCAAGCCTGCCCCACGCCTTCCACAATGGAACTGGAGCCAGGTCACAGAGGAACACTTCAACACCACCCTCCTCGAAACTCCCCCAGCGCCACAACCATCACCAATGCCGCAGTCAGGAAATTTCACTGCTGGATCTCCTGCTGCACCGACAAGTTCACACCTCTCCGCCACCCCGCCAAACAACGGCCTCTGAAGGCCACCTGGTTCACCACAGAACTTCAAGAAGCCAGACACTCCTGCAGACGCCTAGAGAAAACCTGGCGAAACCAGAAACCACGGAACAACCACAAGAGCACCCTAAATGAATACCACAAGCATGTAAGAGGCACCAAACGGACCTTCATAAGAGACAAAGTCCAGACCAATGCAACAAACGCAAAGGAACTGTTTAACGTCATACAGCAGTTCACAAAACCCACCAGAGAAGCCACGGACGTCACACCTTCCCAGGAACTCTGCAAAAAGCTCAGCTCCTACTTCTGTCTGAAGATCAAAGTCCTCTACGACAACTTCAGCGAACCAGCGCAGGACACCACCCCTCTACCCACCGCTGCTGACAAGCCGACAATCACAACCTGGGATCCCGCTACCATCCAACTCATCACCTCCACCATGACGAAAACTCACTCAGGAGCCCGAACGAACATCTGCCCACTGCACGTATTCCACAGGGCCGCTGCCGCCATTGCACCTGAACTAGGATGGACCATCAACGCCTCCCTCAGATCCGGCATCTGCCCAGATGACTGGAAACGGGCTGCGGTGAAACCCCTCCCTAAGAAACCTACGGCCGACCTAACAGACCTGAAAAACTACTGTCCCATCTCTCTCCTCCCCTTCGCGTCCAAAGTCACTGAGAGACTTGTAAACGCCCAGCTGACCGCCTTCATCGAAGAGAACTCCATCCTAGGCGCCTCACAGTCTGCATTTCACAACAACCACAGCACCACGACCACCCTCCTCGCCGCCACGGACGACATCGGCATACTACTCAACCAGGGAGTCAAGTCAAGTCAAAACCACTTTATTCGATTTAGTTAAAAATCATAAAAGCATTCTACAATCACATCACAAGAAGGCAGAACAAATTCATAAACAGATACAAAAGCATCAGTCAGTAATAATTTCATAAAAATACATGATATGAGGAAACAACAGTAATAATTAATTAATATACATTATAAAAGTACATCATAAAAGAGAGAATACTCAATAAAATAGACATTTTAAAATGAAAACAACATCCATTTCATTTATCTTCACAAGACACTAATATTTACATCTTTAAGTCTTTTCCTCCTGATCCTAACCGCAGCAACAAGATAATTGGCCACGCTAAACATGGCCAACGTAGAATCCATTAATTGGAGGTACAGGAGAGCAGGTTTTGCCTGAAGAAAAGCTTTTTCCTTCAATAATGGTACACGGTATTTCTGTCTGGGCTCAATGAAAAAATTACAAAATAGCATAAAGTGCATATTATTTTGAGCAGAAAAACTATCACAATTACAGACAGGGGCATCCTCCTCCTTAAACCAACCGTGACTGTCACACAAAACCGTATAAATCTGGTTAAACCGAAGTTTAACCAGAAGCCACCTATGAAAGGGGATAGTGACAATAGTAAGGTACGGTTGGATGGTAAGACGCGTAATAGTCAGATAATGGGCTCTGACCGTGGGCTTGAGTAGTTGGCATTCTTCCCTCTCCACGTTTTTCCTAGTTATAAAGTTGGCCTTCACCCAGGCTAAATCTGATTTCTTAAGACCCTGAGGAATAAGAAAAATATCAGGGCGACCCAGATCCAAGGAGCACTTCTTTATATGTGAAAGCCAATCTATACTTTTATAGTTATCCAGTTTTAAACAGTCCGCCAGTATTTTATGATTAAGGCCCAAGTTTTTATTGGTCCAAAGCCTTATCCATAACAGGATAGGGGCCATAAGAAGGGTGTCCGATATATAACCAAACCCAACTTCCTGGTGGACTGAAAACGTGGCTGTAGATTGGGGGAGCCCTAAGGTGGAACGCAGGAATTTATTTTCTTCCCTTTGAATTGATTCACTATTTACATAGCCCCACAGACCAGAGCCGTACCTGGCTATTGCCACTGATTTTGCCCTGTACAAGTTAAGTAAGGCACCTGTTGGCTTCCCGCCCAGTCTCCTAGCAAAACTTAGGATAGCAGTGGCTGAGCTTCTAACCGCTTTAGTTTTAGCTACAATTTGCGGAGCCCAACTCCCCTTGGTATCAAAAATTACGCCCAAGTATGTAAAAACTTTAACATTGGTGATCACGTCGCCATTACAATAAAACTGTCTGGAGTTGTTTTTACCAGCCCCAAAAGCCATGACGTGTGATTTGGAGTTGTTTATCACTAAGTCTAATGATAGCATAAAATCATTAAAAGCATTTAAAAGTTTTTGTAGACCTATAGGAGTCCGAGCTATTAAAGCGGCATCATCCGCGTACAGGAGAACCGGAATACGAGTTTCCCCTGCACGCGGAGTATCCAAGGTCGCAGATAAAAGAGTTTCCTCAAGTGAGTTTATATACAAGGTGAATAGCATGGGCGCAAGAATGCAGCCCTGCCGCACTCCCCTGCTAGATTTGAACCAGGCGGTACGATTACCTTCCTGGTCCATTCTGATTGAAGCTTTCAGGTCTTTGTGTAATTCTGCCAGAAAATATACAAGGGGGGGGTCCAAACCCAGCTTTAACAACATAGTCCATAATCGAACTCTATTCACCAAATCGAAAGCTGTGGATAGGTCCATGAATGCAACATAAATTGACCCTTTTTTGGCAGTTGTGTATTTCGAGATTAACAAATGAAGATTTAGGCATTGGTCCTCAGTCCCCCTCCCAGCACGAAACCCATATTGGGCATCTACTAGAATATTGTTATCTGTGGACCAGGTGTTAATTCTAGCAAGCAGGACTTTGCCCAAAATCTTCATTGAAGAATCCAATAACGAAATTGGCCGAAAACACTTTGGGTCGCTTCTTAAGCCCTTTTTAAAAATAGGTACTATAATGGCACATGACCATGATTTTGGCAACCCCCCCTCATACACACAATTAAAAACGTTAGCTAAAATCTCAGCCCACAACTCTGAATTAAGTTTGTATAAGTCCGGGGGAACCCCATCCGGGCCCGGGGCTTTGTTTGCAGCTGAGCCTAAAATTGCCAACTCTACTTCTGATTTGGTGAAATCTAACTTAATAGGAGAAGCAGGGGAGTGAGGTATTTTAAACACCTCAGCAATTTCATTGGAACCATATATGTTGGAGAAATGATTAATCCAATCGGCTTCAGATATATTAATTTCAAGGTCCAGATTAGATGTGTGAGAAAACAAGGGATTATTAATTATAGCCCAAAATTTGGAGCTATGTTTAAGGGTTATGGGGTCCATCAAAGAGTCCCAGGCTTCATCTTTGATGGCTTTTTTTCGAAGTTTGACTGCCAAAGCGTATTGTCTTCTTAGATCTGCCACCAAAGTTCTGTCTCTAGGCGATTGTTTAAGACCTTTCCGCAGAGCTGCGTGTGCCTGTGAGCAGGAGTGGTCAAACCATCTACACACTGGGACCGAACCTTTCCCTGGTTTGGCTCTAAGATCTTTATCTACTCTAGCACAAATAGCTTCAAAGGCACTCACAACTTCCCCTCCCCTCATCTCTCTATTCAAACATATCCCAAATTCAGCTCCCATATCCTGCACAATACGACCATGAAAATCCTCTGGGCAGACTTTGCACCATTTGAGGCGTCTGCCTTGGTCTTTACTCCTCACGTCCCTTATAGAGGTAATCCTTGCTACTCCTTTATGCAAACCAGAGAGAGTATCTAAAACCAATAACACAGGGTTGTGGTCACTAAATCCACTGACAATTGCATTATAAAACAATACATAACGAAGGAGCCCTGAGGACATAAAAAAATAGTCTATAATCGATTCACTGCCCCTTGCGTTATACGTGACCACACGGTTTGATGTATCTGAGATCCCTGGTTCATATAGATCATTTGATGAGAGCAAGTTTTCCATTGCCACACCCTTTGGACTATGTTCAAAGTGTGGCGGTAAAGTATGATCAGGGCCGTTTTCATCAATAATCTGGCAATGGGACTCACACAAATGAACATTAAAATCGCCCATCATTATACACTGGACAAAAGTGGTTTGTTTTGACATGTATTTAGTTAAAAAGTCTGATAGACCATCTAAAACAAAATTTGGGGGTCCCCCCTGCATGGAGTTATAACAGTTTATTAATACAATCTTGTTCTTATCTGCCAAACTAATTTCCACCATTTGGAAGTAGTGAGAAAAGCTAGGGATTTCTCTAACATTACCAGCAATTTTAACTGAAACAAGGAATAACAAACCCCCTCTGTCCCTACCCGATGTGGAACTCAGGGCATCAACAAAGAAAGAGATATATCCTTCTACCCAGAAACCTTTATCTTTCGACCAAGTTTCTTGTAATGCGACAATATCATGGTTCTTCACTAATTGTAACCAAATAAAGTCATCTTGTTTTGCCCGTAGGCCCGCGATGTTCCATGATAATAACCGTATGTGCCCTTCCCCTAACTGAAATGGGTCATTAATAACAGATTCGACTCTAACAACAGGTAGGGCCACATCAGTATTGACTGGGCGAATCAAGTTATCCTGGTCGGGTACAGGTGCTAGTCATTCAATGTCTACTCTATCAGCTAATGCTGAAAACATGTTTGACAATGGTAGATTATTAGAGAGTGTATTCCTTGCAACATTTACTGCACCATTAGCTTTAGTTGGCTTAGTCATCCATACATTAAAAGGCATAGGTGAGATAAGGTTGTCCTCTGCCCAAGTGTTATCAATAGACTGTAACTTAATGTTCTCATTTACGACTAACCTATGTGGACGGGGATAAAAGAAACCCAGAGGCATCGCCCGCACCCCTTTACTTACGGGATCCAAAGGGGAGTCATCCCAGAAAAGTCGACTCGCGACATTCTTAGATTTAAAATTTACAATGACGCAGTCTCCAGAAACCTCTTTCTTGCTTTTACCCACCCAGTTTACCCGTCTACTTGTTACAATATTATCTGCGATGTTACTTTCTCCCGTGCAGTTGGCATTACACCATTTTTTAACGTGCCTAAGCAGAGACTCATGTTGTTCTATCGCTCCGTCTTCAAGTTTAGGCACGTTAACCAGAATTGCGACAAAGGGTGTTGCATCCGGGGGTAAATTTATTGGCGGTACCCTTTTTTCCGGGACCCCCCACTGGCCTCTAGGCCTTGTGGAGCAACTTGAACCAAGGCCAACCTCTGTCGTGGGGATGTATATTCCATTGTCTACTTTCCCTTTAGGTGGCACAGGTAAAAGAGGGATATTAACTGGTCTAGTTACAGGTGGGTCACCAACTTTAGGGGTAGTGACCTTTACAACTGAGGGACATGGAGCCAAAGGCATAGAAAATGCAGGGGCCCGAGCATTAAGAACATCATTTATACGATCACATTTTGATATAAGGTTCTTAACACAGTCCTTCAGAGTTTCATTAATATCCGAGGCAATCTGGATTAAAGCAGTCTCAAGTCTATCTGTAAACAGTTTTTCCAATAAGGCCATAATGACTTCCTCCCTCAGAAGGGCTGGCTGGGTAGAACCAGCCATAATTGAAACCGACCTTCCAGCAACCCCGGGGCTCAAAGGGGGGTTAGGTATCACAATTTCAGGTATGGCCGGGCATGGAAGAACTGTAGCAGGAAGTGACAAAGTGGGTCTACAAGCCTCAATAATAACCCGAGGCTCCAGAGGTATACAATTTAAGGGTGAGGCGTAAGAAGTATCAACAGTCCCGGGACTAGGAGCAAGGCCCAGTTCACGCTCGGACTCAGCAATCTTAGACGATAGTTCCCCCACCTTGGTAGTTAGATATGTAAGTATACTTGTAGTATACTTGGGCACCTTCGCCTTAGCTTCATCCGCCGCTGGTGTTGCCAATTTGCGCTTACCCATTGTAGAAGATGTTAAGGACGTAGCCCGCCCCGTCCCTGGTCGTCCTTGGACGGCCTTAGACGGCCCGCCCTCTGCCCGGGCTCCGCCCGGCGTCGCCCGCGCGCGTCCGCGACGCGGAGGTCGAGGCTCCGCTTTGTAGCGCCTCCGGGCGCGAGAACAGCGGTGGCAGGAAGTCCGCGCTAAGCCCACTGGGAGCTGTAGTCTCTAGCCGCTCCTGGATGTTGATGGCGGCGAGACTCACAGCGTAGGCAACCCAGGGACTGAGGCAGAGTGCTGGCGTGCTGGCGTGTTCACAGGTAGGCAAAGAGCGCTGTGTGCGCTGCTCGTGACCCCCGCTCCACCGAGGTCGAGGCTCCGCTTTGTAGCGCCTCCGGGCGCGAGAACAGCGGTGGCAGGAAGTCCGCGCTAAGCCCCATGGAATCCATCTGCAGAGTACCCCAGGGTTCATCACTCAGCCCAACGCTCTTCAACATCTACATGGCCCCCCTCGCCGCCATCGTTAGACAGCATGGGCTCAGCATCGTATCCTACGACGACGACACCCAGCTCATCCTCTCACTCACAAGAATCCCAAAGACACCAGACGCTGCTTCCAGGAAGGAATGAAGAACGTGGAAGCCTGGATGAAAGACAACTGCTTGAAGCTCAACTCAGAGAAGACCAAGGTCCGCATCCTCAGACCCTGCACCTCCACCTGAGACAATATCTGGTGGCTCTCCATCCTCGGGAACCCACCCACCCCTACAGACCATGCTCGAAACCTCAGCATTATCCGTGAATCCTCCCTCTCTATGAACCACCAGATCAACACTGTTGCATCCACCAGTTTCAAATGCCTGCGCATCCTCCATAAGACCTTCAAATGGATCTTCCCCGGCTGCAGAAGGACCGTCACCCACGCACGGCAACACCCTCTATGATGGAATCAACAGAACACTTCAACACAACTCCAAACCATCCAGAATGCCGCAGCCAGACTCATCCTCTGGACACCGCGTCACAAACACATGACCCAACAACTACGAGACTGCCACTGGCACCCCGTCGAGTAGAGGGTCACCTTCAAACTCCTCACCCACACCTACAAATCCCTCAACAACATCGGCGGACCCAAATACCTTAAAGAGAGAGTATCCTTCCATGTACCCAAGAGGAACCTCTGCTCCTCCGACCCTGCCCTGGCAGAAGTCACCCGCATCCGCAGAATCAGAAGTGGCGGGAGAGCTTTCTCCTACATCGCAGCCAAGACCTAGAACAAGCTCCCTGTGAACATCACATGCTCCCTAACCCTGCACACGTTCAGGAAGGACCTCAAGACCTGGCTCTTTGACTGATCCGGAGCCGCTCCCCACCAAGCACCTTGAGACCCTCATGGGTGAGTAGGGTGCTATATAAACCCCCTGATTGATTGATTGATTGAGAGTAAGAAATATCCTTTACTCGCACTGGTCTCTGATATGCAGTGACCCGATCATTGGGTCATCCTGGCCCAAACACCCTCTCCTCTGTTTCAGGCGGGCTAAATCTATGAGGGGTGAACTGTGTACAAGTAGCCCGGAGATGGTCAGATCGGATTCATGGTTATCCACATCCCCTGTGTTCAACAAGTGTCACAAATGTAAGGCTTGCACCATCGGCCTTAACACTAGTGAAATCTAAAGCCCACTGTGTAACACGTCTCACAAGATACGACAGTCCTACAACTGTAGGAATGACTTTGTAGTGTACGTGTTACAATGCTCGTGTCCAAAGATATACGGGCAGCACCAACCACGTGGTTCATGTCAGGATCCTTCAACACCTTCGTGCAATCAAGAAGGATGACAAAATATACCCAATTGCACGACATATTAATAAATACCATGGGGGCAAAATTGCTGACCTGAGACATTTTGTCATAGATTGTGTCCCCAGTAACATCAGGGGTGAAAACAAAGATCCTAAACTACACAGACTTGAGTCACTATTATCATTCTGCTGAATAGTAATATCCCTCACGGTCTCAACTCAGATGAAGAAATATACATTCATCTGTGACATTACTAACCCACATTCATGTGGGGATTCCTTCCCACATGCCTTCAGCCCAGTTCTAGAACTTTTCTGAAGGTCACTTTCACTATCTATTGTTTTTTCACTTGAGTGGGCTTTGCAATTCTGCTCAAATGTTATGCACTTATATTCACACTTGTTAAGTAGAGATCTCTTGGAATCTTGGTTCGCATGTCCTTGGTCTCTTCTATATGGCCTGGCAATTGTTAGCATCATTGGGACACTTGTCCATGACATGTCGAGTTACAGCCAGCTAGCTTACTTCTGACACAGGTGGTCTATACCCAATGGGGATGTAGTCTGATTGTTTATCCACACAGTATATGTGGGGTGTACCTTTCCCCTTTAAGCTTCTTTCACCACTTTGTCATATAATGTCTAATGTGAACATATGTAGCTATTATGCCATTACGTGCTTTCATTGCCACTCCTGCAATCATGCATCTCATATGGGACCTAGGTTGATGATGTACTGCCTAGTATGTTCTCTATTTTGATATTCAGAGGCCAGGTGTGGGTTAGATTTCATATATTTATATTTTGATACACACCATTGTCAACGCCTTGCTCTAAAACCCATTTACTTTTTCACATTGTATTTTTAACTGTTAATGTCCATTGACATTTCGTTCTGTGATAGCCATTAATTCCAGGTATCATGTGGGCATTTTCTTGTTTTACCATGTTATATTTTGCATTTTCTCTTTATAATTTTTGCAAGCCTTTGTCACTTTTTATTTTTGTAAGGAGCACAGTATGTTTTCTGTGGCCACCTTTCAATTTGGCAACTCAAGTGGTACTTAAAGGCCTGTCAATGGTGGCCGCTCTATGTTAACAAGGTGACTGTGTCCACCGAAACTCATCGTCCAGCGTTCATCTCTGCCTAAAAATAAATACATCACTGTTTCCTGGTTGCCGGTGCCTGCTTGTATCTTTGAAGGAGCGGGACATATATATATATATATATTGAAGCAAAGCAATCCCTTGTGCAGTCCGGCACAAACGTGGACACGGACAACGTATATAGCTGGTGCCAAAAATCCAAAGGTTTATTTCATGGGTGCTGTCTCAGACGCGTTTTGGCCACAGACGGTGGCCTTGATCACATATATATATATACACATACATACACATATCTATCTATATTTCTATATCTTTATCTATTCATCTATCTATCTATATTTCTATGTCTCTATTTCTATCTATCTATCTATCTATCTATCTATCTATCTATCTATCTATCTATCTATCTATCTATCTATCTATCTATATATATATATCTATATATATATATCTATATATATATATATCTATATATATATATATATATATATATATATAGATATATATATATATATGCATGGTGTGTGATCAAGAGCACGAGTTGCTCGAAACGCGTCGCCTGAGAGGTGAATAAAATCTCCCTTACTGCAGCCTTTCTTTATGCAAGATTGAAGATTTGGTGTTTATATATATATATATATATGTATGTATATATATATATATATATATATATATATATATATATATATATATATATATATATTCACTGAAAAAACCATAGGTTTCAAGCAGGTTATAGTTAGGAATTATCATTTTAAAAAAAACTTAGAAATTCATTGAAAAAACCATAGGTTTCAGGGGTGTTATAGTTAGCTGGACATTTCACTCATACAAAACCATTGAAATTCCTCCGTTATAGTTAGTTGTACTAACTGTAACTCTTGCGCCCACAATTCATTGGTGATGATGTCACATATTACATCATTCATGACATGGTCAGTGACATCACTGACGACATCATCCAGTGAATGTGGTTTGGTTCCATATTTAAATATGTATTATATATATAGCAATCTGCATTGAAGAATGAGTGTATATATTACAATCTGGATAGAGGATTTAATAGCAGTGTGATTGATTGTTTACTTGAGTAATTTATAGTGTCTCACTAAATATATTGGATAGTGACTAACTGTGTGAATATCTATATTACTTGGTCAGTTTTTGTGTAAACTGCTGCACGAGTTGATTACTAGCTACGTAAAAGTCTATATTAGTTATTGATTAGTTAACTGATTATTTGCAATGGAGAGTGAATGTGTGTGTGCTTCGGTGGGGGATCTGTGACTGCCCAAAGATATGTGAATAGTTAATTCAGTACATATATGAGGTTAAGATTACATATTATAATACTTGTTCGGGGGAGTGAATATCTTTATGGGTGTGGTGATGAGCAAAAGCATTTCTCAATGGTACATGTCCAACAAAGTAGAACAAAGTAAAAGACAGTGTATGTGACAGTTGTTGTATATAATTAAGTGTATATAAAACTCATTGATTGCATGAGTGACTGTATAGATAATTGTATACTTGTAATAGTGATTTCATAACACACTAAGTATGAGTTAATATTTATATGAATAAATGAAGTGATATTTGTATAAGTGTGTATCTGAGTAAATATAAATAAGATACATTGTTTGCAAAAGAGAGTAGTATGACTGCATAAATGATTAGGATGTGTGCTGGTGTGTAATGTTATTATAAGTGTATAAGTATATTTGATAGTGTACTATTGATCATTGACAACATGTATGAGTGAATCTATAGGGAAGTGATTAGATGTGTGTGTGGATCTAGGAATTACTGAGTGGGTTTTTAGATACTTGTATTGCTGTGTCAATACATTGAAATATTGTACTTTACAGTTAGTGATGAAAGGTTATAGTAGTATATGGTGAGGTGTATCTGATTGTCACGTGGATGATGTCATCAGTGATATCATCAGTGATGTCATTTGAGATGTCATCAGTGATGTCATCAGTGATGTCACTGACCATGTCATGAATGATGTAATATGTGACATTATCACCAGTGGATTGCGGGCACGAGAGTTACAGTTAGTACAACTAACTATAACGGAGGAATTTCAATGGTTTTGTATGAGTGAAATGTCCAGCTACCTATAACACCCCTGAAAGCTATGTTTTTTTTCAATGAATTTCTAAAGTTTTTAAATGATAATTCCTAACTATAACCTGCTTGAAACCTATGTTTTATTTCAGTGAATTTGAAAGGTTTTTAAATGACAATCCCTACTTATAATGTTGACCACTTCCCCATAATTTTAACAACAAACCTAATCTGCAATGCTACCTAAAAAATCAGGCAATAGTTCCACTTACCACTAACAAATTAACATCAACATTTAGCTACTGTAAGAACGTCGAATATGTACTGCATGAATTACATCCAACTCACACCCATATGTAAAGAGCAATATGTGATAGAGGTTCTAATTATAAACTTCTGACACCCAACAAAATCACAATACCCAGCGCCACCACCACCACAACCACCCCCCCGGACCCCTCCCCCCTACTATCTTAAAGGCAGCGCAAACCAGGACAACGGAACTTTCCAAAATAATATATCCCCTCAACAATAATGTACAAAACACTCACACTACCGGTGAAATACTATACATAATTCACTATATAAACCAAAAACTTTTCTGTGTGTAGATATACCATTGGTACGAATAGTGTATTGAATAGTGGACGCAACCATATTATCTCAGACACTGGTGAATATTTCCGTCATGTAGCTGTGTTCACCCCCCCCCCTTTGAAACAGAAGTGTAGTGGGCTGGTCCAACGTACACAACGTCAAAGTAAGACTATAAATAATTAGGCTTCGCCTTGGGCGTGGTTCACTTTTGCAAAGAGAAGAGACTGCGCCACAGAGAAGGTCCGCACCCTGCCACGTGGCTGTCGCCATGACCACGTGCTTCCTCGATACAGGCCCATTGAGAACTCAGCGCCACAGCACCGCAGACTTATGTCTGTATCGACTACTGTCTTCGATCTACACTGCGGACAGCAGGGTGCACAACATGAATTCAGCTTTGAATCTAAATTTGTCGTCGGTATCTGTGCTGAGTACTGCCTTCAATCTACACTGCGGTCAGTAGAATTGACAACTTGATACTAGTTGCGCATCAGAACTACAGAAAACATTGAATTCAGTCTTGATTTATTTAAAACAGAGACAATAGTACTATGTCCTCAGATTTTGTTAAAGTATGAACAGTGGGAAATTCAGCCTTCATTTATTTAATACAGAGACAATTGTACTATATGTCTTCAGATTTTGTTTAAATAAGTGACAAAAAGCATTCGTCCATGTTTGTGTCAACAATTGCCTTCAATCTACACTGCGGACAGCAGGGTTCACATATTGAATTCAGATTTCCACCTACACTACGGACAGTAGGGAATTCAACCTTGATTTATGTAATACAGAGACAATTCTACTGTATGTGTTCAGATTTTTTTTACATAAGTCACAAAAATCATTTGTCGATATCTGTGCTGCCAACTGCTTTCGATCTAAATTGTGAGGGCAAACTTGGAGAAATGGCTACTAATGAAGCATCTTCTGATTCAGAACACTCTGGAAATGAAGAATGTGTGCCTCAACCTCCCCCTCCATGGAAGTATACATCAATTGTCTGGAAGTTTTTTACTTTTCCTCCGAGGCAGAAGAAGGTTAATGCTACCAAAGTCACTTGCAAAATCTGCAAGGCGGTGCTGTGCAGGTGTGACCCTATAAACATTTTTTCTTGTGGAACAGCAAGTATGAGGAGACATCTTCAGACAAAACATCTGGGAAACTTCGCAAGATAGGAAATGAGGAGACTAAAAGACTTCTGCCTTTGATCTACAGTGTGGTCAGTATAGTTTACAACTTGATATCAGTGCTGCAGAAGCACTACAGACAACATTGAATTCAGTCTCAACCTCATATTTTGTTAAACTATGAACAGTAGGAAATTCAGCCTTCATTTATTTAATGCAGAGACAATTGTACTATATTTTTTCAGATTTTGTTTAAATAAGTGACAAAAAGCATTCCTCGATGTCTGTGTCAACTACTGCCTTCAATCCATGCTGCGTACAACAGGGTTCACAACTTGAATTCAGCTTTCCATCTACACTACAAACAGCATTCAAGTTAGCCTTGATTTATATAAGGCAGAGACAATTTTGTTAAATGATGCGACAAAAAACATTCCTCAATGACTGTACTGAGTACTGCCTTCAAATGTAAACTATGATCAACAGAGTTTACCACTTGATACTAGTTCATGAGTCCCGTATGCAACAGTCAATGTATGGAGTATATTACAGATAATGCAGTGCATCTAAGATGTACATTGCGAACAGCAGGGTTCACAACTTAAATTCAGCTTTATATCTACACTACGGACAGTATTCAAGTTATCCTTGATTTATGTAAGGCAGAGACAATTTTGTTAAAGGATGCCACAAAAAACATTCCTCAATGAGTGTACTGAGTACTGTTTTCAAATGTACACTGCGATCAACAGAGTTCACTACTTGATACCAGAAGCGCTTAAGCACTACAGACAACATTACATTAATTCTCTATTTATTTAAGGAAGAGAAAATTGTACTGTGTCCTCGGATAAGGTTAACTTTGACAAAAAAAGCATTCTTCAATGTTTGTGTCATCTACTGCCTTCACTTTACACTACGGACAGCAGGGTTCACAACTTGAAGTCAACAGTAGGGAATTCAACCTGGATTTATTTAATGTAGAAACAATTGTACTGTTTGTGTTCTAATTTTTCTAAAATAAGTGACAAAAGTCATTTGTCGATACTTCTGCCTTCGAACTACAGTACGACAGTAGGGTTCACATTTTGAATTCAGCTTTCAATCTATACTAAGAACAGCATGAAATTTAGCCTTGTTTATTTTAAGGTAGAGTTAATTGTACTTTATGTCCTCAGATTTTGTTAAAAGATACGACATAAAGAATTTCTTGATGTCAGCGATAACTAATGCCTTCGATCTACATTGTGAGGGCTCACCATTCAGGTAGAAAGACGATTGTACATGACACATTCCAGTAGACAAGAGATATTATACCACTGCAACCCCCCCGAACCACGAATCATCGCAGAGTACGCACACGCTGAGTTCTTTCGGTACCACTAACTCACTGCACCACAAGTCATCTCTCCGTAGCCTTATTAAAGCAGAATTCACTAGGCAAAAAAACATTGCTCCCAGTTCGACCCCCCTGCGCTACGCATTATCGCAGGATACATACAAGCTCAATGCCAAAAATAATACTAACTCCGTGCACCATAAATTATCGCAAAGAAGAGTGAAGAGTTTTATGTCACCGTGAGACATGCTTTCCCTTTTAAATGTCCCGGAAATATACATATTTTAATAATGTATTCTATATATGTTCTATCTTCCACTTCATCCATGATTACAGATGATGCACTCCACCCTAAGATCTACACTCTGCAGCAGGGTTTACAACTTGACTATAATCGGTTAAGAAAACCAAATGCTCCCAATCTGCAACAGCACCACCAGACATACGTCCCCATTTTGAGAAAGTTAGAATGCACTGCGTCAAGTGCAATCGTTTAATTTGTTATGTGGAGCAATCAGTAGACCTAGTTTGTAGAACAACTGATAACCATCAATGGTAGGTTTTTTCCCCCTCAAAGTACATGCAATCTAGTTTGCAACATTTAATGCTTTGAGTGCAGTCTGTTCAGATTTAATTTAAACATGACATTTACTACCCATTATGATAAAAATAAACTGACTTTTTAGGATTTCAACTTTTGTGGAAGATAACAGACTATGCAGTCGTATGTTTCGCAAAGAGACTAGTTGCAATGCTCTATTACGAGCAGACAGCTCCCACCCCAAAAGTCAAATGAATTCTATCCCCTATGGGGAAATGATTAGAGCAAGAAGGAATTGCTCTAAGGATGTGGATTTCTATGCTAATATACAGGATATGGAAAATAGATTTAGAAACAGAGGATACTCGAATGATGTGCTTAAGATAGCGGTCAATAAAGTTTGGAAATTACAAAGAGATGTTACATTGAAACCTAAAATTAGGAATGATGCATCTAAGAAAAATCAGAAAGTGAGAATGATAACTAACTTTGGCAAAGGGAGTCATAAACTCTACAACATTATGCGTAAATATTGGCACATGTTGTGCTCTGATAAAGATTTGAAACCTTTTTTAACAGATAAACCAAGTGTGACATATCAGAAAGGGATGACTATTGCCAACTTTGTCAGTCCAAGCTACCCTAAGCCGATAATATCAACGAGTCAAAGTGATTGGTTACGGGTACGACAAAAGGGCTTTTATCACTGTGGGAATTGCAGCTCTTGTTGGTGGGCAATGAAAAAAGTACATAAGTTTGAATATAATAACACAGGTACTTTTTACATAGATACCTTTATAAATTGTGAATCGACATTTGTAATTTATGTAATTGCCTGCTTATGTGGGAAAATGTATGTAGGAAGCACAGTGAGAAGGCTTAAAGACCGAATGGTGGAACATTATCGGGCCCTAAAAAATGGAGATACAAGGTACCCTATTGCTTCACATATGATTCAAAATAAGAATGATTCTGTAAATCATAAATTCTTTTATCATGGTATCGAACATGTATCTATGGATAAACGGGGGGGCAATAGGTTGTTAAAACTGAGACGAAGATAGGCAAAATGGATTATGGTCCTTCGGGCTGTAAAAGAGGGACTCAATGTTGATACAGAACTGCAGTATTTTTTGGGAGAACAGTAATATCTTGGATTATGTTGCCAATTTGAATTATCATGAATGTCTAACCTGTATCCTCAGTTTCACGCTTACTCATAAATTCTAGGAATGTGTCTCAGAATAACTAGTGAAATATGGATTCTTCTAAAGCTTTTGCTATGTCCCTATCTGTCTGGATTGAGACATTACTATTACATTGTGTTGTAATCTGTTATTTTATGTTGACCAGGATATACTGATATGGGGTGGTGAGGGGCGCCCTTTGTCTTGACGCTGCTTCTTGTGCCCTTCAAGTGAGAAAGGACATATGATATACGAGATAATAGTAAATACTAGTAGAAAATTGCGATTCATACCCAATACCATAGTTTAGTGGAGCATACGATAAATACCTGTGTCCTTAGTAGTTAGATAGGTAAGGAAGAAAAAGTACGACTTAAACCTAATATTATAGTTTTAGTGGAGCACACGCTAAGTACCTGTGTTCTTAGTAGTTAGATGGGACATTTGAATACAATAGGATAATGATCGGCAATAAGGAAATTGAGACCGTTTATTTTATTGAACATTAGAATATTATAGAATAAGATAGATCATTTACGTTCTCTTTGCCCACTCCAAGATGGTGGCCATAAAATGTACTCAGTAAAACTTAGGAATATTTATAAATATTAGAATTCGTACTTATTTGAAAACTACTTTTCAACTAATGGTTGGTTAAATATTGGTTATTATTTAGAAACTAAAGTGGTGACTTATTTGATAACACTACGTAAGATCCGAAATACGTTGATAAATACGAAGAGGTGTGGCAAAACGTATGTAGATTGATTTTAATTACAAATATTTAAACCGTCTTTACTGTGAAGTAATTAAAATTGACATTGTTAGCTTGAAGATATCACGATCAAAGTATACTTATTCAATATGGCGGCCGTTACAAACGCCAGCCTCCCGAACACGGAAGGACTGTGTTGAGAAACCCGAATACGCTAGGACTGTACTTAGAAACCGGGTGAGTTATTATTCGAAATAATTTGGATATGGCAAAGGAACGATTGAAGCGTGGACTTATGTGGTGTTCTTTCAATAGATACCGGTACCTGTGATATTTGGACGACGAATTAAATGGATATGAATTTGACAATCGGGTGTTGAAAACTTGATAAGGTAATACACTTTACAGAACTAAGACGTTAGTTTGTATTAATAGGGTGACTTACTGATGTCACAATAGCGTATTTATGCTAGATTACTTGGATAGATGTAATTTAGTACTAAAACATTAGAACAGGTTAGGATAAAGAATGTTAACTTGCAATTTTCTATAAGAATGCTGAACGAGCATTTAGTGTCCTTTTTTCTGTTGGGCGCGAGTTGTTGGGTCGGGACTGAGGGTTCCCTTATATCATTCCAGATTCAATTTCTACGTTTACGAATTTCGACTTAATACAAACAAGATCTACTGATTTTAGGTAAACATTGTTTGAACTACTATGAATTTGGCTATAAATCTGAATGTTTTGTTAATTAATAATGGACACCGGGAGTCACAATATTGTTTATGTATTACGTGTCACTAATTAAGGAATCTTTGTCTTTACTTTACTTCACTTAGGTGGTGACTATATTCAAATGTATAAATAATTTCCTGATAGTTATAATAGTAGCTATTAGTTATCATAGAAGGTGTGTTATACATTGTTTTTTATTGTTTCTGGCTTGCAGCCCTGAGGAAGTTGATTAGGCATATGACTGATGCCCAACGAAACACGTGTTGGCTGCAGAGTGTGTTTGTGACTTGGAAATAAAAGGATCTACATCATGAACTTTGGTGTTTGATTTGGAAATGGATTGAAATAATCACGTTTACTAAAGGACTTTGGTGTCTGATTTTGAAGTGAATTGAAGATGGACTTGTAACTTCAATAATATTAGATTGAATTATGAAATTAGGATAAATTCTATCTGAGTGCTCGGCAAGAAATTTTGAATTTTGTATACCCAGAGCTTTGCTCAAGGGATTTTGGGGGAGTGAGGTAACCTTCCCTTTCTTGCCTTAGAGAACCTGTTGTGATTTGTGCAAATTGGATTTTTTGCCTTACTTTTTGTAGTGCGCCCTCTTTACCCTGTTACCTGTCTTTTTGTATTGATACCAGAAGCACTTAAGCACTACAGACAACATTAAATTAATTCTCTATTTATTTAAGGAAGAGAAAATTGTACTGTGTCCTCGGATTTTGTTAACTTTGACAAAAAAAGCATTCTTCAATGTTTGTGTCATCTACTGCCTTCACTTTACACTACGGACAGCAGGGTTCACAACTTGAAGTCAACAGTAGGGAATTCAACCTGGATTTATTTAATGTAGAAACAATTGTACTGTTTGTGATCTAATTTTGCTAAAATAAGTGACACAAATCATTTGTCGATACTTCTGCCTTCGAACTACAGTACGACAGTAGGGTTCACATTTTGAATTCAGCTTTCAATCTATACTAAGAACAGCATGAAATTTAGCCTTGTTTATTTTAAGGTAGAGTTAATTGTACTTTATGTCCTCAGATTTTGTTAAAAGATACGACATAAAGAATTTCTTGATGTCAGCGATAACTAATGCCTTCGATCTACAATGTGAGGGCTCACCATTCAGGTAGAAAGACGATTGTACATGACACATTCCAGTAGACAAGAGATATTAGGGAGAGGAGTTGGCCTAACGGCTAGGGCTCTCGACCTCGGACCTGGGGATCTGGGTTCGAGTCTCGGTAACGTCGCCAAAACCTCCTGTGATTCTGGGCAAATCACTTAATCTCCCCGTGCCTAAAATGAAGGTAACTGGAAAACGTAAAAATGTAACGTAACTGGAAAAATATGTAAAGCGCTCTGATACCTGATTCGGTTCGGGTCTAGTACGCGCTATATAAAACTCTGCAAAAATAAAAATATATATATTATACCACTGCAACCCCCCGAACCACGAATCATCGCAGAGTACGCACACACTGAGTTCTTTCAGTACCACTAACTCACTGCACCACAAGTCATCTCTCCGTAGCCTTATTAAAGCAGAATTCACTAGGCAAAAAAACATTGCTCCCAGTTCGGCCCCCCTGCGCTACGCATTATCGCAGGATACATACAAGCTCAATGCCAAAAATAATACTAACTCCGTGCACCATAAATTATCGCAAAGAAGAGTGAAGAGTTTTATGTCACCGTGAGACATACTTTCCCTTTTAAATGTCCCGGAAATATACATATTTTAATAATGTATTCTATATATGTTCTATCTTCCACTTCAACCATGATTACAGATGATGCACTCCACCCTAAGATCTACACTGTGCAGCAGGGTTTACAACTTGACTATAATCGGTTAAGAAAACCAAATGCTCCCAATCTGCAACAGCACCACCAGACATACGTCCCCATTTTGAGAAATTTAGAATGCACTGCGTCAAGTGCAATCGTTTAATTTGTTATGTGGAGCAATCAGTAGACCTAGTTTGCAGAACAACTTATAACCATCAATGGTAGTTGTTTTTCCCCCTCAAAGTACATGCAATATAGTTTGCAACATTTAATGCTTTGAGTGCAGTCTGTTCAGACCACGCATCATCGCACGGTGAGCACATGCCAAACACCAGACGTACCACTAACTCAGTACACCTTAAATAATTGGCCGAGGCTTTACTAAGGCAAAATTTAGTAGTCAAAAAACATTACCCCCAGTGCGGCCTGTCCGGACCACGCATCATCACTGGTTACGTACACGCTCAGTCCCAAAGGTACTACTAACTCAGTGCACCATAATTCATCACCATGTGGCCGTATTCAGGCAGAATTCAACTGACTCTTTATTCATTATTTGCAGAGTGCAGTACCAAACTAAATAAAACATCTATCAAACCCTATACAATATCCCTTTAGTAGCCTTCTTTCAGAAACTTCTTTTATATCAGTTCTAGGTTTAGTTGAAAAATAAAATTCACGCTGCAATTGCAAAGGCGCAGTCAATGGCAGTCTACACTGTGCAAAGCACAGGTCGCAACTTGAACTATAATGTCCCTGCAACATACACATTTCGACAATGTATTCCATACATGTTTCATCTTTTATTTCAATCGTGATTACAGATAATGCAGTCCAGTAGGCAACAGGCTGACTACCAGACGAACCACTAACTCAGTGCACCATAAATAATCGCCACGTGGCCTTATTAAGGCAAAATTCAGTAGCAAAAGACATTGTTAGCAGTGCGGTCTGCCTGAACCACACATCATTGCAGGTTCCACACAAACTGACCCTACCTCAGTGCACCACAACTCATGAACACTTTATGATAGAATCTTCTGTGTACTTTTTACATGTAGTGCTCTTACCTTTGTACAGCAGAAATTTACAATTGAATATCTATGTATGATATCATAATTACTATTCTACTTGTTACCAACAGCAACGTAATAAAATGGAATCGAGCACACGTGCCCATACACACTTCAACTATCTATCTGTGTCTGTGTATTTATTGGATGTACGTCATTACGACGCACACTTTTACAACGAGTTCCATTACAACGCGGTTGTAACAACGCAAGTCGTTACAACGACTTGCATTGGGGAGGCGCAAATTAAAACATTTTAATTTACTATTCCAACACCAGTCCCCGTGGATAGTAGGGAAGGTGTTGGGATAGTAAATTAAATGATTTACTATCCTTGAGCGCCCCCCAGCGCAATTCGTTGTAACAACTTTCGTTGTTATGACCGCGTCGTAATGGAACGGCGTTGTAATAGTTGCGTTGTAAACGTCGCATACCGTATTTATTTGTTCATAAAATGCTGCTCCTGCGCCCTACCACATTATATTGTGATATAAATAGCGTATACAACCATCTTACCTCTGACAGTAAGTGTGGGCTATTCCTCCTTTAAAAAAGTTTTTTTTAGCATATTTATACAGCTCAAATCAACCCAAAAGTATATCAGCAATTTACATGAGCACTGTATTTACAGTACATTTTCAGTCACCCGTATATTATGTCATTTCTCTACAATAACAGGATGAGGACGCAACTCCGAGGCTCGAACACTAATTTACAGCACCAAGTTCAACAGTATACCCGAATAACCACATACATATATATATATATACATATATATATGGGCCTTGACGCCCATTGGGCATAGCTGCGCACTATAAATGATATTTAAATTAAATTAAATATATATATATATATATATATATATATTAGCTGCCCTTCATGTGCCAAAAACTGCTACTTAAACCTTTCACAGCCCTGTATCACTACAGCTACAGCACTCCACTGAATGTACAACAAACATTCATAATTGCAGAAATGCGTCATGTCCACCATCTTTTATGTGTGCAACTATGAATGAATATAGAGTCAGTGATACCCCATACCTATGCCAAGTTGTGGAACTTTACAGATATAATAACACATTTGCTTTTAAGACCCGGACTCCCGAATCACTTGATTTCTCATATAGCTCACGACGGAACCACGCCCATAGCTCCGGAATCATGGTTCACAGCCTCGCGCAGCACTGGCATACGTCAGGCCAGCCCACTCAACTTACGCTACCAGGAAAAAACAAAAACGAAGCATTGCCCAGATTTCCATTGTACTGATTTCTTACTTCCAGGTCTACTTGTCAGAACGACACACACACATACTCCCTAATGGCTGGTATATATCCACACCACACCCATCCAGCACATGCGTCACTACACACGTGAACCTACCAATAAAAAAGACGGAGCACACGTGCTCTACTCTATTTTAGAGTTGCTACCATCCCAAGCGCTGTGATGGTCCGCCCTGGTGGTTCGGACGCCTCATGTAGGCCCAAACCACTGAGTACAAGGGCCCACCACTACGTTCGTGGCCTCTTGCTCACTGAGTTAGTGGTATTGGAAGGACTGAGCGGGTGAGGAACCTGCGATGATGATGGGAGCAGGAGTATGTCGATAGCCAAACCGATAACATGTGCATCGGAGGGAATTGATGGGGTGCAGCAGACTGGATACAAAAAAGCGATGCAGCGATTTAGGCGTACGCAGTCCTATATACCGTATCTTATTGCATTTATATATATTTTTTCCAATAGCAGGAACGTTTTTATAATTGGTCAAATGTTCGGTATATAAACTGTACAAATAGTTGTTTTTAAATGCGGGAGGGAAGGTGTGTGAAAGGGCAATGTAATTCTACTCCACATTAAGATAGTAACAAATACCAATCATAACATCTTTCTTTTACTATCTTTTAGATGTAGAGCTTCAGGGTGCATTATATCCCAGCACGTGGTGAAAAGCACACCGGTGACATGAAGGTGAGCTGCGATTATACTTTTCAGTCACTCTCTCACTTCCACTCTCCTTTCATAAACAAATGACGCGCAATCTTATTTTCCTTTTTATCTTACAGATTGTGTTTCACAAATTGGCGTCATCCCCCCAAACACCTCCAAAGCTCTACGTTCGTGGATTCTGCGATGATGCGTGGCCATCGTAACAATGTCTGAGAAAGCTGCTTCTACACGTGGTGCACCCTCTTTGAATCACGCCAATGGCACAAGGTGAGCAAAGAAGCTTGTTTCCGAAACAACGACAAGTCATCTTTGAAAGAAGAGAGTGGGTAGTGTGCAGCAGCTTCACTGCGTAGGAATGTACAATTTCCTCCGAGCAGTGAGAATAGATAGGTTACAACAGTCTGAGCGGCAGAATTACAAGCCCCTTGCGCCACTTTTGTGTCACTTTTAACATGGGAAAAGTGGTGCAAGGAGCTTGTAAAACTGCCTCTGAGTTTGTAAGAAAAAACACTCACCTCCGGACTCTGCGAGTCAATGGGGTGCAACAGTCTTGGTACGCAATATTAAGAACCCACCGTAATGCAGTGGGAGTGCATGGGATATTGTACTTTGGAAGAAAAACAGCACACAGACACCTCCTTTCAGTGGAAGTTGATGAAATACATTATCCTGAGTGTACAAATAAATAAACCAAAAATATACTTGTGCAGTTGTATGTACTATGCTATTACTAACTCTATATACTATCTTTCAGATCACTAAACTGGAGGGTACACTATGAACCAGCACGTGCTTGGACACATCACGAAGGCAAAAGGTGAGCTACGAAGATTTTCTCCAGTATTAACCGCTCCATCTATAACTTTCTCTCTCTCATGTTGTAATGTTGTTTTTTCTCTCTTTCTCTCTCTCTCACTCTCTCTCACATTGTTTCTCTTTCTCTTTTAAAGTTATGGATGCTGATGTCCACTCTGCCGTGTACAACCAAAGCTGAGATCAAGTTGTAAACTCTGTTGATCACAATATTTTCACAAGGTAAGCAGAGCGGCCTAAATATACAATGCCTCCGATTAAATGCGTTAGAAACAAAAGGGCTTATTTACAAGCCCCTTGCGCCACTTTTGCATCACTTTTAACATGGGAAATGTGGCGCAAGGAGCTTGTAAAACTGCCTCTGAGTTCGCATGAAAAAGCACTCATCTCCGGACTCTGCGAGTCAATGGGGTGCAACAGTCTAGGTACGCAATATTGAGAACTCACCGCTATGCAGTGGGAGTGCATGGGATATAGTACTTTGGAAGAAAAACAGCGCACAGACACCACCTTACAGTGGAAGTTGATGAAATACATTATCCTGAGTGTGCAAATAAGTAAACCAAAAATATACTTGTGCAGTTGTATGTACTATGCTATTACTAACTCTATATACTATCTTTCAGATCAGTAAACTGGAGGGTGCACTTTGAACCAGCACGTGCTTGGACACACAAGGAAGGCAAAAGGTGAGCTACGAAGATTTTCTCCAGTATTAACTGCTTCATCTATAACTTTCTCTCTCTCAAGTTTTAATGTTTTTTTTTCTCTCTTTCTCTCTCACATCGTTTCTCTTTCTCTTTTAAAGTTATGGACGCTGCTGTCCACTCTGCCGTGTACAACCAAAGTTGAGTTCAAGTTGTGAACTCTGTTGGTCACAGTGTTTACACAAGGTAAGCAGAGCGGCCTAAATATACAATGCCTCTGAATGAATGCGTTAGAAATAAAAGGGTTTATTTACAAGCCCCTTGCACCACTTTTGCGTATCTTTTTACATGGGAAAAGTAACGCAAAAGTGGCGTAAGGGACTTGTAAAGAAGCCCCAAAGAATATTGTCCTGCATAATGCCTTGATCTCTCACCTAATTCTGTCTCATCTCTGCATCATTTTAATGACCCGTTGATCCATACTGTAAATCTGACGCAGTAGGCACTTCCGTACAGACACCTCTTGAACGCGAGCCTCTAAGAGAGGTGGAATGCATCAGGCACACTGCAGACGTGCAAATTAAAAAATATCGCCAAGTATTACCTTAACTTGTAATGTTTGACCTCATTTAGTCACATCAATCTAATTTTGAACACTTATTTTCATTTTTGTTTTGCAGATTACCTACCCTACTTCTATTGGAGTCCATATCACATTTTGTTTAATTGTTTTTTTAAAGTTATGTTTCTAGTTATTTATTACATTGTTATTTTTAAGTTACATTTCCAGTTATTTATTGTTGTTTTAATAAAAGTTAATTTAAAAAAAATATATACGTATTTTTTTCTGACAACATTTCACTATTATTTAGTGTGATAATCATATAGTTATAAAACATTTAAAAATAAAAATGATATTTATACCAAGAAGTATAATACTGAGGCTAACTCTTTAGCAGCTCTTTACCACTGTCTATAGCTACGACTAACGGTTCCTATGGAAAACTTTTAAAACTCCAGCACAGTAACTGTTTCGATTAGCAACATTGTGGGGTGAACTTCTAACCTATGTGTTCACTTAAGTGTTCCATGAACTATTACTATGGTAACAGGCAGTAAGCAGTTTGGGGGTAGGGTTGAAAGGTACTGGCTGTACAGAAACCGTTATATTTACCCAGGATCCTCTACATGACAGAATGGAAAGCAAAGTAAAACAGAACACTCTGAACCAGATTTACAACCCCCTTGCGCCACTTTTGCATCCAAGCCCCCCCCATCAAAATTAGAAGTGTGTGGGCCTCAACGAACCCCCTCAAGCCCCGGGAACCACCACCCCCTGGGGATTTGTGTATTGTGGGAGGCAGGCTGCGTGGCCCTTCGCCTGGAGCTTTCGAGGGCCCTGGGGACCACCACACCCCAGAGCCGGCTCCTGCAGTGTCCCGGGGTGCCTACCCCCGGTACACTGCTGTTTACTATGAGAGGGCGGGAGTCTCACGGCTCCTGCTTCTCCCATAGCACACTTGGTTTGGATTTTGAAAGACAGAGCAGTGAGATGTGTTCTCACTTTCAAAATCCAAACCAGATTGCTTTTCCACATGCAGGTTAGCATCTCCCCATGTGGAAAAGCAATGCCAGCTCCCAAAGGACGCGGGGAGCCGGCGGGACCATGGGGGCATTGTGGCTCCCTCCAAGGTCCCCAACATTTTTTATAAGACCCGGGGGATAGGGTCCCCGGGGATATTAGAAATTACTGATAGGGGCTATTTTTTTACGGTAAAATTAGAAGTCGCGCACCCAGCGCTCAGTGTGGCCCCCTGGTGTGCACGTGCTGGATGCACGACTCATAATCTGTAGGGTGCACAACTCCAGCGCCTTTGGTGCACAACTTCTACGCGTTTGGGAGCCGGTATTGCTTTTCCACATGGGGAGTTACTAACATGCAGCTCCCCATGTGAAAAAGCAATCTAATTTGGATTTTCAAAGACAGAACAGATTTCCTTGCTATGGGAGGGCAGGATGGACACCCCTGGACACTGCAGGAGCCGGCCCTCAAACAATACATAAAGCCCCAGGGAGTGGTGGTTCCCAGGGCTTTGAAGACCTTGCAGCCCCCACAACCATTTTTTTTTAAGCCCTGGTGGGTGACGGGCCCTCGAGTGCTCCAGGAGGGGGGCCACGCAGTCCCCCTCGGTGGTGATCCCCGCGGCTTTGTGGACCTTGGACCCCTCCCCCCACCATTTTTTTTAGCCCCCGGGGGGTGATGATCCCCGGGGCTGGGGGGGGCCCCTCTGGGTCCCCTGTAAAAATTTTATAATTTTGACCCCTGGTATTTAGCCCCCCGGGGGCTAATTATAAAAAATGCTCTGTTTTATTTTTTTTACAGAAAACTTCAGCCTTGCTTTTACCGAGGCACAAAATGGCTGCCAACAGTTCCTGGTTTTGAATGTTGACAGCCACTTGAAAGCCAATTAGCATTCAGCGCGTGATCGGAAGAGTGCGCTTACCATACACTCACGGTCCGCTGATAGTCCGCGGATCCTCCGCACCCATACATAAATAAATGCTTTTGTAGTTCTTTTTCTTTATTTCAAAGGATGTTATTAGAAGGTTATTTTATAACCAGTACAGTACCGATACATGAGGGCAATACAGGTATGTTACAAACGCCGGTGTGGTTACAGAGGGCGTGTCGACAAACATAACTGTAATTTTCCCAGAAACTACTGAACAGATTGACACCATTTAAGCAAAAGGCACAAGTCTGAACCGAGGACTACATCTTTGCCAAATTTGGCGTACTTCCGTTCAGCAGTTCGGGCTGTAGCTGTGGCTAAAGGTCCTATGGGGAAAACATGTTTTGGGACCCCCCCCTTTTTCTCAGCCCCCGCTTCACGAATCATCCCGAAACTTTCAGGATAGGAGCGGACTAGCTGACCATAAGTTTTGAACATTTTGCGAAGATTCGTCAACCGGCGCCAAAGTTATTCCAAATAGAATGTTGCGGATTTTCTATGGAAAATAGGTCCTAACTATAACTACCTACTGGCGAGAACAATATGAAGCATCAATACTGCTATTATACATACAACCCCCATAGGTAAAGCAAAGCTTGAATATGTGCAACATTGACCCTATACCATGCACTTCATGGGTAGCTGAGTTCATGTCGACTATGAACCACAGATGAAACCGTTACCTATCCTGCACATAGTGTTCCATCTGTAAACAACAGTTCAGGGAATGTTCAATGTATTCTATTACAGGTCTTGGTAAATGCATGCATGGTAATGGCATGCGTTGTAATGCTGATATTCTTTAGATTGACCTGGAACACAAAGAAACACCAGAGGATGACTCTGTGGGCAGCAGCAATCCTCATCCTTGTATCTGCCACGCTTACAACAATGTTTATTTTTGTGATCATATAATAATAACATTAACAACAAATGTATCAGGAATGGTAGCATAAAATCTCCTGTATTCACATATTAGAGATTATGTAATCATTATTACAAAGACTATGCACATAGTGCTCAAAAACACTCCAAACACACACAGAAAATCAACACAAAGTGTCTCCAGGGATGACTCAAAACACTGCAGTTAATAGTAGTAAGGAGAGCAGAGTAGACACCTTCATGGGCTGCAGCTAATGCACCCTAGACCTTTAAATGCTGCAATCAACTATAACTTGTACAAGAAGTGTTAAAGGGGCTAACTGCTCCAGGCTAGGGGTGGTAAGACAACTGGATGGTCTAGTCATTTCAAGGATCACCAAAGGATGTCCTTGAGGAGCACCAGATGTGTAGTTTGAGAGACCAGGAGCCCATAGTCCCTGTCAAAAAGAAACAAGCACTGGCGGAGCCAACCAAACTGCCATGATAAAATGGTGCAATGGTTATTTTGTATTGTAAATCTATACAACAGAAATCAAGAAAAGAAAAATAAGAAAACGTGCCATTGCTTAACTGTGGCCATCCTATATCTGCAATGGAAAAATCTAATTAAAAAGAATAACCAGTGTGTATCATTTTAGCAGTGCAGGTACTTTTTACATAGCAGGTGTTACAGTAATCGGTTTAGAAACCATTTTTGATTTTGATGAACATCACGTGAAAATATGATTTGCAATGAATCAGCATTACTCAGCAGACACTATTAGCTTTGAATTGCTATAACCTGTAGACATAGTTCAAACTAGTAACAGTCCACCACATGTTGCTGCTGTCTGTCAAATTTTGAGATAAGCACAACAACAGTGTTTATTTATTTAATACACACCAAAAATGAATAACATCTGTTGCTCACACCATTATTATAGGTAGTGGTGGCCTGAAATAGTCTGAATTGCCACTGTAGCAGTGCGTTGGTTAGGACTTGTGTTGGTTCTGTCATTAGCCATGCTGGCAGGGGCAATGAGCAGTACTGGTTTCAGTGGCCTCCTGAGGAGGGCCCTGGCACTTACCTTTCCACAAATTAAGCACTGGCAAATGACGCAGACCTCACACTGCTATGGCTTACTGTGGAAGCAAAGATAGAAAGCCATTTTGGTGGACAAAAATAAATGTGGTTGACTGTCAAACATGTCTTTTTTGATCAACGCAAGTCATCTGTATTGAACATTCCATAATGCAAATGAAGCAATATCAGTCAAGTAGCATGTGACATGGGTACCATTCTTTTGTGTTTGTCAAACTAAGCAGGGCCTGCGTTATAACCTCATATTGCACTGCATTAGCTGTGCTAACTCGGTTATGTGTCTTATGGTATATTTTATGTCTTATTGATTTTCAACTTGAAAGAGTGCTACCTTTCATAATGTGCGGTCATTGAATGTTCAGTCACCCAAAAAAGTTGCGCTTTGCACACACTTTGTTGAGTGTGTACAAATATTCAAAGCCATAGTTCGAGACTGCTGGCACATTTACAGCCCCCTATCGCATTAACAACCTCACTTTTCACTACGTTGTCGTGGCGATGGGGGCTTTACCTTATACAAGGCATTGTTTAGCCACTTAATGTGGCTTAATACTGCCTTGAAAATAAGGTCCCCTTTCACACTATACTTAGAATGAAAGGGGAGGGCAATGAGTGTTCCTGTGGGCGTTCCACTGCAACTCCTGTTGATTTTGACGCTGTCCCATATTTTCAAGGGTGGCCTAAATATGGGGCAGCATCAAAATTAAGACCAGGAAAAACCTGGTCTTCCCTGGCGCAATGAGGAGAAATGTTTAATTTCCCCTAGTTTTTGCTGTTTCCATGTGTACCGCGTTGTGCAGCACACATGGAAACAGCAAAATGCCATTGATTGTTTATGTGCAGGAAGGTGTCCATTCCTGCACAAAAACAATCACAATAAACATGGGGCCTCATATATGAGAAATGACGCATCGCTGCGTGAAAGCAGCGATGCGTCACTTCTCAGTGCGCACTCCTTGCGACATTCCTGATGCATCATATTTAATGTATGAAGTATCATGTCGCAAGGAGTTACAGATACGTCAGTATTTCTGACGTATCTGTAAGCGCAAAAGTGACGCATTGCTGGAGTGTGTCACAAAAGTGACGCAACTCCAGCAATGCGTCCTTTCACATGGGGCAAGCCCCATGTGAAAGGGCCTGCGTCAGTCTTACGCCTGCTGTGAGGCAGGAGCAAGATTTTGACGCAACGGCGTCCTAAAAGTGACGCAGTGAAATCTCATAGATTTCACTGCGTCACTTCTATGACCCTTCCTTGCATCAATACGCCCCCCCCTTGCATACATTATACCTGGCGCAGGTTTTACAAAGTGATGCATCTACCTAGATGCGTCACTTTGTAAATATGGCGCAACAAGGTACATTTTTTATACCACTGGTGCGTCACAAAAAGTGACGCACCGGCGGCGTAAAAGTGACGCACAGCCTCATAAATGAGGCCCATGATATTTAGCAACTTCTATGTGTGCTGCATTAAGCAGCACAGATAATAGTTATAAAACGCCATTTACAGCTTGATGTACAGGAAGGGAGACCTTCCTGCACATGAACAATCATTCCCTGCAACACAGGCACCCATGCACTATGGTGCAGGGGGGCCTCCATTGGATCTAGGCAACTAAATTTAGCGCTAGTGCAGGGAGAAACTGAGGGCTGCACCATATTGTTGTAATTACGGTGCAGCCTTGTGTTTCTGAAGTGGCGGAGTGAGGCATTAAGCAAAGGAGGCTAAAGCCCTGCTCCACCACTTCTATTGTAAATATGCCCGTACGATTTTTTAAAGTACTTAATTGATCAAATCCGTGAACATTTTGTACAAAAAGTTGTGCAACCCATCTAATTCGGTCACTGATGTAACACATACTTGTATTTCAGCGTGCTGTGGTTTTAATGTCTTTTCTTTCTAAAAGACAGACAAGCCAGTCCAGCAAAATTGCACTCTCCTGACATTTTGCAGTTTGCAGCTGCTTCCTGCTTCCATCAGGAAATGCCGAAGCAGTATCAATCTTCAACCCCTGATCTGTTGGGTCGAAGTGGAGGCATGATATTGGTTTTACTTATTAAAACGGTCATCTTCCCCGGGCTTGGATTGGACCAAATGAGGCAATAGCGGAAAAGAAATTGGCGCGAGGTAGTAGTCATCTCCGATGGTTTAACTCCAAAAAGGTCAAGACATATTATTCTGGGGAGGCGCATCTGTGCAACTCTGTCTCATGCAATGCTAATGGAGACTGTGCTAGGAAATATGGCGAACTGACCGCATTAAAAAATGTGCTTGTATAATTATTTAATAAAGCCCCTTAGCCTAGATACTTTAGGCGTTTGGTCTTATGTTCCATACAGGTCTTTTAACTAATGTCAGTTACGTATACAACGTCTATAAAATATGCTTCTTATCTATTATATATTCAACTCGTATTACAACTGGTGCACACACATACACACACACACACACACACACATACATTATTGTATAACACAAACACGAGAAGATCGCAATTGATGATGCAAAGGATATGTTATATTGTGCTAAGCAGCACAGCTAAAACACAAAAGCTGATCAATGCGCCATTTTAAAATGAAAATTTGCATACAGGGGTGTGATTCAGTCTAAATGAAATGTCATTGTAGTCCGGGTTAGGTGGATCCTGCAAGTTTATTAATTACCATGTTCTTTCATTTTCTACCCACTTTTGATTATCAGAGTATAACTGCCAGATGAAATAACTGCGCGATACATTATCGCCGCTATTATCGGCAGGAAACTGCCAATAAAGCGGCGATAATGGGCTTGATAATATGCCCTTGTGAATTCCCATAGCCGCCCAGGTTCTGGGGTTAACCTGGGCTGCTATGGGAATTCACAAGGGCATATTATCAAGCCCATTATTGTTGCTTTATCTGCAGCTTCCTGCCGATAAAAACGGCGATAATGTATTGCCCTTTCTTGATAATATGGCCCCAGATTCAGTGCATTGGTGTTAGTGCCTGTCTGCTTGTGATGGTAAGTGGGCCACGGGGAAGGTAGTATGTGGTTTTCCTCTGCTGGGCTTAGGGCAGAGGTGAGTTGAGATGGACATCAGAGGATGGTGACTCTCATCTCTCAGACACCTCCCTAATTCAGACTGTGAAAGATACCTCTCGGTACCCAGAATTTGGACGTTTCAAGGTCTGGATGCCTTTGAAAACAAGGCCATCATAAAACTTAACTATCATCACGTATTCGCACTGGGGGACTAACGCATGGCCTTATGTCTCTCTCTGGAAATTTGAAATGTTGTTGGGTATGCTCTATCTGCATCACTTTCTCAAATAAATACCTTTTTCTTCAGATTGTCACGCTACTGACCAATCTGAAGGACACTCTCCTACATACATCCCCCAATTAACCTGTGAGAGAACTCCTCTCTCATCCCTCTAGCATGCAAACATAGACAACAGTTCTGATACTTTCACACTTTAACCAAGGCTTTGACTCTGTGTGTCTACGTAAATTGAGCGTTGCCATGATATCCACGAGCCAATTTTGACCCGACCACTGAATCCCTTTAAAGCAAATGAACCCATCCCAAAAATGGCACTGAATTCATCACTACAACCAAAGCACTGAAGGCTCTAACTCGAAAAACAGCACTCATCAAGCTACAAGAAAACTTTTATTTACGAATAGTGCCACGACAGGCGCGGTCTAATAACTCGAGCCCTCACAAATCGCATACTGAAAAATCCAAGCAAGGGAATGATCTAGTCTAGTTAGAAGAAAATAAACATCAACAAATCAATATTGAGGAATAAGCACCATCACAATCATGCATCAATATGTCAAAAAGACATTTAGTTTAGCTAACTATAACTACAAAAATAACAACATTACAAACACTTCCACCTGTCATCAGGTCCAACTAATTTTGTTGGGTATGAATAGGCATCAAGACCCCAAAACACCTTACGAATTAGTAATGACATAATCCTTTGACTCTAACGCAACAGGTGTAGTACTACACTTAGTATGGAAATGCATCAGTGGACATGGGTGTTGCGTGGGAACACCCACAGCAACACCCTTGTCCCGCCCCTAACACGCAAAGTGTTGCGTTAACAGGAGCGATATTTACAAGCACAGGTCAAGTCACGCAGGGTGACTTTACCTGTGCTTGTAAATATCCCTTAGCAGGCTGCGCCACCAGCGCATCACGCAACGTGACGCACCGGCGGCGCAAGGGGCTTGTACATCTGTCCCTTAATTTATACATTTTTTGATTTTCATAAATATTTGTAGATGGGTGATGTAAACTACAGATCATATGCAGTATGGAGAGAGTGAGTCACTTTGCACATATATAGTTATTCTATAACGAATTTTAAGTTTGAGCAATGTAAGTATAGGTGAATAATGCATACACAGCTCTATTTTTATCTATTTTTGTACCTTGCTCTATGTTAATAGCTAAAGGAGGAAAATGATCTCTCAGGCCCTCATTATGATAGTATAGGTACATTTAATACAGTAATTCCACGTGTAAAAATCACTGCTACCCAATGCATTGATTATTTTGAGAAGAAGAATTAAGGATGCGATATGGAAAGGGAATAACTTTGGAAACTGGTAGCTCCACAACATTTTCTATATGTCATTCGTGAATTCTTTGCTTCTATGGAGCAACGAATTCCTTGAGATTTAACTTGTGGAATTTGTGTCCAGCAACAAAATTTATAACACTGCATGCTGTTTTACCATATGATTTATGATAGCACATCGGACAAAAACTCATATTTCAGCCAAAATCAGAATAATTTGGACCTGATGATATTGTTATCAACAGTAAGATACAAGTTACATTGCATGTAAATACATATGCATTATCATTTCTACTTGAGTTTCAATAATGCATTTTTCTAAAACGGACAACTGGGAGTTGTTCCCGCCTTTTTTCCCAGGGTAATTTTGTACACTGCTAAATTAAGCCCATGTAAAACTAAGTGTAATTTTAATTACACTACTGATAGAAGGCACATGTATACTTACGCGTGATGTTTACGTCTGTACACTCCTTTCGCACTGAAGGAAATCGTAGAGGGTCATTGTTCAGGCGGCTTCTTTCCATTTGTGAAACCTCAGGCTGATATTCAGACAAGCACATGATTGGCACCTCTCGCTCTTCCGTTATCTATTTGTCTCTTGAACGCGCAGTGTGCGCCATCTTCTCTGGAGCTTCTCACCTTTACAAGTGCCTCTAAAGGGACATTGGCCCTGTTCAAAAATAACACGGGGGCTGTCTCAGGTGTCCTCACCGAATTACATCGTCTCCGAAAGTGTGCCTGGACATAAATTAGATGTACCAATCCGTTGCAGATGTGGTTTCCGCATCGGTGCAAGTGTTTTGATCTCTGTCGCCAAGTAGCCACAACACAATGAAACACAAACTGTGATTATGTTTTAATACTATAGCAGAGTGGAGTGTGAAGCCCAGTGAGACTGCTTTTGTTTGAGCACGTTCTGCCTTGGGAGTTAAGAATCTGCTGCCTAGTACTCCTGATGATTTTGCACTTTATTCTCTTCTGGCAACATTTGCTGGCTTCTAGAACTTTCTGGTGCCGATTTCGGTTCAAGTGAAAGCTTCGGTTACAAATCAATTCCTTATCCTACATTTTGTGTAGTTTAGGGATGCTTCAGCTTACCAATAACAAAAAAGTTTGGACATTTGCATTTCTTCATGTGAATAGGAGCTATTTGAAGGGTAGGGCTCGTCAACTTGTTTCCAAGGTAAAATCACCATTTACAAAACGTAACAGTTGAAAAACAGCAGACATCCCGAATATTTTTTACGAGGAAATTTAGTAGTGATTGTTTTCCAAAATTTCTGCAATAACATCCCCCTCGAATTTTCAAAGAGTAGGCAAAATAAATGGCTTCTCTTGGTCTGACATTTGGCGGATGAAAAGAGATTATGTACATGCACCAGAGCTGCCACAGACGTAATTCAGTAAAGGTCTGATTTTAATTTTTATGCGGTTTGGTTTTTCACCAACGCTGGTGGATGTGACCTCTTTTAGAATGATACCACTTGATTCAAGGAAACAAATATTCAGAAAACAAATTATGACATACTTCATGAGCATATAAATGAAATGTGTTCCGGAACTCTTAAAACAAACTGTTATGCAAATTATCTAATATCTGCATATGATGTATACATTCTGAGCAATGAGTGCAACTGGTTGGTGGATGATATGTCATAAGATTTGACATTAGCATGTATTCAGTACATCAGCATTCCATAATAACGATTCAGATAATTTTCACCCCCCTCTACTGTTAAAATAAGCTGTGCTCTCTGTCTCTGATGAGCTATTTCCTCTTTGAGCCCTCTTCAAGAAATAGCTGTTGTGATATGAACAATACACTAAGGGGCAGATTTACAAGCCCCTTGCGACACATTTGCACCGCCGTTGTGTCATTTTATGTGACACAGCACCGGCATAAACAATGCGATACATTATGGTCTATTTACAACGTGACACATCTAGGGAGATGCGTCACGTTGTAAAGCCCTGCTTCACATGTTACCTGCGTCAGGTATAATTTATGCAGGGTGGACGTTCCAATGCGAAAAGCCATGTAGAACTGACGCAGTGAAATGCACAACATTTCACTGCGTCAATCTATGCCTTCACTGTGTCAAAATCCCTATGCCTGCTCAGACCAAGCAGAAGGAAGGATTCAAGGCTTTTCAAATGGGACTCCCCTATCTGTTGTGGCACATTTCTGGCGTTGCGTCACTTTCATGAGCAACTTCAGCAATGCGTCACTTTTGGGTCAACAGATGCATCAGAATTTCTGACGCATCTGTCAATCCTTGCTCCATGGTGCACCATATTGTAAATACTGCACATGCATGGTGGGGCAAGGGTCTCTTATGAAGGAGCAGTTTCTTGTAAATCTGCCCCTAAAGTCTGTTGGTGTTTTGTTTCTGATAAATCTTAATGTTTGGTTTCTCTGACTGATCTTTTCATTAAAAAGTATTGTAACCCTCTCACAGCTTCTGATTTGGTGTTACATACCTCTAAAATTGTCAGATGGAACGTTTAGTTTTTCTGTTGCTCTAAGAAGCTGCTGATAATCTTCCAACAACATTAAATCTGCTTGCCTTTGGGCAGACCCCTTTTAGTGCTTTATGGAGGGTGACAGTGCTGCATGATATTCTCATTTTTAATCTATCTTTGAGTTTGTGTATGAGTTTGCATGGCCTCTGAGTGAAGGAGAACAAGACCACCTCATTGTCTTAGGAAGTAGTACTTTATGTGTCTTCTATATTCTCTTCAACTTCGGGCACTCATAGGCTGCCTCACTACCCCAAACACAATTGTCACAAAATACTCTTTGTAGTAAGAATTCATTGAAAACGGGGAGATGGGGGATGATTCAATGTGTGGCGTAGCAACTCTAAGGTTTGCAAATATTTGTTGCTGTGTTTATGTCGTTATCACCCAATGTCTGTTGCGGTCACAGAACTATGTTGCGGACCATGCAGAGTCACACAACTATGCTTCGGACCATAGAACCTTAGTAAGCAGGGACTGAGTCATCCTACCACCTTACTACACATGGGCCCGGGACCGACTAGCTATAGTGTCTCACTTGCACTCCTACTCTCTCACAGAGGAACAAGTGAATAAAACCCCAGAACACAGCATTCCAGACCCTCTCAGGAAGAACGGTTACAGGACACACCCTTTCGCTCTCTCACTCGTACTAGTCCACAATAACATCTGACAGAGACACGAAAAAAGTTTTAAATGTTTATTTTAACTATTGTGATATAATATGCAGCATATGTGCCACAATAAGTAAGAAAATGTCTAACACAAATACGGTCATCATAGTAAGTCGTCCATAATTCTTAAAAGGAGCTGTCATTATATAAGACAGGGTAGCCTAAAACAGGTACCAGGTCAACTGAAGACTCAACATCCCCCTCCGGCAGCCAGGAAGAATCATAAGTAACAGAGCTCCCAGGCTGTTAAAAATATATCCTGTGTTGGGATGCCCGAGGCATACTATTGAGGATTGGCCAAATACTCAACTTGACATGTTCAAGGGAAACAAAGCATTTGTCTTTGTATCCTGGGAGTGGAAGTAAAATGACAGTTTGAGTCTGAAGACCAAGCACTGGAACAGGAGCACGGTAGGAGGGACCAAAGTCTTTCTTAATCACCATGTGTTCACAAACCACATCTCCAGCTTTAGGAAGCCAGCCAGAAACAGAAATCAGAGCTGCTGCATCAGATGGCAAATGGGTTTTAGCCAGAGCATCACAGCACTGTTGTAGATCCTGCAAGACAGCACAGTGGTCATCTAAGTCAAAGGTTGCAGTAGCAGCCACAACCACTTAATTTGTTAGCAAATGTCATAACAAAGGACATTTCATCGAGTCTGCTGGTATAAACCATGCCGTTAACAGCGTTGCTGTAAAAGAGAAATGGTGGCAGTAATTCCTGCATGTGCAGAAGCAATGCCTTCATGAGCGGCTACTATTTAAGGTTGCCTGCAGTCAAGGTTGGGGATCAGATGACCTCCAACCCCATGAATGGACACAAAAGAAACTTTGTCAGTAGTTAACTGATAAGTATAAGTAGAAGGAAAGGCAGTACCATCCCGAGTTGCGGTGATGGCAGCCAAAATGTTATCATCAGTTATAGTCATAGAGGGTCCGATTCACAGAACTAACTTAAGACAAAATCCTAAACTTACAACCATTTTGGTATTCACAGAAGGCACTTACTCATTTTGGTATTCACAGAAGGTACTTACTCATTTTGTTATTCACAGAAGTTAGGAGTCCTAACTTTAGGACTCCTAAATGCCTTCTGTGAATACCGAAAGTCTTAAAGTTAGGATTGTTCTCAGTTTAGGAGTAGTACAGTTAGGACTCCTAACTTTAGGACTCCTAAGTGCCTTCTGTGAATACCGAAAGTCTTAAAGTTAGGATTTTTCTGAGTTTAGGAGTAGTAAATTTAGGACTCCTAACTTTAGGACTCCTAAATGCCTTCTGTGAATACCGAAAGTCTTAAATTTAGGATTTTTTTCAGTTTAGGAGTAGCAAAGTTAGGACTCCTAACTTTAGGACTCCTAAACTGAGAAAACTCTGACTGAGAAACCGACTTTAAGATTTTCGGTATTCACAGAAGGCATTTAGGAGTCCTAAAGTTAGGGCTCCTAACTTCTGTGAATACCGAAATGAGTAAGTGCCTTCTGTGAATACCAAAATGGTAGTAAGGTTAGGATTTTGTCGTAAGTTTATTTATTTATTTATTTAAAAGGTTTTATATAGCGCTGGCTGGACCCTAGGGTATCAGATCGCTTTACAAGGTAACATCAAGATGAGCATAACATAACAGTGTTTCTAGAATGAATTCAAGAGAGGTGAGGATAAGAAAATGTATAGTACAAAGTAAGCTATAATGACCATAAGGACAGTGAAAAACAACCAAAGACTAAAGTTGACAAAATTACAGGGTAGTATGGCTCAAAGAGAAAGGGCAGGAAGAGTGATAGTTGAGACTAAAGAAGGGAGAGGGGGAAACTTTTGAGGGTGGAGGAATAACATGGAAAGGGTGAAGAAGCACTGGGATCATGGGGAAAAAATCAATGAGCAAAGGGAAAATGAGGTTGAGAGGGATGGGAAGGAAGAATTAAATGGTGTGGTCGTAGTGTGAGGGGGTGGGGGAAGTTTACAGTAGAATTACGGGGAGAGGCCAGGTCAGAGAGAAAAGGGCCAGAGATCTTACCTCTGCTAAATGGGAAAAGAGGGTAAGGAAGTAGGATTGGGGAGAATTAAGAGGGAGGGGGGGAGCAGAAAGAAGGGTGGGCAAAAAAAAGAAAAACTGAGACGTAGACTAAATAGGGACAAGTGTTAAGTGCAGGGAATTAAGGGCCCAAGTAATGGTTAAGAAGGTGCCATTTCAAGTCTTTTTTTAAGCTAAAATAGGAGGGCTTGCAGCGAAATTCAATGGGGAATGAATTCGAGATGGATGGCACATTTCCAGAGAAGGAGCATGATTGAGTGGCTTTCTTATTTAACAGAGGAGGGGTGAGGATGAGGTTGTTGTGCTTCTCAAATATCTAGAGGTGCCAGCTTTTAGAAGTTTCTCAGAAAGGTATTGAGGGGCGTTTTGGTGAAGTGCTTTATGTGTGATGCAAGCGGTTTTGTTGGTGGATCTGCCTTCAACTGGGAGCCATTTGAGGGATTTGAAGACAGGAGAAATGTGCTCGAATCGTTTGCAATCTGTGATGAGCCTCGCAGCAAGATTGAGGACAGATTTGATTGGAGCTAAATGTATTTTAGAAGTTCCCGTGAGGATGGCATTACCGTAGTCAATTCTCGAAAGGACAAGTGATGGGACCACAGATTTAAAGTCCTCATTGAAGATAAAGGGTTTTATTTTCTTGAGGTGGTGTAGTGTGAAGAGGGCACTCTTGGCAGCATTTTTATGTGTGGTACTACTGAGGTTCTGGTGAGTGCTGATCCCGAGGAATTTAACTGAGCTGGATAAGGTGAAAGAGCAGCTAAAAGAATTCAGGTCAGAGATCCAGGACTGGATGGGGAGCAGGTTGTTTTTAGGCGAGAAGATGATAATTTCCGTTTTTTTAGGGTTAAGTTTATGGTGGTTGCAGTGGAACCAGGATTGAATCTTAGTCAAGGTGTCATTGAGGTGTAAGAAATCAGAACGTGATATAATCTAACAATAGATTTGGGTGTCATCAGCGTAAAGGTGGTAGTTGATTCCAGATTGCTTTAGAATGAGGGTAAGGGGCTCCATGAAGAGGTTGAACAAAGCGGGAGAGAGTATGGATCCTTGGGGGACACCCATGGAGATGGGTCTAGGTTTGGAGAGGCAATCAGAAATTTTTATTTGTTGGGACCTGTATTGGAAAAAGGAAGAAAACCATTGGAGGACAGAACCATTCAGTACAAAACGGTTTTTTAGAGTGTTAAGTAGGGCAAAATGATTGACAGTATCGAACGCCGCAGAGAGGTCAAGAAGGATAAGAAGGGAGGCTTCGCCTTTGTCAAGGGATTGGTGTATGTCATCAATTACTTTAATCATGGCAGTTTCAGTACTGCAGCCCTTTCTGAAACCAGATTGAAGGGGATCCAAAAGATTGAAGGAGGAGATATGGTTGTCTAATTGTAGAAGGACGCATTTTTCGAGGGCTTTGGAGAGCAAAGGGAGATTAGATATAGGCCTGAGATTGCTAAGGTCGTTAGGGTGTGCCTGAGGGTTTCTGAGGATGGGGGTGATTTGACCAAGCTGAAGGGAGATCAGGACACAACCAGTGGCTAATGAAGAACTAATAATGTTTGCCCAATAGGGGGCAATGATGTGTTTTAAATCTTGAACAAGGTTAGCAGGGAGAGGGTCTTTGGTGTGTGAGGAGGGTTTGAGCCTAGAAATAATGTTAAGGACCTCGCGTTCTGAAACCGGTTGGAAGTTATGCCAGGAGGCGTTATTTTTTGGTAGGGGTAAGGAGGGGTCACGATCAGGTGGGGGAAAGACATGGGGGAGAGGAGAGGTGGTGGAGTTGGAAGTGGCGATGAAGGAATCCCTGTGGGAAGGGTAGGAGGAGGGTAAGGTAATGGAGGGGAGAGGGGTTGAGGTGAAGGATTAGTCGATCTTATTGACTTAATCATTGAAAAAGTTGGCGATTTCCTCACATTTCTCGATTGAGGCCAGTAATTGGGGGGAGGCAGAAGCTGTTTGATTTTTGACAATGCTAAACAGTTCTCTGGGCCTGTTTTTGGCCCTATCTAGTTGGGAGCGGAAGAAGGAGGCCTATACGTCAAGAATGTGTTTTTTATATTTGGACCTAGCAGATCTTAGTAGGGTCTGATTAGCAGGGGACGGGTGTTGTCTCCATGAGCATTCAATTATTCTAAGCGAACGTCTATCACTGTGGAGGTCAGAATTGAACCAGGATTTAGAGGAGGAGTTTTTTTGTGTTTTTAATTTCGCTGGGGCAATTTGGTCAAGGACCTCAATTATAGATTTGTTAAAATGCTCAGTGAGGTAATTTGCATTTAGGGTGACGGAGATGTGCTGCAGTTGGTCCTTGCTTTTGGATTCTAATTTTTCAGGGGGGATGAGGTGAAGGTTTCTAGTCCATTTCTTTAGTTTAATGGGTTTGGGGGAGCATCGTGTTAGTTCTGTGAATCGGGCCCACCATGCTTAACTGCGGCTACTTCCACTGTGACTACTGCAGATTTGGCTGCTTCATCAGCCATTGAATTCCCAACAGAGTGCGCTCCCGCACCTTGATGGCCCAATGTATGTACAGCATGTCTAAAAGGCGTTCTTTAAGAGTGGCCACTCGAACCCAAAGCATTTTATGCTTTATTGTGATGCCCATAGAATCCAGAAAATCATTTTGTTGTGAAAAAAAATTAATTGTCAATGAAGGACTGTACACAATAGAAAGAATCACACACAACAAGGGTGAGCAAGTCAGGAGCAGCATATTCAATTCAAGAGCTAAGTGGTGGACCCTCAATTCAGCCAGATGGGCTGTACAGTCTACAAGGGACTGGGTATGAACCAAGGTAGAGTGAAAAACTCCATCATTCATGGAACATACAAAAATAGCGCAAGCTGCAGAGTAAGCCTGTTTAGAAACAATGGTCGGTTAACCTGAACCATCAGTGTAAATTATACAATTGTACTGATCAAGAGGAAGAACCGAAGAAGGCAGAGGGTGAACCTGTTCATACTGAAGAAACTCTTGCTTTTGCAAGGAAGGGTCAAAAACGAAGATGACATCAACGGATGTTAAGGACGTAGCTCATTGAATACAACAAAGATGCAATGCTCTGGAATTTGGAACACTAGCTTTTGTGATCAGCTCTAAGGCCTGCACAGGCGAAGCTACAAAAATACATTTACTTTGAGCAAGAGGCCGTATTTTAAGATTGGCCAACTGCATAGCAGTTAGAATTTTTTCAGTAGAAGAGAAACGCATTTCTGCAGGAGTGTACAGGTGCAACTTATAAGCAATTGGCACAGTGTCACCCTCTATTAAATGTCACATAAGTGGAGCCAATCGCACCGGGCAAAATCTGTATGACCAAATTGGCAGTATTCAATCTAGTCTGTAAATATTGCATAGCAAGAAAACAGATTGTGAAGCGCAACACCGCAGTGTGTTCCGAAAGCCAGGAGGAAGCAGAAAAGGATGGGTGTATCAAGGCATAAAGAGCTTTGATACGCTGAGCATATTCAGGAATGTAAGTGCTTCTGAAATTTAGAAAACCAAGCAGAGACTGTAGTTTTTTAAGGGTAGAAGGAGGTTGCAATTGAGCACATTTCTCAAACAAATGGGGTGCCAAACCCCTATCATCATTCGTCAATTCATATCCAAGAAAAAGAACTGCCAGATATACAATATGCAACTTCGCAAAATTGAACTTGTAGCCAGGAAAAGTGAATCGCATGGTGGTGCGATCCACTCTTGCAATACGGGGATTTCATTTATCATGTGTCAGGTATATGTCATCGACATAAGAGAAATCGTCAGGATCAATGTCATGCAAAAGGGACACAATATGTGTTGCAAAGTCCCAGTGGATATTCTTTTACCCCATGGGTAGTCTCGCGTATCACCTCTGGCAACCGAGGGCGCCGAACGTGGACAAGTCCTGGCTCTCAGGAGACAGGTTATGACTGAAACATCCATTAGAAATATCTACTGTAGTTTTTATTTTTCTACGTACAATTTATTTATCAAAGCTGTACTATGAGTGTCTTGCACTGCAAAAGCACGTTTGTGACTATTCAAATGTCTATACTCCAAAACTACGCGATAGTAACCATCAGGTTTCAAAACCGGAAAGAAAGGATTATTCATCGTAGAGACACAAGATTCAATTACACCCTGATATTCTAATTGAGTAAGAATCTCTTTTACGGACGCTTTAACGCCAAGTTTGATTGGATATTGAGGCTGTGGCTGAGGAGTAGAATGTATGGGAACAACATGTAAAGAAGAATCCTTATCCCAACCAGCCTGGTTGCAGTATAAGGCAGGGGCCAAAGCAAGAACCCATTCAGAAGCATAAGCATGCTTAGTCTCATCAGGGACAAATTGTAAAAAGGAAGATATAATCACATCTTAGCCTCGAGGACACACAAGAACAAACGGGGAGGCTAGTTGACCTCCGCAAGCAAAATATAAGTAGAAGTCAAGTTGTCCCAAATAATTGCATTACTGTGCATCTAATGTCACCTTTAATTTGAATGTCTATATGGTAAAGTCTATCAGGTGGAGCTACATGGGTGTCCACAGTTTCAACAACTACAAAGGTGTCAGTTTATTTTGTCACAAAAACTAGACTAGTGTCTTGTGTATCACGGTAACTTCCGCCGCGCTGTTGAGAAGAGTCACCGCCCAACCCCTGTCCAGGAGGAGGGTTCTCACCATCTGTGGCATATTCACTGTTAAAGTGGCAACATTTTTCTTCTGGAATGAGGCTCTATATAAAGGTGGTTCCTCTCTCTTAACTTTCAAGTCAAGAGAGTGCTGCGGGCTGCGTGGACTTGCCTTGTCTATAATCTTGCTGCCCTCCTCTGTTGTACCGTTGATCAGATGAATCCTGAAAGGAATGAGGAGAATGAGGATCAGAAACCGGAAACCTCTCAGGATTCTTATTTTCACAGCAATCACATAACCCATATTTATGTTCAGAAGCATCTGGTGGTGATGACCCACCACAAGACCTAGGCTTCTGTTACTGCTTAGGTTTGTACCATGTCTTTTCAGGAAAGACAGTATAACCCTCATTTTCAGGAGGGGGTTTACCTTGAGATTGAGTAGATGGTCTGACCCCCAAGTTATTGTGACCTAAGGATGTATAAACAACAGCAATAATAATTGGCAACTCACACTCCCAGTCAACATCAGCCACAGCTGAAGGCGTTGACATACCATCAAGGACACTGCCTCACCTTTAACATTAGAATGAATCATTTTTGAGACAATGGGAAATGATACCCATTAGCTTCATCCCCAAATCTATGGCAGGACCAGCCCCATGTTCGTTCTGTACCTGTTTTAGAATGCTCATCAAGGGGTTGCCAAAGAAAGTGTGTACAATGAGGCAAACACCATCACCCAGGTGTTGTAGTTGGCCAAGGGGGAATCAAACCACTAGGCAAGCATATAGTAAGGATCCTATGTTTCTCAACAGGACCCTTAAGAGGATATACTGCATCAAATTGATCAATTTTCTGAGCAAATCAAATTGGGAAGTCCTCACGATTCTGAGGATGTTTGCCCATTACTGAATTAATAAAAATAGGGTTAATAACAAGAACCCTACTGTGCGCAGGAGGCGCAGCCACTAGAAAGGCACAGGCAACAAACGGAATCAGGCGTCCATAGAGGAGAACTACCTGAGCATATATCAAATGTAATTCTGCCAAATTGACATTGAGATGATTAGGGTATGAAGTAAAACCGGCCAAAACTGCCAAGTGACCCCATTAATAATCAATGGGCCCATTTGAAAAGTTTCAATAGGATGGGGTAGAACGCCATTATACCAAATCTGGTGCTCCCAGGCTGTAAGAGGAACTTCAACAACTGCATAAGATTGATAGCTGCTGAAACTACATAAAAGACCTTGAAACGGTACACAGGGTCCTCCTCAATCATAAAACAAGCATTTACAATGCAATAGTTCTCGGGTTAATTAGGTTTGAGCTATTGGCATTGCTAAATATTGCAACACCAACTGCAACAAAAGTCTATAAATTTAGGCCAAAAAAATGGGTATTTATTTTTGTAGCAATGGTGGCATGCTGCACTTTAGATGAATATGTTTAAAAGTAAAGTGCGCCATACTGCGATTATTACAATAGTTAATTGTGGATGCGCTAACAATTGATGTGTGCACTGATGGCTGGTGGTGCGTGTGCCTGGTGGACGTGTGCACTGACGGCTGGTGGTGTGTGTGCCTGGTGGAAGCCTGCACTGATGGCTGGTGGTGTGTGTGTCTAGCGAAAGCGTGCCCTGACAGCTGGTGGTGTGTGCCTGGTGAAAGCATGCACTGACAGCTGTTGGTGTGTGTGTGTGCCCGTGAAAGCATGCACAGACGGCTGGTGGTATGTGTGTGCCTTGTGAAAGCGTGCACTGACGACTGGTGGTGTTTGTGCCCGGTGAAAGCGTGCACTGACGGCAGGTGGTGTTTGCGCCCGGTGAAAGCGTACACTGACGACTGATGGTGTCTGTGCCTGGTGAAAGTGTGCACTGACGGTGTGGTTGTGTGTGTGGTTGTGTGTGTGGCTGTATGTGTGGTTGGTTGTGTGTAGTTGTGTGTGTGTGTACTTGTGGTTTCATGTGTGTGGTTGGGTGTGGTTGTGTGTGTGTGTGTGTGTGTGGCTGTGTGTGTGTGTGTGGCTGTGTGTGTGTGGATGTGTGTGTGGTGTTGAGTGTGGTTGTGTGTGTGGTTGTGTGTGTGTGTGTGGTTGTGTGTGTGTGGGGATTTGAGGCCTGCTGAGGTTGATGACAGAGTTGAGTCCAAAGCCAGGGGATTGCCCCATCTATCAAACCCGCAGTACCGGACATTGGCTGGGCATTCCTGTCGACGGTCCCTGGGTGACGTGGAGCAAAACCATTGAGCTGTCTGGGCGCTGATCCGGGCTGGTCCAGGAGCAGCGAGAAAGGCGGCATTTTCCCGACGGCGGCTGAGGCACGAGGCCACGTACCCTGCCCTGACTGTGACCTAGGAAGATATCCCACTAGCTGGTGAGTCATTGGGTAACTGCGGCACTGACTAGCAAGACCCCCTGAGAGGCTAGTGTACTGGGGGCCTGGGGGAGCATTAGACTCTACGCACTTCTCTTTAGGCAAGAGCAGAGCCCCCGTGCAGGTCACGTGAGCGGCTGAGCTGTTCCCATGACATATATTGGAAGAAATTGCTTAACTAGACCCTGATGGAAAAGTGTACTCCCCATGCTTGTTACGAACTACACTGTGAACGCTCCATTTCGGATGATCTGTGTAGCTTTATTCTCCCGCACTGAGGGGTGGTCTGGTCACAAATTGCTATCAGACAGGATAAAATCCGAGAGACTCATTATCTTTACGGTACAGTAAGTAGGTGTCCTTTTACTGTGAGGGCCTGACATAAAAGCGCATTAATAATTTTGATCTGCTATCGCTCCCTGAAAGGTGTGGTTGTGTGTATGGTTGTGTGTGTGGTTTTATGTGTGGTTGGTTGTGTGTGGTTGGGTGTGGTTGTGTGTGTGTGTGTGTGTAGCTGTGTGTGTGTGGCTGTGTGCGTGTGGATGTGTGTGTGGGGTTGGGTGTGGTTGTGTGTGTGGTTGTGTGTGTGTGTGTGTGTGTGTGTGTGTGGGTGGTTGTGTGTGTGGGGGGAATTGAGGCCTGCAGAGGCTGATGAGGGAGTTGAGTCCAAAGCCAGGGGATTGCCCCATCTATCATACCCGCAGTACCGGACATTGACTGGGCATTCCTGTCAGACAGGATAAAACCCGAGAGAGTCATTATCTTTACGGGACAGTAAGTAGGTGTCCTTTTACTGTGAGGGCCTGACATAAAAGCGCATTAATAATTGTGATCTCCTATCGCCTCCCTCCATTCAGACAGCACTGAAAGTGATCGCTTTCACGATCACTATTGTAAAAACGCCCGCGAGTGGTGCACACGCGCGCGCCACTGCGAGGCATATGTTTTTAATTATCGTGCCCGTGTCTGGGCATGATAACTGAAAACATATGGGCTTTGGTGCGTGTAACAGACACCAATAGGCCATGGGCGGAGCTACGCAACCGCCCATGGCCGGTGTTCTGTTAAAAAACAACACGCATGCTAAGCCCAATCAAAATGGACCATAGGAAATTAACACAAGAGTGTGGTATTTCCAGGTCCATTTTGAAAACCCGAGAAAAGTACTCTGGCTGCGTGATCATTGCTGCGCAGTGTACGCTAGGCCGAGACCTAAACAACCGGAGACCCCGCATTGGGCACTCCATAGTGCAACAAATGTAGAGTAACCGCCATGAGGCAATGAGCCAGATTCGCTACCAGTTGAGCCAATAATCTGAACAAAGGGATTCAAACTGTAGCACTAAAACGGGTAGAAAGCCTTTTCAAGTTCAAGCTTGAAAAACCGACAGCAAAAGGTAATCCCTTCAAACTGAGGAGGCAAAGCAATCCCACTACGGACATCTCTGGGAAACGGTGAAAGGGTATTGTGGACAAGCACAATCGCTAGTCAGGGGTCCAGTGAAGAAGTACCAGACCAAACGTTGGTGGTGTTGCAGGGATTCTGGGGAGTCACAGAACTATGCTTGGGACCATAGAACCTTAGTAAGCTGGGACTGAGTCATGCAACTACCTTAGTACCGATGGGCTGGGGACCTACTACCTATAGTGTCATACTTGCCCTCCTACTCACTCAGAGGGAAGCAAGTGATTAGACACCCCAGAATACAACCCTCCCGACCCTCTCAGGAATCATGGTTACTGGACACACCCTTTTGCACTCATGCTCGTACATGACCACAATAAGATCTGACAGAGGCATGAGAAAAGTTAAAAATGTTTATTTGAACTATCATGCTATAGTATACAGTATACGTGCCACAATAAGTAAGAAAATGCCTAACACCAATATGGTCAGCATAGTAAGTAGTCCATAATTGGAAAAGGAGCTGTTATTATATAAGACAGGGTAGCCTAACCCCCCTCCCCTCCTACAGACGTATATTAGAAGATCTCTGAGTGTTAGCAGCAGTCCCCGTACCTTAGCATGCACAGATGAACATTCTACATCTCAGGTGCTCTTCCCTGGAAAGATCCCTCACCAAGTGTGATGCTACCTATTCTGTGCATAGCTATATGACAAAAGTACGTGTTCCCAAGCAACAGCTGCATTTGTGTGTTTTGTCTAGATGCTAAGGCCTGACCAGAACAAAACAAAACAGCTAGGGGCATTGTTGGAAGACCTTGTCTACGGTGTGCAGACTAAATCCCAAGAAAGAACACAATGCAAAAACAACAGCAGGTCCTGTGTAAAAGTACAGTGTGGCACAAAGCAAAATATGCTTGTAAAGTAACATGCGCAAAGTAGAGGACAGTCTGCAATGTGCTCATGCTAACATAGGGAAAACGACAATGGGCCTGCACGGGACATATGATAAGTCTTCCTCATGTTATTTATGGCTATCACTACCTCACATTGTAAAAGACAATAGGTATGAACATATCAATGAAAGGTCAATTTGGAAAGTGTGTATTTACATAGTAGTTGACTTGCTTGTGTATAGTCAATCACTGATTCCCACAACTCAACAAATTTCCATTAGCGAAGGACTTTTTAAAAATGCAATTCTATTCTAGTTCCTTTAGGGGTAACCATCTGTTCTTATGTTATGTTCTTTTACTTTGTTATCCTTTTGTTTATTCTCCTTCTGATGTTGTACCATTTTCGTACTCTATGTATTCTTTTCGACTAATGCAACTGCATCAATTTTATCCAATACCTTTGTCCATATGTCATTTCTCCAGGAGAGTGGTGTGTTTTGTGATGTGAGTGTACTGTGGCTTAATAGCAATTATCTCATCAAACAATATTTCCAATTTTTGACTGTGAAATAACAATTTCGCATCTGATCCACCATGCTGCACTGATAAGAAAAATACTTTGATAACTTTATTTAAATATTTATTTTCTGTTTGTATAGAGTAAACAAGATCCTACCCTAACAGAGTGCTTTACTTAGAGCAGTTAACATATTGGATTATGATGTTCAATTACAACGAATTACAAATATAAATTCTAGGGGCATAATGGAAAACCGTCTTTCAGAACTAGCTTTCCACAAAATGTAGGAGAGATGGGTGATTTGTACATCATTTGAAAGAGAGTATAACGTTCTGAGGTTGTTGTTACAGCAGTAATTCGTCTCTGGTAATAGAAGATAATCTTTTGTAGAATAACTTTCTCATAGAGTGGGTAAAAACCGTGGTATTACATTATATTTACATTCTTCACATATTGGTGCCTGGAGGTTGTTCCAAAGTAGTCGTTCTCTAATTAAGTTTAGCAAGGACAATCTTGCAAATATGCAGGTGTCACAATTATGTATTCAGTGCCAGTGGTTGGAAGTGTGGGGTAGCATTAGTGTGAGGACAGTGGGAGCAGGAGGAATAAGTTCATTTTGGTGACCTATAGCAGCCCTTATTGAATAACAGGATTACCAGCTCATTGTTTATCAAATTTTAGATTATAATTGTCCAGATATTCTGGCAAATAGAGTTTCAGACTATAGGGATGTATGTTGAGACTGCTTTAAACATTTAAGACCTTGGAAGATGGGATACTTCATCATGGATATTCCGTCCACCATATTTCAAGTTCCGTAAGACATAATGGAACTTGTAAGGCAGACGAGATATCCGTCACATTTGTGACGACGTATCCCACCTGCCAAGATCATAATCAGGCCCTTAATCTTCTTCACAACTAGGAATTTGAGCAGGAGGGTTTCCAAGCTCCTCTGTTGGTGCGCATCTCCTGGACCCTGCACTTTCTAGGTGAGGGAGCATGGCAGGTCCTTATGTTGTGCTCTGTGACTGGTGCTTGCGAGTTTTCACATATTCCTCAATTCTATGGAGATCCAATTCAATGAGATTTAATTTCCTTCAGTTTCAAGAGCATACATCAAATTACTGCTTTGTCTACCTGCACTCTGAGGCACAGACTGACCCGTATATGCGTACAATCTCACCTGCTGAGGTCTGAGAGTCTGACTGATATAAAGGCTGGTTATGGGTTTACTATGGGCTCCAATATGTCATTTTTGGTGATATCTATTTATGTGACAGTTCTAATCTACACATTTCTGAATGGGCAATGAACCGCATCTTAGTGCTATCCTCTGCACCAAACACACGGTCATTTATCGGGCATCTGTTGGGTAATATTGATAGCTCTAAATAAGGTGTTGGAGATGCATCCACGTGGTCTCTGAGCAAGTGGTGCAACTTACAATGATGGGGCCCCCTGCAGAATGAGAAGAGGGGCCATGAGTCTCCCATATCTCTCGGATTTGTATTGGCTTTGGGCTGAACTGGGCCCCCTGCAAGGTTAGGGGGGCTGAAAGGTTGACGACCCCCTGCACCGCATGGGCGGCAAAGTCCTGCGCTATGCCCCTGCTCTAAATAATGAGTAATATTTCTACTAGAATTATAAAAATTGGCAATATTTATACAATTTCCAACATTCTCCATAACTTTATTTTTGAGAATATGAGTTTCTGTTTCTTTGCATATTCAAGATGAATCCATTATTGAAATTTCTTGGATTCAAACCAGTTGAAACACTGTACTTCCCTTTTTTAATGTCTGATTACCCTGTGCAAAGTAACATGAAGGGATGTAAGTCAATAAAGTGGTGCCTATTAACCTTCTGAATATAAATTTTAGGCATTAGAATTACACTGGCTGACTATATATTAAAATAAAACTCAGTAGTGTGAGCTGTAATACATTATAGATTAGTCCACGTGAAATATCCTGCACTGGAAGCAATTGTCACATTAAAAGGCAAAATGCAGCCTCCTTTGTGCAACTTGACTAGCCAATGATGGACACGATTACACATAACAGGTTGATGAGAGTGCCACAAGGGGATTCGTGTACCTTTCATAGAGGCAGTTAAACTACTCTGCAGATATGTATTAACATTTCTAGGAGGAAAAAACGTAGATTCTTTGAGACAACCTAATAAATATGTCACACAATCTGTCAAAAAACGTTGTCACACTGGTGCTAACGCGGGATTACTGGTTACTAATTATCTTACCAAATCCCATTTCCTGTCGACTGAATCGTTGGTACCTGTCTTGAGTAAAAGGTAATCTCGCAGTAAACAATCAATTTAAGAACTTACACCACTCTAAATGACCACTGACCAAAATTAAGTTTTAAAGATTTAATATAAAGTCAAAGATAACTGAAGATACAAACTTCTCAAAATGAGATTTAAGAGGTAGATCGGTATCACTATGAACATGAACTTTTTGAATAGTCTGAGTCTGAAAAACAAAATAATAAGTACAAGTTCGAAAACCATCAGGGTTGCCAAAATGGATACAAGTTGCAACCTCAAAGTCATTACAGAAAAGAAAATTAAGGTTAGTCTGTCCCTACACTACACTAAATGACATCCCTACTTAACAAGATCTTTACCCTCTAGGTGTCAGCCGTGGTGATTTCCTAAGAAGATCACGCACTTCTCTTTGTCTCTTCTCTGATAATGGGTCTCTCCTGATCAGCCTATCTGCCTACCCATCCGCTTCATTAGGCTCCCAAAATCATCTGCTCTGCTCTCCTCCCGGGTCACTTTCCCTAATACCAAATCACATTTCCAATAGAAACGCCCCTTGGGACGCCCCTCACGTGGTACATCTTTGCGCGGTAAACTCCATGATGGTACTCTTGAAGACCCTCGTTATAGTTGACCTTGGTTCCCAGGCGGCTTCTTCAGTGCGCTGATACCCCCTGAAATTCCTGGAAACTCCTACAGGCCTGCGCAAGGCGCCACTGAACAAAGTCCCTTTCATTCGAGCTGATTAGGACCCTCGCACCTGCATACAGCTCGTCCTGCAGTGGGCCTCAAATTCCAGACTTCACCATATCTTAGGCCATAAAACACTCTCAGAGCTCCATACTGGACACCTCACGACCTCTCCTCTAACGAGCACATGACGATTTAAACTACATGACATTATCTGTTCTGGCCTACTTGATTTACATGCAGCAGGTTCCTGCACTCTTAAAACGTTAACTTGATTTAAACAGCAAACATTCTTAACTAGCATACGTTTCTAAAATAACACATCTATAAAGCATATACTTTTAACCCTAAGTTCAATAGTACATTTTGAAAGAACCATGTCAACTTTATCTCACATTATTTTAGCAGCACGTTCAGGTTTGCTGTGAATTGCCCTAAGGCCTACACAAAATACTGGAATCCAAAGTTACATTTAATTCGGACATGACTCTTTTAACATGAGAGAACCATGAGGTTTTCACATATACTCCAACATTTCTACATTTAATCTCACACCGTTATAATTATGGTTACTCTACTTAACATTCTATACATTTCGCTATTGAATATAAAACACTCGTGTGCAAAACATGTTTAAACTAACTACGTGCTTGTAAATATGGCGTACTTATACATTTTTTCTCAAACTTGTGCTCTCTCAGTCCCCCCTTTGATGACCTTTAGGGGTCATCATTACCATGACACTAAAATGTAGAACCTTTAAAGTGAAGACAGGGTAGTACCACTTCTTTTCATACTCTCTAATGCTTTCAGACTCTTATATTGAGTGTCCTGCATCGCTGTCAACTCTTCTTCCTGTTTCTTCATAGCTCTCTGTAACCTATTTGCTCTATACCATTGATACAAACGCACCAATCCCCACAAAGTGATTACACAAATCATTACTATGATGATGGGCTTCAATATGTACCAAACGATACCCTTTCCTAAGTTGGCAAACCAACTTCCAACTTTACCCATTCCATGACCTACTTTTTCCCACACATTTACCTTTGCCAGGTCCTCAATTTCGTAGTGTATGGCAGTGATGTTTTGTATATACTTCTCTAGAGGCTTTGAATTGTCTGGAATGTAAGTACAGCATTCCTGTACCTTCAAGGCCCTACAGACTCCTCCCTCTTTTGCTAACAGAACATCTAAAGCAAGTCGGTTCTGAAGAACCATTGCCCTAATCGATTGCATCTCCCCCTCTATCAGCATCAAGGATCTTGCAGTACTGGCAGACAGTCTATCTACGACTGTAGCTAACCTCCTGATCTTAATGTCATTCATTATCAATCCTAAGAAAGGGAATGCAGCACCTATTACATCTCCAACTACTTCTGCTGCACCCAGCCCTCGCTTCCATCTAGTTGATATTTCTTTCTTAGGCGTGTCTAAATTCTCAACATGATATATTTTAGGAAAGACAACAGCCAGATAGCATGATCCGTACCAATTATCTGGTAACTTCACATAGGCATATCTTCCACATACAAAATATACATTTGGTATTGCTTGCATCCCTTTCATGAAGTTCTTAGAGTAGTACTCCAATTGAAAGGTATGTTCACAATTTACTTGTCCTACATAAACGTTTTCATAATAGGAGTAACTCCTGTGAATGCACAGTTTCCCCCGTTTCTCCTTATCCAAAGCAATTGGACCAATACTACCTTTTCGTTGTTGTGCCCTTTCCTCCTTGGTCCAATCTGTTTCCCCTTGTCCTGATGCCTTCAATATCTTCTGCCTCCTGTATCTAGTATCTACCTGAGCTATAAACTTTTTCTCAACTTCTGATATTTGACAAGTCAGATTGTTGATTCGAGCATGTGAAGTATCTAACGTTCTCCATGGAATAAACCATTTGTGTAACCTGTCTTCGCTTTTGTAGTAGTCCCATTTGTTCAAATGCTTGAAATTCGGAACCTCTGGCAATGTCGAGTCGAAATTCGAGAAGTAATACTCAAATCCGTCTCGTCCATAAAACATACTTAACAATAAACTGCACGTTATTCCATATGTCAACGGGAGATGATGGTATCTGATACCCTCCTCCACTGAAGCTGGTAATTGCATACAGACATAACAATCCTTTACTTCCATGGCATCAACATATTCATAAAGCAACTTAGCATAAGCATTTGACTTGTAATTCCCCTGTGACTCATCCATGTGTAACCTTTTTACTTCTGCATCTAACAACGCTTTGTCTTTCTCATTGATGTTTCCCTTCTCCTTAATAATGGTAGTTCTCGGTGTTGACACTCCCTTATCCTCCTTAACTGTGGTTCCATCCCCTTCGTGTCCCGCTAGGAATGAAACAGTTACCACTAAAATTATAAGAGAAACCACTACTCCTAAAAATGGAACAGCTATACATTTTGCCCTGCGGTTCGGGTTGCCAGCCTCCATGTTCTCAAACAGTGTAGTTTTCGACTTTCTTCCAGCATTCACTTCCTCTTCTTTTCAAACAAAGTCTTTCTCTCTTGCAATGTCTTTCTTGGAACACTTGGAAGCTTGACAATTTGTTTCCGCAAAACAGTTCAAAGTCCAGTAAAATAGACAACCCTAGCCCTTCTCCATCCGCTAAAAGGAAACCCCCACCACCATTTTTTTTTCTTCTTCCACTCGGCGCTAGGTTATCTTGCAACAATTTACAATTTCTTTTCAAAAGTCTTATTTTCGTCTGAAGTTATGTATGACTCAAGGAGTGACACTACTTCTTCATAAATGTCCATCCGAAGTATCATTCCCTCAGGTTCTGGACAGTTCGTACCACACCATGGAAAGTCAACTTTTTCTAGGATTATTCTCCTTATTTCGCTCAAGACAAGTGGACGGACGAAATTGAGAGTTAGCGTTTTTTCAATTTCCAATCCTGGTACTATCAGTTCTATATCCACAATTACAAAGGGGTCCGTTCTAATCAAGATCACTTTCTTCACTTTTCCAGATCTGCACCCCCTTAAAGCCATTCGCAATATGATATTAGTCCACAACAATAAGTGCTCCTAACATTTCTACTACTCGCTCAAGCATTTCCAAACGAAGAAGAGTTCCCTCCAATATTGGATATCGTGAACAGCAAACTGGAAACTCAACTGTTTCTAAAATCAACTTTCTTATTCCACTCAGGAGAGCAGGATGAACGATGTTGAGTGTCAGCAACCTTTCGGTCTCCGCTCCTGGCAGTAGAAACTTTATTTGCACTGTGATGATCGGGTCAGTTCAGATCAGTTCCACCTCCCTGATCCTCCCTGTTCTGTGTCTCCCAGACATCTGCCACGAGGTAGGTCCAGTCGGGAGTAGAGTATCTTCTGCTAGGCACTCGCACCCTACTTGATCTTCTAAGACCCTCCTCGGCTTGATCCTGGATATCTTCTTCTGGATCTGAGTCTTCGGATATAGGAGTGAGCGTTTCTTCCTGGGCCGACCTCAAACTTAGCCTTCTTCTCCTTGTTGGCCAAGTGGCAGCTCCAAGCCTTATTCTCCTATTCCTTGTCCTCCCACTTGGTTCTTGGTCGCTCCGATACGGATCTGAGTCTGAGTCGTATTCACTTCTGCTCTCTCCTTCAGTTGCGTCTTCTGTCTCACTGCCGTCCTGCCTTCGCTCTTCTTCTGAATCCGATGCGTTCCCAACTTCTTCCGACACCTCCTCAGCTGCCTCAATCCCTTCTTGCGACTCTTCTTCCACTTCCGGGCTTTCGTCTGGGATGGGAGCTGTTCCTTCTAGAGGTGCTGGAACTCTTCTAGTATGGGATGCATGGATCCAATTTGGCAGCCCCCCGCACTTCACCGCGGTGTTCGTTATCAGGATTACCTGAAAGGGCCCACGCCAGCGAACATCTAGGCAGTTCTTCCGGACGTGCTTTTTAACCAGGACCCAGTCCCCTGGGTTCAGGTCATGACACAGGTTCCTCGCTGCTGGAACTTCAGCCGCATGCACCTGAAGGGACACAGAATGGATGGCGTCAGACAGTCCTTTACAATAATCCAAGATCAGATCATCTGTAATATTCAATAGAGCAGTAGTTGGAACTGTAGGAAGTCTCATGGCCCTCCCCATCAGGATCTCGTGGGGAGAGAGACCTGTCCTCCTATCAGGTGTGCTGCGCATGCTCATGAGCACCAATGGAAGAGCATCTGGCCAACTCAAGGATGTGGATGCCACTACTTTAGCCAATCTATTCTTCAAAGTGCCATTCACTTGTTCCACAATTCCTGAAGCTTCTGGTCGATAACTACAATGCAGCTTTTGATCGATATTCAGTGTGGAGCACAACATCTTCACTATTTCGCTGTTAAAATGTTTTCCTCTGTCCGATTCCAAAGAGGCAGGCACCCCGAAGCGCGGTATCAACTCCCTGAGCAACAATTTAGCCACTGTGAGTGTATCGCACCTACGTGTAGGGTACGCTTCAACCCATCTGGAAAATACGCATACAATCACCAACACATACCGAAGGCGATTGACTCTTGGCATCTCGATGAAGTCTAGTTGCATTCTATTGAAAGGCCCCCCCGACCTCCCAATGTGACTCAGTGTGACTGGTGTTCGTTTGCCTACGTTCAGTTGTTGGCAGGTAACACATCGCTTACATACTGATTCTGCTGCTATTCTGAATTTCGGGCAATACCAAGTCTGCCTAAAAACTCTCATCATAGCATCCCTTCCTAGATGTACTGGACCATGTATTTCTCTCGCCATGGGATTAGCTAATTCTTCAGGTAACACAGCTCTCCCATCTGCTGAAACCCAGAAATCCATTTCACTTCGCACACAACCTGCTATTTCCCATGCCTTTTTCTCTGTTTCAGGTGCGTTCTCCTGCATTATTCTTAAATCCTCCCAAGTGTCTACAGTTTCTAACATCATACTTAATTCAGTCTTTTCTTCTGCACCTTCTATTTCCACCTTTGAGAAAGAATAACTTTGTTCCGCACAATAGCGTGCGACTTCATCAGCATATCTATTACCTTGTGACACAAAATCTGTATTCTTAGTATGAGCTACACACTTCACTACTGCAATGTCAACAGGACCTTGTAATGCTTCTATCAGCAATCGCACAAATTCTCCATTTCGAATGGGCGAACCAGAGGAGGTCATGTAACCCCTCTGAGACCACAACTGCCCGAAATCATGAACCACACCGAAACCATATTGGCTGTCCGTGTAGATGGTGACTCTCTTTCCATTTCCTGCTATGCAGGCACGAGTTAGGGCAATAATCTCTGCTACCTGTGCGGAATGTACTCCTTCCAGGCAAGCGGCTTCTACAACTCCAGTAATGGTACAAACAGCATAAGCTGCTCTCAACCGACCAGTATCGTCTCTTAAACATGAGCCATCAACAAAGTAAATTTCATCGGGGTCAGACAATGGCTCATCCACTATATCTGGTCTGGGTTTCGTGCATAGTTCAGTCACATCAAGGCAATCGTGGTCTTCACATCCTTCGCCTTCTATAACCGAAGGTAATGGCATCAAAGTAGCAGGATTCAAGACAGAGCATCTCCTGAGAGTCACGTTTTCTGCGGCAAGTATAACTTGCTCATAACGCGTGAGCCTGCTATTGGTCAGATGCTGCGTCTTCGTCCTGGTCATTAACAATTCAACTGAATGCGGTACATACACCACCACTGGATGTCCCATTACAATACTTTCGCTCCTTTCAATGCTGACACCCGTTGCGGCAACGGATTTGAGACATCCGGGCAACGCTGCGGCTACTGGATCTAATGTAGCCGAAAAATATGCAACTGGTCTACGGGCATTACCGTGGGTCTGTGCCAAGACTGACAAAGCACATCCCTCTCTCTCACAGCAATAGAGTGAAAATGACTTTTCGTAATCTGGCATTCCCAGAGCCGGAGCACGACATAAATCGTCTCTCAGCTGTAAAAACGCCACCAGACATTCTTCATCCCATGGTACCGATCACTCACCTCCTTGTGCGTCAGTTTCTGTAAGGGCTTTGCTTTCAGTGAAAAGTTAACTATCCACTGTCGGCAGTAACCCACCATTCCTAAGAACATTCTAACTTCTCTCTGTGTTGTAGGCGCATTCATTTTCATTATCGCCTCAATCCTCTCTGGGGACACCTTACGTTTCCCTTTTTCTAACCTGTGCCCTAGATACTGTACTTCTGTCAGACAATACTGTAACTTGCTCGGAGATACCTTATGTCCATTTTCAGCTAAATGATTCAGTAAGGCAATTGAATCTACTTTACAAGCTTCCTCTGTTTCTGACGCAACAAGTAGGTCATCTATGTACTGTACCAGAACCGAGTTCTGTGGCAGTACTAGATTCTCAAGATTCTTTTTCAACAACTGATTAAAGATGGATGGACTGTCTGTGAATCCTTGTGGGATTCGACACCATGTTAAAACGCGATCTTCCATTTTAAACGCAAAAAGGTACCTGCTCTCTTCATCCAATGGGATTGAAAAGAAATCCTGACAAAGATCTATCACTGTGAACCATTCTGCTTGACATGGTATTTGAAACAATATTACTGATGGATTCGGTACCACGGGACAACATGAAACGACTATGTTGTTAATTTTTCGTAAATCCTGAACTATCCTAAACTTCCCGCTAGGTTTCTGCAAACCCATAATCGGGGAGTTACAAGGACTGCCCACGATTTCCTTCAGTATTCCCTGCTGTATCATTGACTCGATCACAGGCTTTATTCCCGCAATCGTTTCCTGGGACAATTTGTATTGAGGCGTTCTTGGAAACTCAACATTTGGTTTTACCAGAATTTTTACCGGTTCTACCCCTTTAATCAATCCTATATCTTCTCCTGTGAAATCCCACACCTCTGACGCCACTGCATCTCTTAAGTCTTGTGGAAGATCTTCTACAGTCAGAGTAGGATATAGTTCTACACAGAATTTTGAATTGGCCACCTTAAAGGTAGCATCATCGTCGGTAGTCTGTACCTCCACTCCTTGTGGGGTGCAGTATATGGTGCAATTCAATTTGCATAACAAATCCCTACCTAACAGACATACCGGACTCGAGTCACAAACCACAAACTGATGTTCGTTCATATGATTTCCTATTTTCACAGATACTGGTTCTGTCAAAGGACTAGTCATTCTCTTATTTGCGACTCCTACCACCTGAATTGTTTCTCCTGACATCGGCAAGTCTGGAACCACCGCTGATCTCAGAGTCGAACGAGTAGCCCCAGTGTCCACTAAGAACGTAGTGGGACACCCTGCCACTTCTGCCTCAACAAATGGCCCTCTTTGATCCACTTCTAGAACTGCCCCGAGGGTACAGTCTTCTTCACTGCTCACCCGTTGTCCTGTCAATGGATCAATGTAATAACATTTTTCTTCCTCGATAAACAGAGGCATTTGTTTAAAGACCTTTCCTCCAGCTGCTATCTTCGGTGGCTGTGGGAATTGGGCCCGTGGAGCCGAAGTCCCCCCTTTGGCCACCTTACTGCTTGGGACTGTCACTTTTTGCACTGGGTCTTCTTGGACCTGCTCTTCTACTTCTAGCTCTCCGTTTTCAGGGTTAAAGGGACACTCGCGTCGCCAATGCCCCACCTGATGACACAGATGACACTTTGTCGTTTTCTTTAAAGTGGCAAAGTCTATCCTAGGTCTCTGCCCTTCTTCATTATCTTTGTTCTGACCATTTGGTTTTCGTCCCATCCCCTGCTTCTGCTGGCCACCCTTCCCAGCGGACTGCATTTGCACCACCATCAATTTCTCCTTTAGATTCTTGGCTTTAGAATCTATCTCGTCACTGCAGTACCTCGCATATCGTAAAATCTCATCTAGTGGTTTGTTCTGCCAACAGATTAAATGTTGCTGTATCATCAAACAAATATCAGGTCTCAACCCCAAGACAAACTTTGACACGAACTGCCCTATGTCTTTGGGATCCATTACATCTAGTCCACTGTATTGCTTGAATGTTTTCAACAATCTTTCATAAAACTCGTGAACTGTCTCCTTGGGTTCCTGCCTTGTTCGGTCTATTTTTACCCAATCTATATCCTGTGGTGGTACCTTATCTTTCAGCCATGCTATTACCCTTTCATACTTTCGCATGACAATCTCAGATGGTCCATTTGTTCGAGCATCCCTCAATGGTTCAGCATTTGGCCATTCGACACTAGTCTTACAAGGGGTCCATAGATCAGATGGGACCACGATGTCAAACAACGTGTTCAAATCTATCCACAGTACTTTCGAGATTTTAACGAACCTCTCTACCTGCTTATACCATTCGACTGGATTGTCCCGCAACTTCGGAAATGAGTTGGTAAATGCGGCTAAGTCTCCTCTACTCCAGGGCACATGTACATAATTTCCATTTGATATTTCTCGCAAAGGGAATGCCTCCATCTGCATTACCCTTCCCTCAGGGGTCATCACATTTGTACTTCGCCTAACTGTGCCCTTTTTCGACCACCTTTCTTCCCATTTATCCAGTTCTCTCCACACTCTTATCCCTGTTACCAACTCTCTTATGTGTGTTTTTAATCCAGTAGTTCTCTTCTCATCTAGATCTTGGTCTGCGTACTGTAATCTGTGGTTGCTCTGCAATGCCCTTGTCCTAGACAAATCCACGGCATACTTGTCTGCCAAATCAGTCAGTTTTTCATGAAACGCTCTAGCTTTCCTAGTAATATCCTTTGCCATGAACAATAACTCATCCTGTTCATACAATTCTATCCTTTCCAAAGGCAATGTTCCATCTATTATCTCATCAACATCTGATTTTAAACTGGTAACATCAAGCCTTTTTGCCTTTATTTCAGCTTTCAAGACACTCAATTTAGCTCCTCCATCCGCATCTCTCCCATCCCAGCTCCGAGATCTACGTTTAGGTATTGGTGAATTATAGGGAGTCCTCCCCTGTTCCCATCTCTCTAAGTCCCATGCCTTTCCATCTTCTCGGGGTGGGTGGTGAAACACTCCTTCATGCCTCCCAGCCTCTCTCTCTCCATCCTGGCTAGTTTCACGGGATAGAGGGTAAGAGGTTCTATTACTCCCTCTTTCTTCCCTACTTCCCTGTGATTCCTGATTATTCGAGGCGTGGCGGGACCTATCGCTGTTCTCCTTTCTCCAATGTTGAACGTCTTCCCCAAGTGTATGATGAAGGCACCTAAACCTATTCTGAAAAGCCCGTACCGCCTCATCTCCTCCGTTCCCCCAGAGACGGGACATTTCCTCACATTCTACAATCTTAGTATTTTGTTCCGGCTGTTCTCTCTGATTTGTAGGACATGCATCCCCTCTATTCTCTTGACTTTGGCCTTCCCGGCTCTGACCACTCTCGCTGGCCCCACAATGAGATACTGTCCCGTTTCCCCTGCTTTCCCACTCTGGTTCCGTTCTTGTCCTGTTACTCGGAGATACTATGGACCCGTCCCATTCCCTCAAATCAGCTCTTAACTCTGAAAAAGATCTTGGCCGCGGTCCCCTTAGATCCATTGGTCCTCTCGGACCTCCCTGTTCTGAATTGGGGCCGACAGTTGTGTCTAATGGGGTGTTCCACGTTACCGAACCTGGTAATTGTTTCCATGCATTCGTCACATTATTCCTCCTTTCCATCTCAATCCTTTCCCTATCCAATTGCCTTTGTTGTTCCCCTCTATCTCTCTCAGAATTATAGATCGAAACTATGGGTCCTATGGTAACAGGCACTTGAAGAGCGTCTGGCAATCCCACAGACTCAACCCTTTCTGTGGTTGGCGTTTTCTGCACCACAAACCTTCCCACTACACTCTGTACAGTGTTGTTTGGAGGTGTTTCACCGCCTTTGCTAGGTGTCCATTCCGATATAGGGAGTGGTGTATATCCCTCTATCTCATTCCCATCTTCCCTTGCGAGCCCTCTATCTTCTATCAATCCCACTCTCGGAGGTGGTCTATCCATTAACAATCTGTTTATCAGATTGTCCTCCGACTCGCTTTCCTCGTCTTCTTCCATGAGGTTTCCTCCTCCTGACACCTCCCTCATCGGATACATTTTCTCCACCTCAATAGTCTGTACCCTCCAACGCTTTTCCTCCTCATCCCATTTGGAATCTCGCACTGCCCTTACCGATCGCGTCAGCCTTTGTTGACGCCTGTTCAAATTTCGGTCGTGTGCAGCCTTAATCCATGCATTAAGAGCCTCAAACTGTGTTGGTCTAGGTGAGGGTTTCAATGAGGACATGGTTGCTTTTAGCCGATGTAACACCTCTAACTTAAACGTTCCATACTTCGGGAACTGCATTTCCTCATTTCCTTCCGTAAGCTTATTCCAAGCCCCAATCCACAATATCGTATGCAGCCCCACATTCGTTGCCATATAATGAGCTGGCGTACCCTCTGGGGGAGCCTCTTCCCCGTAATAATGTTCACTTCGTTTACGTTTAAAAATCCCTTTCAAACACTTAAAACACTTCATGATTTCTCTTTTCTCCGCGTTTGTTTACTTCCTAATGATATTCCACCAATCTCAGCGCCGTTCTCACTAACTGGCCTATCCGTACACGGCTTTCCTCCGACGTCACTCTAGCCGCCCAACCAGAGCGCGGCTCTAGCTAACGTCACACCAACCGCTCAATCAGAGCGCGGCTCTAGCCGACGTCACCCGTCCCCCTTCGCAGCAGTTCCCCTCCTTTCTCAGCTCGTCTCCTCGGTCATGCACGCATCCCATTCATACTCTGAAAAATGATTACTTCCGTCCAAGCGATCACCTTTCTTTGACTGTACGCCCACAGTCTTTCTGTAGTTGTCACCTTAACTTGGCGAAATGTCTTTCCGATTACTTCCAGACAATCGCCTTCTCCGATAGGTTACTCACACACAGTAACTTTCGACCAGCGTCCGTTACTCATACACTCACTCTTACACTCCCCCTATCTTGGATCCACGGCGGTCAATGGTACCTCGTGACCTCCGTACTATGGTCGACAACTACCCTGGATGTTCGATACACCCAAAACCACTTAAGCTCTGGCCTGAACTTAAGATTTCACCAGTTCACCCGTTTACCAGGTTACCAGTTTACCAGGTTGCGCGCGCTCACAACCTTCTCTCATTCACGCTACAGGCATTCAACTCCGCAAGACATTACAATACAAATACAACACAAAACACCGCAATCTGTTCACGCATGACCCTTTTTATACTCACTCTCCGATACTGCTGCTTTTCTCGCACCGTCTGCACCTTTCGGCACACGATTCTTCCGCTGCTCGTCTCTCGGCGTCTCGGGCCTTGGGGTAAACTAACCTCTCTAGATTACCTTCCTCAAGAAGATAACCATCCTCACTCTGCTACCAACTGCTAACGCGGGATTACTGGTTACTAATTATCTTACCAAATCCCATTTCCTGTCGACTGAATCGTTGGTACCTGTCTTGAGTAAAAGGTAATCTCGCAGTAAACAATCAATTTAAGAACTTACACCACTCTAAATGACCACTGACCAAAATTAAGTTTTAAAGATTTAATATAAAGTCAAAGATAACTGAAGATACAAACTTCTCAAAATGAGATTTAAGAGGTAGATCGGTATCACTATGAACATGAACTTTTTGAATAGTCTGAGTCTGAAAAACAAAATAATAAGTACAAGTTCGAAAACCATCAGGGTTGCCAAAATGGATACAAGTTGCAACCTCAAAGTCATTACAGAAAAGAAAATTAAGGTTAGTCTGTCCCTACACTACACTAAATGACATCCCTACTTAACAAGATCTTTACCCTCTAGGTGTCAGCCGTGGTGATTTCCTAAGAAGATCACGCACTTCTCTTTGTCTCTTCTCTGATAATGGGTCTCTCCTGATCAGCCTATCTGCCTACCCATCCGCTTCCTTAGGCTCCCAAAATCATCTGCTCTGCTCTCCTCCCGGGTCACTTTCCCTAATACCAAATCACATTTCCAATAGAAACGCCCCTTGGGACGCCCCTCACGTGGTACATCTTTGCGCGGTAAACTCCATGATGGTACTCTTGAAGACCCTCGTTATAGTTGACCTTGGTTCCCAGGCGGCTTCTTCAGTGCGCTGATACCCCCTGAAATTCCTGGAAACTCCTACAGGCCTGCGCAAGGCGCCACTGAACAAAGTCCCTTTCATTCGAGCTGATTAGGACCCTCGCACCTGCATACAGCTCGTCCTGCAGTGGGCCTCAAATTCCAGACTTCACCATATCTTAGGCCATAAAACACTCTCAGAGCTCCATACTGGACACCTCACGACCTCTCCTCTAACGAGCACATGACGATTTAAACTACATGACATTATCTGTTCTGGCCTACTTGATTTACATGCAGCAGGTTCCTGCACTCTTAAAACGTTAACTTGATTTAAACAGCAAACATTCTTAACTAGCATACGTTTCTAAAATAACACATCTATAAAGCATATACTTTTAACCCTAAGTTCAATAGTACATTTTGAAAGAACCATGTCAACTTTATCTCACATTATTTTAGCAGCACGTTCAGGTTTGCTGTGAATTGCCCTAAGGCCTACACAAAATACTGGAATCCAAAGTTACATTTAATTCGGACATGACTCTTTTAACATGAGAGAACCATGAGGTTTTCACATATACTCCAACATTTCTACATTTAATCTCACACCGTTATAATTATGGTTACTCTACTTAACATTCTATACATTTCGCTATTGAATATAAAACACTCGTGTGCAAAACATGTTTAAACTAACTACGTGCTTGTAAATATGGCGTACTTATACATTTTTTCTCAAACTTGTGCTCTCTCACTGGACTACTTTACTCATTTTCAGCATTCCTAAACCTCTAGAAAGCAGGCACTTTGAAAAGTGAAGAATGTACGTGTCCCACTCTTTAAAATTTCTCCTCATCCCCGCTTTTGTACATACTGATGTCAAGGTCTCTCAGTCTCTCATTAGCATCCATCTTCAGCTTTTCTGTGCCCAATGCCAGAGGCTCTTCTTTACAAGGCCTTGGCAAAATGTTAATAATGCCGGAGTAATTGGCGTAGTTTTGGCAGTGGTTAACTTGCAAAAATGTAAGTGCCAGAGCTCAAGGTATTTCGCTTCTTATGCACTACCCACTGCTCCTGCCACTGCTAGCATTTCCTACTTACTATCACACTTAAACTAGTGTGACATTATGGACTACTGCAGGGCAACCCAGGCTGTATGTGTTATCATTTTTTAATATTACATATTGCAAAATATTGCTGCCGTGCTGAAAAAAAATAGATTGAGAGCGCCAGCATGTGGTTTATTCTCATAAACAGGTGCCCCATGTTTAAAACAAAGTGCCATTGACGAGCCCCAGAAAACACTGGAACAAATTAAGCACTGAATTTGGATAATTTCGCTTTACACTTTTGACACAAAGTTGGCAAAATTACACCTATTCACGTTATTATGAGCAATTTGGCACAGGAACAACAAATTTAGCGAGTGCGAATGGCTTCTGGCTGATGCTATTCGTGTTCCTGCATTTAGTGCTATTTTCTTAGAGGAAACTGCATCCTCGTGTCCATTTTGGACTCAAAGGTGCATTTTGAGATAACAAAATTAAGCTTATTGTTGGGTTACCCTCTTTTTGTAATTCCACGTAATCCCAAGTAATTCTGCTGTACATTTTGTATGTTTACGCTACAGTAAACTATGCACGTTACATCTACTCTTCACCCACACACAATTTATCTTAGTCACACTTTTCTTTGGTTGTGCCCCTAGGAGCGCACAATTGATTACCACATTCATTCAGAGAGAATGTGAAAGACCACCAATGGAGTTACTGGGTGTCTCCGACTGGCAGCTTGTCTGCAAACTCTCTATGTTAGTGTGCACAGCTCAGCCAAGCCTGCTGGTCAGTTGAGATGCCATTTCAATAAACGAGTACTTCTGTCAGTCATTGCCAACATTGCCGCCTGCCTATGTTGATAATCCACGCACTGAGCCCTACTCCCCCAGTTGCATGTAACACGTTGTATCCCTTCTGTAATAAAGCCAACGTACACACTTCTTGTGGTGGTCATTTGTTGGTCGCAGTTATATTTAGGAATACATGTATATTTACTCAGTAATTTATTATACATCATTTTGCAAGATTACTTGTCGCTGAAAGTTATCTGGTCAGTTTGTTCGGTTGGATTTTCTTTTCGTTCCGCGTGAAGGTGGGGAGTGTAGCCGCTGTCCCGGAGATAGGCCCATCTCGCTACCTGTCGGACTCGTGTTGTGCCTTGCCAACCGGAGGGGGCTGGGCTGCGAGCGCCGTCTCCGTTTGCTACCCCCTCTTGGTAGGCCGACTCACCCAGTCGTGAGGCATCGTAAGGTGAATGGCCCTACCCGCCGTCCTTCCTTCCCCCTAACCCAGCCGTGAGGCATCCCAAGGTAAGTGGTCCTGTCCCAGCACACCGCCCTCCGGTGTGCCTCTGTACCAACCATTTGCCTCATTGTTCTCCGCTAATGCCCTGCTTGCTTTTTAGCCCTGCAACATAGCTGCTCCTTAGGTGTGGGTGGGCAGGTCAACAATTCTCCGTCTGGCGCTGTGCTGCTCCCCCGCTCCTGAAGATAGGAGCATACCTGGGAGCCCAGTTTTTATCCCCTCTGGAGTCCCTGGCCCTAGCCGAGGGTTGCCTGCATTGGCCGGGGGGTTGGCGCCTCTCTGTCGGCTGCCGTGAGGGGGGGGGGGGCAGGTGTCTTCCCGCTCTGTGGGTGCTTTTGGCGCCAAAGAAAACTGGTTCTGGGTGCGGGGACACTGCATTGGTTATGGCGCCGGCCTCCTATGCCCCCGTTGGGGGCTGCCTCTGCGATAACTGATGCTTCTTCCCACCTCTTTAGTTTCTGTCATTCCTGTTTTATTTCTCCTATCTCTCCAATCTGTCATTCTGCTTATCAGCTGAAGCAGAGACAGAAAAACCTGCAGAAATATTCTAAAATGTTCAAAACTCCATTAGAAATTTTTCACCTTTCCAAAATCAGCAGAACATTAAAATAAATCTGTATTTATGTAAGAAAAATCTGCACCATTATTTTGAACCGTCAAAAGTTAGACCTATCTTTACTGCACCCATGGAGATTATTCAATCCCCAACACCGGCACAGTCTAATATACAGATTAAACATGAGTTTGTAGACCTGTCTGTAAGCCTATCCAAATGTCGCTGACATTGACCAAAAGGCTATAGATCATCCACACGTTTTAACACACAACTGGTAAATTCAGGCCAGGGCACATTTATTATCTGGAAACAATCAAAGTCTCAAATGTCTGGATTTTCCTTCCCATTTAAAATAGTCTGTTTGGATATTTTTAGTGTTTTTTAATTTTTGTGTTTTGATTTCAGGGGGTTTCTATCTTATACCAGGTTCACAAAACTCCTGTGACCACTCCTAGAAATCTACAATTGATGTAGGTAGCCAGGAATATTGTCACTTCTCCGTGCTTTTGCCGCCTTTCTAAGTAGCTGTGCATTTTGATAAGTTTATATTACCCTGGAAAGTGCTGACACCACATCTTGTGTTTTTTTCCTCACTGAATTATTATCTCCTCATTACAAATTGTAACATTGTAATACTGCGCATTTTGCACTGCTCGGATCTGCAAAACTCATAATCTTGTGGCTTTTCTAGACCACAGTCTGCCCAGATATAACCAGGCTAACTTAGGGGCCGATTAGGATGGCGGACGGACCTTGTCCGCCGCCATCCCGTTGTAGGAAGGGACCGTCCGCCACAGGGGCGGAAGTCCCGTGCATCGAATTAGGATGCACCCGCCACAGTGGCAGGTGCATCTCACATTTTTAACATTGCGGTGGGCGTTGCTAAAAGCACCGTCCGCCGCAATGCTAAGAATGCATGTTGTGCGTTTCAAAGCACAACATGACAGGCAATGCGCGGTGCCTGCCATGTTGTATTTTGAAACGCAGGGGGTACCATAGGTACCCCCCATGTGTACCCCAGACCCCCCCCTTCACCCCGGGGGCCCGCAACAGGCCCCCAAAGCAAGGACCGTATGCCTTTCCACGGCAGGCATAGGACCGCCGGCACCGTAATATGGTTGGCAGTGTCTCGCAGACACCGCCACCATATGTAAGCACTTTTTTCCGCTGGTCGCGAAGGCGACGGGCGGAAAAGCGGTGGCAGGACTTGCCGTCTGCCGCAGACTCCCCCGCCATCCTGATGTGACGGGGGGTCATTTCTGTGAGGATGGCGGACGGATTGTCCCCGCCGGGCCGGCGGGGGCAATCCGTCCGTCATCCTAATCGGCCCCTTAATGTGGGGAACAAGACTATATCAGTGCAACAATTGTGCACATCGGGTCAATGTGAAGTTTGTTCACATTTTTGTAATGTCGATTAGGAAGAAAAACTACGTTTTGTATCTGAGCCTGCATTAGCGGCCACTCAGAATGAGGGCCTTAGTCAAGTAAGCTGTAAACTTTTCTTTTTTTATTCTACGTGGAATAATGTCGTATGTGGAGAAAACGTTTTCCTTTCACTCCAGGAAATGTAAAGATGTTCAGCTTCCATGCCTTGCCCAGGATATACAGACAAACCTACACTTCTTTCGGATTATACCAAGTATTTCCAGGGTGGGGATGGTCATGAAAGTTGTTTATAATTGCTCACAACCTTATAAATGTGTGGACAGATTATGCATTTCACGTGGCCACTCTGAATGATACTTCCACTACTCCAACCCTTAAGTCAGAAAGCCAGAAATTCCCCCTTACATGCATCCTTCCTGCTGTCATAAATCCACTAACATTCTTAAAATCCCATTCACCTTGATTCTGGTAGCATGTGGAATTTAAACCTGAAAACGCCTTTTTTGAAAAGGTAATGAATAAACCTTTACAAATGGGCTAATATTTGCGAAATTGCTTGAAAGATTTAAGTCTGTGTATGTTTGCTTGCATCCAAAAAGTAGATTACAGTGTACTGCTCACAGAGATACATTATGTTTTACAATACTACTATGTAAAATGATTTTAAGAAGCATTGCATTTGCCAATAATTTTGTCTTTTCCACAAAGTTCTAGTGGCTTTGCCAAACTAGCCTTTCGAAAATGGATACTAACGAAATTGAAGCTTTTCTTTGTAATATCCATTTTTCAGATGCTTTAGCCAGTGCTCGCTTCCCAGTACCACTCTGCCACTTGCTCACTGTAAAATATTTCCTCAAGCATTCAAATGGAGGTTGAAGGACACATCCCAAAAGCCAAAAGAAAGACAATTAGAGTGAAACACTCCTTATGGGAGTTCCAAGATGTGGTTGACAATAGAGTAACCCAGTGGTGTAGCAAGGGCGGGGGCGGGGAAGGGGGTGAACTTTAGGAGCAAGAGCCAGCACCCCCCCTCTTAGATTCGTGCCTCCCCTGTTGGCCTAAGGCCTAGCTACACCACTGCAGCTAATGGGTGATGAAAAGGCTGTGTGTTTGTCATAAATGTCCTCATGTTTATAATGGGAGTGCCAAGTTATTGACTTTGCTAATGCTACATTAAAGCAAATTATTAAGAAAAAGAAAATTAAAACTGTTTTAAAATACTGGAGGAGAAACAGGCTCACAATTTACAGTAGTTTGAAACTGTACATTGAATTCATTATGTTCATCCTTTAGAACTGGCAGAGTTTATTTTTAAAATACCTTTCACAGGAAACTAAACAGAAATTGAAAATGATATGAAAATGTTAGAATTTAAAAGAAAATTCTTGCCAAGGCCTAATTTACTTTCCAATAGGACTCAGAACTGAAACAAATATTGGCCTTTTGGTGCTCTGTAGCAGCTTGGGGAACAGATTTGCAACAACCCACCTCTAACACCAATGACATGAATGTAACCTTTATATACTATGACTTGTGCTTTCATACAGCATACAGAACACAGGAAATGAAACACAACCAAACAAAACATGTCTGCTCTTTAGTCAAACCTCAGTAAACATATACCTGTTGCTGTGCTTTTGCAGATGAGCTGGGAGGGGGGTAGAGTAACAATGAGAGAGCGGAGGTTCGTGATGTGAGGGGAATGACAAACACAAGAAAAGGAAGAAATGCAATTGCATATGAAGTAGGCAAATGATACAAGAAAATCAAACAAGGACAAGAAGTGGACTGACTGAAAGGCCCCCGTTAGTGTTCACAATAGGTCAGCGGCGTAGCTAGACGTTGTCCGCCCTTGGTGGTCTCTGCATTTGCCACCCTGCGGCGGCCGCAGGTTACAGAAGAGTCCGGAGGGTTTACTGGCGATTCCTGTGTTTGCCGCTCCACAATGCCGAGGTAAGAGCGGGGGGGGGGGGGGGCGGATGGAGGCAGTTGCCCCCAAACTCGTGCCGCCAGGGCATGCCCCCAGACCACCTTGCTTCGCCACTGCAATAGGTGAATCCAAAAAAAGGCAGAAAAAGAAGAACAAAAAATGACAGGTAGATTCCTTGTAGACCATCAGAGTATACAGATATTCTCGAAGCCGATGGAGCATGAGTATCGAAGGTTAAGAGTAGCAGAGATGGAAAATAATGAGGAAGAAAGCAAAAAGCAATAAAGAAAATAGTTGATGAGAGCAGCATTCATAACAACGGGTGTTGTTGGGAGGCAGTTAAGCAAGACTGATTTTCAGCATTGTGATTTAAGCAGTCTGAATGACTGACTTCTTTTACAAACAGACATGAGATGGGCATGCCTTTCCAGGGTGAGAAAGTATTTCTGAATTGTTGATAAAATAAAAATGTGTGGGTACAAACCACTTTTCACAAGTGCACAGACCCACAAAGGGACACCAACCCGAACAGCACTGCCAGTTCATCCTTTGCCTGGGCACAAATATCTAGCTGTGATTTGTCTTCCAATTTAGAGTGACCAACAACTTCAGATATTTTCAAATGAGTTTCTGGACTCTGCCCCAAGTCACCTTTGGCTGCAACATAAAAATAACAGGTATTGAGGTGTGGATTTTCGCCCTACTACATGACTAGGATGTTACTTTGTTGCCAGTTTACAGAGAGTTAGACATTTAGGGCCTGATTTAGAGTTCAGCGGATGGATTACTCCATCACAAACATGACGGATCTCCGGTCCACTGTATTACGAGTGCCATTCGGATATAATGCCCTTTGTAGTCAGACTGCGGACAGGATATCTGTCACATTGTGATGGTGTAACCCGTTACCGAAATCTAAATCAGTCCCATAATCCCAAAACGTTTGCAAAAAACATAAATGACAATGTTTTGTCTAACTTGAGCTGAGGGAAATCTCACTTCCCAGAAATTTGCACATGCGTTTTCCACCACCATTTTTCCTCATAGAAAGAGTGAATGAAAACATTTGATTAATGTGTATAAAACGTACAAAAACATGTCTGCTTTACTCCTAATTTTCAAACTAAGGTGTAAATCAGTACACCCATTATTGGAAGCAAAGGTTATTTGCATCAAAATGTATCTGTGCCTGATATTTACATCGAGGTGAGAATTACTCCATTAAAAGATTTCAGATTGTGCTGGTACAGCTGCTCTCCATGGCTGATGGCCAACGCATCAGTTTCCCTCACGGTCCTGTTAAATTGTTGCATGCACAGAAAAGTTCAAATTGCAAGAAATGCTTTGCTTGTGGCTTGACTTGGCCTCTGACACCTACATACCCACAGGGCTAGAGAAACACACAGCACTATTGTTAACCTCCAACTGTTTGAGGGGTGAGTGGAAGGGACAAATGTTGCAGAACAGAAATGATGTATATTGTGGATTTGCAATGCATGCCCCACTGTGCTTTTATGGGGTGGTACAGTAAATGCGAAGATTACTTTTCTGATGGTAAACATGGATCGCAAGGCAGGGCCAGACAAGCCTGTAGGGTAATCTGGCAGTCCTGAAGGGCTGGTGTGACAAGTCAGTGTATGGGCCTGTTTACGGCGTTGTTTGATGGTCAGGTAGGCCAGTTTTTAGGTTTCGCCTGCACAGCAATTGCCCTGGACTCGCGATATCTCTTGTAAAAAATTAAAAAGCTTAAAATGACTTAGAGCCAGCCCATTACTTACTGTTACTTACCATTGGTTTGCTCCGATGTTATTCTTGTTTCCTTGCTTTTAAATGGCCAGATCCTCCTTCTTGCCTGGGCTTCCTCATGGGACCTTGCTGTGTGTCCCCGTCATGGAGCATTAAACAAGTACGGCTTCCTTTGGCCAGTATCCTTCCACAGACCGCAGTCTCTTGGAGGTACTTTTTTTTGGTTTTGGACATGCACTCTCGAAGAGTCCTTTTCCTTCAACCCTGCCCAGGAATCGCAGATTCTAGTATCCTGTCTTGCAAACCACTGTCCATTTAATGTGTTTGCAGTCTGCAGGAGAGACTGCTACCGGACGGCTCTTCTGTGCCTGACTTAAACTATAATGACTTTCCTCCCCCACTCCCATCGGAGCTGTGGGAAGAGCAGATTTGTTGTCCTTCGGACTATTGCTGCTTAACCCCACCTCAATTTCATTGTGCACCATAACACACTCCAATCCCCACTGCAAACCTAACCCTCAAAACCTTCTCATGTTTGTGTTCTTCTCTGAGGTTGACTAATTTGCAGTGGATTACTCTGCCCTACCTCTGCCTTGTGTGACAATACTGTCCAAAAGATCCTGGCTGTTAGTGTATTAATCACAGGCATGAATTTTAAAATAAACTGCTTCCCTAAACGACTTCAGAGCTAGATTTGAAAAGTCTGATGATAGGTCTTGCCCACCCAAATTCTCTGCTATGTTAGAGCTGAACCAATATCACTAGATTGCAAATCTAGTAGGCCTTTCACTGAGATGACCTCGTATTTATCCATAAGCTATCGATCCGTTATGTATTTTCGGCTCAAATTCAGGTATCAGTGCAGTGACAAGAAAAAGTTAAGAGTACAGCTTTGACACTCACTAACAACATCACCACCTCTTGCCTAGGCCATGTGAGACACTCACACACACAGCTTGCTGGTGTCTACAAGGGTTTTAACGCCTTGTTGGAAGTAGAAATTGCTAAACAAATGCACTGAAATGACAAAAAGGCGCAATAAAATGGTCAATGTTGGCTGCGTCACAGCGGTTTTTTTTAAAAACATTTTTTTTCTACTTTAAGCCATACTGCACACCAGCCCGCTCCGCTGTGCAGCAGGTCTAAAAAACATTGACAAAGCCAATAGATGTTGAATAAGTCAGATCTCTTGGCTCTGCCAATGCTTGTTACTGTTTATTCCTCTGATATTATCACAACCATTGTCTGCAACATGCAAAAATGCATGCAGTCTCCTACACCTTGCAAAACACATACAGTTTATACAGTTTGTCTTTAAAAGTTTGGAACTGCTCCAATTTGCAAATGTGGGACACTTTTTTAGCTATCTGATCTGCAAGTTTGGTGCCTGGCCTCTTTTCTGACACAGCCCGACTGTGATGGCAAGCATTAATAGCCATGATACAGTGAAAAAATGAATCCATATCCAAAAACTTTTTCGACGGGGGAAGGGGATTGGGAGTATGTGATTTACCGCGGGGAAACGTATTAAAGGACACATGCGGAGGGCGGAGCTAGCAGCCGTGGAAAATGGCCGCATAGTCCCTGGGCTCCGTCGGCACCGTTTCAATATCCTGCTTTATCCTGCATCAATCTACCTTCTGTGACTCCCCCTACACCCCAGTGCATTGCGGATCGTGTGGGGACCTGGCGTACCCGATCTGAGACCGATCCCCCCTGCTCCGACGAATTTGACGGGCCGACTCGCTGAGGCACTTGGAAGGCCCGTGGTCCGCGGCCTCGAGTAGCAACGAGTCCGCGTTGCGTGCGGCGACGTGCGGCTGCGACTGGGCGGCCGTGCCGGGAGTGGTCGGACCCCCTGCCGGGGTCGGCGCTGAGCCGGAGAAGTCGCCGCGGTGAATGCGGCTGTCTATGACTGCACCGCGGACCCGGACCTCGCACTAACGGCTGGTGAGACTGCGGGGAGAGTGCGGGGAGCACGCGAGGACTTCACCGGGCTCGGGGAGCCGAGGGCACACAAATCGACGTACACAGGGTGTGCGCACCGCTGAGCAGTGGGTGGGGGCGCGGAAGAGCCTGTGGCCCCCGCCCTCCCGCCTCCCCTGAGAGTCATAGACTGAACACCCGGCTCGGGGACTGTCCGTCTCTTGGGCTGGTACACAGGTGCACACGGGACTGCTCACCGCCCCCGCTCTCCTGCTCCTCGCTCAACACGTGGCCCGGGCCTCGCCGAGTTGCTGCGGGCGGTCGCGATCTCTGGCGGTGACGGACCTGCAGCTCCCCCGGCTAAGCTGTAACGCGAAGGGCTCTGTGACCCCTCCCTGGTGGCGGACATTCATCTTGGTGTGCCAGGCGTGCCACATTAGTGGTCGGACAGCGGCAGTGTGTTTTTGGTGGCCTGATTCTCCTTCACGCAGAGGCGCGGGCATTGCAGGACCCAGGGAGACATGGGGAAAGGAGACAGGACCCAGAGCAAGCTCCCATTCTCACAGCGGCGGGTGCAGGTGCTGAGTCCCCAGATACGCCAGGATGAGGTACTGACGGCAGGGGAACAGCCGGAGGACAACTCGGAGATAAAGTCGATGCTTAGGTCCATGGAACTGAATATCCAAACGAACATCACGGCGCTGGGGACCAAGATGGACGCCATGTCATACAGAATGGACCGCATGGCGGAGCGTCTCGACAAACACACGGAGAGACATGACATGGCGGAACGGCGCATAACGGAGGTGGAGGAGGCTCAATCAGACTTGGACACTGCGAGACGCCGGGCAGAGACACTGATCAAGACTCTGCAAGACAAGACGGAGGATTTAGAAGCACGGTCACGTCGCTGTAACCTCCGCATACTTGGCCTGCCGGATACCACTCAGACCGGTAGAATGGAACTGTTCGTGGAAAACCTGCTCACCAAACTGCTGGGAGAAGGAGTGTTCTCGGCAATGTTCGTGGTCGAACGCGCTCATCGGTCGCTGGGCCCACGACCTAATCCGGGTCTCCCTCCGCGGCCGATAATAGCGAAGCTGCTGAATTACAGGGACAGGGACACTGCGCTTCGGTTAGCGCGGTCCAAGGGTGATCTGCACTTCAAGGGATCAGTGATCTCCATCTTCCCAGATTTCACGGCTCGGGTACAGAAGGCGCGCAAACACTTTGCGCCACACAAGAAGCGACTCAGGGACATGGGACTTGATTACGCAATGCTGTACCCGGCCAAGCTGCGTGTCAACAGGAAGGGCCACTCGCACATCTTCACGGACCCTGCGGAGTTGCAAAAAGCTATGAAGAAGTGGGCCCGAGACAAGCCGGAAGAGCAGGCAGATAGCCAGGAAGAAGCTGGTCAGCAACATATGGACGACCAGGAGTGACTCGGCGATATGTGCTCTGTGGTACAGTGATCGCCAACTTTTCCTTCAGAGGTCGTGGGTGACGCGAGAGGCCTAGATCCGGAGAAGCTCTACACAGACGCGATGTCACAGATAAGAGGGGATGGGATGCGGGCACAGTTATTGTCCATTTATTGCGTTAGTCTACACCCACAGTGACTGTTGCTTTCCTCTGGACTATTAATGTTGGGTGGGCTATGGTGGCCGTATTGGGGGTGGGGGGGGGAGTTATTCCTGGCATGGCTGGGGGAAATGAAGATGTTATTTCTCAGGATTGATGGGATGATGCATAACTGGTGGTGCGCGACGGGGGTTGGGGACACAGGGCACCAGAGTTGTGAATTACTAGGTGAGACTGAGTTGGCTGGCTACCTTTGCCCATGAGCCGTTGGCTAATGGGGCATTTGAACTGGTGGTTGGGGAGGGGCGGGTGGGATGGGGACCTGCGTGACCGAGTTGGGGTGGGTCAGCTGTGGGAGGGGGGTGGAATGTTGGGGTTTGTTTTTGGACTTGGGCTGTTTTTTTTGTTGATGATTGAAAATGTGCTTTGCCGAGCTTTGCGGAGACCTCCCACTGTGTATGCTGCTGCTGCTCCCTCTCCGAATTACCTACTTGAGTGTGTTATTGCAGTCTACATGAATCTATCACACAACTCTTTTACAATCTACCATGGCGGATAGGAATGATACTGCTGTGCTCACATCATTGAGGGGACCGGAACCTACACACTTAAGAGTTTTGACTTGGAATGTGAGGGGCTTAAATGACTTCAGGAAGCTACGTAAAGTCCTTAGTTATTTGCGCAGACATCACATAGATCTTGCCCTCTTACAGGAAACACACTTACCTTTGACCAGCAAAATGCTCACTCACAAGGGTCTGGCGGATTGTAGTGTAGCTTCGGGCTTCACAACACACTCTAGGGGGACTCTCATTTGGGTTAACCCTGGCTCCAAACTCAAGTTAACGCCCTTAGAGACCGACACTGAGGGCAGATATGTACTCTGCAGGTGCAAGGGCAGGGGGCTGGATTGCATGGTGGTGAACGTGTATGGCCCAAACTTTGACTCCCCGGAGTTTTACGCAACGTTGGCTCAGAAATGCAAGCTGTATGAATGTTCTGGGATGCTCTGGGGTGGGGATTTCAATCTGGTCCTTGACCCGATGCTGGATAGATCAGCGGGACCTCACAGGAGCCCGTCGGCAGCTGCTGCGGTGCTACAAACTGAAATGGTGCGCCTGGATTTAATTGACGTTTGGCGCAGCAGACACCATGCCAGAGGGGGCTACACGCACTATTCCGCTTACCACGAGATTCACACAAGAATAGATTACTGGCTTGCGTCACTACCTCTGGCTAATAGGGTGAGGGATTGTCGGATTCTGCCGCGCACGCTATCAGATCATTCTCCTCTCCTCCAGATTCTCGAACTGCCGACGCCTCGGCTCCCCCCCTTCACATGGCGCTTTCCCCCATATTCCTTACTAGATGAAGTGTTCAGGGGTGAACTCGCTGATGAGATCCGAAACTTCTTTGATATTAACGTGGGCTCCGTGGATGACTTCCAAACGCTGTGGGAGACATTCAAGGTGTATGTACGCGGTGTGGCGATGGCCAAACACTCCAGCGTCCTTAAATCCATTAGACAGAGGCTTAAGCACCTAGAAACACGTCTGGCGGAACTCGAACAGAATTTGCAGGCAGACCCTGACGAGGACACACTTGATCTTATTAAGCAGCTGGTGTCAGAATATAATGCGGAAGCCGACAGGGAGGTCCAGCACATGGGTAAATACGCTACTGCACGCACTTATGGTGAGGGCGAGAGGCCTAGCTCTCTACTGGCCAACCTGGTCCGCAGCGAAAGACGACAGCTTGTAGTTGGCGAATTAGTGTCGAGTACGGGAGAGATCCTGACCGACGAAGAGCAGATTCTTGACGAGTTCCGACAATACTACACCACTCTTTATGAGGCCAAATCTACCAGCATGGAGGGGGCGATAGACGATTACTTAGGTTTTATTAAAATGCCACAACTGTCAAACGCACAGAGAGAATTCCTGATGATGCCTATTCAGAGGGAAGAGATAGTGGAAGCGCTAGACAGCATGAGAACTGGCAGTGCCCCGGGGGCCGACGGGCTGACTGTTGGCTTCTACAAGGCCTTCAAGGACCAGTTGGTACCCTACCTATCGACTCTGTTCGACGACATATGTCTGGAAGGCAGTATGCCCCCAACCATGCGAGAGGCACTCATTATTACTCTCCTTAAACCGGGGAAACCTCCGAATGAACGGAGTTCGTATCGGCCACTCTCTTTGATAAACGTCGATGCTAAACTGTATGCCAAGGTTCTGGCGACACGTCTCGCTCTCTTGGCCCCGGAACTGGTTGCCCCAGAACAAGCCGGCTTCATACCTACTAGGAATCTTACCTACAACATACGCACGGTGCTGGGAACAATGCAACACGTTAAGCCAGAGTGTAAGGCGCTGGCAGTATTTTTGGACATGGAAAAGGCGTTCGACTCTGTCGAATGGCCTTTCATGTCGAGAGTACTACGGAAGTTGGGCTTGGGAGAACCCTTCTTACAAATGGTAGGAGCATTGTACTATGAACCATCAGCCAGGATCCGACTGGGCAACAGAGTAACGGACGCCTTTGCAATACGTAGGGGCACCAGGCAAGGCTGCCCTCTCTCTCCGCTGCTATATGCACTCGTTGCGGAACCCCTGGCGTGTGCTCTGCGAGAATACCATAGTCTCGAGGGAATCAGCTTCCCTACGTACAAGATCTGCATATCCACGTATGCAGACGATACCCTTTTATACGTTAGAGACCCGGAGCTCAACCTCTCCTCTGTGCTGCGTGAAGTAGTGCAGTTTGGAGCGTTGTCAGGACTGAGAGTAAACTGGAATAAATCTGTTGCATTTCCACTGACCCCAGCGACAAGCAAGTTTGGGATGGATTATCCACTACAGTGGTCGGATGACCCGGTTCGCTACCTGGGTATACAATTGCACCCAGACCCAGATATTCTGGTGAGGGAAAATTATGGGGTGGCATTTTCTAGACTGACCGATGATGTTGACAGATGGTGCAGGTTGCCGTTATCTCTGTCGGGTCGCATTGCCCTGATAAAAATGATTGTCCTCCCACGGTTCCTGTTTCTGTTCAATAACATCCCGGTGACACTACCGAAGGTCTTCTTCAAGACACTGACTCAGGCACTCACACGGCTGGCTTGGGAAGGCAAGCAACCGAGAGTACAGTGGCAAGTTCTAACGCTTCCATATGAACAAGGAGGATTAGGCGCTCCTGACTTGGAGAGATACTATAGGGTCGCACAAGCAACACATTTGCATACTTGGACTCACGGGGATCGCAATATCCCGCATGTGATACTTGAAACCCTTTTCACTGCCCCTCTCCCTCCGCCGGCTACAGTGTTTGAACCGGCTCCGCGTCGGGTTGGCACGTTGGACTCCATCACCGCGACGAACCATGCGTGGCATTCATTGGCTCGGAGATAGGGACACGAATTACTGTATTCCCCGCTCGTCCCTATAGACTGGGCAGTATGGCTCTCACCGCTACGAGAGAAGGGGGTCTTGTGTGCGCTTCGACAATTGGGCATACTCAAGCTGGGAGATCTATTCAAGGACGGGGCGGCGATTACCTGGACACAATTGGTCCATTCCCGGCCACCAGCCACGCTAATGCAGCGCTTCCACTTCCACAGGGTACGAGCGGCGTTACGGGCCTTGCTGGGTTCGACCATGCAGGAGCCTCCTGAAACACCGGAACTGACGTACATTATTAAAACTCCATCCTCAAGCCACCTTATCTCCCGGATGTATCGGACAGGCCAGCGTTGCGGGAAACAGCCTATCTCCAAAGCCCGATCGGCATGGCAACGAGATCTGCAGGCGGAAATAAGCGATTCCATGTGGGAGTACTGCTGCCGCAATACTAAAAGGGTGTCCATTAACGCTCGACATAGACTCATCCATTTTAAATTTTTACAAAGAGTATATTATACTCCTGAACGCCTACATAGGTATGGCCTCCGACAATCAGCGGAGTGCGACCGCTGCCACACTCAAGTGGCGGACTTTATGCATCTAGCGTGGTCCTGCCCGGGCATCAACAAATTCTGGGCGGACGTTTTTGAGGAGCTAGGTCACATACTGGAGACCGAGTTACCTGTTGACCCAGCGTTGGCGTTACTGGGTTATTCCAGAATTCTCCCACTGGTGATGCGTCGCCTTGCAGATTTAGGACTAATTATGGCCCGACGTATGGTGGCGAGGTGCTGGATGCGGGGACCTCTCCCGACTAAAGATGGTTGGTCCAGAGATATGTTATATGGGTGCACCCAGTCACAGCTCTATAGCGAGCTTCTACCACCTCTCAGTAGACCGAAGAATTTCTGGGACCAGTACCTGATGTATGCTACCAATAAGAATGACGCGGATTCGGATCAGGAGGAAGAGGAGAAACAGAACAGGGAAGAGGGAACTGAGGTTTGAGGCTCAATTTAATTGGATTGAGTGACTCGTGAGGGCCTGGGTGCGTTGATGGGCGAGTCTTCCAGGGCATTGGGGGGCTAGTGGGTGCATGTCACTTGAGAACACTTAACAGTGAGCCACTTGCAGAGCGGGTCGACACAGGGCGAGGGGGTCACCGAGGATTGGAGCGGGTGGAGAGTGGGTTGCGGATTGGGAGGGCGGTGAAAGGAGGAGCTATGGTTATGGGAGTGAGGCAGAGGCGAGCACTGGGGCCGTTAAGGGGGGGGAGGGGCGGGGTTTGGGAGGGGTAGTTGTAAGAGAGGTTATAGAACTGGGTTTTGGGGTCGGACAGACATACTACACCAATACATCTGATCACATAGTGACGTTGGGCGTGCACCAACGGAGGGAGGCGAGGTCGAGACAGGGAGGCCATGGTACCTTAGGAACGTGTGTTAGGTAGTAGGGAAGAGGTATTGCGTCTACTGTCCCCTGGGGGGCCGCTATTCTGCTTGATCTGCTGGTCCTACTGTGATGGTATTGATGTTCCTTTACATTGCTGCCGGCCTCAGGGTTGTAGGCATAGAGCTGTGTGTATGTACTGTCACCGAATAAAAGTTTATAACCCCAAAAAAAAAAACAAAAAAAAAACAATTAAAGGACACATGCGTAACTTAAAATGGATCCACAAAGTAATACACAACGAAGTTCCGCCTGCTGGGATGTCATGTCGGTGTGTAACTCACAGAAAGTATGGGTAAATGACACACTGAACTTCCCCAAGCAGATGCAACCGGGGACGCAATCGTAAGACAATGTTAGAGTAATAATTAGGGGCATGAAATACTCGAGGCATAACACACCCACAAAATGTTATCTTCATCTAAATTAACTAACAATTTGTGATCTTCTCGCGTGTAGGGAATAGGGCTTCCTGTACCAGTGTTTGCTTGGACTTGGGTTGGGACTACTGGTAGGGCTAGGGCCTTTATTGGACGTAGAGCTCAGGGTTTTTGAACTGATTGGGTGCTTGGACTAGGGCTAAGATTGGCTGTAAGGTCCTGGACTCCTATTGGTTCTAGATTTTAGGATTAGTGTTGTGATTGGATAGTGTTAGGGCTAGGGTTCCCATTGGCTGAAGGGGTCACCTGATTACTAGGGCTATAAAAGGCGAGGGTTAGGGCGTCTCAGCCCAAGCGTCGAGGCTAAGGGCGGAGAGGACAAGGGTTGCTGCCTGTTTGAGCCTGTTAAGGGTGGAGAGGACAAAGGCTGCTGCCTGTTTGAGCCTGTTTGAGACTGACAAGGGCCAGGGCCAGAAATGCTTCCCATTTAGCAATACCCTGCCCACATCATCCACATCCACAAACTTAAGGTACTTATGGATCTATATATTTATCACTTTCTTCTAATTTAGCATTTCCAATGCACTACCCTATTTCTCAGCCTATACATCTATCAATATATCCTCTACATCCACTCTCACTTATCCCAAACCCCATACCACTACTATGACCCCCAAAATAACCCTTTCCTGACTCTCTCCTCCTCTACCCCTCCTTGTATCATCTGACACCTCTTCCTACTATACCTATCCCCCAAAACAAACCTTTCTACACTCTTCCCTCTGACTCCACCACCCCAAAACTCCTTTTTACTCATCCAAAAGCCTCCTCCTACTGTTAAGACCTAAAACCAAAACAAACAAAAAAAATCTTTCACTCTTTTTTCCCTCCACTATCCTTTTCAATCAAAATTAACAGACTAACATGTTCCCTTCTCAAATTCAATATTCAGCTATACTAATTCACCACTAATCATTTATGGGTTCCGGAGTGGCGTGCTTCAACACCCCATCAGGGGTAACAAGTGCTATATGAATGCAAACCTTTCTTCCCCTTTTATCCCTCCGCTATCCTTCTCACGCCAAATAACTGACTGATATCCACCACTGAGATTACTTTCATATTTCACCATACTAATTCACCACTAATCCTTTATGGGCTTCCGGAGTAGCATGCTTCAACGCTCCATCAGGCGTAACAAGCGCTATATAAATACAAACCTTTGTCCTCCTCTATCCTTCTGCTATCATTCCAAATCCAAATAACTGACGAACCTATCCACCACTTAAAATGTACTTTTATGTTTCACTATACTAATTCAACACTAATCCTCTATGGGTCCCGGAGTAGCGTGCTACTCACCAAAAAAGCGCTTTGACGCCTCGTCAGGGGTAGTAAGCGCTATATAAATGCAATTACAATACAATACAATACAATCTAAGCTTAACTTAGGTATAAGTAGTACACAGAGACATTGCCTGTGTAGGCAAGGTGCATGTACAAAGTAAGTAGGAAAATACTTACCATAAGGAAAAACAAAGGTCATAAATTAAAGAGTTGACTAATTTCTTATCATTGCGCATGCGCAAAACAATAAATCACAATAGAATGTGCAAGGAGGACTTAGTGAAGAATCCGTACACATAGGGACAGAGGCGAGGTAAAACCCGGATCCCCGGATCCCTTTCTGTGCATCTTTTTCGACAGCTGAGATTTACCTAACGCAGAAATGTTTTGTTAATCAGAAATGTTTTGTTAATCAGTACTGAAGTATTGCAGCACGTGTTGGAGTTTAGCGTACGTGCGTGTGTGTGTGCAGAGTTTTTAAGTCAGGCAGGTTTATTGTGGCTGCGTCATACTTACTTCACAACGAAAGAACAAGTTTATTTTGATTGTAGTACGTTGCAAACTGATTGTTATGAAGGCAGTACAAACATGGCGGCGGAGGCCTTCCAATTAGCTAATCTTGTTTAGTGCCTGCGCGCTTGAGAAGCCTTCAGGGTATCTTTAACTCTCTGTAACCCAATTCCTATTGTGTTTTACAGGCATTATACTGTATGGGGCTTTGGGACAGATGTTGCCGGGTACAAATTGTTTTTAAAGTAAATAAGACGAAACAGATTGCATCTGCCCGTGGCAGTAGAGATAGCCATCAGACCTTAGCCACAGGTTGCAGATTAGAGCAATCTCACTTTACAAACTCACCTTGAAAACAAATGGCAGGACCGCGGGAACTGAGTTTGCTCTAAGTATTTACACATGGTATGGCAGAAGAGGTGTTTGTTTTAAAAATATACTTATCGGTGCTTTTTTTATGTGTCGAGAGATACGTCATGTTTTATTGCTTTTATGTTTATTCAAGCCCCTAAAGTTATCAACGCATTATTATTTTCTATAAGGAGAATAAGAACAATTGGCAGTTATTTTGACGCTGTGTGAGGTGACAGCAAATGCTTTCCTAGAGAGACACTACACTGATTAATAAACGTGACATTTAATGTTTTACTGATGTAGCACGAACATTATTTGGTAAAAATATCACACCATAATATATTATAAAGTCAATATTTTGTGAAAGATTTACAAAGGGCGCCCCAGGTAGACATTCACGTTAGTGCTTCAATACACCCAAAAGGTATTTGCAATTATTTTAGCAGCACTAGGGCTAGTTTAGAGCGAGCATAATACTTGCTGACTTGCAAGTTGCACTTCTGTTTAACACAATCTTCTGCCTGGGACCAACTATGAGCACAAATCAGGCAAAAAGCATACATAATATGTTCAAATCCGGCACCAATACATTGTGTGCAGGTTATTCTCCATTTTTTCGTGCGGATAACATTTTGAACCAGTCAGGACAAATGGTATGAGTTTTTATGTTTGTTTTTGCAGCAGATCTAATGGCTCCCCAGACTTTGTTAGTTGCAACTACCCACCAGTTTTCTTGCCCAGGGTCAACGACCAATTTAAACCACTTGGAAGTTAATTCTGCAAGACATTTTCATTAGAATAGATTATCTTTTACCCCTGTGAAAACAGCTCTTACGAATGTGGATCAGCTTTTGGGGTTGTGAGAAGGAACATATCAGTTTCAAATGTCTTATAAGCAGCAGGTGCTTTAGCACTTTGTGTGATCCTTCTACTTTCTGAAACACTTACAAAAAAGTAGCTTGAGAATCACAAAATAATTAGAGGTAATCATAACCATTACTGATTGCCAGAATTTCATTCAGCTTGTGTCAAATGTTGTCACAGATGAAAACTCGTGGATATTTGAAGAGGAACAAGGGCCCTGAGTGTCCGTTATATAGTAAAACATTTAGAGAGTCTCTTAGGTGTGAAAGTATTGGTAATCCAATCTTCCAAGAAAAGTTTGGCAGATTGCCCCTCTAATTTTTTCTGAGAATTCCACAAAGTGTAGGATCTCCCCTCAGAATCCTCCATACAATCACCTAATCGCACTGTCCGTTGTTGGAGATGAATGACGGTATCAGGAGAGTATTAACCTCCACTCGTAAGGCACTCACATTTTGTTCTATGGTAGTAACACGGTCCAAAACTTTGCGTAAATCAGTTCGCAGTAGGTTGACATCTATGGCGACAGAGTCAATTTTATGAACAATCTCATCTCTTGACATCTGAATAGCCGCTAGCACACCTTTAAGGGAGGGAGCTGACGCCACCATTTGTGCCAATGGTTCTCCGCCGCCATAGTGAGCAATCACCTGGGCCCCACCCTCCGGGGAATGAGCTGCACATAAATAAGTATTTAATTGGTCTGGGCCACCCGATTCCCTTTGTCCTTTACCATATAGAGGCACAGTATAGGGACAGGCACAGAGCACTGACAGGATACAGAAAGGGTCCACTGCAGGGATCCCCGTCAAGCTCGGTCCCCTACCACGGTCATCCGTACACATGTGCTGTCGAAATTAGGGGGCTCCAGCGGCACATCCCATTTAAAACAGTACTTTCTGTGTTTTCAATAGGCCCCCGCAGCGACCCTCTCTCAAAGAGCACCCCACAGGGTCCAGGCAGAGCCTCAGTAGGGTACCACAAGAAACAGTCAGGCTGGTGCAGCCCTGTTACACCACCCTCTCCGTTAAGCTTATTACCACTACTCCAGCACTCAAGTGCTCAGGGCTATGGTCACTTTTAAGTCAACTCTTCTGCAGGGGCCGCTCTCGGGGGACCGAATTCAGAGCTCGCCTCTTATATAAATGTTCTTCAGGGTTCCAGCGGGACTCTACTATCCTGCTCACATGTACATGTTTGTATCTCATTCAGGAGGCTTGCATCAGCTAGGCTCACAATAATATACATCAAGCCTTCTCAAGTGGTCCCCTCTTTTCAGGCAGGAAGTAATGCACTCCCCTCGAGCCACTCCCCGCCCCAATTGCCGCTCGCCTCACCTAAGGGTGGCCTGAAGCAGACTTTGTTCTTGTTTTTCGTCCACTAATCAGGCCTCAGCAAGGGAAAGGTTTCGGTCTCTGAGGTCCGCTCACACCTCCATCAATCTGCTCAGGCTGACTCCCTTGAGACTCTCCTCCTCCGCTATTTGGTCCACTCCCTTGCTCCACAAGTCCAGTAGGTGGAGAATTGCAGTTGCTCCCCAGGAGATCCTCGGGGCCACCGATTTCTTACCATGCACAAGGGAATCTGCATCACCTCTCACCACAGATCACGGGGGGCAGACCCACCACTCGAGCAGGGGCGACGCTTCCCAAGGGCACAGCCTGATCAGGACCCTTGTTCTCTTTGTCACTCTTGTCGGGGCCGCCCCCTTGTCCACTGGCGAGTCCAGCTTGTGACGACCCTCTGACAGAAAATGGCACCGGCTCGAATTCCAGGACTGCACCTGTCCTTCTCATTACATACAGCCCACAGAGGTGACAAAAAATCCCCAGGCTCGCTGCAGGACATCTCCGATGTGTTTAGCGACCAACCAGGGTCATGTCTAGGCAGGATAACTCAGGATTCAAGTATGACCCCACCCATGTCAATGAGACAGGCAACCAAAACATATACATGGCCATCTTGGCTGGCCACAGCCCACAAATAAAAAGTTTGTTGCATGTTTCAAGTGTCACAAAGCCCAATAGGCAGTTACTGCCTAGGGTTCTGAAAGCCTTAAATTGACAAAGCCTGCACTGTCTTTAAAAACATATGTGTTTATCTGATGCTAGGATCAATATAGAAATTTCAGCTTTTAAACATTTTATTAATCAGTTAAAGTCTAAATTCAGAATTAAACTTAGATCTATGCACAATTGACATAACATTATTTCTATAAATGTTGTTATTTTCTGCTCTCACTGGATTGGAATAAAAATCATTTCAGGTTGTCCAGCAACCTCCTGAAGATTTAGAATTTAGATTTCTTCCCTGCTCAACTCAGAATGGCGTGAATTGATCTTGTTACATTCTAGCATAGAAGACAAAGGACCTTTTGACTCAGAAGCCCATGCTAACAACAGGACATGGGAATACGATCACAGTAGCTAACCCACACAAAGCAGGCAGGCTTTTTTTAAATATATATATATATATCGAAAAGCAAATCCTGGCCGCTAATCACGTAGCGGGACCAAGCAGGTGCAGACCTCTTCCCCCAAAGAGTAACTTTCAGTAACGAGCCATCAACACACAAAATTGTGTGAGCAGTTCAGAGTTTTTATTGTATAATCATAGGACGGCTGTCCTCCATATATATATAGGCACATTTTATTGTTTTTTTTGTAAGGATGCACATAAGGCATAAAGCAAGAAAATAACATTGCATCCATTCCACACCCCACTTCACATCCATCCGTGTTCAGAACCACCACAGTTATATGGTCATGGCATGGCTAGTTTAACAGTCCATAATACCCCCACCATCTCCCCCATATTTTTTTGTATTTCATTGGACACCCTCTGACTGTGTAAGTGAGCTTCTCTTGCTTAGCACACAAGTCCATTGCCTGTTCCACTCAGTCAAGCTAGTTGGAGCTGAGGAAGTCCATTTGTGTTCAATGACCTGCTTGGCCAAAAACGGGACCATCCCAAACAGTGCACGGTCCCCTTGTGTACCTCCCACATCCTCCAGGAGGCAAGGGAGGACTGTCTTACATGTTATGTTATGTTATGTTATGTTATGTTAAGCTGTTTTATAGCGCGCACAATTACTGCCGGAGTATCCTGGCGCGGAAGAAGGAAAAAGGGAAGTATAGCAGCAGAGCCCTGAAGTAACATAACAATTTACACAACTAATCTAAACAAATGGGTTTTTAGTGCTTTCTTAAAAGCCGTGAAGTCCACCGTACTGCGCAAATGTAAATGTAAATGTGTTGGACTTGTAAAGCGCACAGCTGCCCGTAAGCGTCCCGGCGCTTGCTTAGGGAACCCGTCCTGGTATTCCCCTGTGAGAAACCCCGGCAGGGTGTCCACAAGGTGAAAGCCAGGCATCCCACCGCGAGGGGCCGTAGTGGCAAAGAGACTGGGAGCGCATTCCATGCTCGCGCAGCTCTCACTGTCACAGAGTGCCCTCCCAGCCGGATGCGCCGAATACGCGGTACTTGCAAGAGGTGTTGAGATGCTGAACGCAGATCTCGGTTGGGAGTGTACCGCAGGAATCGTTTCATCAGATAGGCGGGACCGCGCCCATTGATGGCTTTATGGGCCAAAGTCAAGATTTTGAAGGTAATTCGATGCTGCACCGGAAGCCAATGCAAGCTCTCCAGGTAACTCCTAACGCTGATCCGCTTGGAGATATTCCCCAATAATCTAGCGGTAGCGTTCTGAATAACCTGGAGCCGCCCTATCAAGTAAGCCGGAGAGCCACTAAACAGAGCGTTAGCGTAGTCAAGGCGCGAGAGAATTAAAGCTCTCGCGACTGACTCGCGGGCAGAGGCAGGCAGGAGCGGAAAAAACTTTCTGAGAGACTTCAAGGTCCCAAAGCAGCCTCCAGTGAGCCTCTTAATGTGCCCCTCAAAACGGAGGTCCTCCCCAAACCAGACCCCGAGGTTCTTGGCCAAGGTGTTTGAGGCACCTGGAATGGGGAAGCCATCTGGCCACAATAGTGACCTGAAGTCAGGGGGAAACTGGCCATAGAGCAGGATTTCAGTCTTGTCCTCATTACACTTCAATTGTGATGACGCTAGCCAATTGAAGACTGAGGACAGACAATTTTGGATCTGCTTTGTATCCAGTGCCTCGCCTGGCCAAGTGAACAACAGCTGCGTGTCGTCCGCGTATGCTATAATTTTGGCTCCCCAATGTTCGGCTAGTTCAATCAGGGGGGTCAGATATATATTAAAGAGCAAGGGGCTCAATGTCGAGCCCTGCGGGACCCCTGTCCGGAGTGGTCTAGCCGAAGATGAGAACGGAGGGAGCCAAACCTGTTGAGATCTAGCCAACAGAAATGAACTCAGCCAGTCCAAAGCAAGATCACAAATACCGATGTCGGCGAGCCTGGACAGGAGGCGTTGGTGGGGAACCGTGTCAAACGCGGCAGAGAGGTCCAATAAAATTAGAGCCGCTCTGCCGCCCCCATCTAAACATTCCCTGACCGCCTCCGAGACTTCCACCAGGGCCGACTCCGTACTGTGGGCAGTGCGGAACTTGGATTGAGCCTCGTGAAGAGCTCCAGATCCTTCCACAAACTTATTAAGCTGTTGGAAGGCCAGCCTCTCACCGATTTTAGCCAAGGCAGGAAGCAGCGATATAGACCGATAATTGGTCAGTACCGCCGGATCAGCGCCGGCCTTTTTCAGCAGAGGTAGGAGCTTAGCTTGTTTCCACTCTGCAGGCAGACTGGCAGCTTTGAAGGAGAGGCCAACTAAGTGCGTCACCTCCTCAACCACCACATCAGCCACAGCGGCCAACACTCTTGCTGGACAGGGGTCAGAGGGAGACCCCGATTTCAAAGACTTGATCACGGCAAGAGTGTCAGTGATAGAAGGTGGAACAAACTCCGTCAGCTTGGACGAGAGAACCTTCCGAGGAAGAGAGAAGTCCTGCGGGTTAAAAGACGGACTGGTAGCAGCAAAGTTTGACTGAATAGCCGCTATTTTGTCCACAAAAAACCCAGACAGGCTCTCACACCAATCTTTCGAAGCTGGAACTATCCGCTGCTCCGCGCAGGGGGCCAGGAAGCTATTCACAATTGAAAAAATCTCCCGACTGTTGTTATTAGCTTTAGCAATTCGGTTGGCGTAATAGATACCTTTGGCCTTTTTAATACTGGCATAATAAATTTTCTGTTCCTTACGCAGTATTTCCTTGGCCAGAGGGCAGTACGATTGACGCCAATCCCGCTCGAGTCTTTTACAGGACTGTTTATGGAGACGTAACTCCTGGGAAAACCAGGGTTGTGAGGCGGTGGAGCGCAGTTTACCTCCCCTTCCTTTAGAAGAGGTCGAAACCCCCGCAACCATCCACTCATTGAAGGACGACACTGCTGTAGTGAGATCATTACCCAGCGCAGGCCGATTCTCAGCTAGGGTGGCCACCAGAGTTTCGTTATTGATTTTATTGGAACACCATGATTTAATCCTCGCAGAGGGAGTCCCCTGAGATGACCAAGCAAACCTAATTAGCTGATGGTCGGACCACGTCAAAGGTTCAGGAGCATCAGCCTGGAGGAGAAATGACAATTCAACTGGTAGTTCAAGAATTCACGTTAGGGTATGGGAGACCTTCTTCCAGTAGTCAACTGCACTCAGGCATTGCCACACATTGTGGAAGAAGTATGTCTCTAGGTGCATGCAACAGGCTCATGTGGGGTCAGCAAGTAATATGTCTCTCCTGAGCGACTGCGGTGTAAAGTAGGGCATGTGTAGATAATGTAACTAAATCATCTGGAGGCATGCCAATATAGCAATGAGGGCCATACAGGCCTCTCTTCAGCCTGTTTGTTGATGGCACCCACACACTGCTCTCATCTGTGTCAAAGATTCCTGAGTGTATTGGGGGCATTGCATAGCAACAAGTGGTGAATCTGGTTTATGCCACCTCAACCCAAGCCACCAATAAGAAGTTTGGTCTCCATCAGATTGAAATCCCGGTAGATCAGTGAGTTCTGTGGAGTAACTCACTAGTGTATGGCAAAGTTGGAGGTATTTGTTTATGTCAGAGTTTGAATTGAGTCTGTAGCTCTTTGATGAATATCATATGGGAACCTTTCCAGACATCCCCTATGGTGGTGATCCCTATTTTGTCCCATTTCCCAAAACCTTCTAGCTAAACCGCTTGGTGTAGCCATTGGCTACTCCATAAAGGAGTCTGCTGTGCCAGCCTCTTGCCCCACCCAGTGAATCAATTTGTTGCTCACCAGATTAGGAGCACAGTCCTTGTGATCTCTAGGGTATGAAACGAGATGGGCTGGCCGTATAAGATGTCCAACAGATTATCGAGTCCTACAAGTTATATGCCAGGTCACTCCAGCCTCCACTCAACCAATCTTTGATGACCAGGAAAATGATGGCCCAGTAATACAGTTTAACATCCACTGCCTTAACCCCTGTCATAGACCAGCAACCGGCATTAGTCATGCGCAATGCATGGGGACTGCCCTCCCCAGAGGAAGGAGCAAATTAAGGCTGACACATCAGTGAACCACCCATTTGGAAAAGGGAGTATGAAATTCTGCACCACAAAAAGAAAGCTCAGGAGGACCATGATTTTGACAAGGATTACTCCTCCGAGGACACCCAACAGATGTTTAGACTAGCCATGAAGGTCCTTTTTAGTTTTATTCGGGAGGGGGTTGAGTTTGAGATAATGGATAGGCTTTGGTATTACAGAATGGTGCACCCCCAGGTATTTGAAACTGAGACACCAGTCATGTGACAGTAGCACTGTCTCTCTTTAGAGGGTCCAGGAGGGTTTTACTCCAGTTGACCCGGAGTCCAGCGGCTCTTCTTATAATTTAAGGAGCTCTAGGATTTTAGTCCCAACTACTAAGGATTGGAGAGAAAGAGGAGTACATAGTCCACTTATAGCACAATCTTGTCCTCTAGAGAGTTCCCCTAAATCCAACCCCTCACTTGGGAATCGCATCGTACCAACTTGGCCAGTGGCTCGATGGCAAAGGTAAAGAGGAGAGGAGACCGTGACATCCTTGCCTCATGCCCCTTCAAATCAGGAATGTAGTCAATAGTATCACCACGATTATAAGGACCTGAGCCACCGGTTCACGATTCAGGAGATTGGCTTATCCCCGATATCTGGGTCTGAAGCCCATATTTTAGAGGAGTTGATCCAAATATATCCGATTGTCCATGTCAAAGGCCATCTCAAAGTACATGAGCAAAAGTGCAGAGGGGTCAGAGAGGGTCCAAACTTTGGGTATAGCAGTGTGTATACATCTTTTGTAGTGGGTGGTACTCCAATTAGGCCTGACACCACATTGGTCAGGGTAAATGAGTGTCTCCAGGACTCGCTGCAGTCTGCTTGCTAAGATTTTTTTTGAAGACTTTCATATCAGTGTTGATCAAAGATATAGGGCAAGAGGCAGTGCAGCCATCAGCAGAGTGACCAGCCTTTGGGAGCACCACTATGGTAGGCAGATCTAAGTTGGATGGGAAAGCACCCTCATCAAAGGCCTCTGTGTACAATTTAAGCAGTTAGGGAGAGAGGATGTACCAATATTTACTGTAATTTTCAAGGGACAGGCCGCCAGGGCCCAGTGTTTTGCTTGTATGAAGATCCTGGATTGCCTCTTCAAACCTGTAAATAGTGAGGGGGCATCTAGGTCCTCTCTTTGGGGATTTATGAGGTGGGGAAGAGATATTTCAGCGATGAGTGGTTAAACCCATTCCTGGATCGGCCTTGGTTGATGAGCATATACATTTTTAAAGTAATTGGCAAATTACTCCTCAATCTCGGTGGATGCATGTACTCAGTGCCCTGTGTAATTTGCAAGATAAGGGAGCAAAGTAAATCCCCTACCTCTGGCGGCCTGCCAGTACAGGAGCTTTCTGCTTTTGTCCCCGTATTTATACATCTACCTAGTGGTCGTCCGGGTATTGGCAGTCCTCCTCCAGTTCGACGTGTCACAGTGTGGCTCAGTCCAACTTGAATTGCCGTTGAAGGATCTCTAAGCTGTCAAATAGGTTTCATGTCTCCAGTTCCAGAGTCTGAGCCTTGAGTTCAAATACTTGGTGACATTTTGCTTCGTCGAACGGCCTTAAGTACGCCTTAGACTCACCCTGAATCGTATCCTTACAGGCTGCCCATAGTGTAGAAGAATCCACCACCAACCCTTCAGTTGTGTCACTATAAGACTGAATACCTGTGGCTAAATGGGCAGAAAAATGTTTATCCTCCAGAAACCATGCATTAAGATGTCTCACAAGTTATTGGTGGTGCTGGGGAGCCCCGTAGTGTAGTGTGACTGGAGAGTGGTCAGAGATCCCTCTGGGAAAGATAGTCGCTACTGTTGTGTGATACATGTCTGTGACTGGGAGGAGACTGTAAAAGATCTATGCACAAGCTGGTTTTAGCTGAGGCCAAGGTGTGGGTCTATGTATATCAGCGCACATAGATACCATGTTCCCCAGGTGTTGCATAGCTCCAGGGACTTAATGAAGGCCTGGATAATGCCAGTCTTCTAAAGGCAGTGTTTAGAGGGAGGACCCGAAGTGTCGTGTTCTGGGTGAGGCACAGTGTTAAAGTCCCCACCCCCCCAGAAATTTGATCCTGGGCAGTCGCACTACAATCACATTGGTTAAGGTTTCCAGTGTGTGTGTCAGTAGTAAGGATAGCACGTAAATGCTAAGAATATTATAGTCTTCCGCCTGAGGTTCTGTGATTCTCGAACCAGACTCTATTTTGTTCGAGTTGTTCGTAACGCCATTTTGTGTTGCCCTCACGTATTCCCCGTGGAGGTAACCGAACGAACAAAGTTGCATGGGCTTCGTTGTTCATGTACGCATTAACTAGGCCTTTTCTGACTTGTGAGTGAACTGCAGGACGCTGACCCCGTCACCTGAAAGTGACCTTTTGCGAAGCCAATTTTCCTAGCTGATCGTTGTCTGAGATTGCCATTCAATGTTCAGGATATCGTTAACTTTAGTGCCTTGTACATATCTTATCCTATTCAGCATCTGAACTGTTTCCTTTTCTTATGACTTTTCATTACATGGGTAGTGCTTTCAATTATGGGTTTGTCCGGCTTGTAGAAATCGAATTTGGGACATTCCTAATAATTAACTTGTGGGTTGGTACAATGTAAATCGAGCTTTTACGATGTGATAATATGTGGGAAAATGTATTTTATTCGTCAGTGTTTGTCGCAGTGGGTGTGCATTTATAATGAGCAAAATGTGGATAAAAAGTGATGTCTTGCTCTATGAAACTTGAGCAGTCTCCTGAGTTGTACACCGTGTTGTATTGCTGGGATTACTGTTACTAGCTGCAGCTAATAAATTTGATCTTTGATGCCATCCAGAAGTATTCCGTGTCTCTGTTTACCAAGACAGGTGAACCTGAAGACTTTGGGCGTGCCCCAGGCGCCGCTGGGTTCTAAAACCCGGTTCTTCAGTTGGCGCCCAAGGAGGGGCGACTTCAGCGGTACCGGTCCAAGCCCGAGGATCGCGAGGAGCCACGTGAGGAAAATCTGGAGGACGGCCGCCACTTCATCGACCTCTGCTTGTCGATGTGGACCGAAAGTTTTTGCTGCGAGGCTTCCTGCTTTCCGACGACTACGAAGGACTGCTGCCCTGACTGTCGCCCTGTCTTGGACCCTTGATTGATGATTTGTAGAGCGAGACGATAGACGGTCTTCTGGTGGCGTGACAGATATTTTGGTTAAGTATAAGTGGGTCGCTCCCACGACTTTGTTTTGTTTCTTGGTTTTGATTCGGTTATTGCAATAGTCGAAGCCGAGGGGCTCGTATATTTACGAGCGTATCGATAGTTGATAACCCCTTGAAGTTTGAAGCTAGATCAGTGAGCTATAAGATGCCTGATCTTAGCAAATTTAGGAAATGGTTTAGTTGTGTTTGCAATAGGGATTCCCGATTGGAGGATTCGTGTCCGATACCTCCGGTTGGAACTCCGACTTACGAGCACTATTCAAAACACGGAGTGGGTCCTATCACCTATAATGAAGTATGGGTTCGCTATACGAAGAAAGATGGTGTTTTACGATGGCCCCAACATGGTAGTTTCGAATTAAATATTTTAGATAATCTGGAAGTTGCGCTATTTAGGAAGAAAACCCAGCCGGCGATGTTTGATTCTTTCCGCATTTGGCGTAAGGAAGCCAAACAGCGAAAAATTAAGCAAGCAAAGAGAGATAGGAAAGATAAGAATATGTCAGTACTACAAGCTGCTAGGCAGTTTAAGGAAGACGAAGAAGATCGTACGAGTGAAGTCTCAGATAGACAACGTTGTAAGGCCATCGATAAATGTTATCCGGCCTTGCCGCCTTCCCCTTCAAAAGTGACTGAAGACCCTGAAAAAGATCCTTTGATGTCTCATTTACTGAGATTACCACCCCCTTATGTGCAAGGTGCTACTGCACCTCTATTACCCCTGGTTGTTGCACCCTTTGTTGTTCAGCCCCCTGCTGTTGTTCAGCCACCCGTTGCTTCACAGATGGTTCTCCCTCCTACGGCGCAACCCCCTTCAGGGTCGCCAGCTTCGCTATCAGCTTTGCCTCAAGCTTTTGTACCTTACATTCCTGTATCTCCGACTCCTGCTACTTCTGTCCCTACGCTTCTGTCACCTCAAACTACTCTTTTTCCTGTCCTTATGTCAACTTCTTCTCCTTCTGTTCGAAAACGAATGACTGAGACTGTTGTTAGTCTTTTGTCTCCACTCTTTGGGTCACTGAATATGACCCCTGTTTTGGAACGTAAGCAGAGTCATAGTCAGCTTCCTGGTCCCGAAGAACGGGCAGTGTTGGATCTTTTGGCTCGTAGATGGGTTTCAAATGCTTCTAGGTATAATTTACAAGCGGTTATGGATGTTTTCTTACAGTGGGAGCCGCCTAAGCAAAGGTATGTTTTTGATGAAATGTGTACTTTTCTCCGTCAGGAATGGGAAAATAATGAGTTGGGTCCGATTCCGCAGGAAGTGCTTGATTTTCAGTCCGAATTTGCTAAAGGGACGATAGTGGAGTCTGATGTTGAGGAAGCCGTAGAGACAATACTTGTTTTTAGGTCTAGACTACCGCCTCAGACATTGTACGAACCTGATTCCTCTGTTAGGAGGAAAGTGAAGCAGTATCCTATCAGAGAAGTTCCCCCTGTATGGAGAGAGGCAGTTGTTGCTGATGCTAATTTGGGGGTTCAGGCTGCACCGGCTAATTTTCAGCACGTATGGGTACATGTTCCTTGGAAGAGAGCTGAGGTCCTGGCTCTTAAGCAGACCTTGCTTGACCCCCGTAAAAATCCTGCTGGTTATTACAAGGAGTTGTTTCAGACAGTTGATGCGTGTGTTATGAATTTAGCTGACATAGATATGTTGATGGGTAATGTAGTTCCTCAACCTTTATGGGCGAAGATCCGTCATGAGGATCATGCGCCAGAATTAGGAGATACGTGGGCTAATATTACTCCTGCAGATGGTCGGCAGGTAGGAGGTTCCAAACCTGAGCCCTTGGTTGCAGAATTACCTGGTAGGATTATTATTTTAATGAAAACTATGATGCCTCCTTTACGAGTGAATTGGGATAAGTTAGCAGCATGTAAACAAAAGAAAGACGAGAGTGTGTCTGATTTCTTCACTAGGTTTGAGGAAACGTTTATCGATCATAGTGGTCAGGACATGAGCACTGAAGGTGGTCAAAGGTTGTTCGTGGACAAATTTGTCGTCAATTTGCTTCACGAACTTTCTAATAAGTTAAAGGACTCTGAGAGTTCATGGGATGTTTCTTCGTCGGCCCAGATATTGGCTACTGCACAATATTATGAGAATAGGGATAAAGATGAGAAGGATAAAGTAGAGAAGAAGACTAGAGACCTAAAGACGAAAGTTCTTTTACAGCAAGCTTATTCGCCTCGTCCGAATCAGCCTCAGTTTCAGCAATCCCCACAGTTTCAGAGATTGTCACAGAACCCTGAGTTTTTCACTCCGCGATTTCCACCGGGACCTAATCAGTGTGCTTATTGCAGAGAAGAAGGTCACTTCGAGAGTAGTTGTCCGATCTTGTTACAGCATGCGAATGGTGTATCTGGTCAGAGAGGTCGTGGTGGTTTCCAACAAGCTCCTAGGGGTAGGGGACGTAGTGTGTTTCTCCGGAATGAGCGTTCCTTTCCCCCTCAGAATTCTATGAATTGTTTTGACAGACAGAATGTTCCGATTGTTCAGTCTTCCCAGTACTACACCAATGACTATTATGTCGAGAATGAGAGTGCTGGTTATAATGATAGTTAGGACAGCCATGGGCAAAGAGAGGGAGTAGTGTCAGTTCCAGTAGACCAGAGTGGACCTTATGTTGAAGTGATTACATTAGGTGTGGCAGAACCTTTTCTTTTGGATACTGGTGCGACAAAGAGTTCTATCATACACTCTAAACTTCCTGGCGCACCTTTGTCTGGCTTGACCAATGTTTCAGTAGGATTTTCTGGCGCCCCAGTTCGTAATCCGGTTTCTAGTCCTTTGCCCCTTTCTATTGGTCCTTGTGAATTGGAAGCTCCTCTTATTCTAACGACTGGTTGTGGTGAGAATCTGTTGGGTTTGGACTTGCTGAAAAGATTGCACGCGACATTACATTGCTCTCCTTCGGGAGTACATCTTACGATGGGTAAGAAAGTGATTTCCCCGATGTATTTGTCTAAAGATTGCCTTCCACTGGAATTGCGTTCTCTTCCTAATACACTTTGGGCTACGGGTCCCAATGATGTTGGTCTCTTGCAGATTCCACCCTACGTTGTTACCCTTAAGTCAAATGCTAGGCTACCTCGTATTCCTCAATATAAAATATCTAGTGATGGCGAGAGAGTTCTTTTAGTGATTATTTATGATTTGGTTGAGAAGGGTGTAGTTGAAGAAACTAGAGGTAATGTGTGTAACAGTCCTGTTCTGCCTGTCCTTAAGCGTACTGATGCTCCTCAGCCACCTGTGTATCGGTTTGTGATCGATCTTCGAGAGGTATATAAGATTGTTGTGCCACAGTTTCCCGTTGTCCTGGATATCACTGCTTTGTTGACTCTGATCCCTGCTTCAGCTGCTTGGTTTTCAGTTATCGATTTGAAGAATGCTTTCTTTAGTATTCCGATCGCTGAGGAAAGTAGAGATATTTTTGGCTTCTCTTTAGGAGGTCGCAGCTTCCGGTTTAAACGTGCTCCTCAAGGTTATTGTGAAAGTCCCTCCATCTATAGTCAGGCGTTGAAAACTCAGCTTGATAATTTTGTGTTGCCTTCTGGTGCTACTCTTATTCAGTATGTTGATGATCTGCTGGTCGCTGCTGATGACGAAGAGATTTGTAAAGAAGCTACTCTTTCCTTGTTACGACATTTGTCTGACCGTCATCATAAAGTGTCACCTTCGAAGTTACAGTATTGCCGCCAAGAAGTAACCTACTTAGGTCATCTCTTGTCGAAGGAGGGAAGACGATTGACCCCAGAACGAATTCAAGCGATTGCTCAAATGACTGTGCCATGCACACAGAGAGAAGTGTGTGCCTTTTTAGGTATCACCTCGTATTGTAGACAGTGGATCCCCAATTTTTCTTTGTTAGCAAAACCTCTGTTGGCACTGACTCTTAAAGATACTCCGTATCCTCTCCCTTGGTCTGACGAATGTCAGAAAAGTTTTTCTGAATTACGTGATGCATTGTGTTCTGCTCCGGTATTGGGTACCCCGGACTACAGTAAACCTTTTACACTGTATGTACACGAGAGAGAAGGTTGTGCATTGTCAGTGTTGATGCAACAATTTGGAGACAAGCAGCGCCCATGTGCGTATTTTTCAGCTACGATAGATCCGGTAGCTAGTGCGTTGCCGAGTTGTCTGAGAGCTACAGCGGCAGCGGCTGTTTCTATTCTACAGTCTGCTGGTTTGGTATTGGATAATACGTTGATTGTGATGGTTCCACATGCAGTGGATACCTTATTGAATAGGACGAAGACTCAACATCTTACTAGTGCGCGGTTGTCAGGTTATGAGTTGACGCTTTTGGCTAGCCATGTGCACATCAAAAGATGCAATGTGTTGAATCCAGCTACGTTGCTGCCGATTTCTGTAGAGACAGATGTTCAGGAACAGCATGATTGTCTTCTCCGGACAGAGGAGGAAACAAAGGCTAGAGTTGATTTAAAAGATACTCCTCTTTCGAACGTTGATGGTACCCTATGGGTAGATGGTTCGTGTTTTAAGCTTTCGAATGGAGAGTCGACTGCAGCATATGCTGTCTCAACTTTACATACAGTTGTTGAAACAGCACGTATAGCACAGAATTCAGCGCAAGCAGCAGAGTTAATAGCATTGACTAGAGCGTGTGTGTTGTCAGAAGGAAAACGAGTGAATGTTTATACTGATAGTCAGTATGCGTTTGGTGTGGCTCATAGCTTCGGCCGCTTGTGGAGAGAGAGAGGATTTCTTACCTCCCATGGTACGAAAATTCAGCATGGGCAATTCGTGAATGAACTTCTTGAATCACTTACTTTGCCAACGCAGATTGCAATTGTGAAGTGTAGTGCGCATAGAAAGGTTGTGGATGATGTGGGTTTAGGGAATGCGTTTGCGGATGAAGTTGCGAAAGAAACGGCGAAGGATATGATGAGTCGAATGTATGTTGCGGGCCCTGCTAATTGGGTTATGGCTGGTGGGATGTGTGAAGACACAATAGAAAGCGTGAAGTTGATTCAGGCTGAAGCTACGGAAAAAGAAGTGAGTGTGTGGAGAGAAACTACGGGTATGTTGGATTCGACAGGTTGTTGGGTTGAATTGTCGGAGCACCAGCGATGGTTGTTGCCTGATGCGTATGTGCTCCCAGTGGTCACTATGGCTCATGGAATGGCTCACATTAGTTCGAAAGGGATATGCAAGTTGTTGGCTCCAGTATGGCAGAATGCTGGAATTCCTAAATGTGCTGAGAATTTGGTGAAACATTGTATGATTTGTCTGATGTATAATCCTGGAAAGGGAACTCCAACTCCAGCTGGTTATTTTGCTCCTCCAACGTATCCGTTTGAAGTGATACAGCTAGATTACATTCACATGGAGAGATGCAATAACTTAAAGTATGTCCTTGTGGTTGTTTGTGCCTTTTCCAGATGGATAGAGGCCTATCCCCTAAAGGATAATACTGCCTTGTCTACAGCCAAGGTTTTGCTCAAAGAGTATTTCCCTAGGTATGGTTTGCCGAGAATGGTATGGAGCGACAATGGGAGTGAATTCGTGGGTCAGATTATGAAGAAAGTGTGTGCGGGTTTGGGTATCAAACAGAAATTTCATGCTGCGAATCACCCCCAGTCCGCAGGACTTGTTGAGTGCTATAACGGCACTCTGAAATTGAAGTTAGCTAAAATACAAGCGAGCTCTGGTCTTACATGGCCAGATGCCTTGCCATTGGCCCTTTTGTCAACAAGGACGACAGTACATTCTCGTGTGGGACTTAGCCCATATGAAATTGTTTTTGGTCGTCCGGCCAATGTTTGGGGTGTGCCAAGGCCTAAGAAATACAGTGATATCGAGTACCCTATGTTGGTGGATTACTTACATGACTTGACCGCTAAATTACGTGTTCTCCACCAACAGGTCTATGACAGTTTACCGACAGCGACTGCGGATCCAGGCCACACAATTCAACCTGGTGACTATGTGCTCACCAAGAATTTTCAACGAACTAAGAACTTGGAGCCAAGGTGGACTGGACCGCATTTAGTCTTGTTGTCGACTCGGACTGCAGTTAGGGTAGTTGGTAAAAAGAATTGGGTACATGGTATCCATTGTAGAAAGGTTCCATTGCCCTTACCGTATGACAAGTGGGTGCGGGGAGGTATAGCTGATTCTGAATGTGAAAGAATTCCTAGATTCGTACCTTTTAGTGACGCACATTTGGAATGGACTCAGTCAGAACGTGCGGACGATGAAATTTTGCAAGCTGCTGTGCCACCGCATTTAAGATTGGATACAACGGATCCGGAAACACTCTTTCAAGAGCAAACTGTACCTAGCAGAGAGCGCTACAATCTAAGACCGAGAAAGGACAAATAAATGGACAAATAAAATGTGAATTTTTATTGTGAGTTACACCTTTTCAGACAAGAGACTATTTTTCTTTTTCTTTTTCGAGTCACCATCCGGACTCAGCTGCGGTACAGCCTTAAGGGGTGAGCCGCGAATTGACGAAAGGTCTGTGGTTCTTGGTTGTTAGTACGATCTTGACGCACACTTAAGTGAAGAAGGTAATAGCCGTGAGCAGCACGTTAGAGGATGGAGTCTTTTGGATCTGAGAAAGGTGTTGAGAGAATTGATTCTAAAATGAAAATATATACATTGGTTCGTAGCAAATGTTTTTTATATTGTGTTTCTTGATGTTTTTGAATATTACGTTGGCTTGTGTGGGTTGGATTGTCTATATTACACAACAGACGCTTGTACCTACGTCCCAACCTACTCTTTTTATTTCTACTGTTTCTCCGTATGAGTTTCACACTTTGCCTGAACATGAGCAGACACGAAGATCAGAATTTGTTAACAATTCATTTATACAGTTGTTGCATCAGCATCAGTTAGTAGTAAATACCACGAATTGCTGGGTATGTGGTCTTATGCCGCATACGACAGATAAGGGAATGCCATATTTGGATTTGCCTTTTTCGCCTAATGGGTCAGTGTGGGCACTCCAAGCAATGTTTATTTATGCGAATGAAGCATCTCCTTTACGTTCCGTCAAAGATAATGCGAGTAATAATGCCTTGATACAGGGAATAGTAGATATGATCAGATATATCGATGCGTATAATGCTATCCCTAAGGATGAAGTACGTGCATATATTGATTGGAACAAGACTGGATATAGCATTAGTCTGACAGAGAAGGAGAGACGAAAAAGGTCTCCCCCTATTTGGGTTGTACCCCACCGAGGTCATTTTTGTCTGCAAGGTAATGGTCAGAATGCGAGAGCTCAGCTTGGTAAGAGTGTGTGTGTTCACACCTATGTCTATGCATCCCAGAGTTCTCCACCGTTCGTGCCAGCCTAAGGCACATATTTTGTTTGTCATGATAGAGCATATACATGGTTGCCACCTGATTTCTCAGGTACATGTTATGTGGCATTTTTGCTTCCCCCTACATACACTGCTGTTTTCAATTACCATAAGACAAGATATGGTAGAGGTGTCATCGATGCGAAAGATACTGTCGCACAAGAAGCTGGAGACTTCTTCAAGGGTTTCGTGCCCTTTTGGGGTCCTATGGCCAATAGTAGGAATATTCGACAGCTTACGAGAGTGGTTGAGGCCACTATAAATGAAACTGCAGGTGATCTTAGCAATATTACAGCCGAGCTTCAGGCGGATCGTCTTATGACGTTACAAAATCGTATGGTTTTAGATATTATACTTGCAGATAGAGGTGGGGTATGTAAATTCATCGGGTCTAGTTGCTGTGTTTTCATACCAGATAATGCCCCGACAGTGTACCAAGCCATCTTGAAGTTATATAAGTCTGCTGAGTCTATACATGTAGACGAAGGGAACTGGTCATTAACTGGATGGATTTGGGGACTGTTGTCCAGATGGGGATGGAAGATTCTGATGTTCCTTGGTATGGCTTTAGCTATCCTTTTCTCGTGTTGTTTGTGCATCCAGTGTGGTCCCGCCATTTGTAGTCTTTGTGCTACGATGTGAGTGAGAAGACCTGTCCCAAGAGAAGTGAAGGATAATAAGATGATGCTACAGCAACACCTTGATGACCTGATGAGAAAAGACATAGACCTGGATTCAGATTGACACGAGTTTAGGTTATTGCCTACGTAATGGCAAAAGGAGGGCCTGAGGTTCTGTGATTCTCGAACCAGCCTCTATTTTGTTTGAATTGTTCGTAACGCCATTTTGTGTTGCCCTCACGTAGGCCCGTGGAGGTAACCGAACGAACAAAGTTGCATGAGCTTCGTTCTTCATGTACGCATTAACTAGGCCTTTTCTGACTTGTGAGTGAACTGCAGGACGCTGACCCCGTCACATGAAACTGACCCTTTGCGGAGCCAATTTCCCTGGCTGATCGTTGTCTGAGATTGCCAATCAATGTTCAGGATATCGTTAACTTTAGTGCCTTGTACATATCTTATCCTATTCAGCATCTGAACTGTTTCCTTTTCTTATGACTTTTCATTACATGGGTAGTGCTTTCAATTATGGGTTTGTCTGGCTTGTAGAAATCGAATTTGGGACATTCCTAATAATTAACTTGTGGGTTGGTACAATGTAAATCGAGCTTTTACGATGTGATAATGTGTGGGAAAATGTATTTCATTCGTCAGTGTTTGTCGCAGTGGGTGTGCATTTATAATGAGCAAAATGTGGATAAAAAGTGATGTCTTGCTCTATGAAAATTGAGCAGTCTCCTGAGTTGTACACCGTGTTGTATTGCTGGGATTACTGTTACTAGCTGCAGCTAATAAATTTGATCGTTGACGCCATCCAGAAGTATTCCGTGTTCCCGGTTCTTCACCCCCCAATCCTTCAACCCCCACATTATGACCATGTCAGTCCCAAAGGGTGCGCATCACCAACAGTGGGAAGTGCTTGTGGAATTGGACCCTCTGGTGAACCCAGCATGGAAGCCAAAATTATGCAGTTAGGGGCAGTTGGAAATCAATAGGTGGGTCTCCTGTAGTAGAAAGATTTCAGGTGCGGTCCTTTTAGCAAACCGTAGAACTGGTGTGTGCTTGATGTGGTCTAAAAAAGACCATGACATTCCAAGACACGATCTGAATGGGTTGGTGAGTTGTGAGAACATCCCCAGATGGAGCTCAACTACCTATAAAATAGTGTAGTGGCATAGGTTGTGTGGATTTGTATTCATAGAGAGACAACATATTGCAGCCGACTACAACAGGCATGAATCATGAACTGTGCCATTTCTCTCAACTTCACCCCCAGCCCACACTTCCACCCTAAAAGAATCTGTCGCCCCTAAACCCCCAAACAATACCATTTCTTTAAGATACATTTCAGGGCATTAGAGGTGGATTTCCTTTTGAGCAGGATTAATGCATATTGATAATTCTGGCTCCGGACCAGTCTACAGCTGCAGGTTACTGCCTCTGGCAGGGAGGACAATGTCAGGTGTATTTCATTGCATTGCCTACCCGGGACAACCATCACCCTCCATAGATGTCCCGGACGAGATGTAGTGTGCAACTTGGGACTCCAGGAGGCACCATGCGGGGAGGTCAGCAACCATGAGGCAATATTGGTCCGCATCCAGAGAGTCCGGAGACAATTTACGCTGCCCACATCCCCTCCCAGATCGTAAGCGCATCTGTGGTTGAGGTTTCAATGAATGACAGGCCGCAAGCTCCGCCTCGACTCCGGTAGTGAGGCCCGTGGGATGATGACAGTGGAGTTCCTGCCTCTCTGCTCCCACCCCACACCGTCTCTGGAGTATCAAAGTAGTACACCTGGTAGTTGTATAAAACCTTCAGTTTCTCTGGGAAGATCAACATATATTGCAGGGACATTTCTCTTAGTTTTCACTTCACCCCGTCAAATTATTTATGTTGCTTTTGGATTTTTTTTGTGTTATCAGGGAAAATCATGATGCGGGCCAACTGAAAATGCAAGGGTCTCTTAATGCATGCTGCTTTCAAAATACTATCCTGATCACAAGAGTTTAGAGTCCACGTGATTATGGGACATGGGGCCATCCCTGGGTGTGGGTGCATGGCCAAATACTGATGTGCCCATTCCACCACAAACCAAGGCGACTGAGTTTCCTCTAGAATCCTGGACTTGAGCCACGTCTCTAGGAATGTTTCTGGGTTTGAGGGTTCAGCTCCTTCTGAGAATTACACAAAGCCACCAGATGAATTTTTCTCAGCTTTCACACAGGCCTCCAACGGGCAGTAAGTAGGCATCTGATTAGTCACCTTTGCCTTGAGGTCTACCATGCTGTCTTCAAGGGTAGAGACCCTCCCTTTCACATCAGTAACTCGACCAGCCATGTTACGAAGGTCCTGACAGAGCAGTGCAATGTCTGTTCTCACTTTGACTATTTTTGTGAGTGGAGAGCACCTCTCGCAATCGAAGGAGAGTTGAGAACATCTCCACAGAAAATCAAACAGTTGCAGACATTGCTTGCCGATTCTCAACAGCTTGGCTCACCTGTTCCCCTAGAACGGCATAGAGTCCCTGGCCTGCCAGTACACAGAAGCGCCTCCTGGGGCGCCTTCACTTTGGCCCGTTCACTGGCCCACGCAGGGGGTTCTTGCTTCCCTGTCTGGGAAAGGCAGCCAGACAGAGGACCGATTCATTTCTCTCTTCCCCTTGCCGTATGTGCTGCTCCCGCACCAAGTGGGGGGATAGAATACACTTGCACCACTGCTGCTGTCCTGCGGCTGCGCACACCTCTGTAAAGGGCTGCCTAGGATCCCAGCCGAGTGCGCTGCCTTGGGGCTGTGCCGCTCACCTTGGGCTGCAGGAGAGATCCCCCACTACGGAGATGCACTGCACCAGGATGTTTCCCTCATCCAGGTCAGGCAACCGTCATATTATCTGAAAGGTGGGCTGGCAGCACAGTCGTTGCGCAAATAGGTAGTGAACCTGAGACGATGATTTATCCCGCTGCAGAGCCACCACCAATGTTGTAGGGTGTATTCAGTGCAGGTATTGCAGCAAGGATTGATGGCATGATGTCTGTAGATGGCAGAGGAGGTTCAGGAGTGTTTTCAGAACACGTCCGCCATCTTGGCCGCCTTGGACAAGGCCAAGCTGGTGGAAACATATGGAGCAATCGCTCACATTTCAAAGAAAGGATATAATAGCAAAGTGCCTTTGAAGAAGGCTTTCCATAGACACATTGGTACCGCAGACCATAAGGCGGAAAAATTAATTTAGCCTGCTTGAGGGGATTTATTTTGATGGGGAAAATGTCGCACCTGAAAATAAAAGGAAAGTCCAGCTTCAGGCTAATAGAGCCTAACAAGATTAACAGACTGTAGCCTCCATTCTGCCATCTTAAAGCTGTATTTTTTAAGATATCCTTTGCCTTCAATCAACGGAATTGCTTTAAAAAATAGGCAGGACAGTGCAATACATTTTACTGATAGGTTTAAGCATCACCATCAATTAAAGCTAGTTACAACGGTAAAGAAGGCTATTGTTTAAATCAGATTGCTGACTAGAACAGATTAGGAATGAAGATACCTTTCTGAAGTGATTAATTGCAGATCTCCCTTGAATCTTTTCTACTAAGCGTCATTCTGAGGGTCACGAGAGCGGTGCCTTAAGCCCCACAAGAAGAAGGCAGGACCCAGGACTTATCAAAGAGAAGCAACTGCGGTTGATCTCCACACTTGAAGCTTATAAGGGGGATTAGGATGCCAAAACAGAGTATGAGGTGAATCTGGTCCTTTACTAGTGGCCCTAGATATATCAGTTGAGACGTCTGTCTCCAAATATGCAACCGGGTACTTCAAGAGGAGTTCCTCGAAACAGGGGAACATTTTAAACCATTAGGACAAGAGTCATTTTAGATACTATAAATTCTGAAGATCGCAGCTTTTAATTATTTCAAATATAGGAATATTTGCTAGAAGCAGAGAGGTCTCCATCAAGCAGGATTTGTGAGGCGTATGAACAACTTTTCCAACGCAACGTTAAAGTTGAAAAATGAATATGAAAAAATTCCAAAACCAATTTAGTTTAAAGGAACTTGCTTTAAGCATTAAAAGTGCACCTCAACAAAGTCAATCCGATTTAGGGGTGTTGTGAATTGTAAAAATCTGATTTGTATTTTTTTGCAGTTAAAGTATTTTCTGATGTGTGATTTTGAGTACAACTGTAACTTGGTTTTGATCTTTATTTGGTCACAGGGGCAGTAGCTCAGTTTGAAGATTGACAATAGCAATACACCAGCCAACTAATATTAATAAAAAGGTGAAAATCAGCAACAAACCTAACACCAAAAAACCTATGGAAACACTGGGAAACAACACTTGAAAACATTAACAAGCTAAATAATGATGTCATGGACAAGATGTGTGCATTTACCTACTTATTTACCCAATGATTTGCTATTAATGTATTCACATTTTCTGTCACTTTAATCTAACCTTTTTAATAAAAACGTTTCTTTCAGTGTAACCAGTGCAAACCCTGAAGGAACAAAAAGTAAAAACATATCTGCCATACGAAAAAATGCAATGCATGGTGACTAAAGTATAATCACAGGTAGTGGTTCCATAACATTGGTGTGTGTGTGGTGCATGCAATGAGAAAGAACAAAATTAAGAGGCTGCACAATGTGATGAATAGTCGAAAATGTAGTTGTGGAGCAGTTCAGAAATGATCATATTCAAAGCAAAACACAGGAAAAGGATCCGAATCTGCAGCTAGAGTGTTAATCAATACAGATGACAGTATTAAATAAAGCTGTAATAGTTGAAGTGAGGAGCAAAGAAAATATGAGCAGAGAATTTCAGGCTGGTCTGCTTGTATGTGATCTTTGAGAAAAAACACATTTGAAAAGTTGTTTTGAGCCTCATTAGTCAACCTGTTTTCCCAAAATTGTAGGGACAACTACCGTTCCCCATTAATTGACATAATGCCTTTTATTTCCAGAAACATTTTCCCAATGTTGTCTTTCTTTCAAATATATCAAATTGATCCTATTTTTTCATCATTTTACCCATCCATCTCTCCGTCCACCCCTTTTCACTGAATTCCTTTAGTTATTGTTCTCATTATTTCTGCCATTACACTTCAAGGCTGAGGCCCAAGCCAATCCCTGTAATGTAACTACGCAAACTGATGGCCCATCCCTCTCCAAACTACTCCTAGTGCTCCTCCTTCTTCCCTCTTTTTTAGTTTGTTTTTTCTTGGAGCAACAACCCTTCAAGCCTGTCCCCCATTTAGGTCTTCCGCCACCGTACTACCCCTTTATAATACACAGCTCATGATTTGGGGGTGGGTGGTGTGGCTATTTCCTTCAACTCACTCTTTACCATTTCCTTGTCCTCACAACTTCTACCCATCTCCCCTTAAGTGTTTCTATTTTCCTCTGCTGCATTCTTTTTTATTAGATGCACATTGGAAGCTAATATCAAAATCTATTTTTGAGTAGACAAAATAGTAATAATATAATTACTCCAGAATAAAATTCGTAAACCTCCAGCTGGAGATCTCCTATGTCTGCAAGGAGATCTTAGCCCAGGTGGCAGAAATCTCAACACATGTAAGTATAGGATTTGGTAGTAAATGAGAGAGGAACAATGAATACTGGGGTGGGGGAATAGGGAATAATTAGTATAAAATGTGTGGGATTAAGGATAAATTGAGGTAGGGGGGTAGGTTGATGCATTCTCATACAAACTAAGCACACACCCAGTTAAGAATAATGCAATTGCAATTTATAAAATGCACATTTAAACCTACTACAGGAATACTGGTAGCAAAACATGTTTAACTCTACTCCAGCCTAACCTGGGAGTTAGTAAATTACCACACATGGCCAACCACTGGTACTGCAACACACTTCCATACACATCAATGGAGGCAGGGAATAACACTAACATACATGAAAACATCTAAAATATAAATAACATATATAAAACATATAAAAAATAGCATTTTAAAGAAACCTTCAATTAAATTATTTTAGGTAAAAATTATAAATGCTACAATTTAATATAGAGTATAATAGTTTAATAATATATGTTAAATGATCATTTAAATTACAAATATTTACATGAAACAACAATAATACACAACGTGTATCCAAAAGTGAGACACATTAGGCCCACATAAACTGAAATTTCTGGGGGAGGGTAAATTAAAATGTTAATTTATTTAATTTCATGTAAATACTACATAGAAATGACAAAATGTTAATAATTTAAAAAGTAAAAAATATGTCCAGTTTTAGGGCTGACAAGTTGTTTTTATTACTGTGATAGTCCTAGGTGAATAGGAGTTAGGAAAATATGTTTTATATATTTTATATTACATTAAAAAATAATATTTATTTTGTATTAATTTAAAAATAATGTTCTTAATATTCCCAATTACTTTCATTAGGGAGATCCCCACAAGAAGGTTGAAACTACTAATAGTACATTTCACTCATAATTTCAGCTGTAGAAGTTTCCACACTTTTATTTTACAGGGGTTAGAAGCTTAAAAGTCTACATCTTGGTGTAAATGTTCACATGAAAATGGTGAATGTCCCCCATGAGGACATTACAACAAGGTGTATCTCTACAAGTGAGGGGATCAACACATGCAAACTTACCGTGGTGAATATAGGGCTCCAAATGTTCACTAAACAGCCAATTTAATAAAATTTACAGACAAAAGAGGACAAATTTCATCATATGCAATAAACCCGATGATTACAAAATTACAATTCTAATTGCCTACATATTTATTAAAAAGTTTCCATGTCTAAGTAAATTTTTTGATCATGTAGATCATATAGGGCCTGATTACGATGGTGGACGGACTTCAGTCCGTCCGCCATCGTTTCGTATTTGGGATTGCCCGCCTTTAAAAGGCGGAGGTCCCACAGGGCAAATTACGATGTAACCGCCACTGTTGCGGTCGCATTGCCCATGTTTCGTATTGCGACGGGTGTTGGGCTCTGCAGCACCTGCCGCAGTACAAAACAAACACCCCACACATATTCCTGCACTACGCGGCAGTCACCATGAGGTGCCCACCACATGGTGCTCTTCTTTGAGCCCTACACTTTTTAGCATATACATCTCTTGCTGCCCTTATTACATCATTTGGTCTGAGGTTCCTTGCTTACACTGATGACACCCAGATCATCCTAAGACCCAGTGGTGATCTTGGCTTGCTTTGGGATCAGTTCATGAAATGTCTGTGTGTTCAGTATAGCAAGTTGGATGAGCGCCAACGTACTTAGTCATAACACAGACATAATCAAGGTGATTGTCTTCGGCAACCCCTCTGTCTGCATCTCTAACTGGTAGCTTGCCTCCTTTGGTGCCTCTCCTGCACTCGCCCCATACATGCATTCTATGGTTTGTCTTTGACAACAAGCTTCCTTTAAGGCACATATTAACAAGCTCACATCTATGTGGTTTTTCATGCTTAAAGTAATCCAGACATTCACTCATTTGTTGCCTGGTTCTTCTGGGAAAACCTTTGTTCAAGGCTGTAACCATGTATGGGCTAGACTTCTGTCACTCTCTTTTCTTATGACTGCCTGCCTACCTTCCCCTCAAATTACAACTCATCCAAAATATGGACACTACATCATTCTTGGCATCAGTAGAACTACTAGCATGACCATTTCCCTCTCACTTCTTTATTGGCTCATTAAGGTTAATCAATGTGTTTCCAAGGTTCTTTGCTTCAGTCACAAGGAATTTTACTGCCTGTTGTCCAATAGCCACACAACATCGCTCTGCCATATACATTCCCACGAAATCCCACCATTCTCTCTTTATGTCAACATTCCCAAACTTAACAAAGTGAGTACTAGCGGTCACACTTTTTCTGCCGTCATTGTCGGAGCCTGGATCAATCTTCCACTGACCATTCAAAGTGAAAGAAACCGTATGAAATTCTGTAAGATTATAAAAACTCATCTTTTCTCTCTGTAGATTCATTTTCAATTGAAGGATACCTTTTTGGGGTACTATCACACTTTAAATATATATATATAGCCAAGCAGATGCTGACTCTTTGGCATCAACCCTGATCTTTCCTTCACAATAGACTAGAGGTGGGCAGACCTAAAAATAACCTCACTGTAACTTCGGACGTTCATGAACATCTGGTCAAGCCCCTCATCAGAGATGGAGGTGGACTTCTGAGAGACTAATTACTACATGTAGGTTAGACTGAGTGGTGATTTTTCCCAAAGGGCATACCCCATTCTGCTCTTGCACCCTCCACATACTCCAAAAAACATTTACATTGATCCCTCCCGAATTCAGAAAAAGTTACAAAAGCCTTTATCAGTAGCAGATTAGTCTACGGCAACGCCCTCTATGCTGGATTCAACAAGAGACTCCTCTGTAAACTCCAGACTGTACAGAACACCGCAGCCAGACTGATCCTAGACATACCCTGTCACAACCACGTCACCCACCACCTCCACAATCTCCACTGGCTCCCCATCAAAATAAGAATAACCTTCAAGCTCCTCACTCATGCATACAAGGCCCTCCTCAACATGAGACCAGCATACCTAAACAATTGCCTCTCCTTCCACGCACACAAGAGACACCTCTGATCAGCTGACCTCTCTCTGGCCACTGTCCCACACATCTACAAGACCATAATGAGAGGAAAGTTCTTCTCCTACCTCACAGCCAAGACCTGAAACGTCCTCCCCTTCCACCTCCGACAAGTGCCTACACTGCCCCAGTTCAAGAAGTACTTCAAGACCTGACTTTTCAGATGACCCCAGCACTCAACGGAGCTGCCTCCCCCCTCTAGCACCTTGAGAGCCACGCGGGTGAGTAGCTGTGCTTCCATATTCCCTGATTGATTGTTTAATTGATTGATAGTATATATTCTGTCATTTGAACTTGTGGTTGCAGTAGTTCAGTCAGCTGGATCCAAAGGGACCTTTGAGTACATAGGTGGCGGAAGTAGAGTTGCAGGGTGCTGCAGCACCTCGGAAATTCTCTATGCTGGAGTTCAGAAGGTGGGTGAGCTATAAAGATGCATTTTTTCTTGGCAAATTTTGCATTGCACACCACTTGTACATTGATAGAATGATGGGATTTCCTGTTCCTGAAAATGTATTCATTATCTGCTGGTGGATAAATGGCAACATGCGTACAATCTATGCAACCAATCACATGAGGGAACTGTGCTACCTGGTAGAAGTCCAGTTTGGTCTTGTTCAATTCCTGTTGGGTTGTGTGGAAGATTATGTGGGTGTGGATCCATGTCATCTGGGCACCTAGGAAGGACTTGAAGAAACATGAAAGGGAGCTTTGTGATACCCCTCCAGCTACAGCTACTACCCCCTGGAAACTGCCTGAGGCAAGTAGGTACAGAAACATAGGACCTGGACATGAGTGGGGATGGCATGGGTCCTACGGGTCTGGTGCCACATTAGGGGTTCCAATTCTGCTATTAGGTTAAGGATCATTGCACCGTTCAGCCTGTACTTGTCGTAGATTTCATCAGGTGCTAGTCCCAACAATGTGATGCATACTATGAAAATCCGCTCCTGTATTCTCCTTCTGCGCTTGGCTGCTGCATTTATCCTCATCCTCCCCGCCATCACGTAGAGCGCTGCCTTTGTGAAAGCTTCAGGGGCCTCCTGGGTCAGTTTAAATAGATTTCTGAGGGGTTGCACCTGTGTGATTTTTTTTACTCCTGTTTACCACCTGATTGTGATTACCCTTAATCTGTGCTTGCAAAATAGTGATTTTCTTGCGAATCGCTATTTGCGAAATTACATGCATTGGTTTGCGATTTTTTGTTTGCAATTCACTATTTGCTTTCGCTATTTCGGTTCTCACAGATGAGGATTCGCTAAAGTGGATTTCGCATATTTTGCAATTCTATATTGTTGCGATTTTGTCAATTATTCGGTATTTGGGTTCCTGCATTGGAAAATTCTAAATTGCGCTTGCAAACAGCCATTCGCTATTTTTGCGAGACCATTTTAGCTTGATGCATGTGCCTGTTATTCATTTAACATGGAGATTGGTGTTTACTTATCTTTCTCTGACTGCGAAGTGAAACGATTTTGTTAAGTGAACTATGTGACAGTCTTGCTGGGATACAGAGAGTGGGAATGGAAAGACTGCAGGATGTAATTTTTTCTGATATGCAACAAAATGTAATTAACTGCAGATGAACTGTACAAATATTTCAGAAAACTTGTACAGTAAAGAAAGCACAAACGAAACATATTTTTTGTAATCCTGAAGTATGATGGAAACAAAGATTTTAATAGTATCAAAACAAATCAATACACCTGGTAATGGACAAATTAAATACTCACTGAAACCTGATTTCTACATATTATCGTTTGTAATTTTATAGTTTTATGAGTAAAACTGTAAGTCTGCACACATTTAGTGCCCATTTCAATTGAAAATGTGTTGTCTGTAAAAGACAGGGTCCTACCACACCATACTTTAGTAGTATATTTGTGACGGTCTGCTCCTCAATGCACCACTAGCGACATGCTACGATTTTCTGCTGAATACATTTGCTACACATGATTTTTGTATGAAGTGCAGATTTTTCACAGCCCCTATAACTTCAGTGATCCAACATTGATGGCAGCACTCCCACTCAGAAAATTGTTCCAGTATCACTGCTTGGGTATTTTGTGGCTTAAACATTCTCTTTATTTTCTCTACGCCTAAACTGTTATGTGGGACTACCTCGCCAACTTCTGTAAATGCACATTTGAACTTTGTACCTTTCCTTTTCTAGTAGCAGGTGCAAAATAAGGCTTATTTCTTTGAATGTGTTTGTTCTGTGCTGTATTAGATATTCGTAAATCACTAGGCTCGCAAACCTTTAACATTAGCAACTTGCCACAGAGTAACTAACCAGGGAGATTGTGTTCTCCCGTTTGCTACACTGTCCCGCCTGTTTAAGACATTGTTTGTGAATGTTAGTCATTTGGTAACATAGTACTGCCCTTTTGCAGTTTCTGAACTGCGTCGCATTCGTTCTGTGTCTTTTCAGTTTGAGGTATGTTCGATCTTTGCGAATGTTAGTGTAAATATTAAAGGTAAGCAAACATTATAGTGTTCTGTTTGTATTTAATAACGCCTATTAAGAATTAAATACAGAAAGTACACAACATACGAGTTTATTTAGTAATTAAGGAAAAATCAGTTAAAAAATAAAAATGAATTATAAACTCATCTGTGTTCAGAATCCATAAACATTTGTGCCAAATAAAATATTGCATACATCTTCAAATCAAAATTATTACCTGTGTGTGTTTTTTGGAATGTTCACCTATCTCCTCTTCCTCTCCATGGTGGAATGTTATCAAATCTCCTTTTGCATGAGGACCTTCTGTGGTGTGGATTTAGGGAAATTATCATATCACCTGCACTTGTATTTTAATTTACACAAATTACTCAATAGTTTGTATAATGGATTTCCTACCAATTATCACTAAATCAGAGCAATATACACACCCTTTCATCAACTTTTTACGTCAAACCTATCTTATTTATTTGTTGAGCTTCAAATATTTAATTGACACCTATGGGCAGATTTATCAAAAAAGTAGTGCAATGTAGAGCTACTGCTAAGGTTGGTTTGCCGAGTTGCGCTAGAAGAGCGTATTGCAAAGCCATATCTACTAAAATACGGCCTACTGTTCTCTTCCCCATCTCTTGTGCATGAACTGCCTAGTACCACATACATCTTTCCTCCATAGAGCATTGAGTTTCTTAAGATTGATTATTAATTGATTTTCTTTTGCCTATTTAATGAGCAGATCAGGAGCCCTAGAAAGACCCAATGCAGCATGGCCTGCAAGAAATTATGTCAGCTTCATAACACAGAAAGTTTCTTTTTATTTAGTCTAAAAGGGAGCATTGGTATTGTAAGGGATTTTTTGCTTGACTATTTATTATGATGGTGGCCCACAAATAGAGGTGCAATTGGAAAAGTGTATTTGAAACCCTTGGTAGGCACCTGGGCACACCCAGCTTTCCAGTTGCCAGTGGCTTCCAATTCTTCCTTGTTCCAACCTGATCCAGTGGCTGCTTTTTGGACAAGCAATGCTACCGCTGCCTGAGTTTTCCTGCTCGGGTTTTCCAGCTCACCATTCTTCTTGCTGTTGAATCCAAATGAAACCACAAAAGGCAGGTTAAACACTCCTCCAATCACAATACAGTAACAAGGTGATTCCTTCATTGTCATGAACAAATACATTGTGTGTTATCAGGACAGAATTACATGATGTTCTTGCAAATAACCAATTAGAGAGGAAATATGATACATGCCACAAGCGTGATACAATATGGTGGAGTGTGTGATGTCCATGTGTCCAGTGATTGGGATAGTGAGTAAATTCTAGAAGTTGACATCAACGTAGTTTACTAAATCCGTCGTCCAATCCGGGACACACACCTAGGGCCAGATGTACGGCCATTCACTTTTGCAAGTAGAAAATTGCGTTAGATTGCGACTCGCAAAAGCGAATGAACAACAGTGTGTCAGACACTGTTTGCAATTCCCAATGGAGTCGCAAATTGCATGCCTCATTAATATTCATGAGGAAAGTGCAATTTGCGACCCAATTGGGAATGGCTAGCACTCCCAGGGATGGTGGCTTGCTGGGGTCAGCATACAAATATGTGTGTGACTGCTTTTTCAATAAAGCCGTTTTTTTTTAAATGCAGCCTGCTTTCCTTAAAGGAAAACGGGATGCATTTAAAAACAGAAAAATTTAACTTTTCAGTTTAATTTTTTTAACCCCTTGTGTAATCATGACGAGATCAGGCCGTCATGAGTCACAGTTGAACTGTGCTCATGACGGCCTGGTCTCGTCATAAGGCTGCTGCTTCGCCCACGTGCGGTTAATTCCCCGCCTGTGCAGGAGAATTATTAAGTCGGCGGGGTCGTGACGAGACCAGGCCGTCATGAGTACAGCTCCACCGTGACTCATGACGGCCTGGTCTCATCACGAGCACTGCGGCGCTGCGCTCCCCCCTTCCCCCCGCACTGTGTGGCAATTAGCCGCGCAGGGAAGTCGTTAAGGGCAGGCAAAACCACTGCCTGCTCTAAAAAAATATTTTCCCCACCAATTTAGAAAGGGCAAGGGGTGCCCTGGGGACCCCTTCCCGTTTGCGAGTGGTTTACCACCTACTTGAAGTAGGTGGTAAAGTGCAAGTGTTTTGCGACCACAAATGCGGTCGCAAAACAATGGTACCTGCCATTTGGACTCACTATTAGGAAGGGACGCCCTTGGCATGCTCCTTCCTAACAGCAATTCGCAAACGCTTGCGACTGCACCAAATGGTCGTACAACTAGCCGTTGGGGCCTTATTATGACTTTGGTGGTCTTACAGTGGATGGTGTAATGTGCCATCCGCTGTAGGACCGCCAAACCTGTGGTGTGACTGCCTGCCTGATTAGGAGTTAAATCCTGGTCCGGTGGGCAGTCCTGCGGTTGTCTGAAAGTGACGGTCTGCTAGACTCATAGAAGAGCCTATCATGCAGAACACAAACTGCACCTTTCTGCACGATGTGGTATATATATGCCACACTGTGTAGGATGAGGGGATGCAAATTCAAGGTAGCACTACATGTGCCCCCCTGCATGTACCCTCAAGCCCAAATCCTTTGTTGCTCTTCCACCACCCTTTTGCCATGAAAAGGGTGGCAAAATGGCAACTCGAAATAGGCTCAGTCGTGCTGGCTGCGGCACCACCAGCATATTACTGCCAGGGAAAGTTAGCTGGCCTAGTCTGCGGCCTTGTGTCGGTACTTCCTAAACAGCAACACACCAACCTTCTCTTTCTGACCGAATCATGGCTCAACCCAGCCTCCAACCCAGACATCACCACAGCCATCCCACCCGTCTGCAAAATCATACACCAGGACCGAACCCACAAACCAGGTGGTGGACTCGCAGTCATCTACAAAAACACGATTGGCTGCACCACCTCCATGGACTCAGACACCAACCTCATGGAACACATCCACTTTAAAAGATGAACGGACTGCAGTGTCACCCATAAGGGAAACCTTACCTACTATCTCCGAGGCCCCTGATCGGAATTCTACAACTACATCGCAGACTTCATTGCCCTGCTCTCCATCAGATCAACCACCTACATCCTCCTCCATTTCCACCTGGAAAACACAACATCCTTGACAGCTTCAGCAACCTCGGACACATCCAGCTTCTACAGGGACCAACCCACTCAGCAGGCCACACCCTCAACCCCATTTTCTCCTCCAACAACAGGATTACCACCATCCACATGACCCCGATCACATAGTGTGAAAACTATAAGTAGGAAGGTGGAGTTTTATGTGATGATACTCGGTAGACTTCACCATGCAGTACTCTTGCAATGCCCCAAACATGGTCCTTGGATTTACAATAGTAAATCCTTAGGTCAGTTCTGGCTGAGTGGCAAAGAGCAGTCAGGCTTTACTTAGAGGAACGTGTTACGCATTTCAGAGTACCAACATGGAAGATAAGTAATTGGCACGACTCAATCAAAAGAAATCCAACACCAATTTATAAAAATAAAGCAGATTTTTATATGATTCTTAACACCAAAACAAAGTGAATTGGACAAGTATAACCAGAGTTATGGATTTTAGAATCCATGGTAAATCAGTGCAAAACAGTGCTACAAAATGTTATCACTGTGTTCAATGGTAGAAAGCACTACTGGCAATCTCTGACTTGCAAGTCAAGTTGCATGGAACCCAAGGCGGGTGAAGGTGATGCGGGTCCCAGGACCAAGCCACGCCAGTCAGAATGATTTTACCTGGCTCGAGAAGCCTGGGTGCCAAGTAGTCCTGGCTGTCCTTGGTGCTGACATGGGAGCTGCAAGGAGCTGGTTTTACCGCTTACACTATGCTGGTGGGGCAAAAACTCGACAAGAAAAGCACTGCTGATGTTGCCCAAGTGTCAGCCCATGTTATCCTCTGGACCGTCTATCACGTATAGTTGCCTTCAATGTTAAAGGTCACTATAGGGGTACATAAGCTTGCACTTACATGCCCACACCATTTTATGTAATGCACCCCGCCGCAAGGGTGCAAGAGGCCTTCTTTAGGGGTGACCAGCATATGTTAAAAATAGTGCTTTGACTTTGTCACACATGGTAAGGGCAAAGTCGAGTTTGAGCAGTTTTCACGGTTTCTGCAGTCTGCAAAGGCAGGCCTTCTGTCCGTATTTTACTTGGGTCACTCACTGGTGACCCCTTTAACACCCATGCCCTGAGTACCACTGGTGCCATATACTAGGGGCATATAAGTGAGTTAAAGTCCTTGCCAACTGGTGTTACTAATTCAGATATATCCGTTTTAGAGAGAGAGCACTGGCACTGGGGCCTGGACGGTTGTCTCTAGTGCACTTTCAGAGTCATTACCATGAGCATGAGAGCAAAAAAGCGGGGGTCTGGGTAACCATACAAAAAGAGTCCTTTCCTACACTACTTCATACATTTCAAGACTCACCCACAAAGCCACCCCACCAGAAAAACCCAAAGACTCATCAAGACAATGGGGCAAAATATCAGAAGAAAAGTAGACCAAGACCATACAAGAATGCCCACCCAACCACACTGGGACCCTCAACGTTGACACAAAGCTCTTCAATAAATGGCTCCCCGACTTCGCCAACCACATCTCTCCCACCAGAAACAAGACCTACAAAAACAACAAATGACCCAGCTGGTATATGAATGACCTCTAAGAGTCCGAGCGCCACTGCAAACAATTGAGAGAACATGGAGCCAAAATGACCACTGCAAGATCCACATACAAAGCGACCTTCATTCTCTACCACCAACAACTACGAGATATAAAGAAAAAGATCCTATCTCTCAGACTCACAGCCAGCGCCAACAATGGCAAAGAACTCTTCACCATCATCAAGAAGTTCCCCAATCCTACAGCTGACAATACCAACACCATCCCATCCAAAGCACTCTGCAAAGACCTCTCCAACCTCTTCGAACAGTAGATTGCCAAGAACTACAACACATTCGATGCACAGCATACCAATATGTACTCCCCCAACAAGACAGACACCTTTCTCATCGCCAAACAACTGCTAAGATCCTGAAATCCCCTCTCTAATGAAGAAACCACAGCCCTGACGAATATCATCCATTTTGGAGCCCCCGTAGACCCTTCTCATATATAACCTTAGAAACATCATCATCTTCCCCATGCTCCCAGCTTTCATCAACAACTCCATAGCCACCACTACCTTCCCGCCATGCTGGAAAAATGCAGAAGTCAACGCCCTAATAAAGAAACCAGCAGCAGATTAATCTCATGCCTGTCTTTTCTAGCTAAAGTAATCGAGAAAGCCAACAATACCCATCTCGCAGACCACCTAGAACTCAATCAACTCCTACACAGCTCTCAATCAGGCTTTCGCACCAAACACCTCACAGAAACAGCCCCCATTGCAACCACTGATAACATCAGAAGCATCCTAGACTGAGGAAAAACGTCTGCACTCATCCTCCTCGACCTTTCCGCTGCTTTGGATAAGGTCTCCCACAAATCACTTATTAGAAAGCTTAAGCACATGGGTATCTGCAGACAGGCCCTTAAGTGGCTATCCTCCTTCTGCATGGAAAACAATTAACAAATTAGACTTCCCCTCTATACCTCAGAACCCAAGAAACTGTAGAAACGTTGCTTAACCCAATACTCTTCAGCATCTACATGAACACCTCTCACTGACATCGTTAGAACCCACTGCATCAACATAGTAACCTATGCCAATGACACACAGCTCATCCTTTCCCTTACTGATTCATCCAGCACAGCCAAAGCACACTTCACCGACTGCATGAGCAAAGCCGCTGCCTGGATGAAAAACAACTGCTTCAGCTTAAACACAGACAAAACTGATAGCCTTATCATGGCAACAACAACTCAACGGTACACCTCTGGGTGGCCCTTTGAACTTTTCCCCCCATCCACCTCATTGGACCATGCCAATAACCTAGTGCTCATCCTGGACACCAACTTTTCCATAAGCAGACTTTTCCTCATCATTCTTCCACATCCTGTGACTGCTGCAAAAGATTTTCAAGTGGATCTCACTGAGCACCAGACAAACGGTCACACAGGCCCTTATCCAAGTAGAGGTGATTACAGAAAGGACCTCTGCATCAAAATCCAGCCCATGTCATTTCCAAACCACACAGAATGCCGCCACCAGACGCTTCCTGAACTTTGCATGAAATAACCACATCTCTCCCCACGTCAGCAATCTCCACTGGCTCCCAATCCAGGAAAGATGCAAGTTCAAGCCACTCACCTATGCCTACAAAGCTCTCCACAACACTGGTCCAGCTTACCTGACCCTAGACCCTGCCTCATGTACACCTAAATAGGGTGTATCCTGTCCCCTCACAAAGGGCCACATATCCTCCTGTATTGAGTCTGGAGCCAGGGCAGGAAGGAAAGGACATCTGTGCACTTCAAACGCTTGTCTTTGAAGTCTCCCCCTTCAAAGTGTCCACTGGGTATAAGTACTGGACCTCAGACACCATCACTTCTGTACACTTCTGGACCTGTGGATACTCTGCCAGGAAGAAGGACTGCTGTGCTGCTGAAAGGACTGCCACTCTGCTGGACTGCTATTCCGCTGGGTTGCTGATTTGCTCTGCTGACTTGCTGCCGACTGCCCTCTTGCCTGGGTGAGGAGGACTGGACCTACATTACTTGAACCACAAACCCAGAGGGACTCCAAGGGCTAGTGGGCTGGCCTCCTGATCTGACGCCCCAAGGACATAACAGGCTTCCCACAACCTTGCCTCTGCACCTGGTCTCTGTCAACTGTGAGTCTACCCTGCCAAATGGTGCTACCCCAGTCAAGAACCCTTGGAAGTGGGCCTAAGATGCTTATCAGCAAAACCAACGTATCTTCTCTGTTGAGCTGTGCAACCTCCAGCTGAACGGATGCATCCCTTCGGCTGAGCAGCGCATCCTCAACCAGAACTGAGACGTTTCTTTATCAGCTGCCGTACGCATCCTTGCCATCATACCGCGCAGTGCAAAGCCCCAATAACAAGATTTTGCACCACAGCTGTGCAGCATCTCAGAATGAATGCATCGTTTTGACTGTGTGACACTTCTTGCATCGGATCCACTCAATGCTACGCAACCAGGATTTAAGGTACTTTGATTCAGTAGGCCTAACTGGGTAACTGTAACTGGCCCACGCTCTAACACAGTTGGCCTGAACTTTTGACTTTGTCCCATTGCGTTGCGACCAGATATCCCAAATAGAAAGTTGTGTTTCTAGGTGCTATTTTTACTTAAAATCTGTTTGTGCTGTGTTTTCACTGGTATACCGGTTGAAGTGTTGCACAAATACCTTACACATTGCACCCGCTAAAGCCTAACTGCACTGAGCCAAGCAACCAGAGGGTGAATACAGGTTAATTTGGGGTTTGCTTGTGCCTTACCCTGACTAGGATTGCGGTTGCTGCTTGGCCAGGGCTCATGACTTAGTCAACCAGTAACTCAATTTCTGACAGTTGTGTTTTTTTCCGAATTTATACTTCTGGAACCTATCCTGTATATTGTAAATATATTTACATAGGATAAGATATTAAACGTTGTGTTATCATGGAACTTTGTGTGGACATTCAGATCGTTATTGCACATTTTTGTTAGGTTGTAATTATTTATTTAGGTAATTTATGGAGCACAATGTCACCAAACTGGTACCCTGGCGCGGTAGTAGGCATCTGCTAGCACATAGTGCCGGAAAAAGTGTGACAGTGGTCTGCATCTACATGGTCAGTATAGTGTTTTAATTACACTGTACTATTTTGGGAAGAGCCATGTTTTTAGTTTTTTCCTGAAGTGAAGTAGCTCAACTGACTGTCTCACCTATAAGTGCCATAGATCACCTTCTTTGTAGTTGGCCTTGATTATTCATCCACATCTACCAAGATGTTCACAAGGATTAGTGAGGTCACCTTTCGATTGCAGATCTTTAGCCTAGCACATTGTTTAATAGGGACATCTTAGCATGCTCATCTTTAGAGTGCAGTGCAACCCCAGCAACTAGATGTGACAGAGACTGATCCCCATTGTGTGTCCACAGTTGCCAAAAGAATCCTCTGCATATTAAGTCTCTTCTGCATATGAAATTGAGCTCTCAGCATGTTTTTCAGCATCTTAATCACAATCTAAAAAAATCAGCTTTTTTGTGTATACCCCTATTTAGTCCAGCATATTGTCTCTTACAGCATGTACATCACTAGCAGAGAAAGGGGAAACCACTACAACTATTGCTTAATACATCTATGCAAGGGCAACTAAAAAGGTGAAAAAATGTGCAGACATTCATAACATGTGACTTGAGCTGGCAAGGAACAACTCTCCAAATCCCACAGATCCTCAATGCTAAATTTAGTTTGGAGCATTGTTCTGAATGAAGCTGGTTGGATGTCAGAATATCACAGTCAGAAATATCGTCTGACATAAATATTGGGTCCTAAATATTGTTTGCAAAAATATAGGCCCATTGGGTGTAGACTTTCTAAACTGCAATGGAGAGAAGAAATATTTGTATAAACTATGTTAAGGAGACAATATTTCTGTCACATAATATTTTTGCTATGAATTTCCACTACCGCATCTTGAATAGACTCTACTCATACATTGTTTGACAATAATGAGAAGATACTGGCCAAACAGGATATATGAAAAGATTGGCTTCTGTCACCATATAAGATACAGTGTTGCCATGTCTTCTAGCATAACAATAGTGGAACACAGATAGAGGCATATTTACGAGGGCATTGCGCCAGTGGATTGTCACTTTTTATGACGTTCCGGGGCTCAATGCCCTGCTCCATATTTACAAAATAGTGTTAAGCCACTGTGCATGAATTAAATCTGTTTGTAAACATTGTACCCTTTCTCGCAGATATCTGCGTGAAAGGGGCATGCAATGGGTGTTGCTGTGGGTGTTCCACCACAACTCCCATTGCATTTTTACGCTGCCCCAGATTTACAAGGATCTGTAGATCTGAGGGAGCGCCAAAAACTAATGCTACTTAATAGCAGGTGTTAGATTGGCACAACGAGGAGAAATACTTTTATTTGTCCTCGTTTTTGCTCTTTCTATGTGTGCTGCAGTGCTGCATTCTGCAGCACACATAGAAACAGTAAATTGCCTTTAACGATTGTTTATGTGTAGGAAGGTGTCCCTTCCTGCATATAGAAAATCATTCCTACAACACAGACACTCTTGCACTATGGGACAAGGGTGTCACTGTTGGTACTAGGAAGCCGTTGTTAGGGCCACAATAAGGGAAAACACAGGGGTTCGCAATATTCTTGTAAATATGGTGCATGCCTGTTTTTTTTTTTTTTAAATGATGCAGCGTGGCGCTGCTAAATTGTGAGCAGCCAGGCGCTGCACTATTTCCTTGTATATATCCCTTACAATGTTCTATCCATGATTTTCTCAATGTGACGTCCTTGCACACTGCCACATTGACGTAGTAAATAATGATTGGCATCATATTGTCTTGAAACATCATGGTGATTTATTACAATGTAGGATAGTGAGGATGTATCAATTTTTGCAGAAACTGATCTGTGAATATATGAAATATCTTGCTCATCAAAAGTGGCACTGTGAGGAGCAGCCACTTCTCTGTCACGTATTTCTCATAGTATCAGGCAAACTGAAGTGATACAGAGTGGTGCACAATTTGCAACTCATGGCAGCGACGAAGAAGGACAGTCAGACAAAGGTGGTAGATTCAGTGCCTAATTTGAGCTGGTGGTTGCCGGTGGGGCCACTGACACTCAATGTTGACGATCAGTAGGTACTTAGTTTTTCCTCAAGAGAGGTTGATTCATAACAAGAGATTGAGGAACAGAAAAGGAGGAAAGAAGGAGGAAGAGAACAACAGAACTACTTTGACAAAGGGAGAAAGTGGTGCTAAAAAAATCTGCAAGTAAAAGGGCATGGGGTGTCTGATGTTAGATTAAAGAGGCATGAGGCAGAATGAAGACTTCGCAGCCTTGTTATTCAGCACCCCGTCCTGCGATTGCGCCGGTTGCAGGCTTTGGAGCAAAACTTTGGGCTCATGCACTATTCTTTTTTTTTCATATATATCTCTCGTGGAGAGAAAAAAAAAAAAAAATATATATATATATATATATATATATATATATATATATATATATATAAATTAAGCCCTGAGTATATTGAAAATAGCATAGGGTGGCATAAAACCAGTGTATTCTCATGGCGGTCTCTCTGGGGGCCTATGAACCTAAGTCACATCTCCTTTACTATGAGTAGTGCCACTACTGCAAGTTTTAATTGCAGCAAGCAGTAACAAGGCAACAAAAAGAGAGAAGCTTAAAGAAGCAGACTGGGATTGTGGGAAGCCTCAGTATAGGTGGAACACAGAAGTCACAAGTTAAGCAGATAAAATAAACATGATAGGATGATAGAGTGAGAATATGGACATACAATTTGCATGGGAAATTATTTCCAGGAGCTTTTCTGGTACGTTTTCTGAAGTATATTACTGCTGACAGTTAAAAAATTTAAATTATCCCCAAGGTACCAGGGGCAGAGCATATAATGTCTATTTAACAGCGTTCCTACCTGTAAGCACCAGTTTCATTGATGACTTGCTTGTGACGTAATGCGACCGTTCACAGTGCCCACAGATAAACCCTAGTTCATGGACTACCATGTATGGACCAAGCTGGAATGTTCTCTGTTCTCCATATGAACTACTTAGTACCATATCTACATTATATGGGTTAACCCATTCAGTGCCCCGGTGTTTCCGGTGTTTGTGCAATCCTGTGCCGGGTATGTTTTTTTTTTTTTTACAAAATCTTATTATTTGGTCACTCTGGACTGAAACAAGAATTTCACCTTTGTCGTTTTGTGTACGGTTACAAACCTTATATTTTGTGGATATTCACTTATGCATGCCATCTATTCATATCACTTCGGCACTATTAATCTAGAAGGGAACTTTGAATATTGCTTTTTTCCCCTAAAAATTGCTAATTTCGTTAATCTTCTTCTAAAACAGACACAATTAACTCCCAAAGCTCCTCAGAAAAAATGCTGAGCTTTTGTGACTAGCCCATCAAAACCACTCTGTTACATTTATCTACCTCCCTGTGACCTGTAATCGATGAGGTATGTACACACTGTGTATGTACACAACCTACCTTGTCAAATGCCTAATAATCCTCTTAATACTCAAAACAGATATACATTCACTGGTATCTTTGAGGTATGCTCATTGAGTTTTTTGGAGTGGGGCATATGACAAAGGGGCGCTCTAATTCGCTGCGTGTGGCTCAGCCAGGTCTGTTGCATTTTCTGTATAAATTATAGCTAATGAGTATAGCCTGTTTATGGGCTTTTACCATACTTGTCCAGTTACCCAGAACGTCAGGGTCAGAGACAACTCCTAGGACTCCTGGGGTCTAAGAGAAATAGGTGAGGTGCTCAGAACTCTAAGCACACGTTCATCAGTTTTCTGTAGCCACACCTTGTAATAAGCTGATAGCTTTGATTGGCTTATTTCTAGTTCACATTCTGCAGTCTCATACATGCCACTCTCAGCACCCACTCAACCTTAGCCAGGGAAAGTTTTATGCTGATAGATAGGTTCTGTTGTCTTGCACTTGGAAATGACATCATTACCTACAGGACATCTTTATGCTTCCTGAGCAGGCCCAGAAAGGACAAGCTAATTCACATGTATCTGATGTCACCGAAGATAACATTCTCTCTGAAGATACTGGGCGAGCTAAGAAGTCACCCTTCAAGTCCCCTAGTGAGGATCACAGCCATTAAGAGGAAGGAGTAGTATTAATTACTACTCTCAGCCCAGCCATAATCTTACCTCTCTTTGATGTTCTAATGTCATGCAGGTGTGAGAAAGGGGTGCCACATGGATTCTGGGGGAGTTTATGGGGCTCCATTTCAAATCAGTAAAAAAAACACTGAGTATATCCATTCTTATTCAGAAAGAACACAATATATGAGAGCAGAAAGTGAAAGGTATAAGAGCAGTCACATTTATTTAATTTCTGGCCCCCGCCTCTCTCTGCCCTCAGGTTTGTCTCTGTGGAAGAAGGGGGTCATGAAAAAAATGGAGGCAGAGTTTGCACACACTCTCCCTCCCTCCTTCTTTACTAAATACCCCAAGAATGTATCAAGAATCATGAGCATCAACAAATGACTGTGGTCAGTGGATGAACGTGCCATCTTGGAAGTAGATGGTGCCGCTTTTTCGCGCTAGCAGGTAGGCTTGACGCTCTAGTTGTCGTTAGGACGCTAGGCGTCTACTTAAGCGAGGAATATCTGCTGGCTCTCCCTCCTAGCTATCATTGTACCTGTGTCAGCGCGCTGTGCGCGTCAGAACTTGAGCTTCTGCTTGTTTTAAAATTTATTTCGTTTTTCCTTATTTGCGCCTCTTACTATTTTGGTGTTTTAAAATTAGTGCCTGGCCCTTACCTACACTCTAATTTGGTGGAAACACACCGCTGTTGGGCGGGTCCGCTTCCCGGCGTAGCTCTTCGCAGCAGCGCCATCTTGGAAGTAGATGGTGCCGCTTTTTCGCGCTAGCAGGTAGGCTTGACGCTCTAGTTGTCGTTAGGACGCTAGGCGTCTACTTAAACGAGTCATGCTGACGCGCAGCGGTTACGCGCAGCGGGGACGCCGGACTGACGCCGGAGTTACGCCAGAGTTCAGCCCGTCTGCGCCCGTCCGCGCTGAGGACGGGCTGCGGGACGTGCTGGACTCTGGATCTCCCGCTGTATCTACGGGTCATCCCAGGGATGATTTGGTGCGTGATTTGCTCCTATTTAGACCCCCTGTACATCAGTGCCATCATCGGCTCTCCCCTGAGGCCATATGTCAGGCGCGGAGCTGTCCTTCGTGTAAGTCCTTTTTCAATTTCCCCACTCAGGCTTTTGGTAATTGCGCTCTTCCCCTTTCTGGTCGGCCCCTCTCTCAAATTAAACAGGGCTTTCTGATCAATGCACGGTCTCTCATTAAGCATGGTATAGAATTCCATGAGTTTGTACACATGAGGCAACCCGATTGGGTTTTTGTTACTGAGACATGGGCCTCTGACTCCTCTGGCCACGATCTCTTACTGGCTGTACCGGATGGATATGCATTGCAGAGGCTGGATAGAGTGCGCTGTAGAGGTGGTGGACTGGCCATATTTTTTAAGTCCACACTCACTTGCACTGTAAAATGTTTATCCATTCCCTCGGACCCTTTTGAGGCCCTATATTTTTGTATTGCGAGTGCCTCCTCGAGTTCCTTTTCAGGAATTCTTCTATATAGGCCTCCTGGTTCCAGAACCAATTTTGGCACAGAGCTTTTTAGAATCCTGGAACCATACTTTGGTCGATCCCAATTTACCATTCTGGGTGATATGAACTTTCACCTGGAAGATATGGCCTCCAAAGACACATTCGCCTTGGTTAATTCCCTCGAGGCATGTGATTTCGTTCAAAAAGTACTTCATCCGACCCATAAAGCAGGGCATATCCTGGATGGGATATTTTCCAACGACCCCAGAGTAACTGTCTCTATGCCGGTACCGATAACTTGGTCCGACCATTTAGCAGTTCCTTTCTCCTTGGACATTCCTTGCATGAAGGATAATACGGGTACTAATAGGAAGTGTCTCAAAAGAAGCTTTAGGAATCTTACGAGTGAGGCTCTGGCCCCTTTCATTCCTAATGTTAATTTTATCCTCCAGCGGTCGGTGGACGAGGCGGCTCAAGAACTCATTGTCTCTATGACCAAAGCAGTAGATGAGTTAGCCCCCTCCTTATTTAAATCTGTAGCGCGACTTAAGCCTACAGCCCCTTGGTTCACGGATGAACTGAGAGCCTTTAGACAAGAATGTAGAAGGAAAGAGCGGAGATGGCGCAAATCATGGGACCCCAAGGATCGAGAAGCTTATAAGGGCCTGTTACGAGAATATAAAAACAGAGTTATTAAGGAGAAACAGGGTCATTTTACACACCTAACCTGTTCTCTTACATCATCTAAAGAGCTTTTTAAGATCGTAGACTCTTTATGCTCCCTCCAGGCTCCTGACCCTGTTGTTGTTTCTCAGGAGCTATGTAATAATATCTCAGATTTCTTCTATAAAAAAATAGATGATATCTATCTAGCTCTACAATCACAGAGGATCTTTCTGAGTGAGATTAACTCCTCTAGAATTAAGCTTCTCGAATCCTGGGAAGTTGCTACCCCTCAGACTTTTCATCACTTTCCGGCTCTTTCCCTGGAGGAACTCAATCTCCTCCTAGACAAAACAAAATCAGCCTCTCCTCTGGACCCGGTTCCCTTGAAAATACTAAAGGAACACAGGGACATCATTCTTCCACCGCTGCTGGAAATAATGAATGGAGCCATGGAACAGGGTATTTTTCCTGCAGCATGGAAGAGAGCTGCAGTAAAGCCTCTTCTCAAAAAGCCCACATTGGATCCGGGTGTACTGCAGAATTTCAGGCCAATATCCCTTTTGCCGGCTCCGGCTAAAATGTTGGAGGCCCACTTGAATTGTCATCTCTCCAACTTCCTTGATTTCTCAGGGTTCCTGGATGGGTCCCAACATGGCTTCCGAAAGCTACATAGCACGGAGTCCGCCTTGACCATGGTCACGGACAATATCCGCCGGAAGGTGGATCTGGGTCAATCTACCGTGCTAGTCCTGCTGGATCTCACAGCAGCTTTTGATACCCTGTCTCCCTTGACTTTAACATCTAGGTTAAGGGAGGCAGGGGTAGCAGGGCCGGCTCTCAGTCTCCTGAGCTCTTTTCTTCATCAACGAGAGCAGCGTATAACGCTGGGAGACTTCCTCTCCCCTGCAAAGTCTTTGCAATGTGGGGTGCCACAAGGGTCGGCCTTAAGTCCGACCCTGTTTAATATCTATGTGGCCCCCCTTGCAAGACTAGTAAGATCTCAGGGGATGGAGGTAGTGTCGTACGCTGACGACACGCAGATTATGGTGTCCCTGACCCATCCTGTTGATGTCGCCGCGTCCAACTTTAGGTCCTGCATGCAGCTTGTTGCAGAGTGGATGGTTTTCAACTCCCTAAAGTTGAACGGCGACAAGACGGAAGTCCTGGTCTTTGGTAAAGACCAGGGCCTGTGGTCAGATGAGTGGTGGCCTCCATCCTTGGGCATTTGCCCTACTCCGACACAATCTGCTAGGAATCTTGGCGTCATTTTCGATACCCGGCTTTCCATGGAACTCCAGGTCAATAGGACCGTGGCCACCTGCTGGGGTGTCATTAGGACCCTTAAAAGAATTGTCCATTATCTTTCCCCTCAGGCACGCAAGCAGGTTGTTATCGCCCTTGTTGGTTCACGGCTTGATTACTGCAATTCACTCTATGCCGGGACCAGCAAGGGCCTCCTGCAGCGCCTGCAGGTTGTACAGAATGCGGCGGCGCGTTTTGTACTGGCCCTGCCTTGGTTGTCATCTATGACCTTGGCTAGGAAGAGTCTCCACTGGCTCCCTATCTCTTCAAGAGTTTCGTTTAAACTTCTTTGCCTCACGTACCGTGCCCTTACAGTAGGTCCGACCGACGCTTTGGGATCCTTGCTCACGAGGTATGTCCCAAATAGATGTCTACGCTCATCAGAGCTAAACCAACTGGTGGTTCCACGAGCTAAGAAGGCTAGATGGGGGAGCAAGGCCTTCTCCATTCTTGCACCCCAGCTATGGAACACACTTCCCCTGGAGATCAAATTACAGCCTTCCCTTGATCTCTTCAGGAAAGCGTTGAAGACCTGGTATTTCATTAAAGCATATCAGTAAGCTCCTGTTTTTGACTGCCTTTGCTAGGTTATTCTGAGTTAGGCGCCTTGACGCCCAGTGGGCATAGTTGCGCGTTATAAAAGCCGGTTCATTCATTCATTCATTCATAGTTGTCACTTTCACAAAATGTCCTGCAGTACCACCACCCCCAGGATGTAATTTTTTCTGATATGCAATAAAATGTAATTAACTGCAGATGAAATGTACAAATATTTCAGAAAACATGTACAGTAAAGAAAGCACAAACGAAACATATTTTTTGTAATCCTGAAGTATGATGGAAACAAAGATTTTAATAGTATCAAAACAAATCAATATACCTGGTGATGGACAAATTAAATACTCACTGAAACCTGATTCCTGCATATTATCGTTTGTAATTTTATAGTTTTATGAGTAAAACTGTAAGTCTGCACACATTTAGTGCCCATTTCAATTGAAAATGTGTTGTCTGTAAAAGACAGGGTCCTACCACACCATACTTTAGTAGTATATGTGTGACGGTCTGCTCCTCAATGCACCACTAGCGACATGCTACGATTTTCTGCTGAATACATTTGCTACACATGATTTTTGTATGAAGTGCAGATTTTTCACAGCCCCTATAACTTCAGTGATCCAACATTGATGGCAGCACTCCCACTCAGAAAATTGTTCCAGTACCACTGCTTGGGTATTTTGTGGCTTAAACATTCTCTTTATTTTCTCTACGCCTAAACTGTTATGTGGTACTACCTCGCCAACTTCTGTAAATGCACATTTGAACTTTGTACCTTTCCTTTTCTAGTAGCAGGTGCAAAATAAGGCTTATTTCTTTGAATGTGTTTGTTCTGTGCTGTATTAGATATTCGTAAATCACTAGGCTCGCAAACCTTTAACATTAGCAACTTGCCACAGAGTAACTAACCAGGGAGATTGTGTTCTCCCGTTTGCTACACTGTCCCGCCTGTTTAAGACATTGTTTGTGAATGTTAGTGTGGATTTAGGGAAATTATCATATCACCTGCACTTGTATTTTAATTTACACAAATTACTCAATAGTTTGTATAATGGATTTCCTACCAATTATCACTAAATCAGAGCAATATACACACCCTTTCATCAACTTTTTACATCAAACCTATCTTATTTATTTGTTGAGCTTCAAATATTTAATTGACACCTATGGGCAGATTTATCAAAAAAGTAGTGCAATGTAGAGCTACTGCTAAGGTTGGTTCGCCGAGTTGCGCTAGAAGAGCGTATTGCAAAGCCATATCTACTAAAATACGGCCTACTGTTCTCTTCCCCATCTCTTGTGCATGAACTGCCTAGTACCACATACATCTTTCCTCCATAGTGCATTGAGTTTCTTAAGATTGATTATTAATTGATTTTCTTCTGCCTATTTAATGAGCAGATCAGGAGCCCTAGAAAGACCCAATCCAGCATGGCCTGCAAGAAATTATGTCAGCTTCATAACACAGAAAGTTTATTTTTATTTAGTCTAAAAGGGAGCATTGGTATTGTAAGGGATTTGAAAAAAAAATGGCAATGTACACATTAAACAAATACAGCAAACATATGCAGCCTTATCAATCCTGACCGACAATACATCTTCCATATCTTATTTGCTTGACTATTTATTATGATGGTGGCCCACAAATAGAGGTGCAATTGGAAAAGTGTATTTGAAACCCTTGGTAGGCACCTGGGCACACCCAGCTTTCCAGTTGCCAGTGGCTTCCAATTCTTCCTTGTTCCAACCTGATCCAGTGGCTGCTTTTTGGACAAGCAATGCTACCGCTGCCTGAGTTTTCCTGCTCGGGTTTTCCAGCTCCCCATTCTTCTTGCTGTTGAATCCAAATGAAACCACAAAAGGCAGGTTAAACACTCCTCCAATCACAATACAGTAACAAGGTGATTCCTTCATTGTCATGAACAAATACATTGTGTGTTATCAGGACAGAATTACATGATGTTCTTGCAAATAACCAATTAGAGAGGAAATATGATACATGCCACAAGCGTGATACAATATGGTGGAGTGTGTGATGTCCATGTGTCCAGTGATTGGGATAGTGAGTAAATTCTAGACGTTGACATCAACGTAGTTTACTAAATCCGTCGTCCAATCCGGGACACACACCTAGGGCCAGATGTACGGCCATTCACTTTTGCAAGTAGAAAATTGCGTTAGATTGCGACTTGCAAAAGCGAATGAACAACAGTGTCGCAAATTGCATGCCTCATTAATATTCATGAGGAAAGTGCAATTTGCGACCCAATTGGGAATGGCTAGCACTCCCAGGGATGGTGGCTTGCTGGGGTCAGCATACAAATATGTGTGTGACTGCTTTTTCAATAAAGCCGTTTTTTTTAACTGCAGCCTGCTTTCCTTAAAGGAAAACGGGATGCATTTAAAAACAGAAAAATTTAACTTTTCAGTTTCATTTTTTTAACCCCTTGTGTAATCATGACGAGATCAGGCCGTCATGAATCACAGTTGAACTGTGCTCATGACGGCCTGGTCTCGTCATAAGGCTGCCGCTTCGCCCACGTGCGGTTAATTCCCGCCTGTGCAGGAGAATTATTAAGTCGGCGGGGTCGTGACGAGACCAGGCCGTCATGAGTACAGTTCCACCGTGACTCATGACGGCCTGGTCTCATCACGAGCACTGCGGCGCTGCGCTCCCCCCTTCCCCCCGCACTGTGTGGCAATTAGCCGTGCAGGGAAGTCGTTAAGGGCAGGCAAATCCACTGCCTGCTCTAAAAAAATATTTTTCCCACCAATTTAAAAAGGGCAAGGGGTGCCCTGGGGACCCCTTCCCGTTTGCGAGTGGTTTACCACCTACGTGAAGTAGGTGGTAAAGTGCAAGTGTGTTCGACCACAAATGGGGTCGCAAAACAATGGTACCTGCCATTTGGACTCACTATTAGGAAGGGACGCCCTTGGCATGCTCCTTCCTAACAGCAATTCGCAAACGCTTGCGACTGCACCAAATGGTCGTACAACTAGCCGTTGGGGCCTTATTATGACTTTGGTGGTCTTACAGTGGATGGTGCAATGTGCCATCCGCTGTAGGACCGCCAAACCTGTGGTGTGACTGCCTGCCTGATTAGGAGTTAAATCCTGGTCCGGTGGGCAGTCCTGCGGTTGTCTGAAAGTGGCGGTCTGCTAGACTCATAGAAGAGCCTATCATGCAGAACACAAACTGCACCTTTCTGCACGATGTGGTATATATATGCCACACTGTGTAGGATGAGGGGATGCAAATTCAAGGTAGCACTACATGTGCCCCCCTGCATGTACCCTCAAGCCCAAATCCTTTGTTGCTCTTCCACCACCCTTTTGCCATGAAAAGGGTGGCAAAATGGCAACTCGAAATAGGCTCAGTCGTGCTGGCTGCGGCACCACCAGCATATTACTGCCAGGGAAAGTTAGCTGGCCCAGTCTGCGGCCTTGTGTCGGTACTTCCTAAACAGCAACACACCAACCTTCTCTTTCTGACCGAATCATGGCTCAACCCAGCCTCCAACCCAGACATCACCACAGCCATCCCACCCGCCTGCAAAATCATACACCAGGACCGAACCCACAAACCAGGTGGAGGACTCGCAGTCATCTACAAAAACACGATTGGCTGCACCACCTCCATGGACTCAGACACCAACCTCATGGAACACATCCACTTTAAAAGATGAACGGACAGCAGTGTCACCCATAAGGGAAACCTTACCTACTATCTCCGAGGCCCCTGATCGGAATTCTACAACTACATCGCAGACTTCATTGCCCTGCTCTCCATCAGATCAACCACCTACATCCTCCTCCATTTCCACCTGGAAAACACAACATCCTTGACAGCTTCAGCAACCTCGGACACATCCAGCTTCTACAAGGACCAACCCACTCAGCAGGCCACAACCTCAACCCCATTTTCTCCTCCAACAACAGGATTACCACCATCCACATGACCCCGATCACATAGTGTGAAAACTATATGTAGGAAGGTGGAGTTTTATGTGATGATACTCGGTAGACTTCACCATGCAGTACTCTTGCAATGCCCCAAATATGGTCCTTGGATTTACAATAGTAAATCCTTAGGTCAGTTCTGGCAGAGTGGCAAAGAGCAGTCAGGCTTTACTTAGAGGAACGTGTTACGCATTTCAGAGTACCAACATGGAAGATAAGTAATTGGCACGACTCAATCAAAAGAAATCCAACACCAATTTATAAAAATAAAGCAGATTTTTATATGAATCTTAACACCAAAACAAAGTGAATTGGACAAGTATAACCAGAGTTATGGATTTTAGAATCAATGGTAAATCAGTGCAAAACAGTGCTACAAAATGTTATCACTGTGTTCAATGGTAGAAAGCACTACTGGCAATCTCTGACTTGCAAGTCAAGTTGCATGGAACCCAAGGCGGGTGAAGGTGATGCGGGTCCCAGGACCAAGCCACGCCAGTCAGAATGATTTTACCTGGCTCGAGAAGCCTGGGTGCCAAGTAGTCCTGGCTGTCCTTGGTGCTGACATGGGAGCTGCAAGGAGCTGGTTTTACCGCTTACACTATGCTGGTGGGGCAAAAACTCGACAAGAAAAGCACTGCTGATGTTGCCCAAGTGTCAGCCCATGTTATCCTCTGGACCGTCTATCACGTATAGAAGCCTTCAATGTTAAAGGTCACTATAGGGGTACATAAGCTTGCACTTACATGCCCACACCATTTTATGTAATGCACCCTGCCGCAAGAGGCCTTCTTTAGGGATGACCAGCATATGTTAAAAATAGTGCTTTGACTTTGTCACACATGGTAAGGGCAAAGTCGAGTTTGAGCAGTTTTCACGGTTTCTGCAGTCTGCAAAGGCAGGCCTTCTGTCCGTATTTTACTTGGGTCACTCACTGGTGACCCCTTTAACACCCATGCCGTGAGTACCACTGGTGCCATATACTAGGGACATATAAGTGAGTTAAAGTCCTTGCCAACTGGTGTTACTAATTCAGATATATCCGTTTTAGAGAGAGAGTACTGGCACTGGGGCCTGGACAGTTGTCTCTAGTGCACTTTCAGAGTCATTACCATGAGCATGAGAGCAAAAAAGCGGGGGTCTGGGTAACCATACAAAAAGAGTCCTTTCCTACACTACTTCATACATTTCAAGACTCACCCACAAAGCCACCCCACCAGAAAAACCCAAAGACTCATCAAGACAATGGGGCAAAATATCAGAAGAAAAGTAGACCAAGACCATACAAGAATGCCCACCCAACCACACTGGGACCCTCAACATTGCCACAAAGCTCTTCAATAAATGGCTCCCCGACTTCGCCAACCACATCTCTCCCACCAGAAACAAGACCTACAAAAACAACAAATGACCCAGCTGGTATATGAATGACCTCTAAGAGTCCGAGCGCCACTGCAAACAATTGAGAGAACATGGAGCCAAAATGACCACTGCAAGATCCACATACAAAGCGACCTTCATTCTCTACCACCAACAACTACGAGATATAAAGAAAAAGATCCTATCTCTCAGACTCACAGCCAGCGCCAACAATGGCAAAGAACTCTTCACCATCATCAAGAAGTTCCCCAATCCTACAGCTGACAATACCAACACCATCCCATCCAAAGCACTCTGCAAAGACCTCTCCAACTTCTTCGAACAGTAGATTGCCAAGAACTACAACACATTCGATGCACAGCATACCAATATGTACTCCCCCAACAAGACAGACACCTTTCTCATCGCCAAACAACTGCTAAGATCCTGAAATCCCCTCTCTAATGAAGAAACCACAGCCCTGACGAATATCATCCATTTTGGAGCCCCCGTAGACCCTTCTCATATGTCGCAACATGGGCACGAGTAGCTATCTAGTAGCCCTGCGCATCCTAATGACGGACACCTCCCCCCCCATTGTTTGTGGTGTAGCTAAATTTTTAAAGCAGTCTTGGCTGATCCGATGCAAGAGATTGTCAATTGCGGTTTAATTCAATTTTAGCTAATTTATCTTGGCATCACATGTCTTTTTATCCCTTTTAAAGTACATCTAAATACCTTTTTTAAAAATAATGTCTTTTTTATCTTTGTATTTACTGTATTTTGTGTACGCTTATAAGATATCTTGCATATCGAATAAAAGCTTCTTGACTGACTGATATATAACCTTAGAAACATCATCATCTTCCCCATGCTCCCAGCTTTCATCAACAACTCCATAGCCACCACTACCTTCCCGCCATGCTGGAAAAATGCAGAAGTCAACGCCCTAATAAAGAAACCAGCAGCAGATTCATCTCATGCCTGTCTTTTCTAGCTAAAGTAATCGAGAAAGCCAACAATACCCAACTCGCAGACCACCTAGAACTCAATCAACTCCTACTCAGCTCTCAATCAGGCTTTCGCACCAAACACCTCACAGAAACAGCCCCCATTGCAACCACTGATAACATCAGAAGCATCCTAGACTGAGGAAAAACGTCTGCACTCATCCTCCTCGACCTTTCCGCTGCTTTGGATAAGGTCTCCCACAAATCACTTATTAGAAAGCTTAAGCACATGGGTATCTGCAGACAGGCCCTTAAGTGGCTATCCTCCTTCTGCATGGAAAACAATTAACAAATTAGACTTCCCCTCTATACCTCAGAACCCAAGAAACTGTAGAAACGTTGCTTAACCCAATACTCTTCAGCATCTACATGAACACCACTCACTGACATCGTTAGAACCCACTGCATCAACATAGTAACCTATGCCAATGACACACAGCTCATCCTTTCCCTTACTGATTCATCCAGCACAGCCAAAGCACACTTCACCGACTGCATGAGCAAAGCCGCTGCCTGGATGAAAAACAACTGCTTCAGCTTAAACACAGACAAAACTGATAGCCTTATCATGGTAACAACAACTCAACGGTACACCTCTGGGTGGCCCTTCGAACTTGTCCCCCCATCCACCTCATTGGACCATGCCAATAACCTAGTGCTCATCCTGGACACCAACTTTTCCATAAGCAGACTTATCAACACCATTTCCTCATCATTCTTCCACATCCTGTGACTGCTGCAAAAGATTTTCAAGTGGATCTCACTGAGCACCAGACAAACGGTCACACAGGCCCTTATCCAAGTAGAGGTGATTACAGAAAGGACCTCTGCATCAAAATCCAGCCCATGTCATTTCCAAACCACACAGAATGCCGCCACCAGACGCTTCCTGAACTTTGCATGAAATAACCACATCTCTCCCCACCTCAGCAATCTCCACTGGCTCCCAATCCAGGAAAGATGCAAGTTCAAGCCACTCACCTATGCCTACAAAGCTCTCCACAACACTGGTCCAGCTTACCTCAACCACCACCTCAACTTCTATCAAACCACCACACACCTTCAATTTGTGACCGAGCGTCCCACCTACCTCGCAGCCAAGACCTGGAACGACCTTTCAAAACACCTCAGAATCTCCCCCTCCCTCATGGATTTCCAAAGGAACTGCAAGACGTGGCTCTTTGAGATGAAACAGGCGTGACCCCCTCCTACCCCCTCAGGCCTGCCCTACTCAAGGCCTGGATACCATCATGGGTGATTAGCCATGCTCTACAAATTCACATACCATAACATAATATTGGTTTGTACATTGCTAGAAGTTTAAATCATACTCTAGTCCTTGGCACCCCATCAAAAGCCTTGTAAAAAACTATGAAGACATAATGTAATAGCAGAGTCACAAGGGGAATGGAGCAATTTACCATCAATCCCAGTTCCATTGAATTGTGCTTTACAGAAGGATGTATGACATTACAGCGCATGCTTTTACCATGCATGCTTTTACATCGCAGTTTTTACAACGCATACCATTACAACGCATAGCGCTTTGGGGTGCTGGATAGTGAATAGTGTAATTTACTATTCCAACTCCAGTCCCCGTGGATAGTAGGGAAGGTGTTGGATAGTAAATTAAATCTATTCCCTATCCTAGAGCGCCCCCCAGCGCAATGCGTTGTAATGGTTTGCGTTGTAAAAGTTGCGATGTAAAAGCACTGTGTGGTAAAAGTTGCATTGTAAAGGATGTTTCCCTTTACAGAATAACCCTTTCAAAACTCTTTTTATATTATTCCTTTTCAGACCAAGTGAACAACTTGAGTATACAGCAAATGATGATTACCTTTTGATTCTGGAGTCTTCTTTTGGATCCTTTTGGGCATACAACAAAGCAGCTATCAAAGACTAGCAATACCCTGTTAGGTAAACATGCTGCACTTATTTCTCATGAAGACGTGCATGCACTTTCAGACATGACTTGTACAATTTTCATAATTAACAAAAAATGTATAGTAAACCAAAGCCCATGACAAAACAAATGAACCCTCACAGGTTTATATTCTACACTATCCACCTTTTTCATGGATAAAATCTCCAAACTTAAAGACTATTTCAATCTCAAACATCACTAGATTATCTTGACTTTCTGGAAATGGAGTTTACTGCACCTAACAAGATTTCCCTAACTAAATTCAGACAAACGTTCCTTGATGGCAGCCATAAAACTGCTTTCCAACAAGCCTGGTTTGCCCCTAGACCCCTTACTACCCTTGCATCTTTTTGCTTGGCATTAACCTTATTTGTATTTAAAATGCAGGACATGTATTTTTAAATTTTACATGTCCTGGCAGTGAAAAACTCTTACATTTGTTTTCACTACTGCAAGGTCTGACTTTTCATTGGATACCATTAGAGTTTACTTTTTTCATTTTATAAGAGTAATTTCTAAATGGGAAGAGGGGACTCCTGCAGGTTTGGAGTCTCTGGAATCACTATTTAAAACCCTAACTTATGAGGATATCAGAGTTTAAATAAAATTCTAAAAATGCAACTTTTAGAAAATTGGCATTTTTTTGCTTTAGCCATTTGGTATCTGCGGCCTAGTCTCGGATCACATGTCTGGGGTGGGTGACAGCTGGGCCTTGGGAATTCTCCCTAACCAGCCACATTTGAATGGCCATCGTGGCAGGAGGGGAGGGAGGAACTAGACCCTGCCTCATGTACACCTAAATAGGGTGTATCCTGTCCCCTCACAAAGGGCCACATATCCTTCTGTATTGAGTCTGGAGCCAGGGCAGGAAGGAAAGGACATCTGTGCACTTCAAACGCTTGTCTTTGAAGTCTCCCCCTTCAAAGTCTCCACTGGGTATAAGTACTGGACCTCAGACACCATCACTTCAGTACACTTCTGGACCTGTGGATACTCTGCCAGGAAGAAGGACTGCTGTGCTGCTGAATGGACTGCCACTCTGCTGGACTGCTATTCCGCTGGGTTGCTGATTTGCTCTGTTGACTTGCTGCCGACTGCCCTCTTGCCTGGGTGAGGAGGACTGGACCTACATTACTTGAACCACAAACCCAGAGGGACTCCAAGGGCTAGTGGGCTGGCCTCCTGATCTGACGCCCCAAGGACATAACAGGCTTCCCACAACCTTGCCTCTGCACCTGGTCTCTGTCAACTGTGAGTCTACCCTGCCAAATGGTGCTACCCCAGTCAAGAACCCTTGGAAGTGGGCCTAAGATGCTTATCAGCAAAACCAACGTATCTTCTCTGTTGAGCTGTGCAACCTCCAGCTGAACGGATGCATCCCTTCGGCTGAGCAGCGCATCCTCAACCAGAACTGACACGTTTCTTTATCAGCTGCCGTACGCATCCTTGCCATCATACCGCGCAGTGCAAAGCCCCAATAACAAGATTTTGCACCACAGCTGTGCAGCATCTCAGAATGGATGGATCGTTTTGACTGTGTGACACTTCTTGCATCGGATCCACTCAATGCTACGCAACCAGGATTTAAGGTACTTTGATTCAGTAGGCCTAACTGGGTAACTGTAACTGGCCCACGCTCTAACGCAGTTGGCCTGAACTTTTGACTTTGTCCCATTGCGTTGCGACCAGATATCCCAAATAGAAAGTTGTGCTTCTAGGTGCTATTTTTACTTAAAATCTGTTTGTGCTGTGTTTCACTGGTATACCGGTTGAAGTGTTGCACAAATACCTTACACATTGCACCCGCTAAAGCCTAACTGCACTGAGCCAAGCAACCAGAGGGTGAATACAGGTTAATTTGGGGTTTGCTTGTGCCTTCCCCTGACTAGGATTGCGGTTGCTGCTTGGCCAGGGCTCATGACTTAGTCAACCAGTAACTCAATTTCTAACAGTTGTGTTTTTTTCCGAATTTATACTTCTGGAACCTATCCTGTATATTGTAAATATATTTACATAGGATAAGATATTAAACGTTGTGTTATCATGGAACTTTGTGTGGACATTCAGATCGTTATTGCACATTTTTGTTGGGTTTTATTTATTTATTTAGGTAATTTATGAAGCACAATGTCACCAAACTGGTACCCTGGCGCGGTAGTAGGCATCTGCTAGCACATAGTGCCGGAAAAAGTGTGACAGTGGTCTGCATCTACATGGTCAGTATAGTGTTTTAATTACACTATACTATTTTGGGAAGAGCCATGTTTTTAGTTTTTTCCTGAAGTGAAGTAGCTCAACTGACTGTCTCACCTATAAGTGCCATAGATCACCTTCTTTGTAGTTGGCCTTGATTATTCATCCACATCTACCAAGATGTTCACAAGGATTAGTGAGGTCAAATTTCGATTGCAGATCTTTAGCCTAGCACATTGTTTACTAGGGACATCTTAGCATGCTCATCTTTAGAGTGCAGTGCAACCCCAGCAACTAGATGTGACAGAGACTGATCCCCATTGTGTCTCCACAGTTGCCAAAAGAATCCTCTGCATATTAAGTCTCTTCTGCATATGAAATTGAGCTCTCAGCATGTTTTTCAGCATCTTAATCACAATCTAAAAAAATCAGCTTTTTTGTGTATACCCCTATTTAGTCCAGCATATTGTCTCTTACAGCATGTACATCACTAGCAAAGAAAGGGGAAACCACTACAACTATTGCTTAATACATCTATGCAAGGGCAACTAAAAAGGTGAAAAAATGTGTAGACATTCATAACTTGTGACTTGAGCTGGCAAGGAACAACTCTCCAAATCCCACAGATCCTCAATGCTAAATTTAGTTTGGAGCATTGTTCTGAATGAAGCTGGTTGGATGTCAGAATATCACAGTCAGAAATATCGTCTGACATAAATATTGGGTCCTAAATATTGTTTGCAAAAATATAGGCCCATTGGGTGTAGACTTTCTAAACTGCAATGGAGAGAAGAAATATTTGTATAAACTATGTTAAGGAGACAATATTTCTGTCACATAATATTTTTGCTATGAATTTCCACTACCGCATCTTGAATCGAGGCTACTCATACATTGTTTGACAATAATGAGAAGATACTGGCCAAACAGGATATATGAAAAGATTGACTTCTGTCACCATATAAGATACAGTGTTGCTATGTCTTCTAGCATAACAATAGTGGAACACAGATAGAGGCATATTTACGAGGGCATTGCGCCAGTGGATTGTCACTTTTTATGACGTTCCCGGGGCTCAATGCCCTGCTCCATATTTACAAAATAGTGTTAAGCCACTGGGCATGAATTAAATCTGCTTTGTAAACATTCTACCCTTTCTCGCAAATATCTGCATGAAAGGGGTGTGCAATGGGTGTTGCTGTGGGTGTTCCACCACAACTCCCATTGCATTTTTACGCTGCCCCAGATTTACAAGGATCTGTAGATCTGAGGGAGCGCCAAAAACTAATGCTACTTAATAGCAGGTGTTAGATTGGCACAACGAGGAGAAATACTTTTATTTGTCCTCGTTTTTGCTCTTTCTATGTGTGCTGCAGTGCTGAATTCTGCAGCACACATAGAAACAGTAAATTGCCTTTAACGATTGTTTATGTGTAGGAAGGTGTCCCTTCCTGCATATAGAAAATCATTCCTACAACACAGACACTCTTGCACTATGGCACAAGGGTGTCACTGTTGGTACTAGGAAGCCGTTGTTAGAGCCAGAATAAGGGAAAACACAGGGGTTCGCAATATTCTTGTAAATATGGTGCATGCCTGTTTTTTTTTTTTTAAATGATGCAGCGTGGCGCTGCTAAATTGTGAGCAGCCAGGCGCTGCACTATTTCCTTGTATATATCCCTTACAATATTCTATCCATGATTTTCTCAATGTGACGTCCTTGCTCACTGCCACATTGACGTAGTAAATAATGATTGGCATCATATTGTCTTGAAACATCATGGTGATTCATTACAATGTAGGATAGTGAGGATGTATCAATTTTTGCAGAAACTGATCTGTGAATATATGAAATATCTTGCTCATCAAAAGTGGCACTGTGAGGAGCAGCCACTTCTCTGTCACGTATTTCTCATAGTATCAGGCAAACTGAAGTGATACAGAGTGGTGCACAATTTGCAACTCATGGCAGCGACGAAGAAGGGCACTCAGACAAAGGTGGTAGATTCAGTGCCTAATTTGAGCTGGTGGTTGCCGGTGGGGCCACTGACACTCAATTTTGACGATCAGTAGGTACTTAGTTTTTCCTCAACAGAGGTTGATTCATAGCAAGAGAGGGAGGAACAGAAAAGGAGGAAAGAAGGAGGAAGAGAACAACGGAACTACTTTGACAAAGGGAGAAAGTGGGGCTAAAAAAATCTGCAAGTAAAAGGGCATGGGGTGTCTGATGTTAGATTAAAGAGGCATGAGGCAGAATGAAGACTTCGCAGCCTTGTTATTCAGCACCCCGTCCTGCGATTGCGCCGGTTGCAGACTTTGGAGCAAAACTTTGGGCTCATGCACTATTCTTTTTTTTTCATATATATATATGAAAATATATATATATATATATATATAAATTAAGCCCTGAGTATATTGAAAATAGCATAGGGTGGCATAAAACCAGTGTATTCTCATGGCGGTCTCTCTGGGGGCCTATGAACCTAAGTCACATCTCCTTTACTATGAGTAGTGCCACTACTGCAAGTTTTAATTGCAGCAAGCAGTAACAAGGCAACAAAAAGAGAGAAGCTTAAAGAAGCAGACTGGGATTGTGGGAAGCCTCAGTATAGGTGGAACACAGAAGTCACAAGTTAAGCAGATAAAATAAACATGATAGGATGATAGAGTGAGAATATGGGCATACAATTTGCATGGGAAATTATTTCCAGGAGCTTTTCTGGTACGTTTTCTGAAGTATATTACTTCTGACAGTTAAAAAATGTAAATTATCCCCATGGTACCAGGGGCAGAGCATATAATGCAGGCCGACCGACACGTCCCCGCAGGGGACACAGATAAGAGGACGGCCACCGTAGTGCCACAGGAAGGCACACGGGGCAGCCCAGCTCTTTCGGACCCGGGGGGTCCCGCGCGTCACTTCCTTCCTGTGGTGGGCGGGGGAGAGTATATATTCCTCCCCCGCCCACCGAGCGGCCTCTTTGGCCCGCTGTCCCCTCACCCTGACGCCGTTTGTTGCCCTCTGGTCACGCGGGCACCTGGGCGGGCCAGAGGCCTGGTCTGGCGTCGGAGTTCTGTTGTTTCCGCCGGACCGAGGCTTAGCTTCGATTGGGGTGAGTCGGTTTGCTGAAGGTTCTTGGTTAATTTCGCCATTTCGGGTGAGGGGACAGCGTGGGTTCAGAGGCCTATGCCGTGCTCCAGTGCCCGGTCGTGGGTATTCGGGGGCATGTGTGCTGGGCTCGCGTGTATGGGCCCGCGGGTGATGTGTTCTTGACTTTTATGGTGCGCTATGTAAGCCGTGAGACTACTGTATTACCTGTGTGCTTGTAAAGCGCTTCAAGAACTTCGGGTCGAGTTTGCGCTAGATACTTGTTGGATTGCTAATTACTAAGCCCGAATCAGCTTGGTGCGCAGAGCGGTGGACCTTTGATCTGAAGGTTCCCGGTTCGTTCCTGGGTTTGGGCAGATGCCCTTTGGGGACTTTATAATTTCCTCAACACGCTTAGAAAGCGTGATTTATTAAAGATTATGCACTTTCCCCTGTGCCTGAATGAGCAGGCAACCGGTACTTTTGTAAGCCTTCAGGGACGTCTGGTATAGTTTGAGCCGTACTAACAGGCATTTACTGAATTAGTTACAGTACTACCCCGTGCCTGAAGGTGCAAGCAATCGGGGCTAACGTAAAGCGCGCCTAGACCTATGGGTCGAATTCGCGCTATTTTAAGCTATTTAAGTTTGGACGATTTTTGTAGGGGTCGCGGCGGGTTCTCCCGTGAGGTGAGGTTGGGCTTAGGGCTTTCCTTGGGGGTGCGTGGGATCGGGTCAGTTCCACCCCTCTCGTGCCCGCTCCGCCCTTCGGGCGGCCTGAGCTGGCTGGGCTGGCCTCTGCCGAGTGCCGGTGAAGTAGGAAGTTGGCCTTTTGTGACTTTGCTTAGCGTGTGATTGGGGCGGTCTGGACACGGCGTGTGGCTCTCGGGGGCACTGAACATGATGATACGTTACTGGGGCAGTCGCGTTGCTCGGCTACTCTGTTGTGCACATTGAGTGCTATGTTTTAGGGATAGGACTGATGTTTGGAGAGGCTTTCGTCATGGGGAGCACCATCGAAAATATCTAGCTACTGTGCCTCTTTAGCTAGCTCGCGCTGTGGTGTCACCGGTGGGCATACTCATGCAATGGGCAGTCTCAGCCACTAAGAACTTAGTTTCGGCGACCAGGATAGCTTTGGGTTGCTGCATACGTGGGCGCAGGGTAGCGGCCATCTTGGTGACCAGTGCAGCCTCTGGTTACTGACCACGTGGTCAAGGGCGGCGGGTTGGGCCATTTCGGCACCAGTGCAGCTTCCTGCCTACGGGCGCCAGGGTGGCCATCTCGCCTCCATTGTGTCCGAGGGGTACTGTGCACATGCCTTGACGCTTTGGGGGTTTTCTTTAGGGAGGATGTTTCTTTATCGCTCGCGTCCACCTCCCGCGGTTCTGGGCGATGCTGGGTGAACTTCCTTGGGCGGCTAGAGGGTGGGCCGGTATGGGTATATTTCACATGCTTCAATGCGTAAATGTCGGTTTCCCTGACATCCCCTTATCCTGCCATCCGTATGAGCTGTTTCGTGCGGCTCTCAGCAGAGAGGCCAATGGCGGTATGGGCACTAGGTAGCCGCTTCTCGGCTTTCATACACATCCGGGAGAGTTTTCGCTTCTTTACACTAACTCGCGCGCTCCGGGCACGGCCCTCTGGTGTTCTGGCGTCTAGCACGGGCAGCGATGATTTTATTATTACAACTTTCTTTGATTGACCATTGTATTAATCAGGTCGCTGTGTATGGTTTTATATGCGAGCCAATTGGCCTAACATTTGCAGGTACTTTAATGTTCCCCGATTATATCTACATGTGCTCACGCTGTGATTTCGAACAGGATCCAGGGGAGTGCCCCCCCTGCCCCCCCGCTCACCCCCAGCGTCACACCTCCCCCACTCGGGCTCTCATGTACACCCAGCGCCAGGGAAGCTCTTTCATCCTGTCGGTTCCCTCAACTCCATGGGCGCGGATTCTGAGCAGTGGGGGAGCTTGCATATCTATGCGGCCCTGATCGGCGCCCTACACAGAGCAAGCAGCAGGTTCTTTGCCGGTGTCATTTCGGATTTTCCGCGCTGTGTAGCTATAACTGGCAACACGGCGGCCCACTGTTCTGCTACTGTTAATTCCCTCTCGGGCGAATGATTTTATAGGGGTATTGCGGTCAATTTTGAACCTTCTCCGCGTGGACCAGAAGAGTGGTTCATATCATCTTTTGACACGCTTGCTTTGGGGTTCGTGCCGGGTCCAGAGGGCGACAGGGTCCGAACTGCACCTATGGAGGATGCGCGCGGCCAGCGGTACCGTCTCGTTCCATCGACTGCCAGGCCTGCGAGGGTTCCCCCGGCTGGCCTTCTATGCTCAGCTGTCGATGGGGTCTAGTCATTTGTGCCCCGCTCCCCTCTGTTCTCCGACTACGGTTTTAGGCAATTTAACCGATCCAGTATGATCGGAGTTTGGCCATCGCAGGGCGAGGCTAGCCTTTTGTTGAGAGGGTGGTTGAGTGGCGTGGCTAGATGCATCTCCCGTGTCCCACTGCCCTGCCCATTGTTGCGGGTGTGGGGGAGTGCTGATCTGCTGGGAGACGCGCGTTGATGCTGCTTCCCCAGCAGCGCACATGCAGCGCCAGCGGGGCTTTGGTTGGTAGCCACGGACACCGAGCGGGGATCGAAAAGTGGTCTCCACGTGAACGGAAGGTAGTGATTGTCTCTAGGTTCCGTTGTGTTGCAGGCAAGTGTACAATTTTGTCTCTGTTCAAACAATTCAAGAGGTAGCAAACGGTGCATTACAAGCGGAGAGGCGTCATGTGTGCAAGCTTCAAATGCGTACTATGTACAAGTAGAGGTATAACTCTGCAATAAATAGAGGCAATGGTGGCATTTGTGCATGTACCAGTACCAAGCACAATGTAGGATGTAGTAATAGTGTGGTACAAGAAAGAAGTGAGTTGTGCTTGCTACTGGTGGGTACCAATCACGGGGAGAAGGATAATACTTCATAACTGGCAGACTCTTAGCCACAAGAACTCTCAGGGAGGACGCTTCCATAGTCAAGTAGAATAGAATGTTATATTTCACAGACCTGCCGTCAGAGAATAGAGGACATGAATTATATTAGGAGGTTCCTCTGTAAGAGGAGTACTGTGAGGTCAGTTTTGAGGCCTGGGAGGAGGAAGTGTTTCTGGGAAGTATGGTAAAGGAAAAGTTAAGCGACACTTTTACACACACTCCAAGTGCAATGGTCATTGTCAGACGTGCCTACAACAGGATCTCACTGGGACGGACTCGTTGGTCTTTGCAACTTTGGTTGCAACAGGATTTTGTATTTACAGGGAGGAGAATTTTACTATGTTTTCTCTTCCTTATTCAGACCAAGATTTCACTTTTGGTAAACGGGAACTTTCTTGGAGTATGTGCCTCCTGGATTACACTTTAAAGCGAATATTGTGTTACACTATCCAAGGAACTAGCGGCATCTCTTATTCCCTCTCAGATAGGGATGGGTTACCTGGTGCCTTGCCTGAACAGCGACACACGCTTTACTCGATCTGGAGCCTCTATTCAGGCTGAGGGATATGCAACCTGGTACGTGGGACCCCCCCCCCTCCAACACGCTACTGGGCAGTAGGTTGGCAGGGTTTGTGACTGACAGGCAAGGGCGGCTAGGGGCTGTATTGACCAGCAGGGTCAGGCAGATTGATCGACACCCTTGCCACGTCACATAAGAGTGCGGTGGCGCCACTGGGGACACATTTTATATACTTCCCAAACCAGGTCAGGAGTGCATCCGCGGCACTTTTCACATGCGGTTGTATCATCGGTTGCCCTTGATTGAACTTTTGTTGGAGGCCCTTGATTGGATCAGCCGCGTATTTTCTTACAGTCCAAAGCTTACATGCCCTGCTTGGGGAAGGGCTACCGACAGTGCCCGGGCATACTCTTTCTATTTCAGATTGTGCTTCCATTCTTTATTCAGGGATGGTTACGTGTTGGCATTAAGTTTACGCAGCAGCTCACTAATACATGTGATATATGGGGTGACTCTTCCAACTTGCTCTTGGAGCGTTAGTTTTGATCTAATAGAATGCTTTTAGTGAGTTTATATGGAGTGGAACCCCTTTTGCCCTGTCGGCGCAGCGGGCAGCTTTGCAGGGAAGCATACCAGGTCGGTTTTCTATCGCTGTGGGTCAGTTGTGCGACCATTGGGGTGGGCTTTGCTCTCACAAGGCTGAGAAGACTTTAAAGAGAATAGGACTTTGTTGGCGTCATCGCATAATAGACTCTGTTTGCGTGCTCAGGATGAGGCGAAGCTGTTTTCCCCTCTCAGCGCTAGGTGGGCCTTCATGTAAAGCATAGTTTACAGGTGCCCATCTCCTGTTACGGTGCCAGGCATTTCAGACTGACTGTGTAAGTTTGTGCTACTCTGCTCCTCCTAAACTATGCAGTTTTCTACCATACCGGCACTTTGACTCCCTATAGTAGCGTATATATGTTATTGTTTCATTCAGGCACACTTCAGGCGCTGGTCTATCTACTAAAGCAGCCCCTTTTCCTTGGCCCTCTAGAGTCTCTTGTCGGTCAATTGGGTGTATTTTCTGATTTAGTTCTCACTCAGCTTGAGGGTTGGATGGCTGGCAAGAAAGTTTTATTCAGGTCGGGTTATGCCACTCTTAGTGCACGGAATTGATGGACATGTCCCACTTAGTGGTTGACACCTTGGCGGCTATGGTTGGGGGCTGCTATTCCTTGGTTGACTATGCACGAAAACTACAATTGTGGCTTAGTTAGCTTTGCACTAGGAAGCATTGACTAATCCAACGGATGGGCTGGTTGTATGGGAGCGCTCCTTTCGTAAGTATAGATAGGGAGACATTGGCACAGCGGCCAATTACCACGCATTTCTTAGCGCCTGGTACGAAAGTGCTATTCAGGTCCTTTGATGTCACTCATAGTGCACTGGACTGATGGAAATGTTACGCTTAGCAGTTACACCTTGGTGGCTATGGAGGGGGGCGACTTTTTCTGGTTTGGATGCAAGTAAGCTATTACGGTGGCTTAGTTCTCTTACGCACCATGAAGCGTTGTTCTCCTATGAGACGGCCTTGTTGGTTAGCGCTCCTTTTCTACGTCAGGATAGGGAGGCGTTGTCTTAGCGGCTATTCAAGAAGCTCTTCTCAGCCCTTTTGCCTGTGCAAGCTGGGTAGCTCTGAAAAATGGTGGCCAGTTCATGATGGACTATGCGAGAAAGCTTTATGGTGGCCCCTTAAGCTTGTGCAACTATGCAGCATTGACCATGTCAACAGATGGGCTGTTGGAAGCGTAGTGCTCCCTTTGCAGGAATTTGGGGAGGCTATGGCACTCATACTTCCCCCAGTCTGATCCCACGAAGACCTATCAGCTCTGACTCCACGGTGGTTCAAGCTGATACTTTTTTAGCCTCCACTTGTTCTTGTTGTGGGACACTTGGTGGTCCACATGCGGCCAGGTAGGCGATTGCTGTAGCTGTTTTTCGTGTCCGCAAGGGGCAGGCAAATTCCACAGTCTAAAGTTTCACAACAGGGGTTGTCTCGCAGTGGAGGGCCCCTGGCTAGGTGCTTGGGTAAGCGTTCTACCCAGACCGCATCTATTTAGTTGTTTTCAGGTACGAAAGTTGGGATTCCTCGTGCAGCGTTAACTTACCAGAGAGTACGAGGAGGAAGTATTTGTTCCCCTAGTTGCACAGCATGGTTTACAGTTGTATAGGCTGCCGGTTAAGCGTAGGATAGGGGCCAACTAAGGCCAAGCACAGGGGGACCACTTGCGCAAATGTCGATTCTTGCCAGGTCATGGGCAGCCATCTTTAGCTAGAGCCTGTGGGGGGTGATAGTGTTCTATTCCCAGTCTGGGGGTATGGGTCAGTTTTCCCTTGCCACGCGGTGCGGGGTAGCGGGCTCTAGGTGCCTCTGAAGATCAGGCAAGGGTGTTTTGGACTGAGGTGCGTGTAACGGTATGTACACTTTATCAGACGGGTTCCAGCGGATACTCCTACCCACATATTGGGAACCTTGTGACACTCTATCTTGATTCGACTCCACCCCGGTGTATATAAAAGGGTCTCAAGTGGTTAGCAGGGTCAAGGTTCCGGTGACCAGGCGCTTGCTCAGTGAGCAGCATAGGTTGACCCGTTGCAAAGCCTTGCAGTGTATCATGATCAGGACGCTACGCGCTCAATCCCCCTTATGCTGGCCGTGACACCTTGTGCGTGCATGTAGGTCCTTAACTAGGGATTGCGCTGGTCACTGCAATGTTCTATGACACGTGTTAGAATGACCACAACGATCTTACGGTGGGTCTCGCCACCAGTGGGGGACAGGTAATGTTCAGTGGTCAGACATGTCTCCATCTCTTTAGGCAAGGCGCTAGTCAGGGGAGGCGCTGGAGCCAACACACAGGAGGTCCTGTGCTGTATATAATTAAAGGGGCAGAGACACATATCTTGGTAGCCCGACACCGTCCCGGTGGAAGTATGTAGGCTCACACAGGTGGTTAGCAGGGACCGGGATTCGGTGTCCGGTCTTAGGGTCAGCAAGCAGGGTAGACCGCACCTGTTGGCCCGTCATGGAGGTTTTCAGTACCATCCACAGGCAACACACTCTCTTTCCCTCCGCCTTGTGGTGACACCAGGCTGCGTCACCGGGGAGCTTTGGAGGAGTATGGTTAATTTGTCTGGGCTATGGGGCTAGCAGGCACTTTAGAGGAAGAACACTAGGGGAATTGCCCACACGGTAGTGACAGATGAGCTCTGTGGTCTGATTTATTACCACGAGTTCCAGTGGCATGATGCCCTGTGTGGAACAGCAAGGCAGCTGGCTCGCACGAGGTTTGCTGCGCCATGCGTAAATATCTTGGGCAGAGATTTGGCCTTTTACATGTGGGCTATAAGCCCAAGCCAAACTCCCTTGGTGTTGCTGGACTTTTTGGTCAGCGGTCCACGTGGGTATGGACCTGTTTTTCTGAATAGGGAAGAGACCCTAGTAATAGCAATTAAGGAACAGCTAGGAGGAATGCCGACCTTGGTGGGGGGCCCTGGCTGCGACGGTCGCCACACCCAGGTCTGTGGAGGAGTTACAGGGCGATCCAGAGGCGGAAAGGTACCCGGGAGTACCCTCTTCAGGAGCACAAAGGATGCTGAGGCCTAATATCCCCAGGAAGTCTGTGCGGTGGACCCTGGGGGTACGACGGCGCCCCGCTATCCTACGGGCGGTTGGAAACCTGTACAACCGGGGGTCGCTTGAACGCTCAGCCCCTCGTAGGGGGGAGGGGCGTGAGCAAGAGGGTGGACCAATGGTTCACCGGAATTGGGAGGGGCTATCTCCTCCCATAACCGCTAAGCAACGATTGGCTAAGGCCACGTTGCAAATTGGCCCGTCAGGTGGTAGGTCGCGAGGGGCGGCTTGCCTTTTGGATCGCCTGTAAGATAACCCACCTTGTTGGCATTGTGTATATGCTAATAAACCTGCAGCTACTTTTCTCCAACAAAAAAGTTGTCTTGTCTGCTTATTTCTGCGAAATGTATGTTACTGTGAGCGGGCTGGTGAGTGGCGCCGATATTGGCACTATGCAGGCCGACCGACACGTCCCCGCAGGGGACACAGATAAGAGGGCGGCCACCGTAGTGCCACAGGAAGGCACACAGGGCAACCCAGCTCTTTCGGACCCGGGGGGTCCCGCGCGTCACTTCCTTCCTGTGGTGGGCGGGGGAGAGTATATATTCCTCCCCCGCCCACCGAGCGGCCTCTTTGGCCGCTGTCCCCTCACCCTGACGCCGTTTCCCTCCCTTCCGCATACCCGGCGCTTTCAGGGTTGGGGTGGGGGATGTTTCTAATCTTTTCTCATTTGTGTTGCAGGAGGAGTTACAGGGCGATCCAGAGGCGGAAAGGTACCCGGGAGTACCCTCTTCAGGAGCACAAAGGATGCTGAGGCCTAATATCCCCAGGAAGTCTGTGCGGTGGACCCTGGGGGTATGACGGCGCCCCGCTATCCTACGGGCGGTTGGAAACCTGCACAACCGGGGGTCGCTTGAACGCTCCGCCCCTCGTAGGGGGGGGGCGTGAGCAAGAGGGTGGACCAATGGTTCACCGGAATTGGGAGGGGCTATCTCCTCCCATAACCGCTAAGCAACGATTGGCTAAGGCCACATTGCAAATTGGCCCGTCAGGTGGTAGGTCGCGAGGGGCAGCTTGCCTTTTGGATCGCCTGTAAGATAACCCACCTTGTTGGCATTGTGTATATGCTAATAAACCTGCAGCTACTTTTCTCCAACAAAAAAGTTGTCTTGTCTGCTTATTTCTGCGAAATGTATGTTACTGTGAGCTGGCTGGTGAGTGGCGCCGATATTGGCACTATGTCTCTTTAACAGCGTTCTACCTGTAAGCACCAGTTTCATTGATGACTTGCTTGTGACTTAATGCGACCGTTCACAGTGCCCACAGATAAACCCTAGTTCACGGACTACCATGTATGGACCATGCTGGAATGCTCTCTGTTCTCCATATGAACTACTTAGTACCATATCTACATTATATGGGTTAACCCATTCAGTGCCCCGGTGTTTCCAGTGCTTGTGCAATCCTGTGCCGGGTATGTTTTTTTTTTTTTACAAAATCTTATTATTTGGTCACTCTGGACTGAAACAAGAATTTCACCTTTGTCGTTTTGTGTACGGTTACAAACCTTATATTTTGTGGATATTCACTTATGCATGCCATCTATTCATATCACTTGGGCACTATTAATCTAGAAGGGGACTTTGAATATTGCTTTTTTTCCCCAAAAATTGCTAATTTCGTTAATCTTCTTCTAAAACAGACACAATTAACTCCCAAAGCTCCTCAGAAAAAATGCTGAGCTTTTGTGACTTGCCCATCAAAACCACTCTGTTACATTTATCTACCTCCCTGTGACCTGTAATCGATGAGGTATGTACACACTGTGTATGTACACAACCTACCTTGTCAAATGCCTAATAATCCTCTTAATACTCAAAACAGATATACATTCACTGGGATCTTTGAGGTATGCTCATTGAGTTTTTTGGAGTGGGGCATATGACAAAGGGGCGCTCTAATTCGCTGCGTGTGGCTCAGCCAGGTCTGTTGCATTTTCTGTATAAATTATAGCTAATGAGTATAGCCTGTTTATGGGCTTTTACCATACTTGTCCATTTACCCAGAACGTCAGGGTCAGAGACAACTCCCAGGACTCCTGGGGTCTAAGAGAAATAGGTGAGGTGCTCAGAACTCTAAGCACACGTTCATCAGTTTTCTGTAGCCACACCTTGTAATAAGCTGATAGCTTTGATTGGCTTATTTCTAGTTCACATTCTGCAGTCTCATACATGCCACTCTCAGCACCCACTCAGCCTTAGCCAGGGAAAGTTTTATGCTGATAGAAAGGTTCTGTTGTCTTGCACCTGGAAATGACATCATTACCTACAGGACATCTTTATGCTTCCTGAGCAGGCCCAGAAAGGACAAGCTAATTCACATGTATCTGATGTCACCGAAGATAACATTCTCTCTGAAGATACTGGACGAGCTAAGAAGTCACCCTTCAAGATTGATTGAGTGCTCGTGGTGTCCTGAGGCGGAAAGCCAGGACGTGAGAGTTGTGTGTGCATGTAGAATACATTATTTGCATTTTCGAGTACAGGGACTGAAAACCTGGATCTTTAAGCTACAGGACACCTGCGCTAGAGCATTGGTATGATAGTTGGATGAGCTATCACCAGCAGCCAACCTATCCCCTACATCTCTGGATCATTCAATGGCGCCTAGATGCTCCTTGGAGTGATAGACGCGCGATATAAAAGATTAATTACATTACATTACATTACTAGTGAGGATCACAGTCATTAAGAGGAAGGAGTAGTATTAATTACTACTCTCAGCCCAGCCATAATCGTACCTCTCTTTGATGTTCTAATGTCATGCAGGTGTGAGAAAGGGGTGCCACATGGATTGTGGAGGAGTTTATGGGGCTCCATTTCAAATCAGTAAAAAAACACTGAGTATATCCATTCTTATTCAGAAAGAATACAATATGTGAGAGCAGAAAGTGAAAGGTATAAGAGCAGTCACATGTATTTAATTTCTGGCCCCCACCTCTCTGCCCTCAGGTTTGTCTCTGTGGTAGAAGGGGGTCATGAAAAAAATGGAGGCAGAGTTTGGACACACTCTCCCTCCCTCCCTCTTTACTAAATACCCCAAGAATGTATCAAGAATCATGAGCATCAACAAATGACTGTGGTCAGTGGATGAACGTGCCATAGTTGTCACTTTCACAAAATGTCCTGCAGTACCACCACCCCCAGCTCTGCCACTGAGAAATCCTCCATTGTGAATCTTGGTGTTGATGGCTGACACCTGGTATGATTCATGATATGCATCTCTTGTCACTTCAGCTTACTAAACGTATCAATACGGTGGCCAAGATGTTCTAAGTGGGTGGCCAAAGGATATGTCCACGGGCTAAAAAAGAGATCAAACATTGATACCGCAGATTATCGGTCACTGGTGGGACTAAACTAAACCAACCTCTTTCACAAAAGAATGTTCTTAGGGTACTGACAGTGGAAATATAATAGCTTTATAAAATAGATAATGGAATATTCAACTTTGCGTTGTGGGCAATACAACTGTTTCTAAATTAAAGTATTCTATATTTAAGGTGTGAAGTGGGCTGCTGTGCGGCTAGTTATTTATGACCACCCCTGTGGGCCATCTGTGATTGGATCTATCTATTTATATTGCATTTTAGATGGAAAGTCGGCACTATATCATTGTGGCCTAGATTTGAGTGGCAAAATGAACCTTGAAAATGTTGGAAAAGCTGGATGATCCCAAGAATATAGATTGAGACACATCTGCTGGAAGTATAAGACCTCACAGCATGTTGGTTTTGTAAACTGTACTTAGCATTATATGATCTTATCACATTGCTTTTTCTTTTGGTTAAAAATAACACTTTAAACCAAAATGAAAGCCTGGTAATAAATCATGGTGGAGAACATCCAAGCGCACTTTATGAAAATGAAATTCTGCTAAACTGCCTAAAAGTTGAATTCTGTTGATGATTCCGAAAACAAATGAATTCATATTGGTGAGCCTGTAGCATTGGGACCTCATTGGTCTCTCATTGATTGTACTTCATTGGTCACAGTCCCAAAAATAGTCAAGCGGTACACATTGTGGTTCATCAAAAAAGCATTGTTTTAAGCACTCCTTTCCTTTTTGATGACTAGGCGCACTAGCTGTGTGTCTGAGACATGGATCATCTGACACAATGCTGATGATGATTATATCTCTGACCGGGTAGGAGTCCTTTCTCGCTCAAGCCTTTCATGCTCTATAACACACTTCATGAATCAATAGATAAACTGAAATATCCCTTGGAATGTAGGAGAGACGAGTAGACTTAGCATTGTGCCCGCAAATTGTGCCTAAATTGTGCCTATTCTCCTTCCTATATATCACAGAGGCAAAATGGAAAGAGAAACCTTACAACAGCACTCAAGAAATGGCATGCAAATTTCACCCCACATGTTCAATAATTTGTGGCAAGAAAATAAGCACTGAATGCAAAAATAGCAATGTTGTTGGAAAGTGAAAAGGTTTTTGACAGGTTATAGTGGGCATACTTACCTAAGGCCTTGCCAAGATGAATTCTAGGAAAATCCTTCACTGATAAAGTCAAATTATTATACATCACCATTAAGTTCTAATTGCAATAAGCACATTTCTTACCAGTTTATTAACAAAGTACGATGATTCACATTCTTCCTTACTGTTCTGGAGACATTTGAACTATTATTGATTGCATTTACAAATAAGAGAAGTATTGTTTCAGCATATTGTAATATCATGTTACATGCAGATGGGATACGGTTCATGATAAACAATTGCACAAATTCAATCAGATTAGCCTGTGCAAATATAGCCAATTTTAATAGTTCTTCAGTTACAAAATCCACAAGGCGATCAATCCCCATCACACAAAAAGACATCCTGAAAAGAATTGTAAATTATCAGTTTACAGCAGTAAGAGAGGGGATAAAATGGTAATAATTGAAGTGTTTATATGTCTGAACAGCTTGGTTCATGATAATATGCATCATTGCTGTAAAAGGATAACTTAATGGATCCTAATGATCAGTGATGGAACATTGAAAGCAACTAGAAGATAATTTGTTAAAATCCACATAGCTCCGTAATCCAAACACTGTTGATAGTATGTTCATATGACACAAATCCTTTGGTTGGGGAGGTTAAGGAACTCGTTTGCTATGTCCACATTTCTGCTGGAGCAAAGAGTGAGAGGATTCAAACTAACCAATATGGACGTACATTACTTATTATTCCTATGTTGCATTGGTCACTATCTTCTAAAAGCATGGGAGAAACTAAAATGGATAAATCCAAAGAAGGCAATAAGGAATATCTCCAGTGATATTGGTTTGGTGCAAGGAGGGCCAAAAGCTTGCTTTCAAATGTTGGTATTTAGATATAAACACACCAGGAAGTAGCCTTCTTCCCTCATTAATGATCATCATTGCACAACCAAGTACCCAGCAATTAATTTAGAGTGGGTGAAATAGTCTAGCAGACTTTTAAAATCAATTGCTAAACAGGCGGGAGTCTTGAGATCAGCGTATGCTCAACTGGATCAACTTGTGAATGTTCTTATTGTTGTCGAAGTCCAACTAGAGACAGCTTGCACCTAGGCTAACCTCAGAAAATTTAGCAACTTGTATGCCCAACATGAAGAGACTGCTGAGTGCAAGGTTGCTTACTAGGGCAAATGTGCTCAGTTCCGAGTGTATGACATTAGTAAGACCTAGCAGGGCTCTGTCCTGGTTGCTTAAGAGGGCTCAGCCAAGAACCGTGGTTCAATCCTTGCTCTCACCTTCTTGAGCAAATATTAGCAGTAATAAAGCTATACTATAACAATTTTTGAACTACTACAAAAAATGTATACACCTCAGCACATGGAAACAATTTGAGCAGATTGAAACTTACTAGGTAATGTTACATTAGCATGGATGGAGGGTGGACTTCGCAAATCCATGCTGGAGCCAATAACTCTAAATGGGATGAAGCAGATATTAGACAGCCTTGCCAATTGTAAGGCCCTGGCACCAAAGGCTTGCCGATTGAATTTTACAAAGTGTTCAAAGAATGCTTGACCCCTCAGCTGTTTGAGCTCTGTCAAGAGTTGTATTAGCTGGTTGTGCTTCATCCCTCTGTCAGAGACTCTGATTTCCATGATCCTGAAACTGAAAAAGTACCCTGAAGACACCAGACCTTATAATTCTAAGTATAAGTAAGATAAATCATTACTGAACCTAGATAATAAAATACTTCCTTGCATTTTGGCTAATCAGTTGGATCCATTGATCAGTAGCCTGTGCTTACCAGATCTAATAGTATATTCATGTTCTTTGTGATTGTGTATCGTACCCATCCTGTGAACTTCAAGTGGTCTCATGCTCCTTAAAGTTGTGAAAGCTCTTGATAGGCTCAAATGGCTCTTCTTGATATTGGTACTTAATAGGATGAGGCTCAGGGATTATTTTATACACATGGTTCACCTGCTCTACACTGACTCTGTTGCCTGAATCTGCAGCAATGACAAATCTTCTGGCCTTTTGTGTGCAACTGTTTTTTCTCCTCTCCCTAATTCTTTTCACCATTGCTATAGAACCACTCGCTGCTTTTATCCTTTGGGAATGACACATCCAAAGGGGATTGTATTCCCACCCCAACAGTCCTCATGTCATTATATGCTTATTTCATCCTGCTAATTGATAAGAATCCCAGTGACAATCACGGACCTATCATATGTTACATAATACAATTGATTCAAAGGCTTTTCTCAGCTCCAAATCAACTGGGAGTAAATCTAACATGCCTCCTTTCCCCAACGAATTCCAATAGAAACCCCAGTTTGGAGTTCCCTCTCAGCATAAGGGAGCATACTGTTTAATATTTACGCATCAAAATTAGCAGCGACTGTAAACAGATTCTCATAGACAACTATGGGCCAACAGCGGATAAACTGGTTTCCCAGGTCTAGCGATGGATTCAGTTACCCCTATACATGGCCGGTTGCATTACTCTTCTACCATGCTAGAGCTCCCTAGAAGTGTATCTCTTTGTTAATTTTCTGGTAACATTGGGTGGACACATGCTCACTTAAGTGAGTTCTTAACTTACAAGACTGGTGTGGGTGGGGGTCGGTTCCAACAGTTATGCAGGTTGAAACTGATTAAGCCATATGACTGGGTGGGTTTGCAGTGACTGACCTTAAGAGATACTTCTTTGCAGCAAAATTCACTTTGTAATCCACTGGATCGCCATTACAGCATGGCCCTCACCTGCAGGTTGAGAGGGACCTGATTGAGACAACATCATTGGATACAATTCTGGAGTAGTGGGAAAGAGAGAATGATGAGGTAAGATCAGGGCAGATGCTTGGGATCTCAGGTGGGTGTGGAAAGGGGCTACACGTGATAAGCACCATCTAACTGTAACTTTGCATTCACAGATAAGTACCACACAGACTCATGCAAGCACAGATGATGTTAAATACATCAACACACAGGAAAGTCAACACAAGATCAAGAACGATGGAGATGGAGCAGACACTGAAGGTGCCCATTCTGCATGCTATTCTCTTTTTTCCCTGCAAAGCTGACTCAATCCCGAATGGCACAGGCAGTGACAACCTTTTGGCGGGGGTGGAAGCCCATGTCTGTGAATTCACCTTGTTCCTACAGGATCACAAGCCACAGCAGGTTAGTGCTTAGCTTCCTGACACAGGATGCCTGCATAATTTGCTCTTTTCATGTATTGAGAAGTACAAACACAACTAAATAAGTTTGACTAAAATGTGTTGTAGGACAAAAAGTGTTATACTTAGTTTGGTGGTAGCTGATATGAGAGTATTGAAAATGTGATTGATGTAAATGACAAACTCTTTCTATTGTCTTCTGTTGGGTGCTTGCTTTGAATTGTAGCTAACCTATTTCAACACCTCAATGGGACTATTTTCATGGTATTGTTTCACTCATGTCAAGGGTGGGGACTCCTCATTTTGTGATTGGCTGATTGGTGAAATTACTCAAACCACTCATCTCACCCCTATTGAACCCATGCTCCATCATACATTGTTGAAGAGCCTCTGATAGGCCTCCACTCCTCAAACTACCTATTCTGTTTATCCATCACACTGACTGTCTGCTTTTGTTGTCATGCATCTGGGTAATCATCATATTGTGTTCTTTATTTCCCTTGGATTCCTGCTTTTAATCCACTCTTAAGAATTCCAAATATACCCTTTGAGCTGAATGTTTTCCTCTGCCTCTTTAGGTCATCCAATGGCTCCATATTCCTATAGAGTAACATGAGGGCCAAACACCTCCTCCACAGCGGGGTGTCTGAATTGTCTGATCCAAACTATTCTTGCTTGTATGGTGGGGAAATATATGCAGAGGCTTGATGCAATCATATATTAGAATATCATGGAACATCAGCGACAAAGCATTACCCATTCTCTCCATTCTTAATCCTTTAACTCAAATTTTATGGTTTCAAGCTTCACTGTACGCTTTTCTCTTACTAGACAACCCAATCTCCAACAATACGTATTAGACCAGTGCTTCTCAACGTTTTTAGAACCACAACCCCAACTTTTTAGTATTACAAATAGTCACTATCCACCTAGCTTTAATGGACAGGGCAGTTTTTTAATGTAATTAATCATTGTGTGGTAGCGCATTATTTGCAGACAGCATATTTTCCATTGAAATGGTCACTAAATTTGCACAGACATACAGTTTTTGTATATAAAACTATACAACTTTATAAATAAAAAAAATAAAAAATATTGCAAACAAATGAAAATGAGGGGAATTGGGTTTCAGTGAATGTTTATTTTTGAGAATCAAAATAAGTTTCATTTGGGGTCAAGCGCCCTAAAAACGTAATGAAATACAAGGAATTTTATGCAGCTTTATAACGATATTCAAATTGTAATGATATATATACACATGTATATATATATATATTCACTGACGAAAACAGGTTTTACAGACGTTATAGTTAGGAATTATCATTTAAAAAACCTTTGACATTCACAAAAAAAACATAGGTTTCAGGGACGTTACAGTTACTTGAACATTTGACTCATATAAAACCAGAGAAATTCGCCGGTTATAGTTAGTTGAGCTAACTATAACTTGCGTGCCCGCAATGCGCTGCTGATGATGTCACATATTACATCACTCATGACATGGTCAGTGACATCACTCATGACATCACTGATGACATCTCAATTGACATCACTGATGACATCACTCGTGACATCATCCAGTGAATGTGTGTTTCTGTAAAGTTTAAATATGTTTTATATATGTATGCCAAGGCGTATTGAAGAATGATTACATTTACAAGTGCCTAAAGGAATTATTTCGTAGGTGCGTGACTGACTGTATAAGTGAGTAATTGAACATGTCTTACTGAATGCATGGGTTAGTGACTAAACTGTGTGAACGTCTGTATTAGTCTCACCATTGGTGTGCAAGCAACTGCATGGGTTGCTGAATAGCTACATGAGTGTCTATATAGGTTATTGATTTGTTGTCTGTGTATCTGTATGGGTCCCTGCATGTCTTTGTGTGTGGGTGGGTGTATGAGTCTGTGCATAGATGACTGACTGGGTGATTCAGTGGTTGTATGGATTAAAAAGTGTATGTGTGAGTTAATATGTCTATGGGTGTGTTGGTGAGTGAATACATGTCTCAGTGGTATATCTGTGACTAACTACATATGTTTTAAGCTACTATATGTGAGTGTTGGAGTATATAAATGAGTATACATGAGACTAAGTTATTTGAAGAGTGGGTGTATAAATAAGTGTCTGTTTCTATCAGTGATTGTATAAGACAGTAAATATGTGTTAGTATCTGTATAAATAAGTCATGTTGTATGTCTATTAATAACGGAGTTGGTGTGTAGAACTGTATACAGGATTACATGGTTATATGATTGATTCTTTGCATTACTGGCTAGGTGTGTGAGTAACTCTATTGATGGCAGGCAGAGTGTGACTTCATATTTAGATGTATGAGTGCATATTATACTCCTGTATTGATGAGTAACTACATGTATAAGAGACTGGATGTGTGTGTAGAATTAGGAAATAGTGAGTGCTATGTAGTATATGACATTCTTCTGTGTATGGTTTCAAAAATAGTAGTCAGCATTTTAGAATGGGCGTATCAAAGTTTAAATTAGAGCATCAGTATGTGCATCAGATTGTCACGTGGATGATGTCATGAGTGATGTCATCAGTGATGTAATTTGAGATGTCATCAGTGATGTCATCAGTGATGTCACTGACCATGTCATGAGTGATGTAATGTGTGACGTCATCAGCAGTGCATTGCGGGCGCGCAAGTTATAGTTAGCTCAACTAACTATAACAGGCAAAGTTCTCTGGTTTTATATGAGTCTAATGTTAAAGTAACTATAACGTCCCTGAAACCTATGTTTTTTTTTGTGAATTTCAAAGGTTTTTTAAATGCTAATTCCTAACTATAACGTCTATAAAACCTATGGTGTTTTCAGTGAATTTCGAAGGTTTTTTAAATGATAATTTCATATTTTAATGTTTCTAAAACCTATATTTTTTCAAATATTTATTTTTATATTTTGGAACTCTATTATACATCATTTTTTTACTTTAAAAATTATGTAATGTTTTATATCTTCCCCAAAAAATATGTATATATTTTTTGGGGGGGAGAAAACTGCACTCCCATACCGGTAGCGTACCAAGCTCCATCACCACACGAATCCTATCCGCCATATTGCTGAACTCGTAAATGATACGCATTTCGTATCCGATGAATTCATGGCACTGCGTCCCACGTAACATCATATACGCATGAAGTCACCCCAGGTGCTACTTTGGTATCCGACGGGTACACGGTACCAAGCCACGCGTTACGTAATTTTTTTGTCTCAAAAGTATATCTAAATAACTTTAAGCAGTATGGGCCCGATTCACAGAACTAACTTAAGACAAAATCCTAAACTTACTACCATTTTGGTATTCACAGAAGGCAATTACTCATTTTGGTATTCACAGAGGCACTTACTCATTTCGGTATTCACAGAAGTTAGGAGTCCTAACTTTAGGACTCCTAAATGCCTTCTGTGAATACCAAAAGTCTTAAAGTTAGGATAAACTCATCACAAGAGGGGGCGGGCTCTAGGAGGGGTGCTGCCAGATTCTGCCCTCATTCCTCGAGTGTCTTCATGTGCTTTCACTTTTGGAAACGTTACTCATGAAGAGGAAGCTGTGCCTGAGCCCTTTCTTTGTGGACACCACTGATCTTGTTCGACGCAACACAGGCCCAAAATAATACAGGCTGGCACCTATGTTCACTTTAACTGCTATTGCATGAGCCCCCTGGCTACATTAGAGAGTTCAGCTATTTTCAGGCACCAGGTTAAGTGATAGAGTTTGCGCCAAGACTCGAGCAGCACGTTGTGCCTTTTTTTCTCTCTAACCTCGGTTGCACCTCATGCACAGCCTGTGTTCTTCACTTTTGACAGTGCACATCCTATGCCTGTGTCTCCTGGTGTTTACCCCATGCTTGTCTCTGTCTCTTCAGAGCACATTGCGCGCCTTTCTGCAGCCTGGCAGCCGGTAGCTGTCTCGTTTCTTGTATTATCAGAAGGGGCTTAAAAATCCCAGGCTGCAAAGTGACGATTTAAAACCGAGCGGAGGAATCACACGTGGGCCTCTGTGGACACCAGGCGAGCACAAAGACTGATGGCAAACATTCACCCCAGGGCAGCACAATCAGCATATCAGCAGAACATCTCCAACCTCCCACCTTTGAAAACATCCTGCGTCTGTCAATAATAGTACCTAAAAACATACAGATGGGAATATGAAAATAAATTTCACCTTCAATCAATCAATCAATCAATCAGAGCATTTATATAGCGCTCTACTCACCCGGAGGGTCTCAAGGCGCTGGGGGGGGGGGGGTCCGCTACTGCTCGAACAGCCAGGTCTTGAGCTGCTTCCTGAAGGCGAGGTGGTCTTGGGTCAGGCGGAGGCGGGTCGGAAGGGAGTTCCAAGTCTTGGCGGCCAGGTAGGAGAAGGACCTTCCTCCTGTGGTGGCTCTTCGGATGCGGGGGACGGCGGCGAGGACGTGGCTGGTCGATCAAAGCTGGCGTTTGGGAGCGTAGAAGTTGAGGCGGCTGTTGAGGTATCCTGGGCCTTGGTTGTGTAGGGCTTTGTGTGCGTGGGTGAGGAGCCGGAAGGTGATTCTCTTGTTGACCGGGAGCCAGTGCAGGTCTCTCAGGTGTCCGGAGATGTGGCTGCGGCGGGGGATGTCCAGGATGAGTCGTGCTGAGGTGTTCTGGATCCACTGGAGACCTTCGTGACACTGTCGACCAAAACTATTTGTTCAAGTAAAAAAAAAGCATACAGTATCAGTCATGAAATACCTACTCTATTTATATCCTTATGTTTTATCTCATCTGTGCAAGTGTCACAATACCATAAACAAATATTTTAAAAGGAAAGTTATAACTCCTCTTTTCATGTCAAAAGAAGGATGTAATTATATTGGACAGCCGTTATGCAGCTCAGTCATACAGTGATAATTAATTGATGATAAATACCGAAAAACATTCACGAATTTGGTGTCATCCTTGCGCAGGGGCCATGCTAATTTCTGTATGGTTCCAATAAAGTCTAATTTTCAAACAATTCCTTACTAAGAGTGTCTGCATCAAAGTAAAATCTGTGGGTATTATGCTTGTGGTACTTTCCTAAATAAAATAAACTAAGATTCTTTAAAGAAAAAGAAAATGTGGACCTAGAAAAAAACCTGCTTTACATCAATTGTATCGCAGGTGCACTATGGCTATGCAAGTTTTAAAAATGACATATCTGCCTAGGCTGGTCGTACTGCTCAGCTGGCAAAACATGTGTGACTGCAAGACCTATGGAAAGAACTATGGAGGAGATGCACTTCCGTTTAATTGTCATGGTGATGTTTAATACATTCTGAGGGAACCAGTTGAAAGTGTCTCACTGAACTGGTTAATGTCTCATTCTGCTGGTTAATTGTACCTCATGAATCTGGTTAATAGTGTTTCCAGGAACTGGTTAATAGATACTACTGCTTAATAGTGATTCTCAAGAAACTGGTTAGTAGTGCCTCAAGAAATGGATTAATGGTGACTCGATTAACTGGTTAATAGATTCTAATTGAACTGGTTACACGTACAACTAAGGGTCTCAAGAAAATGGGTGATAGTGTCTGAGAAATCTTGCTAATATTGTCTCACAGAATATGCATAGTCCTGCAGAACTGGTTATTAGAATATCGTGCAATTAGTTAATAGTGACACAGGGAACAGTATAATAGTGTGTCATGATTACGCTCGTGATGTAACACTTATTATCAACTTTTTACGCCTCACCACCTTCAAATGTCATCAGCCGCCACTGCTCCTAAACTGAGAAAAATCCTAACTTTAAGACTTTCGGTATTCACAGAAAGCATTTAGGAGTCTTAAAGTCCTAAGTACCCTCTGTGAATACCAAAATGAGTAAGTGCCTTCTGTGAATACCAAAATGGTAGTAAGTTTAGGATTTTGTCTTAAGTTAGTTCTGTGAATCGGGCCCTATATAAGAGTAAGCGATAATCTAAAATATGTTAAACATTTATATATTTCTAACTGTAATAAACGTATATTATGATAAATATATTTTGTCACAATCGCCAGTCGGGTGCGGCCTCCTTGCGCTTGGTGCGTGATTGCCATGTGACCTTAAAAAAAAGCATTTGATTGGTTCATAACATTTCCCATTGTAACAGTTGGACGACCCCACCCAATTTACTCATTCTTTTGACAGCGTTTGATGAGAGACACCTCTTCTGCTTAAAAAGCTTTTCTGAAAAGTGTTTTCCTGTATACACATATCTTATACTACACACAATATGCAACGATCATCTTGATCAATATTCATGCTCTGTACAGTAGCCTTCCTGGTGTGATTGCCATGCATCTCAAATGTTTCATCAAAAAACAAATATGTGTTGCACGATGCCCCTGGTGTGTGTGCACATTATTGTGCTGTCTTTCAGCCTGGGTATTGGTGGCTCTAAGGAGTATCATCAGCCACGGGCAGAGTGCACATCCTAGATCACATGTAACAAATAGTAAACAGTAATGTATAGATTTATATTGCTGTACGCTCTGCTGTCAGGCTTTACCAGTAAAGTAATGTGTCCATATGTGAGACTTTCAGATTCGCGTTTGACATACATTGCTTGACTGTAATGAGCGTTATCACTGTGTATGACGTAGCCTCACTGCGAATCCTCCCTCCATCCAAGCACATTCACATGTGTACAGTTTGCGATAGCAACACTTTGAATTACAGCACACCATTGACATGCGTGCCTGCGCATATCCACAATCTTGACAACGACATGTAAAGTTCACCATTCAATCTTTTCAAACGGGAAACATCCTTTACAACGAAACTTTTACAACGCAGTGCTATTACAACGCAGGTTTTACAACAAAAACCATTACAAAGCATTGCGCTGGGGGGCGCTCTATGATAGGGAATAGATTTAATTTACTATCCAACACCTTCCCTAGTGTCCACGGGGACTGGAGTTGGAATAGTAAATTAAACTATTCACTATCCAGCACCCCAAAGCGCTATGCGTTGTAAAGGTTTGCGTTGTAAAAACTGCGTTGTAACAGAATGCGTGGTAAAAGCATGCGTTGTAACGTCATACATTCTTTTCAAACACCATCTCATTAACGATAGTTTCCGCCCTCCCGACACATGCTACACTAATCTAAATTGCACACTGTGTGAGGTCAAAACTACAAAAAAAATACACATAAGTACACTTCCTGGCCAGACAGGAACCGAACAATGCCAAGGTCCCCGGAATAAATATTCACACCGCTATGATGGCCTGGCGTGCGCAAGCCCAGCCCATTTGCGTATGTATAAATAGGATAACCACGAGACCACATGTCCCTCTTCTTCCACACTACCTCAAGTGATATGCTGCATCCACCTCGCATATCACAATGTGGAATAAAAAAAAGAAATGGATCCATAAGGTGTACACCATCCTGGCAATCAACACGGGCTCTAAATTGTGATCCCTACTGCCCATCGTCTACGAAAGGGATCCGTGATGTCTTTGGTGATTTGTGTGAGAGCTACCTCCTCTGTACCTAATGTGTTATATTTTTAAATGCCGAATGTAAATTAAGTTCAGACTCTGTCTTTTAAATACCTGCTCATTGCGCCAAAATCTGAGTCTGGTCAAAGCTCCGGGGAATTGAACTGGGGGCTCAAGTTAGCAGTCTAGTGGCTCACGCTGGTTCACGTCATTCCGGCCTCTATAAATCGGCCAATGAAGCGAACGTGCGCTTGATGCCTTTTGTGATTTGTGTGACAGCTTCCTCTTCTGCATCTAATGTGTTATATTTTTAAATGCCGAATGTAAATTAAGTTGAGACTCTGTCTTTTAAATACCTGCTCATTGCCCCGAAATCTGAGTCAGGTCAAAGCTCCGGGAATTGAACTGGGGGCTCAAGTTAGCAGTCTACTGGCTCACGCTGGTTCACGTCATTCAGGCCTCTATAAATCGGCCGATGACGCGACCGCGCCCGTCTGTGCCCGTCCGTGCCAGGACGGGGTCAGGGGAAGGAATCTATGTTGGATCTGAGAGGGGAAAGATTACTTTTGACGCAGGGCAGCTTCATGCTATGAGGAACAAGGTATCGTTAAAATGTGCACATGCCCTGGTGCCGGACATTAATTCGCAGTGCTCTAACTGTAGATTTCATTTCCAAAAGTCCCTCCCTACCACCTCTCCCTCCAATATTGGCAGAGAAATCAGGATGAGCCTACTTAATTGTCGCTCCCTCCCTAAGCACGCAACCGAAATCCATTTGCTTATCGAAGAAAAGAATCGGGATGTTTTGTTTTTAACAGAAACATGGTTGAGTAGTGATACCGATTACGATGCTGTTCAATCGCCCCATCGAATTATGCCATCCATAGGTTGGATCGTAAGTCAGGTAGGGGAGGAGGCTTGTCTATAATCTTAAAGACCGATTTTGCCTGTAGAAGTAATGAGAATTCTGTTTCTGATTGTGAAAGCCTCTCCTTTGTAATTGATCTAACCTCTCCGTTCACCTTCTCGGGCATTTTGATATATCGCCCTCCTGGCCCTCTTGGCTGGTTTAAGAAAGACCTGCAGGTGGCAGCTAATTTAGCAAGCTCCTCCCCTAATTTTACAATCCTGGGAGATTTTAATTTGCATTTGGAAGATGAGTCTCTAGTCGCCACTCAAGGATTAGTGGATGAACTGGCTAAGTTTCAACTCCTATCAACTCCTATTGAAAATGAATTGCGCTACTCATTCCAAAGGTCATCTGTTGGATCCAATATTTTCCAACATTAGTCACCTCTTGGTAGGAGATGCTGATCCTATTATATAGATGATTTTATACTCCCATTTGCGCTGCTACTACCAGAGATGAATATATGTTCGACCAGAGCCATGAAAACTGCTCGGCGGTGGTTGAAACTTCCACTAGACACCTTGATGAAAAATTTAACTAATACTGCTCCCATAGGCCATCCGAACCCGACTGTGGCTAATGATAATTTTAATAAATGGATGAATCTGGCGCTCAACGCTGTACTCCCTAAAACTGAAATTTCAGAAAAATGGGGAGATAAAAATAATCCTTGGTACTCGCCCCACCTCCGCCAGCTTAAACAGACTTGCAAAAAATGTGACAGACAATGGAGGAAAGATTTTGCTTTACCGAGCAGAATTAAATATCGAGAAGCCATCAAAATATATAAAAAGGAAATAAAAAATGTACAAGCCCTGTATTATCAGGGAAAGATTCTCGCGGCGAGTTCCTCGCGCGAGATATTTAAAATTGCTAACAGTCTTCTCTCTCCGGCCTCATCCTTGTTTGTTACAGAGAATGTCCAACGGCGATGCGACCAAATTGCTGACTTCTTTGCGGAGAAGATACCAACTATTTATAATTCTTTTCCCCCGGCCTCCGCTTCTCAAAGGCCGGTGTCAAATGGTGGAGCTGATTTGGTCTTCCCTAGCTCTCAGCTTGGAAAGTTTCCCCTTTAGGATCTTGAGACTTTGTAGGAGCTACTCAAAGGGCTCAAATCGGGCTCTCCTCTAGATGTGGCACCTCCCAGTGTTCTTCAAAAAGTAGCTGAAGTAGTGTCACCTGTTATACTGGATGGTATAAATTCTTAATTTAAAACTGGAATTGTGCCATTTCAATGGAAACATGCCAGAGTTAAAGCGCTTCTTAAAAAGCCTAACATGGATCCTGAGAATTGGGAAAACTACCGCCCAATCTCCTTGCTTCCAGGGGTCACTAAACTCGTGGAAAAATATGGCAACTCAATCCTATCCACGTTTCTGGAAAATAATAAACGGTTACATGCCACACAGACTGGTTTTAGACCCCGAAAAGGAAAAGAAACAGCTTTGTTGATTGCAGTAGAGGAAATCAGGAAGATCGCTGACGACGGAGGCTGCACTGCCCTTATATTGCTGGACCTTAGCGCAGCCTTTGATACTGTTAATCATGGCCTCATGATACAAAGACTGAGGGATGCTGGAGTGACTGGCACTTAGGTGGCTTCAGTCTTTCCTTCAGGAAGGGTATACTCTGTTTTTGAAGGAGATTGCTCCTCGAAAGCTATATCTCTGGCTTGTGGGGTGCCCCAGGGATCTTCCCTGAGCCCCACGATGTTCAATGTTTATATGAGTTCGTTGGCAGAAATAGGACTCCCATTTGGGGTACAGGTTGTAACTTATGCCGACAATACTCAATTGATTGTCTTCTTAAAACAGTTTAACCGCCCCGACCTTGATCTGGAGACTTGTCTTCAGAAAGTTTCGGGATGGATGGGCAGCTCCTTCCTGAAGCTTAACGGATCTAAGACCGAGCTTATGCTCTTTGGGAAATCTGCTCCTTTAAGCATTGACCATCTGTGGCCTAATTGTTTGGGTTCCCCCCCAACTGCTAAAAGCCGAATCAAGAACCTAGGAGTATGGATCGATGGTAAGCTCCTTGACCAGCGTGTGGCGCTATTTTATAGTAGTGCGTGTGCAGTGGCAGTCTGTTTGTTTTAACTCTCCCGTTTTGTATTTTAGTTTATTGTATTTTGGGCACTTATTCCTTGATTTTAAACTGGCCCGCATACCCCCATCTCTGTCATCCCAACTTGCACCCTAATTGGTACAACTCACCGCTCTTTGCGGGTCCTTCGCCCTGTCTCGAGGCGGCCATCTTTGGTGAGTGGGAGCAGCGTGCATCAGTCCTTTCTCTACCTTGCTGGTTGAGTATATAGGTAGGCAACCTCGGTCAGCGCGTTCCTTGACCAGAGTGTGGCGCTATTTTATAGTAGTGCGTGTGCAGTGGCAGTCTGTTTGTTTTAACTCTCCCGTTTTGTATTTTAGTTTATTGTATTTTGGGCACTTATTCCTTGATTTTAAACTGGCCCGCATACCCCCATCTCTGTCATCCCAACTTGCACCCTATTTGGTACAACTCACCGCTCTTTGCGGGTCCTTCGCCCTGTCTCGAGGCGGCCATCTTTGGTGAGTGGGAGCAGCGTGCATCAGTCCTTTCTCTACCTTGCTGGTTCAGTATATAGATAGCCATGCCAACGCGCAGCGGTTACGCGCTGCGGGGACGCCGAAATGACGCCGGAGTTACGCCAGAGTTCAGCCCGTCTGTGCCCGTCCGGGCCCAGACGGGCCTAGGGCCTGTCATCATGCCCGTTTCTCTGGCGCCGCCCACCAATAGGTTTCGATATGGGAGGGATGTTCTCATTTCCTATCGTCCGCCCCACCCTACCATCTGTTGTTTTGCAAAGGAGGGAACCATTCCTTTTCTACCGTGTAGAGCCTGTTTGTCCAGCCAGAACTCAGCGGCTGTGAAATCCGCTCTTTCCATGGCTTTACTGAATTGCCGGTCCTTGCCGAGTCACGCCATTGAAATTAATTCACTCATCTTGGATCACGAGCTTGATGTGCTGTTTCTTACCGAGACCTGGCTCTCAACCAGCTCCGGTCCTGATATGGTCAGAGCACTCCCTCCAGGTTTTCTTATATCCCACCTTGACAGACCTACAGGGAGGGGAGGAGGAATTGCTGTCCTTTTCAGAGACACGATTGCTTGTAATATTCAGAACGGAGGGGTGACCGATTGTGAGAGCTGTCAGTTTTCCCTTCGTCTTTCACCTACAGTGTCCCTGGCAGGCCTGTTGATTTATCGCCCTCCTGGACCCTTGGGAAATTTCCCTAACTCTCTCCTAGAAACTACCGCACTTCTTGCTTCCTCAATTGCCAACTTTGTTCTTCTTGGGGATTTTAATATCCATCTTGAGGACCCCACTAATGCCGTGGGAGTAGATCTACTCGATGATCTCAAATCTTTTGGAATCAATTTGGTTAATTCGGGTGCGACCCATGAGAAGGGCCACTTGCTTGATCCCATACTCTCAAATCTGGACTATCTTAATTTATCTCCTGCTCTTGCCCTGCCTTGGACAGACCATTTTTTGGTGTCCGCAATGTGGCAATTTGATAGTCCAGCGGCGGTGGCCCCAAGGGTTCACATCTTGTAAAGAGCCTGGTCGAGGCTCCCAGTTGATACCTGGGCGGCACACCTGGAGGCTACGCAACCCCCTCGGGGAGTTATTCCGATAATCGCTGATGCGAATTTTTACATCTGGCTTTCGGACTCACTGGATACCCTCCTACCAAAAAAGAAACAACTCACGAGGGGGAAGAGAGTGGGTTCGGCGCCCTGGTATTCGCCTGAATTGAGAACCCTGAGGAAGGGATGCAAGAGGCTAGAGCGGTCCTGGAGGAGAGACTGGAGTGAAACGAGCCGAAAAGAATATCGCGCGGCTCTGAGCAGGTATAAATCGGCTATTCGGGTGGCAAAATCGGGATTCTTTGAAGAGAGAATAGGCTCTGCGGCCAACTCTTCTAAAGAGTCGTTCAGGGTCATTAAGGAACTACTGAACATCCCCGAACCTCAGGTCATTCATGAGGATCCACGCAAAAAATGCACAGAATTGGCTTCCTTTTTTAAAACCAAAATCGACAACATACTGGCTTCCCTTCCCCGGCAAGGTGAGGCTTCTTCCTTGGATGATAACTCCAGTTCCCAACTTAGGATGCGATCAGTGGAACTGGCCTCTCTCGGTCCGGTTACTATGGAGGAAGCTCTTTCGGTCTTGAGGTCCATGAAGAGTGGCTCCCCGAAAGACCCAGCACCTATTAAATATCTTAAACAGGTGGCTTCTACCCAGTGACAGACCTTATAAACCTGTCCCTCACTCAAGGGGTAGTCCCCCCCAGTTGGAAAGGGGCGGTGGTTAAGGCTCTTTTGAAAAAGCCTAACCTGGATCCCGCCGACCTCGCCAACTTTAGGCCGATCTCCTTGCTGCCGGGTATTAGTAAGGTGGCTGAGAAGCTGGTGAACAGTCGCCTGTCGGACTTCTTGGAAGCTAACTCTCTCCTGGGCGATTCCCAAACGGGTTTTCGTCCCGGTCAGGGGACTGACACTGCCCTGCTGGCGGTCGTGGAGAATGCAAGGAGCATTTTGGATTCGGGGGGATCAGTGGCAGTGATCCTCCTGGACCTCAGTGCTGCTTTTGACACCGTGGACCATCAGGTGCTTCTCCAACGGCTGTCGGGGGTGGGGGTCACTGGGGTGGCTCTCAAATGGTTTGCTTCCTTCTTGGAAGGTCGTACATTTGAGGTGTGGGAAGGCCATGAAAAATCATCTTCAATCCCTCTCCAGTGTGGTGTGCCACAGGGCTCTTCAATGAGCCCTACCTTATTCAACATTCATATGGCCCCCCTGGAGAGTGTGGTACTGCCGCTGGGTATTAAAATCATCAGTTATGCTGATGATACCCAGCTGGTGGTTGGCCTTCCCCAGTCGGCGCATCATCCCGACCGGCTGCACTCGTGTCTGGAGAAGATCTACACGTGGATGTGCAGTTCAGCACTAAAGCTAAACGGCTCCAAGACGGAACTCATGCTGCTGGGGAACTCTTCTCCATCTCTGTCCCCCAGCAGCTGGCCTGACTGTCTGGGACCTGTACCCACCCCCAAGCAGGAGATCAAGAGTTTGGGAGTGTGGATGGAGCAGGGCCTCTCGTTTAAAACTCATGCTAAAAAGACTGCTGGCGTGTGTTTTGGCCTGCTCCGTTCAGCCCAGAAGATTTTACCTTTGCTTCCAGCGTCCACTGGGAGGCTTCTCATCCAGGGATTGATCATCTCGTGGCTGGATTTCAGCAACGCGTTATTCCTGGGTGCACCTGAATCTACCCTGAACAAACTGCAGCAAGTGCAGAATGCGGCCGCCAGGCTCTTGACGGGTCTCCCCAGGCGTCAGTCTGCTCGCCCGGCGTTGAGGGCTCTGCATTGGCTCCCTGTTAGGGACAGGGTGAAATTCAAATCACTCTGTATTGCCCATAAAGTTCTGCATGGGGTAGGCCCACCTATTTTGGGGGAGATGGTCCAGCCTTACAAGGCTCCTCGCTCTCTTCGCTCCGACCATCAACATCTTCTCCAGGTCGGGAGGGTGAAGAGGGCTAGAACGGGTGGCAGAAGGTTTTCGATAAATGTGGCCACCTTGTGGAACTCACTGCCCCTACAACTACGTTCAGAAGCTAGTCTTCTTCGGTTCCGCAAACTTTTAAAGACTTTTCTGTTTTCTGCTTAACTCCTGCATTATTCTTTGGTAGTGTTATTATCTGGTGAGCGCTGGGATGCCTATTTGGTAACCAGGCGCTATACAAAACTCATAATAATAATAATAATAATAATAAGCTAGATTTCGGAGACCAATCCCGCACAGTGGCAGCACACTGCTACGGATTGCTTAGAAGGCTCAGGAAGATACTCCCTATGCGTTCACTTGTAGCAAGACGATTAGTGGTACAGGCTATTGCATTGTCTCGGCCCGATTATGCCAACGCGCTATATCCGGGAGCACCTTTGGCCACCACCAACAGGCTACAAATTGTACAGAATTGTGCAGCTCGTATGCTAATGAATGTTGCTAAACATATGTCTGCTCGGCGGGCCTTGTCCTCCCTTCATTGGCTGCCTGTTCAGCAAAGAGATCCAATTTAAGGCCCTCTGTATTATTCATAAATCGCTTGTAGGAAAGGGCTCACCTTTAATCTGTTCTTGGAGCAAACGGTACGTACCCAATAGGACTCTTAGGTCAGAGAATAAAGGCCTACGGTGTATGCCTAAAATCAAACATGTGCGAAGTGGAGGGCGACTGTTCTCATATAATGAACTGAGACTTTGGAACACTATTCCATTGCACATACGTTCCGAATCAGACCATCTTAAGTTTAGAAAACTTGTGAAAACTTTCCTCTTCCAGTAACTGTCTCTTTGAACACCGGGTGTCGTAGCGCTGGGATGCCCCGGGGTAACCACGTGCTTTATAAATGCTCTTTCATTCATTCATTCACTTTCCTGCAATCAACACTCCATCTGTATTGTGAGCACTGCTGCCCGTAGTGTTTGCTCACACAACAATGACTGCAGGTAAGCAGAGCGGCCTGGGTGCACAGGGCCTCAAATTGAGCGCGGTGCTGCGGGAGGGGTATGGTGCTTCAGCCTGGCTGCGCAAGTGCGAACAAACGATATTGCTGTGCTTAATGATGTGATCTCTAACCTCATTCAGTCTCATCTGTGTCCTATTTTAAAGACCTGCTGGACCGTACTGTAGGCCAGAGCCAGCGGGCGGAGCTGCCCTACAGACACCTCTTGAGCATGGTGCTGCTGGAGGGGTGGGATGCATCAGCCAGAGTGCGCATGTGCGAAAAAGCGATATTGCCATGTGTAATGATGTGATCTCTAACCTCATTCAGTCACATCTCTGTCTCATTTTAAAGACCTGCTGTACCATAAGGTAGGCCTGAGCCTACGGGCAGCGCTGCCCTAGAGACACCTGTTGAGCGCAATGTTGCGGGAGGGGTAGGGTGCACCACCCTGAGTGCGCACGTGCGAAAAATCAATGTTGCCGTGAGTAATGATGTGATCTCTGACCTCATTCAGTCACATTGGTCTTATTTTAAGGACCTGCTGGACCGTACTGTAGGCCTGAGCCAGCGGGCAGCACTGCCCTACAGACACGTGGCGTTTGCTTTTAGGACACTATAGTGAGCTCGTGCTCTGTACATTAGCCTTCCTGGTGTGATCGCCATGCATCTCAAATGTTTCATCAAAAAACAAATGTGTGTTACACGATGCCCCTGGTGTGTGTGTGTGTGTGTGTGTGCACCTTATTGTGCTGCCTTTCGGCCTGGGTATTGGTGTCTCTAAGGAGTATCATCAGCCATGGGCAGAGTGCACATCCTAGATCACATGTAACAAATAGTAAACAGTAATGTATAGATTTGTATTGCTGTACGCTCTGTTGTCAGGCTTTACCAGTATAGTAGTGTGTCATATATGAGTCTTTCAGATTCACGTTTGACATACATTGCTTGACTGTAATGAGCATTATCACTGTGTATGACGTAGCCTCACTGCTGATCCTCCCTCCATCTGAGCGCATTCACATGTGTACACTTTGCGATAGCAAGACTTTAAAAAATACCGCACACCATTGACATGCGTGCCTGAGCATATCCACAACCGTGACAACGGCATTTAATGTTCACCATTCAATCTTTTCAAACACCATCTCATTAACAATAGTTTCCGCCCTACCGACACATGCTACACTAATCTAAATTGCACACTCTGCGAGGTCAAAACTACAAAAGAAACACACATAAGTACACTTCCTGGCCAGACAGAAAACGAACAACGCCATGGTCCCTTGAATAATTATTCACACCCCTACGATGGCCTGGCGTGCGCAAGCCCAGCCCAATTGCGTACGTATAAATAGGATAACCACGATGCCACATGTCCCTCTTCTTCCACACTACCTCAAGTGATATGCTTTATCCACCTCGCATATCACAATGCGCAATAAAAAAAAGAAATGTATCCATAAGGTGCACCATCCTGGCAATCAACATGGGCTCTAAATTGGGAGCCCTACTGCCCGTCGTCTACGAAAGGGATCCATGATGTGTACACTCTCCTGCAATCAACACTCCTTCTGAATTGTGAGCACTGCTGCCCGTAGTGTTTGCTCACACAACAATGACAGCAGATAAGCAGAGCGGCCTGGGTGCACAGGGCCTCCAATTGAGGGTGGTGCGGTGGGAGGGGTGGGGTGATTCAGCCTGGCTGCGCAGGTGCAAACAAACGATATTGCTGTGCGTAATGATGTGATCTCTAACCTCATTCAGTCTCATATTTGTCTTATTTTAAAGACCTGCTGTACCGTACTGTAGGCCTGAGCCAGCGGGCGGTGCTGCTCTACAAACACCTGTTGAGCACGGTGCAGCAGGAGGGGTGGGATGCATCAGCCAGAGTGCACATGTGCGAATAAGCGATATTGCCATGTGTAATGATGTGATCTCTAACCTCATTCAGTCACATCTCTGTCTCATTTTAAAGACCTGCTGTACCATAAGGTAGGCCTGAGCCTACGGACAGTGCCGCCCTAGAGACACCTGTTGAGCGCAATGCTGTGGGAGGGGTAGGGTGCACCACCCTGAGTGCGCACGTGCGAAAAAGCGATGTTGCCATGAGTAATGATGTGATCTCTGACCTCATTCAGTCACATCGGTCTCATTTTAAGGAGTTGCAGGACCGTACTATAGGCTTGAGCCAGCGGGCAGCGCTGCCCTACAGACACGTGGCGTTGGCTTTTAGGACACTGTAGTGAGCTTGTTCCTAAGTGTACATGCACACAGGCTCCCGCCACTGCATTACACGCGCACACATTATACTTCTAGCATGTGCTCTGTTCCTTTGTATGTAAACGTTGGTATAACATATTATTATTTAACCTTGTGTATTCTCGTGCACTCCAACTCCTCTTTGAACCACGATTACCACTAACAGTTGGTAGATCGTACTTCAAAAATGAAGGATGCACTCAACTCCTATTTTCTATCAAGCTTGAAATAAACCTTCATTCACCTCCAGACGTTTCCACCATTAAATTATTTCTTACTTTTCAGACATTCCATTGATTGCCTCAAGAAGGGCGGAGTGGGAGCTGACCTCGCAATGATCCCCTGGGCATTCTGACACCTTCCATCGTGGTATCAAGACTCCGTCCCCAACCGGAGACCTGGTCTACCGTACAAACGTACCCCGGACGAGGAGCTTGCACCAACACGTCGTGGGACACATCGGTGGTGGCAGGTGAGCAGTGAAGCCTCGATGTGCAAGACCTAAAATAGAGCACAGTGCGGGGGAAGGGGCTAGGGCGCAGCACCCTGTGTGCACAGGTGCATGCAAGCGATTTTCCCATAGCTAATGATGTAGGACTATATTATCAAAGAACGGCGATAACATTATCACCACTTTAGCATCAGGAAACTGTCGCTAAAGCGGCGATAATGGATTGATAATATGCCCTTGTAAATTCCCATAGAAGCCCAGGTTCACACCAGAGTCTGGCCTTCTATGGGAATTCACAAGGGCATATTATCAACCCCTTATCGCCGCTTTAGCGGCAGTTTCCTGCTGCTAAAGTGGCGATAATGTTATCACTGTTCCTTGATAATATGGCCCATCATCTCTGGCCCATGAGTTTCATTTTAAGGACTTGCTGAACCACACTCTTTCTCGTGGACCCCAGCGTCCTAGACAAACGGGTGATGGGAGGGTTAACACTAAGGGCTGGGTGCAGTAGGCCGATGCTCTGTCTCCTCCTCCCTCTCTTCTTTTGACTCTGCCGTCCCTTCTCCCTTCCACCCACTCCCCCGCCCTTCTATTCTCAGTATGGTCCTTTAATTCGGACTACCTTTCTTTAACTCTTCCACATAGCACACATACTTATGTTTCATTTTTGGCTTGCAGGTTTCCTACGCTGCTTCCACTGGAGTCCAACCCACTTTTTTTTTATTATACTGTTTGGTCTATTAAAGTTACGTTTCTATTTATTTGTATTTTAATAAAGGTTACTTTTTTTTCAAATGAATAACTGAGTGTATAGGTCTTCTTTTTCTGACAACACTTGTCTATTATTTATTGTGAAAATCATCTGTTTATAGGAGATTTTAAGGACAAACGTATTTAATATTAGGGAGCACTTACCAAACATAATCTAACTGACTATTAGACAAATGAAGCCTGGGTAATTGTACAACTGCAAGAGTTCTAAGAGTGTATCACTTTATAACACCATAAGTACTGCCCGTGTGATTACAGAACAAATAAGGCACTGCCTAGGACCACCCAGGCTTCAGGGACTGCCAAGGCCCACCCTGTATATTTAAATAAAGCCCCAGAGTGTGGCGATCCCCGCACTTCAATTGGCCTCGAACCCCCCGAACAATTAGTAAACAATACCCGGGAAGGTGGCGCTCCCCTAGGCTGCAAAATGTCTCTGTGCCCTTCCGCACCTAATTTACATGTGACATTAAGATCCCCAGTCCTACAGAGACCCTGCAATATAATAATTGGATTGGCTACGGAACATTACCCACGAGGGGCCTCAGGTAAAAGAATGGGTGAGACCCCGCTTTTTTTTGTTGTTTCTTCTTTTCTCTCCATTTTTACCATCCGTATCCCCTCTATTACAGCGATACGAGGTTTTCCTCCTCTCGCTTCAAATAGTCGAACAAGTATTTGATATCACGGGGTGAAAGCCAGACACCACCGCCTAATAGCAAACACAAATGTCCCGCAAATGCACACCCGGGACATTGTATGAGCTGCGCCTGAGAGGTCGCCCTCCCTAGGACCATGATGCATTTGTTAGTATAAACGCATACTAACACTACTTACACACATGTAGTACAGCGACCAGAATGTAGTGAAGAAGCAGAGGAAGTGCAAAATCTAAAAATATAAATCCTACCAGAAGTCGGATGACATAGTTCAATGAGCCGTCGACCCTGGCACGAGTAGAAACAGCTACACGAAGAAAACGGGTCTTCAGCACAACGCAGGCAATTTTGAAATATTGGTGAGTGGTGCCTTCTTTTTACCTTCTCCCGCTCATCGCCAAATTTATGTAGTGAAGAGGCAGACAGCAGTGGATCCAATAAGTAGATTTATTACAAGAAAACAAGACACCTGTAACAACCACCAACAGGAGCAGACAGCAAAGCAACCGTCTAATCCAGCACTGTGTACAAACTCCGCAAGGTTCCCCTCATGACAGCCCTACATTCTAACATTACATACTTAGATTCTCATAGAATTACATACTAACATTCTACTATGACTTACATTGGAATACTACACAGAGCACATGACTTTATAGCAATAAGCTCATGGTTTCATCTACGAGTCTTGAGACCGGTAGGGGTAAGTATTTCGCTTCCCACTCCCTATATTTCATAAACGTAAACTAACACTTCTTCCACAGGTATGCTACAGTGCACAGAGCACATCACTTTACAGGAATGAGCTCACAATTTAGGCTCACGGTTTAATCCCCGAGTCTTCACACCAGTAGTAGTTTGCTTCCCACTCCCTATATATTATAAACGCATACTAACACTACTTACACACTTATACTACAGCGGCTAGTATCCTACAGCACCCAGAGTCTATCACTTTACAGCAATCAGCTCGGTTTCGTCCCCAAGTCTTCACACCGGTAGGCGTAACTACTTCACTTCCCACTTCTGGTATACTATCAACACACAGTAGTGGTCAGTAGTTCGCTTCCCACTCCCTGTATGGTATAAATGCCTACTAACACTACTTGCACAAGTATGCAACACCAGACCACACCAGACCACACCAGACCACATCATATTACAGCAATGACCTCATGGTATAGACTCTCGGTTTCATACCCGAGTGTAGCACCATATCATATCAGCACCATGCCACTCTGAGCAGCACCGCACTTTCAGACCGGTAACAGTGATAACTACCTACTGGCGATCGCCAGTAGGTAATAAAGAACAAATTACAATAGTTTCTTGAATCTTTTAGCTTTCAAAACTTCTCTCTATTACTGTCTTTCTACTTTTCCATATAAAGTTTTTTTTATAATTCAAGTACACATCAAAGTCAGAAATGCAATGTATTCTATCAACACACTTTCTAGAACATTCTACAACACGTGGAGGTTAAAGGTTCATCAATTTTTTTACACTTAACACTATTTTTTGCCACATTTTTCCGAACATTTAACGGCACGTGCAGGTTAAAAGTTCACAATTGTTTTAAGTTCGAACAGTGCCTTCCAAATGAAAGTAGCAGGTGTGGTTGAGTTGAGCAAATTTTATCCTATACTATGTACTCCACGTGCAAACTGCTTTTTCTTAACCAATCACAAAGATACTTTTCCACAAAACGAATGTGCACCCTACTTTTTTTCATCTCCTAATCAGGTACCGTTTTGTATGCGAAAAGAAACTAGTTCCCCATTTTTAAATATATCTCTTATTCTACGAAGGAACTGCGTGAGCTACAGACATCTTTCCATACCTTCTAGCCATACCTTCAAAATGCTAGTGTGGATTGTAGGACATAGCTATGTTTTCTGGTGCAAGAGGTATGCAGAACAGAGACGGATTGACTTAGACCTAGGTTTACAAAATGTGGACATTAAATGGTTTGGACAGAGAGGATTGAAGTGGCACCAATTGTTGCCTTTGGTTAAAACCTGTTTGCATTTCCAGCACCCTGACCTCATGATTGTGCACTGTGGTGGAAACGACCTAGGCACTTTGACTTGGAAGGTTTGGAAATGCTTACGAAGGACACCTTTGGACAATTGATGTTATTTTTGCCTCAAACTGTCTTTGTATATTCCAATATATGCTAAACACAGAAGTGGAAATGGTCCAAACAATTTTGTCCTCAGATTGAAAAATCTCGGAAAAAAGTTAACAAAGCTGAATCTGCATACCTCAGGGACCACTAAATGGGCTCCATCTACAACAAAAACATACGTTTTGATATGGCAGATATATACAGAAGTGATGGAGTACACTTCACAGATCAGGAAAACCGAGTTTCCTGAATAACTTGAAGCTGTTCATAAGCACTTTTATGTAGCTCCAAATAATGAACACAAGGGCTCTTTTTAGAGTCGCCTTATAACTTACAAATTAGGCCCGCTATTTTAGGGCCATGTAACGGCAACTCCCGGACCCTCGCCAAAATGTATTCTCCACACAGCTGTGGCGCAGCAGCCAGATCATCTCACTTTGCAGCACAGACCTCTCGCTTTGATCCCCAGCTCTACTCACCCATAGGAGTGAGTAGTTTGCGCTTTAGAAGTACTGTATTGATTTACCTTCGCACTCCCTATACAACACCACCTAAGCACCATACACATGCTACAATGTTCGAAACAAAAGTTCATCCAAGTAGCTATAACTACATGCTGACACTACTTGCACAGATGTGGCATAGCGGCCAGAGCACATGACTTCACAGCATAAGACACACAATTTGGGCTCACGCTTTAATCCACAAGTCCCGCACCAGCTCACCTTACCCGCATCAGACTCTACGCAATACCTCACTTAATTTCTGTAGCCTACCACTTACACACCGGTAGGGGTGAATAACTGAATACTTCACTTTGCACCCCCTCTATAGCACACCCTAAACACCCCACAGAGGTTACAGTGCTCCTACCCTCCTATTTCCCACTTTTTCCCCCTTTTTCCCTTACTCGCTTCAATGAACTCACAAAATGGTGGCCAACACTTCCTAGTTGCAACCGCTCGCAGCCAATCAGAATCAAGCCTGTGCTCGTAACGCCTCAGCCAATCAGATGGCAGAATTCCCAAATATCAATATCTGTAAATGTTGATATTTCTCAAAAACTGCTGAACTAATTTATACCACATAAACAAAAGCATGCTTTCTAGACCAAGACCCTGCACCCTGCCAAATTTTGGGTAATTCCGTTCACCCGTTCGACCTGTAGCCTTGTCTAACGTTTCCTATGGAAATTCACATGGAGAAAACATGTCTTGGGATCCCCCTTTTTTCTCGGCCCTCCCTTAACGAATCACCCCTAAACTTGCAACATAGGAGCTGATATCAACAAAGAATTAGTTTTGAAATTTTCGCGAAGATTCGTCAATCGGCGCCAAAGTTATTGGGAATAGAATGTTGCCATTTTCCTATGGTAACTAGGTCCCAACTAGAACTACCTACTGGCGACCGCCAGTAGGTAATATACATACATATATATATATATATATATTATTATCAATCAGCTTGGAATTGCTTGTATCTGAAATTTATGTGTGGATATATTTATTGATGTATGGATGAGTAATACCCTGATCCCCTTGAACCAATATAATTTGCACTTTATTGCTACATTTTACACATATATGCTATTCCAGGCATAAGGTACCCGATACATTTTGTATCACCTATAAATTGTAGCTCTAAACTAAATTGTCTCCCAGCACTTAGCACTTTATTATTATACTGCCACTTTTGAATTTGGTACTGTAGCACATCGTCACTTTCCTTTTTATATACTAGAGGCATCATTACTGTAGGGTCAGAAACTTGGAACCAACAGGTAATTTAAGTATAGTAAGTAATAGGATTAGTTCCATCATCCTTAGCCCTATGCATTATAGAACATCAGTAATTTGTTACTCTGAATTTCTTAGTGGCGGTTCGGAAAAGTTTTAATTTTTTTAATTTTTAATTTCCACTTTATCAGGAGGGGGCACTCTTTATAATGTCACTCAGTTTTAAACTTTGGACTAGACAGGGGTTCATCCGATTTGAGCATTTAAGCAGCTGTTGTTGAAAATCGACTATGTTTGACATCTATAAAAGGCATTGATGTCATGTATATTATGTTTAATACCTATGTATTTTACAGTCATTACAACTTATTTATAGTATGAAATATGTCACTATTTTTCATGGCATTTAAGCACGGATACAAACCAATGCCGAAATATGTCTTCTATGTCCATTGTTTGTGTGATGCACTTGCACTTTAAAAGGCGGTAATATTGTCCAAGCATTGTCATGTGATCAAGGCCTGTAGTTCTGCTGAAACACGTTATGGCAGACTTTTGCAAATAAACTGAATCTGCACTTACCTGGGTCCACGATCGTTTTTCCGTGAAGTTGGAGTTGACAGCGAGGTGACTGGATATATATATATATATTGGTCGCTGCTGGGTAGTTATACTTACGATCAAGTTCCCATTGGAAATGTATTTTTTGTGTTGCTAAAAACATTGTTCCCGGTGGATGAACCTCATGACACTTTCCCAAAAATTGCTACTTTTTATTAACTGGTTTGAGCATGGAAGGTTTTGGGATGATCTATCAGGCCAAGAAAAAAGGGGGGGCCCAAAATGCATTTTTCCATAGGAACTCTAGACACTGCTACTGGCCAAACCAACTAATAAGAAAAAAATTGGAAGAAGGCTAGATCTTGGTCCACAAAGTGTGCTTTTTGTAATTTGGTGCACATCTGTTCTGTAGTTTTTGAACAATTAATTTGAGCAATTAACGCTCAAAAACATTGCATATGTAGGGACGCAGAGCCTCCGTGAATCCGAGATCATGGTTGACTGCCACCACATCAACAAGGAAGTGGTGGCATCCATCTTAGGAATCAGGACTCAGTCTAAATTCCTAGGAATTGCAAAACAAAAGCATAAGTGGGGCAGGGTAGAGATACCCTGACCACGTTTGGGGCCAAACACATTCTTATAAACTTTGCTACAAATTCATGGAAGATCCATGAATCCGCTGCGGAATTTTAAAAAAGAATGGGCTTCGGCGCTTCTTTTTTAAAACAATCCTGCATGGGCCAGCTCTCGGGGAAATGACACAATTATTATTTTTAATGTACAGGAGGGGACATGGCCCCTTTAATTAACAAAAAAGGCCCTGGAGAATGGGGTCTCCAGATCCTAATAGGGCTCATGGAGGGGACGCATGACCCTCTCCCCTTTTATTTAATTTATACAGCCCTGGGATCTCCAGGACCCAAGAAAGCTCAGGGAGAGGGCATTCAGGGAGAGGGGCACATGCCCCCTCCCCAGTCCAATTGTATTCGACACCAGGGGATGTGCGTCCACCATGCACGGCCAAAGGCCCTGCGCAGCATGGAGTTGCCTGCCTTTAGGGGGTTTGGCCACAGCGCCTGACCAATACTTCTCTCCGTGCATGGCAAAAGGCTGTGCGCAGCATGGGGTTGGGTGCATCTGGCGGGGTAGGCTGAATGGCCTGGCTGCAGGCCTTGCCCTGTGGCCACCCCCCTGCACACGTCCGTAAACCCTGTGCAGAGTGGGTTTGGCTATCTTGGGGGGATGGCCAGAGGGCCTGGGTGCAGGTCAGGCATTGCAGCCAACCTCCCTCTGAGCCGAAGGCCGTGCATAGTGTTGAGTTGGCTGCATGAGGGGGGATGGTCGCAGGGAATTCAGCCGTTTGTGGTGGAGGGTTGCATTTACATATGGTAATAAAATATTATTTTACATAAAAAAACAAGACATTCGCTGAAAAAAACAAAGGTTAAAGTAAATTTATAGGTGGGTGAATTTGCCAGTGATGACCTCAGTGTTTTGAAATAAAAAAAACACAGAAATTCATCAAATTGCACCTCATCATGCACTTCATATGACCTCAGAAATAATATCACTCATGACACTTTCTATGACGTCATTTAAGACATCACTGAAGACATCTCAAATGACGTTGATGACATCAATGATAATATGATCATCAAAGCTTCTTTTGTACACATTGCTCTATAAACAGGCCAAGCATTAGAGGTATGAAAGTAAGTACAAAATAGTTCAGAATACTATGATGCTTCATTACTGCTATTATACATGCAACTCCCTTAGGTAAAGCAAGATTGTGTTATTTGCAACATTGACCCTATACCATACACTTCATGGGTAGCTGAGTTTATGATGACCATGAAACACAGATAAAAGGGTAACCTATCCTGCACATGGTATTCAATCTGTATACAGCTGTTCAGGGAAAACTAAGTTCCTCCATATGCTCAAACCCTGTTGTGTTACTAATGCCCTACTACAGAAAGTATTTGCCTGTATCAAATCCCTGAAAACCAATGAACCTACATTAAGAAGTGAAGTGGATATAATTAGAAAAGTGGGTACTGTTAACACTGTTTACTTTATGGGGAGAGTTTACTCTGTACCACACTGTTTTCAGACAGTGAAACTCTCATGCCAGCATTGAAAAGTATCTACTAAGCATAGTGTACACTGCATGCAAAATGTGTCCAAAGAGCGACTATTCACTTAAAATAACCAAGATCTGCAGGTGTTAAAGATCATACTACCTGCAGCCTTCATACTGTGGTGAAAACTTTACAGATAACACATCTTCAGAAGCAAAACAAGCACATGTACATAGGTTAGTACCTAGTGTGCACACACTCTTCTATGTTATGTAGAAATTGTCATGCTGAGACAGTTCTGTCTAATAGCTCAAGGCTGGTTGCAATACTTAATATGTTTTATGTACAATAGTTGCCCTGTTAGGAAGTTTTTCTGCAGAACCAAAAAACTGGTGTGGAACATACTGGACACAAATCGTCAACTGACATGTTAATTTGTTATTTCATGTTAATTGAATTTCTTAAGCGCAACGGTTACCCATGGGTGTCCTGGCGCTGCGCACTGCCTGTTAGGTTACTGAGGTATGATATGACTACATGGTGAACAGCCATGTTTCCAGCCCCTTCCTTAAAGTGAGGAGCTCTGTGGCATTTCTATGGTGGAATGGGTGATCATTCCAGGCCTTGGCGGCACAAGTAATAACGATCCGACCACCCCAATTTGCTTTTTTACCTGAAGGAAACTACTCTTTTTGATCCCAAAGAGCGCAGAGTCATTGCTTTAATTCCCTCTTAACTGAGACAAACTTGGGTGTCCATGTCAGCAATCTGGCCGCTGCGTTTTGCAGGATTTGAAGTCTGTTAAGGTGTTTTTTTTAATGTTCAAATAGAGACTGTTACAGTAGTCAAAGCGTGACATAATAAGTACCATGACCACTGTCCTCAGACTGTCCCCCGGGAGAAAGGACCTTATGTTTTTTTATGATTCTAAGAAGGAAGAAGCTCGCTTAGACAACCCCACTTATCTGTTCTCCAAAAGTGAGTCTGTTGTCTACTATGTCCCCCAGGTTCATCGCTTTCTTGGTCAGTTCGGGGAGGTTTCCCAGTTCTTCCAGCCACCAATCTGGCGTCCAGAGGTTCAGATTGTTCCCGAAAATGATGACCTCCGTTTTGCCTGAACTGAGTTTCAGGCAGTTTGAGGACATCCACCCTGAGACATCTGCACACAGAGTTACTCTTCAATACAAAGATTTATAATGTGTTCAATAACTCTAAACATCTGTGATGCATTAGATGCACATCTGTTTTGTGAACATTTACACCCAGTACCTGGACATAGGCTGTGCAAAGTTAGGTAGAAAAGTAAAATTGTAGCTACCTGCCACTTTGTAAACTATTAAACAAAATTGCACACTCATTAGATGATATCATCAGTTATTTAATCAGTGATATCATCAATGATCCCATCAATTATGTCATAGAACATGTCATGAGTGATGTAATATGTGATGTGATACGCAGTGCATGGTGGGGAGCAAGTTATAGTTAGTTCTGCTAACTATAACTGGTGAATTTCTGTGTTTCTTTAGTTCACATCATTAATGTTATCACTGACATATTGACCTAACTATAACGTTACTTAAACCTTTGTTTTTTTCAGTGAATATATATCTACAGAAGCATTGCAATGTATCATGATAAATGCAGAATATAAAGGATTCCTTATTTATTGCCTGGACTTTGGAGACCCACCAAAAATCAGCTTGTAATCCCCACAGTTTGGGAAACACTTTATGAGACTGATCACTTTACCTGCACAGAAAGTGTAATAGGTATAGCTTTCAACAATCTATAACAATGTTATAAAAAAACAACAGCAAGTAATACAAATCAGTCACCCAACAGAACACAATAGACGGAGTTTGTTATTTCCATCAACCACATTTTCAATACTTTGGTGTCAGTCATCATCAAACTACCTATAGCACATTGCATCCTATAAAGCATTATAGGTAAACCTATTTAGATATATTGATACTTCTCAATACACAAAAAGAACAAACTATGCAGATATACAGGGTCAGGAAGCTGAGCACTAACCTGCTATGATGAGTGATCCTGTGGGAGCAAGGTGAATTCACAAACATGGGTTCTCAACTCATCCACAAGTTTGGCAACTCCCCACTGTCTATTGGCACTTGGGATTGAGACAGCCCTGGAGGGAAAGGGCAATGGGTGTAGAAAGAATGGGCGTATTCAGTGTCAGCACCATCTCTGTGAGTCTTGAACCTGTGTGGACTTTCCCTTCTGTTGATGTTTTTATTATCATCCATGCTTGCTTGAGTTTGTGTGGTACTTGCCTGTGAATGCATAGTTACAGTTGGTGGGTGCTTATCAATTGTGGCCCCTTTCCACTCCCACCGAGATCCCAAGCATGTACCCACTTTATCATTCACTCTTACTGTGAGAAGTTGGCCTGGTAGGGGATGTTTCCAATTCTGGAACCACCTACTACCTGACCAAACAATCCCTTATGGTGTCTGGTTGTAAGTCAACCTTATTAGACAAGCTATCCTAGGGGTAGCATGGACTAAGCAGCCTAAAGGCTTAACTTAAGAGGTCGTGTTAAGCGAGCTGTTTTACCACATACAATCCTGTAATACCAAATGAAAGGACACCACACAAGTATATATTATAAAAATATATGTGTTTATTACTAAAAACAATCCCCAGTATTCTTTATGAATAAAGGGGCACAAGCGTTAAATCAAAAGCACTGTTTAAACATACAAGTTGCACAATTATGGATGAGGGCGGGTGGCCACTCAAACCATATACTAAACAAGTGGTATAAGAGAGGCCACTCGAACAGTGGTTAGGCCTAGGGCCTAGGGAATCGCTGGGAGCAGTCAGGACAAGCAATGCTGAAGTCGGGAATGGCCCTCGGGATTCGGGAGATGTGCGGAAAGCGCACGCATGCACCAATGTTAACCAATGGTGCGTAAAAGTCATAGAGTTAAAGTTTAAGGACACTTCCGCTGAACCTAGAGGAACAAAACTTAACACACAGACCCTAGAGGTGTGCACCAGTGTGGGAACACCGGCGGAGCAAAGTTACCTCACCCACAGGAAGTGGGTGCACAGGGTCGAAGTGGCGTCGGGTTTTGACACGCAGGCTCTTGGTGCTTGAAGCTGAAAGGGCTGCAGGCTGGTTAAAGATGAAGTGTCCGGTGGAGTCCAAGGGTGGACTCAAGTTGTAGAGTACCTGAAAGCAGAGGGGACAGAGTCTGGGTCACTCAGCAGTGACCAGGGTGGAACCAGGACGGAACCAGGCAATGTCGGGCGCAATCAGGTGGTCATCGAGGAGCTTCTCTCCGCTGTCACGTGGGCTCTGGGGCATCTGCGATGTCCAGGAGCAGGTCACGATCTGTCCCACGCAGGCTCTCACTGTCGGTGCAGTCGGCTTCAAGTTTGGAGCAAACAAGCCTTGGTAAGAGCAATCCACGCAGGATCGGAAGATTGCTTCTCACTCGGACCAGGAAGGTCAGAGTTGGGGCTCCTTTTCAGGGGAGCTGGTGTGGATCTGGAGCAACCAGATTCACGAGTCTTCTTAGGTAGTTCGTCGGCACAGGGACCACTAGCCAGCTGGCAAGTGACCGGGCCAACGCATTGAGCCAAATAGTGCCAAAGGGCCCCACGCAGCACTCGTCGAGTGTGGAGGGCTGAACTTCGGCTCAGGAGTAGCTCAGGGTGGGGGCTTCTCAAACCCCGGTGCACAGTTTCGAGGGTCACTCGTGGGCTGCACGGTCAGCGTCTCGTGGTCAATTCAAGATGGCGTGCCCCACGCTTCCGGTCGCCTCCACGGGTCTCAGCTCTGCAGGGACTGTGGATCGGGCTGTTGGAGGGCAGGCAAGCTTGATCTCGTCGATCTCAGTCGCTCGAGTTCCGGCGGGAACTGCAACTAAGTAGACGTCGAGGGCTGGATGGTGCCTGCTGCTGCAGGGTGGTCACTCCTTGACCACAAGGGAGATTCTTCGGGCTTCCACGATGAGATGGAGGGCGAAGGGTCCAGAATTGCGTTTCAAATGTTTCTTCCAGGAAATCTGATGTGCATTGGCACTGCTCCCACTCTTATTCCAATCTGGGGGGCGTGATTACCTGCTAGGTCCCCTCCTATGGGTGGGACCCAGGAAGTGGGTGGATACACCCCCTTCCTTTGATCCAGGCCGCCCTGGCACGAGGGCTGGAGTGCCCCAGAACCGGTTTGGCCGGATTATGCAAGGGGCAGCCTTGTGCGCCCCAGGCAGTGTCTGGTTTCTTTCAAACCTCCCTGCTACAATACACTATCTCCTGTCTGGAGGGCGGTGACACCCTCCTGTGACAGGAAACCCTTTGTCCAGGACCCATTTGGTCGAGTTTCGGTCAACTGCAGGGGTCCAGACATTTGTCTGTGGCAGAGGCATCCATTTTGTGGATCTTAAGGTCTTTGGAGAAATTAACCGCATTTAGTAAAGGAACATGTCTTACCCCTCTAGAGGGGTGGAATGCCATCCCCGTCGCCAGAACTGGCGAGGGGATGGTATTCCAAAGCGTATGACACCTTACACGACATGTTTTGATAAAGCCAAACCAAAGTTGCTAAATAACCGCGAGGATTATAAGGCACTTAATAGTATATGGTATGGCATTATCCTGAAACAGCTTAGGGATTTGTTCCCGACGGCTGCAGACAGGCTCAGCTCATGCTAGAGCCCCATCTCACATAAAACCATGCACCCAGCCTCCAGGATTGGTGAGGCCTGACTATAGGAGTGGCTCACAGGTTTACATGTGTCCAGATATAGGTTTAGACATAGGTATACTATATCTAAGCAAGGGGTGTGTACACCACCTTACCCCAGCTGAGTGATCAGCCAGTTGTGTCAATTTAAGAACCAGCCAGGGGTGGCAAAAGATATGCTGCAGCCCCTGGTAGGCCTTGGTGGCCCCTATGCCCTGTGCACCTATAGTGCATTCTACAGGGGCTGACAAGGAGTCCATTTCCAATTGGTATGTGCCTATAGCACATGTGTCATTAATTTAGTGAGAGAACAGCAGGCTGGGGGTCTGATCAGCAGGCCCACAGCCTCAGTAGTCGAAAACCAGTGAAGCAAAAAGCAAAAATTTGGGGTGACCATAGGATAGCAGACCCTACTCTCCTACACAACCCCCCCCCAAACGCAGGGACATTAAACTAACCTTGACCAGATAAGTCTTCATGTTCTAAGTGGAAGTACCTGGAGAGACCATCTGCATTACCATGGTCAGTCCCTGGGCGGTGCTCCACTGTAAAGTCCATCCCCTGTAGGGAAATGGACCACCTGAGCAGTTTGGGATTTTCACCCTTCATCTGATTAAGCCATAAGAGGGGCTTATGGTCTGTCTGCACCAGGAAGTGAGTTCCAAACAAGTAGGACCTCAACTTCTTTAATGCCCAAACCACAGCAAAGGCCTCCCTCTCAATGGCTGACCAACGTTTCTCTCTGGGAGTCAGCCTCCTGCTAATGAAAGCAATAGGCTGGTCTTGACCATCTTGATTAAGTTGTGAGAGCACAGCTCCCACCCCCAACTCAGAAGCATCTGTCTGAACAATGAACTGTTTGGAGTAGTCAGGACTCTTTAGGATAGGTGCAGAGCACATGGCCTTCTTCAGGTCTTCAAATGCCTTCTGACAGCTAACTGTCCACTGAACCTTTTTTGGCATCTTCTTGGATGTCAAGTCATTTAATGGTGTCACTATAGACCCATAGTTTTTCACAAACTTTCTGTAATACCCAGTCAGGCCCAAGAAGGCTCTGACTTGTGTCTGGGTAACTGGAGGAGCCCAGTCCTGTATGGCCTGGATTTTGCTTTCCAGTGGCTGAACCTGGCCTCCACCTACTAGGTGGCCCAGGTATACAACCTTACTCTGCCCTATCTGGCACTTTGTGGCCTTGATAGTTAGGCCTGCCTTTTGCAGGGCCTCCAAAACTTTCTTCAGGTGGATCAGGTGATCCTCCCAGGTGGAGCTAAAGACAGCAATATCATCTAGATAAGCTGCACAAAAGTCATCCAACCCAGTAAGGACTTGGTTCACCAACCTTTGGAAAGTGGCAGGTGCATTCTTCAAACCAAAGGGCATTACCACAAACTGATAATGTCCACTAGGGGTAGAGAATGCTGTTTTGGCTTTTGACTCCTCAGCTAGTCTGATTTGCCAGTAGCCAGCTGTCAGATCAAATGTGCTCAGAAACTTGGCAGAAGCCAATCTGTCAATGAGCTCATCTGCTCTTGGAATGGGGTGAGCATCTGTCCTAGTGACAGCATTGAGACCCCTGTAATCCACGCAAAACCTCATTTCTCTCTTTCCATCTTGGGTATGAGGTTTTGGCACCAGGACTACTGGGCTGGCCCATGGGCTCTCTGATGGCTCAATCACTCCAAGCTCCAACATCTTTTGCACCTCAGCCTTGATGCAATCCCTGACATGATCAGGTTGCCTGTAGATCTTATTCTTGAGAGGCAGACTGTCACCAGTGTCCACAACATGGGTACACCAGTCAGTCTGGCTGGGTGTGAGTGAAAACATTTGCCTGTGAGCCTGCAAAACTTGTCTGCAGTCCCTCTGTTGCTGGTCAGTGAGGCTGCCTGCCAAGGCTACTCCATCAACTGAACCATCATCAGGGTTCTGAGAAAGCAGGTCTGGGAGAGGGTCACTCTCTTCCTCCTGTTCCCCATCTGTGGCCATGAGCAAGCTCATGTCCTCCCTGTCCACAAATGCTTTCAAGCGATTCACATGGATTACCCTGTGAGGGCTCCTGGGTGTTCCAAAGTCTACCAAGTAGGTGACTTCCCCCTTCTTCTCAATAATAGGATAGGGTCCACTCCATTTGTCTTGGAGTGCTGCTGGAGCCACTGGCTCCAGTACCCATACCGTCTGTCCTGGTTGGAACTCTACCAGCACAGCCTTTTGGTCTTGCCAAGCTTTCTGTAATTCTTGGCTGGCCTCCAGGTTTTTGGATGATCTTTCCATGTACTCAGCCATCCTGGAGCGGAGACCAAGTACATAGTCCACTATGTCTAGTTTGGGCTTTTTGAGAGGTAACTCCCATCCTTCCTTCACCAAACACAATGGACCTCTCACAGGGTGGCCAAACAAAAGTTCAAAAGGGCTGTAGCCAACCCCCTTCTGTGGGACCTCTCTGTAAGCAAAGAGCAGGCAGGGTAAAAGAATGTCCCATTTCCGCCTGAGCTTCTCTGGTAATCCTTTTATCATGCCTTTAAGGGTCTTGTTAAATCTCTCCACAAGCCCATTGCATTGTGGATGATATGGGGTGGTAAACTTATAGTTTACTCCACATTCCTTCCACATTGCTTTCAGATAGCTGGACATAAAATTCGTCCCTCTATCTGATAGTACCTCCTTAGGGAAGCCCACTCTTGAGAAAACTGCAATGAGGGCTTTTGCCACCACAGGTGCTGTGGTGGTCCTTAGGGGAATAGCCTCTGGATACCTGGTGGTATGATCCACTACCACCAGTATGAATCTGTTCCCAGATGCTGTTTGGGGGTCCATTGGACCCACAATATCAATTCCAACTCTCTCAAAGGGGACCCCCACCACAGGTAGTGGTATTAGGGGGGCCTTTGTTGTGCCACCTGACTTACCACTGGCTTGGCAAGTGACACAGGAGCGACAAAACTCCTTGACATCCTCTGACATGTGAGGCCAGTGAAAGTGTGGAACAAGCCTGTCCCACGTCTTGTTCTGGCCTAAGTGTCCTGCAAGGGGAATATCATGGGCCAAGGTAAGAAGGAACCCCCTAAACTGCAGAGGTATGACCAACCTCCTGGTCATGCCAGGCTTGGGGTCTCTAGCCTCTGAGTAAAGGAGTCCCTCATCCCAATACACAGTATGGGTACCTTTGGCATCCCCAGCAGCCTCAGCAGCAGCCTGCTGTCTGAGGGGTTCAAGGGAAGGGCAATCTAATTGAGCCTGCCTCAGGTCTGCCCTTGAGGGTCCCCCTGTCCCCAGAAACTCAACCTGGTCAGGTTCAAGCTCCTCTGAGACAGTCTCCTCTTGGACTGCAGAATCAGTTTCCTCTGAAACTTGATCCTCAACCTGGGGCAAGGTGGAAGGCTGGGCCTTTCCTCTCTTGCTCCTTCTCTTGGGTTGTGGCTGGTCTATTGTTTCAAGATCCACCACTGGTTCAGGAAGGCACTTCTTAGCCTGAGCCCTTGTCATGGCAAGGACATGCTCTGAAATCCCTAGCATTTCTGCATGAGTCCTGTACTCCACTTCTGACCATGCTGAGCTTTCAAGGTCATTGCCTAACAGACAGTCTACTGGTAGGTCTGCACTCACCACAACTTTCTTTAGGCCATCAACCCCTCCCCAGGAGAAGTTCACAACTGCCACACTATGGGAGGTAGTGGAGTTGCTGGCGTTGGTTACTAGGTAGCTCTCTCCTAGTACAATCTGTCCAGGGTCCACAAAGTCAGGTGTCACCATGGTGACACTGGCACATGTGTCCCTGTATGCTTGAGCCAGTTTCTCATTAATTAAGGGAGTCTGCCTGTATTTGCCCAGGTTAGTGGGGCTTACTGCAGTGGGCAACTCAATGTCCACATCATACAGGAGAACTGCCTGTGTAGGGACTCTGACTAGGCCAGATCCTACTTCAATACCCAGGGTCAACCCAGCTACACCCTTGGACTGTGTTCCACCACTGCTTACTGTACTTGGGGTTGCAGTTGCTTTAGGAGCTGTAGTGGTGGGAACTGGATTTGCCTTGGTGCACTCACTGCCCCAGTGTGAAACTGATTTGCAGGTATTACACCAAGGTGTCTTTGGACCTTTGTTCTTCTTCTTCTTGTTACCATTTTGGGAACCACCCTCCTTACTATTAGTTTGGGGGCCTGAAGACTTCTGGTCTTTTTCTTTATCTTTCTGATTCTGGTTACCACCCTTCTGGTCTGTTTTCTTCTGGTCACCACCTTGGTTCTGGGGTTTCTGCTTAATCCTTGTTCTGACCCATTTGTCTGCCTTCTTTCCCAATTCTTGGGGAGAGGTCAGATCAGAGTCAATAAGGTATTGATGCAACAGCTGGTTTGTGCAGTTATTAAGGATCTGTTCTCTCATCATAAGATTGTACAATCCTGTATAGTCTGAAACTTTACTTCCCTGCAACCAACCCTCCAAAGCCTTAGTGGCACACTCCACAAAATCAGTCCAGTCTTGAGTCTGTGCTTTTTGGGTGTCTCTGAACAACAACCTGTATTGCTCAGTGGTTAGGCCATACCCTTCAATAAGAGCACTCTTCAAAACAGAGTAGTTTTTGGCATCCTCAGGTCTAACTGTGAGGAGCCTGTCTCTCCCTTTCTCAGAAAAGGAGTACCACAAAATTGCAGCCCACTGATCCTCAGGAACCTGCTGTACCATGCAGGCTCTCTCAAGAGCAGTCATCCATTTGTGGATGTCATCCCCTTCTTTAAAGGGGGGCACAATTTTGGTCAGGTTTCTATTATCATAGGCCCTGTCTTTTTCTCTTGGAAAATTGCTGCCACCAGTGACATCTAAGCCACTTAATTTCTGCTCTCTTGCCAAGGCAAGTTTAGCTTGAGCTAAGGTAAGCTTAGCTTGACTCAGGGCTACCTCCTCTCTCTCTATCTGGAGTCTGACAGCCCTCATTCTAGCCCTATGCTCAGCTTTCTGAGAAGCACTCATGCCTCTCTCTGATTCTCTGGAGGCACTAGAAATATGAGAGTCCCCTGAGGGAGATCTCACTCTTCTGTTGCCTGGGAGAATCACATGTTGGGTTCTGGGGAGGTGCTGGCCCTCTCCATTCCCCAGTAGGTCCAAGTTGGCCTGGCTAAGCCTACCAACTGGAACCTGGCTACCCTGATCCTGTACTTCTAAGTCCTCAACATCTGAGTCCTCATCCAAGTCATCATCATCCTCCTCTTCAGGGGGATCAACTACAGGGGGGTTCTCTCCATTTCCTGTGTCTAGGGAAGCTGCTTTTGCCTTCTCTAAGTCATCCTGTTCTAGGATTTCTACCAGGATTAGGCAGGTGGGGCTTCTGCCCCTTTTTAACCCTCTTGCTTTGCACAAGGCAATCAAGTCTCTGCGGGTTAGTTTGTCATATCCAAAAGTTGCCTGGGTAGGGTCAACTGTCACAGGAGCAGACCCTGAGGCTTTTCCTGTGTCAGACATGGTTACTAGTGAGGTGTAAGTGGTGCACTTACCTACACTAAGTGTTTTCCTACTGTACCTTGCTAGTTAGTTGTAGTCAGGGTGTGCTAATCCCTTCAACCTACAACTACTAAGTTCAGTAGAACTTAATATGCTAAGCTTTTGATTTTATATGTACCTAGAGGTACTTGATGTGATCTTTCAATTTGATATAAAGATTGCAATGGTAAAACAACAGCAAGCTCAAATCCGCACCGCTGCTCACCAATGTGAGAAGTTGGCCTGGTAGGGGATGTTTCCAATTCTGGAACCACCTACTACCTGACCAAACAATCCCTTATGGTGTCTGGTTGTAAGTCAACCTTATTAGACAAGCTATCCTAGGGGTAGCATGGACTAAGCAGCCTAAAGGCTTAACTTAAGAGGTCGTGTTAAGCGAGCTGTTTTACCACATACAATCCTGTAATACCAAATGAAAGGACACCACACAAGTATATATTATAAAAATATATGTGTTTATTACTAAAAACAATCCCCAGTATTCTTTATGAATAAAGGGGCACAAGCGTTAAATCAAAAGCACTGTTTAAACATACAAGTTGCACAATTATGGATGAGGGCGGGTGGCCACTCAAACCATATACTAAACAAGTGGTATAAGAGAGGCCACTCGAACAGTGGTTAGGCCTCGGGCCTAGGGAATCGCTGGGAGCAGTCAGGACAAGCAATGCTGAAGTCGGGAATGGCCCTCGGGATTCGGGAGATGTGCGGAAAGCGCACGCATGCACCAATGTTAACCAATGGTGCGTAAAAGTCATAGAGTTAAAGTTTAAGGACACTTCCGCTGAACCTAGAGGAACAAAACTTAACACACAGACCCTAGAGGTGTGCACCAGTGTGGGAACACCGGCGGAGCAAAGTTACCTCACCCACAGGAAGTGGGTGCACAGGGTCGAAGTGGCGTCGGGTTTTGACACGCAGGCTCTTGGTGCTTGAAGCTGAAAGGGCTGCAGGCTGGTTAAAGATGAAGTGTCCGGTGGAGTCCAAGGGTGGACTCAAGTTGTAGAGTACCTGAAAGCAGAGGGGACAGAGTCTGGGTCACTCAGCAGTGACCAGGGTGGAACCAGGACGGAACCAGGCAATGTCGGGCGCAATCAGGTGGTCGTCGAGGAGCTTCTCTCCGCTGTCACGTGGGCTCTGGGGCATCTGCGACGTCCAGGAGCAGGTCACGATCTGTCCCACGCAGGCTCTCACTGTCGGTGCAGTCGGCTTCAAGTTTGGAGCAAACAAGCCTTGGTAAGAGCAATCCACGCTGGATCGGAAGATTGCTTCTCACTCGGACCAGGAAGGTCAGAGTCGGGGCTCCTTTTCAGGGGAGCTGGTGTGGATCTGGAGCAACCAGATTCACGAGTCTTCTTAGGTAGTTCGTCGGCACAGACACCACTAGCCATCTGGCAAGTGACCGGGCCAACGCGTTGAGCCAAATAGTGCCAAAGGGCCCCACGCAGCACTCGTCGAGTGTGGAGGGCTGAACTTCGGCTCAGGAGTAGCTCAGGGTGGGGGCTTCTCAAACCCCGGTGCACAGCTTCGAGGGTCACTCGTGGGCTGCACGGTCAGCGTCTCGTGGTCAATTCAAGATGGCGTGCCCCACGCTTCCGGTCGCCTCCACGGGTCTCAGCTCTGCAGGGACTGTGGATCGGGCTGTTGGAAGGCAGGCAAGCTTGATCTCGTTGATCTCAGTCGCTCGAGTTCCGGCGGGAACTGCAACTAAGTAGACGTCGAGGGCTGGATGGTGCCTGCTGCTGCAGGGTGGTCACTCCTTGACCACAAGGGAGATTCTTCGGGCTTCCACGATGAGATGGAGGGCGAAGGGTCCAGAATTGCGTTTCAAATGTTTCTTCCAGGAAATCTGATGTGCATTGGCACTGCTCCCACTCTTATTCCAATCTGGGGGGCGTGATTACCTGCTAGGTCCCCTCCTATGGGTGGGACCCAGGAAGTGGGTGGATACACCCCCTTCCTTTGATCCAGGCCGCCCTGGCACGAGGGCTGGAGTGCCCCAGAACCGGTTTGGCCGGATTATGCAAGGGGCAGCCTTGTGCGCCCCAGGCAGTGTCTGGTTTCTTTCAAACCTCCCTGCTACAATACACTATCTCCTGTCTGGAGGGCGGTGACACCCTCCTGTGACAGGAAACCCTTTGTCCAGGACCCATTTGGTCGAGTTTCGGTCAACTGCAGGGGTCCAGACATTTGTCTGTGGCAGAGGCATCCATTTTGTGGATCTTAAGGTCTTTGGAGAAATTAACCGCATTTAGTAAAGGAACATGTCTTACCCCTCTAGAGGGGTGGAATGCCATCCCCGTCGCCAGAACTGGCGAGGGGATGGTATTCCAAAGCGTATGACACCTTACACGACATGTTTTGATAAAGCCAAACCAAAGTTGCTAAATAACCGCGAGGATTATAAGGCACTTAATAGTATATGGTATGGCATTATCCTGAAACAGCTTAGGGATTTGTTCCCGACGGCTGCAGACAGGCTCAGCTCATGCTAGAGCCCCATCTCACATAAAACCATGCACCCAGCCTCCAGGATTGGTGAGGCCTGACTATAGGAGTGGCTCACAGGTTTACATGTGTCCAGATATAGGTTTAGACATAGGTATACTATATCTAAGCAAGGGGTGTGTACACCACCTTACCCCAGCTGAGTGATCAGCCAGTTGTGTCAATTTAAGAACCAGCCAGGGGTGGCAAAAGATATGCTGCAGCCCCTGGTAGGCCTTGGTGGCCCCTATGCCCTGTGCACCTATAGTGCATTCTACAGGGGCTGACAAGGAGTCCATTTCCAATTGGTATGTGCCTATAGCACATGTGTCATTAATTTAGTGAGAGAACAGCAGGCTGGGGGTCTGATCAGCAGGCCCACAGCCTCAGTAGTCGAAAACCAGTGAAGCAAAAAGCAAAAATTTGGGGTGACCATAGGATAGCAGACCCTACTCTCCTACACTTACCCACTAGTCAGTTTTCAATTATTTACCAAGGGTATATGGTGTCTGTCTGAATGGGATTTTTAAAGGGAGACAATGTAGTTATTCTCACTAGCAGAACACAACATCTCTTCCCTTATGACCTTTTCAGAAATACCTGTCTCTTTGACTTAGACGTTTCCAGATTATTCCAGATTCAGGAATTACTTTAAATCTTTGGAAACACTGGGTTAATTGATTAACAAAATAGTCTGATTACACACTGCAAGTTTCTGCTGCCCCAAAAGTTCAGGAAAAAGACCATTGACTTTGCAACAAGTATAGTTCTTGTTGCAAGCTTGTCTTGACACTGTAAGTCTTGAGGATAAGTTCACCAAATAGTTTTAACTCAAATCGTCTGTTCTAAGATATCTTGAACTTGTGTAATACGAGAGTCTTTTCTGGAGAACCAGGACCGTAATGTAACAGTGGCATAACAAAGCCCCCGTAGCCCCTGCGATTCGGGCCTCGAGCTCCAGGAGGCCCCCTCCAGCACAGGGCACGGGTGTTGGACCCTTGGCCTGACAGTTCCTGACTGTGTCCAGAGCAAGAGGGCCCACTTCCATGTACTTTGCTGGGTGGCCCCCTCAAGTTTTGTTACGCCACTGGTAAGCAATCATACTCTATTTCGCAATGTGTACATGTGTTACTGTATTCCTTCAAGTATAGTCTTCTGCTGCTGATTTGGTCTTCTTCTTTTCTATTTTGCAGGTAACGGATGTCGGAGATTGTCATCTGAAGACCCTGGAAGCTGTGAAGAAAGAAGTCGGGGATCTGGATTCGGAGGATTCCAAGCACGGCATCTGCAACCGTCAGTATGTCTTGATCGCCTTTCCTCTCTGGAAAAGATGAGGCATTTGACAAGGGAATAAGTAAATCCTTTTCTATGAAGGAAAACAATCATGGAGGAGCTTGTGAATATATATAATCAACAAGAGAGAGAGGGTTGCCGGGTCACTCTTAGACCCCGTATCAATAATCTGAATCAAACAACGGAAGGGTGAGGCCAAAATACAAAGAAGAAACTTAGAAAAATGGTGAAGAGGGATCACTCTAGTGGATTAAAAGAACCCTCCCTCACCAACCTAGTTGTTGACATGCTTCATCATTGGGTTCCTACCAGTGAGTCTGAGTGCCTCCCTGGTGTGCTACGACGCCTGGTTACAGTGGAGCAGGTTATAGTGTAATCCAAATGTGATTAAGTGAAATGTGATTTAAAAAGTGACCAGTTCACCCAAAACAAATGTTATTTACGGGGAACTGTGACCTACTAAAAACAGTATAGTGAATGATGCACAGACTGGCTAAATTGACCAGACACATCAATATTGGAATGGAAAGGTGGTCAACATGTTTCTTCCTCTGATCGCTAATTTGTGAGGCTTTCTTCAGGACCAAAGAATCAAAAAAGGCACCACGGCGATATGCACTCGCTAAGGCGCACACTAACCTGTGGCGTCTAGAACCAGTATCACTTACAGTTCGTAGCCAAGGCTTCAACATTTTTGAAAGCCACGTATCTCTGTGAAGAAAAGCAAAAACAGACACACAGAGAAATAAATCACTTTACACACATAAACATAATTGGCAGTGCTTCAGGGATCCAATGAGTGATCAGGCTTGAAGCGTTGTGCTTATTACGTTTCCACTCAAACTGTAATATAAGCGACTGGGTACCAGACAAAAGGTCCAGAGGTCTGTGTGATTCATGGTGTAATTGTATAATTATCAAACACCAGGCTCTGTTTAATAACCAGCACATATTGTGTGGGGGGAGGCATGTGAATAAAGTGCGCCACATTGGGCCATGCCAAAAGTGTAAATAAAAAGAAAGAAAGCGAAAAATTACTTAATGGACTTGACTGAACCCAACATGCAAAACATGTCAATAATTCTAACTGTTAAAATAAACAAAGGAGATAGTTTTCATGATGAGCGCTTACTTAAAATTGTCGATAAAAATGCACCATGGGTCCTGGTGGGTGGCACGAACTTGTAGTCACACTCTATAGCAGATAGAAATTGGATACGAAATAACAAAAGTTAATCTACCAACTCACAATCACCGGCTTATCACGTATATGTTGAGAAGGCTGCTACTTACTACGCCAAAGTCCAGCACCCGCGATCAACCTGCATAATCCCAGTCGCATGACCCTGCAGATGCTGTGTTTTTGAATTTACTGTGTTAAATAGCAGTTCAAATGGAGCATCTTTGCACCGAAGTACGGGGCGTTATTGTTGTGATGTCATAACATTGCGACGCAGATCGTGGCTCGTGTAAAACAACTAGACCTGTTAGAATCAAGGCATGTCCCCTTTGTATGTTTCAAACTTTATTCTGCATACATGGATAGCTCAGTTACTGTTATAGAAATTACTTAGGGCAAAACCAGGTGCGGCGAGGCTTGGAAGGTGCCAAATAGAAATATGGTAGAGCACCTTCTGAAATTTCAATATGCCTCACGAGCCCATGTCTTTTAGTGTCTAAAATTACATTGTGTTACGCACAAGCGCACATCAACTTAAGATTCCAGGATATTAATCATAAACACATATGGCACCAATGTACTCTTCAAATAGTAATGATCTATGATAGTGCTCATATCTATTGAGTTCCCACTATGTGTTCATGGTATTGTAAGAGCCACAGTGTATGACATCAGGAAGAAAAATACTTGACAAACTGAAATTTCACATACTTCTGTTGAAATCAGAGTGTATAATTCCACCTAGTATAGTTTAAATGGACCATGATGTAATTCAAATGTAAATAGGCTGCGAGAGGGCGAAGCCTAGAACCCAGGGTCATCAAAGTTTCAACTGGCTGACCTTGTAGCTGTTATGTGATTATAAAGATTTCTATTCAGCTGTGTTAATGATGTAATACAGAACCCTACGGGATGTTGTCATTAAGTCCCAGGGTGTGGGTTGCAAGGTGGTAAACCCACCACTGTTCCTTCTCAAAGAGTCTTTGTGTAGAATTGTTTCCTGATGCAATCTGCTCGATAATGGCCCATCGCCGATCATTTGTTGTGTGATTAAACTGTAAGAAGTGTTTTAACATTTTTGTGGTACTCTTTTCACATCGTATGTTACTTTGATGTTCACACAAGCGTTGTTTAATTTTTCGTGTGGTCATGCCCACATACCTCAAGCCACACGGGCATGTGATCATATAGATCACGTTAGTTGAATTACAGTTGGTATGTGAGCGTTGTGTCCAGGTACTTACAGTTTCCAGAATTAAAGTTTTGGTGGGTGTAGTAGCATTCAGGACAGTCGGTGTTACTTCGTTATCAGTTTTCCGTGGGAAAGTATGTACCAGAGCATCCCTGATACTCCTCACTTTTTTGTATGAGAACAATGGTTTTGTCCATTTTCTGTTGTTACTTTCTAGAATTTCCCAATGCATGTTTATTGATTTGGAAATTGCATTTGAGGCAATGTTGTACGCGGTGACACATGTTATCGGAACCTCTTCGGAATGTTTTGGATGGTGCTCAAGAAATACTTGCCTTGGTTGGTTTCTTGCTTGTTTACAACCCCTTTTGAGGATCCAATTTGGGTAACCTCTTTTTCGTAGTTTGTTAGTTAGGTCAGTAGACTGGGAACGGTAGTCGTCAATCATACTACAGTTATGCTGAATCCTCGAACACTGACCATAAGGTAAATTCTCTCTAAGGGGTCTCGGATGGAAACTAGAAAACTCCAATAGATTGTTTTTCGCCATAGATTTGTAATGAGTCTTGGTTAGTACTTTTCCTTCTAATTTGGTTATCACCAAGTCTAAAAAAACATCTCTTTTTTGTCCAAGGTGTTTCTGAACTTTAAGTTGGGATCCAAGGTGTTAATCAATTCCAAATATTCCAAGAGTGGGGCGTCAGGTCCTTGCCAGATGACCAAAATATCATTGATGTATCTTTTCCAAAAAGATATACCGAAGGTATAGGGGTTATCTTCATTTAGAATGTATTTACATTCAAAGTCATGAAAATACAGACCCACTACACTTGGGGCAAAGGTACTGCCCATAGACGTACCTGTTGTTTGTAAAAAGAGGTCACTTTTGTATTAAAAAAAATTGTTTTAGGGCCAAAGTGGCACACTCAATGATAAATTGTTTAGGAGTCTGGTGTTCCCAGACACCTTTATTCAGAGCCTTGCTCAACACTCTGAGAGTATAATCCTGGGGGATGCTGGGGTACAGACTCTCAATGTCTAGTGAGACCAGGATAGTGGAGTCTTCATCAACCGTAAACTCTTGTAAAATGGCCAAGAGGCTCTTGGTGGCTTTCAGGTAAGTCGTAGTCTGTTGGACGAGAGGCTTCAGGAAAAAGTCACAGACCGTGACAATTGCTCTAAAAGGGAGCCGATCCCAGACACAATCGGACGTCCCGAGATGGCGTCTTGTTTTTGTATGTCTTAGGGAGGATGTAAAAATATGAAATTATTCCCTGGCCTGTTGTCAAGAAATCAGCCACGTGCTTTGTGATGTCACCATTCGCCATGGTTGTATGTCACAATATCATTAACAAAAATATTGTCTGACATAAATATATGTGTCTTAAATATTATTGAAAAATATTGCTGCTTTCGGTGACACCCTCTTAATCAGGCCCTTAGTTACAACCTGACAAACCACATGCACAGTGTATTATAGATCAATCCTATTGCATCAATATACGAGCAAACAAATACAATCTCTTTTTTTTTTAAAGTTTTCATGAACATGAAACAAAAGCTCCAAAAAAATCATCTTTCCTATCAAAGAAACCCAAGAGAGCGGGAGAAGCACCAGTATTTTTAAAGTCAAATCCAATAATTATGTTGACAATGATCAGCAAAGGACAGGAGCTGATGCAAGCAACTGTTCTATGGTTCCGATATCCTTTGGAGGGTTCGTAGCCTCTGCTTGGATTTTCACTTTGGAAATTCTGTGATTAAAAAATCAATTGCAGTCATTTAATTTTTCTTTGTTTATGTTTTTTTATATAAAGAAGATAAAACATAATAGCGGCCTCTGATCTGCCGTTGGCGTTATTTTATGCCCCATTGGTGTTTGCGGACAGGATCTGAGCTCTGTGGTGCAGGAATATGTGCTGTCATTGATGCAGATGGTGAGTGGCTGGCTGTCTGAGGACATCAGGCATACATTACATAAATCCAAGAAAACAGTGGCGTCGCACGAACCCTTCAGTACTTTACGGAGATATAATCTATCTGCGAGGGCTCTTCCAGGCCCGTGTGCTGCGGCCCTACCAAGCCAGTGAAATTCTCAGACGTGTACTGTAGTCAGACAAAACTCTCGGCTCTCATCTGGTTGATAACCTCGTTAATGCATTACGAGGATTAGCCCCTTTTTATCCACTGACCGGGGCATTTATTGGCGCAAACGGGCGCTCAGATGAAACTGTTCGTGCTCGGTTGAGTGTTTAATATGAACTATGAAGTGGCGAGATGCAGGAGTTTAAAATAACAGCAAGCGGCTTTCGCGATAGAATTTTAAGAATGGGAAACACTTGAAAAAATATCAGCAAACCATGAGCAGGAAGAACAAACGGTAACCAAATTGGTTCCTGTGACAAACCATAACATTTACTTTAAACCATCAGCATGCTCCTCAGTAAAAGTCAAGCTGCCGCTCTTTTAATGCATCCCAGGCCTTCCTAAACTCACTGGCCTGCAAGAATCCGCCAGGTCAAGAGCGGGTCAGAAAGTGAAAAGCCATGTGAAAGTAAACTTTCAGACCTCTGCTCTGGAGGAGCAGACGGTGGCCTCGGAGGTATCCTTCCCTCCCGCCCCTTCGCCCTTGCCCCCTTCACACACGCCATGACCCCCTTCCCTGGCCGCGGTGCACTCTGCTGTACCTGGAAGCGCGCGCACATCAAAGAGAGCCGCGCGCATGAGGTCACGCGCTCTGTAAGGACTGCAGCCAGGACAAGGGATGCTTCGTGCATTGCCAGTGCTTTCCCTGGCGGGCTTTTTTTTCCAGTCATGATCCAGCATTCCAGAAAATTCTGTGGGACAGCTCCTTCTGTCCTTTCCCTAACGAGGTTGTGCCATAACTAAAATTGGAACGGTTGCTTCCATGCCCAGCCATCGCTTGAGTCACTGCGTTAAATTTACTTGCCTGGACAACTAGGTATTATTACAGCCTGCAGGCCTCTTGCCGCCTCTCTCAGCGAAGTTAAAGGTCAGGCTCTGCTGCTGTTTTTCATTGTGCTCCCTATGTGTTAATGTAATGTATAAAGCATTAACTCGGAGCTTTGCCTTTGACAGTTATGAAGCACAATCTATTCTCTCTTCAATCGGTTTGGGCAGGCAACTATTTATTAGACATACTTGTAGAGAGATTTAGCAGCGGGATGTTTTTTTCACCTGTTGCTCGGGTGCTTGTGTTATGTTCTTCGGTCTTAGAGCGAAATGCAGGCATTTATGGGGTATTTTGCCTGTGTCACATTCGGTAAAGTCAGCCTCCCAGTTGATTGAACTTTAAACAAATGAATTTCCCTTTCCAAAAGATGTTTCCTGGCGCTCAGCTCTCTATCACCGATTTGTTACTAATGATGTGTAACTCTGTTCGTGAACCTTGTTAGAAATAAGTGTATGGTAGACAGTCTATGTCTCTCTTGCTTAAGAAAAGCACCTGTATTGTGCTCTCTAAATATCCTAGTCTCCGCCCATCTCTCTATGTCCATGTTCATCTCTACTTCTGTCTTGCCAACACTTCTGGGTTCACCTTTCCCACTGTCCTAGTAAGCATACATGCCAATAGACCAGTTTCAGGCAGCAAGAAATGGTTTATTTTGTCTGTCTCCCGCTTGAAATCGCCTCTGCTTCAGTAGAAGGCAATGGGGGCAATACATTTGTCCGATTATTTTTATTAAATCTAACACATCCCTCCTATATAATGTTGGCAAGTTCGCTAGTAAGGGTGCCATACGCCTGAAGGCAAACAAAAATAGAACAGGACCCACGTATATTAAAACTGGATTCACAAAAAGTGGTTGGGAATTGCACACCAGCTCTTTGCAAATTCAATGGGATTGGGCAAATTGACCTGCGTGTTATTGGATCTGTGCACAAAATCACAGTTTGGAGAGGACCACACTCACAATCCAACATACCTTGTTATTATTCATGAAGTAGGTTGCAAATTGACGCTCACTCCGAATGGAAGCCATCTCAGGGAAGGGGGACATCTGGGGTCAGCAGACCACCATGTCTGTGATTCCATTAAAGTAAGGAAACCTTTTTTCAAATACCACCCATTTCCCTTAAAAGAAACAGAGCTGTGTTTTAAAAAACTGTTTATTTAAAAAAAAAAGTTTAGTTAAGATTCTGCAGTGATACCCTGGACTACTGCCTACTGCCAAACAAATTCTTTTGATATTCAGAAAGAGGAAAGAGTCCCCAGGGGACCCTTTTTCCCTTTGCAGACGGGTCTCCACCCTCTTTGAGGAGTCAGTAACCTATCAATAGATTGCACACAAAATTGCTGAGAAAAAGCATTGATACATTGCATTCCAAATTGCCATTTGGAAGTGACGCCCTAAACATGCTCCTTTCAAATTGAATTTCTGTTTGCATTTCTAAACTCATGGGGCTAAGTACATATTGAAAAGCCATTTAGCAGTTACATACCCTCTGATTTTGTGAATCCCCAGGTTTTCAACTGCTAAATGGCTAAGTACATCTGGCCCTAGGTTCACCCATCTCTGTCCATTTATTGAACAATAAAAGGCTGTCATAACTGAGTTGAAGTGGGCACTTCACACTCTTGGGCTCCATTGTCACTGCTTTGTTAGGATGAGTCTCTCGGGTAGTATGTAGCGTTGACACATTGAATTCAACACTTCCCGGCCACCTTGGAACCATGGTGTACCATACTTTATTAATCTCTAATACAACAAAAACTAGATTCAATCCTCATCACTGAAACATGATCCACACCATCCTGCACAGATATCTAGGATGCCCTCATTCTCTATAGCTATAGCATCCAACACATAGACCAGACGCTTAAAACAGGAGGGGTCTTGCGGACATACCTTGGACATTCTGGCCCTGCACACTTAGCAATTATTCTACTCCTATGTCATCATTTTGAAGTCATCCTCTGCCACACCCCTCTATTAACCTCCTTTCATCTGATCTACATATCACCAAGACTAAACAATCATTTCCTTGAAGAAATCACAGACCTCATCACTTCATCTAACACACCTACCTTGCATTCCTTAGCGACTTCTTCAGCCTCCCCAGCAACTGCAACATGAAATGTATGGAGAAAGCCTTTGAAACACTGTTTGTAACATTCAACACAGTCAACCATCCAGCACCCTCAAAACACACATGGCATTTTCATTCACTATCTTGAAGTTGTCCACCTCCTACCTAATCAACTGACACCAGCACATACAATATCTTTCACAAGATCATGGATGCTTTCCATCTCCTGCGGAAAAGTCCAGGGATCCACCCTTCCTGCCATCATTGTAACCTTATCGTGGAACCTCTCAGATGTATTCGTACAGACAGCAGTATCAACATCCATCAATATGCAGATTATACCCAACTCCGCCTAAAAATATCCTAAACCAATTGCATGCAGGGAAGAGACTCAATCCCTGCCTCAAACGCATCAATTTGTGAATGTCCACTATCTTACTATAGCTAAACCACTCAAAGACTGAGGGCCAGATGTATCAAGCTTTTTAGCGGTCACAAATGGGTAAATTTGCAGTATAGGCCCGTTTGCGAACGGTAAAAACCCTTTTGGGATGTATCATCCCAAAAGGCATTGGCAAAATAGGAAATCACAATTTTTGCATTTACCTATTTTGTGGATGCATTTAGGGAATCGCAATTTGCGATTCCCTTCATGCAATGCAGGAAGCAGGTACAAATTGCGACCAAGCTTGCAGGAATTGCAAATTACCACCAACTTCAAGTTGGTGGTAATTTACAAATTCCTAGAAAATGCAAATTTCTGCCTTTTTCTAAGTGCCATGTGGCACCCACATATGCCCTTAGGGCATGTATGTGTGTCACATGAGCACCCTTACCATTTTTGGGGTGCATCAGGGTGGCTTTTTGGCCCCCTATAACCCTTGTAATTGCATTTGCAATTTGCGATTATAACTTTGGTAACCGCAAATTGCAAATGTCTTCCTATTCATTCCTATGGGTCTCTGGGCCCATAGGAATGAATGGGAAAGCATTACTTAATAGCGATTTGCAATTTGCGATTATCTATTAAGGAATATGTAGGAATTGCAATTTTTTAGCGAAACCTACATACATTGCATTTTGCGAATCCATAATAGCGTATCGTTAAAATTCACTATTATGGACTCGCAAAATTCAATGTTGATACATCTGGCCCTGAATTCCCCTCTCTTTGCCAGCACTAACAAACAGCCCAAGATTCAAGCCTGGCTCTTCACCTTATACCTCCCAGGCTTCATTGCCCGCCGACATAGACTATTCAAAATATTTGGGATTCACCTTCTTCCCAGACGTCATCACATTCAACAATATATAGTGTAATGAAAACTAAAATAGCTTCATTCCAATTATCCCACTTCATGATAGCAATTGTAATTGTATTTCTACAGCACTTACTACCCCTGTCGAGGCTTTGAAGTGCTTTTCAGCGAGTAGCACGCGACTCCAAAACCTAAAGGTGGGTTAGTGGGGACTTAGTAGAGGGAAATATACATTCTTACGAGTGGTGGGAGAGGTAGCCATGGATCTCTAAGCTGGATGAATAGGATGGAGGAGGAAAATGTTTAGAAAGGCATTATTTGGCAGTTCATAGAAGCAAAAGAGGTTTGGGATGAGTCAGAGTACCTGTTAGTTGAATGAAGAGGATAAAGGACAGAGAGAGGGTGGTAGAGTTTGGAAAGGGTTATTTGGGAATTCATGGTAGTAAAAGAGGTTTGGGTTGAGTCGAAGAGTGGAGGTAGGGAATATTTTGGAACTGGAATGGGATGAGCCATAGAGATGTGGTTTGGGGAGATTAGTTACCTTTTTTCTGCCTGCAGTGAAAGGAAAATATATAAATATGTATATTCATAATCACCCATAAGAGATATACATACACAGATATTTAAACATGATATGCACATGAAAAATAATCAGGAGATATAAAATTGTACTAGATAAAGTCTCATATGTACATACATGTATAACTATTTACAAACTCATGCTTTCCACTTTAGCTGTAAATTAAGACTTTTTAAAATGGTATTTATTATTGTTTTTTTATTTATTTTTGCCTCCCAATGTTTCAACAGTGAAGCACTTATACATACAATTGCTATTTCACATTTACACATTGTGACGGATTTGTTAATATAGGAAAATTAACCCATAAGCATACACTTATCACCTTGAATGTTATTAATGCACTGATCTACTTATGTATGGATATAATGATAATGTTATACATATATGTATATAAAACTTTTTATTTTTATTATTTATTGTTTTAAAAATATACGTATTTTCTTATCTTTCAATCCTCCAGTAAGTATAAATTATATATATATATATATATATATATATATATATATATATATATATATATATATATATATATATATATATATATATATATATATATATATATATATATATATATATATATATATATATATATATATTTATATATATATATATATATGCTTTACAAAGTTACCCCACAAGGTGGAGGCACGCCCAGGATCGCTCAGGTCCCCACCTGACAGCCTCTGCATTTATCTGCTGCGACGCGTTTCAAGCATCAAGCCCTTCTTCTTCGGCAGCCATGATGAAAATAAATGGCACACAACCACCAGCGTATCCCCTTATTTATGTTTATTACTCCTTGATTTCCAATCCAAATGAATTCTGGGGCTGGTAGTTCATGGAATGCCATAACAATTTTCAGCAATAAAAACAATCAAAGTCGAGGAAACAAAGTCAAATGGGGAATAATTAATTATGACCAGGCATCTCCCGTTCCGCAATGCCACTCGGTCCACCGGCGGCCCCAGACCCACAATCTTCCTGTGGTGATGCCATCCGTGACCGGGGGTCGGTCACTAGTATGCTTTACAAAGTTACCCCACAAGGTGGAGGCACGCCCAGGATCGCTCAGGTCCCCACCTGACAGCCTCTGCATTTATCTGCTGCGACGCGTTTCAAGCATCAAGCCCTTCTTCTTCGGCAGCCATGATGAAAATAAATGGCACACAACCACCAGCGTATCCCCTTATTTATGTTTATTACTCCTTGATTTATATATATATATATATATATATATATATATATATATATATATATATATATATATATATTCAACAAAGGTTTGCTCACGCAAGTGAAGATACCCACACAACGTCTGTTTCCACCTGTCTTTATTGGGAGGCAGCAGCAGACATAAGCAGGTCCTCGCAACGTAACTGCCGCCATTCATTGCCATACGCGTTTCAGAAATCCATCTTTCATCAGTGGCTAGGCGTAAGTGAGGGGGCTTGATTAGTGCGCTATTCATGTGCAGGTGATGCTGGGTTCTTAGTCCCGTCCCATTGGGCGTGTGCTTGTTCGGCACTCTGGTTATTGTAGTCTTTGAGCGATATTCTTTTCCGTAGTGGTGCACACTTTGCTTTCCCCTTCACAAATTAACTCTCGTTGGGTAGTTTGCTGGGACCTGTGTAGTCTGACGCTCGTTCCTACCTTTCCAATAGGTACGCCGCTCCGTCTCTGTGCCAACAGTTACAGGCACACGGATCTGCCTGGACAGCAGTGGGGTTCTCCTCGTGACCCTGAGCCGCCCACACTATATTCAACAAAGGTTTGCTCACGCAAATGAAGAGACCCACATGACGTCTGTTTCCGCCTGTCTTTATTGGGAGGCAGCAGCAGGCATAAGCAGGTCCTCGCAACGTAACTGCCGCCATTCATTGCCATACGCGTTTCAGAAATCCATCCTTCATCAGTGGCTAGGCATAAGTGAGGGGGCTTGATTAGTGCGCTATTTATGTGCAGGTGATGCTGGGTTCTTAGTCCCGCCCCATTGGGCGTGTGCTCGCTCGGCACTCTGGTTATTGTAGTCTTTGAGCGATATTTTCCGTAGTGGTGCACACTTTGCTTTCTCCTTCACAAATTAACTCCCGTTGGGTAGTTTGCTGGGACCTGTGTAGTCTGACGCTCGTTCGTGCCATTCCAATAAGTACGCCGCTCCGTCTCTGTGCCATGAGTTACAGGCACCCGGATCCGCCTGGACAGCAGTGGGGTTCTCCTCGTGACCCTGAGCCGGCCACACTATATTCAACAAAGGAAAGCAAAGTGTGCACCACTACGGAAAAGTATATCGCTCAAAGACTACAACAACCAGAGTGCCGAGCGAGCACACGCCGAATGGGGCGGGACTAAGAACCCTAATTGTAAACACAACAGTGATGGACAGAATGTGGATCAATGTCACACATTCACCCCAGTCCAAAGATCTGGGCCCAAATCCATCGTTTTTCCACTCCACACCACCCTGGGTTAGACAATGGCGATATGCAAATCAGCGCTGACCCTGTGCCCCATGGGAACAGTCCAGTCCGAACTACAAAAGCCATGTCCTTCCCAGAACGGAAACAAGCATCCGAGGACCGGCCCGGTTTCGAGGTAACACCTCTCATCAGCCCGGCTAGCTTGATTCCAGTGGTGTGGAGTGCCTGGGACTCACGTCTGAGCATCCCCAGTACACTTAGAGCGGTAATTGTAAACACAACAGTGATGGACAGAATGTGGATCAATGTCACACATTCACCCCAGTCCAAAGATCTGGGCCCAAATCCATCGTTTTTCCACTCCACACCACCCTGGGTTAGACAATGGCGATATGCAAATCAGCGTTGACCCTGTGCCCCATGGGAACAGTCCAGTCCGAACTACAAAAGCCATGTCCTTCCCAGAACGGAAACAAGCATCCGAGGACCGGCCCGGTTTCGAGGTAACACCTCTCATCAGCCCGGCTAGCTTGATTCCAGTGGTGTGGAGTGCCTGGGACTCACGTCTGAGCATCCCCAGTACACTTAGAGCGGTAATTGTAAACACAACAGTGATGGACAGAATGTGGATCAATGTCACACATTCACCCCAGTCCAAAGATCTGGGCCCAAATCCATCGTTTTTCCACTCCACACCACCCTGGGTTAGACAATGGCGATATGCAAATCAGCGTTGACCCTGTGCCCCATGGGAACAGTCCAGTCCGAACTACAAAAGCCATGTCCTTCCCAGAACGGAAACAAGCATCCGAGGACCGGCCCGGTTTCGAGGTAACATCTCTCATCAGCCCGGCTAGCTTGATTCCAGTGGTGTGGAGTGCCTGGGACTCACGTCTGAGCATCCCCAGTACACTTAGAGCGGTAATTGTAAACACAACAGTGATGGACAGAATGTGGATCAATGTCACACATTCACCCCAGTCCAAAGATCTGGGCCCAAATCCATCGTTTTTCCACTCCACACCACCCTGGGTTAGACAATGGCGATATGCAAATCAGCGCTGACCCTGTGCCCCATGGGAACAGTCCAGTCCGAACTACAAAAGCCATGTCCTTCCCAGAACGGAAACAAGCATCCGAGGACCGGCCCGGTTTCGAGGTAACACCTCTCATCAGCCCGGCTAGCTTGATTCCAGTGGTGTGGAGTGCCTGGGACTCACGTCTGAGCATCCCCAGTACACTTAGAGCGGTAATTGTAAACACAACAGTGATGGACAGAATGTGGATCAATGTCACACATTCACCCCAGTCCAAAGATCTGGGCCCAAATCCATCGTTTTTCCACTCCACACCACCCTGGGTTAGACAATGGCGATATGCAAATCAGCGCTGACCCTGTGCCCCATGGGAACAGTCCAGTCCGAACTACAAAAGCCATGTCCTTCCCAGAACGGAAACAAGCATCCGAGGACCGGCCCGGTTTCGAGGTAACACCTCTCATCAGCCCGGCTAGCTTGATTCCAGTGGTGTGGAGTGCCTGGGACTCACGTCTGAGCATCCCCAGTACACTTAGAGCGGTAATTGTAAACACAACAGTGATGGACAGAATGTGGATCAATGTCACACATTCAACCCAGTCCAAAGATCTGGGCCCAAATCCATCGTTTTTCCACTCCACACCACCCTGGGTTAGACAATGGCGATATGCAAATCAGCGCTGACCCTGTGCCCCATGGGAACAGTCCAGTCCGAACTACAAAAGCCATGTCCTTCCCAGAACGGAAACAAGCATCCGAGGACCGGCCCGGTTTCGAGGTAACACCTCTCATCAGCCCGACTAGCTTGATTCCAGTGGTGTGGAGTGCCTGGGACTCACGTCTGAGCATCCCCAGTACACTTAGAGCGGTAATTGTAAACACAACAGTGATGGACAGAATGTGGATCAATGTCACACATTCACCCCAGTCCAAAGATCTGGGCCCAAATCCATCGTTTTTCCACTCCACACCACCCTGGGTTAGACAATGGCGATATGCAAATCAGCGCTGACCCTGTGCCCCATGGGAACAGTCCAGTCCGAACTACAAAAGCCATGTCCTTCCCAGAACGGAAACAAGCATCCGAGGACCGGCCCGGTTTCGAGGTAACACCTCTCATCAGCCCGGCTAGCTTGATTCCAGTGGTGTGGAGTGCCTGGGACTCACGTCTGAGCATCCCCAGTACACTTAGAGCGGTAATTGTAAACACAACAGTGATGGACAGAATGTGGATCAATGTCACACATTCACCCCAGTCCAAAGATCTGGGCCCAAATCCATCGTTTTTCCACTCCACACCACCCTGGGTTAGACAATGGCGATATGCAAATCAGCGCTGACCCTGTGCCCCATGGGAACAGTCCAGTCCGAACTACAAAAGCCATGTCCTTCCCAGAACGGAAACAAGCATCCGAGGACCGGCCCGGTTTCGAGGTAACACCTCTCATCAGCCCGGCTAGCTTGATTCCAGTGGTGTGGAGTGCCTGGGACTCACGTCTGAGCATCCCCAGTACACTTAGAGCGGTAATTGTAAACACAATAGTGATGGACAGAATGTGGATCAATGTCACACATTCACCCCAGTCCAAAGATCTGGGCCCAAATCCATCGTTTTTCCACTCCACACCACCCTGGGTTAGACAATGGCGATATGCAAATCAGCGCTGACCCTGTGCCCCATGGGAACAGTCCAGTCCGAACTACAAAAGCCATGTCCTTCCCAGAACGGAAACAAGCATCCGAGGACCGGCCCGGTTTCGAGGTAACACCTCTCATCAGCCCGGCTAGCTTGATTCCAGTGGTGTGGAGTGCCTGGGACTCACGTCTGAGCATCCCCAGTACACTTAGAGCGGTAATTGTAAACACAACAGTGATGGACAGAATGTGGATCAATGTCACACATTCACCCCAGTCCAAAGATCTGGGCCCAAATCCATCGTTTTTCCACTCCACACCACCCTGGGTTAGACAATGGCGATATGCAAATCAGCGCTGACCCTGTGCCCCATGGGAACAGTCCAGTCCGAACTACAAAAGCCATGTCCTTCCCAGAACGGAAACAAGCATCCGAGGACCGGCCCGGTTTCGAGGTAACACCTCTCATCAGCCCGGCTAGCTTGATTCCAGTGGTGTGGAGTGCCTGGGACTCACGTCTGAGCATCCCCAGTACACTTAGAGCGGTAATTGTAAACACAACAGTGATGGACAGAATGTGGATCAATGTCACACATTCACCCCAGTCCAAAGATCTGGGCCCAAATCCATCGTTTTTCCACTCCACACCACCCTGGGTTAGACAATGGCGATATGCAAATCAGCGCTGACCCTGTGCCCCATGGGAACAGTCCAGTCCGAACTACAAAAGCCATGTCCTTCCCAGAACGGAAACAAGCATCCGAGGACCGGCCCGGTTTCGAGGTAACACCTCTCATCAGCCCGGCTAGCTTGATTCCAGTGGTGTGGAGTGCCTGGGACTCACGTCTGAGCATCCCCAGTACACTTAGAGCGGTAATTGTAAACACAACAGTGATGGACAGAATGTGGATCAATGTCACACATTCACCCAAGTCCAAAGATCTGGGCCCAAATCCATCGTTTTTCCACTCCACACCACCCTGGGTTAGACAATGGCGATATGCAAATCAGCGCTGACCCTGTGCCCCATGGGAACAGTCCAGTCCGAACTACAAAAGCCAGGTCCGGTCCTCGGATGCTTGATTCCGGTCTGGGAAAGATATGGCTGTTGTAGTTCGGACTGGACTGTTCCCATGGGGCAACAGGGTCAGAGCTGATTTGCATAAAGCCATTATCTGACCCAGGGTGGTGTGGAGTGCAAAAAAACGATGGATTTGGGCCCAGATCTTTTGACTGGGGGAGTGTGTGGCATTGATCCACATTCAGTCCATCACTTGTTGTTTTTTGCAGGGACTAAGAACCCAGCATCACCTGCACATAAATAGCGCACTAATCAAGACCCCTCACTTACACCTAGCCACTGATGAAAGATGGATTTCTGAAACGCGTATGGCAATGAATGGCGGCAGTTACGTTGCGAGGACCTGCTTATGCCTGCTGCTGCCTCCCAATAAAGACATGTGGAAACAGACGTCGTGTGGGTCTCTTCATTTGCGTGAGCAAACCTTTGTTGAATATAGTGTGGCCGGCTCAGGGTCACGAGGAGAACCCCACTGCTGTGCAGGCGGATCCGTGTGCCTGTAACTCATGGCACAGAGACGGAGCGGCATACCTATTGGAAAGGCACGAACGAGCGTCAGACTACACAGGTCCCAGGAAACGACCCAACGGGAGGTAATTTGTGAAGGGGAAAGCAAAGTGTGCACCACTACGGAAAAGAATATCGCTAAAAGACTAAAATAACCAGAGTGCCGAACAAGCACACGCCAAATGGGGCGGGACTAAGAACCCAGCATCTCCTGCACATAAATAGCGCACTAATCAAGCCACCTCACTAACGCCTAGCCACTGATGAAAGATGGATTTCTGAAACTCGTATGGCAATGAATGGCGGCAGTTACGTTGCGAGGACCTGCTTATGCCTGCTGCTGCCTCCCAATAAAGACAGGTGGAAACAGACGTTGTGTGGGTCTCTTCATTTGCGTGAGCAAACCTTTTTTTGAATATAGTGTGGCCGGCTCAGGGTCACGAGGAGAACCCCACTGCTGTCCCGGCGGATCCGTGTGCCTGTAACTCATGGCACAGAGACGGAGCGGCGTACCTATTGGAAAGGCACGAACGAGCATCAGGCTACACAGGTCCCAGCAAACGACCCAACGGGAGTTAATTTGTGAAGGGGAAAGCAAAGTGTGCACCACTACGGAAAAGAATATCGCTCAAAGACTACAATAACCAGAGTGCCGAGCGAGCACACGCCCAATGGGGCGGGACTAAGAACCCAGCAGCACCTGCACATAACTAGCGCACTAATCAAGCCCCCTCACTTACGCCTAGCCACTGATGAAAGATGGATTTCTGAAATGAGTATGGCAATGACTGGCGGCAGTTACGTTGCGAGGACCTGCTTATGCATGCTGCTGCCTCCCAATAAAGACAGGTGAAAACAGACGTCGTGTGGGTCTCTTCATTTGCGTGAGCAAACTTTGTTGAATATAGTGTGGCCGGCTCAGGGTCACGAGGAGAACCCCACTGCTGTCCAGGCGGATCCGTGCGCCTGTAACTCATGGCACAGAGACGGAGCGGCGTACCTATTGGAAAGGCACGAACGAGCGTCAGACTACACAGGTCCCAGCAAACGACCCAACGGGAGTTAATTTGTGAAGGGGAAAGCAAAGTGTGCACCACCATGGAAAAGAATATCGCTCAAAGACTACAATAACCAGAGTGCCGAGCGAGCACACGCCGAATGGGGCGGGACTAAGAACCCAGCATCACCTGCACATAAATAGCACACTAATCAAGCCCCCTCACTTACGCCTAGCCACTGATGAAAGATGGATTTCTGAAACGAGTATGGCAATGAATGGCGGCAGTTACGTTGCGAGGACCTGCTTATGCCTGCTGCTGCCTCCCAATAAAGACAGGTGAAAACAGACGTCGTGTGGGTCTCTTCATTTGCGTGAGCAAACCTTTGTTGAATATAGTGTGGCCGGCTCAGGGTCACGAGGAGAACCCCACTGCTGTCCAGGCGGATCCGTGTGCCTGTAACTCATGGCACAGAGACGGAGCGGCGTACCTATTGGAAAGGCACGAACGAGCGTCAGACTACACAGGTCCCAGCAAACAACCCAACGGGAGTTAATTTGTGAAGGGGAAAGCAAAGTGTACACCAGTACAGAAAAGAATATCGCTCAAAGACTACAATAACCAGAGTGCCGAGCGAGCACACGCCCAATTGGGCGGGACTAAGAACCCAGCATCACCTGCACATAAATAGCACACTCATCAAGCCCCCTCACTTACGCCTAGCCACTGTTGAAAGATGGATTTCTGAAACGCGTATGGCAATGAATGGCGGCAATTACGTTGCGAGGACCTGCTTATGCCTGCTGCTGCCTCCCAATAAAGACAGGTGGAAACAGACGTCGTGTGGGTCTCTTCATTTGCGTGAGCAAACCTTTGTTGAATATATATATATATATATATTACCTACTGGCGGTCGCCAGTAGGTATATATAGTTAGGATTTTTTCTCTATGGGATTTTTGAAAATTCTATGTCTAATAACTTTGGCGTTTGTGGACGGAATTGGCTGAAATTTTCAGGAAAATGGCACATTTTGTTTCTGAGCAGCCCTTGAAAATTTGGGGGGGGTTCGTCAAGGGGGGGCCGAGAAAAAAGGGGGGTCCCAAAACGTGTTTTTAACATTGAGTTTTCCATAGGGCGGTTGGCCTCACTTTTAGCCCGAACGGCTGAATGGATTTGCACGAAACTTGGCAAAATTGTAGGGACTGGTAGCCCGATGTGCCTTTTGTAGGTCTCAATATATGTGCTACAGTGGATTTTGAGAAATTAACGTTTAAAAAAAGATATATATCTGTAACAGCGGACCGGGCAGCGCTCCAGGACGCGTACTTTTCGCGCAACGGAGCTTTGTGAAGCGAAGCTGATTGGTTCTCCGGCGTCTGTCAACATTCCAAACAGTCCGTAGCGGCCGCCATCTTGTCTCTCGGTAGGATCGAGAGACAAGAGGAGGCCAAAGCGAAGGGGCAAATGACCATAAGGGGGCATAGTAGATCCTCGCTGACCCCCTAGGTTTGATGTGGAGGTTTTAAAAGGGCCCCGCGGGGCAAAAAAAAATAAATAATAATAATAATCGAACGGCTGAATGGATTTGCACGAAACTTGGTAAAATATTAGGGACTGGTAGCCCGATGTGCCTTTGCTAGGTCTCAATATATGTGCTTCAGTGCATTTTGAGAAATTAACGTTCAAAAACAAGATATATATCTGCAACAGCGCTCCGCTTCGCGGAGATAAAATTATCTCTGTATTACCTAGCTGTTGCTAACACCAGTTAGCGACGGCTAGTAGGAGATAGCGACCATCTTGGGCCCCACTTTGCATGTGAGTGATATTTATCACTAATGACATGCAAAGTGGGCATGCCAAGATGTTAGCGACTGGAAACAGTCGCTAACATCGCTATCTCCTATTATCAACTTTTGGAAATATTCGAGATAAGCGCGAATATCTCCAAAAAGTAACAGCTGCCCTGAGCAGTTCTTAGCCATGTTATCCAATGGGAGGTGGATAACATGGCTAAGAGCATTAGCTCGGTAATGCATGAATATCGCTGAGTTTTCAGCGATATTAATGCATTGCGGTCGTTTTTTATCGTATTTGCGATAAACCTTGATAATAGCAAGGTTTATCTGCGATAATTTCTGACGGTAAAAAACATCTTTGCAATGCATCGTTAGGGATAAATATCGCTTAACTTTGGTAATATGCCCCAACGTCTGTTAACGTTCGATTCGAAGGAAATCAGGAAGTGTTGAAAAACATTGTCTGCGCCATCTTGTCTTTTTTCAAATGCCACACTTTTGTCGTGCACGGCAGCCATTTTAGATGCCTTGACCAGACCCACTCTGTGCACGCTGTCGATCCTTAGCATGGCTCCCCACCCTCGCAAGCATCTCCCCCAGGCATTGGTCACCCCTGCTCTCTGTCTTATGCATGGGTAATAAACCTCCCCCCATCTGCGCTGCTCTTCCCTGAGAATCACACCCTGTGCCCGCCCGACACCTCCCTTTCGCCCTATTCACTACCGCACCCTCTGACACTCCTTTTCCTCTGTGTCCGATTGTCCAGGCTGGTCCTAGGGTATCAGCTAGCCCTGCAGATGTAGTTTATGGCCACAGCTGTAAAGAATCACCCCTCTTCAAAGGAGTTATAGTAGATCAAGGCCCACACTCGATGAGATCCGTCACAGCAGAAGCGTTGCTATTATCTGAAAACCATCCTGTATTGTGATTGGGGAGGGGACCGAGCGTGAAGCGGAAGATTCCAGGGATGACTCTTTGTACATCAAAGTTTTTACAATTATGTGTCACATTAAAAATATATAGCACTCCGACAAAGTAGTAAGATTATAAAACTTTAATAATTTATAAATATATACAAGAAAACAAAAATAGTAATAACATATAAACATTTTTAGGGAAAAACAACGAAGTAGCGGTCGGCTGTGCGAATAGTCCCAACGCAGCACAACGTCCAGATTTCCGGCGTGGGGCGTCGCGGGGGGTGGGTCATCAGTAGCAAACTGTTGTGCGAATAGTTCCAAGGCAGCAGAACGCGCTGAAATCTAGATGACACGAAAGTGATGTCTAGTAAGTTGCCACCCAGCAAATAACGGCGTGGGGCGTCGCGGGGGGTGGGTCATCAGTAGCAAACTGTTGTGCGAATAGTTCCAAGGCAGCAGAACGATGGCACCAAGGTGATGTCCAGTAAGTTGCCGCACTGGTTTTGGTATCCTACAATGCTGCTCCGAATAACGGCGTGGGGCGCCCCGGGGGAGGCGGCGTGAACGGGCCTCTCCAGGTGGAGTGTCATCTGTTGTAGTGGGGCGCCCCTTTACCGTTTCAGTTGCCATTCCGTCCGTTTTTGGTCCACTGTGTCAAAAGCCGCAATTCAGCTGAGTTGCGCCCACTCTTGCGGTGCAGCGATAGGCGGCTGTCACAGGACTCTCAAAATGGCGGCAGGCTCTTTCCTTTTTGGGCCTGGTCCGCTGAAATGGCCCTGGGACACCTTGGAAATCGGACGCTTGTCTGCTAGGTCTTGGACCCCATTCTCGAAAGCGTCCCCTCCGCCTTGAGAATTCATCAAAAGTTTTGGGGGCCCCGACTCCTGCAGGCTTCTGGTGGGGAGCGGCTGCCATGATTGCTCGCGGAATGACCACGACGGAGCTACGAGATGGTGGTGCTCTCATGCTGACGCCAGCTTCAGTCTGAAACATCCAGAAACAAGGTGGGGCTTTCATCGTTTGGGAAAAAAAAAAGTTTTCATCCAATGAAAAGTGTTGTTTTTAGGTCATATGATCAAGCCTTCCATCATTAGGAAACCAAAAGTAAAATGAACCAATGAAAAGTTTTATAAACAAGTCACATGACCTGTTATGCGGCATAGGGTATAAAATGCGGAGAAAATACGTTGGCACGTGAGGCGGCGTCAGTAGCGGACCGATGTGCGAATAGGCCGAAGGCAACACAACGCGCCAAGATCCGGATGGCACCGAGGTGGTGTCCAGCAAGTTGCAGCACTGGTGTGGCCATCCTACAATGCTGAAAGTCGGCGTGGGGCGCCCCGTTGGCCTGTGAGTTTGCGTCAGTAGCGGACCGATGTGCGAATAGGCCGAAGGCAGCACAACGCGCCAAGATCCGGATGGCACCGAGGTGGTGTCTAGTAAGTTGCCGCACTGGTGTGGCCATCCTACAATGCTGAAAGTCGGCGTGGGGCGCCCCGTTGGCCTGTGAGATGGCGTCAGTAGCGGACCGATGTGTGAATGGGGCCGAAGGCAGCGCAACAATATTTTCGGAATAGAAGACACCACTAGGCGCTGAGATGTCAAGATCCGGATGGCACCGAGGTGGTGTGTAGCAAGTTGCCGCACTGGTGTGGCCATCCTACAATGCTGAAAGTCGGCGTGGGGCGCCCCGTTGGCCTGTGAGTTTGCGTCAGTAGCGGACCGATGTGCGAATAGGCCGAAGGCAGCACAACGCGCCAAGATCCGGATGGCACCGAGGTGGTGTCTAGTAAGTTGTCGCACTTCTGTGGCCATCCTACAATGTTGAAAGTCGGCGTGGGGCGCCCCGTTGGCCTGTGAGATGGCGTCAGTAGCGGACCGATGTGCGAATGGGGCCAAAGGCAGCGCAACAATATTTTCTGATTTGAAGACACCACAAGGCGCTGAGATGCCAAGATCCGGATGGCACCGAGGTGGTGTCTAGCAAGTTGTGGCACTGGTGTGGCCATCGTACAATGGTAAAAGTCGGCGTGGGGCGCCCTGTTGGCCTGTGAGATGGTGTCAGTAGCGGACTGATGTGCGAATGGGGCCAAAGGCAGCGCAACAATATTTTCTACAATATTTTCGGAGTAGAAGACACCACAAGGCGCTGAGATGCCAAGATCCGGATGGCACCGAGGTGATGTCTAAGTTGCGGACCGATGTGCGAATGGGGCCAAAGGCAGCGCAACAATATTTTCTGAAGAGAATACACCACAAGGCACTGAGATGCCAAGATCCGGATGGCACCGAGGTGATGTCTAAGTTGCGGACCGATGTGCGAATGGGGCCAAAGGCAGCGTAACAATATTTTCTGTATGGAAGATACCACTAGGCGTTGAGATGCCAAGATTCGGATGGCACCGAGGTGATGTCTAGCAAGTTGTGGCACTGGTGTGGCCATCGTACAATGGTAAAAGTCGGCGTGGGGCGCCCTGTTGGCCTGTGAGATGGTGTCAGTAGCGGACTGATGTGCGAATGGGGCCAAAGGCAGCGCAACAATATTTTCTGACTGACACCACAAGGCGCTGAGATGCCAAGATCCGGATGGCACCGAGGTGATGTCTAAGTTGCGGACTGATGTGCGAATGGGGCCAAAGGCAGCGTAACAATATTTTCTGTATGGAAGATACCACTAGGCGTTGAGATGCCAAGATTCGGATGGCACCGAGGTGATGTCTAGCAAGTTGCTGTACTGGTGTGGTCATCCTACAATGCTGAAACTCGGCGTGGGTCGCCCCATTAGCCTGTGAGATGGCGTCAGTAGCGGACCGATGTGCGAATAGGCCGAAGGCAGCACAACGCGCCAAGATCCGGATGTCACCGTGGTGGTTTCATAGTTGAGAGGCACTTCATCTGCAGTGGGGCGCCGAGATCCGGATGGCACCGAGGTGATGTCTAGCAAGTTGCTGTACTGGTGTGGTCATCCTACAATGCTGAAAGTCGGCGTGGGGCGCCCCATTAGCCTGTGAGATGGCGTCAGTAGCGGACTGATGTGCGAATGGGGCCAAAGGCAGCGCAACAATATTTTCTGAAGAGAAGACACCAAAAGGCGCTGACATTCCAAGATCCGGATGGCACCGAGGTGGTGTCTAGCAAGCTATGCAGTTGAGTTGTGTGCGCACTTGCGGCGAATAGGTCGAAGGCAGCATAACAATGTTTTCTGAATAGAAGACACCACAAGGCGTTGAGATTCGGTTACCACCGAGGTGATGTCTAGCAAGTTGCCGCACTGGTGTGGCCATCCTACAATACTGCTCCGAATAACGGCGTGGGGTGCCCGAAGGAGGGGGGGGGAGGCGGCGTGAATGGGCCTTCCTAGGTGGAGGCTCGTCTGCTGTAGTGGGGCGCCCCTTTACCGTTTCAGTTGCCATTCAGCTGAGTTTCGGCTGCTCTTGATGCTACAGCGACAGGCGGCTGCAAGAGGACCCTCAAAATGGCGGCCTGTTCTTTGGATTTGGGCCTGGTCCAATAAAATGGCCCTGGGACACCTTAGAACTCGGACGCTCAATTTTTTTTTCCTTTCCTGTACATGCAAAAAAAGGTAAATGCCCGGTACGTTACACGCTTCATCTGCCACGATGAACTCTCCAGAGGAACCGAAAAAAAATATAGTTGTGGTAACTATACCATGCATCGTCATATGGAGAGGTGGCACCAATTAATTATAGTGCTGCATAAAAGAGAGATTTGGAGGAGAACCCCTGACCTGCTAGTACATTCATCAAAGAAGTGGCACTGAGAGCTTCAGAGGCAAGGGAAACGGTCCCAAATATTTAGAAGAACTTTGGAAAGATTAAAATGACATGTTTAGATTGTGGCAAATTAATTTCATGTGGACAGATGAGTGTTACTCTAATAAATACAGCATATGAACATCATCATAGTCGATGGTTGGTAGAGACATTTTGACTATATCCTGGACCTGCCCGTCCTCGCCCAAAATGGCGCCGGAATAAATGGGACTCGTAACTCCTTGTTGTGTACTGGTTGCAGAACCTTGAAATCACGAGATACGTATGCAGTTTTGAAGCACATGGCGGGTGGGGACGAGAATTGATTGAATATTTCGACATCCCTATTGATATTAAGTTCTGATGTGCTATTGATTACTGTACTGTTGAAAGTTCGAATTAACGTCACCCATGGTACTTGCCCGCAAATGTATATCTAGATAATTTTATTGTAACTGGCCCTGTCGTATTTTAATTATAAAATGTACGTCCACCGATTCCGTAACTGTTAGACACCTTAGTTCTTGCAACCTAATGGCCCGCCCGTTACGTTCCTCTGCAGTGTAAATGTCTATTCATCATATACGATTACAGTTTGCTCCGTGGCAGGCCCACGTGGTTATAGGCTCGTATTTGTATAATGAAATTTTCACAATAAAGGTTTTTAAAAGAAAACATGGTAGTAGTATATACATTGGTAAAGTTTTTAATAATAGTCACTGTTTTAGAATCATTAAAAGGCAAGTGAAATAAAGCAGACCAATTACATGAAGGGTAAAAGGTATAATACGAAGGAACGCAGTAAAGATAAATGGTCAAGGGCTGTTGTGTTTTCTATTCCTGCAACATAAAGTGATCGATAAGAATCTCATATTCAGGCGTATCGGCGACTAAGACAGCAGGTCGACCCTCTTTTGCTCAACGGCTCCGTCATGGGACGAAGAAACGCTCTTTTTCTCGAAAAAAGAATATATTTTACTTGCAGGACAGTTGTAAAATTTCCGGGAAAGTACATTAGCCTGGAACACTATAACATATATTTAAGAAAAAATAATGTTCGGAAGTAATGAAAAGCGTAATTTTTAGGTCATATGACCAAGCCTTTCATCATTACAATAAGAAAAGTAAAATGAACCAATGAAAAGTTTTATTAACAAGTCACATGACTTGTTATGCTTACGTTACGCGCTGCGTGCCCCGGATGACTTCCGGATGCGCTAACGCGGCGCGTCATATGACGCATTACGGGACAACGCAGGTCCAGAATATAGTCAAAATGTCTCCACCAACCAGCGGTCGGAACACAACCCCTTTCAGCAGGCTAAATAGTTCTGTTAAATTACAACAGAAGGGACAGGCAACAAGAACCATCAGTCAAAGAGGGGAGGGCTAGTTCTTCTCTACCGGGTTACATTGGGGCGCTACCGGAACTGATCGAATTGGTAGTCTACAGTGTTTCTGGATGTTTCAGACTGAAGCTGGGGTTAGCATGAGAGCAGCATCATTTCGTAGCTCCGTCGTGGCCATTCCGCAACCAATCATGGCAGCCGCTCTTTATCGTTATTTTGGGCGGGGTGGGTGGCGGAGCCGAGCTGTTTTGCAGCCATCATTGTGTGGAGTTCAGTTCATCTCACTAGTTTTGTATTTGTCATGAGGGGTTGTTCCTAATGTTTCTATTTTAGCGAGGTCAAAAAGAGATCCCATTAGTGGCCTACTGATTTTGCTCGATTCCTTTTCTTTTTTTTTACACGATTTTTCGTTATCTGCAAAGACTAAACAGAGTATTGCGACTCTGTGTTTGTTTGTAAATAGAGAATGAACCAAAGAGAACTAATTCTAAAACAGTAAATACTTGGATAACAATCAATCAAATGGAGAGAGAAGCAGGCACGACGGATTACAACGGGGGCAAAGGCCTGCGTTAACTACCTTTCACTATCTGCAAAGAGAGAGTACTCCTAATAGAAATGAGGGGGGGGGCACCATTCAAAGCAGATCAGTGTGCATAAACACGAAAATGTTTTCACTTACCACGTACTTGACATTCGACAGCTTATGATATTTGCTATTAAAAAACCATTGAAATTCACTGAAAAAACCATAGGTTATAGACCATATATAGTTAGGAATTAGCATTTACAAAACCTTGAAAATTCACTGAAAAAACCATAGGTTATAGACCATATATAGTTAGGAATTAGCATTTAAAAAACCTTATTTTACTCACACAAAACCATTGAAATTCCATATATAGTTAGTTGCACTAACTATATATCGCGCACCCGCAATCCACTGCTGATCATGTCACATATTACATCATTCATGACATGGTCAGTGACATCACTGATGATATCACTGATGACATCTCAAATGACATCACTGATGACATCACTGATGACATCTCAAATGACATCACTGATGACATCACTGATGACATCTCATTTGACATTACTGATCACATCACTGATGACATCATTCATGTGATAATACGATGAACCTCTTCAGACTCTAATATAACCTTAGATACACTCAGTGTAAACAGACACTCATAGACTGTCACTCATCCATGGAGTTACTCAGACACTTAGTCAGTCATGCAAAGAATCAATCACACCTCCATTTCCTCAACTATACAGTTATACACACCTTACTTATTCAAACATATACTAAAACATATTTACTCACTTATACAATCCTGGATACAAGTTCACAATGATCCATACAGCCACTCACACATTCACTGGCTCTTATGCACAGTTATTTATATATGTCAACTCTCACATGTACTGTGTTTTACATATGTACTTACTTTGACATGTAGCACTGAGATATCCATTCACTCACCAATACACTCATGCACACAGTCAACCGCCCATACAGCTGTTTCCACATGCACTTTTGAACCCATACATCTAGTCAATCAACTGCTCACACATCTATGCAGAGAGTCATACACCTCCCAGCCACCCACACACACACTCAGTCTCCCATACAAATGCTTGGGCAACCAATCAATAACCCATACAGTTAATCATATAGCTAATGATCAACACATGCAGCAGTTTACAGAACAACAGACATAATGATGCACAAATTAAGACAGTTTAGTCACTAACCCATGCACTCAGTGAGACACATTTAATCAGTCACTCATACAGTCAGCCATGCCCCTACTAAATCCTTCATCAAGACACTTATACATCCACTCATTCTTCAATATGTAAGACATATTTTAACTTTACAGAATTATACAGTCACTGGATGTAGTCATCAGTGATGTCATTTGAGATGTAATCAGTGATGTCATCAGTGATGTCATTTGAGATGTCATCAGTGATGTCATCAGTGATGTCACTGACCATGTCATGAATGATGTAATATGTGACATGATCAGCAGTGGATTGCGGGTGCGCGATATATAGTTAGTGCAACTAACTATATATGGAATTTCAATGGTTTTGTGTGAGTAAAATAAGGTTTTTTAAATGCTAATTCCTAACTATATATGGTCTATAACCTATGGTTTTTTCAGTGAATTTTCAAGGTTTTGTAAATGCTAATTCCTAACTATATATGGTCTATAACCTATGGTTTTTTCAGTGAATATATATATATATAAGATCTTTACCCTAGTCCAGTAATCAAGCCTCACATCATGCACTGATTCCCACACCACCAGTACAGATTGTGCACAGTCCAGGAGTGACCTTTTTGACTTTCTTGCATATTGATAGTTCAGAATTTCCAATGAAAACCTCAACTTTCCTAACCTCCTTGTAACTTTCTCCCACCATGGCCAATTTCCACATTTGATAGAGGATATGTTTCATTTTTGAAATGGGTTGTGCAGTTTCATTATATAAAGCTAAAGGTATAACAAACTAAATATTTTTTTCTGTGGCTGCGGGCCATAACAGGATGCACACTACAGCTAAAAACAGCCACTTTGCATCTCAAGTCTATTGGGAATCTTTCTTCATATTCAAGCAGTCCAAATATACACCATTTGCATTTCTTAACTCACTAACACTATTTGCAAAGCAAACAAATCAAAATCTACTGAATGGATTCACACCAAATCTAACAACAAACGATTCTAATTATATTCTTCAGTTTTACTGCAATATAGAGATGTTGTCCCATTATTAATCCCCTGATCAACTTTGTTCCCCGTTGACCAATCTGTGTAAATTGTGAAACAAAGAAACTTAGTCTGAGAAAACCATGAGTTGCATTTCCAGCAAAGAAAGGCAATTTGGACTATTTACGGTTGTAGAAATGTCCTTCTGCCTAGTAACACTCACATCCACAGGCGCACCTTCCATGTGTGAGGTTCCAAACTATGTAACACAAACAATTAAGGTTAAAATTGGCTAATATGTAGCATCCTGTCTAGCATAACAATGACTCATACGTAGTTTATCAAAGAGAAGTTAGAGGCAGAGGACTTGGGAATCAAAAGAGAGTAAGGGCCTTCTTTAATTTTTTTATAAAACAGCACTTCAAGTGTGCTTATACCAACATATGCGGACTTCCGAATAGACAACAATGACTATCTTTTGATATAAGTTACACAGTCAACCCTTGATGCGTATAATATGAATTTCTGAATTGGACTCCTGTAAACTGGCATATATAACATAAATCACTATTGCATTACCCTGCTGACTACAGTAATTACCCTCCTTAAATTACCAATACCTTTGACACAATGCACAGTTAGAAACACTAGTTTTGCACTCCCTTTAAATTGTTCTTAATGTTTCGTTTCTAGTTCACAGGTATATCAAATTGAATAGTCTCTGAGTCTACATTTTCAAATTCACTCGCTTAATAATAATAATAATAATACTACGGCATTTTCTAAAGCGCGAACAGCTACCTCACACGGAGGTGTCCCGGCGCTAGAAGAGCAGGCATGGCCACAAGGACCAGAATTGAGCGCCTAGCGCGGTTGGGTGAAGAGCCAGGTTTTCAGCATCTGCTTAAAGCAGGACTCGGAGGGGACCTGCTGAAGCGCTGGGGGCAGGGTATTCCATAGTGCCGCCACATTGGCCGAGAAGGTTCGTCCTCCCAACCGAGCCCTTTTTGCTCGTGGAACTGCAAGCTGAACGCGTCAGTTGGAGCGGAGGGAGCGGGCCTGGGTGTATCTCGGCAACCGAGCTCTCAGGTAATTTGGGCAGGTGCCATACAGAGATCTAAAGGCCAGCGTGAGTGCCTTAAATTTGATCCCGCTGGCTACTGGTAGCCAGTGAAGTGAAAGAAGGTGCGGAGAGACCGAATGCTTAAAAGGAATACGCATTAACAGTCTCACAGCCGCATTCTGGACCAGTTGCAACCGCTGAGTTAGGTACTTTGGTAAGCCCAGATAGAGGCCGTTTGCGTAATCCAGCCTTGATGTCACTGTGGCATGGATTACTGTTTTTCGGCAGCCCTCTGGTAGGAGTCGTAGAATCTTCTGTAGATTCCTCAACTTACACAGACAGCACCCAACTACTTGCTGGATGTGCGAGGCAAAGGACAAGCTGTCGTCCCACCGCACCCCCAGATTTTTTGCCGTTCGGCTAGGCGACGGGGCCGGTCCCATCGCCGCCGGCCACCAGAGCTCCGAGGGTGGAGGGGAATCTTTGCCAAAGAAGATCACTTCCGTCTTGTTTGCATTAAGTTTTAATTTGCTTGTGTTCATCCAGCACGCAACGTCTTGGAGACAGCCCTTGAAGCTCGAAAAGGCCGCCTCCGACACCTCCGAATACGGAAACACCAGTTGGGTGTCATCGGCATATGAAATTGCCTTGACCCCCCAATTGGCAATCAGCGTAAAAAGTGGAGCCAGGTAGATATTAAATATTAGTGGACTAAGTGCCGACCCCTGAGGGACGCCACAGCTGAGGACCTTAGGTGTTGAGGAGACGGCCCCCAGCGCCACCTTCTGAGTTCTCTGAGTCAGATACGACTGTATCCACCCCAGCGCCTGGTCCTGGAGGCCTACCTCTGCCAGTCGCCTCAACAGCCTTGCGTGGTCGACCGTATCAAAAGCAGTCGACAGATCCAGGAGCACCAGCATGGCTGAGTCTCCCGAATCCATCGACCACCCCACCTCAATCAGTGCTGTCTCCGTACTAAAGCCGGGTCTAAAGCCTGATTGCGTCTCATGCAATATCCTATTTACCTCAATGAATTTACTTAACTGCCGCTGGATTACTTTCTCAAACATTTTGCCCGGCGCTGCCAGCAGAGAAATCGGACGAAGGTTACTGAGGTCAGTGGTATCCCCATTTGGTTTTTTCTTTAACGGGAGGAGGGTGGCATGTTTCCATATCTTCGGGAACACCCCAGAGGAGATGGACATATTCCAGATGTGCTGTATTGTGGGAGCCACAAAGTCAGCCATGGTGCTCCAGAGCTTAGGTGGACAGGGGTCGGCAGGTGACCCTGACTTACAACGACTTAGTTCCTGCATGACCGAGTTCAGAGCTATCGGCTGGAATTGTGCCAGAGTTTCACCAGCCACCTCTTTGACAACCAGATCCGTCTTCACCGTTCTCCTCTCCGGGCCGAAGGACTCATAAACTCGCTTAATTTTGCAGTCAAAGAAATCTGAAATGCTATCGCACAGTGTGGCCGACGGGGGGACCTCCCTCTCAATACTCCTGGGTTTGAAAAAGGATTGTACCACCTTAAAGATTTCCTTACTCGAGTGTTCTGCCTGCTGGATTGATGCCGCAAAGAACTGTTTTTTTGCCTTTCTAACAGCCTTATGCAGTTTTTTGGAGGCTTCCTTATATCGGGCTTTTTCTAGGGTCCTGTAGTTTACCCTCCAAAGCCTCTCCAGCCTCTTACACGCTGCCTTCTCTACTCTAAGGTCCTGTGAAAACCAGGGAGCGGAAGGGGAATCCCGCTTGGACATTGCGCGTTTTGCCGGTGCAATGGATGACACCGTGTTCCCGATCCAGTCATTAAACAGCTGTGCATCTATATTGACATTCGAGGTTAAAGTTGGTATATTCTGAGCCAGAACTGGGCCCATAGTGGCAGGGACTAGCTTCTTCCATTGTCTCCTCATGAAGGAGCACTTGCTTGTCGCAGGTCTATCTGCCGCTACATTTATTTTAAATGGAATAAGCGAATGGTCTGACCAAACTAACGGCAGTGCCGCCTCTACCGCCACATTTTTAATGTTGGGGAAAATTAAATCAAGCGTATGACCCGCTCTATGTGTAGGGCCATCGTTGATAAGTCTCAAATTGGCTGCATTTAGTGTGGCTCTCAGTGTCTCTGCAGGGACGCAGCCCTCCTTATCCACATGGATATTAAAATCCCCGACAGTGAGGAATTGAGGATGAAGGAGGGAACTCTGTACGATAGTATCCATCAGAGCTGTCAGGATGGGATCATCCCCACCAGGAGGGCGGTATATCACTAATCCCGCTAGGGATAGCTGAGGTCCCACCTGTAGGCAGAAGTGTAGCCCCTCCAGTCCCGGAATCAGGGTAGGAGCGGAGGATGTTAGTGTAAACTGCTCCTTAAATATAACAGCCACACCCCCTCCTCTTCTAGTACCTGCCCGGTTAGAAAAACACATTTTATACCCTGTTGGTACTGCCAGCGCGATGGCGGTCACATTATCCTCATTGAGCCAGGTCTCTGTTAAAAACAGAGCATCCCACTCATGACCTTCCAGTAGCAGCCAAATGTCATCTGCATGCTTGGCTAGAGATCTACAATTCAAAAGGCCAGCTCTGAAACCTCTGCTAATGGGTGGCTTGGGCTTAGTGTACCCCTCTGCCCTCACACCGTCCATCGCTCCCAGTGATTTCCCGCAAGCCCCACATGCCTGAGGGAGGGCGACAGCCCCTAGGTCTGTCCTATGAGTGCAACAATCAGCCGCCGTGTTGAGCGCCCACAGGTCTTCCCGCGACCACACGATCCTCCCCTCAGAAGCACCCTCACTGACAGCATGCTTGGCCCCGGCCGCAGTCTGGTCGCGGACGGGCGCAGACGGGCTTGCCTTAGGCGCGCCTTCGGCGTGCTGCCGGCGCGCCCACTGCGCTCGTCCGCTGCACGGCCGGAAGCCCATCCCCACTTAATGGTAGCCCCAGGAAGTGAGGTAGCGAGGGGAGGAGTCGCGTCCCTCCGTTCAAGCGGCACAGAATCGCCGTGACGGACCAGGGACCGACCAAGGGTAGGTAAAAAGTGCCAGAGTGTGCAAAAGTACTTACATCAATTCACCCCCCATTAAAAATGAAATAAAACGCCCAGATGTATCAGCAAACACATGAGCTTTTTAAAAGATTAAAAGTAAGCAATATGTCGGTTTTTAAATCACCGCACAGACGCCTGAATAAATTGCTAATCACACAGTTTAAAGATCAACACACCACTCGTTGCCAGCGCCTAACTCGCGCTGCTCTCACCAGCGGGTCGCTGTAAACGGACGCTTATGTAGGTAGCGAGGGGGAGGAGTCGCGTCCCTCCGTTCAAGCGGCACAGAATCGCCGTGACGGACCGGGGACCGACCAAGGGTAGGTAAAAAGTGCCAGAGTGTGCAAAAGTTCTTACATCAATTCACCCCCCATTAAAAATGAAATAAAATGCCCAGATGTATCAGCAAACACAGGAGCTTTTTGAAAGATTAAAAGTAAGCAATATGTCGGTTTTTAAATCACCGCACAGACGCCTGAATAAATAGTTAATCACACAGTTTAAAGATCAACACACCACTCGTTGCCAGCGCCTAACTCGCGCTGCTCTCACCTTGCATCCAGAGCATGCAAGGTGTCTGGAGAAACAACCCTCCTTAAGTTGTGGGTTTCAGACAAATAGACCACAAGCCGCAGAAACTAAATATCTGGTTTGTTTAGAAAGGACACTGTGGACCATGAAGAAACGTATCCGATGACTGTGCTCTTCCCAAATGAAATGAGAGCTCTGGAATCATGGCAATGTAGTTAATTATCAGCTCTAATATGTAGCATGTCCTCCAAAGACTGGAATCATTTCACTAAACAGCGCTGACATTCTTTGCTCAGCTCCAGCCTTCGATTCCTTTGACAGGAGGTAACTTGAATGAACCAACTTTCCCCAACCCTAAATCGGTAGTTCTCCAGCCCTGTCAAAACCCACAGTTCCTGCACTCTATTTAGAGGTGGATGAAGTGCCCGGTTGACACATGCAGAGCCTCAGCCTGCTCTGCTGGTTAAACCTTTGCTCTAAAGGCATGGCCACGACTGAGTACTGGGTCATAGTGATGAATACCCCACTCTATTTAGGGGACTGCAGTAATACAATATTTCCCAGCTCAGGAGCTACATGTGAGAGGTGGTGTTCCAGGACCGAAAAACTAACAAAATGCCCGGATACACTTGGAAAAACTTCAGTGAGCACCAGGGTCAGTTTTTTGTTTTCCAGTGATGTAGCACGATTTATTAAAAATCATAAAACATGCCACAGTCACAAATTAAGGACATGAAAAGCTGAAAGTACACTTTGCACACGTTAGACACAGTCACACATGAAAATATGACAAGTTTACTAGAAGCACCATAAAAGTGTGCTTTAAAACATGAGATGAAGAAAACATATATACAAGATAATACTAATACATATAAACAAGTTCTACTAATGAATTTCGTATGCATATGTTGCTTATTAACGTATATTCATGGAATTTTGATGTTAAGTGAAGTGGCCTAATGTTTCAAATGCTTTCTGTTAAGAATACACTATTTAGAAAAGTTGGTGCAAAAATGTGTAGAAATGAAGTGCGAGCCTGAAATTTTGCATAGTAATACTAGAGCTTCTATGGATTATGACAAACTAAAATGGATTTTTGTACTATGAATTTAGAAAAATATGTACATATATGAATTTTGTGAAAATGTGTAGTATTCGGGTATTCCTAACGTTAGCTTATTCATGTCATCATGACTGGTGAACATTCTACATAATCTTTTTGTGAATTGATTTAATTTCACTATATGTGATATTGGTTTTATTTATTTATTTAAAGAGTTTTATATAGCGCTGGCTAGACCCGGAGGTATCAGAGCGCTTTACATGAGAATCAACAATGTAACAGAAAAAGTTCAACAATAAAACAATAAATCCCAAAAAAAGAATAGGCAATACAATTAGGAGAGGGGAGAAAGGAGAGAGAGAGGTAGTGGAGGGGGCAGGGGAGGTGAGAAAGGGAGGATAAGGGAAGAAACAATATGGAGAGACGAAAAGAGATCTGTCTAAGGACCGACAGGGTAAGGTGAAGACCAAGGAGAGAATCCACTGCTCATCGCACCTATAGCTAAACCAGGTAGCTCCATCAGGCATCAGACAAAAAAAGTTCAGTCTCAATACATTGAGAGAAGGGAGAAGGATAAACATAAAAAGAGGGAGGATGCACGAGGAGACAGCAGGAGGGACGAAAGGAAGTGCAACAATGTGGTTTAACAGTATAACAGAAAAAGATGAACAATTATACCTTACAACGAACAGTCAGCAATACGTTAGGAGAGGAGAGAAAGGAGAGAGAAAAGAAGTGGGGGGTAGGTGAGGTGAGAAAGTGAGGATAAGGGAAGAGACAACCGTAGAGACGAGAGGAAGTCTGTCTAAAGGCCGACTGGGTAGGTGACGACCAAGGAGGGAATCCACGGTCCGTCTCCCCTATAGCTAAACCAGGTAGCTCCATCGGGCATCAGACAAAGTAGTTCGGTCTCATGTGTCGAGGGAAGAGGTTTGCAGAAAAACAGGATGGGAGGGAGATACGGCAGAAAGACGAAGGAAAGTCTGCCCAAAGACCGGCTGGGTAGGAGACGGTCGAGGGGGAGTCCCAAAACCCATCTCCTCTATAGCTATCAGGTAGGTCCATCGGGCTTTGGCCAAATAGCTGGGTCTCAATAAGAAACAATTTAAGGAACATGGATGGATTTATATTCATTTAAATGTGTGATACTACCTTAAAGGCCTTTTTGAAATTCTTTTTTCTAATACTGACCTTTCCACTGATTTAATACAATAGTTTGTTTTCTACTGGTGAAATATTGCTTTATTTGTCCAGTACATGTGTACACCCTGACGTTCCTGAATGTTTCTTCAATGTACACAGTGAAATATTCCTGTGGGAAGAGGATTACAGCTGTTAGTTTAGATGGCAACTTTGTATTTCTTTTCCGCCAATGTTAGGCCTATGTGGACTTTAGAATCTCTTGTTTCTCATGACTACCATCGGAAAGCATCTCAATGTTTCAAATATCTCAGGTGACATTACGTGATTCCGACCATACAATGGTCTTCCAATGGTGGGGTTGAAGAACCGGAATAACCCACTTAATGGGTCTCGGCAGCGGGGGAACCACCCAAGCCTTCCATACCCTTCATACGTAGTAAAAGGAGACAAAGGAGCCTTCGTCTGCAGGAGGAACCCAGATTTATTCAAATAGCCCGGGCTACGGAACAGAGTCCCAAGCTTATCAGAAACAAGATAGACGAGGCTGCTGCTTTACTCCGTGGCTTACAAGCCTTTTATACTTTTTCATTCCAGTCCTTTGGCTGTTAGTTCATTGTTCAATTAGGGCAGTGTTTGCAGTTGATAACCAGATCCAGACGACGTTTGTAGATGTTGACCTGGTCAGGGCTTGGTACACAAATCATTGTTCACTTGGCTTGATCAAGGCTCAGTCTTTCAGGTCATTGTTCAATCACCTTGATCAAAGCCCGGTCTTTCAAGTCATTGTTTATTCACCCTGATCAAGGCCCAGCAGTCAGACCATTGTCCAGATAACCTGATCACGGTGTCAAGGATGTTTACCAGGCTGGGAGCAGGAGATGGAAAACAAATCATTTACTCAGAGTGTGAGTCTCTTGTGGCTTTCAGTTGAACTGCAAAGAACAGGAGGGGTTGGGTGTGCGACAGTTCCTGGGCAGAAATGCAGGCTGCAAGATGGCTGTTGTCGTGTTAGTTAGATTTTCCTCAGGCATCAGCAGAAACGACCAGGTGGGTTGTGTGGAATGTTTGACATGAGATGGCAATGAAAAAAACAATGGAGTCCCGGTACAAATTATGCCGATCAGAAGAACACTTTTCCTCAGACCCTCCTTTTGGCATTGAGTGGCAAATACTTTAGGAAATGTCAATGTTCATAAGGCCCTCGCTTTCTTGTTGGAGCATCATCATCATATCGGTGTTGTGAATGTTAGAGGGTGGAGGCTTGATGGTCTGGACACACATTGTACAGAGCACTGGCCTACACTGAAAGCACAACCAGCAGGAGACCAGGACAGTTACTCCCAAGGCAAGGAAGATGAGGATCTTCCACCCTCACTGGGAAAGGAGGCCCCAGATCCAGCCTGTGAGGGACCAGTTGCCTTCACCCAGATGAATTTCGTAAGAAAGGAGATGCAGACGTTGGATGGCATCGTACACTGAAGGTGCATTGTCTGTGATGTACACGCAGCAGCTGGAGCCGATCAATTTACACACACCACCACGATCGGCAAGGATGATATCTAAGACCATTCTGTTCTGAAGTGTTATGAGGCGGTCCGCCTGCAGCTCTGCAGTGATGTTGGAGAGGGCACCAGCTGTGTGATGGTAGCTTCAAGGACCCTGGTCAGTCCTCGTACAGCCCGACTGTTGGCCATGGGGCCCCAGAAAGGAAGGAAACCTTTAAAGAAGTCCCCGGTTTCCTGGCCTGCTGTATCCTCGGCTGATATGATGCCACTACGTGAGCCGCGCAGAGCGCCCTTCATTGGCAGGTGGTAACCTCCATGGGTGGAATATGTTGGTGGAAGGAGGAAGGCCAGATAGCAGGTATCAGACCACTTACGGGGGAGCCAAGTGTAGGCGGCAGTGCCACAGATGAAATAGGTGTTGGGGGATGCCACCAGATTCGGAGGAGATGTAGAGTTTAAAGTTTTTGTGATATCACACGTACTGGTACCAACTTTCTTAGTCCCTAGGCCATGAATGCAGACACAGACTTGCACATTTATGACATTCACAGTGTCTCGTTCATCAAGCAGTATCCTTCTAGTGCGGAATCTGGAAAATGTTCGTCAATTAGTTGAGTTGAATACTACCATCTCACCGAGTTCATCTGGTGATAGTAGCGTTGTGGATGAGCTGGTCGGGCAAAAAGAAGCATTGGCATTGGCACTGTTCCGCCAGAAGTCATCCGGAAATGTTCCAACGGCAGAATTGACAGTACCATTGACAGTGTAGGCCTCCTGCATCAACAGGAGTCGGGCTAGGAGTTGTTGAGGTAACAGGATGGTAGATTAGTAACAGCCAACCAAGGATAGACAGGATGAGAGAGACAAACAGCGTCACCACGGTGACCATGAAGCATTTACTGTGTCGGAGGCTGACATCTTGTTTCTGGATTCGGGTGTTTTGGACGGCGGCCATTGTGCTAAGCCAGGGACCTCTAGTGGCTGTCTGTGATTGGTGGTTGCTTCACTCGGCGCAGGTGCCAAGACCCCTTATGGCTTACCTTAGTCTGACACACCAGCACTACTCTCAGCCGGGGAAGATCACAGCCTTACAACCTATAGGTACTTGGCGAAGGCAAGGGCAAGCTTTCCCTCGGGGGCGCAAGTTGTATCGGTCGGAAGAAGGGACAGTATGGTCGGGAAACAATTGTTCTTGTTGTTGAGCAGAGTTAAGGGAGGTTTCCACCCATCCTTTCAGTATGCTGTCACTCTCTGCTTCCGTAGATGAAGAATGCAGTCTGGCATCGCTGACTGGGACAAACGTCGGGACTGTTTCTGTTTCTGAGTCTCCTAGTCCTTCCCTCACCCACTGATCATAGGGGAAGGGGAGAGGCTCACGCCTGCAGTGCGATGAATGCACCCAATTCTTCCGACCTTCTACTTTCACGGCGGTGCGGGTGGCTAGTAACACCTGACGGGGTTGTGTCCAGCGGGGCTCACGGCTCTTAGTTCGTTGAAAATTCCGGAAGAGGACCCTGTCAACAGGTTGGATAATGTGTCCTGGGCCCTCGCTTTTGTCAGGTATGGCTTCATGCACCTGGTGATAAAGAGTACGAAAGGTATTAGTCAGACTGTACAGATAATCAGTTAATACAGGGTATTCAACGTCAGAGTTTCTTAGGCCTAGGGACAACCCATACATTGGCAGGCCTCACGAACACAATCTCATGGGGAGATAGCCCTATCCTGGTGTGGGCCGTTGTTCTTGTGGACAGTAGGGCTAAGGGCAGAGCATCAACCAAAGTGACACCTGTCTTGGCTACTATTTTGGCCATTTTAGTTTTTAGGATGCTATTGTACACCTCCACTAGACCTGCTGACTGGGGGTGGTTAGCTGCATCAAATGTTTGTTTTATACCCAATACTGTACAGACATATTTCATAATTTGAGCCGTAAAGTGAGTCCCGTTGTCACTCCAGACCAAGCGGGGCAAACCGAATCGTGGGAGGCACTCTTTTAATAGCACTTTGGCGGTAGTGATAGCGGTGCAGTCTTTGACTGGGTAGGCCTCCACCCATCAGCTGAAGGTACAGACCACCACTAGGACATATTTCAAATTGTTAAATTGGTCCATCTGGATGTAATCCATTTGGTGAACTTCGAAAGGGAAGGTAGGCGGAGAGAATCCTACCTTAGGAGTAACTGTGCCTTTTTCTGGGTTATACATTAGGCAAATCATGCATGTTTTAACCAGCTTGTCAGCATATGCTGGTATCTTAGAGTTGTACCATGTAGCTTCCAACAGTTTACATATCCCTTTTGCACTGATGTGAGCAGGACCATGGGCCATCGTAACTACTGGCAGCACGTGACTGTCAGGTAACATCCATTGTCTTTCCATAGTCGTACGGACCCAACAACCATCAATCCCCTCCTTTGCTAATAGCTCCTTCCACACCCTTAGTTCATCAGGAGTAGTATGGGGCTGAATATCAATCACACTCTGTACTGTGTTTTCAACCATACCCTCGTCTGCCACCCACCTAGCGGGACCTCCTACATACATTCCTTCCCTTTTTCTAAGAGCTGTTTGCTCTGGGCCTTACATTTTAAAATGGCCACCTTTCTGGGGAGTGCCAGGGAGTCTAACAGTCGATGAATTAGGGGGCCATGTTGAATTTTTGTCCCATGGGAAGTAAGGAAATTCCTTTCTTTCCACAACCTCCTGAAGTTGTGGGCCACCCGATTGAATATTGGCTGTCAGTATAAATATTTACTGTCATCCCTTTGCTTAACTCACAAGCTCTAGTGAGGGCCACTAATTCTGCTACTAGAGCAGAGCACTGCAGAATCTGAGCTGTTTCTACTACACGCCCTAATGTCGTGAGGGCGTAGGCGGCTGAGGTGTTACCATCTGACCCTCTGAGACATGATCCGTCCACATACAGTGTACCTTCTGGTTCTGCTATCGGGGTATCCTGTAAGTCAACCCGTCCCTTCGTCTCATCCTCTGTCCTTAATATGCAGTCATGTGGGTCTAAGTGTGCATCCTGAGTATCCAGTGGGAGTAATGTGGCGGGGTTTAGTACAGTGCATCTTTTGATGTTAATATAATGTGGCTGGCAAAGATTGTCAGTTCATATCCTGTGAGTGGTGCGCTAGTGAGGTCTTTGTGTTATTAAGGAGGGTATCTACAGAATGGGGGATCATCAGAGTCAGGGGGAGTTCATGACGATCACCGCACTCTGACGGACCATGTGGGCGGCCGCAGCGGTCGCTGTAGGTATCCTAGGAGAGCCCTTGCAACAGGATCTAAGATGGCTGAAAAATAGGCACATAGCCGATGGTGACCTCCGAACATCTGGGTCAACACAGCGCATGCACAGCTGTCTGTCTCATGTACAAAAATAAAAAAATGTTTGTTATAATCAGTAGTACCGAGGACTGGAGCAGTACACAGGGCCTTTTTTAAATCTTGGAAGGCCTGCGCATGCTCTCTAGTCCAGGGAAAGGAACTGTCTGATATGTCTTTAGTGGTGAGGGCAAGAAGAGGTTTGACCATGACTGAAAAATTGGAAATCCCCTGTCTACAGTATGAGGTTAGGCCTATGAAGGCTCGCACCTGCTTTTGTGTTCGTGGGGCTGTCATAGTATTGATAATGGCTACACGATCAGCGGTGAGCTGACTTCCCTCCTTCGAAAGGAGATGACCTAAATAGGTCACCTTCTCTTGACAAAACTGAAGCTTTTTCAAAGAGTCTTTGTGATTATGGAGGGCAAGGTGGTGTAACAAACAGAGAGTAGCTTCTTTACATTCTGGGGCAGAATTTGCAGCAATGAAGAGGTCATCTACATATTGTAATAGTGTGGAATTATCAGGGAGTTCCAAGGAATCTAGTTGACTTTTTGGGGCTTGACTATAGATACTGGGGCTCTCTGTGAAACCTTGAGGGGCGCGGCAGAATCTAAAGCTCCGCCCACCAAGGGAGAAACCAAAAATATGTCTGCTGTCAGGATGTATAGGAATGCTGAAAAAAGCATTCTTCAGGTCTTTGCCAGAAAAGTGCGTGGCGTCAGAAGGGACCATCGTTAAGAGGGCTGTAATATCGGGGACAACAGGATATTGGGAGATTGTTATTTTGTTAAGGGCTCTCAGGTCAATCACAAATCTGTATATTTTAGGGGAGAGAGCATATCCATTGGTCTTTTTAAGAACGGGAATAATGGGACTGTTACAGATATTGCCACGTGTCTCCTCCACTACGCCCTTGTCCGTTAATTCAGATATTATTGTTAAAAGGGCCATTTCTCCTTCGGCGGGCATTCGATACTGCCGGAGGCGGGAGAGGAGTGCACCTGGCTGGATGCGTACCACATGAGGGGATATACTGAGACACCCTACATCAGTGTCTGATGATGCCCGGAGGGAGGAAGGTATAGACTGCAATTCTGGTGGGAGGGGACCGGACAGGTACATATAGGAAGCTGTGGTTGGAGAAATTGTTAGGGATACACCTTGGGGACTACATGATATGGTCGCATACAGAGCTTTCAGTAGATCCATGCCTAACAAGTTTTCACTGCAACTTGTAGTAAGGACCAAGGGAGCGTCAACATGTGCAGGGCCAATATCGAGAGGGAGGGGTTCAGAGACAGGGCTGGTCACAGGTGTTCCTGCAAAACCCACGGAGACATTCCTATTGCCAGAAAGGGGTGCCTCCGGGACTGACAGACGTGCAATAGAAGTCCTGGTGGCCCCAGTATCCAAAAGAAAATTCTGATTGTTCCCCACAACTGACATTTGAACATACGGTCCCCTTTGATCCACTGGAATTTGCACTCTGGTAATATCTCTTTCCTGGCTGTCCTATGCTTGGTAGGACCCTGTCTCATCAACTTCATCATAATCATCATTGTAATAAGTGCGTGTTGCTTCGTACCCATCAAACCTATTGGCCGGGCGCTTCCGGACCGGAGCGTCACCCCTGGGTCTACGTTCTTTATCCTGTGGATGGGGCGGGCCATGGTCCCTAGTCAGCCTCCCCTCCCTGGGACCGCGAGGCCGAGTCTTCCCTGTTCGGATGTTTTCAGCTAACACAGGACACTCATCTATCCAATGGCCGTACCCCTTACAATAAGCACACTGATCTGTTTGGAGGGCTCGCATACGTTGAGGGCTAGAGGGGGTAAACTGGGGAGCCCTCGGAGGGGGTTGGGGTTGAGGTCTGAATTTCCAGCGGGCATCGGGACCTCGGGGAGTGTAAGCCTGCTGCAGAAGTGCCTTAGTCTTAAGATCCCTAACCTTCTTACTTTCCTTGTCTCTAGCCTCACTCTCCCTATTCTCATGATATTGTGCCATAGCCAAGATACCAGTCATAGTTTGGGCAGACCACGTACTTTCAACTTTCTTGAGCCTGGCGGAGATCTCAGGAAGCAAGTTGCTGACAAACTTATCGACAAACACTGGGCCAGAACCTCGGGTCCGGGGATCAAACCACTATGTCTCTTGTATTCTGTCTCAAAACGGGTAAAGTAGTCAGCCACATTCTCATCATTTCGCTGCCTACAGGCGTTTATTTTATCCCAGTTAATGACAGTTTCCGGCAAAAGTGTTTTCATAAATGTCATTACTTTACCGGGCAAAGTCAGGATGGCAGCTTCTGGTTTAGTCCCTCCTACCCTTGCTTCTTCCATAGCCTCTATGTCAGGGCATTTACCTCCCAACGCCGCTTCATGGTCAGTATGTCGGATTTTGGCCCAAATTTCAGTGGGGACAACTGTACCAAAAAGTAAATCTATATCCTGAAGAACGAGAGTACCTGTAGATATAATCTGACCTAATTCTCTGTACAAGGCAGCCGGATTCCTCCGGGGACCTGGTAATTGTCCTTTTAACTGCATTACTTCTGACCTTTTCCAAGGAACATGAACGCAAAGCCTGCGCCAGTGTGCCTCAACAGCCCCTCGGCCACTATTTTGGGCATCGGTAAGTGCGTTAACAAAGACAGGGGCCGCCTCTCTCATTGGCATGGCTGTTTCTAGAGGGGTGTTAGGAAAAGCGGTCATATCACGATAAGTCATTGAAGCAGACATAGCCAAACATCCTCTCTCCCTGAACATCGCCTCTTTTTATTTGCGACCTAAGGTCCATTAATCTGTTGGGTATCTGCATAACCGCATGCTCAAATCTTTGCATGACCAGGGTACACATGTATTCGGCCCAGGTGGTCTGCTCCATAATCGTCCACTGGAAAAAGGTGGACCATATTTCTTTAAAGGCATAAATATTCCCGCTATTTATCCAACATTCACACTGTTGCCTCTGTAGGTCATTTTCTCGAAGGGACGAAAAGCTGACTGCAGAGCGCAAGGAAGCCAGTCGGGGGGAATTCAATTTATATAAATCCTGCTTACCTGTAGACCACGGGGATATAGGAAAAGGGCGTATAGGGGTAAAGCCGCAGGGGTTGGGCGGATGGAGACTTGTTTTCATTCTCGTAGAGAGGATAGGGTTAGCGGGCGTGGTCTGTGTCGTAGGAAAAGTCGGGCGGGATGGTGTGACAGGGAGAACAGTAAGAGGGGCAATGGGGACAGGTGTGGGCGGTGGCGGCAGGACATGCGGGGTGGGAGGCGTCAGGGCAGGGTACATTGGGGCATATGCAGGAGAACTTTCTAGCATGGTATCAAGCAAGGAATCACCTTATTCTTCCCCTTCCATATGGCCCTTGCCTTTCTCCTCACGAGCCGCAAAACATTTTTGACGGGCCCCATGCTCCCTATCGGCTATTTCTACGGACTTTGTCATTTGATTTGGTAAATTTTCTCTGGCGTGGTCGGCCATTGATATACATTCCTGTTTTCTTTCTTGAGCCTTCTGCTTTCTAGCTCTCTGCTCTATCTCTTTCCTCCAAAATCGGACAGATTCAAACATAGACGGGCGCATTTTTTGTTTCATTAATTGTTCCTCTAAGTTGGCGAGAACTTGGGAATTAAAGGAGCCATAAAGTGGCCACTGTAATTCCGCATTACTTTGTTTCGTATATTTTACCCAGAATGGGGAAAACATTATGGCAGAAGGGCCATTTTTAACATACATCGTATGGCCAGGGGTCCCTTCTGGAGGAAGCGAACAAGCCGCCTCCAGCTGGGAGTTCTGCGTACACATACAACAACATAATCTCTTGAACTTACTACTGACTGGCATGCTTGAAAACAGATAACAGACACCAGCGGGTTGTAAAACTCACCTCGCTTGCTTGGCTTATGCAAAAGTCAATAACAGCAGAATCATACAGAACAGACACCAGTGGGGTTATAAAAATTCACCTTGCTTGCTTGGCTTTGGCAAAAGTCAATAACAGCTAAGCTTTTGCGAAAGTCAATAACAGAATCATACAAACTTGGTGGGGGATCAGTCCACCCTTACCTTACAGGGGTAGTTCTCTTCTGCAGACATAGGGCTGTGTCCTGCTCCAGAAATTATTTGGTAGCGGACTCCAGCGAGAACACGGTCAAGTGGCCCGGATCGGGTGGGGAGGAACAGCGGGCGAGTCGTTTGGCTTACCGGATGGCAAGAATCCCTCGGGTAGGGTACCTCCATCAGAGTCTCTCCGTGCACCCCCTCACATCCACCGGGCCTGACCTTCGTGCTCGTGGAGTCCCTGTTCGGGCGCCATTTGAAGAACCGGAGTAACCCACTTACTGGGTCTCAGCGGCGGGGGAACCACCCAAGCCTTCCATACCCTTCATACATAGTAAAAGGAGACACAGGAGCCTTCGTCTGCAGGAGGAACCCAGATTTATTCAAATAGCCCGCGCTATGGAACAGAGTCCCAAGCTCGTTAGAAACAAGACAGAGGAGGCTGCTGCTTTACTCCGCAGCTTACAAGCCTTTTATACATTTTCATTCCAGTCCTTTTGCTGTTAGTTCCTTGTTCAATCAGGGCAGTGTTTGCAGTTGATAACCAGATCCAGACGACGTTTGTAGATGGTGACCTGGTCAGGGCTTGGTACACAAATCATTGTTCACTTGGCTTGATCAAGGCTCAGTCTTTCAGGTCATTGTTTAATTACCTTGATCAAAGCCCGGTCTTTCAAGTCATTGTTTAATTACCCTGATCAAGGCCCAGCAGTCGGACCATTGTCCAGATAACCTGATCACGGTGTCAAGGATGTTTACCAGGCTGGGATCAGGAGATGGAAAACAAATCATTTACTCAGGGTGTGAGTGTCTCGTGGCTTTCTATTGAACAGCAAGAACAGGGGGGTTGGGTGTGCGACAGTTCCTGGGCAGAAATGCAGGCTGCAAGATGGCTGTTGTCGTGTTAGTTAGATTTTCCTCAGGCATCAGCAGAAAGGACCAGGTGGGTCGTGTGGAAGTGTTTGACACGAGATGGCAATGAAAAAAACAATGGAGTCCCGGTACAAATGATGCCGATCAGAAGAACACTTTTCCTCAGAGTGATGCGACCTCACTGGGACGATCTTAAAAATGTTATAAAGGGAGAAACTCCAAAGGAGGGGCAGCACAGATGCCATTGATTGTTGCTTCTTAACAGCTGACACTCTGATTTTCCTACTCGATACCCATATGCTATGCTGATCGATTTTTGAACTATCTTTTGTTTTTGGACCGCCTGGTTGATGCTACAGTCGGTAGCTGATGGACTGAACCTTCTTTGCCAAACCATTTCCATTTTTTTATTCCTTTATTTCTTGCTAATGGACTAAGCCTTAATGGACTTTAATTTTGAATCATTTTCCCATCTTCGTAGGACTTGAGCTGTTAAACAACAAACTATCCTTCTGCCTTTATTGTAGTAGGACTCTGTAGATTATAACCATCCGAGAAATCATGCTAAAATGTTTAGCATTTTTACACAAGCTGTGATATTCTTAACTGAACTTCTCAAGAAATAACTTGTGGCAATGACTTTGAATCTTTAATACAATAACCAAAGCTGTCTGAGTCTATTATTGAGTCATATTGGTGCTTCCATTAAAACTGTGCTATTTACTTGTTGCTGCCACAGAGCTTTTTTTCTGCATAATACTAACTCAACTTAACTTGTTTAGGAGGTTGGGTCTTCCTGTTGCTGTCCTTTATTTGTACTGCATGATTTTGAGAGTGGTGTACCTGAATCTGATTTCAAATTTGTGAGTAGGCTGTCAATCATTTTTACTCATTGGACAGCTAACATGGTGTTTGGTTACCCTAATTTCTACCTTCCTGTCGGTGGAGAAAGATTACTCAGAGGATCACTGCCTCTGTGGTAAATGGGAGTGCCATAAACTGTCTCATCATAAAGAGCCCAGTACGGTTAGAGTAGTAAATGAGAGTAAGTGTATAATAAATAGTTTTGCCATGCTTACGCTGCAACAGCAGCATCCAACCACATTTTTGGGATTTGCTTCTGGAAGCAAAGTACTTTTCCAAAAAGGGACAACAATCATGATGACCTCTTGTTAACAGCCTTCAACGAAGTTCCCATGCCTGTGGTTACAATGAAGGCAGGCAGAGATCTCTAGCTTTGGCAGGTCATGTTCTGTCAGACAAGTAGAAGACATAACTTCTAGTGACCTGATGAGCTAGCTGCCTTGTATGGTCTCAATTAGTCCCTCTACCTCTGTCTCTCTCAATCAGTCTCTATTTATCAGTATCTAAATATTGTTATTTATTGCTTTCTCTCTGTCTCTTTCCATCACCGCCAGTCTGTCTCTGTCTGTACTTCTGTCTTACCTTATCCCTATCACTGTGACTGTCTCTGTCTCTATCTCTATCTCTAGTTCTATCTCCATCCCCATATCTGTCAGCATCTATCTGTTTCTATTGATCGGTCTTTCTCTCTATCAATCTCTATCTTGCTGTCTACATCTATTTCTCTCTGATTCTTATCTATCTGTCCTCCTATCTATTGCAAACTATCTGTCTCTGTACACGTACCTCTACCTATATCGTTATCTGTGAAAATCTATGTTTCTATATATGTGTCTCATTCTGTCTCTACGTTGTTATCCCTATCAATATGTTTCTATCTCTGTCTATCTGTCACTATGCCTTTGTTGCTTTCTGTTTCTATCTCTGTCTGAATCTGTCTTTCTCTGTCTCTTACTCTCTGTCTCCTTTTGTCTTTAGCTCTATCTCTAGTTATCTATATTTATCTATATCCTTCTGGGTCTGCCAATCACTATCAGTCTCTACATGTCTTTATTTACTTATCACTATTTGTCTTTGTTTATTCATTACCTATCTATCTGTCTCTATTGGGCTCTGTCTTAATCTATCTATCTTTATTAGTATGTGTCTATCTCTAGTTATCTCTCTCTCTATCTATTTATCTCCATCTCTTTCTCTATTTGTTTCTACCTATCTCAATCTTTATCAATATGTCGCTATCTTTATCTGCTTGTGTATCTGCCGTTATCCCTATTCCTACCTCTCTTTTTTCAAGTGTGTCTCTATCTGTCTGTATCTATCTGCCTCGCCCTCTATTTGTCTTTAACTGTCACCTCCTCTCTGTCTGCAACACTGTCTTTGTTTCTCCTATTTGTCTTTCTCTATTTGCTTCTGTCTTTGTCTAGTTACATCTGTCTGTCTACATCTACCAGTCTCTTTTTGTATCTGCCTCTATCTATCCCTATCGCTATCCATCTCTATTTCTGCCTCTTTCTTTAGCAGTCTGCATTTCTATCTGCCTCTGTCTGTCTATCTGTCATCTCTACTTATCTCTATCTTTACCTGTCTCTATCTGTTAGTATGTTTATCTCTGTCTGTCACTATATTTTTGTCTCTGTCGCTATGTGTCTCTATAGTCTCTTTTCTTTATATATCTGTATCCATCTCTATCTCTATCAGTCTCTATCTGTCTTTATCTATTTACCTTTACCTCTCTCTGTCACTATTACTAGCTCTAACTCAAGGTCAGTCTATCTGTATGTATTTCTACATGTCTTTATCTGTCTCTGTCTATATGGCTTTATTTATCTCTATCTGTTCCTATCAATCTCTCTCTCTTTTCCTTCTCTCACAATCGGTACCTTTATGTCTCAATCACCTTATACCTATCTGTCTTAATGTATCTCTACCTGCCTTTATGTGTCTCTTTGTCCCTACCTCCTTATCTCGATCTCAATCTTTCTCTCGCTATCTCTCTTTTTACTTCTGTATCTCTATATGTGTCTATATGCAAGTTCAATAAGAAAAAATCTACAAATTAATATTTTCTTCTTTTTAGAGAAGGCAAAGTTCTATATATGTTGCAACAATTATATAGATGCAATGACTCATATTGTCACCTAATGCTTCTGAAAGGTGCAACCACAGTTGACATTTCAATAGAATTTGGCCCATATTTCCAATCCTAGGGCCCGATTCATAATTTGGCTGATGGAGAAATCTCCGTTGGCCTGGTGGAGGACTTAAAGGTCACTTTAGTTCTGTAGAAGCTCCACCAAACCCAGCAGTTGTGGTTGCTGGGATGAAGGTGTAGTCTTGGAGAGAAGAGTATTGCCAACACAGTTACCCTTGTGATCGCTGGAAGGAGGACCCAGCCGAGGAGTTTAGGAGGATCAAGCTACCTGGAACTGTTGGAGGTCTTCTTCACAGGCTCGATGAAGGTCTTGGAGACCAGGATTCAGGTACAGCAGGAGTTGCGATGTACCTGGAGTAGGAGTACCAGAAGTCGTGGGTGCTGGATTTCGGAGTTCACATGCAGCAGTTTGGAGGAAAGACCTTCACGGAGGAGAGCCGGTCGTTCCAATGTTGCTGCTGTTGCCGTCGGGACCACAAGAAGGAGGTTATAGGCTCTCAAGCATCGGTCACTGTGCTGAGGGGATCCCTCGAGGTGATGGAGATGGTCTGCAAAGTTTATTTTACAGTGGTGATTCGCGTTGACACCTGCCAGTCCTAGCCCACCTTGGTTCTTTATCAGCAGTCGCCAGGGACCAGAGCCTCTAGACCAAAGGAAGGTTCTTGGCCGTTTGCAGAAGGCTGGAGGGCTACGAGGTTTCTTGGGGGCCTTACAGGAGTCAGGAAGGACAGCAGGTTGAAAAGGTTGACTCTTTAGCAGAGGCTTGAGTTTGTGCGAGTTTCTTCTGCATCAAATCTTAGTTCTTGAACTGCAGTGGTTTTCTTGTGTCCTTCAAATCTAGAGTTAGGTTCCCAGGGAGCCACCTAAATACTGAATTTAGAGGCGTTTTCAGGGGGGCTAGGTCATAACCAATGGGGTGCCTACCTGTATGGTGCCTACACCCACTTTATGCTCACCCCAGTGGGGGTTGGTATACCCAGACTCCTAAAAAGCTACTATCCCCATCCTGAAGTGGGCGGATAGTGAAAAGTGGAGTCTACCTCACCTGCCCCACGTGAGGGCTGGTCCAGAGTGAAGGTAGACCCACCTCCTACTTTACCTAATTTTCCCACCAGTCTAACAGCTAAGAGTGAAGCAGGGCTGGTGGGTCGCCATCTCCATTTAACAGCAGAGGGCTGGGGGAAGGGTTCAAAGGCGGCATGCCCTTTGAAGCTCCCACTTCTGCTGAGGCAGATCCTGCAGGAAGGAAGGTGTGACCACCTCCTCCCTCCGGAGAGGCCTGGCTTTCTATCCAGGGGCCCAGAAACATCTCTGGTGATGGCAGGCAAGCCCAAACTAGACAGAGACAACACCAGTGGTCAGTAGGTTTCAGGGGATCCTCTAGCAGGGTCGCCTGTACGAATTTTAATAATAAATCAAATACTGGCATCAGCAAGGATTTATTAAGACAAGACGTTTGGTACCAAACATCTTATAAATCAGAGAAGCCATTATGGAACAAGGAAACTTGTGTTCACAAGCATACAGCCGATTCACTATTTATGGCTTCCCTGTTCACCCACAATATCTTAGGCTAGACTGGACATTTTAGGGACATATCTGTTCATGTGGATATGCCCACACATAAGATATAGTGAACCCTGCCTTGGGGCGGAAGGCCTGCCTTAGCCATGGCTTACCTGTATCTTACGCAGTGTAAGGGTGGCATGGTGCACAGGGCTGTGTGCCATGTCGACTCTTTGGTTTGTCCTGCAAATCGACAATCAGCCTTTGACAGCAGCACTTCCTGGTCCGGGTGTGGGGTCCCTAGGAGACCTTCTTCTGTCCCCATGCCCTGGGTACAAGGGGTACTATTTACTGGGGCTCAAAGGTGAAGCAGGAGTTGTATACAGATCAAAGAGAGAGAGAGGACTAGATATGCTAGCCCGTATCCCCTGTGTTTATATGTAAGTATCAATGAGGACTAGCTAAATTAAAGGGGAGGGGGGATAAAGGGTGACTCAGGTACGTCAGACAATACAAGGAAAAAAGCAATGTTTTCCTTTGAAAGCCCTCACCCACCGACCTAGTCGGTGGCATGCTTCATCATCGGGCCCACCACAGTGGCACCGAATGTGCCCCGGGTGTGCTGCAACGCCAGGTGACTGCGGAGCTGGTATATTGCTGCGTGTGCAGTGAAGGAGTGAGAAATGAAAGTTTAAAAAGCTATACAAGCGGTCCCAGCACCCGAGGGTTAACAAGTATTTAATGAACTGGGCCTCCGTTAGCTGTTTTAAAAAGGCGAAAGGACAAAGTGGAGTAATTAATGATCTCCCATGTCCAGTGTGGTCTACATGTTTCTGCCAGTGCCTTTTCTATTATAAGCTGGCTTTCCTCAGGACCAAAGAGTAAAGTGAAAAAGTGCAATTAAATAATAAACTAATAAACTATATTAAGTGTTTGTGTTATTTCATTGGCTATGTGTCGCGCTCGCTAAGGCGCTGTAGCTGTTAGAGGGGGATTCCCTCAAGCTTTTCTACATAAAACACATAGGACAAGGACAAGACGTACAGGGGAGAGTCATATTAGGATGGCATTTCTTAGAACTCATGGTGGCCGGCTCATAGGGTGGTGTACGGCTTAAAACCGGCTAGGGTGAGCTCATAACAATTGTATGAGACTGGTGAGAGTATAAAAACAACCGTAAGTGGGTAGTGGTGGGCTAAAAAACGAAATGACAAGGTGAGGTACAGGAAAGTACTGGTACTGGGTCCTCACTCTGTTATTTCTTTGTAAAAAGCCTCATGGGTCGCCTGGCAGAGAAAGAGACCCTGTGGAGATAAATGAGGTTCACAAGGCTGGCTAACCTGTAAGGAGAGAAGAGTTTTTGGCTTACCCCATGTTTGTTGGACAAGCGGTTTTACTCACGAGTAGTTCGGTCTGGTTCCTCCTTGGACCTATTCGTCCTTCTGCGGCGCCCGGTGTGAGGTGAGTGGGCCGCCTCGCTTTGTATTTATATGGTTTGGTAGACTCGATGCACCTGTTCAGGTTAGAAAGAGGGAGGGGTGCGCGATAAACGCTGTCTCATGTTGAGTCTCGCTGCGCATGTGCAGAGGAGTGGTGCGCATTGCCAGCGCATGCGCGGTAGGCTGCTGTAGCGGTCTTTAGCATGCGCATGCGCAGGAGGAAAGCGAGTTCGAACCGGATCTGAGGTTTGCCGGTACTCTCTAGATTGGCAATGTTAGCTACATTAGTTTGGCTCACGTGGCTGTATCAGCAAAAGTACGTTACTGCCGCTTAGGACAGATTTAGAAGGAGAAGAATGGACTGGGAAGGGGGCGCTCATGTAGGAGCATGATGGCACTGGTACCTGATGGGTTTTGCAAGAGTGTCTATGTGGCCAGACTGTTCCACGGAATGGAATCATTAAGGCCTTGAGTATGGGTGGAAAGACGGTAAATCCAGCGTTGTTCTTTTTGTAATAGGAATTTCTCATCCCTAAGGTTGTCAAATTTCTCAATGACGGTCCATGTGAAGTCATTGGGTGTGTGGTTATGGGTCAGAAAGTGGTCTGTGAGCTTACTGATGTTTTTCCCACATTTTATGGTGCTTCTGTGTTCTGTCATTCTTGTGCGCACTCTCCTGGTCGTCATGCCAACGTACCGGAGGCCACATCTGCAGGTGATCAGGTATACTAGATTGGAGGAGTTGCAGTTTGTGAACTGTCGTTGTGTCCAGGTCTTGCCTGGTTCCAAACTCAGTGTTTTAGAGGGGGATGTCAGGTGGCATACACTGCAGTTATTACAGGGTTGGTGGCCAGTGATCTTTGGCAAGCCCCATGCATTGGTGATGGTGTTGTCTTTATCTTGATTTTTGGGGCGCGGTCTGGTATTCACAAGTTGATCTCTTAAGTTGGTTGCTCTTCTGTAGGCGAAGCGAGGCTTTTCCCACTGTCTGGTGCCAGAGTTTATGATTTTCCAATTGCGGTGGATGATGTTGGACACTTGGTTAGATGCTGTGTTGTACGTTGTTACGCAGGTTAGCACAGGATCTTCTTCTGGTTTTTGGACTGTTTCTAGGAGAGCGTCCCTGTTTTGATTCCTTGCTCTTTTGCAGGTTTTGTTGATTATCCTAGAGGGATAACCACGGTCCCTTAGTTTGTGCACCAAGTCACTGGATTGTTGCTTGTAGTCTTTTATGCTGCTGCAGTTGCGCCTGATACGCAGAAATTGCCCATAGGGCAAGTTTTCCCTCAGGTGTCGGGGGTGAAAACTATCAAACCTGAGCAGGGAGTTTCTTGCTGTGGGCTTGTAGAAGGTGGTGGTGGAGAGTCCTCCATTCTCTGGTCTGATGTTCAGATCTAAGAAGGGTAGCTCCATGGGACTGCTAGTGCATGTAAAGCGTAGGTACGGGTCTAGTTGGTTGACCCATAGCATGAATCTGTCAAGCGACTCCTGGTTGCCATTCCATACTATGAGAATGTCGTCGATATAGCGACGCCACACTCTGATATTGGTGGAGAAAGGGTTGGTTGGGTGTTGTATGTGTGTCTCCTCGAAGTGGGCCACATACAGTCCGGCCACACTGGGAGCAAAGACACTGCCCATAGATGTACCATTCGTCTGGAGGTAGAAGGTGCCCTCATATTCGAAATAGTTCTCTTTGAGAGCTAGTGCTGCGCAGTCTAAGATGAAGCTGCGGGGCGTGTTGTAAGTCCAAGTGTTGGTCATGAGGACATCGTGCAGTACCTTGAGCGTGGCGTCTTGTGGGAGGCTAGTGTATAGGGATTCTATGTCTAGTCCCACTAGTAATTCAGTGCTTGGATCAAAGCTGATTTCCTTGATTACATTAAGTAAATGTTTAGTGTCCTTAAGGTAGGTGGGGGTCTGTTGGACTAGGGGATTGAGGAAGAAATCACAGAAACGTGATAGCGGTTCTAACAAAGACTTGATTCCAGACACAATGGGTCTCCCTGGTGGTGGAAAGGTGCCTTTGTGCACTTTGGGGACCGTGTAGAAGTAAGGAGTCTTTATTTCTTTGGGACATAAGTAGTCCGCCTCTTGCTGTGATATATGATCATGGTCTTTGGCATATTTTACCAGTTGAGTGATGGTGGTCTGTAGTTGCTCAGTAGGGTCTCTTTGGAGGCGCTTGTAATTCCTAGTGTCACTGAGAAGCCTCTTACACTCCTGGTCATAGTCTGTCTTATTCATCAGGACTATACCTCCACCTTTATCCGCCGGTTTTATTACAAGTTTGGGGTCATGCTGGAGGCGTTGGATGGTGCTTCTGTCTTTGTTGGACAAGTTGTTAAAGGTGTCTCTCTGTTGGAGTTGTTCTACTTCCGTGTAGACTGCCTGTTCGAAGGTCAGGATTTCTACCGGGATACTGCCCGGAGGAGGGGTGAAGGTAGATTTGGTCCTCATTCCCGTCTCATTGGGTGTTCCTTCCGCTTGTGTGATGGTATTGTCCTTTTTCTCGAAGAAGGCCTTTAGTTTGAGCTTTCTAAAGAATTCAGCCAGTTCTACATGTAATTTAAACATGTCCAGTCTTGGCGTAGGGACAAATGAGAGGCCCTTGTTCAGTACTCCCATTTCGTCTGGTGTGAGTTGTGTGTCGGACAGGTTGAACACGAGGGGGGTGGGTGGTGTCACTTGCTGGTTCCCGCCTGTTCCTTGGTTTTGTTTCTCGTGTTGGAGCTCACTGGTTCTGCTTCGGGTGCCCATTGCACTTGGCCTGGGTTCCGTCTCTTGCCCCTGCCTCTCCTGCCCTGGGATAAAAAAGGGTATTGTTGCTGTTGATTTCCTTGAAAGAAGGGCATGTTGCCCTGAGGGTACATCTGTGGGTATCCGAAGTATGGGGGTGGTAGATGCCCGAAAAGAGGCGGTGGTTGGCCAAAGTTGTGGTTTTGGGGCCCTTGCCATGGTTGTTGCCAGTGTTGTCCACGTCTGCCTCTCCCTCTCGGGGTGTTCGGTCCTGAGCTTGAGTTGCTTGAGGCGCTTGAGATGGAGCTGTTGTCTGAATTATCAGATGATTTCTTGGCGGGGGTGTAGTCGTCTTCTGAGTACGGGTAGGTTTTAGAGTAACTGAATCTCTTCAGATCCTTTTCAAATTTCTGCATGGAGTCATCCTGGCACAATACCTACGAACCAATACAGCCCCCACTGGCCTCCTGGTCACCAACGCCCCCAGGATTTTCTTAGATGATGCAGCATTCCGAAAGGACTGGGCCCAGATCGCCTGGCACTGCACCAGGGACTGGCTAGTCCTTATCATCAAAACTGCAAAACGTCTATCGGACGCAATCATGATTGAAATCCAGGCAACAGAGTCACACTTTAAAACCACGGTGACAGGGATCAAAAAGAAACTCGAAGACCAGAACCGCGAAATAGCTGAATACAAAGACTACCTAACCCAGACAAAAATCAAAAAATTTGAAAAGGATCTGAAGAGATTCAGTTACTCTAAAACCTACCCGTACTCAGAAGACGACTACACCCCCGCCAAGAAATCATCTGATAATTCAGACAACAGCTCCATCTCAAGCGCCTCAAGCAACTCAAGCTCAGGACCGAACACCCCGAGAGGGAGAGGCAGAAGTGGACAACACTGGCAACAACCATGGCAAGGGCCCCAAAACCACAACTTTGGCCAACCACCGCCTCTTTTCGGGCATCTACCACCCCCATACTTCGGATACCCACAGATGTACCCTCAGGGCAACATGCCCTTCTTTCAAGGAAATCAACAGCAACAATACCCTTTTTTATCCCAGGGCAGGAGAGGCAGGGGCAAGAGACGGAACCCAGGCCAAGTGCAATGGGCACCCGAAGCAGAACCAGTGAGCTCCAACACGAGAAACAAAACCAAGGAACAGGCGGGAACCAGCAAGTGACACCACCCACCCCCCTCGTGTTCAACCTGTCCGACACACAACTCACACCAGACGAAATGGGAGTACTGAACAAGGGCCTCTCATTTGTCCCTACGCCAAGACTGGACATGTTTAAATTACATGTAGAACTGGCTGAATTCTTTAGAAAGCTCAAACTAAAGGCCTTCTTCGAGAAAAAGGACAATACCATCACACAAGCGGAAGGAACACCCAATGAGACGGGAATGAGGACCAAATCTACCTTCACCCCTCCTCCGGGCAGTATCCCGGTAGAAATCCTGACCTTCGAACAGGCAGTCTACACGGAAGTAGAACAACTCCAACAGAGAGACACCTTTAACAACTTGTCCAACAAAGACAGAAGCACCATCCAACGCCTCCAGCATGACCCCAAACTTGTAATAAAACCGGCGGATAAAGGTGGAGGTATAGTCCTGATGAATAAGACAGACTATGACCAGGAGTGTAAGAGGCTTCTCAGTGACACTAGGAATTACAAGCGCCTCCAAAGAGACCCTACTGAGCAACTACAGACCACCATCACTCAACTGGTAAAATATGCCAAAGACCATGATCATATATCACAGCAAGAGGCGGACTACTTATGTCCCAAAGAAATAAAGACTCCTTACTTCTACACGGTCCCCAAAGTGCACAAAGGCACCTTTCCACCACCAGGGAGACCCATTGTGTCTGGAATCAAGTCTTTGTTAGAACCGCTATCACGTTTCTGTGATTTCTTCCTCAATCCCCTAGTCCAACAGACCCCCACCTACCTTAAGGACACTAAACATTTACTTAATGTAATCAAGGAAATCAGCTTTGATCCAAGCACTGAATTACTAGTGGGACTAGACATAGAATCCCTATACACTAGCCTCCCACAAGACGCCACGCTCAAGGTACTGCACAATGTCCTCATGACCAACACTTGGACTTACAACACGCCCCGCAGCTTCATCTTAGACTGCGCAGCACTAGCTCTCAAAGAGAACTATTTCGAATATGAGGGCACCTTCTACCTCCAGACGAATGGTACATCTATGGGCAGTGTCTTTGCTCCCAGTGTGGCCGGACTGTATGTGGCCCACTTCGAGGAGACACACATACAACACCCAACCAACCCTTTCTCCACCAATATCAGAGTGTGGCGTCGCTATATCGACGACATTCTCATAGTATGGAATGGCAACCAGGAGTCGCTTGACAGATTCATGCTATGGGTCAACCAACTAGACCCGTACCTACGCTTTACATGCACTAGCAGTCCCATGGAGCTACCCTTCTTAGATCTGAACATCAGACCAGAGAATGGAGGACTCTCCACCACCACCTTCTACAAGCCCACAGCAAGAAACTCCCTGCTCAGGTTTGATAGTTTTCACCCCCGACACCTGAGGGAAAACTTGCCCTATGGGCAATTTCTGCATATCAGGCGCAACTGCAGCAGCATAAAAGATTACAAGCAACAATCCAGTGACTTGGTGCACAAACTAAGGGACCGTGGTTATCCCTCTAGGATAATCAACAAAACCTGCAAAAGAGCAAGGAATCAAAACAGGGACGCTCTCCTAGAAACAGTCCAAAAACCAGAAGAAGATCCTGTGCTAACCTGCGTAACAACGTACAACACAGCATCTAACCAAGTGTCCAACATCATCCACCGCAATTGGAAAATCATAAACTCTGGCACCAGACAGTGGGAAAAGCCTCGCTTCGCCTACAGAAGAGCAACCAACTTAAGAGATCAACTTGTGAATACCAGACCGCGCCCCAAAAATCAAGATAAAGACAACACCATCACCAATGCATGGGGCTTGCCAAAGATCACTGGCCACCAACCCTGTAATAACTGCAGTGTATGCCACCTGACATCCCCCTCTAAAACACTGAGTTTGGAACCAGGCAAGACCTGGACACAACGACAGTTCACAAACTGCAACTCCTCCAATCTAGTATACCTGATCACCTGCAGATGTGGCCTCCGGTACGTTGGCATGACGACCAGGAGAGTGCGCACAAGAATGACAGAACACAGAAGCATCATAAGATGTGGGAAAAACATCAGTAAGCTCACAGACCACTTTCTGACCCATAACCACACACCCAATGACTTCACATGGACCGTCATTGAGAAATTTGACAACCTTAGGGATGAGAAATTCCTATTACAAAAAGAACAACGCTGGATTTACCGTCTTTCCACCCATACTCAAGGCCTTAATGATTCCATTCCGTGGAACAGTCTGGCCACATAGACACTCTTGCAAAACCCATCAGGTACCAGTGCCATCATGCTCCTACATGAGCGCCCCCTTCCCAGTCCATTCTTCTCCTTCTAAATCTGTCCTAAGCGGCAGTAACTTACTTTTGCTGATACAGCCACGTGAGCCAAACTAATGTAGCTAACATTGCCAATCTAGAGAGTACCGGCAAACCTCAGATCCGGTTCGAACGCGCTTTCCTCCTGCGCATGCGCATGCTAAAGACCGCTACAGCAGCCTACCGCGCATGCGCTGGCAATGCGCACCACTCCTCTGCACATGCGCAGCGAGACTCAACATGAGACAGCGTTTATCGCGCACCCCTCCCTCTTTCTAACCTGAACAGGTGCATCGAGTCTACCAAACCATATAAATACAAAGCGAGGCGGCCCACTCACCTCACACCGGGCGCCGCAGAAGGACGAATAGGTCCAAGGAGGAACCAGACCGAACTACTCGTGAGTAAAACCGCTTGTCCAACAAACATGGGGTAAGCCAAAAACTCTTCTCTCCTTACAGGTTAGCCAGCCTTGTGAACCTCATTTATCTCCACAGGGTCTCTTTCTCTGCCAGGCGACCCATGAGGCTTTTTACAAAGAAATAACAGAGTGAGGACCCAGTACCAGTACTTTCCTGTACCTCACCTTGTCATTTCGTTTTTTAGCCCACCACTACCCACTTACGGTTGTTTTTATACTCTCACCAGTCTCATACAATTGTTATGAGCTCACCCTAGCCGGTTTTAAGCCGTACACCACCCTATGAGCCGGCCACCATGAGTTCTAAGAAATGCCATCCTAATATGACTCTCCCCTGTACGTCTTGTCCTTGTCCTATGTGTTTTATGTAGAAAAGCTTGAGGGAATCCCCCTCTAACAGCTACAGCGCCTTAGCGAGCGCGACACATAGCCAATGAAATAACACAAACACTTAATATAGTTTATTAGTTTATTATTTAATTGCACTTTTTCACTTTACTCTTTGGTACTGAGGAAAGCCAGCTTATAATAGAAAAGGCACTGGCAGAAACATGTAGACCACACTGGACATGGAAGCAGGAGTTGTGCCAATCGTGGTACAGTGTTTGGGAAAGGAGATTTGGCACTGGGAACCTGGTAAGTGGGGACCCAGTGCACTTACCGTTCAAAATTACAACAGACAACAAGTGCGGGGCTAACCATGTCGAAAGGAGGCACTTTCCTACAAAGATGCAAAGCAGTAGCCCATTTCTCAGCTAACTCACTATTACAGTTTAGTATTTGTTTTTTTCAAACATTGTATACATATCTAATCAGTTCAAATTATAATTGTCACACATTCAAACTTTAATAAAACTTATTATTACAAGATTCTCTCCATTTCGCTGCGTTTACAAAAGAGTACATAAAAACATTTTAAGCACAATGGAAAGGCCAACCATATTGCCTTTACCAATGCAGGTTACTGTAGCTATTGATTTGCAATTCTGAGATCTATACTGCTGTAATTAACAGTTTGTATGTCAACAATGACCACAAAAATGTTGATGGTAAAGAGCAGGGTAAATATGCAGCAGTTCCAAGTAGTTCTCGGATATTTCCCCTATTTTCCTCTGCAGACTAACAGTGGTAACAAAACACGTTAATATAGTAGATCTCAGACATTTTCAATGTCTTTAATGTGTATAGTGCAGGTATAGTGAATTAACAATTCAATATTTCTGATCTTACGAACTCTGATTTTAGCATTTGACTGAAATGGTAAAATAATATCATTCTGCTTCTCAGACTTTTCTGCTTTAAAATTATTTGCATTTAATTTATTTTAAGCAATTGGATTACCTGTAGATTTGAATCTAATTGTTTCATTTTATAATGGCTCGGATTGCACAAAGTACATGTTGGTGACCATTTCCAACTCTGAATCTCCACTACGTTACAGATTCCCGTTTAAGACTTTTGCTCCATATGTTTCTAAGAAAAGCAAGCCTACATTATATTAAATCACATCTGAAATCATTTAATACAAAGCAAATTAGGCTTAAAGCAATGCATCATAATTACACTTATTTCCCCGACAGTTAGGAAACTGTACTAGTTTTCGTGTAATTGGGGCTTTTTCCTATCTAACATTCCAGGGCCGTCGACTGTACCAATGGGAGGTTAAGTGGGGAGGATCTTTACATTACGCAGCTGGAGGAGTTAAACCCTGATCAAGGAAATTATTACTCCTGTTGCAGAAACATAACTCATGACATGACCAGTGAGCTACACTCCTCGTTTCATGCATTCATGCCACTGCGGTGAGCTCAGCTGCACTTTTCATCTCGCGCTCGGCGGTTGCTTTGAATGGTCGCCCAGACAGCAAAGGGACAGGCGCAACTGCATGGCAAAGAGCCCCCCCCCCCTTTTATGGGGAAAGAAACACGTGTGCTAGCTTGTCCTGCCAGCTAGCTGATGTTGGAACCTGAGTTCCAGATTCATAAGCAAGCAGGGCTGGGTTTCAAATGAAATAGACCCTGACAAGGAACGATTTAGCAAGATTTTGCGCCACCACAAAGTGACGCAAGAGGCACAAAGTCTTGAAAGGGTATTACCTTTGAAGCACAAAACGTTTTTGATTTGCTCTGCTTTGGATCAAGAGGGGGGGGGGTTACATGGGTGGCACTTGTCTGGAACATGCAAGCAACTGGGGGGGACAGCTTACTAAGATTTTACGCAGTGTTTGCATCACAAAACCGACGCAAGTCGGTGCAAACATTTTCTTTCCAGCGCAAAACTTGTTTAATGTTGGAAATAACATGAAAGTAACATGAAGGTGGCAGCTAGCTGTTTCCCTCCCCGTCGCCTCGAGACCCTTACAGATGTGAGTAGACGCGGTTTACAAGTCACCTGATTAGATGGGATTTAGCGCCAATGAGGCGTACCACAGGTGGTGCATGGGCGTTCCCATTCAACCGCCCATGCGTTCTGATGCTAAACACAATTTACTAAATAAAGTAGACAGGGTTTAGCGTCAGAAAATACCCTTCAACCAGGCTCTATAAAGGAAAAATGCTTTTTTGGTCCTTTATTTTCTGGCATTGCATGTTTGTTGACTGTGCAGCACACATTCAAACTGGCACATTTTAAAAAATTTGTCTAAGCATTTTATGTTTTACTAGAAGGGCATCATCCCAGTATAAAACTGTGCTTGACTCACGGAAACACCCTTGCACTATTGTGCAAAGATGTCTCTTTGGCGCACGGCAGCTAATTTCAGCACCGGTGCTAGGGAGAGGGGAGGAGAGGGCCATATTCCAGTATATTTGGTACTCTCCTGCTCTGTCACGCAGTGCTGTGCCGCATTTGCGCCTGCTGAACTGCGCTGCATAAGAAATTGGTAAATCTCGCCCCATGTGTTTTGGGCACCAAGCCCTATCTAATAAACTGTCTGACCGGGATTTGCGTTAAAAAGTAATGACCCCTTAAGGCAGGCTCAAATTAATGGAAATATATTTATTTCTCCAAACAGCTCACACATTGCATGTGCATTGCAATGTACTGCATTCATTGATGTGTAAAACGTTGTAAAAATTGTCTAGGCATAGGGTTTGGCACTGGATGGGTAAAGGGTATACTTTCAATTCAGACCCTATGCTCGACTTCATTCACACACCTTTTTACCATTGTGCAAAGATATGTGTGTAGCACTAGGCATCCTGGGTCTGTGCCAGCATAGGGGGGGGGAAGATCAGCAGCTAGACACATTGAGCAATTATGGCTCTGCGCTCCTCTCTCCCCGTTGTGCAACGCAGTCAAGGAACTTTATTGCTGCACAATTTTGAGCTATATTCTAGTAAGTTTGCCATTCAGTGAAGTATTGTGGAAGTATGGATGTAGCCAAAAGCACTCCCAAAATAAAGAAGTATTAGCTATGGAAAGTCAAGTTAGACACATCTGAAGGATTTTTGGGGACCCATGAAATACCTATTTTGGGGACCCTGATTCAGAACTGCTTTAAATGTATTATCCATTTGCAGCTAATCCAACCTTTTTCCAGCCTGCTCCTCTGAATGTAGAAAGCACGTGGTGAGAGTGTCGTGGTAGATGTATAGTGTGGACTAGTGCATAACATTGAAATAATATATATATACATAGTGCTTGAAATTGTACCTTACACTGTTAGATATTCATAATCACATATAAGCCCCTTTTACAGCTGGAATTATCATCGCAAGAGGGAAAACCAAAGCAATTTTCCGAAGATTTTCACCATTCTATTGGGTGAAATATGATATTTTCTCCTTAATTCTTTTGCTGAGCCTTGTCCCTCTTCTCCAATAGCTAGACAATAACGTCTCTAGGCAGTGAGAGGAGACAAAAACAGCAAGTGGCAAATCGAACTGTTTCAAAAGGTGAAATAGAGGAAGAAATGAATTAAAGATCCATGATATAGAGCGATAGGTGATGTAGGAAAACATTTAAAATAAGGCAATAAAGGTGATGGAGCCAGAAAGAAAGATACAACAAGGTAGAAACATACTGAGAGAGAGGTAGAAAGAGGATAAGATACGTAGAAGGAAATAGTGGCGAGGGGGATATGGTGGCACACCCAGAGATGTGGCACAGGAAGAACGGTAAGTTCAAAAGAGAGTGAATTTGAGCCAGGTAGAGAGGGGAGCTTGTGAGAGAACTAGGGAAAGAAGCGAGGTATAGTGGTGGGCATAAATAAGGGGTAAAATGAGAAGTAAGGACAGAAATAAAAACCAAGTAAAGAAGGCAGTGAGGCAGAAAGTAAGGGGTGTAAATGATAGAATGAGAGATGAGATGCAGAAAGAAAAGAGGTGGGCAAGCCTGACAATGAAGCAGAGACACGGGTGAAGAAGATAATGAGACCTGAGCTTACTATAGTGATACTGTGAGGGAGATAGAGAGTAGTAAACTAGACAGATAAGTGGAGACAGAGAAGTGTGGATTAGAGACATATAAAGACAGAGTGTGTTGTGAAGTGTGAATTCAAATCTAGAAGTGTGCAGAGGTAGGCAAATGTGAAGAGAAAGAGTCTGGTGTTAGAAGAGAAGGTGAAAGGTTTAGACAAGGAAAGTTAGAGACAGAAATAAAGACAAAGGGTGAGAGAAATAGACTCCCACCCGCCCTGATTTCTTCACTAGGGCGCTGCTTTGAAGGCCGAGAACATGGGCAATTGCCCTCTTTGTCGATACCTTAAAACAACTCAGAAGTGAAATCTTATGATGGGCTAATTCAAGCAACCCAATGTGGCATATGAGTAGTGTAGGACTCCATTCTACGTCACTAGACAAAATGCAACTATAACCCCAAAAGGCCAGATTTTATAAAAACCGGGGGGCATATTACCAAGCAATAGCGATAATTATCGCTATTGTTTGGTTAGAGACAAAAATTTATCGCCGAACTGCGGTGATTTTTATCGCAGATAAACCTTGGTATTACCAAGGTTTATCGCAAATGCAATACAAATCGGCCGCAATGCATGAATATCGCTGAAAAGTCAGCGATATTCATGCATTACCGAGCTAATGCTCTTAGCCATGTTATCCACCTCCCATTGGATAACATGGCTAAGAACTGCTCTGGGCAGGTGTTAGCTTTTGGAGATATTCGCGCTTAGCGCGAATATCTCCAAAAGTTGGTAATAGGAGATAGTGATGTTAGTGACTGTTTCCAGTCCCTAACATCTTGGCACGCCCACTTAAATTTGTCAAAGATAAGAGGTTCTACTCCTTAGAACGGACCTACCCATACATTGTAGAAGGTTTTTTTAAATCCGACTATCAATATGGTACACCCAGATACGAAACCCAACATAGAATCAATACGTTCTCTGATTCATCAGACCCAGAATCAGAAGAAGAAAGTGGCATGGGTTTCCATGATGAAAGACCTTTTGACCCTAGAAACAACCAAAGAGGGAATCACCAACCTTTTTTAGGGAACCTAGGGGGGAGAGGAGGACGGAGAAAAGTAAGATTTCAGAACCCAACAAGAGGCAATTATCAGAACCATCAATATGTCCAGGAGCCTCAACAATACCTGGAAACAAGGAGCAAACAATATTGGAGGAACGGGATGTAATCCCGATATTTAATCTATCCTCACATAATTTAGCTCCCTCTGACCTCTCAATCTTATCCAAAGGATTATCATTTGTCCCCCATGCTCAGGTTAATATCTTTGAATTATATCGAGATATCCATGCTTTCTTCCGAAAGATTAGATTAAAAAGATTCTTTACAGATAATGACCCTCTGACATTAGAGAACATATCTCCAAACATAGTATCTCTACCATCTACATTCACCCCAACGTTAGAACAGGTAGGTCCAGAAATAGCAATCTTCGAAAAAGCGGTGTTAAACAAACTAGACCAAACTCTAAGGTTTGTCCCTAAACCGATGAATAACATCACAAAAGAAGAACATGATTCAATAAACAAGTTTAAAAATGACAAAACCGTTACTGTCAAAAGTAGCGATAAAGGTGGAGGAATAGTTTTGATTGACACAGTAAGATATGAAACTAAAATGTTGGAGATGCTAAATGATCCGACGTTTTACAAGAAAATTAATCTGAACCCCACAGATAGGATAGTGAAAACCATCAACAAGATAACAAGTAAAGCTTTAGATGCAGGAATCATAAATAATAAAGAATTTGATTTTTTAAATAAATCAGAGAGAAAAGTATCATGTATATATGGACTACCCAAAGTCCATAAAAACCAAGAAGATCCACCTTATCGCCCTATCGTATCAACAATAGGTACCCCCTTGGAAGCAATCTCGAAATATCTTGACAATATACTGCGTCCATATATCTCTCTGTCACCCTCCTACATTAAGGATACAGGTGAGATCATAAAAAAAGTTGAGAACCTCCAGTTCAACTCACAGAGAGACATCCTAGTGACTCTTGATATCGAGTCCTTATATAGTAACATTCCACAAACAGGAGCCATAGAAACAACAATGTGGTTTATTGAGAAACACCAGATCCCATGCTCCAGCAACTTTATAAAGGAATGTTTAACCCTGGTACTAAAAGAGAACTTTTTTGAATTTGGAGAACATCTATTTCTCCAGACGAAGGGAGTTAGCATGGGAGCCTCTATGGCTCCCTCAATAGCTAATATTTATATGGTTGCATTTGAGACCAAACACATCTTTAATGAGATGGCCCCTTTTTTCGAGTCTGTTTCCCATTGGTACCGCTACATATATGATATTTTCTTTGTGTGGACCAATGGGGAACAGACTCTAGAGGAATTCCTCCTGTGGCTGAATGAAGCAGATGAAACTCTAAGGTTCACTGCTCACACCAATAAGAATAAGGTAGAGTTCCTTGACATTTATATTAAGAACGATGAAGGTACCTTAGGGGTAGATCTATATACCAAACCGACCGCTAGGAATACTTTGTTACATTTCAAAAGTTACCATCCGAAATGTCAGAAAGACAGTATTCCGTTTTCTCAATTCCTTAGAGTGCGGCGCAATTGCACCAACCTAAGAGATTATGACTCACAATCAGAAATCATGAAGAGGAAATTCATTCAAAGAGGGTACCCTCACCGCCTGGTTAGAGAGGCATACAAAAGAGCCAGGTTTTACGATAGAGATGCTCTTCTGAATTCAAAAAAATTAAGGACAGCCCCGAATTTGGTCTGCATAACCAAACACTCAACCCTAGATGGAACCATCAGGCAAATAATTAATTCAAATTGGCATTTGTTGAACCTAAATAACACTCAACAGAAGATGGCAAAACCCATGTATGCACACAGGCGTAATAAAAACCTCAAAGATCAGATTGTCCGCTCCAGATTCCCTAAAATAACAGAAAATCCACCTTTTCTGCAGAGGTCTTTTGAAAATAAGAACCCGATAAAAGGTACCTCTAGTTGTGGCTCATGTAAGTCATGTAAGAGCATCCATATAGGAGAAACAATGACTTTTAACAATGTCAAAATACAAGCAAAGGACTTATGGACATGTAACACGCAAAATGTAGTCTATTTAATCACATGTCCCTGCAATTTGGGATATGTTGGTGAGACAGGAAGAGCCATAAAAACTAGACTCACTGAGCATAGGTCAGCGATAAAAACAAAAAAGGTCACAGCACCATTAGTGAATCATTTCTTGGATTTCAGACATTCCCCTGAGGAAATAAAATGGCGGATCCTAGAAAAGATACACTTATCAAATGACAGAGGCGGGGAAAAAATTAGGAAAAAACAAGAAATATATTGGATTTTTACCCTTGACACATATGAACACGGCCTGAACCAGGAATGTCCCTGGGAGAATGCCATAATATAATAATTTGTTCATCATATCGAGGATACCTTCTCTAAAACCGAGGATCTTGATAGATCAGAATATAAATACTTCTCAGGGCAGAATATAGATACCTTTTTTGACGGAATGTGTCAATCACGAAATGATTAGGTTCACTCCAAATATAATAAGGAAACTGAATCTAAATTGAACTAGATTAAAATGTGTGATTACCAGACTCTAAAAATATCTCTCTGAGAAAAGACTCTTGCTACAGACTGATTTAAAAGGAGCTTTACTTTGTTTTCAAAGAGAAAAGACATTGTGTAGCAATAAAACACGACAAGATTCTTAAATGAGATTCGTGAAAAAAACGGGGCACCTTTAGAAGCACTATAGCTTTAAATAGGGGTGGAGTGTCAGATACGTGATGTCAGGAAAACATAGTATAAATACCAATGAAATTGCGGTTTACAAATCCCTTCTTTCTTACAAAATCCGCCGGTTTCTGATGCAACTACTACGACAGAGAATGCCTTACAGGTAAAATTAAACCCCCTTGGCCCCCTATTCTTAAAGTAGTTATTTTTATATTCTGTATACCAACAAAACTATCGTTTAACTCCCGTAGACTCCTGTAAAGATTAAGAAAATCGAGTCCTGGTGGAAGTACACGCCCCGTGACGTTAATTGCTGCATTTCGCGGAAAAAAAAGACCGATTCACACTGCGATAATCTCCCTGCAGAAATGAAAGACTGAACGGTTGTTTCTTTAGGAAAAGAATTTTAAAAGGTAGGAAGTTGCGCCGCCCCACAGCCGATACAGTAAAGATAGGATTTTCAAGAAAGTACCGAATAGTTATAAGTGCTGTTTATCTCTTTTAGAGTCACTTGCAAACATTGGTCTAGCTCGCGGGTGTTTGGAAATCTCCACCGGCATCAGTTACCGGCTCCAAGTGTGTGACTGTTATACTTTGAAGGCATTCCCGGGAACGGTGAGAGAGATAACACTCTTAAATCTACAAAGACTTGGCCCTAAAAGACTTTATGCTAGATCGTAATTTATAGCTATGATATAATTTTTTAACAGTTGACAAGGGGACTTCCGAACGAAGAAAATCTATAAAGAATTTAGAACACGTTAAGTGGGAAGGGAGCAGTGAAATCCTGAGACAAAGGTATGCGATATTATGATAACAGGGCATGGCGATTATGTAAATTAGGCGCCTAACTTCACCACGATAAAACACCAGAGGTGTGAGGATTGAGAGATGTAAATTATGTCTTTTCCAGGTTTCACATGCCGTATTATAAATAAAGGTGCCTCACTTATCCTGTACTAAAAGGAAGAACTAAAAGACCTTTAAAAAAGTCCCACCAGGTAAAAGAAAGGAGATGGAATGCATGACTCGATATGATACGAATAGGCACGTAAATGTAAAAATTTAATGTAACGTTAGGGAACACAGAAGCATGTATAGAACAACAAAAAATAGAATAGACCATCACATAGATAGGTGTGCTCTACGAGATTTTCCAGTTACACTGAAAATATGACTAAACTTGTGCATTTCTGCAAACTTCATTCTTTCTTTTCCACTTCCAATACTTACAATCTCCCTTTAGATAGAATGATGAGAAACTGATGATCTGTATTAGAATTGAGGTATGAAATTTAATGCATGACAATAACTATAGAAATGTAAGTTATGTATCAAATAGAATATGATAAAAATAATGTTGTCTACATAAAAAAACTTAGAAAATCTCAGCCATTTCAGGGAATGTATTACTGTTAATAAATATAGCGATTGCATTACTCATATAGAAGTATTTGATTAAGGAGAGACGAGGTCTCCCTGGTTATGTTAACCAGTTATTAGCATGAAAAACCCATACTCCTGTTCATCTTTAGGTACCTCCATGAAAGAATAAACCTTTTGATACTAAGCTATGTATAAAGAGACGGTATATGGTTAAAAAAGTTCAAATGAAGAATAATAACTGAACTGAAATTTTCTATGTTACCATGAATAGACATGATGTGACTATGAACAATAACACTGTTTTAAGTAAAAATGAGAACTAAAACTGTCCTGTTCTTTTTAGATAAATTGGCTACAAATATAATTGTCCTGATGAAGACACCACGACGTGTCGAAACGCGTTGACTGACAGACTACAGCCACAGCAATAGTAGATAGGACAAACATTATTGTCCTTTCAGTGTTTTTAATCTATATGTTTTATATATAAGGAACATCTTTTTTATTGTATCAATTCATCATGTATACAAAATTTAACTGTAAAAATTAATCCTTTTTTAATTAAAACAAATTGTTTTTGATATCAATTTCATTGTTTGTGTTATAGTTTATGCTCTTTTTTGGTAACAGGAATTTGTTTGGACATAGCTAGTGTTTTGTTGTTAAGATAGCCTGGGTTGATACCTTCACATTGTACGCCCACTTTGCATGTCATTAGTGATACATTTCTCTAACATGCAAAGTGGGGCCCAAGATGGTCGCTATATCCTACTAGCTGTCGCTAACTGGTGTTAGCGAAAAGCTAGGTAATAGGGAGATCATTTTATCTCCGCTTTCTTGGCTTTTAAAGCCAAAAAAGCGGAGATAAAAGCCCTTGATAATATGCCCCCTGATGTACAGAATTAGGATTTATTGTATTTTATATTACTAATTCTACTCAGGTTCAAGAAGAGAAATTGTGGACGGGCCATGGATAATGTAGTGAACGCACCCATTTTGCACATTGTATGCGGAAGTACCCCACCCACACCTTCATGTACAGTGGGTGTAGTGAAAGGTATTTCTCCAATTGGAAAAGTATTTAAAAAATAAATTATAATGAAAGGTGTATCTCTACCCAATGCCCGTGGATTGTCGCTAAACAAATAATCCAAGAAGTAGGTATATTTGGGGTATACTTCTGTGTTCTTTTGTCAATTCCTAGAAATGCATATATGTACGCATGTCAAGGTCATAAATATACCCTGGGTAGACATTAGGGGTGGACTTAACTTGCGTAATTTGCTGTAGTGTAATTATACACAATTATAGCAAAATAATGCGCGATTACATGGAATTACAAGAGGATCATAACCCAGCATTTAGCACTCTGTTCCTAGGGCAAAATGCACCCTCACGTCCAAAATGGACCTGCAGATGCTTTTTGTGGCAAGAAAATAGCACTAAATGCAACAGAACATGGACAGCAGCAGCCAGCTGCCTGTCCTGTTTGCTTGTATTTTTGTGTCAAATTACTCATAATTATGCAAATAGGCATAAAAGCATAATTTTCAGTCATTTAGTGTCAAAAGAGTAAAGCAAAAAATACCAGATTGCACCGAATACTCAGGCGTGAATTACACATTTTTGTGACTCAAGCTAAGGGTCTTTAGGATGACATGGAGAGTTTTGGTGCTTTTACCAGATATTATTTATATTGTGTCTACATCTTAATACATTACATTTAACTTGCTAATTTTGTTTTTAATCAGCCTGTGTAATATCTTATTACGCTACCTCTTGTTTTGAGTTTTTTGTAGGTGTGTTTTCTGGGAAATATCTTGCACTCATCAATGTTCGAAGGTCCTTAGGAAATCCAGAAACTTGCTACAAACCTGTAAGGTACACAATATCACAAGTCATATTTTACCTTAAAATACTCTGTGGTGCAGTTTTAGTGCTCTTATGAGGTGAGACTAAAATCTGCTAAGATTTTGATTAACGTATCAACCAGGGCTGGCTCCTCCACTAGGGCGGAGGAGCGTCACATCACTGCTTTTAGGCAGTGCGGGAAAGCCAAAACATAAAATGGTAATAACTTTTAGTTATTAAAATGTTATGTTTGCTTTGTGCATTGCGGGCTGGCGGGCAGGTGGGCGGGCCTGCTCTGCTCTTTGAGCAGGGCAGGGGAGGAGTGGTTTGCCCACTCCTGAGTCCGCAAAGACTGTTTGGTCAGCCCTCTTGGGCTGCCCAAACCATTCATGCGCACTCTGCCCTTCTCCATGCAGGCTGCATTACAGCTGGCATCGAGAAAATGCCCATCCCACTAGCCCCTGACTGGGTGATGTCCCGACCAATCACAATGCTGCAATTGCAGCGTTGTGATTGGCTTAGAGGATAGAGGAGGGATAGAAGAGGGAAAAAAGTTTGCTTTTATAGTTGAGTCGTACCTGTGCATTACTCATTAACGTTTAGGAGTAGAATATTCTCACTCATGGACAAAAGTTGTTCAAGTGTACTTTAATAAAGTATAAATGTGTGGATTTTTTTATAGTGTTTCATCTAGATTTTCACTTTTCTTTCTCAAGTCAGTAGTGAAAATGCATGACCCAGCAAAGGGAAAGGACAGTAATCAATGCTGCTTGTAGAAGTGGCAACACTGTTCTCTGGATACTTAGAGGTCTGTTCACAAAGATTTTGTGGCGGCTTGCTCTTGCAGACTTCTCAACTAACTCCTTAGTTCTAGTAGTAAATCAACAGTAAACCAGGACTAGTCCTGGCTTACTCCAGGAATTTAAAGTTAAGATAGGTATATAAAAGGACTCCATCACATCTACTCAAAGCAAACTTTTTGTGAATTGGGCCCTTAATGTTAACAGAGTGTTAAACATAGAACCCCACCATTCCGCCATTTCCTTGCATGATGTACCTTCCCTCCTACTACTGAACTGTCTTGTAAACTTCTTGCACAAGCATCAATGAGCCATTAAATAAGGCTTTGGGTTTAAGAGTAAAGAAAACCACATTTCACAACTTGTTGTGTTATGGCCCTGGTTGACATCTCGACTGCCGAACATTTGCTGCACAGGCTGTTTATATGCGAGGGTCCAAACATGGGTGTTTTTATAGCTTTTCTGCTGTCATTGTGAATTACCAGCCATAGGCCGTCCTTTGTTGGTTTGGGGGGAAATCAAATGAAACCCAGCAGGAGCTCCCGGCGCGCATTGTCCGAGAGTGTAAAAACGCTATGCCGATGACAGATCATACTGTTTTTATTAAAGCTAAGAACACTGACTTCACTCTGCTTCTTGACCCTGGTGCGTTACTGTCAAGGTGGTTTTATTTCTACAAATTTCCTTCTGCAGGCCTCATCCGTGATTCACCATAAAACATTAGACAAATTCCCGTCATCTGTAAGTGATTATAGAATGTTCTCCGCGGCCTGTTTGTCACTGCTAAAAAGCTGCTTTCCAGCTTTGTCTACAAAGAAATCAATGCAGCAGCATTGGTTCCTGAAAAACCGCCGGGCGTCGTTTATTTCCATGACACTTCTTTTGAAGAAAGCATGGTCGGGAGACCTGAGTCATTCTTGACCTCCTCGCTCCCTCATCTTCTCTCACCTTGAGTGGTTGCCGTGCCCCCTCCTCAAAGCACTCCAAATGTGGGTGACGGATCACCTGTATGTCTGTATCCAATACACGCTGCCTGTAGGCTGATAGTAGTGGCGCCTGAATGAGCACGTTCCACCTTACCTTGCTAACCACCAACCACATGCTGCTCACAAGGCGCTCTTGTAACATGCATAACAGCTGCCATGACGACCAAAGAGTGTTTTATGTTGTGTTAGAACTGAGGCTACATTTTCATGTAAAAAAAAATGCATTTAGTTTTTTAAAAAAGAACATACATTCAAAATCAGATTTTTTCAATTTACAGGGCCAGGTGAAGCCCCAAACCAGGAACATCATCACCTCCTTAGATACTACAGAGATAGAGACGAGGGAAACCTTTTTTGTGAGTAACCACAGAAGACATTAGGAAGTGTCCCATGTGCAGCAGGAGCATAGGCAGTGGAGACCACTATGCCACAGATTGACAAAACTACCAGCCCTAGCTTCGATTACTCCACCTGAAATGCATTTTCTAACACAGCAGACAATAAAGGTGCATACAAATTGAAGATCGAAAAATCTTTCACTCATAGGGGCAATATCATGAATGTGTGCACTTGAGAAGGGAACAGCTGTGTGCCATTTAAAAAAAAATCTTTTTATTAAAGAAACAAAATAACAATACAACAAAAACATCAACCTAAAGAAAAGGAGCAACCGTCAGTCTGAGCATATCACGTAATGTAGACACATCACATATACGGCCAATTAAATAAAAAGAGACATTACAGATAATGATACGGGCACACAATGACATTAAATCCTTAAAGTGACTCCTTATCCACATCGTATTGGGGCGTCATCCACAAAGGGGGTACACAAAAATCCTCTGTATTCGTTCCAGGGGCCTCATATTTTAGTCCATTTACCTGGGCAGCTTCTGCTCTCGTATATCACCCTCTCGGCCTGCATGCACCAGTCCATGTCTTCCGCCCAATCCGTGCGCCGGGGCACAACTCCCCCTTTCCATGTTCTGGCAATGTTACGTTTTGCAATGATACAGCCCAAGGAGACCCATAGTTGTTTGGTGTGTTTGAGGTCTGTTGCATCCCAAATGTTTAAAATACAGAGTCTAGGGGAGGGTTCTATAGATTTCTGACATATTCGGGACATGGTGGATAAAACCTTGTTCCAATAGTGTTGGAGAACTGGACGGGAAACGGCCACAACAACGAGGCCGTTTCAACGAAAACCTTAACCACGCATGCATTACAACGCATGCGTGGTTACAACGACAGCCTTTACCACGCATACTTTTACTACGAGGTACGTAGTAAAGGCATGTGTGGTAAAGGGTACATATAAAAAAGGGGGGTTACTCACCTTTAGACGAGATGTGCAGGCAATCGGCATCGCAGAGGAAGGAAACGGCCGTTTTTTTCTCCTACGTATGACGTCACCACGCAAAAATACGTGGAGAAAGAAAGGCGTGTAAATAGTATTCCGTAGTAACGCATGCGTGGTAAAGGCATGCGTTACAACGGAGTTTGTTGAAAAACATACAACCGAACTGGACAGTCCCACCACTGAAGTAGGAAAGTACCCAATGAGCCACAATCCCAGGGGCAGAGTGGGGAGGTTGTCAGACCCATTTTAACGAGTGCTGTGGAGGTGTAATAAGCCATATGGAGTATTTTAAGTTGTATAACCTTAAAGCGGGATCGGATTGCCACCTCCCTGGGAGATGCCAAAGCCTCTTTCCAATCCTCATCCAGTATTTCCTCTATGTCGTCCGCCCATTTCATGCAAAGTTTATCAAGTGGTTCCAGTAAGTTATTAAGTATCTTGTGGTAAGTCAGGGGAATAGCCTTGTCTGGGAGGTAGTCGTTGAGGAGTCGGTCTTCTAGAGGTGAGGAGACGGGCCATTCGAAACCTTTGGGGATGGCTTAATTTAATGCACTGCGTGCTTGCGGGTAACGGAATGTTTCCCCCTCATGCAGCTGGTATTTTACTTGCAATTCATCGCATGGAACCACCGCACCCTTTAGCCACATGTCTCCCACTGCGGAAAGACCAATCAAGTCCCATTTATCAAAACCAGGTAGACTTGACAGCATACCCAAGTGACAGGATTCCAGCAATGGAGTAACTCGCGAGACTTTAACCTTCCAGCCCAGTGCAGCAGTGGCCGCGTGCCACAGTGAGACTGTAGTGGAGGTGGGCGGAACTAAGGGTAGTTGCTTGAGCCCTCCATATAACGCCCTCATATAATTGTCTGCCGCCATATTGAACCTAGCCATTCTGTACGCTGGGTCCGTAATGGGACGGTGGGCCCAGTGGTTGAGAACCACCAATTGCGAGGCCCAGTAATATGCTTTGCTTGCAGGAAGAGCAATACCACCGCCTTACCAGCTGCACAAGAGTTTTGTTAGGGCGATTTGGGGAGTGCTGCCATTCCATAATAGGGAACGGACCTCGGATTAAATTGTTTGAAAATATTATTGTGAGACGGGGTAAGGTGTGTTCTGTAGGGCATATAGTAAACAGGGAAGTGCCATCATTTTGAAGAGGGCGGCTCTACATAGTAGGGTAAGGGGCAGTGTCTTCCAATGCTGTACGTCATCCCGGAGGCGATGCAGAGGAGGGAGGAGGTTTCTCCTGTGAAAGACATCCATATCTCTCGTGGCGTAGATACCCAGGGAGCGAGAGCCATCTGTGACTATGCTAGCCGTGCAGCGTGGAGGAAGCCGTGGGGGGTCCTCACTGAGGATATAGATTAGTGACTTGTCCCAATTGATGGTGTAGCCGAATATTTCCAAAAAAGAGTGAGAATATGGAGCACTTCATGAAGTGAAGATCGTTGTTTGGCCAAATATAAAAGAATGTCATTGGCATAGAGGGATATCCTGTCCGACCAGTCCAGGGCCCAGTACAGTCCATGGATAGATAGGTTACCTCTGATCCATACCACCAAGGTTTCTAGTGCCAGTGCGAATAACAGCGGTGACAGGGGGAAGCCTTGTCTCGAGCCCTTCCCCAGCTAAAAAATTGCCGATCTGCCACCGTTGACCGAAACGCGGGGCAAAGGTTTGGCATATAATGGACGCACCCAGGACATAAAAAGTGGACCAAAGCCCTATCTTTCAAGAGAGGCATATAAGAAAGAATTCCATCATGTTGAATGCCATTTTGGCATCTAAGGACACAATTACTGTGTCTTCTTGTATGGTGGAGGCTCTGCCCAATACTCCAAAGAGGCGACGGAGGTTGAGCGCCGTATTTTTTGTCGGCATAAAGCTGGATTGGTCTGGGTGTATTAATTTATGGAGTTGGGGCAATAGGCAAAGGGCCAGAAGTTTAGCTAGGATGTTGACCTCTGGGTGGAGGAGGGAAATCGGTCGATATGAACCACATGGTGCAGGGGTTTCCCTTATTTGTGTATGATCGCAATGTTAGCCAAGCGCTGTGTCTCGACCAAAATCCCATGTTCTGTGCTTTCATCATACAAACGCACTAGGTATGGAGCCAGAACCGATGAGACTGCTTTATAGAGCTCGATTGGAAGGCCACTAGGACCCAAGGTCTTCCCATAGCGCAATGCACCAATCGTCTTAGATACCGCCTCAGGATCAAGTGGAGTGTCAAGGTCTGCAACATCTTGAGGATCTAACCTTGACAGGGGGAGGGTAGAAAGCAGGTTGGCTGCTTCTTACTGCGTTGAAGTGGACGTAGGGACATAGAGGCGCTCAAAATGATTTGCGAAAATCTCTGCAATTCCATCTCAGTTATTTAGTCTCTCTCTGCTAGGGGCCAAAATTTCAGCCAACCACCTGTTGACCGATTCTCGCTTATCTAGCTATGCCAACAATTTACTGGCCTTATCTCCTATTTCATATACCCGATATTGAGTAGAGCGGTAGTGCGCCTTGGACGCCTCCCTGGCTATATCGTGAAATTCCTTCTGCTTCACTGCAAGCCTGTGAGAAGAGTCCGGGGAGGTGGATGTGATTAGGTCGCGTTCAAGATGGCCACATCTAGTTCTATATCCTCTAATCGCTTACGTTTCTCCTTTCGATGGCCGGCCACTGCCTCCACCCCACACCCCCGAATCACCTTCTTATATGCCTCCCATAACATTACATCCGAGGTGACGGAGCCCTCATTTTCTGCAAAACAATCTTGTATCTCCGGGACTCAGAGATACCATGGGTTGAGGGCCATCTCCTGACGAGAGCGGGAATGAACACCACCGTAATGAGCCAGGATAGAAGAGTGGATATGCCCCTGGGAAAAAAGGTTATGTCACTAACCATAGAAAGCTGTGAGACTTGGCAGAAGAGATAGTCAATAAGTGACATACTCACATAAACCTCGGAAAGGAAGGTGTACTGCCGATCTGAGTGGTGATGTTTGCGCCACGCGTCAACTAGTCCCAGGGCAATTAAAAAGTCTGACATGAGTTTCCCCTGTGGTTCACTTAGTCGTGGCAGTAAACGATCCAAGTCCCCAGCCAGGGCGGTGTTACAGTCTCCCCCTAGTAAGATGTCTCCCTCTGGTAAGTTCAGCATATGAGAGCCTACAGCAGTCAGGGTGGAGGAGTGGAGTTTGGGGGGGTATGTATAGTGAAGTCACATTGAGAGAGCGGCCCTCCCATCCTCCAGATACCGTGACAAACCACCCAGCGGAATCACGTGTAATTGTTTTGACCTGAAAGGGAAGGGAGGAGCGTGCAAGAATGCCTACCCCTCTGAACCCCTAGTGTAACCCGCGTGCGCAAGTAGTTTTTGGCCCCATCAATTTAATGCGCTGTATGTAGTGCCCGGGATGTGTGTTTCTTGAAGAAGTACGAGGTCAGGGGTATGGCGTTTCAGATATTGCAAGACTAGCCCCCTTTTTATCCGGTCGCCTAATCCGTTCACATTCCAGGAATTATTTTGAGTCGGCCCAGGGAGGTAGAGACTATAGGAGTGTCACTCATTAGGTTCGGAGAACAGGAGCCCCATCTCCCACCGGGCCCAGGAAATAATAGTGTGCAATGGGATGCATAACAGAAGTATACAAGTGAAGTCGACATGCGTGCCAGTAACCACCTTACAAGTGTGCGTGATCATCATAGATAGATTGCTCAAAAAATAAAACAAAAGTCGAAAACAAAACCTTAATAAAACACCCTGGAACCCTCGCCACCCTGCCTCCCTGCAACGTGGACTCAGTACTGCCCACCACTCCAATTTGCAGAGCGCGTGGATACCCATACTAAACCAAATAGAGGGGAACGCTACACAACCAATTCAACCCAAGATTTGACCCTCTTCCCTCCCAACGAAGCATCGCAGTTGCCCAAAATAAAGCCTAAAGGATCTTGTAGCCCCAAATCGAAAGCATGTAACCCCAATCGCTCCAGGCGATATGTCCCCCCATCCCCCTCCCCCCAAAAAACAGGCCTCAATTAAACAGTAACAATTGTCTTGGAGTGTTCATTTATGGGAGAACACGTATGTGTTGATCAATATTCAGTTAGTAAATGTTTCTCATCCACCAAAACCAAGGAGTGTGGCCAGCGGTATCATAGTCAATATTTTGGCAAGTCACCAAACACAAGGCGTGAACCCCAGTTCGTGTTAAGCTTGCCTATACCGGTACCGCAGGAGCTCAGCCAGTCTTTCCTCTACGACGTTCGGTTTTGTGGGGTTGATCCCGGGATGCGCCATCCCAGTCCGTGGAAGAACACCATCCCTCCAGCCAGTCCCAGACCTCCTCTGGGGACTGGAAGAAGAGCGACTTGCCATCTGATTGCCCATGTAACTTTACAGGTAGGAGCGTGGCATATTTCAGATTGTGTCCCCTGAGAGCACGCTTTACTTCCAGGAATGAGCGGCGCCTCTGCTGCACTTTGTAGGTAAAGTCCGGGAAAAAGGTGACGCTTGAGTTCTCGAATTTCAGGGGGATCCACTCCTCGTGGCCTGGAGAATGATATCTCGGTCACGTAAATTGAAGATCCATGCCAGAATGGGATGAGGTGGAGCGCCTGGCTGTGGAAGGCCTCCGGGCACTCTGTGGGTGCATTCGACAGAGAAGTATTTGGAGAGGGACCGAGGTTGCAAATGATTTTGGATTTAGTCCTCAACGAACAGGTCGGTGACATGCCCCTCTGCTCCTTCGGGAACCCCCAGGATACGCACGTTGTTTCTTCCAAGCAGGCCTCAAGATCGATTGTCTGGGCCTGCGGTTGCTTGACTATCGAATCCAGCCGCATTGTGGAGATCGTAAGTGTGGTGATAGAGCCATCGTTTGCCTTGACTCATTCCCCCATGTTCTTCAGATCAGTGCGGATCAGGTTGACATCAATAGGGACGGTGTCAATTTTAAGTTCCAATGCCGTGCGGACCACCTGGGGCGCTTCTATTATGTCCGCCAAAGTCGGGCCCCCATCATCAAATTGTTGCTTTTCCTCAGTACCATCCTGCTTTCCCTCTGTTTCTTCTGGCTTGGAATGGGCAAACTTCGACAGTCAGTGCATATTGGATGGCTTAGGGCCCCTAGCCGTGGCCATTGCGTCCCGTTCCCCCCCCCCTGAGATCGGGTGATGTCGGGTCGGAGGAGCGTTGGGTGTCGGATGAACAAGGCAGTGGGCAGGCGAGGGCAAATCAGTTGGGCCAGTGCCCTTTCGGCAAAGAGCAGTGCGTGGCCCAAAATAGTGGCAGCTGGATCTTAGGAAGGCGCAGCCCGGGCACTGAAGGTCTCCCTCAAGGGGTTGATGGAGCCATAGCTTCAGTGCTCAAGATAGGCAGGGAGACAGCCTCCCTTGTCTTCACCAAGAGAGTCCCCAGCTCCCAGCAGAGTCAGGCCACCAGATGGAGGGGAGGGGGAGAGAAGAGGGGTACAAGTATCTTAGACGGTCCCGTATCGCTCACGGGCCCCAACACTGTTCATTAGGCCTGGCGAGGTGCACAGCGATGAGGGTCTACGCCCACAGTTCATTTGCGAGCCGGTCAAGAAGTGCTGTGGACCACAGTGCACCGTATTTGTCCTGGGCGCGATGATCTGAGCGCCCCGGGCCTTTGTCACTCACCGGCAGTCTGTGGGAGTCCACACAAGTCCCAAGAACAAGGGGAATTAATATTTATAGACCTGCTTGTATCTTGTCCCCCAACTGAACAATATAATAACACACGAAAGATACCAAGGGTCTTTAAACAGTCCTGTAGTTAACACTCATTTGTGGTGTCCAGACAGAGCATATCAAAAGGTTATCAGAAAAGTTCCAAAGGAGAGAAAAATGAGGGAACAAAGAGAAGAATACCCATCAGCCCACAATAAATTGAGTCTTCAAAACTGAAGAAATTCTCAGTCATGGCAATCCTTGCAAGTTCCATAATGAAATGGCAATTTCTCAGGGTTCGAAGAAATTGCTCTGAGAAATCTGACTTTCGAATCCAAGCTGGAGACTTATCCAACAAACTCAAGCAACGACTTTATCCGAGTGATCTGATAAAAAAATCTTGCAAGAGGGCCTCTAAAAATCATGGAGAGGCATTACTCCCACCACCTGTGGAAAAACCTCCTCTCGATAGACTAGCTTGTGTCACGACTTTCAGCACTGCCTCCACGAGGATCCAGAAGATCATCAGACACAATTGGCGTATTCTGAACACTGCAGGTGAAAATATTCCCATGCCACTCTTCTCTTTTAAAAGAAGTGCCAATCGGAGAGATGAACTTGTTCACACTAGACCAAGACATATTACCCATGACACCACAACCACATTGTGGAACCTTCCTCCTGTTCAAGGACACCACCCATGTGGCAATTGTTCTGTGTGCCCACAGACTAAAAAAACACTATCGGTAGAAATTGGTACACTACGACCCTGGGTGTTGAAACGACACACGAACTGCAATAGCGAAAAGGTTATCTATCAAATCACCTGCCCCTGTGCCCTTCGCTATATAGGCATGACGACAAGAAAGGTTAAATTAAGAATACAGGAACATAAAAGTACCATCAGGTGCAACAAACAAGCAACCCGGATGACCAATCATTTTCTCACAATGAAACACTCTGCTGAAGACTTGGAATGGCTAGTATTGGAACAGCCATTCATACCCCCACATGTGAGTGACATCTCCCAATTTTTGTTCAGAAAGGAACAAAAATGGATTTTCAAACTTAAATGTGATACCGAGGGGTTGAATGATGACATACCGTGGTTTCAGTTATAACAATTTATAACAAACCGCAGTGGACGTCTTTATTTCTTCTAGCGGTCATCGGTGCAATGGATGAATTCAGCCCATCAGGAGCGATAATATCCTGATTAGATATTAATTCATAACGTACATGTTCATATCCAGATAGACTGTTTAACATGATACATTCTCCATTTCTGTATGCATGTATAGAAATCAGGAATTAATAAATCAATGAAACTAAAAACACTCCTGGGAATGCACTGGGTTAGAGTTTTCCTCCCCCTTTTTCTCCCTTTTTCCTGCTTTCGCCTTTCGGCTCTTGCTTCTGGTTTCCGGTTGTCTGTAGGAACCAATCATAACAGCAACTGCGAAAACATGCAAGAGAGGGTGTCCATTTCTGTAAACCCCACTACGGGTTAGTCTTTTCTAAATTAGTTTACATCTGCAGGTGGTTTAAAAGTCACGCGCAACATTTTAATGACAATATGCGTGCACCTCGCTATGATTTCAATGATTTACGGACTGACATCTGGTTTCCGGTTTGGACAGGGCATCCAATCAGAATGGCATTTTCAAATAGGCCTACTTCTGCTCCTTGTCCCTTAGACGAGATAACGATGTATGTGCTCGATATTTCCGTTTTCCGGTTTGTGCCATCAACCAATCGGTGCACAGCCACGGAAACCTGGAGGTTTTCCTCACTGGTCCCCTGTCTAGACGGAACAGCAGGCTTACATACTGGTCCGTTTCCGCCCCGTGGTCTCCTCATGTAACCATGGGCTTCACACTTCCGTTTTCCGGTGTGCATGACAAACCAATCGCTGCATCGTAGAAAAACATGGAGGGTTCCCTTTCTGGTCCGCATATGGTCGTTATAACCCACAGCTTCAAACAGTCTCGCTACCTTCCCCTCGGCTCAGATGCCAGACCGAGGCAACGACGGAAAGGTGAGTGAAGGCTCTGTCGTTTTGGGCTGTAAATCTCTATTCATTCGGAACTCAGTTCTATATTCACGAGACGTGCTCTCTGTAAAACTCTGGACTTTAATACTTGTGTCTGATATGCACATCTCGTTTAGATATATTCTTTGAGAGTTCATGGATTTCTAGAGAGGTTTGGAGAGACACGTGATCTTTTCAAATTATAAAAGAGTACTTGGGAATTATGTCACTTGAGAATAGCTTTGTCATCGTTGGCTCTGTAGTTCTGCCTTATGTCACCTTCAATTTGGAGTCACATTAATTACAAATAGATTAAACAGATTTTGGCTAAGTGTATACGTGTTATATATTTTTTCATGTTTTTACCCTTATCCAGAGCGTGGCCTCTTTGTCCTGAGCGAGCGCCAGGCGAGGTGAGGTCTTCTCCCCTTCATATATGGGTGAGTGTAATATACCATATTTGGAGACACCTAGCACAACACATCAGATGCTTTTTCATAATTTTGATACTGGCTCTGTTCTGTGTATTTTCTGTTTCCTTTTTCCTTAGGAGAGTTCATGATATTATGATATGAGACTGCCTCCAAGTTACAAATACTGATAGGTCTACATAATCAAAATTGTTTATCACAGTTTGTGTTAATTGTTGCAGTAGTGCGCATCATAGGTCCTGATGAAAGCCTGTTGAGGCTGAAACATGTCGACCAATTAAAATCTATGATGGATAGTAATTCCTTACACACTATCTTCACTCTGTTTTTAATCATGCCGTTTTGATGGTCACATCTAATAAAGTATCCTTAGACATCAAAACAGGTATTTTTAGAATCATCACCATTTTCTCTCATTCTTTCCACACTTTATGAGCACTGCAACTTGCCCCTTCAGCCTACTACTTTCACCTATTGGCTTTTTGTCTCACTGGAGGATCCGTTACTAGCAATCCTCAAGAAACACTCTGATGAGGTGTCTAGCGGATACCAGTTTTGATTTAAAAAAAACACAGATGATGAAGTTCCGCCAATGGGTGGGCTGATGGGTATTCTTCTCTTTGTTCCCTCATTTTTCTCTCCTTTGGAACTTTTCTGATAACCTTTTGGTATGCTCTGTCTGGACACCACAATTGAGTGTTAACTACAGGACTGTTTAAAGACCCTTGGTATCTTTCGTGTGTTATTATATAGTCCACACAAGTCCCCAAGCATGGAGGGTGCGATTTAGAGCCGGTAGCTACCAGCCAGAGGTCCGTTCTCGGCAAGCGCCTCCTTAGGCCAATTGTCTCTGACACGCCCGAAGGCGGCAGGAAAGGCCGCGCGACGTCACGGCCGGGTCTGCGTTCACCTTGCGGCCAATAACTTCGAATGGCTCCAGCTTTGGCAATCGGGGTCCGATTTGTCTCTGCGGTGGATTTGACTGAGCCGTGACTCAAGTCACATCTGTAGCCATGGAAATGGCGGGCAAACGGTTCAGTGTGATGGGTGTGATGGGAGAATTAATCGGCGGCCGACCGGAGCTCTATCCCAGTGCGGCCATCTTGGGTGTTGGCTAGCCACGCCCCAGCTAGGTGCCATTTTTATTAATTGCAATGTCTAAAGCGCAGACATTTAACTCAGGACTGTTTCTACTCAGTGCATGAAATTCAGATGATACAGCAACCAGTCGCGGCCCGTACAGGTAAGCGCAGTGGGGCGGGTGGGGGCAAGGCAGGTGTGGTCAGGGGTGGAAGTCAACATAAGACGGGATAGTGAAAATAAAATGAATAAATAATACCATTTACCTTGCGCTCATCCCGCATTGCTGAGTCGGCACAAGAATTTGCCACTATTCACTGATAGTGTCCTTATGTATGAGTTTAGTTGATTACCCCTTTGTTGAACTGAACCCATTCCCACCAGGCATAGGAGGAGAGTTTGGATGAGTCCTTCCACTCAGAGAGGATTACTTTGAGACACATTGAGACCAGGATATCCCATGAAAGGCGGTCTTCTTTGCTCAGCACCTATTTTATGTCTGGGGGCGGATTCCTAGTGTGATGGAAGGTAGGTTAGTCCAATTTGTTTGTAGACTTTCAGGTATGGTATTGCTAATGTCCAACCAGAATTTCTTAGCAAAACTTTTGCAGGGGTCCAATGGGCCATATGAGCCAGCCAGTATCGACATTGCGCTAGTGATGGTGTAATTTTACTAGAAGCTATGCTCTCCCATATAGACGGGCAGTCTAGTGTCTCCCCCGGGGTACAGTTTGAGTTGACAAGTAAGGGCTCTCATTTATTTTGTATATATTTGGTTAGAGTGGAATATGTAGGGGGAAGGAGTGAGTATAGTTTGGATGCTAGGTGTCTACCTTTGATATTTATGTGTATTATGTTAGGTATCTCGGGGGGGCTTGGTAGTTTGTGTATGGCTATGGCTGTCTTAATCTTTAGGAAGTGGAACATGTTTAGGTCATTTAGATTAAATGTATTTTTGTGTTGGGAGGAGGATATAGGTTTGGAAGGAGTGCTGAAATTTTCTATTGAAAGTATGCCTTTCTGTCCCCATTCCTCTGTAAACAGAGTTCTGCCTTCCAGCTACAGGTTTCTAAGTGTCGCATTTTGTTAGCAAGTTTGTTGTTGATTTTGCACAGGGCATGTACTGTGCTTGAGATAATGTCTGCAGAGTGGTCCGTTTTTATTCTTTTAATATTCATAGGGTTGCAAGGGATAGTGGTGTAACAAGATTTTTCTCAATAGGAAGCCATGAGGGGTAGGAGTTGATAGTAGGTTGGAGCCAGTGGCTTTCCTGTTTTGCTAGGAAAGCTTGTTGGCACCTCCTTTTGTCTGAAAGGCTTAAGTTACCAAGTATTTTTGGGAGTCTTAGGGGCATATTTACAAGGACTTAACGTAGCATCCATTTTTTTACCGTTACAGTGTTTTTTTTTATCGCCTTATTTACAAGTTTCCACTAACAGCAGTTAGCGGCACTTTTCCAGTGAAAACATGAAATTTCAAGATCGCCACTTCTGTTAGCGGGATTTAACGAAAATGAGATGCAAGGTAGGGGTAGCCGTGAAAAAACTGCTGCTAACCACACTCTGTGATATCTACAAGAAATTCCTTGTATGGGGCAAAACCGAAAAAACAGCCTCTAAGTCCAGTTAGAGGCAGTTTTTAAGACTAAAAATAGCTGGGCTCAAAATTGGTGCAAACACTTCGGCCCACATATAAGATGTTTGGGTGCTGGACAGCACTGCAAGGAAAATTGCTGCGCTGCCCTGCGCCACAACAAAAGGTCAGGAATGCACCCTATCAATACGATAGGGTGCATTTCTGGGCCTCATTCATGAAAAGTGTTGCATTGCTGCAACAAATAGGCGTTGCAACACTTTTGACTGCGCCCTCTTTGTGACACCATGGATGCGCTGTATTTACGGTATGGCATACCATGTCGCAATTAATGAAGATACTTCTGGAATCCTGACATATCTGTCAGGGTTAAAGTCATGCATTGCTGTAATTGTGTTGCAAGCATGACGCAACTCCAGCAATTCATGGGGCAGGCATAATCCTATGGCACTGCATCACCCTTATGCCCACCCTGAGGCAGGCATAAGGGTTTCATGCAGTGGCGTCCCAGAATTGTCGCAGAGAAATCTGATAGATTTCACAGTGCCACTCCTACTAGGCTTTGTTGCGTGGGAATACCCACCCTGCATACATCATACCTGATGCAGGTAAAATATGGAGCAGGGCTTTACAAGGTCACGCCTATGCCTAGATGCGTCACTTTGTAAATGTGGCGCAACGTGGTGTAAAATTAACGCTGCAAGTACATCAAGAAAATGACGCACCGGCGGCTCTAAACTGTCGGAAGAGGATTATGAATAAGCCACCCTGAATTTTTTCCCTACATTGACGCACAATGGCTGCCATGTGCCAACGCATAAACCCTTGCACCATGGTGGTGCGTTGGTGGAGTGGTGGTGCTGAGGGAGTTGACGAGAAGTTTTTCGTTGGCCTTGATCCAGCTGCGACGGGGCAGGGGGGGAGTGGCGGTGGTGTACAGTGGGCGTGGTGAAGATGTGATGTATACAATGATGGTCAGTCCAGGAGAGTTCAATGGTGTGGCTGTAGTTGAAGTTCCCGCTGGCAGAGAAGATGGACTTAAGCGTTTGTCCGGCTATGTGGGTTGGTGCAGTGACTGGCTGATTGAGTCCAATGTTGGCGAGGTTCACCAGGAGGGGAGTAGTGTTCTGGTCACTGAAGTTGTCCAAGTGGAACTTGAGGTCTCTGAGTAGGATGTAGTCGGTGGGTAGCAGAGCCTGGGGTGTGATGAGGTCTACAATGGCATCGGTTAATGGGGGTTCATGGCCCGGGCTCCTGTAGACGAGAATGCCACAGAGGGTGATGTTGGGATTGGTCCGGATCTGGAAGTGGAGGTGTTTCTTGGTCACCGTTGGGTCCTTAGATTGTGTGGTCAGTCGGAGTGTGCTTTTGTAGATGATGGCAATGCCTCCTCCTGGACGGTCAGGGAGGTCCTTGCGGGTTGATTTTGTAGCCGGCGGGGATGGCAATGGTGATGTCCGGATCCCAGAGAAGAGGTTGGTCCAGGTTTCCGTGAAGAAGGCAATGTCTGAAGAGGTAGTGTCGAGGAGGTCCCAGATTTCTGTGGCATATTTGTGGAGGGACTCCATGATGAGGAGGATGCAGCTGAGCTGGTTGGGTGCACTGTTGGTCGGCTGGGCGGCAAGAGGCGCTGGTGTGCTGATATGGCACAAGATGTGTTTGCAGTTTCGGCAGGCGCAGGGTACAAGGGAACTCTACGGTGCTGCTAGAAAGCAGGCGGCATGGCATCCAGGGGTGAGGACGAGGAGGGTTCCGGCGTCGTGGCTGTGGAGTGTCTGAGAGACAGGGTCCCTGGTGATGGGCGCGGTACAGGGACGGATGGACGGTGACGGGCTTGCCTTCTGCACACTAGTGGTACGCCTGCTGTGTATGGCCGCACAACATCCGCCATTAAGTTGTGCTGCGGAGGCTGGACAGCTGTGAGATGGGAAATGCGGAAAGGACACTGGAGGGGGCTGGGATGCAAGGGATCGAAGTGGCAATGAGGGAGAGGACAAGGCAAAAGGAACTGAAAAAAGTACAGAAAAAAACAAAGGTAGAACAGCAACCGAGAGGAGCAGAAAAATGGACAGGAACAGCAAAAAAGAGGGATAGGATGACAGTCAAACTGCAGAGCAGTGACGCTCTACCACTGGACCACCGAGGATAAGGTGCAAGCAGGAGTCTGCGTTTGGAGGAGGGGCTCAAGCACCTGACCTCCGGGTCAGAGGAACCAGCAGCAGCCGATTGGGACAGGAGCAGCAGTGACCAGACAGTGCAGCGTAGTGGGAAGAGGTAGTCCACTAAGGGATTATCTCCTGTACACCCAAAAGCAAACTAACAGGCGGCAAGGAAAGGCAGCACCACCCCATTTCCTCTTCTGATCTAACAGTGGAAACCAGATTCCATGTTCCCCAGTTCCCCAGTGAGTAACAGTGGATCAAGCTGCATACCCAAGGGCCTGAGCCCAAACTGGCCCATGCCCCTGGAACCCACTGCCACCAATGGTCAATCTCAGCGACTTGAGCCAGTTAGTGGAGTCCCCCACCAGTCTTGTGCGGTGCCATCTGTGATGTAGGTGAGACACAGCGCAGGGATTGCTCAGGGCACAGTTTGCGTCACCCGCAGGTGCTAAGCCTGGGCCCAACTCGATGCCCGGGCCTCCTCCACTACGCGTCACACCTTCTCCTCACTTGGACATTGATACTGAGGCTCAATGAGCTGCACTCTCTCCAAATCAGTACCTCACCCAGCACGACCGTAAGCTAGGCAGAATTTCACAAGACTGGGTACAGCATTCACCACCAAGTCTGCTGGGGAACCTCCAGATGCAGGTGATGCAACAGGGCCCTCTTAGGCATGAAGTTGCAGCGCTTCTGCCACACAGGTTTGGTGCAGCTCAGGGGCCTCACCCTCCACAGAGTCCAGCCAGCGCAACATCTCCCAGCCTGTGATGCAGACAGGCGTGACCCACCATTGTTAATCTCCTCCGTGGACCCAGGTGTAGTGGTAGCCCAGGGTATGCTATGCAGACCTCCCCACATTGGTGCGCAGGAGCGCTTCTGCCATTCACAGCTCCAAGGGGCATCAGGCTGTCTTTTCACACAGGGCAGCAAAGTGTATCGATGCGACCTGCTAGACTTTACCACCATGTATGTGCGATTGCCAACGCCTCGATATCTACTGCCATGGCTCAGCAACTACACAGCACCTCTACCTCCCAATCCGGCTCACAAACGCAGGCCCAGCGAGGCCTTCGGGCCCTGAGGACTGTGTGTGCTTTCAAGGTTTTGGCTGCCATGGTGTTGAAAGGATGGAGCTATGAAAAGTGATGCATCACTGGTTCTTCCCAGGGATTCACTTCTTTTCATAAATGTAGCTCTGAAACTGCATTTCCTCTTCCCTTGGGACTCAGGCTGATCATCCTGGCTGGTGGGGAGTTGAGGGGGGCTGTTGATCTGTGCTGCACGTGGCCCTGGCTGATCCATTCTGCATTCCATTGTTTTTATTTTATTTTTTCCATTGGAGGTGGACTGAGGCTAAAAGTGATGTTGGGCCGACTAACACAAGTTATTTTGCTGCTAATTGGACGTTTGTCACTTTTGTTTTGTTAACGTCAACATTTGTAGCGCCTTGATGCTAGTGTTAGCTGCAGTTTTCACCACAGCTAGCTGATACTATTGCCATGTAGCGACGTATTGTAAATACATAGCTAGAAGGGCAATAGTTGTCGGGGATAGGGCAGGTTAAGAAAACTGCCGCTAACTAACACTAACGCTTGTTAGCAGCAGTTCTTGTAAATATACCTCTAGGTTTTGTGGCACACCATAAGAACTAAGTGAACATCGCATCTATTTTCACAAAGAAGCTGTCTCAAAGGTAAACGGGGGGCACACTGATTGTAAAGTTGATATAGGGTGTAATCATCAGTTTGATGGATTGTATTCTTCCCCACCATGTGATGAATCTGGAAGACCACTTTTCAAAGCTGTCTTTAATTTTGTCTAGTAACATTTTTTCAATGAGGTCAATGAAGTCTTTGAGATTTTGGGGGAACTAAATTCTCAAATATTTTATCTTATCAGGTGCCCATTTGAGACTGTAATCACTGATAAGGAAGCTATTATAATGCACATTAAGTTGGAGAACTTATGTTTTATCTTTGTTGAGAAAATATCCTGATACATTAGAGTATTCATTGATAGTGGAAATGATTTGAGGTAGAGCTGATTCTGCTTGGGTGGTGAATAGGAGTATGTCAATCCACGTTGCTGCCAGTTGCTGCAGTCCAGCAGAGAACGGGATGCCGGGGATAACAGGAGTTTCTCTAATTAGTATAAGTAAAGAGTCAAGCATTAGTAAAAATAGTAGGGGGTTAAGAGGGCACCCTTTTCTGGTGCCTTGTTGGAGGTTAAAAGAATTGGATAAGGTGCCATTGATACTTAGTCTAGCTCTAGGCTCTTTATATAAAGCGGGAAGAATCCTGGAGGGGCCTAGTTTAAACAAAGTGAGAGTGGCATGGAGGAAGGCCCACGAAACCTTATTGAAGGCCTTCCCAGTGATCAATTCTATCACACAGGCAGGGTGGTCAAGATGGTGGGCTTTTTTCGATATTGTGACTGAATAATCTAATGTTATCAACGCTGAACCTTCCTTTGATGAAGCTGGATTATGAAGGGTGTATTATGTTTCTGAGGATGAGCTCCATGAGTGCCAGGATTTTTGCATAGATTTTGCAATCAATACTTATTTTGGAGATGATCCTGTAGTTTTTGGGTCTGGAAGGGTTCTTTGGGTATGACTATAATATTTGCCTAAGCAGCAGTTCTCTTGACTGTACCTGTGGAGAAGTGGGCAAATAGGTATTCGAGGGGAGTGATTAGCGACGCAGCCCAGGTTTTATAAAAGGAGGCTAGGAAGCCGCCCGGCCCGTAGCCATATTGGCTTTCATATTTTTTTATTGCCAGAATGATTTCATTAAGAGAGATAGGATTTTGTGTTTTGTAGTTCCATCTAACTTGGTGATATTCATTTTGTTGAGGTATTCCAGGCAAGATTCATAGGAAGTATTGTTACTTTTTCAGTACAGGGGGCATTAGAAAGTTTCAAAGGTGGACATAATATCTTTCTCATTCGTGGAGGGGGTGCCAAGTTTGTTAGTGATGGAAGTTATTCTTGGTTTCTGATGATTCTGTTTAAGGTAAGAGGCCAGAAGTCTACCCACTTTGTCTCATCTGCAGAAGTTGATGTCTTTGTCTCTCGGGACTTTTAGGTGGGCTTTGTTATTTAAGATCTTATTGTATTAGTATCTTGGCTTGATTAATAGGTTTGGCTGTGTTTTGTCTCTGGCTTGTTTGAGGTCTTTTTCCACATTTTTATTCTGAGTTCAAGATCGTCCAGAGCTTTATTGTCTTGTATATTTTTCATTGCCATAAACTTAATTATGTTTCACCGCCTCCGGGTGGTACTTTTCAGAGCATCCCAAAGAATTTGGAGGTTAAGGCCAGAGGATCTGTGGAATTCTATGTAGTGATCAATTTCTTTCCTAATTATTTCTTAAAAGGTAGAGTCCTCGGTAAGGAGGCTGGTCATTCTCCAAGTCTTGGTTTTTGTATATATATTCTTTCTCCTGTGTATTTAACCCCTTCGATGCTTATGACGGAACGGTTCCATCATCAGCGTCGGTTGGGCTGTGCTGATGACGGAACCATTCCGTCATGACCTCACCCGTTTTTCTAATCTTCAGCACAGAGGATATATATATAGAGATGTAGTGAACATGGCCTGTTCTTTTTTATGCCAAGTCAGGACTGGAAGAATATACATATATATATATATAGACTTTTGGTTGGGAAAAGAATAAGCAATCCTTGCCCAAGGGGCTGCACAGTCTACAAACATCGTTTAGTTTGAGGGAGTTGCACAGGTTCAGCATCTCTTTGTGAGATTTGTTGATTTGAAGGAGCAAGCAGTGTTTAGGATGTCGACCCACAAGAGATTAAAATCCCCTCCTTCATTGATTCTGCTTTGGGGGCAGGAGTGACAATTATTTTTTGAGGTGCACCCAAAAGGTTTGATGATCAATATTGGGGGCATAAATGTTCACAGCTACAATTTCGGTGCTATCTTTCTGTAGTTTAGTGAACAGGTACCTGCCTTCGAAACTGCTTCTGAGGAGGTCATAGTGAGGACAGAGTATTTGGAGATAAGGGTAATTTAATCATTTTTTTTGTTAATGGCTGGTTCACATGATCTGTCAGCAACCCAAGCTCTCTTTAGTAGAATGGCCTCCTTCAAAGCAACTTTAGTTTCTTGTAGGAGTATGAGGCCTCCCTTTAGCTTACGCGTGTAGTCTAGGATTTTTTGTTGTTTTGTAAAATGGTTTGACTCTTTAACCTTAAGGCAGAGTATTGTTATGTTGTGCATTGGAGTGAGGAATGAACCATAACAGTAGTGTCCCTGGAAGGTTGCCTGCGGGTGTTAGGTGGAGGGACAGGGATAGGGGTGGGAGGAGGAGGAGGAGGAGAGGAGGAGAGAATAGTGAGGAAGGAGGGATTGAGAGGGGAAAAAGGAAGATGAGCTGAGGGAGGGGGTGGGTTGGGTAGGAAGATGATAAAAGATACGTAAGAATGTAAAAGAAGATAAGGGTAGAGCTAGAGATAGAGATAAAGGGCACACAGAGGCAAAAAATAGGTAGCATAGAGTTTGCTTAGAGAATGCAAACATGTGTTAAAGTACCCGGAGAGGGTACATAGGAGAACCTATGCGAGTGTGGGCAGTGGAGGCCACGAGCGGTCAAGCCTAGGACCGAGGTGCTGGGAGGCTGCGCCCATAGAATAGTTTTAAGAAAAATTATAAATGAATGCGGCTATGTCCAAGTGTGGTCCGTGTGTATTAGGAAAATGCTGTATCCAGAGTGCGAGCTTTAAAAGGATAAAGGCTAAAGAAGGACAAGTGGCTCAGTGTAGTGATAGAGGTGATTTGCTTGCGAACTAGGTGATAACGGGTGAATTATGGTGTAAACAAAGCTAATAAGCGAGTTAACAGAGAGTTGACCAGAAATGTCGTTAGTGACAGACAAAGTTTAAACAGAAAAATTGCAGTTTTGTCAACAAGAAGTTCGATATTTCGGGCATAAAATAGAGAGAGGAATCAGAAAAGTGACACTGGAAATAATAAAAATAATAAACCAGATGCAACTACCTCAGACACAGAAAGAGATGAGAATGTTTCTGGGAGTGATTGGCTATTGTAGGCAGTGGATAAACAGCTTCGCCCTGCTAGCGAAACCATTGATACAATTGACTCGGAAAAGAGCGAAAGATCCAATTGATTGGAATGACAAATGTTTGGAAGCATTTGTGAAATTGCAAAATTGTCTGTGTGAGGCCCCTGCCTCAGGCATGCCTGACTATTGAAAAGAATTTGCACTGTTTTGTTGTGAAAGAGAAAATTGTGCGCTTTCAGTTTTAACACAGAGACTTGGATTGAGCCGACGTCCAGTGGCGTATTTCTCTGCCCCCTTGGATCCAGTGGCTTAAGCCTTACCAGCTGCTTAAAAGCAGTAGCTGCTACTTGTATGAGTCTGGAGCAGAATGAGTCAATTGTGATGGGACATCCTGTAAAGGTATGTTCCACATTAAGTTGAGATTCTTTTGACATAGCGCCTCACTCCTAGTCGGATGACTAAGTATGAAAGAGTGATTTTGGGAGCTGAGAATGTGACAGTGATAAGATGTACAATAATGATTCCCGCCACATTATTGCCAGATCTATGTTGCGAGGAAGTGAAAGATGAGATTGATCATGATTGCTTGGATGTGACTGAATTATGTACTAAGCCCCGTCCAGATATAAAATAAACTCCCATGAAGAAAAATGATCATGAATTGTTCGTAGATGAGTCATGTCTGAGAAAGGAAGAAGGAGGGCTAAGTGCTGCATATGCTGTAGGCAAAGTTTCAGGAGTCATTGAAGCATCCTGTTTACTTGGGGGTCAAGTCTGCACAAGTAGCCGAATTGGTGGCCTTAACAAAGGGATGCCAATTTGGAAAAAATTGGAGAATAACCATATTTACGGATGGTCAATGTGGTTTTGGGTTGTGCAAGACTTTGGCCAGCTCTGGATGCAGAGGATATTTCTGACTTCTTCAGGATCTCCTATTAGAAATAATAAAAATGTAAAAGATTTTTTGGAAGCATTACAATTGCCAAAAGAAATAGCAGTAGTCAAATGTGCTGTACACCAGTCAGGAAATTTGACTATGTGAAAACGGGCAGTAGATATGCTGACCAAATTGCTCAATACTGTGTGAAAAGTATAATGGCCATTAACAGAAAAGTGGAAACAGGTGAAACCGGCTGCCAACTTGTGTTTTTCTAAGTTCCAGAAACATGAGATGAGGTCAGACAGTTGCAGGAAGAAGTTGAGGAAAAGGAAACCTGGATAAGGTCAGGATGTACAAAAAGGACAGAAGATGAAGTGAGGGGATACTTAGATGGCAGACCAGTCATGCCAGATTGCTTACTCTCTCAAATGGCAAGAGTATACTATGGAACAACACATATTGGCAGGGACTCAATGATCAGACTATTCAGACAGAGTTGGTATAATCCGGAGTTTAGGGTAGTTGCAGAGAGTCTTTGTCAAAGATGCTTGATCTGTCAGCAGCAAAATCCAGGTAGAAAGACAGTGGTTAGCTGGGGAAAATTTGGAAAGGCAGTAGGACCATTCACCAGGTTGCAATTAGACTTCATTGAGTTGCCTCCGTGCAACAAATTGAGGTATGTACTTGTCATAGTGTGTTCTCAAGATGGGTAGAGGCATACCCCACAAGACGAAATGACAGTCACACAGTTGCTGAACTATTGTTGAGGGAGTTAATACCTTGTTTCGGTTTTTCCAGTTACTTTGGAATCAGATAGCGGACCTCATTTTAACAATGAGATAATTTGATTAATCTGTGCTGCATTTGACATTGAACAAAAACTGCACTGTGCTTATCGTCCAGAGGCTTCTGGAATAGTTTAACAGTTTAATGGCACAATCAAGTCAAAGTTAGGGAAGGTGTGTGCATCCACAATGTTAAAATGGTCAGATGCATTGCCTCTTGTATTGATGGGTCTCAGAAGCATTCCTGACAGGAAACAGGCTTGAGCAGGAAGGGCAATGAGACAAGCATTTACTCCTGGAAATGAATTGATGATTATAACTGATTATCTGATATTGGACTATTGCACAGGGTTGGCTGAAATGGTGCGTTCTGTCTCTCATCAGGTTGGAGAAGACGCAGTTGCAAGGCATCCAGTCCAGGCTCATGATTTGAATCCTGGAAACTGGGTGTTAGTGAAGAAACACTCAAGAAAATTGTGTCTAGCACCCAGGTAGGATATACCATGTCAAGTGATACTTGTCACTACCACAGTAGTGAAGTGTGCAGGTTTGCCCAACTGGATTCATGCTAGCCATATCAGTAAGATTCCAAGCACATCTGGAGAACAAAAGCAGCAACTGAATGAATCTGCTGAGAAACCAGAAGCTGAAGGTTGTGAAGTCGAAGAATCTAAGATGACACATTCTGAAAGACAAATAAATTGTATTTATTTATTTTATTTTTATTTTATGCGTTTTTATATAGCGCGGACTTTACCCGAAGGTGTCAGAGCACTTTACAATAGGAACAGTAATGATACATGAGGAGAAAACTACAAGTGAACAAATTACAAAAGCAAACGTTACGTTACATGAGGCAATAGTGACAATTGTGAGCAAGCAAAAAACAAGAGGTAGCAAACGGTACATTACAGGAGAAAAAAATGACAAGTGTGCAAGTTACAAAAGCGTACAAAGTACAAGTAGAGGTATAATACTGCAATAAATGGCAGACACTCAAAACACAAGAATAAACATTACGTAGGCAATGGTGGCACTTATGCAAGTATCAAAAGCAAACAAAATGCAAGAGGTAGCAAACAATACGTTACAAGAGAAAAGTGACGTGTGCATGTTACAAAAGAACATGCACACCTCACTTTTTTTATTTAATGCGATTTTATATAGCGCGAACATTACCCGAAGGTGTCAGAGCACTTTACATAAGAACCAGTTGCGATACATAAGGACTTAGGATTACCTGAGTTACATACAAAATACAAACAGAAAAAATTGCAAATGTACAAGTTGTAAAGTCACACAAGGAAGAGATGGAAACAGAAACTTTTTTGCAAATGTACCAGTTGTAGAGTCACACAGGGAAGAGATACAAACAGAATTGATTTTTGCAAATTTACAGGTTGTAAAGTCACTCAAGGAAGAGATACAAATGGATAAACTCTAAGAGTCACATAGGAATGGTAGAGAGTACAAAGGTCTACTACATATACTAGTGGTTAGAGTTATCTATATATACATATATATACAAGTAGTAGATTTTCTCAGGTCAAGATCCAAAAAAACAGGAGAGCAGAGTTCCATTAAGTGGGGTCGGAGGGGGGACGCAGTCACAGCACCAAGGTAGGGTGGGAGGGATACAAGGGTATTGTGAAAAGGCAAATCAGAAAAAGAAGAAACATTTGAGGATCGTCAAGGGGGAAATGAGGGAAAAGGGTAAAGGACGAGGGAATGAACCAGATGGCGGGTCAGAGTCCGGAGAAAAGCGGCCGAGAACAGCAGCAAAATGGCAGGCAGGACAAAAGAAAAAAAAGAAAAAAAAAAAGTAAAGAAGTCCATGAGAGTGACCCAGTGAGTATGAATTAAAGTGCCAGAAGAAGTCAGGGGGGTACATAGTTCAAAAATCGAAGTCAGGAAGGGAGAGGAGGCGTGTAAGCTCGGGTCCACTGGAGTAACGTTGAAGACAATCAGTCGGTCATGGTTCCCGTGCCCCCATACCTGGGAAAAGTTGACTGGGGTCTCCAAAGTCGATGGTGACGCGAGGCAAAATCCAGGAAGATAACCTGCGTGGGGAGGCAGCGAGGCGACAGTGAGACTGGCAGGCAGCCGGTGGGGGCAAAGCTGCGCCAAGGCTGGCGCCACTTTCAACAGCGCCGATTCGGTCCGAGGCAGAAGTAGAGAACAGCAGCGGCAGCGGGACGTGGAATGTCTTTCTTCAATGTCCAGCTAGGAAGGAGACGGTCACGGGAGAACCCATGCCGGACTCCCCAATAGCCGAACCAGGCGGCTCCACTGGACATCAGCAAAGACGTCTCGCTGTCCCGGGAAGAGGGGAGAACACACCTTAAAGCCGTCCTACATCATCTGGAGCCATATGGAGGAGCCAGAGCAGCGCTGAAGCTGGATGGGTACAGGAGGAGCCGATCGCAGGAATGTTGCCCATCAGCGCTGGTATTCGTTATTCATTTATTCCAGTTCTCACTTTTGTTCTTTTAAACATGCAACAAGCATTCAAGAAACGAAAATGTAAGCAAACAGGACAACTAACAGCAGACATGAACAACCAAGTACAAGTCACGAAGACTGGATACCAGTGATTGAAATGCCTGAAGTTGTTATCAAAACAAGAAGAAGAAATAATTTAGAGAGATAGGAAAGTAAAAAGGAAAAGACAGGGAAAGAAGAACATAATCAGGGAAAAATAAACAAAACTATCGAAAATCCTGAGCAGGGTGAGAAAAGAGAAGAAGAACAAGTTCAGGCGGAAGAAGAGCAAATTGAAATAAGACCTGAACAGGATCAGATAGGGGTAGAAGAACAGGTTTAGGAAGAACAAAGTAAACTATAGAAATACCGGAACAGGATCAGTTAGATGTAGAGGAACAAGTTCAAGAACAAATGTAAGAAGAACAAAATACAGAAAATACAGAGCAAAGACAATTAGTAAGGGAAGACGAACAAGAACAGATTGTGCCTAGACATATTGAAAATAAAAGAACTTTTGAAAACGACAAAGAAGGTGAAAGTGCAGTTCAGGTCAAAATTGTTAGAAAAGCAGATAATTGGTCAGGTAGAGTGAAAAGATTAAGATACTATCTTAGAAAATCAGGGGGGAAACCAGAGCAAGTAAATGAAGTTTCAAGTCAAACTAGGTCCAAACAGCCAGCAATAAAATTCACACGAAGAAGCCCAAGATTGAGGAACCTGAACAGAAAATATAGGGCCCCTGAGTGGACCTATGTTATTCTAGAAGAATTTGAGAATTTAGATTTACACGAGGAATCAGAGGAAGTTCGTGTTGCACAGATTGATGACAACAGTTTAGGACCACCTTAGAAATAAAAGAGAGTGAATTGTGAATAAAGAAAGAAAAGAGAAAATAAATGTTCTCAGATTAAAATGGAAGAAGTTGAAGTCGCTGCACAACCGAAACGAAGTATTAAACGAAAAATTCTGAGGTTTTGTTTATGTAGTATTCTATTAGTAGTATTAGTGTGGTTATTTTTAACAGTGGGAGTACCTTTATTAATGGAAACAAGTAACAAAAATATTACAAATACTAATGAGAAAACAGATAGAATAAAGGGAACTAAAGTAGAAATAGGGTTAGAAGATGAGATAAACTATCATCATAATGAATCAGACAATGATTTGTCTTTAAATGTGTTTACTAAGTTATTATTGCAGTACGTTAATACAATGGAGATTAGTGATTGTTATGTCTGTATGAAGTTACCCTTATCTGTGTCAGAAGGGGTAACATTTCACCACATACCTTTAACATATGGTGTATCATGTAGTGTTTTATCAAGTTTAGTTTATGTAACGGGAAACTCCAGTATTTTTATTCAAACTTAGATGGAGTAAAGATGCATAGTTTATGGGTGAATTTTTCTTAACAATGAGTTCAGTAGGTATAGCACAGGCACACAAGGATAACCTAACATGCATATTACGTGAAGAAGAAAAAGAGTTTTTGAATTTAGTATATTAAAGAATACTGGATTTAACAACAAAAGCTGCTGAACAGAAATCTCATGTACCTTTATGAGCTGAGAAGGAGGGAATGTATGCAAAGGGCGAGGCTCGTGCTGTGTCCCTAGACTTTGTGAAAAGGGGAAAATTCTGCCTTCATAAGTTAAAGACAGATTATAATAACATTTCCATTGGTTCCAGTGAATGTGAGCACAACTTCCTAATCATAGGGGGATGGGGACTAAAAGGGGGAACTGATCCTGTATTTCCAGGAGTTTATTATGTGTGAGGAAATAATGCCTATTATAGGTTACCTGCAAGATGGCATGGTAGTTGTTATTTTGGAATAATTTTTCCAAAAATCTACCATGTGGACAGAATCAATGGAATCAATGAAATATCTAATTGTCTAACACGGATAAGAAGAGCTAATTTTTCTGAAATTGTAGGTGATATATTTAGTGCATTGATACGGATGTATGACATTACAACGCATGCTTTTACATCGCAAACCTTTACAACGCATAGCGCTTTGGGGTGCTGGATAGTGAAAAGTTTCATTTACTATTCCAACTCCAGTCCCCGTGGACACCAGGGAAGGTGTTGGATAGTAAATTAAACGTATTCCCTATCCTAGAGCGCCCCCCAGCGCAATGCGTTGTAATGGTTTGCGTTGTAAAAGTTGCGTCGTAAAGGCACTGCGTGGTAAAAGTTGCATTGTAAAGGATGTTTCCCATTGATACCCTCAGTTGGAGTCATCCTAAATTCACGTAAAATTTGCAAATCGTCAACAATAGTCTTTCTACAGATACGGCTGGAGGTTTCTTGATGATTGATACAGAAATGGTTTCGATAAGGTGTAGGGTTTTACAAAATCGTCTTGCTCTTGATATCTTATTGGCAAAAGAGGGTGGAGTTTGTGGTATATTGACAATTCAACATTGCTGCACTGATATTCCTGATAAAAGTCAGGAAATTAAAGGTTATATCGAAAATATTACAAGAAGACATAAAGATTTGACCCAACTGGTGGTTGACGGTGTATGGGGAAGACTAACAAAGAGCATTACATCAATAGGGAAATGGTTTACTGATTTTGGGAAGAGTTTTCTAGGTCAACTAATATTACCAGTAGTTATGATAATGACAATAGTATTGATAATGATGATTATATGCAAGTGTTGTAAAAGCAAGGGAAAAAGAAGAACACATTTAGAAAAAGAAGGGAAAGGAAGGGAACGCAAGAGGGAATATGAAGAAATTCAGCTGGAGGAAATAAAAGGAAAGCTATATAAAAGGATGAAAGATTTGAAAGGAGAAGCAGAAACTGGCAAAGATCAGAGAGAAGGAAAAGAAGCTGAGATATGTTTCAAAGTGAAATGTGAAAGCGTATGAGAATCAAATTTATGAATAACAATTAAGAGGATGGCTTTGCAAACAATAGTCGAACTGATTTTAATGACATGTAAGCATGGTGTTATGGAGCTTCCTCCCTTGCCTGACCAATCATATTTCGTATTTTTACGATATTGAAACATTAATGGGTGGAACATGCAAAACGAAAGGTATAATTAAGATAGCGTTAGTTCGTTAGTCAGATGATAATGATGATAAAGCCTTGTCAAATGCTGAGGAGAGGTGCTGTGAGATGCGAACTGAAAGCAGAACCTGAAGCATAACCTTCTAACCTAATTTAATTGGGTTAGATTAGAAGATTGCGGAAGAATCTCGAGGAGGAAGAGAGTGTCAGAGAGGGGTGCGGCGCAATCGTCGGTATTCTAGAGAGGTCATCTATCCTGTCCTGAATTCTTTCCTGGAGTCTTAGGGCCATATGTATCAAGCCTTTTGGGAATCGCAAAGGCCGAAATTCGCAGAATTTCGGCCTTTGCGAATCGCAAACGGCCTTTTTGCATGTTTTGGGATGTATGAAATATTCCCAAAATAAGGAATTGCAAAGTTGTGCGATTCCTTATTTTGCCATAGCATTTAGGGAATCGCAATTTTGCGATTCCTTAAATGCTATGTATGTAGCATTTTTTGCTAGCAAATTTTGGTTAAGAATTCGCAAATTACCACTTGTAGTTGATGGTAACTTGCGAATTCTTCAAAAAATGCACAATTTGGCATTTTTGAAAGTGGCATGTGATGCACACACATGCCCATAGGGAATGTATGTGCACCATATGCACTCACATGTGCATTTCAGGGGGGCAGCAGGGTGTCTTTGAGACACCCCTGCACCCTTGAAATAATTCTCAAATTGCGATTAGCAAATTGCGAATTCGCAATTTGAGAATTATTTCGCAATCATTCCTATGGGCCTCCTGGCCCATAGGAATGCATTGGAAATTATTCCTTATTTGCAAATTAGCAAAATGCGAATTCGCAAATAAGGAAGACTAAGGAATCGCTAAGAAATAGCGATTTTCTTCATACATACCATTTTGCGATTCCTAAATAGCGATTCCTTAAAAATCGCTATTTAGGAATCGCAAAAGAGTTTGTTGATACATATGGACCTTAATCTCCTGCCCTATCCCGGGGGACCCTCACCAGCCCTTTGGCCAGGGGTTTGGTCTTTCACACCATCCTTGGTAACTATATTTTCTTGTTATTTTGTTGATGTCCTTTTCTCTCTGTCCTCTCCCTTTCTGAGCATTGATTATTGTATGAGTCCGAAGTATATGCTTGGTGTTTAACAATTGAATTTTCTCTCCTATGAATGACTGTGATTGCACTGTATTTTGGAATGGTTTCACATACATTAATTTAGATAAAGATTTAATACTTTCCTGAGTCTGTGGTTGTTTATATTAAGTAAAAGTATAGTTAGTTTTATGTTAATTTTCACCATCAACTAGTTATGTTATGTTATGTTATGTTATAGAATATTTTGTAGCGCGCTCTATTACTCTTGAGTATCTTGGCGCTAGTTCAACTAATGGTCCATTGACCAGAGGAAAGAACTTTTTGATTTCTGAAAGGTTAATTACGAATATTAAATAACTGATTCTGAACACTGTGGAAATTACAAACTTGACCCCAGCAGTTTTACTCACTGTGAGTTTATGGGCCTAGGTGACTCTATGATAGTGGAGTTTCTGTTGTTGTTGAACCGCTGGATCAGGGATATAGAGTGGGTTGTATGAGGCAGCTAATGGGCTGCGGAGACTCCCTCCGGAGCGAGAGCTGATCTCGGGAGGCGTTATAATCCCTAACAAGGGGGGAGCGGCAGAGGCCTGTGGGAGCGAACCCAAGGAGCCGGAGCACTGCGCAAGCAGCCCACGTCGGTGGCGAGAGACAGACTTTCCCCTGCTACATGTCACCAGAGCAGCCAAAAGAGGCGTAGGGCTCACCCCTGCCTTTCAGGAGCCGACTGGGGCGTCAGGGGGATGAAGCGACCCAGTTGCCGGAGCCAGGAGAGACGAGGTGAGTGTCCGGCCTATAGAGGATTATGGAAGAGGCGCGGTGAAGGGCGAGCCGTGAGAGGCCCACTCCGGGGTCCCCTAGCCGTGAGGAGGTGGCCGTGAGAGACAGAGACCCCAGCAAGACAGCACATCGCCCTCGGAGGCCATCGAGCAGTGAGAGAGGACCTGAAGGCCCGGGTGGCATGGGTGAGATTCCTCTGGCCCCAGCAGAGGCACGAAAGGGCTTGACTTGGCTGACGTTCCCAGCAGGGAACTCAGAGAGCAGCTTTGGCGATTAAGCAGCAAAGGTCAGGGCAATGAGGCACAGACTAGAGAGGTATGTCTCTATGCTATAGAGACCCTAATGAGTGTGGAGCTGGCTGAGAGGAGAAGAGGCCCCTGCGAGGATGAGTGCCTGCCCTCCTGGAGACAGTCAGTGAGTGCGGGGGACCTCTGGGGCACACGAGACTCTGGCATACTCCACTCGCTGGCGGCCGGGAAGCAGGAGGGCTCCACCGTTGGGGGAAAGATCTGGAGAAGATGAGGGAAGCAATATAACGCACTGGAGCTAGCAATGGCCCAGATCAAGGATACAGCCTTGGGGTGCAGCATCCTCGAAGAGGCCAGTGAGCCTGGGAGACCCGAGCATTGGAGAAAGCAGAGGGCGGGACTACCTCATCAAGTCCCGAGGTGCGGGAGGCTTGGAGTTTGAAGGGAACTACCCGCGACCCCACTACTGAACAGAGTACAGAAGCGGGGGCGGTGAGGCAGCTCTTCAATAAGGAAAGGAGGGCTTGAGGAGGAGCAGCGAGGCCTAGGGTAGAGCAGCCCCATCATTGAAGCCCAGGTGAGACGCCCTTGGGAGGACCTCACTTGCAGTTGGAATGGAGTGGCCTACGAGAGAGACAGTGGAGTGGGGAGGGTGACCTCTGGAAAGGTGGAGCGGACATTGTGGTTTTCAGGGCATGACCAGAGGTAGAGCATAGAGCACTTTGTCCACTGCACTGCGGGAGCGGAGGCTTTGCCTCGATGGCATCGGCCAGTGCAAAAAAAGGAGGTGCACTCAAAGACATGTTCACAAAACTGGCAACTCCCCAGGATTGGGAGACTCAGAGGATTACAGGCAGGGCAACGTCACCGACTGGAGAGAATACGCAAGCGCCGGTCATTCGTTCCTACTTGGAAACCCTGTTTTCCTCATTAAGTGAGGACCTGCTACAGTCTATCAGGAAGGAAGTACTGGACAATGGATCCCGAGTGGATGCTCTGGAGGGGCATGAGAGTGCATGTGACGAGGAAATAGAGCAATTGCAACATGAGAGAAAATGCTACTCACGGATCAGCAATTAGATCTGCAGGCCCATGCGGAGGACCTCGAGAACCGCTGTAGACTGAACAACATCCGGATTAGAGGGGCCTTCGGGAAGCAAAAAAGGAGATGTGGAAGCCTACATGGCAGATCTGTTCACCCAAGTACTGGGGGACGTGCCGGCAACTGAAATTCGCCTGGACAGAACTCACAGAGTGCTTCCAGGGGGTCCAGGGCAACCGCAGGCAGTGGACATCCCCACTTGCGTACATAGGTTTCCTCAGAAGGAACGGATTCTACGAGTTGCTAGATCATCGTCTTCAATAGTCTCCCTGGGACACACTTTGCATTTGTTTCAGGACCTCGCTGCCTCCACACTCCAGAAAAGGAGGGAGTTCCGCCTAGTCACTGCCTTCCTGAGGGATAAGAATATCTCCTACTCATGGGGCCACCCCTTTAGACTGACATTCCGCTGGCAGGATCGACTCCATCAACTTCTCTCCTTGGCGGAGGCATGCACAGTGCTACAGATTGATACCCAGGACCTAGAGAGTGCATGACCAGAGAGGCGGAACGGCTGAGTGAGTGGACGCTAATGGGGGAAAATATGAGTCTTATCAGCCCATCTCCCTCTTAAAATGGATCAGAAGCTGTTAACGGGTATTCTGGCGGCCTGCCTTGCACCCTCATGCCGGAATTGGTAGAGCTGCTAGCACACTTCAGACTTGGGGACAGATTCCTTGCCTGGGTATTAAGCGGATACGGTATGCCAACGGCTTTGGTTAAAGTCAATGACCGAAGCTCGGACCGCTTCCCAATCCGTCTGGGAACTCAGCAGGGTTGCCCCTTGTCCCCCCTACTTTTCATGCTCTATATAGAGCTATTTGCTCAAAGGATTAGGGAAAACCCAGGGGTGTCAGGAGTGTGCTTTGGGGGGGAGGAGCACCCTTTTAACATTCTACGCCGATGACGTGCTAGTCGTGGTAGACAACCCAGGGAGGATGCTCCCAAGCTTCTTAGAAGAGGCGTGGCAGTTTGGGGCGGTCTCGGGAAACCATATGAACCTCTCCAAATCCCATGTCCTGGATCTTACGGTTGCCCCCGAGACACAGGAGGGTCTCTCACAGGCATTCTCGATTTTGATGGGCCCCGCGGTCCATTTCATACCTGGGCCTTCAGCTCTCCATGACTATAGCAGAGGTGACGACCCTGAACTATCGTGATCTGCTGAGGAGGGTGAAGGCGGTTTTAGCACATTGGCGGCGTTAGCAGCTTTCTTGGGCTCGAGGTGTCGCCACCTTAAAAATGACGATCTTACCCAATTTTTTTTTTTATTAATTTTAAACCCTTCCACTGCAACCTCCAAAGGGGATGCTGCGGCAGTTACAGAGTGAGCTGCAGCAATTTGTGTGGTCTGGTAAATGACCTCAGATGAGCCAAGAACATAGTTGATGCATGCCCCTGAAGGGTGGTTTGGGGTTCCGTGTTTGCTGCACTACTATAAGGCTTCGCAACTTAGGTATTTAGTGGAATGCTCATGTCCGGAGTCCGAACAGAAATGGTTATTTATGGATAGGGCATTAGCAGGAATGGCCTTGTGAAAGGTCCCTTTTCTGGCGCGTACTCATCGCCTGGTGAATCTTTACCTATCTCTGGTCCCCTCAACCATGCTACAAGTTTGGGACATGGTGGCGAGCCAAAGGGTATTTACATCCCTCCCTTACTCCTGTAGTGGGAAATGGGGACTTTACCCCAGGCCTGGATGTCACTACGTTGAAGATCAGTGGGTCATTTTTTCGACGAGGAGGGCCCCATATTGTTCAACACCTTGCATGCTGAAATCGCGATACCAGAAAGGGAGAGATATTGCTACACCCAGATAAGGCATTGGTTGATGCAACCTGCAGTGAAAGTTGTGGCACAACGCCCCCTGACCGAATTTGAAAGGTAGCTATTGCGCATGAACACAGATAGGCACCTAATCAATGAACTGCATGGGCTCCTCCAGGAGAGGGAGCAAGACCAGAAGTCCCCTGCACAGCTCCAGTGGGAGCAGGAGATAGGCAGACAACTATCTACAGGAGAATGACACGATATTGTTTACTGAGCATTGCGCACAACCTTGAATGCTTCCAGAATGGAGACAGCAAAGAAAATTGGTACATACTGGTATTTAATACCAGAACTTTCCATGGGGGGGATCCGGAACAAAGCGATAGGTGTTTTTAGGGGTTGTGATTCCAAGGGGACCCTGGTTGACAAATTATGGGAGCTTGACATTGACACATACTTTGACACCCAATTACCTAGGTTCCCCTCTTACACAGTGTTAGGTCTCCCTAACCCACTTACATTTCTGCTTCGATCTAGACGAGGCCGAGATATCGCTTTGGCATTGGGGGCAGCACATCAATCTATATTGGCGCTGTGGGGAACAGAGAGAGTGCCATCTCCACTAAATTGGCTAAACAGGCTGTGACACATCTTGGGGGTGGACAGACTTTCCTTAACCCTGAAAAAACAAGGTGAATTATACCAAGAATTATGGCAGCCGTTCCTAAGGCTCCTCTCACAGGAGTTCACAGAGCTTACTTGATACCTGTGACTGCTTCGCCTAACGGTGCAATCGGAGTGAACCTGTAGCTTTTTAGACAGGAGAAACTGCATAGTCAATGATCTTCTTTTTGTATATACAGCACCTGTAAGAGCACCCGGAAGTTGGGAGTGTAGTTGGGTGGGGAGATTGGAGTTGATTACTGAAAAGTTGTCTGAGAGGCCAGATGCTGATTTAATATGATGAGAAGTACTGTGATTGCATCGCCTTGCCTCTGGTTCTGGTTCTAACAATAAAAACAAATTCAAACACAAAAATGGAGACCTTTCAGTTGAGGATTGTCTTCAGTGCTGCATCAGTGAAGGAGAATTACACTGATATGTCTTTGAAAGCTTGACACTGGGATAAGAACTCTTTTATTTTTTGACAGTGCCTTTAAAGTAGTCATGGGAAATCCTGATGAAGGAGCCTTGCCATTGATTCTTTATACCTTCTGTATCTGTGTGAGGATAGTCTCGGTGTGCGAGTAGTGGAGGGGTCTGAAGATAAGAGCTCTGTTATTGGGGCTGTAGGAGAGCACACTATCAGCACATGCTATTTCAAAGTCTTTGGTGAAGTTTATTCCTAGCACTGGAGGGATCCATTTTTCTATGAATGCAGCACAGGAAGGAGCCTGGCTTCCTGTTTCATCTGGAAGGCCAAAGATACAAAGGTTGCCCCTTCGATTCCTGTCTTTCAGCTCCCTGATATTCATCTAAAACCTGGCCACTATCCCAATGGTGGTTGATAAAGTTTTTGCAGCGTTTTGCCTATGGTCTTCCAGGAGATTTTGTTTGTGATTCCTCTTCAGTAACTCTGGTCCCTAACAAGAGAATTTCTTGTTTTAAGGATGTGAAATCACCCTGCATGGATTCCGTGGTGGGCTTTGTGGATCATACGAGTACGTGCAGCATGTCCAATTTTGGCATTCACTCTGGCTGTAGAGAGAGCTGTTATTGTCTCCAGGCACAGAGTAGCTCCCGGGCTAGGCGGCCATGTTTCTCAGGGGGTAGCCACCCCCCTGTGATGAAGATTGTATTGAGGGCCTAGTCAATGAAGAGTTGGTGCCTCATGCAACACAAGCAAAGAGACCAGACCAGCAGCCAACGCATGAGGAGGATACACATTACCTTAGCATAACTCATTAATCATTGTAGGTTAGACTGCTGTGAAATACCAAAATGCTGCATTTTCATTAGATAATATATCTACCAATGACAATCATATATATCCAGAACCTGGGAAAATCATTATTACAGTCACAAGCCACAAACCAATATGTCCAGATTCCACAACCACTTCCTAGGAAGATCCTTGAGTTGTAAAAAAAAAACCACCCAGAGCATTCTTTATCTTTTCATTAGTTCTTCTGTAGCAGATGAGGGTTTCAGTCTGTGAAAAGTGGGTCCCACTGTACATTACATCACAGTAATCAGCCTCTTTTAAATGGCAGCTTCTCTGTAATAACACGTAAACACAGATGGAGATGGATGCTTACGAAATTCATTAATTATAGTTTCTTTTATGAAGTAAAATGTGCAGTTGAATATTTTCCAACCAGAAACACTCATAATATTTAACAGAGGTTTGTATAGCTTATTTTATGTATGTAGTCACATGGCCTCGGTGCTGTACAGTAAATTGTCACACAGAAGCACAGCATAAGCTAAAAAAAATGTAAAGTGTTGCAAAGTATACTAGAATTCAATGGAAAAAGCTACAAATCTTCCTGTTGATCCTATCTGAAGCCCAGCAAGCTCTTTCCACTCTTTGACAATGATTTAAATAGTGCGGGCATAGGATACCCAGTGCGAGATGCGAGCCAGATGGGGCTCCTCCCTTAGGGCTGGGGGAATGTGAAGAGCACATGAAATGTCTTGAAAATGTGATTATGATTACCAATTATGCAATTTTGTACTTGTCATGTTTATCCAATGTTGAGAGATTAAACATGGCCTTTTTACCCCACCAGAATCTTTGGTTATTACAAATGTGGGGGATATTGCTTTGGGTAGTCATGTGAAGGGAGGCGGGGGCAGAACTGGAGGGTACGGGTCCCGATCCCCGCTCCCGGTCCCTCCCTGTTCGCTGACCACGCCGCCCGGCAGGAGCCCGTACCCAAAGGAAGCCCCACGTGCAGCCGCAACACCGGTCAGGCAGAACACAAGGCCAAAGCTCCGTACACCTCCCCCGAGGTCAACGGCTGCCCGCCAGGCCCCCCAAGGCACCCGACTCCTTACCTGGCCACGTGGTCAGCACTCGCTTCGCGCTCTCTGGGGACCGCCACCGACTCCAGCCGCTAGCCGCACTCCCTCGACAATCCAACGGGAGGTGCGGTGAAGTTGCTCCGATGAACGCTCGCCGCGAGAAGGCTCTCCACCCCGGAAATCCGCTCTCCCTCGACAATCCAACGGGAGACGCGGGAGTTAGTTCAAGACGGCTGATCCTGCTCGCGGAGGCGCCAACAACGGGGTACTAAGCAGTCCTGGAGTGGTGGAGGGGACTGAGACCCAGGCCACGGAGATTTGACCCTAAATAGGCCAAAGGTCTCAGCCCCCCACAACTCCGGACGCGCGTCATCGCCCCTGACCTGGAAGTACTAGGGGGGGCGGCCGGCCGCCATTGGCTGTCCGGCCGCTCAACCACCACGACTGCTGGGCGGGGCCCGGAGGTGCCGGGTCCTAAGGACGTGCCTTGCGATACTCTGCTCTTAGCATAGTTGACATTTTTAGTGGGAGTTGTTCAATAAAAGTTTCAAACCATTGCTGAATATCAGCAATGGCTTACTTTTATAATTAGTATACTCTGACAAAAAGTCGCATTCAAAATAAAGGGGAAACCATGTAATGCTCTTTCTGGATCTTGATGCTATCAATCAGAAAATCCTCATGAGTACATTTTGTGAATGAGTGTATATGTTGAAATGAATGACTGTCGCACATTTTGTTGACCACTTTTCGATTCATTGTGAATCCCATACAGGCTGGAAATCTACAGGGAGCAAATTTCTGACTTACAAAACGCTGTCTTTGTGAATCGTGGCTTTAACATTCGCCAAATTTTTCGTAGGAACTTGGCTTTGAATAGTATTAATGTGCCACTGGCAGCTGACTTTGACTGCCTGTCAAAGTACCCTAGTATTTTTACTATGCACTCCCTGGTAATCGCTTGACCCTGGTCGATTGCTTTAAGGTGCATATTGTTCCATATTTTGCCCTCAGCTCATACCATGCCTGCTAACAGATTGTAATTTCAAGACTGTGCTCGTGAAACTTTATGTAAACGATGCAGCATGGCCAGGCACTGAGAAAGGGAATGGCAATCTTATCTGAAAAACATAAAACGAATGCCCTGCTGTAGATAACAAACAGGAGCCTTGGAGCTTGGGATGTCCATCACTTTTATTCCTACTTCTGTAAAAACAGGAAAACTCTTTTGGGAAAACAGAGGGTATGAATTAAGTCTATATTTATGGGTTTGCTTTTTTCTTCTGTAGTCCACAAAAATCTTTTGGCAAAAATGTATTTGTATAAAAAAACACATCTGCAGACACGCAAGCACGCATGCACAAACACACACATGCACAGTTACCGAGCAATGGCACATTTGAATTCCATTACTTAAATATTCATGAAGTACCAACTGGCACCTACTTGTTATGGGGGCCATTGACAAAGAATGCAGTTAAACCGCACTCTCAAAGTACTCCCATGAATGAGGGCAGGCATTACTTTATGTGATTCACAGACACTCCCAGGAGTACTCCTTGATGCCCACCGGGCTAAGTTGCGCATTACAAGATGGCTTTCATTCATTCATTCATACTCCTGGATGCTTAGAAAGCTGCAACAAACTGAGGGGCAGATTTACAAAGATTTGATGCAGTGCTGCCCTGCATTAAATGGAGTGGGCAGGAATGCACCATTTCTGCTGAGATAGGGCACATTGCTGCTCCTCCTCTGTGCTGGCGCACTGAGTGCAGCCTAGAGCCAATGCAGACACATTTGCGCCATGGTCAATGATGCCTGAGTACAGGCAGGATTGTTTTTGTGCACGATGGGGCACCTTAATGCACACAATCTCCGAGGCATTTTCTTCTTTCTACTTGTGCTGCATTCCCAGGTTTATTAGTGTGAGTAAATCTGGGAATGCGCCAAAAACCATGGGTTGACGCGTGGGAACACCCAGGTTCCATGTATAGAACAGCCGCCGCCCGTGCAGGTAAGAGCGGGTGGGTGGTGGGGCCGGGTGGGGGTTTCGACAGACAACCACGAGGGAAAATTAATTATTTATTTAATTTTCCCTCGTAGTCGTCTGTCAAATAGCACCCAATCCGGCCCTACCGCTCTTACCTTCACGGGCCGCGGCTGGCATAGAAGGCCTTCCCAGCCCAGAGTATACCAAGGCAGTGACGTGCGCTGCCTTGCTTTACTCCAGATTTACTATGCCATGCAGAGCCATCTGCATGCCACAGTAAATGTGATTTAAGGGCTGGTGTTGCCTTGCGTCTCCTTGCGTGAAGCAAGGGCAATGCAATCCTTTCATAAATCTGGCCCTCATTGTTCAGTGTAGGTCTGGTCAGTCAGGCACTCTTTCACTGCCAGATAAGCAGGCTTGAAGGGGCCAGTGTGTGGGCTATTTATTTGGTCACAGCCCACAGATAGTCCAGACATCACTGTTACTGTTGACTTAGTCATTGGGGAAATGGAGATGTGCAAATGCACATTTTGTATATTTTTTTCTCCATGGGGAAAACATTTCTCAGCATTGAGCAAAGTTTTCTGCTACATCTCCTTAACGTCTGGAGGTTATTTATTTGCAATCCCATCCTGGAAGGAGAGTTACATCAGCTCTTTGCTGGAGTTAGGGCCATATGTATCATAGTTCCGTTTTGCGAATTCTAAATAGCGATTTTTAAGGAATCGCTATTTAGAAATCGCAAAACGGTATGTATGTAAAAAATCGCTTTTTTTTAGCGATTCCTTAACATTCCTAATTTACGATTAGCAAATTGCTAATCGCAAATTACCCATTCATTTCTATGGGACAGGAGGCCCATAGGAATGAAGGGGAAATTTGCGATTAGCAATTTGCTAATCGCAAATTAGGAATATTTTCAAGGGTGCAGAGGTGTCTCAAGAACACCCTGCTGCACCTCTGAAAATGACATGTGGGGGCATATGGCGCACATACATGCCCTAAGGGCATGTATGAGCGTCATATAGCACCTTTGGTTTTTTTGAAAATAGCTTTTTTTAAAGAATTCGAAACTTACCACCAACTAGAAGTTGGTGGTAATTTGCGAATCCTTATGGGCATTTTTGACATATTTTTTCTTTGATACATTGCATTTAAGGAATCGCAAAATTTGCGATTCCTTAAGTGTAATCGCAAAATAAGGAATAGCAAATTTTGCGATTCCTTATTTTGCTGCAAAAATATTACATACTTACCATTTAGCAAATTAGCATTCGCAAAGGCCGAAATTCGGCGAATTTCGGCCTTTGCGAATCCTAATTAGCTTGATACATATGGCCCCTAATCTCTAATGGATTCCTCGTTAGGAAAGGGAGTGCATGAATACCCAATAATGTACAAGACTGTTGCTGTAAGCAAACTTATAAAGATAACCATTCCTTGTCCTGCTCTTAGGGCCAGATGTACGACGGTTTTTTGGGATCACATACGGGAAATCGGGCCGTTTGCAACCGCAAAATTGGTCTACCCCATGTACAAACCCTATTTTGCAAGTCGGTAACATATTACCGACTCGTAAAACAGGGTTTGCAACTCGATATTAGGAAGGGGCGTGCAAAGGGCCTCCCTTCCTAATAGGGACTCGCACTTCAATGTACAATTGTTTTGCGTCCCAATTGCAGTCGCAAAACACTTTCAGTTTAAGCCACTTGCAAACGGTATGGGATTCCCAGGGGACACCTTCCGCTTTATGAATGGATCCAAAAATATTTTTTAAAACAGTCAGTGCTCCCAAGGACAACTGCATACTCTTAAAAAATGAAACTGAAACATTTAATTTTTCCTTTTTAAATGCATGCCATTTTCCTTTGCGAAAAACAGGCTGCGTTAAAAAAAACCTGCTTTATTCAGCAGTCACAGACATGGTGGTCTGCTGGCCCCAGCAGGCCATAATACCTGGGAGTGCTAGTTATTCCCAATGGGGTCGCAAATTGCACCTGCCTCATGATTATTAATGAGTCATGCAATTTGTGACCCCATTAGGAATTGCAAACAATGTCTGAGACACTGTTGTAAATTAAATTTTGCGAGTTGCAAATTGCGATTTGCAAAACGACGCAATTTGTGACTCGCAAATTGTAAGGGTCGTACATCTGGCCCCAAGTCTCTCCTGTTAGGGAGTTACTACTGTATGTTTCACTACAGTGACGGTAGATAAATATGCTGTAGTAAACTCATTTACTCTTGCCAGAATTCCCTCAGTGAATACCCTGCATGCATAAATGAGGGTGTTTTCACTCATAAACATATGTTTACAGGTGAAAACGTCCAGTGTCTATCTACACCTAGACTTTTGCTGTGCTGGGGACCTGATAAAAGCAATGAAAAAACAAGCTAAATGCTGACTTAATTACGTCAACAATCAACACTCATTTGTTTTAATCGGCCGTCACGTGCCAGCCGTACAAGAATTAGATAAGTGGAGAGCTGCGTAGAGCAAGTTATACTGCAGCTGACGCAAGGTCTCGTCATTAAAGAGAGCAGCCATTGGGCGAGGTAATTACGCAGCTGCAGCCTTTACCACAGAAATCAGCAAACTCATTTGCCTTGCAGGTATGCCCTGAGCTCATCAATTAAACACTTAATGGCTGTAATTCTTATTAGGCTTCATTAAACTCTCCTGAGTGCCTGCTTTGGTGAAGGACAATTCAGATCTGATCTGATCAGCGCGAGGTGCAGGGAGGTTGTTGCCGTGCGCGTTTTCCTTAAGAATCCAGAGCGCGCGGATAATGTCTTGTAAATCAGTTAGCTTCCTAGCTAGAGATTAAGGTAAATTCTGCTAAGGACTAAAAGTTGACTTAGGGCATTAAGAAGGATTAATGCTTAGCTGTGGGGGAGCTGAAGTAGTAGGTTAGCGTGTTTACGCAGTGCCGCAGATCACAATTAATCCAAAATTAGTATAAAAGATCAACAGCAACTGCTCTCGCATGCCAGCTTGGCTTAGTTCTAAAATCGAGACTTACTTTGGGGGCAATCTGTGTGCAAAGTTGCTGTGCGCCTGTCCTAATAGGTTTAAAGCTTTCAGAGCGTAGCATGCATTTCAAAATGTTTAGCTCCCTTGCCCTCTGCCTGGAGGAAAATAAACGTGTAAATTAGCACTCTGGAGGTCTCGCGCGCCTTATCCCTGTGTCGCGCATCCATTACGGTGTGTGTGGCTCGCGTGCTCTGAATGGGGACACATGCCGCGTGTTCATTCAGGCAGATAAAGAGCAATTAATTAAAAGAAAACTAATTTAAAGGGACATGCTTTACTATATCTGATTGCTTGACGTTAACTCTCCACACAAACCTGTACAGTGCGAGTCACGCGAAGGAGTAGTAGCTCATTTAGCCCTATTATTTTTTACTTCCGTTTGTTACATGGAAATCACGTTGTTACTTTTGCCTTTAGGTTTTCCTATTGCAAATCGTGAATTACAGGTAACAAAATAAAAATAAAAAGTAATGAGCTGAGGGATGTATTCTTAATCCTGACATGGGGTATTCGGACACCTTAATAGAACACAATTTGTGTTGTTAATAAACTGGATATATTTATGGCTTGATTTACACTTTTGCACACTATTCTGCAGGCTCAAATGTCAGATCAGGTCCACGTTCATCTACTTCCAAAGATGGAGCTTACCCTTGTTGAAAATCTGCCAGTTTGCATATTTTCCAACATTTAAGGACCAACTTAAGCAGGATTTTTCACCTTTGAAATAAGCTAATCGGCATAATATTGACAATCTAGCTAATGGCATCACGTGACATTTAATCTGGCAAAGACGCCACAGGAAATTACATCATGTGTGTGCCTTTTATCAGGTCGCAGGTAATGACTGAGGCCTTATACATATCAGACATTACCACAAGGGAACTCTAGGCTAAACACATAGTGATGCCTTGGCATCATAGGCACATGGTATCTAATGAGGGGCTGCTGGCCCTATTCAGTCTTGCCATTCCCCACCCATTCTTTACTCACAAAACTTTCTTATTTGAGTACTGCTGTCGCATTAAGTGACACTATAATTATTTACCTGTGCCATTAAGGGGAAGAAGGAGGAAGAAAGAAGAGAGTAAAGGAGTTACAAGAATACCAAGTCAGAGAAAGAGAGAGAGAGAGCAAGAGAAGGAGAGTGAACCCACATTATTTATAGAGAGAAACTGAAAAGAGATGGTGCTGATGAGATGATGGGAAGCAAGGAAGAGAGGGAGGTAGCCCCTGACTTGTGGTTGTGTACACCACTGCCCCGCTGCTGCCTAGCCCCTTGAGACTGGGCTCCTGACCGCACTCCTCATAGCCTCAGGTTCGGGAGACCGGTTTATAATTTTTGACTAAGGGGTATATTTAAATCTATTAGATATATTGTATCCAATCATTTGTGACTTCATTGTAGAAACTGTGGCTTAATTGCAGGAATAGTAGAATTATAGTAATTGGTAGAAATAGTTTAATCTCTGGTCACCTGACGATTGCTTTCCTTTGCTTATCTCCACTGCCTGCTCCTGGTTTTTTTCCCATTCAAGCCGGTTTCCCACTCCTCACCATCCTGCCTCCCTGACAGCCTCTAGCATCCCCCAGGACTACTTATGGAGATGGCTGCAGGGCCCTGTCGCGACAAAAGAAAGCCCATCTTGTCCGAGACCACACCCAGCGCCTGGACCTCTGGCCCTCCCGCCATCCGCAGCTACACCTCCAAGGAGCTCCTGGCCCTGAACTCCGATCCCCTATCATCAGAATAACAGCTGCTTCACATCCTCCCCACATCTTCCTTACGATCAACCAAAGCACCCTTCACCTGCCGCCACTGCTGCTTCTCATGCAACGCATAACTCCAGCCCGCACTGGATCCCAAGCCACTTCTGCCCACAAACAACCCAGAACAATTCCTTTGCATCCTGCTCAACGCCCGATCACTCTGCACATATGCCACGCAAATCTGAGGCACCATCACCACCCTCTCCTCTTACGGTACCTTCACCACCGAAACGTGTCTCAACCTCCCCTCAAACCCCAACATCACCACCTCAACTCCATACAGATACAGGGTGATACACTGAGACCACACCAATAATCTTGGCTGGGGCATCGCCATCATCTTCAAGGAAACAATCGGTGCACCGTCACCAATGACAACCCCAAGCCTCTCATGGAACACCTCAACTTCCAACTACAACTCCAAGACAACAATAAGAGGCAACCTCATATACAGACTGCCGGGACCCTTACCAGCCTTCTGTGATGCCATCTCTAACCTCTTCACCCCCTAGCCATTGACCCCTACCACTACATCCTACTTAGCAACCTGAATTTCCACATCGATGACCCTAATGACGCCAACTCCACCACTATTCTGGTGGACCTGAACAACATTGGCCTCACCCAACTGGTAACTGAACCCACGCACAAAGCCTAACACACACTAGACTCCATCATCACCGCCATTGACAGAATCAAATTCAGTCACATCACAGAACTCACCTGGACCAACCATGCCATTGTTCACTTCACCATCTCCGACGCACAGCACACAATTACCAAACATCACAGCCCCTCTCACTGCAGCTGGAGTAAGGTTACTGAGACACAGTGGACACAGGCTCTCAACACCAACCAACTCGAAGCTTCATCAGACCTTGACCAAGTCGTCCAGAACTTCTCTGCATGGATCACCAACTGCACTGACAGTCGCTCTGTTGAAACCAGCAAAAAGCAACAAAACTGCAAACCACACTAGGTGGTACACCTCAGAGCTCAGAATCATCAAGCATAAGTGCTACAAACTTGAGAAAAAATGGCACGCCACAAGGAAGCCCGCAGACAGAGCCACTCACAAAGCAGCCCTCAGCAATTACCACCTGCACGTCAAGAAAGCCAGTAAAGCAGCCATCACAGCCCACATCAACAGGTGGCCTACCACACAATGGAATTCCAAGAACTCTGTGACACCCTCCCAGACAACTTTCACAGCAATATTGCCACCATATAAAACATTTTGACCCCCAACCCATGGACCTCAACAACATCAACCAACCAGCGCACATCAGTCGAACTACCACCGCCTGGACTCTGCTCACCAGTCAGACCAACATGGTCATCATGTCTTCCATTCACTCTGGGGCACCCACCGGCTCCTGCCCCACCTTCTTTTCAGCCTCGGATCCAACCCAATCAGTACAGAACTCATCAGCATCATCAACACCTCCATCTCCACAGCAGCCTTCCCTGATGGATGGAAACATGCAGAGGTCAGACCCCTCCTAAAAACAACCTCGTCCGACCCCAGAAATCCAAAACATTATCGACCGATCTCCCTGCTGCCCTACCCGGCGAAGGTACTTGAGGAAGCCATCAACCAACACCTTGCCAAATACCTGGAAAAAAACACCTACTTAATGCCTCACAAGCAGGATTCTGTGCCAGCTGAGCACTGAGACAAACCTGATCACTGCCACAGATGACATCAGATCTCTCCTCGACCATGGAACACCTGTGGTCCTGATCCTCTACCACACCACACCCTCATCGACATACTCTACAACATTGGCATACAACAAAACGCCCTCCAGTGGATTGTCTCTTTCCTCAAAGGTTGCTCGCTACACCTCCGAACCCAATGACACAATGTGGGGTGTTCCCCAAGGATCATCCCACAACCCCACCCTGTTTAACACCTACATAACCCCCCTCACAGTTGTCGTCAGATACCACTGACTCAACATAATCTCCCACACTGAAGACACTCAACTTATCCTCACACTCACCAAGGACCCCCATGCCAAAGCCAACTTGTATGATGTCATGAATAACGTGGCCAACTGGATAAGAGACAACTGCCTAAAACTCAATTCCGACAAGACAGAAGTACTGATCTTCGGGAAGAACATTTGTTTTTGAGACCACAGCTGGTGGCCTGCAGAACTCAGACTAACATCCACACCAACAAACCATGCACGCAACCTATGCATCATCCTCAACAGTAAACTCACTATGAAATGACAATTCGATGCAGTGGCCTCCTCCTGCTTCCACACCCTTTGCATGCTTTGCAGAATCCTCAGATGGATTCTGGCCAACACCAGAAAGACCTTCACTCAGGCCCTCGTCACCAGTCCCCTTGCTTATGGCAATGCTCTCTACTCCGGCATCTCTACCCAGCTCCTAAAAAGACTCCAGTTCACACAGGATGCTACAGCCAGATTCATCATGGACCGCCCCAAATGGACCAACATCACCCCCTCACCTCAGAAACTTTAACTGGCTCCCCATCCAGAAGAGATGCCAGTCCATTTGCCTAGAAAGCTCTACATGATGAAGGACCATCCTACATCAACCATCGACTTAACTTCCATCTTCCAGCAAGACCCCTGCTCTCTACCTCACTTGCCCTGGTGCACACCCCTGCATCCATCGCAGCCACAGCAGGGACCCCTCCTGTTCTTACATCGCCACCAAGACCTGGAACTACCTGCCTCTCCACCTCCGAACAGCCCCCTCCCTAGCAGACTTCAGAAAGAAACTCAAGACCTGGCTTTTTGGCAGAGGAATGGTACCCTCATCACACAGATATCCTTAGGGGTAACAGTGCTGCACTATACAAATGTTGTTTGCTTGATGGAATGAGTGATTGAGGTAATGAAGGAAAAGAGTAAAAGAGGAGATAAGAGGCGTGAAAGGAAAGAGAAGTCCAAACAGTGAGAGGCAGCCGAGGACGTTGGTTGAGAAAGGGAAAGCTTAGAAAGAAGGAAGGGGTACAGAGACAAGTATATGGAAAACAAGTGTGAGTTGGAGCTAGGAGTCTCATGCAGAATGCCAGAATGTACTCTCCGAGTTTATCATCCCCTACGTAGTTACTATCCTTAGCACTTCAACTCAAAATGCAGACTCTCTTAGTGAAAATCAGACACAAGGGAAAAATACTTCTTCTCCATTTTTAAAACTTTGTACTTACCAATATTGCAGAAGGTGCACTGGTGCAAGGCACAGGGGTGAGAGGGCTCCAGTGGCAGTGAACCAATCATGCATGTATATTAATCGCAGACAAAGGGTTGTGAGCCTATGTTCATTACTTGAATTAGGGTCCATTTTTGCCCTGGTTAAGGATAGTGAGAAGAACATCACCAGCAATGACACCTCTGTGGCACTAAAGGTCCACTATTACACCACGTACAGCCAGAAAGTTACCAAGAATGCCCTCCGTGTTAGTTCTGGCCTGGCCCCAGAGATGGCAAGAACTATGTAAAGAATAACCCAATATTAACTGTTTAGCCACAGTGCTTGTCGATCCAGCCAGAAATTGAGGGCATGGGGATCGTAGGGGCCACTGCAAAGGGGGGCACAGGTATACCTGGGACCCAGGAGGATGAATACGGGCATTTGAATCCGACATGGCTCCAAGCCTGAGGATTGGTAGGAACTTAATGGTTCAGGGGTTGCCTCGTGGTGGGGAGGGTGAAGGGCGGTCTGCCCTGGCCCCCCTTGTGGCGGTAAGGAGGCCACATAAATTGCCTTTACATTGGTAAGGGGAGTCCTGCTGCATACTCCCTAGGCCAGCACTGAGGGGGAGAGACAGTAAGCTCACCCCAGAGAGAATGGAGACACCGGCTGGGGGCAAGGGTGCCAGTTTACAAACTAGGGCATGGGGTATCCGCTCCTGGTTATCCCCTACGAGTCCCGAGGGACAGCCTGGAGGTGGAGGGGTGGGTCCCTCAGGTGGCGGACATGGACCAGATGGCAGGGGCTCACCTCATAAGGACGCAGGTGGGTTGCGCCTTGCGTGGTTCTCAGTTGGTTGGGGGCGCGAGCCAGAAGGCCCCTTAGTGCTGGAGCAATAGACAACATTCTTTGTGCATATAAATTGAGTTCTGTCCGACTTGCGGATGGATCATGATGTTATGGTCAATGTAAATGTAAATAATGCTTAGCAATTGAATTTGATAAATCCATATCGCATCAAATTGGATGAATTATATATTGTCATGTTTGTGTGATGATTTGTAATAAACATGGTCTTTTTTACCCACAGCTCTCGTCATCAAGTATTGATTTGTGGGTCTTCTCGCTTACCTTCCCGGCACATGGCAGTGATCCTAGCTCCAGGCAGATTCAATGGGTGTGATTTCTCTTGGCATATAAATACTTTGTGTTTAGTTGGGAATGGCAGCGCATGGGGTAAGAGGCAGCCAGGGTCCCTAGTGCCAAAGTGCAACATGGTGCTGACCTTAGTAGTGAACTCCAGTGCAGAGAGCTGAAGATTTCAGCACCCCATCACTTGGGCCCTGAGAGGCCCTGCGTCTACATGTGCATCTACATTTATGGTGTGGGCCAACATCTGCACCTACATCTGTATCAACAGTGTTAATCAGATTGCTAATAGGGACCCAGCCACATGCACAGAGGAAGTGGAAAGTGGTGAGAGGAGGGTTAAACAGGAGCAACAATAGCTGCCTCTGTGCCCCTCCCAAAACGATGCCTCTTTGACTGCCTGGTGAAGGAGCTCAGGTGGAGCAAGCATCCCAGCATGCTGCCTCCATTCTATACTCCATCACTGTAGGGCCTCAAGACATGGACTGAGGTTGTCACTGCACGTGTTTTGCACAGTGCTTGATTTGTAAAATAATAAGTGCCAGGCTCCTGACCAGAAGACCACTGCAGCTTGCACCACTCATTGCCCCTGTCGACGCTGCCAATGACAGTACCAACACAACTACTAACCATCACACTTCTA